>NC_053197.1:8750000-10000000 GCF_905163445.1 Pararge aegeria
TAGATATAAACAATGATTGCTATTGCTAAAACACACGAATTTACATTCACGGTTACTGCAACTAACAGTCCGCCGAGCCATCTGTAGCAGTGGGAGTTCTGGTATAATCTCTCTCTCCGTATCAAGCATAGAAATTATAATAGCAGAAATTTATGTTAGTGATGGTGACTCATTCAGACGGTATGATTAAAGTTAACAAATGCGTAATGAGAGCGTCAGCGTACTTTTTACGAGATACGTTTTATATGGCGATACATGACCGGTAACGTCTAAATAAGGCAAAGAATGTACATGAAAAAAAAAGACCGCGACAAGATTTTTTCTCTACATATCCCTTGGTTCGGTATAAATTCAATTATCTGAATTGCAATGTTGCGCTGAGCTTTGAAAATAGTCTTAAATTACGGCGACATGTCTTCATTCTAGACTTATGAAATTCAATTCGCTACTGACCAAGGAAGAAAGATAACGTATTAGACCTAATAATAAACTTGGCTAAAACTCATATAAATAAGTAGGTTAACAACTTACTTTAGCAGGTAAGTAGGTAAAGGATTGTACAAGTAGGTATGTATAATCATCGTCATTATCGTTAACCTAAAACACGCCCAATACAGGACATGGATCTCTCTGGATCCTGTCAGGAAGGACTCTACAAACAAAACAGCAAATTTAACATACTTTTGAGAACGTTTTGGATTCCGCTGGCATGCAGGTTTCCTCACGATGATGTTTTAAAATCTTCACTGTTAATTGAAGTGATATTTTATTTGTATAAATTTAAAATGCATAAAACTCAGAAAACAAGAGGTGCCCGGTAGTATATCACCGTTTGACAGGTATGTAAAGTATATAGGCTTTAAAGCATTACGGACATCCACCCCTAAGGACATCTCCTTAGGGGTGGATGTCCGTAAGTCATAAATGTGAGGCTTGGCAGAATGTATTAAAGTGCTATGTTTTCTGAATAGTTTTGAAGTTATGAAGTAGGTACTCGAAGGTTCATGAAGCGCTTAAAACTTTAAATTTAGGAGATAAAATCATAATTTCTGTGAGAAGATTTCCATTAACGATTTTAAAGAGAGGAAATCAATTCAACTCCTGACAACTAAAACATAACTACATTGTTTTTTACATTTTTTGTCCGAACTTCATTTAATTATTCATCGTATGCAATCGCGTTATCTGATTTTATTAGTTAATTCAGTGTTTACCTATTTTTCTGGGTAATTTAAATTTAATTCATGGTAATTAAATTATGTATTTGTAAAATAAAACTTCTGTTTAGGTGCATAAATCGTATTAATTTCAAGGTCACCTGGCTTATATTTCTATAAGTATTCTAAACTTGACATATCTTTACAAAGTGACACAATAACTAAAAATATATTTAGAATTAAGGAAAATAATTTTTAGTTTTTAATCAATGATATTTTACATCGGAATTTAAGTCTTTTTTACTATTTTTAATAATTAAATGTTATATATTTTGACGACCTCCTCGGACACAGTTGTGAGTGCTGCGGGATGTCCCAGGTTCTGATATACCATTGAATAAGCCGTTACAATAGATTGATATTTTAAATTGCTTTTGTTTTTAAAGACTTAGTTATTTCAGCAATAACAAATGTTATCATCATCAACCCACTGTCATCACCATCATTTACTACCCATTACCGGCTCACGACAAGACACGGGTCTTTTCTCGGAATGAAAAGAGTTTAAGCCGTAGTACACCGCACTGGCCAAGTTCCCAAGATTGCAGGTTTCCTCACGATGTTCTCCTACGCCTTTAAACCAAGAAATATTTATATTATAACGCTAATATAAATATTAGTACAATTTTAGTATCGTTTGCGAAATATACGACGTTTTTCCCTAATAGAAGAGACCTCTAAAAGCCACACCTCTATATTTATACCGGTTTACACGTAGACGATGTATTGCTCTGAGAATGGACGTTATTAGTACTAACAATAAATTTTAATTATCACTCTTGAGTTCTCTGTTCTTAATACAGTACTTTACTTTGAGTTATTACCGGTTCAGTAAGGGTCTAATTACTGGGACACTTACCTCATGTAGCAGCATGTTTAATATTAACATGTTAAACCACATTACTTTGAATTATCCACCGATTCGCATTGAGCCAGCGTAGCGGCCTACAGCCTAAACACTTCTCATTGTGGGAGAAGACCCGTGCCCTGTAGTAGACAGAGTCCGCCCGCGTGTGTTCAAGAGTACGTTAAGCTTTCGTATCGGTCCCAGTTTTTATCAATACCTAAAGACTCTCTAAGTTGTATGGGTACGTAAAATATTCCCATGTTAGCCCACTTCTTAAATTGGATCGTCATATTGCATCAGGTAAGATCGCAATATTGTCAAATTAAGGAATTGATTTTGTCACGTAACTCCTATAAACCTTTACTACAGTACCATTCGATCATAACATAATCGCAGTCCCTTTTTTCCAAAACAGCATATGTAATATATAAGTTAGGCCTAGGGCTAGAATACAATGTATCTGGAACTTAATCAGCAACCTATGTTGCTGACAGTAAAAACAATATCGCAGCACAACTACTGCATTTGTTGCAAATGCAACTTAGCCTGTAATTGTTAAAGGTGTGTGTTGTTAAAGGTGTATACATAGTGTGGGTATCTACTTTAGTTACTAGAGACCAGTTTGCATAAACGAGATCGCTAGATCGCCCTTGCCGCAATAAATCATTCCTGCTTTGCATAGTATAATTTTAGGTCTTGATAATATTGTTTATGTAAGTCGACAAGTTAATAAATGTAGCGAAGCAAACGTGTTTGTAATTTTTTTTTAAACCATTCCGATAGTAGTCGAGAAGTATAGTTAAAGAAGGTCAATCGATCTAAAAATACTATTAACGAAAACGTAAAAAAATAGATGATTGTCGTACAAGTGCAAAAAGTAGAGTTTCACACACGCACGGGTTTCACTTCAATTGCAAGGGAACAAAACAGTGATTAACCAAACGATTTTTTTTATACTTAAAAAAATCGTTTGGTTAATCATATGAAGTGCGTTTTTATGGAAAATAATACTGACATCCATTTTGCTCATAAACTTTTATGCACAAGAACATAAAAAGCTCTTTTGTTCAGCTTAGACCTAGCATAAACAAGAATACTTAATGATATGATTTCCCTGAGCCTTCTGCACCCAACTCATTATGCAACAGCCTAGTAAAACGTCTTTGATTTGGTTCGACGCTTTTCATTGGGGCCGTAGGCCGAAAGACAACTGGTAGAACAATTTCAAGTCAACAAGCCACGTGGCGGTTATATTCTAAAGTACTATTTTATTATTTAAACTCTTTATTTGCACACAACTGTACAGTTAGGAAAACAAAGGACGAATAGAGAGAAACACAAAGACTAGAGTAGAATACCAAAGGCGGCCTTATCGCTTAGAAGCGATCTCTACCAGGCAACCTTAGGATTAGGACGACAAGAGCGAGAACAAATAGGTGGTGTTATATTATTATAAACCTACATTCAAATAACTACATACGAATACATAAACAAAAAACATAAATATAAAAATAATCTTAAGTAGGTATTAACAGTAGTAGGTTATAATAGTCTTAAGTAAGTATTAAAATGGCATTACTGATCTATTAAAACCCCACAGCTTGGCTATTACTCGTATTAAGATATCAGATCTTCATGATGTACCAATGTCGATTGACGAGCTTTTACAACTACTATATAAGTGATTATAGCCCGTATCGTAACAGCGTGGTAGGTCTTTCTAAAACCATATCTCCTCTGATAGAGGAGGCCTGAACACAGCAGTGGGGCGTTAATATGCTCATGATGATGATTACGATGATAATAACTAGGACCGACGCGACGGCTTAACTTGCTCTTCGTATGGTGGAAAACGCCAATTCAGACAGGTAGTTACAATTTAAACTGCTGAAATACCCAACGGCTCGAGAATCGAACTGTTGATTCACAGTTGAGCCTGCTAACCACTAAACCAACAGGACATTTTATTCACTACGTACCAAGAAAGAAATGGCAATAAACTATTTTATTTTTAATTTTTCAAAGGAGTGCCGCGTTATTGAAATGAGTATACGATCCAACGAAGCTCTGCAAGTTTTCAAGTCCATAAATTTAAAACTTTATGCTCCTAGGTATAGGAGATAAGTGCGTACAAATGTTTCTTAATATTATTCTTATAAATGAAGAAACTTCGGCGATGAAGCAAATAATAAAACGTAGATATGGTACATGTTTGAACTCACGCTGGTTTTTATTGCAGCTTTGCTGGAGCATATTAATAAAAATCAGAACTACGTTATAAATAAAGTTAACAGTATTAACTTTTGCTATAATTATGCACATTATGCACATTTAATACTTTTTCTTTAAACAAAGAACACATAATATGTTTAAACAATGTTTTAAAAACAGATTTTGATTAATTTCCAAATGACAAGATTGCTTGGAATCACCCTAATAACCCTTTTTGAACATTCTTTGAAAAGCACCAAGTTGCTAGTTTCTCAACTCTCTATTCCAAAAAGCCAAAAATGTAACTACTAGCATCGATTTTATTATTTGCGCCTGTTAACCTGCTCGCTACTGGTAACCGCCTTTTAAGCACTTACCAATAATCTTTGAACTTCACAGCTGACTCAGAAACACCGACTTTTCTGTTAATTTAAAAATGCAAATCATGTACAAACCTATTTATATTCTCCAATACGATTTAATTAAAGCAATTTGTACTGTGTACGTCATAATATTACAACAGCATAATTTATTTTACATAGGTATAGGTAGGTATCTTTATTATCCACTTTGAAATTAATCCTCAATATATTTTTTTTACGGTATTGACATTTTCTCTTGTACTCAGTCATCATTAATGATTCAATATTCTTTGGTTCCGTAGTTTAAATAATGCAGCTAACCCAGCATGCAGTGGCATGCATGCATGGTATGCACAGGGTATGCAGATAATACACAGTGAAGAAAATCTATAGTACTAGTTAAAAATACTTAAGGGTAGGCTTTTTCTAACTCTTACAAAGCCTATCCTTAAGTTTTTTATCACTCGTACTGGAAATTTTCTTCATTTTATATCATCTGCATACTCTGTGCATACCCTCTATGCACGCCACTGAGCTAACCCTACTCGCTTTACCATAAAAGTAGAAGTACATTGAAAAACACGGAGATGATAATAATGATAATTATACCCGGTTTAGTTGGTTGTGTACTTCTTAGACTAAGGTGCATTTGGATTTTTATTTGGTGGGAGACTATGGTACTGGCTAGTGTGGCCAGGGGTCGAGTCCAGGAATTACCATATATGAGACCACGGCACTTATCATTGCGCCAGGGAGGTCGGCCAGTCAGTCAAAGTTTCGCTGTCGTTCGTACGCATTGTCCATACAGAAGACAATTTAAGGGTAGACGTGTCCCATTTCCCCAGATGTCGTAGAACTCTGGGACTCAACACTTGGGGATCTTTTTCCCCCGCCCCCAAGCCCCATGATAAATGGCTACAGTCTATCCAAACCTAATATCATCATCATACTGCTCAATTACAGTAGGTATTCATAGTAAGGTCATTTGTCTTGATTTACTTTCATTGCAGAACCCCGGTAATATAGAGTGGGTTCGCACGTAATCGATTTACTTTTTTGTCGAGGTTTTACTTTTTTACAACACAACACGGCGAAGCAGACTTGCGGGCGTTACGGGCAAGAAAACCAGTTTTAAAGAGAATCGCAAAGTTTTGCCGCCCCGAGCATAGATACACATACAAGATAATATTTATCTACCTACGTTTTTATATATTAAGCAATGAATTTGCGTGCTTAGAATGTTAAAAACGTGAGCAATTCAACTCATCGCCAATTATGTGTGACCCAAAAGTAGAATTAACAGAAAATCGAAATAGGAATTCTTAAATTCGTTCTTTTTAAATTTGGGGCAGCTACAGAGTAGATATAAAAGTTGGTTACATTACTTGTTGGTTACATTTAAGATGTGGCTTGCAGAAATTTTCTATTATTTAGTAAATACTGATTTTTTTACCGAAACCGAAAAAAGCTGTTGCCAACAATATCTTTATATATCGCGAATAAATAGGCAGGAATGCCTATTTATTCGCGATGTATTAAGATTTTGTACGTGATTGTGTAAAGATTTTGTATAAACCTACCTTTTACTTTTGCTTGCTACGTTTAGTTTGTTAGTACAATAAAAAAGCTTGTTACTAAGATTACTTTACTTACCCATTTAAGATTTTCCTAGATACAGCAACTTCTAAGAAACTTATTATGTAGGTTTTTTCAAGACTAATTCATGGATGAGAAAACGTGACTAGTATGTTATTATGTAACGAATATAGTATGTAATTGTATATGCAGTGTTGGACTGTGTGTTAGTAGGAGAACCATATTTTTGGTATCAAAAAAATGTTTTGAATGTTTACTAACCAAAATTAGTTATTTGTTAATAAGAGAGAAGATTTGCTTCTTTGTATGTTTGTGTTTAACGGATAAACTTAACCGAATTAAAAAAATATTTTACTTATAGAAGTGACAGTGTTCAGAAAGTAACAAGGATTTAAGTGTGTGACGAGAGTTTACGTCTATGAGTACCTAAGACGCCCGCCAGACAATATATATTATATGCTTTTATATAACATTTGGTTAAAATCCATAGCTGACGCGGATTAGAACACGTGGAACAGTTACTGATCTTTAGTAGGTACGAGTACAGTAATTTTTCTAAAAGCGTAAACAGCGTGCTGTATCTCTGTGCCTAAGACTTTTTTCTCAGTGCCAAAAAAATTTAAACTTTTTGAAAATGAGCATTCAAGAAAAAAACACTAGGTATAGTGTAGTTCTACAAGTTTTTCAACTTCGAGTTTTGTCCTGTTTTGTACATATAAAGCATCGCTACCCACTACATATATGTTGTACATATTAGTTATGCATTGCGATGTTGCATGACCGATTTATAGCTTAGTTCATAGGTGATTGATGCACTTGCATATTGCACAAGTCAATGGCTATGTCTATGAATACTTATGTAACATAGGTATACCTGACTGCCACATAATATATACGAATGCATAATTTATATATTTATAAATAAAGGTATATTCAATGATGATTAACGACAATAATAATAAATAAATATATGTGTCAGTAACACATCGCCATCTAGCCCAAAGTAAGCGTAGCTTGTGTTATGGGGACTAAGATTGTTGATGAATATTTTTATGAATAACATTCATAAATATTTATGATATAAAGAGAAACACCCAGACACTGAAAAATATTCATGTTCAACACACAAACATTCTCCAGTTGTGCGAATAGAACCATAGCCTTAGACTCACAAAGCAGGGCCGCTGCCCACTGCGCCAATCGGCCTTCGTACCTATACATATCAGATTTGAAAAATCTGTTTTGCATTTGATAGCCCTGTTTTTAAAGCAAGGCTTTATTCCTAAGCGGGTAAAACTTAGCTTATTATAAATACTTGGATCCTAGAAAATACTATGTCTCTTCACAATTAAGCCTGGCAAGGATGTAACTCTTCAGGATTTAAACTACGTACAGGTACGTTTTTAATAGGTACATCATCCGCAGCCTATGGAAGTCCCACTGCTTGACACAGGCCTAGTCTCCAATAGGAAAGACGATTTGACTAGAACCCACCACGCTGCCCTAATGCGGGTTGGAGGGCTTTAACGACTACTACCACAACTCAGTGATTATAACCAGAGCCGACCGCTTTACGTGCTCTCTGAGGCAAGGGGGCTGGCGGGGACACCACCAACTTCCTGGCTCCGAGCTGTTACCGAAAATTCTTTTAAAAGAAAATACACAATTATAATTTGGCCCGAGCCAGGATTCGAACCCAGGACCGCGTGATCCGTAGTTGAATATTCTAACCACTAGACCAACGAAGCAGTTACATACTTAAGATACTTTACATGTTCAAGCTAAAAAATGAGGAAGCGACGTTATCTGCCATTTGTGGCGTCAAGGATTTTACTTGTCATTTGACCACTAACTTTCCGGTCACGGATTTATTCCACTAGTAATTTGGAACTAGATATGTATTTTTATAGCCTTCTTTTAAATTTTAAAAACTATATTGGAATGTAGCGCCCTGCTACAGGCGCTACAATGGTTAGCTTTGAACTTAAATAAAGTCTCAGAGACATTAAATAATGTTACTCTAAAGCCTCTAAAGTATTATTTCGGTTTTTATATACACATTGTATATGTTATATAGAATTAAACATAATATATCTTGTAACAATGGCAACTCGATTCATATGACGCATAAAATGCACTCAACTACACCTATTTATAAAATGCGAGAAATAAGTAAATGATGTCTCGAACAGCCAATGATTTGTGGTGACATTATCCTTTATATACGAGGAAAAGTTGCATGAAGCGCAAAAACAAGACGCAATAAATTTAGTACACATTTTTAAAATCATTTATATTAACAGAAATTAAAAATAATTTTCAATGGTTCTAGTTTTGATAAAAAGTTTTAATTCCGTTAGTTATGTAATTAAGATATTATATAATATTTCTCACACATTAATTATTTTATATTGAAACACGATAATAATAATATAAACGTGGCAGAAGCGGTGACAGCCCAGTGTGTAGGACTTCGACTTAACTATTGAAGGGGCGAGTTCGAATCCCGGCACACACTTCTAACTTTTCTAAGTTATGTGCGTTTTTAGAAATTAAAATATCACTTGCTTCAACGATGCATGTGAGGGAGGAAACCTGCATGCCTGAGAAGTGAGATTTCTCCATAATGTTCTCAAAGGTGTGTGAAGTCCACCAATCCGCACTGGGCCAGCGTGGTGGACTACGGCCTTAACCCCTTCTCATCGTGGGAGAAGATCCGTGCCCTGTAGTGGCCGGTTGATATGACGATGATGATGATGAAACGTGACAGAAAGTAACTTCTTATGACACTAATTTAAGTCGAATTTGATTAGTGTAGGATAGTGACATCAGACGGCGCCACTAGCTTATTATCATTTGTCGTTTGCTATAAGTATAACTAAGTCCTTGAGTATGAGAATATTTGATGGTAAGTACGAAACGAGTATTTCCGCGGAAGTTTCAAAGTCGTCCCTGTGTCAAAGAAAATAAATCAAAGAAACTAACCGAGAGCCTCCGATGGTAAGGTCACGAGCGAAGAGACGAGGAATTTATTGTGAAGAAAGCATTGCAACTTCCCTTGCTTCATTGTTCTATTGACTCTATAATGGAGAATGTTCTGAAGAGTTGTTTGCGTTGATACCTCCTTCCCTGTTCTCTGACCGCACCTCACGCCGTAGAAATAAATTCCACCCTCATCATCTGGATGCCTGGTATTCTTCTACTGTTCGAAATACCAGATCATTTCTACCGGGAACTTGCAAATTATGGAACAATCTCCCATCTGATGTGTTTCCACAAAAATACAATCTAGGGTTATTCAAGGGGCGGATAAACAAATTCCTTAAAACCGGCAACGCATCGGTGGTTCCTCTGGTGCTGTAGATGTTTATGGGTGGCGGTGATCACTTATCATAAAGTGACCCACTTGCACGTTTGCCCGCTATTAATATAAAAAAAAAATTAAAAAAAAAACTTTTATTACAGGAGGAACTGCCCTTGGCAACTTAGGAGTCTCACTCACCGCAGCAATATTTTAATTAGCACACTTACATTAAAAAGTCTCATCGAAGACCAAATTCAACTTTATCCTCATCTGCACTCAAGTTTTGTTGCAGTCGTAAAAATTCACTCTTATCTGATTGTCATAATGCGAAAAAAAAAGTATAATGTCAAAGTCAAAGTCAAATATTTCTTTATTCAAATAGGCACATAGATGGCACTTTTGATGCGTTCATTAAAGACGAATGTGTAATTTTAATTAAACATTGAATTAAGTACGATACAAAAACCGAAATAAATTCTGCCAATAAAAATACGATGTCCGTCAGCACTCAGCAATATATATGGTAATTGACTATTATTTTATTTGAATGCGTATATATTCTTATTGCGTATATTCCTACTTTGTTTACTAACACTGAATGCCAATGAAACCTTTTATGTATTTTTTGTTTCAATCCAGTCGGCCATTGATGGAATAAACAACTCTACCGGTTGTGTGTCACCTGTTTCACTTTTAAGATAACCAGTTCCATAACGCATTCTTCACAAATATACCACAAAAGTAATGTTTATTCATACCTACGCACACACATTCACGCACACGTAATGCTTACAATGTAGCTCTTGGAAAAAAAATATATTCAACTGTTGCTGTTTTTAGGTGTTATCCTTTTTAGGTTCTATATTCAACAACGAGCTTCGGCATGTTCTTCTGTCTGTCTGTCCGTCCCCGGCTTATCATATAGGTTATCCGTCATAAAGGTAGGTACTAGATAGTTGTAATTTGGCGTCAGTAGGTGTGTGTACACCTTAATCATGCTGGCAGGTATATAGACGTACAATAAAATCGGTATTTTTTTGTGTCTATCCCATGGTAGGTAAAGGATGTGGTTTAGGGTTAGGTTTTTTTTTTTAAGTTTGTATTTTTTTTAATAATTATATATATATAAATAACTAACTAACTACTACTTTACAAGTTAACGAGTAATAGTCGATCAAGTTGATCGACTATTAATCGTTAACTTACTATGTCGTTGGAGTAGGGTCTTTAAATAGAAATCTTTAAATAATATAATTAATACAAAAGATTAGATACCTAGAGATAATAAGATAAGATACCTAGTTGCAGTGGGAATATGTTCAGAATTCTTTCAGTGAAACATGTTTAGTGAATACATGATGACTGAATATAATATAATGTTTATGGAAAAAACTAAAAAATATTGAGCAGAAAATCTATAGGTACCAGCTACTCGAAATGTAAAGTAAACATCTCAATTTAAATCCAACAAAACCACTGAAACGTAAGGAATGATCTTAAAAACTTGCGCTTGCGCAATTGTTAGATAAAAGAAGCTATTATTGTATAACGAAAAAATATCGGTCAATTCAAGTCGAGCTCACGGATTCGTTCCGAGGTTCCGTTGCCAAAGATTTCAATTAAAATGGTTCGTGCATACAACAATATTTGAACATTCATTCATTTTCAGTTTTGTTTACGTATCCTATTCTACTTCCTGTTTTTTAACTCTATCGCGCTGTAATAGCTGAAAATATAAATATGATTAACGAATCAAATTGGGTGGAATGAACGTCTTTACTGTTGGAATAGAGAAATTGCTTAGTTTCTTCTTGGCTTTTGTTGTTTGCATATTCTTTATTGCGTATTTCTACAACACATCAATACCGAGTAGCTGGCAATGGAATGTTATGCTTGGAAAATCTCTTCGTAATCAAATCAAAAATGAGGAGATCCAGAGGTAACAGGGTCAAGTATTGGCATGCATCAATGAGGGTTAGCCGGCTAATGACAATGATGATAGCTTAAGTCTAGTTACAAAAACCGAGACCGATAACTATAAGTGCTCTCTGATGTACGGGGGACAGAAAATGCAAACCTGGACCACGTTGTTCTTTGTCAAACATTCTTACCATTAGACCAATGAAAACACTTAAATGTTAATATATCTACCACGTTTGAACCCACAGCACGGTAACGAATCATCCGGAACCGTATAACCTGTTTTTTTTTTGTTCTTAATCATGCTTACACACTTTTCGAGTCATCAAAGAGCAGTAGTTTGATAGTTATTCGCGAACAACTTTACTTCCTGCTTCATATCAGGAACTACTTTGTGACGTCACAGACCACAATCTTAAAGAATTACCTACACCGAGGCGGTGACGGCCGCGGCCATTTTTAGCACTAAGAAGATTATTATGGAGAACTTTACACGTGCTGGCCAGACGCGATATATCTTTAAATTCCTCTCACTTTTGACTTCTGTCTTCTTCTTCATTGAAGCATTTTTCTACTCAAGGTCTTTTCCGGAGGTCTTTATTTAATCTTGGGATAATCACATATCATCTTTATTATCATTTAACCGATTACCGGGCTACTACATGGCCTGGGTCTTCTCTTAGAATGAGATGGGTTTGGGACGCAGTCCACTACTGCGGATTGGTAGACTTCACACGCCTTTGAAAACATTATGGCGAACTCTCAGGTATGCAGGTTTCGTCACATTTTTTTTCACCGTTCAAGCAAGTGATATTTTAATTGCTTAAGTAAAAAAAAGTTCGAAAAGTTTGAGGTGTGTGTCGGGGATCGAACTCCGGTCCCCCAGAAAGAGAAGCCGAAGCCTAAACCACTGAGCTATTATCACTTAAAAATACCAAGCCAGTAAATCAAAGGACAATTGTTTAGACTATTAATTGATAAAAAAGGATTTTTTTAATCATACCACGCAAGCTATTAACGCAACGTGCAACCGAATCGCGATGGCGAAAATCGTACGATAATTGTTGTCCAATAGGTAAATCGTATCAGCGATCATAAAACCATAGCAAACAAGTGACAGTTTACCCTTCTGCGACTTGGAGCTATCTCCTTTGTACCCGCGCGGACTTCAACGTCCACTGCCGCTACTGTCTGATGAACGCTTTATTTCAATTAAGTCGTTCACATTCTTTATAACGTGGTGAAGGTTTAAGATAATCCATCTTAAATACGAATTTGTGCACACATGGTATGTATGGCAGACTGAACTGATACCTTTTTCTTTCCTGCTTAGGAAAATTGGGAAAACAATTATTTATTTAATTGCACGTACAGATGGCAGTAGATCCAATCTTCTCATACCGGTAGTACGATTCATGGCTCTTTTATAAAATGGTTTTTAAATTTGACGTCACAAAATGTATTCGGGTTACGATTAATGTTATAGTTTTATGAAGAATCAGCCTCCTCTCAATAAGGACGTAACCAAGAAGAAAAGCGAAAACTCCCGGAAATTGTTGTGCAATTGCGAAGAAACAGCTTCGTAACAAACGGAAAAAATGATATTCCAATTCCAATTTGTAAATTCAAAAACAGAATTCACAAATTGGATCCGAAAACCGAAGCTACCTACTTGTGTTTCGGGCTTGTTATTCATAACATCTGACACCCTACACCTTGTTTTAAGAAATACAATGTATTAAATGCGTTGAATCCTTTGTTCCGAGTGCCATTTGAAAGTTAATTAAGCTTTTATAACTCAGCCTTTCTTTGTTACAGTTATTTATAAGCACCAAGAAGGGACATGCTTACTCATTATGATAAGCTTGAACTGTGTAATATCGGATGGACACCTGAGACAAAGAATAAACTTGATAATTTTAAAAGAATTATATGGATGCTAATATTGTTGGACATAAAGCTCGAAACTGTTGTGTGATGAACATGAATTATTTTCAGTGGCTGGGTCTTTATATGTACATTATAAGTATTTATGTATATTATTCTACCAATCCGCACTGAGCCAGCGTGGCCTTAACCCGTTCGCATTGTGGGAGGAGATCCATGCCCTACAGTGGGCCGGAAATGATGATGTATATTATTCATAAAAATATTCATCAATCGTCTTATTACCCATCACACGAGCTAACGCTTACTTTGGGGCTAGATGGCGATGTGTGTATTGTCCTAGTATATTGATTTATTTCAAAGAATTAATAAAATATAGAGGGCTAGCTGTTGTCGCGTTCTCCATCTACGTTTATTTTGGCTTTGTACAAATCCCGTGGGAAACGTTTGTTTTTCGAGGCTGAAAAGTAAGTGTTAATCTCCGTACTTTCAGCTGATGCCAAAAATCAAATTGATTGGTAGTTTTTTTAGGGCGTGAAGGAAAGACAAACAAACAAACACACTTTTTAAATTATTTTAGCAAGGAATTAGTACGGATTTATCTTGCTCCATTTGGTCTACAGTGTGCGGTAGCCTGTACGACGATCTACTCCTAGTTTGTTGACTATAGATTACTCGGCTCAGTCCCAACCTTGAAAGTTAAATTGCAACGTAGCTGATAAACGGGCCGACTCGAGTTCCAGTGCTGAGTTTATGTTAATTTATTTCATTATTCGATTAACATATCTATGGCAAAGAACTAATTGGCAATTGAGGCACGGTTTACACAAAGGTGGTGAGTGCTTGTATGAGGCGTGGGTACAAGTTCTTTTTAAAATTTCAATGTGCTATGGAATTACCACTGTGTCGCCATTTTTTCTATTATCACAATTATAATATACACAATTATGAAAAAAATCTATACTTATATTATATATCTATCATAAAACTGTAATTGGAAGATTTCTGTATGCTTATGGGTATGCTTTATAATCGATACTGAGTCCAAAACAAATTTTTATTTAATTTTACTAGCTCCGTTAAATTTGAACCGATTTTGTCTAATTTTAATGAAGATCTGATAAATATTGTCGGAGATAAAGGTCATAACTCTTTACAAATAACAGCAAGTCGCAAGGCATATGGCAAAACGATGAATGCATGCATACCGTCCTACTAATAATATAAATGTGAAAGTTTGTGAGGATGGATATATGTATGTATGTATGAACTAATATAATGACAACTTACTGACTCAGTATACCGCGTAATATAATGATAGGCAAATAGCTGGCCACGATGATTGTCATGTTAGCATCAGATCTATTCTAGCTTCTTGATTGACTTATACGCGGACAAAGTCGCGAGGGTCCGCTCGTAAATGTATAAACCTCTTTGGAGCGAATGTTGTCTTTATCACTAGGTACTAGGTACGGTCTTTACCGCTATATTGGTATTTACAAACGTGGTCAGAAGAATCAAATCTCTAGAAACTCTTCTAGAAACTGCTCTGCCCAGCTTCCAGATAAATATAAAAATAAATTATTTATTCATTCAAACTCAATAAATAAATATAAATATTTTTTATTTTATTTATTGTTATAACTATGTACCTACTTCACGTATCTCTGTTGTGTTTGAATTATGAAATTGAGTACTACTTATCCTGTAATAAATCTGCCTGACAAAAGTTCCCGGTAAATTAAAAAATACACACACAAATCCATTATTTCCTTCACAGAAGCTTAACGGCTAGAACGGTTACAGAAGTAAACTGATTTTGGCGAAATTTTGCATTAAGATAGCTTGCATCCTAGAAGATACATAGGATACATCTTATTACGGGATCATATGGTTCCCGCGGGATTTGTATGTGTTCGTACGAAAAAAAAAAAAATTATATAATTAGATTTTTTGGGATATTTTCAATAAGAGTTAAAGTTGGATGCGACGAACCAGTGAGACTAGCATGCGCACCACGAGATATTTATCTCTACCCATAACTCGTATTTTTTCTAAAGAGACGGACGAGATAATGGGTAGGCATAACTCTCTCGTAACGCGCATCCTAACCCTACAGGAAGCGATTTTTCTGCCAAGAAATGCTTAAACCGTTAATAAACGTCGTGGCTCAGCTTCGACGCAGTCCGTCCTTCCTCCATAGGAACGTAATCTGATGATTATTCTATTATATATTGCTCTAGATCCTAAACTAAGTTATAGATGGATTAATCTCTTTATTACCTACATCTAAATGTAAACAAAATAATTATAAGATGTTTGTATTACATTTATGAGTCGAATTGATAACCTCATATGAAGTTAAAATATTAGTAAATAGTACCTATATACATGTTTTCGTATTTTCATGTACGTAAAAACTGCCTCGTTGATCTAGTGGTTTCACGAGGTATTGGGTTCGAATCCTGGGTAAGGTTAAGTGAGGTATTGGGTTTTTTGTTACAGATTTTTCAGTACCAGCCACCAGAAAAAAAATGGCGTCGTCAAACCGTTAAGCCGTCGGTTTCTGTGATAATTGTCTTTAAAGATTACGAGCCCGCATTGGAGCAAATTGAAATACAAAATTCAAAATTCATTTATTTCAAGTAGGCCTACTTTATAAGCACTTTTGAAACGTAAAGTATGTTTCTTTGTAGTGACTCTACAACCGGTTCGGAAAGCAGATTCTATCGAGAAGAGCCGGCAAGAAACTCAGTAATCAGTCTAAGGGAAATGTTCGCAATAATGGTAAGTGATTATATTTTTCTTACCTTTAAGTAGGTAGGTATGCTTGCAAAGAATTTGCCATTCGCATTATATACCTTTTGTGTTAACACGTGCTTGCTTTATTTATTCTTTACGCAATGAGGAAACTGTTATTTTAAAAATTATTTATTTACTTATATCGAAGTTCTTACTAATATAGCAATTGAACGTTAATTATATATCGTATTGAATATTTAAAGATCCATTTAATTCTATAAAAAACACTTCAATATGCATGACAAAGGTAAGATATAAGTCATCGTCATCATCAATGCAACCGATTGACTTCCACTGGTGGACATAGGTCTTTTGTAGGGAGTTTCACAATTCACTGTCCTGGGCCTGGTTTCTTGTGGCTCCCAGCGACTTGCTTGATGCTGGTTAACGACAAGGCTGCTTGGAAGAAGGCTCCGCTCTCATGTCTCACAAGATGGAAAAATTACTAAATATATATTTTTCCATTGTAAACTGTAAAATTCGCTGATTAAAATAGCAATCTGCTGATTTTATTGCCGGCTCTTCTCGGTGGAATCTGCCTTCCGAACCGGTGGTAGAGTCACTACAAACAAACATACTTGACGTTTCAAAAGTGCTTATACAGTAGGCCTATTTGAAATAAATAAATTTTGAATTTGAATTTGGCTTTTAACGTCCCGTAGCTTCGCGACTCGCTGAGCAATGTCGGTAACTGCTCTCCTACTGAACTCCTCGTTTCTGATTAGATGACGTACGCTGAATGACTCAAAGACTCACTTCTTATGAGGCCCATAGTAAACTCTGTTAATATAATCAAATTAAAATATAAAAAGATATATATATTTTAGTAATTTAAAAAACACTTATATTGCGCGGACGGCACCTAGATAAGATTGATTTTTGTCTATCGAATTAAGTTCTAGGCTAAATATTTATGCATTGAGAAGCCTGAATAGATTTTTATAAAATTCCGACCGTTGGTAGAGTCACTTCAAACTGACCGACTTGTCATTTGAAAGTGCTTATAAAGTAGTGTCTATTGAATATAAGTAAATTAAGATTTCGTTTTTTTATAATATAATCTGATCGCTGAAAAACAACATATGACAGTTTTCGGGATGCGAGATATTTTTTATGTAAAATTTAATTCCGATCGGTTGCGCAGACTTGCAATGCTTGTGAAGTAGTGTCTATTGAAAATAAATTAATTATGATTTTGTTTTATTCTTATCTAATCTGAACGCAGAATTCAATCTCTCTGATGTATATATGTAGGTATGTAATGTCGCAAGCGCCTAATTCAGGTGAGAGGCGCTTGCTCAAGTCGCTTGCCAACAAGGAAGTGATGGTATAAGGCAAGCAGCGAGTGACCTTGGTTAGACTTGCGTACCGCTACCTCACTTGGTGACGCTCCGAATAGTTGCTTGCTCATCTGGCCTGCTTAGTAACATAGCGTGATAAGTTTTTTCTTAAGCTTTTATTTAATGTGTATCAAGTATGACTACCTTTTTCTCGTTGAAGCATGTCTAATTTCTCAAAGTTAGGTGCGTTTTTAATTTCGGCAATTTAAATATCACTTGCTTTAACGGTGAAGGAAAACATCGTGACAAAACCCACCTTTAAATGCAGGCGCAAACGCGTGTGATGTCTACCAATTCATGGTTGGACAACGTTCTAACCTTTCTCATTCTTCATCCTGCATATTAAATAATAAAATTATCGACTTCCAAGCTACATCAAAGGAAATAACCAACAACGCAACTAAAACTAAGCAAGCATATATAAATACAACACCCAAGACCAAAATTATTTGTATCATTATGTAGTAATATCGCTTTGTGAGTAAAAAGGCATTAACATTCAACAATCCAAAAGACAAATGCCAAGTAAATACCATAATAGTCATTCAAGATATCTAAGTACCGTATAATTACTAAACTTTAGTGATACTGATAGGGAGTGGGTGATCAAGGCTGGGGATACCTATTTCTTTTGTCATCACTTTTCATATATTTGGTCATATAATTACCAGTAGTAATAAGTTTTTTGTGACAGAGCTTATTCTACCGTCAAGCTTATTTCTGCCGCTAACAACATTGTTGCAATGTTGTGCACCGATCTGAAGGGCATGGATGTCTGTGGAACTGAAGGTGATTAGTGGAGCTTATTAAAATCCAGCCCTCTAAGGCTCCGCATAGGAGCAGCACGAGGGTGAATAAAAATAAGTCTGTACAATGTATTTACTTTATTCATGAAACCAGCTCAAAATAACAAAATATTGTGCATAAAAATCATTAAGTATATGAATAAATTTACGGAATCGTAGAATAAAGTAACATAATAAAGATGATCTCAAAATCTATGTAAATCATAGTAAACAGTGGAAGATATTTCGCATTTTTTGCAATGCCTCGTACTATAAAATTAATGTAAAACGGCCATTACACATTTGAAATTTAAAACTCGCAGTTGCGACGCCCTGCTGAATAATATCAACTGTCATTTGTAAATGTCACTTTTCATTTTCAATGTTCGATCTTATCATAAAAATTCTGAGGGACTTATATTAGAGCACAGTGTAAAACATAAAAACGTACGTTATTATTTTATCAACTATACAAATTATGAGTTATAGTTTTAAGTAAATAGATTGTAATCTTAATTCTAGTATCTCCTTTATAATAACTGATTGTTTAAAGTGCTATTATTTTATATCATAATATTTGTAACACTTTTAAACGCAGCGTTGGTAGACCTCCAAATCGAGATACATCAAGCGAGTCACAAGGAGCCGCTGGACGCAAGCGGCTTTATACCGTGGAAACTTCCTATAAAAGAGTTATGGAGAAGGCTCAGAGTCACTCAGCGTGCGATGGAAAGAACTATTTTAGGAATACGTGATCAAATCAGAAATGAGGAGATCCGTAGAAGAACTAGAGTCGCTAAGCTGAGGTGACAACGGGCGGGGCACATAGCTTGGAGAACCAATGGACGTTGGGGTCCCAAGGTATTGGAATGACGACCCCGCACCGGTAATCCCAGCGTTGGTCGACCCCCAACGAGGTGGAAAGACGACATCAAACGATTTAAGGTAGCAGCTTTAAAATAGCGGCCCAGGATCGTGAAATTTGAAACGTCCTACAAAAGACTTATGTCCAGCAGTGAACGTCAATCGATTTAAGTGATGATGATCTATCTTCTTTTTTTTTTTTTTACGAGATACCCGAATTGTAAATAATTGGGTTATGTGGGATTTCTACCCACTAAAACCCCCTCGGTTGCCGGCCTCAGCACATGAAGGGAGGCTCCGGGATTTCCTAAGAACGCACCGGTGCCTCCCGTGTACGACGCCTTTTGGGCACGTCCCGGGAAGAACACTTCCACACTTTCCCAAATTTTTTTTTTTTTTTTTTCCTCTGCAAGAGTGGACGGTCAATTCCCCCACTCAGACCGCTTCTGACCACAAATTCCCTTCGCCTGGGACAATTAAGTGCGCGGATCTAGCTAGTTGCTATCGTGACCTCGGCGCTTTCTTTTCCGGGCAGGATTAGCTCTCTCTAGATCCCGCTCTGCAGCCTCCTTTTAAGATGATGATCTACCTATTAATGTCCCACTGCTGGGCTAAAGCTTCCTCTTTCTTACTCACTTAATTTCTTTGCAGTTTAAATAGGTTTTATATCAAAATATTTAATAACGTGCGTACTCGGCTCTAGTTGTTCTAAACTGAATGCAAGTAAATGTAAACAAGCTGATAAGTCAGATGAGTAGATAGCCATTTATAACTTAGCCCATGTGAAGAAAAACACGATTCCCTTGATTCGAAAATTGCATACAATTTAGTCTAAACGAGGCACAATAGTGGCGACTGGCGAGTGTCGCTTTAGGCTATCTTTGTAATACTTGAAATGATCGCAGCCTACTTTGTTGCATGTAGTTTAGTGAAATTAAAACTTTTTAAATATAAGTATAAATGCGAAAGTGTTTATTTGTTTGTTGCCTATGTTTAAATTTGAAAAAAAAGCTTGTTGTTACTATTGCACCGATCGTGATGAAATTTGGCTCAAAGATAGGTCGCATCCTGTAAAGATATATAGCATATATATACATATAACATTGCGACTCGGTAAAAGCTAGGAACAACCTTCTTGTCGACGGCCGATTGGCGCAGTTTGCAGCGATCCTGCTTTCTGAGTCCAAGGCCGTGGGTTCGATTCCCACAACTGGAAAATGTTCGTATGATGAGCATGAATGTTTTTCAGTGTCTGGGGGTATTATTCATAAAAATATTCATCAGTCACCTTAGTATCCATAACACAAGCTATGCTTACTTTGGGGCTCGGTGGCGATGTGTGTATTGTGGTAGTATATTTATTTATTTATTGAAAAATAAATTAAAACAAATGAATACGGTTAAGATACGAAAATAAAGACACCGATAATATAGCAAAAATCAAATTAAAGTGACAATTAAATCGAAAATAAAGAACTACTCTTTATCGTTTTGCTTGCGAGACCGGAGTTCGTCGTAGGCACGGTACATACGTATACTAAGTACAGTGTAATAACGGAGACCGCTAGTTTAGGCTATCTCCTTAATGTCTGAAATGATCAAAGCCCGTCCTGTTGTACTTGTAAGGAATGCGTATCGATGGACCTCATCTAGTTTATTTAATGGCATCGGATAAAAGAAAAAGCCACAGAAGCACCGCTGGTGTTTCATTTCACTTAAGGTTTATTCTTATGCCGATTTTTGCTAATGACAAACAAGGCAATGCTTAAGAAAGTAACGCCTAATCATAAAAGATTCCTAAGAATAAATTTACTTGTCACCAATCAGTTTTCACTAGGCGATTCATATAACCTAACTTGTATATGGTCCTTGCCACAAGATGTGGTATTTTGTGTTTGTATTATCATATTTATCATTTTTAGTATTGATTTAAGGTTATTAAAAAAAAATAAGAATATACCTATAAGTCAGTTTAAAATAAAAATAAAAAAAAATATTTATTTTTATTTATTTTATCTTATTACCCATAACATAAAATACGCATACTTTGGGGCTCGATAGCGCTGTGTGTATTGTTGTAGTATATTTATTTATTTATTAAAAAAAAAAAAAGATGGCGCTTATCATTGTTAGTCATCATCTAAGAGTTCGTGAAACTTATTTCTACAAATCACCTAAATCACGAGGCATCCGATTAAGGCGATTCTAGGTTTAGTGAAAATGGGCATAAATGTTTCTCGATATTCCAGATCTGTTCGGTCTTTGTTCACAGATCTATTGACAAAGTCATAATTCAAAATTCAAAATTCAAAATTCATTTATTTCAAGTAGGCCTAATACAAGCACTTTTGAAACGTCAAGTCTGTCCGTGTGTAGTGACTCTACCACCGGTTCGGAAGGCAGATTCTACCGAGAAGAAGCCGGCAAGAAACTCAGCAGTTGCTCTTTTCCAACATCAAAAATTTACATTTTATATTTTAACATTCATTTTTCTATCTTGTGAGAGATGAAAGCGGAGCCGGATGCTTGCAAGCAACCTTGTCATTAAGAAACTCATCAATTGTATAATAACCTCGCTGTAATAAATGTGTTTTAACACATTCTTTAAACTTATGGATTGGTAGGTCCAAAATTACCTTAGGAATCATATTATAAGATTATCTTAACAATCCTTTACCAGCTTGAAAATCCCACAGCGAGAAGTGTTTAGTCCGTGTTGCACCACGCTGGCCCAGTACGGATTGGTGGGCTTCACACGCCTTTGAGCCTCACGATGTTTTCCTTCACCGTTAAAGCAAGTGATATTTTAATTGATCAAAACGCACTGAACTTTGAAAGGTAGACGTGCGTGCTGGGATTCAAACTATGCCCGAAAGTGAAGCTGAAGTCTTAACACCTAGGCTATCTATCAACGCTGTCGCTCGATTAGAAGTACTGCTTTAATTTAACTGCCTTACCCCAAACGAGATAGCCCGCTACCATATTAACTGCATAATCGCTTACCGCCAAGTGAGATTGCAGTAAATTATTAGTGTAGGGAACTTGTAGAGACATACAAAGAAAAAAAGAAATATTTGACTAATTCGCAATACTTTCGTTGGGAACTTAAATAATATCCTTATCCGTATACTCACTCATATCATACGTGCACCGACTGCCCAATGATTTCACTTATTTCTTTATAGCAATGATAAGTATTAAGTAAAATGCCCTTTACTTCAGAAAATATTTAACTCATTTCGTACACCGCCAGCCATTTCCGTCTTATATTTGCATTTCCTATCTGAGTTGATTCCTTAAATAAATTTCAAAGCGAGCCTTATCAAGTTATCGCCGTCAAGTCGACACATTAAGCACTATTTACCTTGTGAATTGATAATGCATGCGGGCTCTGGTAATCGATATTGCACTTAGCCAGAGAGCCCACAGAAAAAGATCCACAAGTGCTTGTCAAACGTGCGTACGCAGTAATCGACTTGGAGACAAACTTTTTGAGTGGTCTACTAGTAAACAAATTATCTAATCGTAACCATATTAATATTTTGAAAATATACTAGATTGCGCCTTCGACCGCGCTTGTTTTTTTTATTCCACTAAATCTTTTAGTTAGTTTACTTCTATTTTTACTTATTGGTTAAATGATATTACAAACACATTTATTATGTCAGCTGTCCCTAAGAAACTTTACGTTAGTTTTCTTGTGATATAAAGTCCGTCTCTAGGAACAAATTTATAAAGAGTGCAGCGGCAAAAATCTGATAAACCAAGAAATAATTAAACAGATACACAGCCATAAAGGTTAGATAGATAGATTAGATTTAGATAGATTTTTAAATTTAAAATATTTAATTTTTAATTTTATATTTAGATAGATTTTAAAATAAAAACTAATAACAAAATAAGGTACTTAGGTAAAGTAATTCAATATTAAACTTATGTCAATTTCCTAACCTTATTGTACTTGTGTTGGTATGATAATATTATCATTAATATAAATATAAGTCAAAACAATTACGTTAATATCTACTAATCATAATATTAATAGCACAACATTGAATAAATGTATGTCGTTATCATGATAAAACTAAGCTTAGGTATATACATAAATAATTACACGGACTCTTAGGCTACGAACAACCGTGTTTATTCTCTTGTGTATATAACGCCGAATTTGATAAACTACAAAGTTTTATTATTTGATTTTATTTCATTCATACCACGTACGGCCATAACTCAAAAAATCATCCATATTCATAGTGGAAAAATCCTATAAGTTCAGTACGGAGCATCATAATAATATTCTTGTCATAACCTATTCATTCAGAGGCCTATTTATTAACACACGTGGTTGAACTTACAGGCACGGGTTTTGTATATCATAACAGTCGCACGGAGCCTACACTGACGCTAATCCTTGCAACAGACCTAATTAGCATATTATGTCTTTAGCAGTTGATGCCTGCATATATAGGAAAGACGCATATTTTTTAGATGTGTAAAAATGCTGACATACTTGAGATATCGCGACCATACAAATTCTCATAGATTTCTGTATAGAAATGTAGTAGTAGAGTCTATTATCGACTTAGCAAAAGGGTCTCGCCTTCACCAGGCATGATTGAGATGTAGGGGTTCTTTGGGATTTAGATGCGATTTCGATCAACGTAAAAGCTTTCGTATCATTCAGGTTCAGACATGATCGGTTTATTGATTTTAGGTACTTCATATGAGCAGACAAATAAACAGAGGTAAATTTCTACTATTTCATTTTTATTGTATTAACTAGCAGATACTTAAAGATAACAAACAAAAAAAGGTGAAACTATTTAAAACAAATCTAAATTCATAGGGCCTTCTTATATAAGCATTTTCGAAACATCAACTCTGTTCGTTTGTAGTGATACTACCACCAGTTCAAACACAGCAGTTCCAACATAATTTAAATGTTGCCATAATAAAGGAGCCTGTATGTCGCGGCTCTGTATTTTGGCGACTTAACTATGGTGGCCATGGAGTCCCTGATATGTAATTTTAACGGTTACTGATTTTGTGACGCTGACATGTTTTCTTACTTGTACTGTTGTAAAGTCGTCGTCAAAGCTGATGACGCTTAAAACTTTGGCTTCAATAGCGCTTTATCTCATCATGCAAGTTGGGTACTACATACATAATCATGCATCATTCAGTCATGTTTTGTGACTACTTAATGCAATAAAATCATTGTCAGTGATCCAAGCATGACAACCGATGAAGAAATATCATTCAACAATCATAAGAACAACAATATATATTTTCAATACTTTAACGACGAATACTTTAATGGGTACCTTCACTTCCAACCAAGGTGAACTCTTGGACGACCTAACAAAAACGACGTACATTATGAATTTACGTTACTTGTGAATCAAAATTAAATTGCTATTCAAGTCGATTGCAATGACATTTCGGCCTCCTATCGCTGACCCAAGATGACTAAGCGTTAACAAGAAAACTCGTTTAAATCTTGCAGGCGAGAAAAAGACGATGATACATGTGATTAAACGGGAGTAAAAGAGACAGAATATTGTAGCACATCCCTCCTTTTTTAAGTGGGAAGTGAGGGCGAAGCGATCGTGTTGAAAGTAAAAGTGAACGCTTTTCTGTCTTGTAATATCGTTAGACGTTATTCTGTACCCTACAAACCTTGATTTCCTTAATCGGATTAGAGTATATTGTCGTAATAATTTATGGAAACCGGATTCTTGATTTGAAATATTTTGTAAGATAATAATTTATGTAAGCTATTTAATATAGAGTTTAAATTTAGGTAGATACCTGTATACGGTTATAGTCACCTCGCGAATTATCCGGTTAGCCGACATTTTCATACCATTTATTCCAAATTCTATATTTTTATATATTCAGATTATAATTAAAGTTATCAATAATTTTAACAAGTTTCCTTTGTACACGCATGACTAAATATAATGTTGAGGCCCAATAACATTTCGAAGTTTTATAATTAGACGATACCAAAATTAATTATTATCTAACAAATGTAATAATAGGTAGGTAGTTATGAGTAATTTTATTAATGGTATTATTAAGATAACACTGTCTAATTGAACGATTGAGATACTAATAAATTATTATTTACTTATCATTAATGAAATTAATTAGTTTGGGCACAGATTTTAAAGGAGCCTTCATATCCTACTTCTTGAAACTGAATCTCTTAAAATATATCTCGAATCGAATCGAAATTGAATCTCTTCGAGTAAACCTCATACATCTTGGTAAAAGGATCCTATCTATAAAGAGAAAGGGGTTGTTGAGCATATATCCATCAGTGGGAGGATAACATTAATTCCATGACGCCATGTGAATTTTGACAGTCGAATAACGAAACAATTTTAATAATAGCTCTACTTGAGAATTGAACCCAGGACTTCGTTATCCGTAATCGCTAACCAGTAGACCATTGATGCAGTGAGGTAAGGTTAGGTTCCCCAAGTTCTATTCCGCTGGTAGTCAAACCCCCTATCTCACGTTAACCTAACGTGAGGGTTCCGTACTAGAATGGAACGGCTCATGTTTTTGTACAAAAGTTGTTTTCAAGGTTCTTAGAAGCACCCGGGTGTGCCCAAGCAAACAACGTTAACTCATATCAACAATCGTGAGTTTGTCATTTGGGCTTTCAACTCGTCGGTTGACTTCTTATCTCTAGATACCCTCGACCTCTTCCCCTCGGCATAGCGTTTAGTTGCATTTTGAATCTTGACACAAGGAAATAAGGAATGCGCAAGCGGGTAGTTCGACGATATACCCGTGTGCAATGTATGCTATCCTATGAATGATACAAGGAAGCTTATAACTTGGATATGATAAAATGTGAAAAAATATCGTTGTGTCTAATAAAGTTAAAAAACTATTGACGTCTCGATCATTTTCAAGACTACAAAATACCGAGTAAGTTTTCAAACTTTTGGAACAACTTTGACATATATTACGTAGCTCATCGGAAGCTCTGAAAAGGAGAATGAAGAATGTTTCAAAATCCCAGATGTTAAAACATTCTTCATCAGTGTTATGCTCCTATTCGACGACTAAGATGATATACAGCCTATAGTCTTCTTGGATAAATGGGTTATCCAATAGTTTTTCAAATCGGACCATTAGTTCCTGAGATCATCGCGTTCGAGTAACATATATATTAGTACAAGATAATATTACATTTTAAAAAACGTGATAGCCTAGTGGTTAGGGCTTCGGCCTTGTTTTCGGGGGACAAAGTTTAATTCATGGCACCTCAAATTTACCGTAGTTACGTTTGTTCTTTGCAATTACATACACTTACTTTAACGGTAAAAGAAAACCTCGTGACGAAACCTTAATGCCTGATACACTTACAGGCACACGACAAAGGTAACCTCTACCAAAGGGGAGATAGTTTTCGAGCCCACCACGCTGCTACAATGCGGGTCAGAGGGTTTAATCGATAATTTATAATCACATGTTAGTGATAATCAGAATTCAAACAGAAAATTTTCCTTTTTTTTCCTAGCAAAACATAGCCCGATTCAGCAATAGAGCCCGACCTCGTGATTTATAGTTAAACATACTAACTACTAGCTGTAAGCTACCAACAAAGCTGTAAGAAAAATAATATTAAAATAACACTTTAATTTCCAGAATGATTATCGGAAATAACAAGTTGTTGTTATCGAGTATTTATAAGAGTTTATTATGAGTTCCACACTCACTTCTATCTTATTAATTTTTATGAGCAAAAATTTACAGTTAATTTGCATAAAATATTAATTAGTATGCAATAATTTCCGCGTAGTATGATACTAAGAAATGGGAGTGCGTGCTTTATTTCCACTCCGCATCACTTAGTGTTGATTCTTTGCCTGAGCATGCTTCCGTATACCTACTTATGTGAATTTTTAAATAAAGCAATTTCATCATTTTACTATCCTCGGTCTCTTTATGTATCACTAGTATGTTCAAGGACTACTGTAGGAATATCGTACGGAAGGCAACATTTGTTTTGTTGACTACTAAAAATTTTTGTATTCTGAAGACACATTAGTGAAGAAATGGTTCTAGCTGAAGATTCCACGAATTACGAAATAGTAGTAAGAAAGATAAGCTGTAATATGAGCTAACTAATAAAATACTTCGGCGAATTAGTTTTGGAGTTTTTATTGCATAATAAAATCTTTATCTTATTCAATCTTAAGAACCCATAAACGATCTTCAAATCTTAACGCTATGTGAGCACGTACTAATAATTAAATTATTTAATGTAATTGCGCAATTCATTGTAAATTAAAGTAAGGAAATCTTATCAAAATCTAGCCATTTATCCTTGATTGCGTATTGTAAATGGTGCTTAGGCATTCAGTGGGTGTGGCAACCAGAAGTGGCAATTTATAGCGACAACCGTCTCACTGCGCCTTCATATTTTATAATGGCTTGTGTACAACCCCAATACTGGTTTATTTACATTTTATATCAGGAAATCTAGCAACAAAGTGACCACCTATATAATATTATAGTTACTGGCGTAGTTTAAAACGGGTTGTGGTAATTGGTTTTTAAGGAGCTTGTTATATCACAACTGAACTTAAAAGTTTATTTCATGTAGCGTACAAGTTCTTACTTAGTTAAGCGGTACAAGTTCTTACTTAGTTAAGCGGTACAAGTTCTTACTTAGTTAAGCGGTACAAGTTCTTACTTAGTTAAGCGGTACAAGTTCTTACTTAGTTAAGCGGTACAAGTTCTTACTTAGTTAAGCGGTACAAGTTCTTACTTAGTTAAGCGGTACAAGTTCTTACTTAGTTAAGCGGTACAAGTTCTTACTTAGTTAAGCGGTGATTATTGATATATTCGTTGGATAGCCTATTTATCGAGGAAGGATATATATCATAACGCTAAGACCAATAGTAGCAATGAGGATATTTCAAAAATCGAGGTTTTTTGTTTCCTTTAGAGTGCGCTCCGTAAACGGTTAAAGTTTAATAATATAAAATCATGTATGACAAAGTTGATCCCCATTAAAAGTTAAAAAAAAAGTCCTCAACAGCATATGCCTATCTTTAAGGGTTGACGCGAGTGAAGTCGCGAGGGACCGCTACTCAGTGGCGTGCACTTCATACATGCGCAAAAGCATACCCTAATTTTTTTGTATAACTCATAAAGGGGAAGGATTTTTCAATTTTATGCCATCTTCCTTCTTTATGCATACCCTGGTCAGAAACCCTGTGCACGCAACTGCCGCTAGTATAGTAGTATATAAAATAATAGCGTTCTTAAGAGCTTGATAATAAAGATGTCTACTTCTTACTGACTTCAACTCTTCAACGGAATTCATAACTTCTATATTGGCACATTACGCAGTGTAATATTTTAATAACTTTGGAACTTTTGTTTTAAACTGATGATTAATTTTAGATATACTCATATAAAACTGTTATTTGAAATAATGATAGTACAAACACAACGCGCACATTTTTTATGCGATTTTTGACTGTTATTTTATGAGGGGAAAATACAGCGTCACAAAATGTATATCGCTATTTTATTGGTTTTGAATTAAATTTTGTAAGGTATTAGCAAAAAGGGTTGTAGCATTTTACCATACGAGTTCTGTCACAAAAACCTCTACTAATAATTTACTTATACCTAGAAAACTATACATAATACTAATTCCAATTCTACATTAACTGAAACAACTAAAAAATATACTGCCTTTATCGCTAGCGCAGCAGAATTATTTACCACATCCGCGGTTTCGTAATCTATATCATAAATCGTCGAAGCTGCACGACGGAGTTATCGCGTGTCTACTCAAACGAAGGCCTTCAAAATCCTTTGTTGATAGATACCTACTTTATAATGTAGGAGTTCATGCTGTACGATATGAATAGACGAGAATAGAAGGGGATAGCCAAAGTAGCAAAACTTTTCCGTTTGGCGAAAGACTGAAAATTATGTAACGAGATGACGGTCAACATTGGGGAGGCAGCAGAAAAACCTGCCTGAATAGTGCCTGCCTCTAGTCTCCTTGATGACCCATAGATATAACCAAACAGATGGCACACCTGATGGTAAGTGGATAACCATCGTAGTACAAAGTGCCGCCCTGTGACCATCAACCTTAGGCGTTAATCTGCATGTACTGGAATTACATCGGCAACTTTCAGACTGGAAAGCAGCAATGCTATTTAGCGGCATAAATAAGCATGGCGATAGTACTTCCCTGGTTGAGCCTTAAAAAGCTATTACTAGTTTCTAGTTCTCAAAGCTGTGTGGAGTCCACCAATCCGCACTCGGCTAGCGTGGTGGGCCGATAATGGGTTGATATGTTGACTTTGACCTCCCTGGCGCTGCGGTAAGCGATAAGTTTGAAGTCCCAGCTTCGATTCCTGGGTGTAGGGAGATTTGGGAATTCATTATTTCAGAATTTTCTCTAGTGTGGTCTAGTTACCACCCTTCCCACAAAGATGTCGCATAGGAACCGATTAGGGATATTATTTAAGATACCTTCTGTACTCCCTAACAGTTTAGCCCGCTACCGTGTTTTAATATATTATTTAAACTTAGGTAAAGGTAGATCTAATATTACTAACATGATACCGAAGGTAATATTAGACTCCCTTTACCTAAGTTTAAACAATATATTAAAACACATTTAATAAATCGTGGTTACTACACGATTGATAAATACCTAAACGACAAGGCTGCTTGAAAGCAGGCCACTCCGCTCTCATCTCTCACAAAACAGAAAAATTCTAAAGATTGTTAAACTTTAAAATGATGTTGGAAAAGAGCAATCTGCTGAGTTTCTTGCCAGCTCTTCTCAGTGGAATCTGCCTTCCGAACCGGTGATAGAGTCACTACAAACAGACTTAACGTTTCATAAGTGCTTATTAATTAGGCCTACTTGAAATAAATGAATTTTGAATTTTGAATTTTACCAGGTCATCACTAACGAGGTGCGATTGCAGTCGAGGGCTAACTTGTAGAAGAAAAAAATTCCTACAAAATTTATATCAAAAAGCTAATAACAGAGTGTGAATCGAATCGAATCGAAATACTTGAACGTCAGAATAAAATGGATCTTATGACGATATAGTTAAAGCTTAAATTTGCTTAGAGTTCTTTAGACAGTTCGTAAAACTACTACTAAAAATCAGACGTCCTGTACGTCTTGCGAATCTAGAGCGAGTAACATTAGTTCCATTTTACTTTGAGGATTAGAGTTTGATATGCGAAAACAAGTCCTCGATTGCGAGCGAGCACATCTTGTACTAAGGTTACTGTTTACGCTAGAGAATCAGCTCGCGAATGCTGCAGAGCGAGATTATTTTCGCTCAGGGGGACGAGCTAAATGTAGTTCAAGTGTTCTCGGAAAGCTGTCGGTGGCCCCGGGCCTTTTGTTTTTGAACGTGACTTGCGGCTTAGATGCACACAAATTAACTAAATTTGGCCGAGCTCGAGCTAAGTATACATTTACTTCGCAGTGGTGACACATTATCGATGATAGTCTTGTACTGCGTAGCAAATAGTATATTTAGTAGTAGTAGAGCTTTTCCGGTCCGGGATATTAGGGGCTACCAGTGGCATGCATAGAGGGTATGCACAGGGTATGCAGATGATATAAAATGAAGAAAATCTCCAGCAGTGGTTATAAATACCTAAGGGTAGGGTTTTTTATAACTCTTGCAACGCCTATCCTTAAGTTTTTTATAACTCGTACTGGAGATTTTCTGCATATTGTATTATCTGCATACCCTGCGCATACCCTCTATGCACGCCACTGGATACTACCGCCATATTAAAACTGCAAAGCAACATTCTTGCAATTCTGTGTTCTGGTCTGAATGTCGTGTTGGTCGTCGGTGTAATTACAGGCACACCTACGCCTAAAATTGATGGACAAAGTGCGTGTTCTTGGCATGCTCTGCTTATGTCCGTTTTCACTAACGAAAAACAAGGATATGCCTAAATAAGTTACGCCTAATCTAAGGAGATTCCTAGGCATACATCAATCGTTCGCTAATAGTTATCACCTGACGAAAAAAACCTACAAAAGTTATAAGAACTGTTTATTCTAGTTCCCCTCTCACCTTTTTACGAATCGTGAGGATGTGACGCGTACGAAGCGCCTTGCATCTTCATTTCTGATTCGCACCGCAAGGATCTAGAATGCTCTTCCAGGTACCTTCAAATGAAATGTGATTAGGAATCTTCTAGGCAAGCGCGCTCAACCTCAGACAGCATCATCACTTACCATTAGGTGTGATTGCAGTCAAGCGCTCGTCTACAAACAAAAAAAATTGGTTGTTACAGACAACCAATTTTATCTTAGTCGGCTTACTGACGATAGTTGAACGTGACAACGTCGTAAGAAAATACTGATGGAATGGTTGCATTTTGCAGATGTCGAAAATGTGTCTCTTTGTCGCTCGTTTCGCGCTCTAGCTTGCACTTCAAGCCTTGAATGGAACGCCTCAGAGCGAGGTAACGCCGCATACGTCATGTTTTTTCGTGCGTGCAGCCGGTTCCATCGAATTATAAGACGTTGTCACGTCAAAAATAACGGCAATCCCTAAATAATTAGGTATTCGATTTAGGCGATACCGAGGTTAAGTGAAAACGGGCTTTAGTGTTGCCCTGTTCGTAGGTTCTGGTTTTCTATTTACCATTCTGCGGACTATCTGATTGGTTTGTCACTTATTACTATTTAAAAATAAAGTTTATGAATAATTAAGTGCACTTATTCATCATCATTATCAACCAGTGACCAGCCAACTAGAGGTCTACTCTCAAATGAGAAGGGTTAAACTGTAGTCAGCTGACCAAGTGCGCATTGTTAGAAGAAGAAGAAGAAGAAAAAGTCTTTATTGCACATACAATTATAAAACCAGGTTAAAAAAAAAACGATAATATACATATGCACAAAGGCGGCCTTATTGCTTGAAGCGATCTCCTCCAGACAACCTTTGGTTGATAACCTTTGATAGACTTCACATGCCCCTGAGAAGTGCAGTTGTAATAAACCTCGAAACTTGGTCGCTTATTTATAGGCTTCATAAGAAAGGCCAGTGTTAATCAGCGGCTGATGAAGATAGCTACGATTAGAGTACCCCTACGTGCTCTAAACACAAATGAGAAAATCCCTTGAAGAACCAGAATTACCGGTCCGGATTGGTGACTATAATATACTAGTATGTTATACCGTGCTAAAACATAGCGTACCTACAGTGGTGCAGTACTACTGACAACATCTACAGACCTCAAGGGCCGTCATGGTGTTGTGTTTTTAAAAAAAAACAATGTCATGCTTAACGGATACTCACTTAACGAACTATCCTTCCGAGAGCATTTCTGGGTAATGCTGGAACTGCTAAGCGAGTTACAAATCGTATAGTGGCAGAGGTTTGGCACATAGCTCGGTGAACGTTGGAGTCCTAAGGTGCTGAAGTAGTGTCCCTGCACCAGAAGGCGAAGTGTTGTTAGGCCCCGGATAAGGCGAACAGATGATATACGAGTAGCAGGGAGTCGATGGATATAAGATGCACAGAAAGTGTGGGAATCTCTATGTCACGCAAGGACACCCATGAGTTGAGATGATGATTCAACAGCGTGGAAATTTTCATGCAAAAAAGAAGCCAAAAAGCCCAATGACTTGTCCTAATCCAAAGGTTGCCTGGCAGAGATCGCTACTAAGCGATAAGGCCGCCTTTTGTATTCTACTTCTGTCTTTGTATTTCTATTGTTTTTCTTTTCCTAACTTAATTGTGGTTTACAAATAAAGAGTTAAATAAATAATAAATAAATGAAACAAAACATGAATTTAATAAACCACGGAACCACTTCCTACAACAAATTTACTTTAAAATATTATTTCGAAAAGATCTGGCTCTTTATCAGTAATTAGGTACTTAATTTATAAGGTTAGTTACGCGGCATACCGCGTACATGCAAAAGTAAAATCGCAACAACATTAAGAGCTTGGTTTACTTTTTGTACACGCACATATTTTGTTGCATACTTATAAGTTTGGATAACAGGTTGGACCCTAAACAGTTGACAAAATCCTGGAAGACCCCTACAGGGTAAATGAGGTGACAAACACAAAGACATTTATCAAAGTGTAGATGGGTAGACGGCGTCATGAAGTGGCGATTTGAACCAGAACCTAAAACCAGGTAATTGCCGGATAGGCACTTCGCGCACTGGTTATGTCGAAAGTATACATATTTCTGTACAAGGTATAACATTAGCATTGTTTTAAGGAAACTATGCCTCTTTGCTTAAAAATGGCGTTAAACGTGGCCCTACAAAGGGATGTACTATAGACAAAAGTGTTTCCCCGCAAACATCTTTTCTTCTCTATTTTTTATGCCGTACTTCACTTCTTTCGCTATTAGATAAAAATATTGTGAATACTTGTACTTTATATTTTACTTTATTTCATTCGGATTTTGTCACTTGAACGTGCACAAGCTAGATTTTCGCGTCCCGAGAACATTAAAATCGATGTATTGCGTGCTGTCGCCATTTAAATGTTTAAAAGTATAGAGAGTCCTGCCCTGCCCATCTGGGAATCAACATGGGTAAATAAATTCTCATCATCAGTTAATATGGGGCTAGATGGCGATGTGTGTATTGTCCTAGAAAAAAAATTAGAGCCACGCCAAAGATAAATAAAGTTTAATAAAAGGTCTACATCTCCTATCTCTATGAAAAATATCGACCGTCTGATGCTCCGTTGAGAAATTAGTAAGTATAATGCAGTTGCCAAGCTATGGAATATAACAGAATAAGAAAATACATTTGACTTAGTTAGTATACATCAAAATACCCACTAGACAAGAAATCGATTTTTACAACTTAAGAAATAATCTAACAAGCAAATTACAGGGTATTCGAGTTAAAGTAACAAAAAAAAACAGACAGTTTGCGCTAGAAAATCAGCCCGTAGAGGTTGTAGAGCAGAATTATTTCGCTCAGAGGGACGAGCTAAATGTAGTTCAAGTGTTCTCGGAAAGCTGTCGGTGGCCGCGGGCTTTTGGTTTTGAACGTGACTGGCGTTGTAGATGCACGCAAATTAACTTAATTTGGCCGAGCTCGGGCGAGGTGCGGTTTGTCTACACAGCGGTCAGCGGTGCCATTTGTTTTGGATTCTCGTGTTTTAGTAATAATGTTTCGTGTAGTTTGAGGCTTTGGGCCAGACATTTTATTTATACAACACAATGTAGTGAAGCTGTCATCGATAAAAGTGTTTAACGAACTTTACTCGACATTCATCGCATGATCACTAACGTGTTCCAAATATAAATTCTTTTAAATTCGAAACTATTGTTTCGATTTTCAAAATTCTTGCTGTGCTCTGTTGCTTGATAATCCTTAAATCTTTACGTTTTACCTAAATAACGCGCATACCATGCCGCTTGTTCTGAATCGATGTTCTTATTTAATCCATACTAACATTGTGAGGAGGAAATATTATTCAGTTTCTTACCCAATAGGCTCCGAGATTACTGGACCATTTTTTTATAATAGAACGCTTAATTATAACAAACTATCATAGGCTAAATTTTTTTTTTTATTTGGGAATCTTAAGAAAACTGTGATAATGACTATTGGTTGTACATGGAAGTTATGCACTTTATACTTAACAAATTAGAAGAATTGTTCGGGAAAACTTACGGTTCCAGCAGAATTTGTAAAAAACGGTAATTAACGCGGACGAAGCTACTATTCAATATCCACGCTTCACAAACCGTTATAATTATCGTATAATAATCACATTGTTGCCTCGTTGATCCGTTTTAAAAGCCCCTTTCGTGTTAAATAAGGCCGGTGAGGGGGGAAAACTAGATTGGCACACCGCCATACGTCCCGTCCCATGCGGGTAGTTCACATCGCCCGCGCTTCCCCACGTTTGTGTATGTCAAGCGAACGGTTGGCGGTCTTGATTAGCATATTGATTTAGCTTTGATAAGTCGTTTTTCTGGCTCGTTAGTCTAGTGGTTAGCAATCGACTACGGATCATGAGTAGCGATGCTCGAGTCGGATTGAGCACTTCTAGTCATTGGGCTTACCGTATAAGAACTTCACGGACACCTGTTAAGGTGCGGACGTGTTAGTGATGATGAGTAGGCCCAACCTGACGTTTGAGGGACGGGGGGTCAACGGCAATTTAACAGGATTTTAAACTAAGATTTTAAAACTACCTCAACGGGTGCATACCACGATAATATTCTTGGATTTGTCGATATTTATTTTATCGCATTATTATTTTTTAGTATAGGCATCTAAATGAATTAATGAATATACCTTTATTGCACATCAAAAAAATTACATAAAAAAAGAAAAGTATAACATAACAACTTATAGGTACCCATAGCGATTTCTTCCAGGCAACCAATGGCGAAGAGAAAAAATACAGATTTTTTTTTTTTAACTTAAAAACAATACAAAAATTTAATATGAAACACAATAAATCTTAGTTAACAAGACACTAGAAATGGCCTTTAGTATTTTAAGTATAGAAAATACTTGACGCCGAACGAAGGCTCCAAGCGGCCGAACGACGAAAAGTTCAGAGTGGAAATACTAGTATACTAAGCGCTGGGACTTGTGCAAGTTGTTACCGTGATGAGCGTCACTAGGGGCTTATGCCCGTTTTCATTAACCACGATCAAGGCAATGCCTAAGTAAGGAACGCCTAATCAAATAATATTCCTGGGCATACATTTACCTTCCACCAAATGATTTTCAGTAGGCAACTCTGGTATTTTGTGTTTGTATTATCATATTTTTCAACTTAGAGTTACCTGCTAACCCCGGATTTTGCGATCTTTTATTGAACATGATTACTATTAGAGAACAAACGAGTGTCCGCTGAACATCTTAACAATTATTCATTGTAAAGTCAACATCTCCTGAGGATGGTCCGGTTTCGGAGCGAAACGTGCGTAGAGGGTACATTGCCGAATATCTGTTTGGTGTGGAGTTTAAGGATTGAAGAAATTATTAATTACACCATACAAATTCTCCTGCTTTTCGCGGTGTATAGAAACTTAAGCTTAATTTTCATAACTAGCTAGTGTCCAATTACAAATTCCAAGAGCAGCGATGAAAAAATAAATAGTTCTCTATTTCATAGATGGAAAATGGAAATTTTAAGACCAACGACGTAAAAGAAAATAATTGTATTTTTGTCACCATCATGGCCCTTGAAACGTCCCACTGTTAGACACTAGCTTCCTCTCCCATAGGAGGTAAGGTTTGGAGGATATATTCACCACGATAATCAATTGGGTTCGGTAGACTATAACGAGTACTATTATCACTTATTATAGATAATAACTGGGACTAACGGCTTAACGTGCTCTCCAAAGCAAAATTTCCTTACTTTCCCAGGAACTCATGATCCGTAATTTAACTTACTGACTGCTACCTTTGACAGAGGACAAAAATTTGTGCATACACGTCTTTGTAATAATAACTAGGATTGAGAATGGGTAATTAAAGGATGGTGTGACAAAATTCATCATCAGACATAGCGTGTAGAGGGCGCAAAAAGCAATAAAAGATCGTTAACCGAATTTATCATATGTTAGTGCTCTTGAACTATAATATAGTGTAGGGGCTGCCCACCCCTTAATAACGCAATCTGTGTGAAGGGCAAAACATGCGGGTCCTCGTGAGCTTTAACAAATTTTTATTCATATTCACATAACGCAACGCTTTATAAACCTTATGTTTTATGACATAGGGTCGAAATTAAATGCATATGGGTAGCCCGAAATTTTTGCAATCAGTTATTAACGTGGAAATCAAAACAGGGAAGATTGATGCCATGGGAACATGACGTGGGATCCTGATAGCTTTATAATTATTATTAGTTATTTATTATCGCTATCAGAAAAACGCACATTCTACGGTACGGCTTGATTGCGGTAGAGGTCTTTCTTTTGTAGAAATTGCGGACGAACCAGCTAACAGATCTTCCAAGATCATATCAACACCTATTTGGTACTACATTGTTGCGACATCACCTTTTTACTAACCGATTTAAGCCTGAAATCATAAACACTATCATATTGACGGCCGATTGGCGCAGTTTGCAGCGACCCTGCTTTCTGAGTCCAAGGTCGTGGGTTCGATTCCCACTACTGGAAAATGTTAGTGTTATGAGCATGAATGTTTTTCAGTGTCTGGGTGTTTATATGTATATTCTAAGTATTTATGTATATTATTCATTAAAATATTCATCAGTCATCTTAATACCCATAACACAAGCTACGCTTACTTTGGGGCTAGCTGGCGATGTGTATTTTGTCGTAGTATATTTATGCATAGTATATTTATTTATTTATATTATAGTGGTAGTGCAGCGGTGATAGTGCATTGGGTAGGAACTCGACTTTTAATTTCGGGGGGCCGAGTTCGAATCCCAGCACGCACCCCTAATTTTTCTTAGTTATGTGCGTTTTAAGTAATTAAAATATCACTTGCTTCAACGATGAAGGAACACATCGTGAGGAAACCCGCATGCCTGAGAGTTCTTCATAATGTTCTCAAAGGTATGTGGAGTCCGCCGTCAGTGACAGAGCTCGTGAGCAGAGGTAGTCCCACCCTGCTTATATCTATCGCCTAGATATTAGCATGGTGGTACTGTCATCTTCAGACCGGAACACAGCCTTGCTATGGTCTGGTCTGAAGAGCGTGGTTGCCGGTGTAATTTCAGGCACATAAGGCTTGTTACAGTGTCTCAACTTAATGCATACATGTCCGCAATATATATGACGTGTTTCTTGCATGCCTTGCGAAGCGTTGCTCTGTTTATAAGCAATTTTAGCTAGTTTTCGACTTCATACATATATATTTACATAATTGTAAGGGGATGGTTGGTTTGCTAACTTAAACCTAAAGCTACGAGGGTTCCGAACGCGCCCTGGTCTAAGAAGTGCCCACAACAAACTTAGCCGGGTAAATTTTTTGTTATCACCATCTCACAGTAAATTGATATTAAGCTATGAAGCTAGAGCAATTCACACCCAAGCTTTTTTGTCGTTTAAGTAATTAAATATTATAATAGGATTTTTCTGTAAGCATACGTTTTATATAAACTTTCAACTTATTGAGTTATCAGTTGGGCCATCTGCTTGGTAATACTGTAAAAAAACTAGTGTTTATATAAATTTCAGGTTGATGCATATCGAATTCTCGATCCCTTATGCAGTTTTATAAGTTAGGACAAGTTTAACAATAAACTAAAGTTTAAAAACCGCCAACCCGCATCGAAAGCCCGCAAACCTGCATTGGGGCAGCGTTTTAGGGTTATACTCTACTAACCTTCTATCCTATTCGAGAGCAGGCCAAGGTATTGATGATGATGATGATGATGATGATCATGATGATGATGAGGCCATTAACTGTCGCTATAAGAAAAAATTGCATTCACCAGGAGGGCATGATTGGGCTAGAGGTCTTTCTTTTATAAAAATTTCGGAAGCATCACAACACATATTCCGAGATCGCATCAACAATCAAGCGAGTTACCTAATTTCGAAAGCAGCTCTTAGTTTTTATCCAATTTATGCCTGAAACGTATCCACAGACTTAGATTAAAATCAACAACAGAATGATGCAAATCGATAGACCGACCTCCTTTGCATATATTTTCATAATTTTTGAAACGCTTTACAACGTAGGTAGGTACTTAGATACATTTATATTATAAACTATGAGTATACTGTATATTATATTTATAAGTACCTCAATCTCGTCGTCTTAATAGTGTCTTATTAAAAAACTGTATTATAACATATATGATTATATGTAAATATGTGTGTTACCTATAAAGAAATTATAAGGTAAACAAAGAATTGCACAATTCTTATTCAATTCTAATTCCGTAGTGGATACAGTGCAAGTATGAAAATAAAGTAAATATGTAAGTAGGTAAACGTATACGGAAGGGAAACCGCTTAACGTTAATACATTCATGTCAAACTGTCATGGTCTTCCGCCATAAGTGATTTATTGTATTTTACTAAGATCAAGCGTGGCTTCGTTAATTTACTCCGATCCTCAAAGAACACGAGCTCCGATAAAAAGAAAAACAGCCACACACACATATAAGTGAGAGTTTTAGAGTTTAGAATGTTTGCGATGTTCCTATGCGGGTTGGTGGGCTTCAACGATTATTATCACATAAATAAATAAATAAATAAATAAATATACTACGACAATACACACATTGCTATCTAGCCCCAAAGTAAGCGTAGCTTGTGTTATGGGTACTAAGGTGACTAATGAATATTTTTTTTGTATAATATACATAAATACTTATAATATACATACAAACACCCAGACACTGAAAAACATTCATGCTCATCACACAAACATTTTCCAGTAGTGGGAATCGAATCACGGCCTTGGACTCAGAAAGCAGGGTCGCTGCCCGCTGCGCCAATCGGCCGTCATCACATGTTAATTAAAATAACATTTTTGTAGTAGTAGACATTTTGCTCGTCCGGGGAACTAATATCGTTATGCTTATGTCTGATGCGAAGCAGCACTGCTGTGTTCTGGTCTGGAGGACGTTGTTGCCGGTATAATTACAAGCTAATGAGGCTTAACACCTACGCTTCGGGTTGGTGGACACAGCGTAGCACTTTGCACCACGTGTACCTTGCCCCTGCGAAGTTTTGCTCTGTTTAAAATAAAAACCCGGTCTCAGAGTTTTATTTGAATAGGTTACGAGTGTTTTTATCAAACCATTAGCGTAAGTTTTTTAGCCAAGATGTTCTTCTTCACCCAACGCTTCGTATTCCTTGGATCTTGCCCTGTGTGATGAGTTTTTACGAGTAGGTCATATTTTCGGTTTCTCATTATTACCGTTACCTGAATGTAGACGTGCCCAGCCGAATACTATAGTCCACGTTTACTCCACAAATGTCAGTTAAAATGAAACAAATAAAATATGAATATTATAACACCCTAAGCCATATATTTATAAACACGTAACTCAATTAGTCGTGTATTGAAGAGGGGTGAGATTCATTACATTCACTAACGGACGAGCTCTCACCCTCACTGGGGTAAAGGTTAACGTATTCACTTATCAACTGTTAACATAGGGTTGATTACAGAAAACGGTTACCAGTCAATAAAAAAACTTTTTACCTACTAGGATAAAGCCTAAAAATTACGAGATCTTAACGTTTGACGCTTGATTTTAACGTTAAAACATAACGCGATCTAACGAGCTAACCTCAGTGCCAACTGTTAAAAAAAGGTCTGTAACACAACAGGTTACCAGTCAATAAAAAACCAACTTCCTTATTTTTATATTATATTCTTAAACTTAAAACTTACGTGACTTACCCCTGATTTTACTCTTAAAACCAAACGCAATCAAACATGTTTTATTTTTTTTTTTTATAAAAAAAAAAAAAAAAAAGTTAAATGTTAAAGTTGGTCTCCAAAGTTAAATGTAAAAATCTACCCTTAATATCCTCGCTTTTTACAGAGTGAAGCTTTGCAGTATACTAGATTTTCTGACAATTGTAAAGAAGTCTCAGTGAAACATTTACAAAGAAGTTCGGTTTCGTTATTTTGCAATAGCCTTTTGCATTTGCATACTTAACGTCCGTTAATGGAAATATTGTCAATTTTATTGTTTGCGAGCTGTGTTTGGTTAAACCACTACATCGATCTTGATTTTTGGCACACAAATATATCTTGCATTATTACTACAAAATACCTACATGCGGTATTTGTTTAAAATTTTGCTAACGATATCTAACGAATTTATTATGCTTATTAATTGTCGTTAAATAGACGTAACGATGAGCGTAAAGCATCCTTTAATTGCATTTATTTTCAAAGCCAGTACATAGCTAAAACTATTTTGTTTGTAGAAGTATTTTATAGTCCCCTCCATATTTAGCTTACTTTAAAATACGTTGTGATAATATAATATCTAATTCTAACCAAGAATCATTAGTGTTAAACTTGTGTTTAATCTAAATTAAATAATTCGGTCTACTTTTTTTTATAATCAGTATTATTTTTTATAAGCAGTCATGAATTCATAATGAAAGATGATGTTACTAATAGGATCCGGTTCGAAATATCAACCGGTGTGTAGGTACGTATTCTTTGTAAACCTCTCAATATGTAAATCTGATAATATTGCCGGGACCTTGATCTTTCACACCTTCCCTCAGTGTTTGCTGTTCACCCCTTTTGAATTGTACTGTATAAAGCATATTGACGTTCAAAATAGCTCATCGCGACGTGTTTTGAGTGCTGTTGAAACTTTTTATTTAAATTTGCGTAGTATAGGGGACACGCGCGTGCACGCGACCCGCATGTGGTACCATAGCTGGGTTGATTTTTTTAAAGAACAATAATTGGCGAACGACGGGTATTGGATACACTTTATGGTGCTGGAAGGGACAACGGCTATAAAAGCTTTATATGGCTGCGGTTTCGAAGTCGGAGAGCGCGGTTAGGCTTCACAAAACGACAGCGAATAACACTTTTCTCACCAGCGGGAATACTTCTAGTTTTTTCGAAGCATTCTTTACCTAATAAAATTTATAATAGAGCCTTCGAGTTCTCTCATAATTTCAAAATGCTTTGTATTTTTAAACGACTACTTTTTGTACTCTATTTTATTTTAAACAACGATGCATCAGGAAGTATCTAAATTTCTACGTCGCCTCAGTTATACCATTATTGTAAAGTTAATATTATGAATGAATTTTATATGACATGAAAATTTTATATAGAAAGGGTTGTCAAAAACCTAATAATACTAACTAAATGATTGTTAAATTTGTTGGTTGTTTTGTATTTTTGCATGTATAGGTACATATTGTCTTTAACTAACTGCATTCATAATTTATGAATTACGTGTAATGTGTAGTGAGATGAGTATACGTAAACTGCCTTTTGTGCTCAAGAGTGAGTCACCGAGTTGGTTTCGAGATAAAACCTAAACTAGCAAATAGTTTGTCATTAGACACATTGTCTTATTTTTTATTAACAAATATGACCGTATAACACGAACATGATAAACGTATGTATTTTATCGTTCGTCGACCCTGCAGTCGAGGCCGACTATTAAACTGACGATCGATTTCGTAAAGCACATATAAACTAGGGTTGTGACTATATACTTACACAGCTATATCATCTATGAAAAGTATTAATTTATCTTCAAATACCAATTAATTTACACCAAAACTGGTAGTATTTCTGTATGTTCCATTAAAATTTCAAAGTTACCATTTGTATCATTAATCCGAAATAGTATCAATGCTTACTTTTTATTGGTAAATTATAAAGTCAGAGTCAGAGTAAAATCAATTAAATGCATCTAGTCGTAAAGGTCGAGTTATTTTATACATATTTAGCTTTAGTTAGTTTATCTGTACGTACCGTCGTACTGACAGTATAACAGATAGACCAAACTTAAATAAATGATGCGGTGTTTATAAAATCTGTCAAATTCATTTCTGGTATAGACTATATAACAATTTAATATCAGCTCGTACTTATTTTACCCGTCAACAACTATCATATCTATTACTCCTATAAAATCCAAATTAAAAAGCAATATTTTACTCGCATCCACACACGCGATCGCACCCGCATCGCTGTTAGAGTTACAACCCTACCAAAAAGACGAGACTTTAGCCGAATATGTATGTATGAGATGAAGTGGGTAGGTATGTAAATTTTGCTTTATATTCATAAGCTCTTTAACACACCGATACCTTGATTCGCTGTTATTGTTGTATCCGAGAACTGATAAATATTAATCCGTCTCATAAACACGCCGTCCTTTACTGATACGGGGGAGGACTTCTTAACAGGCGAGTGGAATATTTGAAAACTATAAACGCAGATTTAATGCAAGAGCTAAGCACCTCAAAATAAGAACAGCTTAGGAAGAACACTGCAAGAGAAGCTAGGACCTTTTTTCCACTGAAAATAATAACATAACATCACCATGTTTTTTGTACTGTCAGTCCGAACCAGACTAAGAGTCCAATCCAGTTGCAGCGCAAAGTGTGACCGAGATATGTAATCTCACGAAGCTCATTTCTATTGCTTATGCATTAGAAGAGGTTCGGATTGGAACGGGCGTGGCTTCAACATCAACGGCGATTATCATTCAAATTCGGTTTTGATGATGTAGTGGCATGGCAGAGACTCTGTCAGACCTTTAGACTTTATGCTTTGACAGAGTTTTTTACCAGATGTACAGATGTTATGTAAATGGATACAGCAAGACGGAGATTATGTCTATACTCATCAGTGGCGTGCATAGAGGGTATGCACAGAGTATGTAGATGATATAAAATGAAGAAAATCTCCAGTACGAATTATAAAAAACTTAAGGATAGGCATTGTAAGAGTATTTATAACTTCTACTGGAGATTTCCTTAATTTTATATCACCTGCATACCCTATGCATACCCTCTATGAACGCCACTGATACTCACATACTGCTGCATTCAAAATTGACGATTAGCAACTATATCAGTATACTTAGTAAATACGAACTAGTTAGTTCAATTACGGGTTATAGGTGAACTACTTAATCTATCTGGGTTGAGAAGCGTTCGGAAAACATCGTGGCATCTTTTAATCCAAAATCCCTGAGTGCCATCATTGGCAAGACGCACTTTTGCTTTTGAGACTCGATTTCCAGCTGAAAATCAGTGTTATGTATTTATATGTTTTTCTAACAAGGTATATATTTAGCTGTACTCCCGTTCGGAGTGGCATAACAAACAAACATGCTTCTCTATTAGATGCCGATGTACTGTTTGTAACATGTAATACGACAAAAAGCACTCACTATATATGATAATAATAGTAAAACATCGCAAACCTTTCAACTTAAACCCTCTCATTAAAATTTTATAGGATACATAAATCGCTGAGCCAAGATCTTTAACCTGATGTTTCCCTAATATTCTCGAAGAGGGTATTTTTTAGCAGCAATTGTTATGCTCTCATACTTAATCGCATAACTGTATACAAGTGAAATCGCATCCCGATTCCAAATTTCACATTTTCCAATTCAAAATGGGCACGTGCTAAATATATCAGTTTACTTTCTCTCACCTACCAATTTGCAAAATTTACATTCACTGCCAATTATTACTTCCTTTGGTGTAGGCGTGGAATGGACGTAACAAAATTTGTCCATTTGTGGATGCATTTTTGAAATTCGAATGTTGTTATCGGTCTTAAATCTACTCGGATATAATAAATAAAATTTGGTAAAAGTACGTTTTTCTGTACATTTATTAAATATTATGATCGCCGATTTATGGCTGGCCCGCTGTAATCATATTATAAATAAATGAATATAAATATACAACAGCAAACACATAGCCATTTAACCCCAAAGTTAGCGTAGCTTGTGTTAGGGGTACTAAGATGACTGATGAATATTTTTATTAATACTTATAATATACAGATAAACCACACACAAACATTTTTCTAGTTGTGTGAATCGAACCCACAGCCTTGGACAGGGTCGCTGCCTACTGCGCCAATCGGCCGTCAATATTATATGTCATCAATAGCTATGTTTTTTACATTAACCAACTTAAAATACTACTTTAGTTCGTTTCTCTACAATTAACAATAATAACAAAAGGTACTAGGCGTCCATAAGATTTAGGGAACTCCGATTGAAAAGGAATAAGTTACTGTTAATTCTGCCATTATATTTATAAACACGTCTAGGTATAGTCCTTCCTTTGAAGTTAAAAATAATAAGCTGAGCTGGCAATAATTCAATCTCGCGTAGTTGCGTTTTCATCAAAGCCATTATAATCTTCTATCTATTTATACATATAATAAAATCGTATACTCGCTGTGTCTGTACATAAAATATTTCTTGTTAAAAATAACTGGTGACGTTAAAAATAAGTAGGTACTAGAATGCTTTACAAATTCTATATATTCTAAATGCAATTTTGAAATTATGGTCTGTTTGTCTGTGTAATTGTTTGTCTGCATGGCAGCTGGTTTGTGCGCGTTTCACGGAAAAACTACAGAAAGGAATTTGCAGTGCAATTTGGTAAATGTATAGCTGACATTCTGGATTAAAATAAAATATAGGTAAGTTTAATCCCGAAAAACTGCAATATCACTAACACGTTAGCCCGTTATCATTTTAGATTGCATCATCTAGATATCATGTTAGATTACAGTCAAGGGGTAACTTCTGGTGGAATAAAAAACAAGAAACTTTTCATAAATCTCTTACTATATACGTACGTGCTTATCAGTCTAGACGTTACTTTGATATCTTGTCATAATGCTGTGGATACTCTTCCAAAATTAAATAATAATTAATCAATAATTAGGTATAAGACATTTAGGTAAACGTCAATTTTATAATCCTTAACATTGTATTGTATTGTATCTTAAGAGCAATGATAAGACAAAAATTCTAAAAATTGGTCCAGTCACGGGAATGATTTATTGTTTACAAACAAAAACCACATCTAAATCATAATTGACACCTATAATTACATACCTATTTTTCCATACCTACCAGCTACGTTACGAATTGTTCACAATACAGACGTAATTTTTTCGCCAGCAAAGATCAAGGTTGCAGATAAAACTTTTTGCCGCCGTTCGTGACCAGTCTTCGGGATCACAAAAAAAAGTGCGTGCAAAATTTTAAATAGGCACCAGAATGATATCGCCACAGAACAGCCAATATTTTGTATATCGGAATTGACCGCCGGAAATAATTTTTAATGTCCTAAATCCAGTTTTATTAATTAACATTCATAGACTAAGATCAGCGAGCAAACTAATTCGGAGAAAAACCTGTTCCAGATGGTATGTACAAATTCGTGCGCTTTCGTTTTCAACTCGCGTCTTAATATACCAAACTTGCTGCAAGCCTACCAGTGTTAAGTTTGTACCTACCTATTTACTTACATCATTTTCTCTAGGTGAAACTGAACTCTATCTTAGCTATCATCTTTGACAGATCTTCTTTTCCGTGCAACAGATGTCAGCCATTTTTGATTTTATTTCGCTCTCGGCTCGACATAGCTTTAAAAATGCATAACGTGGTGACGTCCGAAAAGTATATTCCGATTTCGAATTAAGAGCTTTAAGAGCCTTCTTAACTTACGGTAAAATATATCGTTAAATGTAGGTTTTAAAACCTTAATGAACACATAGCAACAATAAGAATAAGAAAATGTTTTCGAAAATCCGTCTTCTACTAAACGGATTATTAAATTCTAGTTGTCGATACCATAGTACAAAATTGATAGAACTAAATTTGATAAGTTAAAGATATTCATGGGTATAAGACTTCCTAGCTTATACTTGCACCTCATCATACACAACCTCTAAAAGTTTCAAGATTCTTAAGCTTATTATTGTTTCTGAAGCATAAATATTCTGTTTCGATGCATAAGATACGAAAAGAATTATTGAACGTACAAAGCCAAGGTTACTAGAGGCGGATATGCCGAACTTAAATATTCATTTGTTGCCAACGCACGAATAAAAGCTAACATCGTTCGACTATGTAATATGTTGTCTAGTCTTATTGCAATCGAGGGACGGCTTTGCTCATCGTATAAAAAACTTGACAGCTCGTTTAAGTGAAACTAATTTTAGCATATTGGTACGCCTTTGCGGAGAACAATTTCAGATAGATATTTGAAATTCTAAATTCACAACTCTATATGTCGAATTTGGGTGGTTTGCATACCGATGATTAAAGGAGAAATACTGATAAGTAGGTATATCCTAATTCCGCCCTACTGCTTGCAAACAATAAATGTCATTTATAATCGTTTAGAATTAATATAGTACTAAAAATAATTCATAAAATTTCTTGCTTCTAATAGAACTTATCTATGAGATAATCATTTACAGAAAAGTAAGACTTCATCAATCAAAATTTGTTGAACTTTATTTTAAATATAAAAAATATTCTATAAATTAATTAAAATTTCCCTTTTTCTAATTAATTTAAGTCTCTATAAATTAATTAAGGTATATGGTTATATTATATTACTGGTTCGTTCACAAAAAACTTTTTGAAAAAGGAACAGTTCTACTTCCAGGGTTATGTTCATTTCGTTAGTTGTTCTATCAGTGCCTTCAACTACAGTTGCAAGACGGTTAAAAAAAAATAGTACTAATAATAAGTTTGTCATTTTTTTATAACAAATTGAAAGAGTGTGTATTGGTCATGATTGTGATCAGAAAATGAACAGTCAAACTATATTATCCCAATTTTGCTAGATAATAGAGTTTTGTTAATGTTAAGGTCTTAGTTTGTTTTTTATTGTACACTTTATGTTCGTACATAATATAGTTAATACCTATAGGTATTACGTATTTTTGTAATAATCGCGGGCATTATATATGAAACCGTGATGAATGGGGACATGGAATCAATCACGTAGACCGTGCTTAGGGAGAGCATTATCTACTCTAAGTTTATTGTGGAATGGTTGTAATAGACGGACCTTATCCTTCAGTAAATCAGTAAGTTGTACTGAAAAGTAATTATCACTACACTATCGCGAGGAATGGTCACTAACCGTTTTAATTAGGCTATTTAATAAGGTGCTGTTAGCTGGGTTTAAGGCTTATGGGATAAGATAGCAGACGCCCGCCATTAAAATATCGCATACGGACATACCTAGCATAATAATGATGTGTAATATTTAACCAACCGTTACATAATTAAAAAGCAAACCTATTCTCGTACCTATTCGTACGTTGAATGTTTTTATCCTATTGAATAATGCAGTTCTGTTGCAATTTGAGTAATAAATAACTATTGCGTTGATGATGCGGGCACGCCAGTTTGTACAGTCGAATTGCCTATTATATACATACCATTTTTGAAAAAAATGTGTTGTTAGTATATTATATCAAAGTAACATTTTAGGAATTTCTGTTAGCTTCAGGTTTACTCTTATTATAATTATCTGAAGGCCTATTTTGTGTCTCCGAGAAGTAGTTACTTTTGCTACATTTTGCGTTTTGACGACACATTGGCGCAGTGGGCAGCGACCCTGCTTGCTGAGTCCAAGGCCGTGGATTCGATTCCTACAACTGGAAAAATTGATTTTCAGTGTCTGGATGTGTATCTGTATATAATAAGTATTTATATATATCATTCATAAAAATATTTAGCAGTCATCTTAGTACCCATAACAAAAGCTACGCTTACTTTGGGGCTAGATGGTGATGTGTGTATTGTCGTAGTATATTTATTTATTTGTTTATTTTTGGTTATAATATTAGGTTACTGAATGCAAAATAAATATTTGAAAGTTGTTTAATGGAACATTTTCTTTAGTTTGCAATTTATATTACGCACCCCAAAACAGACCTGCTGACTACAGTCACGACTAACCATAGTAAAGATGACCACCAAGTAAGGATTTAGGAATTTAGGATAGTATTGTACAGAAGGTCAAACGAAGACTGCTTATCCAAAATCTGCAAATAGCAGATAGAAGAAGAATAGAAGAATAGAAGTGATTTCGTTTCCTTCTGTCTTTAGAATGAATGATTAAATGCATATGAATTTATAAACGTGCTTATATATATTACATAGAAAACTAACTACAACTATTGCATAGAAAACTATTTAAATAAGTGTTTATTAGTCTGTCTATTTGTTTTGGCTAATCTCCGAAACGGCTAGATCGTTTTGACATTCACAGACAGGTAGAGAGATCTACAGCGGACAACATAGACTAGTATTTGGTTTCGGAAATTTACCCCTCATTGGATCGAGAAGTAGGAAGATTGTACGAAGGTATAAAAATACCTCTTAAAGATATTTTTTTAAACATCAAGGGTGTAGAGAAGAGTTGTAAAGTTTACTTAGAGTAAATTTTAAGATAGGTAACCATACTAAAATTTATACGGTTGTTAATAAAATTATTTATTGTAGATGAGCTCACATATATAGATACCTGACTAGTTTCGAACCCATTTTCCTTAGAAACTTATTGAAATTTTTATTCAAATAAAGGGCCAAACGCTTATAAGTATATAAACGTGGATAAGTATTTTTTGTTACTTTGTTACGTTATTTTTGGTTAGAAAATTCGAGAAACTTTTATAAGTAAGTGCCTGCTTACCTAAATCTACATAAAACTCGTAACGCATCGTCGGGCACAGTTATGGTAGCGTTTTTAAAATATTTCCTTAGCTTAAATCAAGTCGACAGGGGAGATGACTATCTATTCTGTGGTCACTCGAATGTAAGCACGTCTTACACAAAAACTTGAATAAAAATCGTAATTTAATACCATTTCTATGGGGAGCAGTGCTTTGTTGGAAACTTTGAACTCTATCAGTTCAAATCATTATCAGCCTAATTAACTTCCAAGTGCTGGGCACCGGCAAGGCATGTATACAGAGCACGGATATATAGCTTAGACCCACCACGCTGCTCCAATGTGGGGCTTAGTTCAACTCATAGTAATTAAAGATTATAATAAAGGGTTTAGTTGTAACTTAAAATAAACCGAACTGATAGCGACCAAAGCCATTTGAGACTTTAAAATAGCAAACCACTAGGCCACATGTGCACATAATCCCGATTCCTACTAATATTATAAATGTGAATGTAAGTTTGTTTGAAACGCTTTCACGGAAAAACTACTAAACCAATCATCACGAAACTTTGTACACATATTTAACAAGGTATTAGAAGTAATATTAGGACACTTTTTATCCCGAAATTAAGCTCAGTTCTCTCGGGAGAGGAGACGAAATTGTTTGACGATTTTACACCAGGCTTAGATATCCTAAACCACATTTATGAGGCACATGGCTTTCGAAAAACAAAAACAAAAGCGGACGAAGTCGCGGGCAACAGCTAGTATTTTATAATTTTATACAGGTTCCTACTGAACTTAAACTATATACTTTATAGTAATTAAAAATTTCACGTTATTGAAAATTTATGGATCATTATATACTTTGTATCTGTTATATTTTTAAGTAGGTATTTATAAGGGTCAAAAGTTCAAAACACTAAATTACCGCGAAAAAAGTATTTTTATTAGAGTACAGAACCTTCTCCACTTGAGTTCGAATCAAATTTAACCGGTTTTGTACTATTAGTGATTCAATACTTCCATTAAGAAACACAAATCGGATAACATAATAAAACTATAAAAACGTGCATGTTGAATTTTTAAACATGGGAATTCCCGCAAATTAAACTACTTTGTTATGTCAATGTGCTTGAACATAATATATAGCGTATTCGTGTAGTGTTATATGTTCCCATTAGTTGTGAGCTGCAATTTCCCGAGCCTTCATTAGGTATGTCATATTTTATCAATTTGTGAAATAACCTTGACATATTGACATGCTAATTATGTTGTGAAAACACTGAAACTCTTTGGACAACTGACTGTTTTTCGTCGTAAATTGATAAAAGTCTGGTTAGGATCACCTCAAAGGTCTGTACTATATAGCTGTTCTTTTTTTAATTCCGATGATTAACTACTTCATCCAAACTAAAACTTTACCTCTTTTTGCTATTAGTGTAAAGTGTTGATAAAGGAGCTTAAACGCAGGAGATCATTACGACTTCCAATAGTATAAAATATAGTTCAACCGCTCAAATAGTTTGCAGTACATTATTATAAACGCATTATCAGCCCCACCACAGGGTTCCTCTCATAATGAGGGTCTAGATCGTTTTTCACCGAGCTGGCCCAGTGCCCAAGACTTCACGCCTTTGAGAAAATTCTAGAAAACTCACGATGTTTCCTCACGAAGTTTTACTTCTCCAAACAATATAAATACAGCAATATTTAACGTTTGAGAAACTAATTTATTTCAATTCTTTGACAATGAAACAACGTAAAATCTAAATACTAAGTTATTGTCATCTGATTAATCCAAAACCCTTTGTGTGTTCATTATATGAGTTTCGCTGTCAGATTTCTGTAGTAATAATTGATAAACCAAGCAGATAACCCACCTGATGGTAAGTTGGAGCCATCGCCTTTAAACAGAGCTAAACTTCGCAGGGCACGCAAAGACAACGTGTCGCCCTATGGCCATTAACTTGAGGCATACTTAGGTGACAAGTCTCGTATGCCTGTAATTACAGCGGCAACTACGACCATCAATCCGGAATCCAGCAATACTGTTTAGTGGCGGAAATAAGCAAGGCTTTTACTTCCCAGGGCAAGATTTGTCACAAAAAGCTCTACTACTATTAATAAGTTCAATGTTGGGCACTAATACTATATACCTACTAGGAGTTCGTCGAAGTAGCCGACACTGTCTTTCGGCTTAACAAAGCGAGCAAACTATTCGAGCGGACGAACTTTAAGTGTGTAAGTAAGGCAATGGCGTGCACCGTGGTACGGCTGCCATTATCTAACAGTGAAAGTGTATGTGTGTGTGTGCGGGTGATGTAATGGCGGCCAAGCGGCGCGCGCGCCGGGTCTTACCACTCTCACTGATGCTGATTTTCAAGCGAACTAGGAAGTTTACGAAGTAATAGTTATAGTCGAAGATACCGAATAACAAGCTTTCCTCATCAGTTTCTATTATAATATACATAAAATAAATAAACAAATAAATACACTACCACAATATAGACATCGCATCTAGACCCAAAGTAAGCGTAGCTTGTTTCATGGGTACTAATAAGACTGATAAATATTTTTATTATGAATAATATACATAAATACTTATAATACTTTGCGGAATTCCATGATATACCTTTTGTGAAAATTAAGCTTAATTTGCTATACTCTGCGAACATCAGGAGTAATTTATAATTTCTTCAATCTTTATGCTCCACACCAAACAGATCTTCGGCAATGTTTCTCTCTACGCACGTTTCGCTCCAACACCGAAGCATCCTCATAAGATGTTGACTTTACAATGAATAAATGTTAAGAATAATTAATTGTGAAGTTTTCCAGATTCTCCGGCTTTTCACGGAATAGGTATAGCAAATTAAGCTTAATTGTCGTAACACTTATAATATACAGATAAATATTTTGACATGACAATGGTGATAGGTGGTAATTAGCCACAGCCAAAGCCTTCCATCAAACCAGGCCAGAGTTAATCAGAAATTAAAAATAACTAAATTGACCCTACCGGGGACAGAACCCAGGACCTCCCAGTTAAAACCACAGCGCTCACCGCTGCGCTAGGGAGGTCGTCAAATTTTGGCTATGTGTACGAATGTCAGCTCTAAATGTACTCTATTTTTTTTTTATCGTTTAGGCAGTTTCTCGTTTGTCTAGCTCTTTGTGAGGCTTACCGTACACGCGTTGAACTCTTTGTGCTCGGTCTAATTTTCCGATTTTCTTGTTACCCATTCCAATGTCATGGGTTTATACAACATGTCTTCTAACATCAAGCCATGCATGATGAGTTATTCATATCACAGTTTTTTTTGAACAGTAACAATTTTTTTAAAACGACTTAATGGTACTCCGCATTTTTACAGAAGATTGATTTTTTATAGTAATAATTGACAGACTAAGCAGGCCTATAAACTGAGGAACACCTTAAAGGATATGCGAGGGTTTTTTTTTTATAAATAATTAAAAAAAAGGCAGGTACTCTTAAATTTACGTTAAAGATACCTTTCTCATTTTTTTTCTATCGAGGAGTTTTAAAGCGTACCTTATCGGAATCGCTTCGTCGGAAATATGATCAATATGACATATAGTCTTCTTAAACTGTGAAAAACTACATAGATTAATTATTTATTAACACTTTAAGTTCTGGCAACTTCTTTTAGTAGCTTTCAGCAGCTTAACGTGCTTCACGGAGTACGATGATGGACAATGCCAAGTTCATTTAACAATTATTAGACTTACCCGAGAATTGAACCTAGGACCTGGTGATAAGTATCTACTCGTTATACCACACTCGTAACTTCCATGTTTCCAGTTCCGTGTAATAAAAAAACTGGTACATATAAAGCAATAAATAAAAGCAGAATGTGTATTGTATTTACAACAACATTAAATAACTATCGATCTACTCCAGCTTCGCATGGGAAAATTTAAAAAAAAAAACTTGCCACGAAAAAGTCTCTTCATTCTTCTGGTTAATAATGAATGGCGTAAGACACTCACAAATAATGTAGTTTGCTTTTGTTGAAAGAATTTCCAAATCGATGCAGAAAATACAGAGATTAACCCTCTACAGCCTTAGAAACTTTACCTCTTTATAACATTAAGTATAGATAAATAATAAATAAACAGAGTATTACTGAATAATTGGTACCTATCTACTTGTTTCGCAAGCAGTTATTGGAGCTAATGAACGCCGCTGTAATCGTTCTAATTTACATTAATATATTACGAGCGTGAATAATTATTATTGAGAGTAATGGTTTGTGATTTAAATAAAACTAGTTTTTTAGTAATTGCCCGCGTCTTTGTAAGCGAAGAAGTCATGATGCCTATGTAATTCTTATCATAATCTATATAAAAGAAAGTTGTGTTAGTTTCACCCTTTATAGCTGAAGAACGGCTAGACCAATTTTTATGATATTTGATTTTTTAGATTCCTCTTAGACCGGAATAACATTTAAAAAAAATGATCCGCGGTACGAAGTTCGCCGGGATAGCTAGTATATTATAAAAAGATATATCAATATCTTGTTCTGTGAATACTAAAACAAATCTATCACACGGGTACCGTACATTTTTGCGAGGGAAAAAGTAGCATCTTATGTGCTATTCCTGACTAATAATCGCTAAATTTCATGCAGTAGCCTCAGAACAAGATTTGGTCGCTCGCAATCGAGGAGTCGTTTACGAGTATGGAAATACTTGTAAATCGAAGTAAAGTGGATCTTATTTGCATCCTTATTATTATTTGAAGAATTATAAGCAAATTTGAGCTTCAGTGCAATCAATAAAGCTCATATTTGTTTACAATTCTTCAGGTCCGACGTTTGGCAGAACGTTTGCAAAACAAGATGGGCCGGTAATGAGTTGATACTAATGATGATGATTCGCAAATACAAGAACACTCATTTAATAAGAGCACGAAATGAATTTAGATTATGTTGTCAAAATATTAATTACTTGCTATAAGAATGTCTTTTCAATCGTACTTGATTGAAATGACAGACAATACTTACTTATAGTATAATTATAAATAAGGTCGACTGTCAGGCTCCGATATTTGATTGTTGTACTATAGGTCAATTGCCTCGTGTATGTCTAGTGGTAAGGAAATAGCATATTCAATTACGTATCACGAGATCCTGGTTCGAACTGTCACTTCTCGTGTATGATCATAAATTTTTTGGGGTTTTCTATTCAGAAATTCACAGTAATATATCAATTTGGAAAATTATCCCAGTCCCAAGGTTCTAAATTTCTATATATTTTTTGCTCCATCATTTTGCTGATCCAGTTTCTAACAAGAAGAAAATCAGAAAACCCAAGCTAATTTTGTATAAAATAGGTGATACGAAGTTCACCTGATAATTATTTAGTCAAGAATAAAACGACCTAAAAAATTATAAAAACAAACCGGTGCAAAGTGCAAGTCGGATTCTCGCATATAGGGTTCCGTAGCATCCCTACTAAATTTATTACTGCGAAAGTGTGTTTGCTTGTTTGTTTGTTTGTCCTTGTTTTACGCACTAACTAAGAAATCAATCGACTTGGTTTTTGGCGTAGAGTAACATTGCATTTATATCCCAGGAAAACAAACAGTTCTGACGGAATTTGTAAAAAAAACTTTATAAACGCGGACGAAGAATGTAGTCAACGTCTAGTTTTCTATAAAAAAAGGAAATATATCACGGGAACCCTCAAGAATTTTCTTGCTGATTTTTAAATATGTATTTACTTTGTTTTTTTTTAGTATTTGTGCAGACGCAACAGAAATTTAATAAATGTGAAAATTTCAACTGTCTAACTATCACGGTTCATGAGATAGAGCCTGGTGTCAGACGAATAGACGGACTGACAGACGGACAGCGGAGTCTTAGTAACAGGGTCCCGGGAACCCTAATAAATAGTTTGTTTGTACCTGAACCGAAGCCAACCCGGTTTGGTTGGTGCGATCCCAAATAATTTCGTCTGCGTGACATTACATCTTGATTTATCTGAGATGGGTTAGGGATGCAGTGACTCGGCGAACTGCTGTGCAGCGATTCGAACCGTCATGCCTCACCGAATAAAGCTATTTTGACTTTTTGCTCAAAGGCCCAGTACATGATTGCTATAAATACCTCGCTGTTTTAGAAGTGAGCATCGGAAGCAATAAAAGCTTATAGTGGTAAGGAAGCCGAGCTAGATTATAGAGCCCACCTTCTCTAACTCACCTCTAGCTTTTCGGAGTTATGTGCGTTTCAAGCAATTACACTTGTTTCACAAAGAAACTGACAGGGGATACTTTTCAGCCAGGGAGAACAAAGATAGAGAGATTTCCGAGAGATTAAAAAAAATACAGCAAATAAATTACAAAGACAACTGCTCTACACTTAGTTTAAGTATTTAGTATTAAATACTTGGTTGAAGAGTTTGTTTGTTTGTTTCATTGAACGCCCTTATCTCAGGAACTACTGGGACGAATAGAAAAAAATCTTCTTGTGTTAGTTAGTCCATATATCGAAGAAGGCCATCACTCGACGACCAATAGGAGCGTAGCATTAATTAAAAATGTTGAAAAAATGGCACAAAATATTCCTTCCGAGTGCTCATACATACGATGCTTAAACGGCTAGAGTGACGCCAAAATACTATATGACAAAATTACCCTTATAAACAAAAAGTCTACAACAACACGACAACGTAACTTGTATGTCTTTTAAGGTTGGCTTATAAGCTGACGAAGTCGCAAGCACTGCTAGTAGTAGAATAAAAATTTTGTTAAAATAAATACATGGAAATGTTCAACTGGAAAATTTCGCAGTTTTGTAACTGGCCTTATTAAATCGAAAACATTGCTTTTCGTCCGGGCAACGAATGGAATTTATTTAGATTATAATTTTCAACGCTTCAAATACCTGAACAACGCGTCACATTTTCAATACTGGAAAGTAGAGTACGCACACATAAACCACATGTGCAAACTGTGATCATAGAGAGTGCAAAGTGTACTGTATACATTTCCAATCAAATAAGCACAATTGAAACTATTGTGGTGCTGGTGCTAGCTATTCATAATTAAGAAATAATTTGGCTTTATTTGTTCGTGGTTCAGTTAGGTCTAGTTTCGTATCCATTCAGGGTCCTCAACTATAAGTATGTTCGCGTGGAGCAGCGCTGATCAGTTCTGAAAAAGGCTAAACTGAACAGGCTAACCTTATTTTTTTATTATTTTTTTATTAGTGTTTTTACCTACACTTAGAGGAATTATCAATTTTTATAAATTTAAAATGCATAAAAATTTTCGGAACCGGCAGGATCTGAACCTGCGACTCTCGGGCAATCGCGGCCTGAGCGCTTTCACCAATTAAGCTACGACTCTCCTACCGTCGCTGCCGAAAATACTAAATATGCATTTTAAATTTATAAAGACTAACCTTAGTCAATTGTACTCTGCTGTACGCATGAAAATCTTCAAAATTGTCACCTCCAATCGGAACTTAGCATTCATCAGGGGCCAAGGGTTGCCCGTAAGTACCAAGTTACCGACTTATATTTCTCTTAGCTATATTTTCACTTCTAGTATTGTATTTCTTCTTATCTATTATATATCTAAATTTTCACATCCGCAGAGCTATTATATTTTTTTGATATAAAGGAGGTTTGTTAGGATAACTCCTTCGACCCCTGGGACGATGACCACTGGTTGTGACACATGTTGCTGCCTGCCACATGAGGTTGAGGGACCGTTTCTCCCGGAATAAGCCTTTTGGCCGTTGCACAAGGGAGGCACCGGTTTGTTCCTAGAACATCCCGGGGCTCACAATTTGTGCCGAGGGTAACCACCGAGGGGATTTCAGTGGATAAGAATCCCACATAACCCAAGCTTTTCCCCCAGAAAACTGGATATCTTACCAGAAGATTCCCCCCCGTAACAAAAAAAAAGGTTTTTTTTTTTGAATATATAGACAAGTGCTTGTAAATCACATAGTATGGGAGCCCTCTATACTTATTTTATTCTGTTTCTTTAGTATTTGTTGATGAAGCGGCAGTAATCATCATCTGTGAAAATTTCAAAGGTCTAAATAAAATGGTTCATGAGATAATGATAATAATGATAAATCTTTATTTGGAACAGTTACAATGGCACTTAAAACACTAGCAAGGGTGGCACTGCAATAGTAAAAACTGTGCTGCGTGTACCACCGCCCACCTCCGAGTTATAGTACAGTAATTATACAAATGTTCCACACACACACACACACACACTAGATTTAGTGTGAGTGTGTGTGTGAGTGTGTGTGTGTGTGTGTGTGTGTGTTTATATTATAGATACAGGATGGCTGAGGATGTCATATATTTGATAGAATGAACTCTTCCGTTTCATCATAGTTCATTTGCAGTAGCCATGTTGTAATTTTCGTTTTAGCTAGGTATTTACTCAAAGGATAGATATTTAACTTTTAGATACAGCCTGGTGACTGAAAAGACAGTAAGACAGACGGACGGACAGTGGAGTCTTAGTGATAGGGTTCGGAAACCTAAAAAGGCTTACTGCTAGTTTATCACTCATTCCAAATTACACAACAAAGGATGGTAATTATTCGACAAACGATTATATGCATTAGCTAATCTATTTTTAATGGAAAGATTGATGTCGTCTTACATCACAATAGGCAACCCCGGGACCGGTTATTATATTTTAGCACACTCATCCGATCCAACCTTTCGGTGCATTGTTATTCAATTCGGCAAACTTTCGCTTTACAATAACACTATAAGTACGAATTTACATCCACGTCTTTACAAGAGTAACCCAAATACATGTTCGCGTTAAGAATATAAAAGGAACAAAATTTGGAACATCGATACGGTTAAGTATAAATTCAAATTCCTTTATTCCAAGCAGGCCTAATAAAAGCACTTTTGGAGTATGTGTGTTTATAGTAACTCTACCACGAGTTCTCAGCAATTACTCTTGTCAACATAATTTTACAATTTAACAATATTTTTTATTGTTTTCGTTTAAATATTACAACAATCACGCAGTGCTGAACGCTATGGTTTTTCTAGGTAGGTCCCTGGCTCGATCTCCGGCAGGGACAGTTAAGGAATTTACAATTTCTGAATTTCTCTGGTCTCGCCTGATGGGATGCTTTGGCCATGGCTGGTACCTGGTGGCCTACCGTAAAGACGTGCCACCAAGCGATTCAATGTTCCAGTACGAAGTCGCGTAGAATCTAAGGGAGAATGGGTTTAATAAAATTACCATACCTCTAACAGGTTAGTCCGCTACCATCTCTTACCATCACGTGAGAGTTCAGTCAAGGGTTAACTTGTAGTGAAATAAAAGAAACAATTATTATTGTTTTAATATTAACTAGGACCAAAACCTTTTTTCTGTTGTCATATTAATCCGTGACCCTACATAAACTTAAATGTTAACACGTGTGAAGGTTGTGACTGCGTATTTTTTTAAGAAAACTTTGTCGACTTATTTTCTAAATATTTTTGGCATCAGAAAAAAGTTATGTAACAAAAAAATTATATTTTTATGATTACTGTGATACGTCTTAGTACCTATCCCTTTTCGAACTATAGCCTCTTTTATTATTTTCAACCGTACTACTTACTAGTTCGTAGGTTCTTATTACATCGCAGATTCGATCAACTTAAGTACCAGCTTTCTGATTACACTGCTGAAAGTCTTTAGGTAAACAATTGAAGCGTGTCAATGAATAAATCAATAAAGCGGGAAACATGAAATTCATCTTCATCAAATTGCGTATCTCAGTGGCGAACCGTAATTTCGCGCCTCGTAATAAGTTATACAATGTAACAGCAGGAAGTAAACAAATGTTTTATTTGGTTGTAGCAAAAAATCGCCCACTGCGTAAAACCATTGTTATATATTCCTCGAGCATAACCGACCATTCACTTTGCGTAGACACCGATATGAGAATTAAAATTTACCGAATACTATATTCCATTTTCTAAAATACTTATGCCCTAAAAGGTACCTTTATAATAATTTTCGCACGTACATGTATTTAATTATACTCTTTATTTGTACACAACTCAGAAAAACGAGAAAAAAAGAACAAACACATGAAGAATGAAGCAGGATACAAAAGGCCGCCTTAGTAGCGATCTCTGCCATGCAAACTTAGAATTAGGAAAACTAAAAAGAAAAACGAATAGGTGGGGTACAATATTTAGTACATACATAAAATCTACATACTAATACATAAACCAGACTGCACAAATACAACAATATATTGACAAACATAAAAAATTAATACATTTTAAATTGTATAAAAATTAAATACTTAATTATATTAATTTTTAAAGTATTACTTTCTTACTTACGTAGAAGTAAGATCATAATTGATTGGGGTGGGGACTTATAAAGAGGTGAAAGAGAGGGCTATGAATACAGAAGGTTGAAAACACCGACAAGAGCCTAGCTCTTAAGTTAAAGGAAGAAGTAAGACCGTATATGTTAATTTATTTAAAGTTCTATACACGTCATTTACTCGTATATCTAAACGATGAGACATAGCCTTGATGGTTCGAAGTGGTGATTCCTGAGTCGGACCAAGAATTGGGTGGTACGAGGATTTACTTTTCCGTCAAGAAATTGTCAGTACCATCATCAAGTAAAGCAACGTCTAAGTCACACCGTCCATTCAATCTCGACCTGTAGCAGTAGTAGTCGAAGCAACGATTTAAAGGCAAACTATAGTGACATCTTTCGCTTATATCCCCTGGCCCCAAAGCGATATTTAAGACCAAACCGCAAACCAGCCTTGCCCATCCTTGGGACCTCACAACATACGAAGATAACTTACTCCCGACGGGTGATAAATTCCCTGTTGGTACCAATCCATAGCCAGGAAGACATGGGCCCCCAGAGCTTCTGAAATCGAATATAATCTGCCTCGTCGCATCTCAACCACTCGCTACTCATAATACAGAATCATATTATGTTGCATTTACTATAAAATATGAAAAAAGCTATATGTGTTTGTTTATTATCTTCCCTCACCTCTGTCTTTTGCCTCATTAATTGCTTTACTCTCATTAAAAAAAGTTTTTTTTTGGCAATGTTTTATGTGCAACAGCGAATCAATTCGCTGTACGCTTTGAATTGAAATTCTGCAATATTTGAAAATGGAACATGTCCTACATCAATCTTTATTTTGTATCTGGAGTTCCGAATCATTTTTTTTCTACTGATTACAGAGTTTATCACACAGGCAGTAACACAGTTTTTTGAAGTTAGAGGTCATCCGATAACCGGGTCATATTTTTATCGCTAGATTGGAAAAATAATCAATTTATATTCAACCTAATAACATAATATTACAAAGAGTTTAAGCTACAATGTAATAATGTACGTATACTCAGCAGTTTCTCTTTTTCAGCATTTCATAACAAGCAAGTTTGTATCATACCTGTAAACCGTCATCTTCCTCACACTGCACACCACACGCCTTATGTCTAGTAAGCGAATGGAATTGTAGCTGTAAAGTCGAAATGTAGCTTGACGGCCTTTAACGTTTATTACTACTTATTATAACTGAAAATAGTTCTAATGGTAAGCATGTTCAACTGCAGAGAAAGATTAATTTATAATGTGTCAATGACTATATAAACACTAAATCGGAGTCAGGGAATGAACTACTTTCCATGTCATCTGTACTAGAGATGCATCGATGCATTCTACAGTCTTGATGCCTTTTTCCCTTCTTTAGTTTGTGCGTAGGGCCACGTATAACAATTTTCAGTACCAGGCTAATTTAGGAAATACGCAGTTTGACGTTCGGCGGACGAGGTCGAAGCCGTCGAAGCCCCCGTGCCCTGGTCTCGATTGGGTTAGGCACACAGTCAATTCTGTAATTGAGGGCTGTTACTGAGATGTTCTTATTAAGTTTCATGGCCCGCCCCGGATATCGAATCCAGGTCCTCATAATCTGTTGCACATGCTAACCAACGGGATACATATAATACACGTGGCCTGATACAGTATCGCACAACGTGGAAGCGCCGATATAGCGCCATGGAAATGTCCAAAATAAAGTTATGCAATAAGTATGTCATATTAAATCGTTGACGTAATTCTTGTTTTGGTGGGTCGTGGTAAGTGTGTCGACCATTACGGTCAACCGATGGCCCACTAGCGGTGACATAACTTCTCTTCCGCCGTTCGCTGAGTGAAAGGCGCTAAAGGTAATACGCGGACGTTTCCACGTGAGACTTCACCTGGGGGCTTCACATACTCGTATTACAGATCGAGATGTCAATATCAATGTCGTACTTTGTTGTATTTGGGCGAGTATATCACGTAACGCGAAATAAGGTTAACTGCTACTGGTTTTTACGAAAAATGACACAATCTTAATGTTAATGCGCTTTTTCGTTGTGATTCTGGCGACTACTTTTTTTTTTGTTCGCGGAATACTTTACAAAGTGACGATACGTACCAAAGGAAGTGAGCTAATCTGTAGGGCTTACTTGCGACGAGATAATTATGTCTATCATTTTTTCGTCCTCATTTGTCTTTTAGTAGTGTGGCATCTTCTGATACTAAACGATTTAATTTATATTAATTATGTCTATTTGCTAACCATTGTCTGTTTTGAAATATGTGCACTTATTTATTCCGCCGGTTCATCGGTTATGTGGTACCACCCAGATTAACTAGTTAGTATTTTTATTATATTACCTAAAGTATGCAAAGAATTATTAGGAAGATACCTAACTCGTTTCAAATATTCCACTGCCTCTAACTATTAAGTTTAATTACAATAATTAAACAAGAGATTTGTTACTCTAGGATAAGTATATATGATGTTTTTTACGAATTATGGAAGAATAATATAATTAGTTTTATTTCATATTATTTTATTTTATTTGATATGTTTTCACGCGGCAACGTACTGGAACGCTATAAGTTTTTGCAGCTACTATTGTTGTTTTATAGAAATCAAAATTAAAATCGAACATAAAAAATATAAAATCGAATATAAATTATTTATCATTAATGAATATTCAGAAGTCAGGCTCTGCACTTTGGAAACGCATAGTTATTCAGTCAAAAATAAAATAGTTCAATTGCCTTCAACAAATAAAACTTTATTATATGCCTTTGGCAACTAGTTTTAGAAGAATTGCTGATTTAAAAAAATCGTGTAAGTAGATTAGTAGGTATACTTGAAAGGTCTCATAAATAAACTTCGATTCAAGAATGTGTACCTAAATTTAGAATTGTTTCTTTTGACTCGAACGGTGGGGTTCGTTTTTTAATTTGTGTGGAAAATAGGTAGTAGAAATTTTGTGCGTTTTAGATCAATGCTATTGTTACAAAAAATTTAAAAATGTACTTATGTCTGTTCCATATTTTTACTCTACAAAAGTCGGCAGTCGGACTGACTAAATCGCTTTAACAATTTGGGAGGGAATCATAAAATTATTAGTTTCCATATTCTATTTTACGAAAGCTCTGCCGAATGATTCTACAATTAACATGTTTTTGGATTGGGGTCGTTTTTTATACGAACCAGGTCACTATTCATATCTGGTGAATCTGTCTGACCTTTAGCAAATCTCTGAAAGGTTATTCTTTGTGGAATAATAATTGAATCTGTTTCGTTACCCTTGGTGTTGAAGTGGGTACAAGAACTGACAAAGTAAATACCTGTCTACAAGGTCACATAGAAACACCTTTAAAAAGTATGATGAATACAGTTTTCATTCAAAAGTAACCAAAAAAAAAACGCCTTGTTAAATGACTAGACATCCCATAGGTAATGCTTTTTATATGTTTATGTGTTTTTTTGCATTCTCATCTGGCGGTAAGGGAAAATGCAGTCTAAGATGTTAGCGAGCTAGCCTGTTAGCCGGTAGTTATTAATCAGTTTTAACGCACTATTGTACCGGAACGCTTCGCAATACGTCTTTGTTGATAGCGTGATAACTGTCCACGATCGAAGCACAACAGCGCAAAAAAACATAAATTATAAATTTGCTAATTTTGTCCTACCCGGGTACGGGTTGAGACCTGCCGCATATAGACCAAAGCGCTAAAAGCTGCGAAGAGACTACCCTCAAACACGACGTACGAACTCTAGCTCCCCAGGTATGCCGAAGTGTTAACCACCAGGCCATCGCAGCCTCGCATCGCCGAATCCTAAAACACTCATTGTTATCTGCGTTGGAAACATTTAATATAGAATAATTATTTAACAACGATAAGCATATTTATTACTATAAATTAATGATATCTATTAGACTGATACTAAATTTATTGTGTGGCGTGGCAAATTATTAAAATAAACTGGACTATAACTAAAGGCTAGATTTCAAAATATATCAAGTAACAATAATTTAAACAATGATATTTTCTTGTGTTTGCTAAGAACTTAAGTATCAACGATGGACAGCTTTTCAATCATTCCAATCGTGTTTTGTTTATTTAGGTAGGAAATTTCTACGAGTGTCGAAACAAGTTTTAATATAATTGCTATGCTTATAACTTAAGCAAAATGATTACTCAATCAAACTTTATTTCGTCACTCCTAAAAAACATAAGCGAAAAGCTATCCATCTTTAGTAATTATATATATATAGGAAATACAATTTTCGAGACAATATCATAACACAAAACAAAAAGTACGTTATTTATTATTAATACTTCCCAACATCCATATCATCGTCACGCCGAACGCAAAACGATTTAGGATGATAGACCTTGTTACCTCATTTATTACCTACACAAACAACAACTCAGACTTACAACGTTAGATTTGCCATAATAATGGATCATAGAGTAATGTTTAAATGGAAATAAAAGTTCGAAATGTGCTAAACGGCAGTTTTATTTGGCCAAACACCCCTCTTAATAATGTAGCATATACATAGTCCATTGAGTACCCGTATGCGTAGGTAATATACTAATAAGCTCTACCGTGTGGTGACGGCAGATCAAAATACGTTCGTCACCACCACCATCGTCACCCGAGGGATAAGGAGGGACTTTATCCCTCTGGTGACTAAGGAAAAATGGTGAGAACAGGCGGCCGCGGCTGCGGCCTCTGTAGATGGTATATATTAATCTACCATCTACTGGTATCAAAAACTCAGCGCCCAGTGCTGTGTTTATGAGAAAACCCCTCTTTGGAGAGAGGCCTGTAGTCCACCAGTGAACTATTAAAGTTTATTGATAAACTATGCCGTTTAGTACAAGCTGAACTGGGCTGGATATGCTGTAAATAAATTAAGCCACTCATTGTTTTGCTGGCGTTACTACAACAACGAGTCTGCGACCACTTTTACTAACTAGTATCTAATAGTACGTGGCTTGTTACGGTGAATTACGTATACCGTGGCCTGCTTTAAAACGCACTGATATTCTGAGACGAATGATTTATAAAGAGGCAGGCCTGGCTGGTAAAACTTCCTTCCTTGATAGCTAGTCTTTACGGTTTTCAATCTTCTAGATCAAATGTAGTTATACAGAGTATTTTGTGGATGCTCATCCAGTGAAGTACTGCCGCCATTTTGATTTCTTTCATAGCATTGCTGTGTTCTGGTTTTAATTTTGTTATAACTAAAAATAAGTTTACCTAACATGCTACAGTTTATCTAATACGTTACGAACACTATTCATATTACCATAAAATATAAAGTTATAATTTTTATTAGTGTTTTTACCTACACTTGGAAGTAAAAACACTATAATAAGACTGATGTAAAAGGCATATACTAATTTTGGCATCGATGGTAGGAGTGCTAGTAGCTTAAATGGAAAAATCGCTCAGGCCACGATTGCCAAAGAGTCGCAGGTTCAAATCCTGTAATTTTTATATGCATTTTAAATTTATAAAATTTATTAATTGCCAGCGTAATTAATCAGGCACATAAAGCTTCAACCTACGCCTCAGATTGATGGATACAGGGCGTTAACTTAAAGTGTTCCTTTCATGCCTAGCGAAATGTTAATCTGTTTATTGGTAGTTCTCCAATGGTCATCAGCTTTATCTCTTAGTTATTTCTATAAAACAAGCAGCACCCTCGTTCTGTTGCCCTTTTCCCACGTTTTGAAGAGTCGGAACAACACAGCAGCTTCAGACTTGAAATCAAACTTCTTGTTCTGATTTCAAATATTTTATTCATCGACCTCCAGCGTTTTAAGTATTAACTTAGGTCGATGAATTTAGACCGTCTAAAATGTGCGAAATTCGCGTGCGCGCCGCTCTCTCGCGTGCGGGTGTCGTGCAGTCCAGTGAGGAGCACACGCTTATGTGAAAATTTAGTTAAAACATTTAGAAACTCGGAAAATTTTCGGAAAAAGTCCAAAAATTTTCCAATGAAATTAATTATTTTTCTTTTTGCAGGGTGGCGCAGAAGGCCAGAAATAACACCCCGACAGTGGACTCGTAGAAAGTCTCGACCAGGAGCGGCGGTAAGTGTGTTTAGCAGTCAAATTGTTGAATGAAATCACTCAAAGTATGGCAGTTTTGTAGGGCCTATGAAGCCTCGGTTCAAGATTTATGTCTTTTTAGACCGTCTAAAATGTGCGAAATTCGCGTGCGCGCCGCTCTCGCGCGTGCGGGTGTCGTGCAGTCCAGTGAGGAGCACACGCTTATGTGAAAATTTAGTTAAAAAATTTAGAAACTCGGAAAAATTTCGGAAAAAGTCCAAAAATTTTCCAATGAAATTAATTATTTTTCTTTTTATTCATCTATTTATTCATCGACCTCCAGCGTTTTAAGTTACTACTTAAAACGCTGGAGGTCGATGAATAAAATAGCTTTCTGTGTAATTTCTCGTCCGGGAAAATACTACCGCCATGCTTATTTCTGCTACTAAGCAGCATTTCTGTGTTGCGGTCTGAAGGGCGTAATTACCGGTGTAATAACAGACACATGACGCTTAACGCCTACGCCTCAGGTTGAGGGACACAGGGCGGAAGTTTGAAGGATACATTTCTTAAATGCAGTTTATGCGTGTCATGTGCCTGAAAAGATCCTTACGGTGCCTCGATGATCTAGGGTAAAAAGGTGAGTGGAGAACTAGATCACACAGTTCCTAAGAATACTCTCCGTAATAAATCTTATAGAATTCCGAAAGGCAGGCAACTTTGCAACGATGCTTTAAACTCTGAAGTTTTCTATCTATGGCATGCGTAAAATCCAATATGAAAATACGCGTGCAGAATATGATCCTCAAGTGCCATAGTTTTTGTCAATCAATTATCAACATTTAATCTTTACGAAGAGCATTTTGCATTCGCTAATAAAAATGTTAATAAACGATATGTACCTAGTTGAACTCGGTATTTCTAGGTAATCTGTTTATCTTTCCTAGGTCGCCAGATTAGTAGCCAGGGATCAACAAGAAGTAAGCTCATTACGATAAAGAATTAGTATCCTAAACACAAACAACAATACACTAACATAAATAACTATAAATCTTTAATAGTCTTTTGATAATGCCTCCACTGATGGAAATGTGGATCCATTTTGTACTAATATTTATAAAAAGGTTTTATTTCGTTGCTAAAGTTTCGTTTGCACAAGACTAAAACACGAATTCGAGATATAAAGATGTGAATTAGATAAACTATATCAATATCGACAAGTAAAGAAATAATTTGACAGGGCTATATCGCGTGATTTATACTAGGTAGGATTTCAACCTTAGTCCAAATATTAGTATCAATTTATCTACATAGTTTTGAAATCGAGTGTTGCGTTTAATTTAATTACTAGAGTTATAGAGCTATTTAAATAAATTCCATTTCAGTTTTCAGTCTAATTATTATTTGATACATACGCTGTGAACGTTTATTTTTGTTCTTGTTATTTACGATTGTAATAAGACTTAAAGTTAGTCTTTATATCTTAAAATTGCAAATAATAGGTTAATTATATAAATATAATTTAGTTTCATAAGGTTCCGGTTTTAACAGACATCCACCTCAGGCTGGTGGACATCATACTTCTACATTTATTTTGTCTATTAATTAATACTTTAAAAAACCTTTTTTTTTAATTATCATTTATCAAGGTACAGTTGTAGTTTCAAGGTCACAGATATGTCAGCCCCATCATTTCCAAAGTTACATTATTATAGCAATATTATAACAATAATAATTATATTTGCAAGTAACAGTATAACTCGATGCTACTGCTTATGCAGTACTATCTCATCAACAGACTGAGCCTACTGCTATTGGTTGACAAGAGAAACGCAAAAGCAACTAGTGATCTTAGTTTGTGGCAGTCCGAATCTCGCAGGATACTCAGGTATAAAAATTAACTTAGAGAAAGGAACTGAAGGACTGATATATGCAGGATTTAACCCACTTAAACCTTTGGATATCTCCATCGCATGTCAGTTTTTACTTCGAGATATACAAGAATTAGGCAAGAAAAAATGTTAAATGACTTATTTTTAAAACAGGAAAGGTACTCAGTTTATAGCCTCAAGCACCTGGTTAATAAGGGGTACATAATTCTCTTTCTAGGGTCCATTTGCTTAGAAGGTAGCAACAACCTAATGAGTTATATTTATAGTAAGACGTTGGTCAGAACAATTTTGCACTTCCGTATTCGTAACGAATAGACTCTGAGTTGTAATTTGCCTCGTTATTTTTTTTTTTTATAATGAACTCACAGCAACGTTACTCAACATTTTGGAACGTAATGCGGTCATTGTATTTTTTTTCTTTGCCTCTTTTAGCGCACGTATCAAGCAATATGCCAGGGCTATTACTTACTGCACGTTTACTTATTTACTAACTGTGACCCGTGTCTTCACCCATATAACGTGGAATAAAGTAGAGAACTCTTTTATAAATTCTTATATTGTTCTTCTTGAAAAGGAAAGTTTCGTCGAAATAGATTTATGTTACTCTTCGCAAACTTTTATACACCGGCATGTGAAGTTGAATTCAAGATCGGTTAGTTATTCCAAAGATTATCACAAAAAAACAGACTAAAATTTCAGGAACATGTGTTTGCTTACGACCATGCACGATGGCGTTGAAATAGTCATATTATAAATAATATCATATTAAAAGTAAGTTTTCTTTTTATAAAAACATTGTGTGCTTGCAAATTTTTTGTGTAAGGTGCTTTATAACAATTACATGCGATTGTATTAATGAACTGTCAACGGTCTATTTACATGATACTATTCATACCTGAGGCAAAGTATCATATGTAGATTTTGAGTGATTATCAAACCCCTTTTCTAATCATATGTCTATTTGAATCCGGAGCTTTCTCGTGATATCAGTTTTTTTTTTTTAACTGATATCACGAGATTTTTTAACTGATTTCTTTTATTTAACCCGTCATAGAAGAAGAATATTAAAATAAACAAAACGATGTAGGTAGAGCGATAGCGAAAATATTGTAAACGGTATATTTGAACTCTCAAGCCGAAACTCCTAGCCATGTTATTTCAACCCAAACTCTTTTGGTAGGTATAAAAAAAACAATAATCTTGCGATTATAGTATATATACTATAATCGCAAGATTATTGTTTTTTTATGTACATAAGCAATTTATGCTCGTGACAATAAAGGAGCTGATGATTAAGTGCCGGAAGAACTCCTCATACATTAACTAAGGGAAAAGCAATCTATATATAAGTATAAAAGAAAGTTGTGTTAGTTTCACCATTTATAACTCAAGAACGGATGGACCAATTTTTATATTTGATTTTTTAGATTATTCTTAGTCCGGAATAGGATAAAAAGTATTAAAATATTGTATTCGTAAAAAAAATTGTTTTGCGGTACGAAGTTCGCCGGGACGGCTAGTTTTTTATAAAAGGTCAGTTGACATTTGACTATTATAACTTTGATATAATTGCAAACCTTCCCATTAAAAAACGTAGAAAAATTTGACTTGGCAACCACTTAAATATGTTATACAAAATATTGATTTGTTGCTTTTTGGTTGTTTTACAAAGTCGGTTATTTTTCTTAAATCTTTTCTTATTACTGCAAGTTATCGCAATGTTTCGTGCTGGAAAGTGATAATGCAGTCAAAGGTGGTAGTGGGCTAACCTGTTAGGAGTAAATCAGTTAAATTAAACCCATACCCCTAATCCGTTTCTAAGCCACATCGTACCGGAACGTGAAATCGCTTAGCTAATTAGTCACGACCAGATAAAAGACTTGTTTTCAATCGGTTGGTGTTTATCTTCAAAGCCGAAGATAGACGTCTTTAATAAAAATTAAGAGTAATTAAGAATCCCATTATTACTATTTCCTAACAGCATAGCGGATTTACGTCAATGGCAATAAAGATGTTATGAGAGCATACAATGTTCGACGAACGACAGATCTAAAGTGTGTTGTTCCCGAAATAAAGGATCAATCATTCTCAATTGCCATTTGTTAAAATAGGCTATTCATAATATTGATTGAGCACAAGACGAAGACATCTTGGTACATTGTTCCCAAATTGGTTGCATCAATCGTTACGAATAAACTATTCGTATGTAGGTTATTGAATTTATTTAACTGTAGATATTGAAACTTTCCATCTTTATAAAAAGGATTTTTAGAGATAGGAAGATTTACTCTTAGTAATTCTGGTTCTTACAAATCAATTTCATTGTTCATAGGGTTACTCAGTGTTTTGATACCCTCTGACATTTGAAAGGTAGTCTCAGTGAATAACTAATCCAATGTTATTCCACGTTTATTTGTGAGGCCCTTGAGTTTTTCAAATACGTAGCTGCAATAAAGGAAATAATAAGTATCTACAAAAAAAATTAAAAACTTGACTTCCGATCTCTATACAAATTTTGACATTATATAATGGCGTCATGTTGTATTATTTTTTTTAGTTACAACCAGTGTCACTCGGCATGATTTAAGGATTCTAACGATTCAGAACTGTTCATCAACATCTAGAGATTATAGTGGAAACAGAAAGAAGTTTTGTTTTGTGTGAATAAACATTTTTTTTCATTTTCACGAACATACGTACTTATCATACCACCCCATTTTTGGCCCACTAAAGCCTACAGGGCACCACTTTGGCTAAGTACAGTTTAGTGGACTTCACACGCCTTATGGAGAAAACCACCAATTCTCAGGCATTCCAGGTTTCCTTACGATGTGTTTCCTTCACCGTTGAATCAAGTGATTTTTTAATTACTTACAACGAGTTCTTGGTTCTTGCTGGGATTCGAACTCGGTCCCCCGATATCGGAAGCCTGGGCTGTTAAAATAAAATCGGGCTAAGTCGATGAAATGTTCGATAGTATTCTCGTCTGGTCTTTAAATTCTTAGCAACAAAAGATTAGATATGTAAGTTTGCTTTCTTTCTAGTCGTAGCTCGTCAATGTTCCTTTGAGATGTACCTATCAATGCAATTTGTTCTATTGTAACACTGGATCACTTTTAATGCCGTTAAGAAATTGGAAAGTGATTCTATCTGGTGATTGTATCTACATCAGATACAATCTACTAGATTGTAGTCTCCTTGGAGCTAGTTATGAGTTATTCCACTAGGTGACACCACTCTACCAGTCCACTTTACAGCATATTTTTGCCCACTTTTCCTAGGATTAGACATTCATGTCTGCATAATTTAGGCTCTTATTCTTTTGGCTCTTTATTCTGGGTTCACGATGTTTATTCTATGACGTCCGCTAATTAAATCGAAATAGAAAGAGCGTCTAACCGGAAGTTATGATTGTCTAGTGGGAGGCTTCGGCCGTGGCTAGTTACCACACTACCGACAAAGACGTGCCGTTAAGCGATTTAGCGTTCCGGTACGATGTGGCGTAGAAACCGATGATATTTTTTATTATTGACTCACACGCACTCCCTATTTATTCATCATTAACCATCATTTGGGATTGCAGTCAAAGTCAAAGACTAACTTTTAGTGGAATTACAAAATTTTGTTGGTTATATCTTTATTAGATCCTAGAATCTACTGAATTGTAGATGAAACGACCGTCCTTCGACTAAGCGTTATGAGTTATCGGGTGGTTCTGCTTTATGGCACATACCTTCTTTGCCCAGTCTTTAGTATCGCATTTTTTGAGTATTTTGGCTCTTAAATCTGTGTTCACAATGTCTAGCGCATTCCGCGAGTTAAAACGAAACGGAACAAGCGTCTAGAACCAATTTATTCGGCATTCATGAAACAACACATAAACAGATCAAGAGCAGTAGAATCTTCCCAATCACGATTCATAAAAGTGACCACAGATACTCAAGGGCACGACGATGGCAACGTAATAACGTGGCACTGGCGGATGGCGCCAAGCTGAGCCAGGGGTCAATTGACGGCTAATTGTGAACTCTCGTAAGCGGCTCACTACTGTGTCACAGACCTATAGTATTTTTAGTTGCCTATTTATAACTGCTTTGTGCTTAATCGTGAGTTGTAACCAAGTTGATATAAACCACGAAACATTGACAAACTATTATCTCGCCAATCTTAACATCATACCTAGTGAGATAGATTGGAATAAACGTTTACAAACTTATAAAAGTGTAAAATACTTTTTTATAGTGATTTAATTCAACATTTGGATTTTTCATTGATGGCCGATTGGCACAGTGGGCAGCGACCCTGCTTTCTGAGTCCAAGGTACGGGTTCAATTTCCACACCTATAAAATTAGGTTTTCAGTGTCTGGGTGTTTATATGTATGTTATAAGTATTTATGTATATTGTTCATCAGTACAAACACAAGCTAACGCTTACTTTGGGGTTAGATTTCGATGTGTGTATTGTCGAAGTATATTTATATATTATTATTTATTTCCTGTAAGAGACTAGATTTATCGTATTATGGCCTGCAGTTCTACAGCAACTTCCGTAATTTGCTATCGTCTATCAATGTCAATACTATATTAATGTGTGTAGATATATGGAGCTAACTTCAAATGAGACTAAACACTCCTTGACAATATTTCACCGGTCCTCCGACAAACGCGACCAGCTAATGCAAATTTAGCGTGCTAGCCCCTGATTTCCTAAGAGCTACTCGTACTTCGATTACTTTGGTTCTTTGGTGAATTACCTCATTCTGAACTTTGTTCCCCAAAGAAAGTTCGAGCATATCTTTCCTTGTTGCCTATTTTGGTTACTCTGTTGTAATTACGGAATTGCTTATTTCTGTTCTTTTCCTTATTAATTACTCCTGCTGACAAACACTGAGTGACTCTGAACTGTTAGCTGAGATAATGCTTAATTATCGAATGTATCGAAGTCTTTATTTATGAAGTACTAGTTTTTGCACAGGTTCTTCGTCCACGTCCAAGTCCCGTGAAAACTATTTGTTTTCCCGGAATAAAAAGTACCCTACGTTACTCTCCGTCAACTAACATAATATAACATATATATTTAATATAATATATATATTAAAAATTATGTAGGTGCCAGGGTGTGAATCAAGAACAAACTAAACACTTTCGCATTTATAATATTAGTTAGGATTGTGCTACAAGTAAGTAGGTACATAAATAATAATACTGGTCGTATTAGCGCACGTGCTTAACGTTTTAATTAACTTTTAACCCTAATCGTGATCTCACAAGCGCGATTGCGTTAATGCTATAATTAATTAAGTCTTACTCTTGACCACTGCTTCGCCTGGTTGGATATACAGAAAGGTATTTTATGCCAATTCTAATGGCAATAGATGTGTTAGGAAAAGGCCTACAAGGTTTATGGAAAGGGGATACGAAGCCGGTGGGGAGTGAACTATTTTAGAGCTACATATTAGCTAAATATGCGGCTAAATTCGTAATTCCAACTACATCTAGACGGTATAGAGACGGTATTGTTTTATTTGAGATAATTTTCACATTACGGCTGTTGTAGGCCCCAATTTACTTTCTTCAAACTATTTCAACAATATTTATCCTTAAGTATTGTAAAATTTTTCACAAATAAGTTTTTTACGTGGTGACAACCATTTATACACTAATTGTATTATATATAAATAATTGTACACTTTACAGGATAGTTACTCTATTATAAATTATTCAGATTATAGTAAGGAGCATAACAAGTATCTAGTAAGTATCAAACATTTTATGTCTAACGTAGTTACTAGTTAGGAACTTGCAGTTTTATTACTTCTTGTCGTGTCATTATGAAACTATGTGCTGAAAGGTAACAATGCATTAATATAGAACAGTTTAATTTAATTTAACAAGTTAGATTGACAATAACGGGTCAAGGCACTCCGGCCAGTAGGTGAATGCTGCAATTAAACCGGCGAAGTGTAACTCACATCCATGGGTTCCTAAGAGGGCATGTTCAATACTCCACCCACCTTATTAAAAGTATTTTAATATTTCCCAATATAGTAATTTTTGTGATATGTCTAAAAAAAGTTTTACAAACGAATATTGCACCTTGACTTATAAAAATAAACTTTGTTATTATTTTTGAAGACAAAACACCTTTCTACAAAATGCTATCAATGTAGTCTCAATAGTTCCCATATAGATTAACTTGACTAAACGATAACGTGATCCATTTTTAGCATTTAGCTACGGAACCCAAAATCTTTATTAAATGACCTGGAGGCAGCTTAAATAATCAGAAAGTATCACTGTTTGATTGGAATGTTAATTTGGAATAAGAAAAACAAGATCGTTTTTAAGAGATAATAAAACGTAAACTTGTTTCAATTAGACATTAAATTACTCTACCTCTCAATATGAGCTGCTATTTTTGTCGCTGAAGCAAATATAAATATTTAAAATACTACTTTAAAATGTTATTATTACCAAAGACTATTAAAAACGTTACTAAATACTTGTGATTCAGCATAAGCTCACAAGACTATAAAAAATACCAACATAGGTACGTATATTATGTAACTTAGATTTTTATGTAAGTATGAAACAAAATTGAATTTTCTCTAATTTGGATATAAAATAATAATAATAATTGGTCTGATTTTATTAATTGTGGTTCATACAAAATACCAGCTTTTTCAATTTTGTTTTATCAAGCTATAACTTTTTGTATTCAAAATGTTACGTAAAGCATGCATCTAACTTTTCTATAACTATTTAGTAGATAAAGTTGACGTAAGAATGCAACAAATAAAAAAAAAATACCAAAAAAATCGACTTTATTCAACAACTAAAAAGCAAGAAATGAATATTTTCTACTACATTTTAAGTCGGTGCCAAGCAAAATGTAAAAAAAGTACGTATTTTCAAAAAAAAAAAATTCCCGCGCTTTTTAATGGGAAGTTTTGCAATTATCTAAGATACATTGTCTAATGGCTTTTTCCGAGACCGGGTTGTTAATGGTTGAGGAGCTCTCCCAGCACTTCACCATCAGCTTTTTTTTATTGTGTACGAGCACAATTTGCTTAGCATCTATATACCATAATCGAAACGCAACTCTTGTAATACTAATTATTGTATTGATCCAGTGGCCATGCATGGCCTTTATGATCAGTTCCACTTGACTATATGGTGCTTTTCGAACGATATGCACGAGTTCCTTCCCTCGATTCCTCCAGAATCCCTTCAGTAAATCTTCAAGAAATGAAAATGGGATCTCTCAAGTATAACGCCTCACCTTTGAAGTATAACAGACAGACAGAGAGACAAAAAAAGAATCATCAAAATCGATTTATAGTAACGAATACTATACAAAAATTAAAAAAAAAATCATACAGTCGAATTGCGTACCTACACCTTTTTTAAGTCGGTTAAAAATGAAATGAAATTCAAGTCTACAAAATGAATAGTGCATAATATCATTTATATAAATTTAAAATTAAACTGTAAAAAAAATGCTTCACTACGACATTATCTTTTAACCCAAATGTTGTTTGCAAAACAAAATAATATAAAACTATAATAAAAATATTCTAATCGGCCAGGCTGCCAGTTATTAAAGCCCATGAGGCCGCCTTATCGCTGGACACAGTGGGGTCAAGTGATAAGACGCTATCGACGGGACCTCGCTTCATTTTAGTTTGCAATAATATCCTCTTTGGAATATTATAAAGTTAAGCGTATACCACGAAAAGTCTTCTTTGAAATAAGCCACATTCTCATTATAAGAACTCACTCTATTGTCAACATAAGAAAATAGTAAACAAGATAAAAAATTAACAAAAATTGGGCAGGTACAATAGGCGCCTCATCGCTAATAAGCGATCTCTACCAGACAACCTAACATAGGGCAAAAGACGGTTTGAGTTTGCCGTTTGAAAATTATCTTGGTTTTAAAGCTGAATAAAGTCATATTTTAAATGCACATCTGAATAAGGAGTATATGTCAAAGAGTCAGTTAAACATTACAAAATGAGCACGGAAACAGCTGGCTGATGAAGCTTTTACATAGCAACAGAAGCGGACCTGTCCCATATCATACACGGCCTTTACCACAGCCGATTCCAGTGAATCAAAACTTCACGTCTTTATTAGAGCCCACGAACCAAGAGAGTACCTTTGGGACTTGAAATTACAAATAGGTACTCAAATAGTTTTTTTCATTCTTATACCTAATTAATCTAAAACAGGAATAAGAATATAAAAAAATAATAATCAATCCAGCCTAAAATTAGACCAATAAGAACATTACAAGGTTTAACATTAATTCATTTGAAAGAAGGCTACAAAACCAATTAATAGCTTCCAATATTTGTGTTGAATGGTAAAACTATTATGCTCTAGTACCTACTCGTATATTATAACAGCTCAGTGTACGACCTGGTTGAATGTGCGCTAACCTTAAGTGGTATAACATTGCATTTCACTCTCACTTTCAAATAGATTATTTTAGTTCACCGTTTCGTAACTTCATACTTTGGAAACCGCTCTCGATCTTTCATTATTATGTAGCTGTGCATAGCTGTATGCTTGTAGCTAACAAAATATGCCTTAACCCTCCTTTGAGTTTCCATCTTTAACGCGGGTTAGTGCATAGAGCAGAGTCTTTTTTTCATATAGATCCAACCGGAGCTGTAGAGTTAGGATAGACATAGAGATTAGAGATAGAGATCCAGGTCGTTTACATATAATTTAAACTCAAGAGACCATTTTCTTTGTCTTTGGTCTTCCATGCTTTCGTATTTTTCCTCTGGGCTGCTATTGAAACGTTTTTCTGGGATAGCGGATGTTCTGCGTAAAGCTCGGACTCCATGCGCCGTATTTGGTCAAGAATAGAGAAATCTTTAGCAAGCATCTAGAGATCTGAGTTGAAATTGTCGAACCCAAAATATACTACAGTCATTACCCAAGCAAGCACTTGTAAATAAAGACTTGCAGTTTATGGTCTAGTTGTTTCCTAGTTTCGCAACCATATAAATGGGACGCTTAGAATGACGGTCTGTTTTTAATTTTAGCAATTTAACTATCAATAGCTTTAACGGTGAAGGAAAACAACGAGAGAAAACCTGCAAGCATTAGTCCATGTTGTTCTCAACGGCGTGTAAAGTGTACCAATCCGCACTTGACCGCACTGAACTCTTCTCATTCTGAGAGAAGATCAGAAGATCCGTGCCTTGTAGTGGGCCGGTAATAGGATGATGATTACTGAATTGTTCATTTGTTTTAATAACGGGTGAAAACTCCGGCAAAAGTAACATCCGTATTGAGGGTTATATGAAATTTTAACTAGTTAAACTAAGGACATATTTGGAGTCTCTGAGATCTTCTAAGTGTACGTCTTGTTACGCAGATAATAGATATTGCAAAGAAAGGTGATCTAACAGTCTCTGAAACACAATCAGAATCTAGCGGCACCTGGAGCGTAAATTTTGGTAAAAGCAAAAATCTCATGTTCTCCCTAACTAAAGTTAAGCTTAAGTCGCTTATCGGTTCTTTAACTTAATATTCAATTTCATCAATAATTCAAGCAAGAGATCACGTCGAGCCGACGGAATACTCCATTGTTTTGCAACAGAAGGTCGAACCATGTTTTGCCATATCTCTTTGGCTCCTACTACACTAGTACATATAAGAATATCGTTTAACAGACACATCTAATATTACTCCTGTATGGAGCTTTGTTTCGAATTGTTTATAAAAACACAGAAAATATCAATCAATATACATCCGCGTTAAGCTGTCAGTTATTATAATAAGTAATGAAAACGCTATCAACAGCAACCTACTTTTGGGTGATAAGCGTAATTAATGAATGGTGTCGCCGATAAGCTCTCTATTTATCCCTCATAATACTCCTTTATCTCTTCCAAAGCAAAAACAGAGATAACTAAAAGAGTCAATAACATATTTTCTTAGGAATAAAGGTATTCCTTATGGATGTATTTATGTAAATGTAGAAAAGTTGAAAAAAAATTGAGTTTATCAATGCTTTCAATTGAATTTAATTCAAAAAGTTTTTCGGTTTTTATTTTTATTAATCTCACTAGATTTAATTTAAGTGTATGGTTCTCGCTCCAGAGACGGGCGATAATAACTGCGACTCAGTCTTGCACTATAGCAGTATTATCGAATTTGGGTTTCATGATACACATTACCTTATGTTTGCCTTATTTTGTTAATTGAAATAAACTTATTAAACTTATTAAACTTATTCCGTGTAAGTTATCAGCTGCTCGGGTTGTACTGTAAACAAAAGAAAGTGGATTAAATATTTCATTTACTTGCTAATTTTAAACTTAACAAAAGTTAAGGTTATAAACCTACAGCAGAACTACAACACTATTACAAAAAGACAGTTCCGTTTATGTAATATACTTATATTAAAACTTAGCCTTTAAGGCGGCAGATCAGAATAGGTACACATGACACCTTTCCTCTAGTGTCGTACAAGACAATTAACTTCTATTACAAAATATTTTTTACGTTGTAATAATTATATATACTACGACAATACACTCACCGCCACCAAAATAAGCGTAGCTTGTGCTATGGGTACTAAGATGACTGATAAATATTTTTATGAATGACTTACATAAATATACAAATACTGAAAAATATTCATGTCCATCACACAAACATGTTCCAGTTTTGGGAATCGAACCCACGGCCATGGAATCAGATAGCCGGGACGCTGCCCACTGTGCCAGTGGGCCGTCTGGAAATAAGTAGGATTAACAAAAAACGATTATTAAAATAAATACATCAATGTTAAAGTACCTTCCTTGTACAACTGTAACTGACATAGGTACCTATTTGGAACAAAAAAATAAAATACAGCTAAGATTATAATTTAGCATCGACTAATAATTCCTTAGATAATTGCTAAAGTTCCATCGACGATCCAGAGGTTGAATAGAATGCTCGGGCCTCCTACCGATTATGCAATCGCCCGCTGGCTGACTATTTCGCCGAAAAAAAAAACATAAATACATTTTGGCCGGTCTTATTGTTTCCAGCGTGCGATTTATGTGACTGTCTGAATAGTCTTATGGTACAAGAGCTGGTTAATGCCAAACAAATATCTAGAAATATATCTAAATAACCATAACATGCAAAAGTTCTATATAGGATTATTTTAGTATCCTAATTTATGATGTACGACGGAATGTTACTAAACAAGTGCAATACCTCTAAGCAACCAAGGTATTTATAGGTGGTAATTTAAACACAAAAGAGTTAGTTAGAGTTAGTAGTAGTAGTAGTTTAAGTAGGCACGTCACGTAGGTTTGAAACGTCAAGTATGTATGTTTGTAGTGACTCTACCACCGGTTCGGAAAGCAGATTCTGCCGAGAAGAGCCGGCAAGAAACTCAGTAGTTACTCTTTTCTCTACAACCAGCTTGCTTGCTTCCAATCTACCTTGACATTAAGGAATTCATGAAATGTATAGTAACCTCGCTGTATTAGATGTGTTTTTACACATTTTTTAAATGTATGTATTGGTAGGTCAAGAATTACCTTAGGAATCATGTTGTGAAAGCGTATACTCATCCCCACAAAGGAGTTCTGCACTTTTCGCAGACGATATGCAGATATTACTAATTTATGTCCGTTTCTGGTAAGTCGATTGTTAATATCAGCTTTTTGTTTATAATGAGTAATATTTTGTCTCACAAAGACTATATTATTATATAAAAAAAAATGTACCTACTTACACAAGATACCAGATCTAATTTGGATGACTACAAATGGTGCTTCGCTTGCTCGATCGAAATTTAAAAAAAATATTAACTTGTCTCAAAAGCATTCAACCGTCAGTTACCTGCTCTTGGTACAGAAACTTAACTCTACAAACATAACTTGGAAGACGTTTTATTTCGGACCCCATTCTGCGGGCACACTTTTTTGAGGGACCCTTTTGTTTCTAAATTATGTAACTTCGAATTTCGTGCGAGTTGACAAAAAATAAATTTTGGTGATGATTGATAGTTTGTTTTGTTTTACGAGGACTGTTTGTTTAAAGTTTAAATGTCTTTTGGGGGCTGGAACTAAGTTAGTTACAATGTTACTAAAACTTCCGCTGATATTTTTTTTGTTTTATAGAGGTCGCAAAGCTTTGAGAATCTTTTCGCGAAACAAGGATTTTAACGATAAGTTCGTGAAAAAAAGATTGATACTAAAATCTTCGAAAAATGCGTAATGCCAGTAATGGGTGCGAAACATGTTTGTTAAGCTAAGCCAAGAAAGCTCAGAGACATTCAGCGAACAATGGCAAAAGCTTAGTGTTTTTGTTGTTCAAAGAATGTCTACATAATCCAATAAGAAATAAGGCATACTGCAACAGCTCTAAAAGGTGAGCTCAAAAATGAGTGGGGCATATAACTCGGATGACCGATGGACATTGGGTAGCCTGGTATTGGGACCACACCGGAAAACGAAACCTTGTTAAAAATCCCTCTTGTTTTGCTTTATCTACAAAAATTTTAACAATATTTATTTATAAATGAAAATTACAAGGCACACGAGTAGAATGGTAGTTTTAATTATAAAGATTCGTTTTCATTGTCGAAATGTTCTCGCGGGTCCATTAACTTTGCATAAGGTTTTATGGTCCGTTTACGAGCCAGACCCCCTGGCTGGGGGTAGCAAATAGTTCGTGACCTGCACTCTGTGGTGTGTTCATAATTATAGGTGTGTCATATAACGAGAAAAGTTTTCTTTAACGTAATTTTATTATTGTACAAACAATATCCTGATTTATTTTTTGGGTTCGTTACCAAAAGGGTACAAATGGATTGCACAAATGGTTAGAAAATAACCGTATGGTGCGAATTAATTCCTCTGTCACGACTTTATATTTGAGTAACCACTATTGACTATCCTCATCCAATTTGGAAACAATACATATAATGCTTTTCAAACTTCAATGCAAATGAAAAAAAGTAGGAACTACCTAGGTATATTTTTATAACTTTGCAAAAAAAAAACTTCAGAATAAGTAGATTTCATAGCGGTTTATTTAGGAAAGGGGATTTTTATAACCTCAATAAGTAGGGTTTCTTTTTTATTTCTGCATGGTATTGTAAAAAATAACTAGTAACTACTAAATAAAAAGTGACAATAGGTAATATGGGAAATATTCCAAATTGTTAAAAAGCCGGCATCGCATCGGTGGCTCCTCTGGTGCTGCAGATGTTTATGGGCGGTGGTGATCACTTACCATCAGGTGACCCACTTGCTCGTTTGCCCGCTATTAATATAAAAAAAAAAAAAAAAAAATTGTGGCGATAATAACCTGTTTTTTTTAGTAATCATATAATATGACTATCGATATCCCTGTCCTTATGACGTCAGGAAAGCGTCTGAAATGTACGTCAATGCTATTTTATACATTAACTTTGAAGCAGATGATAGCAAACCGAAAAGTTGAACAAGAGGAAATCAGAGTGAAATTGGCATAATATAAATATATTAATAACTCATACTTAGTTGATGTAACTTGTCCTCCCAGAAGATGTTTAATCAAAACTCCTTATTCCAGATGGAGAATATATTGTGAAATACTATTAACCTCGAAGTCCAAAAATCGATTCCTGATTCAGATTCATTTCATCGTTTTAGCAGCGTGCAGGGCTTCTCGCCTTTGAAAGAGAACGCATGTGCCCAATAGTGGGTCATTAAAAGGCTGAGGAAGATTATCGATTTTGCATTTGCTTAATTCCACAATGAGACTGAAAAATAAAACGGGTTATGCCGCTTTCGTACCATCGTCCGTTTGTGCATAGGTACCAACCGGTTGTAAAGGCACTTCGTTCATTATTCAAATTAGTGCGTGCTGTTATAATTCGATGCCTTGCCCCGCTATTAGACCTTCGGCGTACCTTCGATACTGTATAGTCGCCCGGCGGGTCATGCTGTAGGCAGTTTGTATAATTCTGCCTATGTTATTGCATTCCAGTAATGTTATTAGCCAAAATAGATATATTTAAAAGTTAAAAAAACACGGAAAGAGTGTCGTTGCCAGTTTAACAGCTATAAATCTGTGGACTCGTAACAGAAGGATCGGTTTGAATGTGGATTTCAAGGATTGTTCATCATTTAAATTAGTTTTTGATGTAAGAATTCGATGCCCTGCCTTGTTAGACCTTTAGCGTACTTCGATATTGTACAGTAAATCGCCTGAGTCATTCTCTAGGCAGTTTTATAATCCTGTCAATGTAACTGCATTCTAGCGATTTTATATGCAGGTAATACCATAAGTTATTTAAATATTGGATAGGAGAAGGTGTTACATTGCGGAATTCCATGATAAAGTATGGATATTAATCTTGTTGTTTGTTCCATGATTTAGTATGAAAACTTGTTATATTCCGCTTTTCGAGGAATTTTTTTATTACATTTCATTAAATAATTTTATTTATTAACAAATTAATTAACTTAAAAAAAAAATATATATTATTTACCGTATTCTGAACGGTGTAATTTAAAATTTTGTCAATGTTTATATTCCACAACAAACAGACCAGATTTTGACTATATACAGTGTCAATTAAAGTCAACGCAAAATATTGTATTTTGTTAAAAGTTCGGCATTCGGCTTTGTCATTTGTCTTGGCAATTGTAGTGAAGGCTTGTTTATTCGCAATAGCTTTTGAAGATTATAAGTTCTACATTCTTTTAGTAGGTGGTGTAATTATTTCACTCTTAAATTTGTTATACAAATTAATTATACTATTACGAAATTTCAAGTCGATTAGACTTGAAATTTCGTTTACAACTCAAAATCCTATGAAACTTCAATAATGGTGACCATGACCAAAACCATGACCTAATTCTGCGAGAACAGACTGGGGGCATTTTGACGGCCGAGTGAGTGAGTCCAGACCGTGGCGTGGGTTCGATTCCCACAGCTGTAAAATGTTTGTGTGATGAACATAAATGTTTTTCAGTATCTGGTTGTTAATCTGTATATTACAAGTATTTATGTATATTATTCATAAAAATATTCAGCTGTCATCTTAGTACCCATAAAACATGCTACGCTTACCTTGGGACTAGATGGCAATGTGTGTATTGTTGTAGTATATCTATATCTATATCTATCTAACCTAATTCCTTGACAACTTCCAGCAGATGTCTTGTATCTGGACTCAACGATCTGGTCTGATATATATGTAAACAGTGTTATTCGCTACGGCGTATGGAAGTATGCGCGGCTTTAGTGTTACCTTAAAATATTATGCCATAAGTCAAGCGAGCAATTAATGTATATTTTTTAATTTTAATGAAATTTATCGGGCTATGGTTTGGGAACGTGGCGTGGAAACGGTTTGATTTCTTGGAGTAAAATATGTTACTCTCAATCTTTTTAACTAAATGTACGCCAAAAATTAGGTTGATTGGTTGCCTAGTTAGTGCGTAAAGGAAGGGCTAACAAACACACTTGTTGCATTTATAATCTTAGTGAGGATAATGTTTTACCTGCCAAATCTTCTACATAAAAAAAAACCAAAGTTGTAAAAAAGAAAAAAGAAGCCGAGCGAATGTTTGTCTTCTGTTTTTAAGTGTGCAATTCATACAATTTGACATTAACACTTCGTCGTAAATGTTTTCTCTTTTGTCATATTAAGTACAAGCTGCAATCTGAAAATTTTGGATTATAAATTTAAAATTTTAGTTCTCTAAAAGCAGTAATATTTAGACGTTAGGGTCTTAAGGTGCTGGAATGGCGACCCCGCCCCGCACGTAAACGCAGCGTAGGTCGCTCCCCAACGAGTTGGACAGATGACATCAGGCGAGTAGCTGCCAAATCTTCTACATAAAAAAAAACTAAAAGTTGTAAAAAAGAAAAAAGACGCCGAGCGAATGTTTGTCTTCTGTTTTTAAGTGTGCAATTCATACAATTTGACATTAACACTTTGTCGTAAATGTTTCCTCTTTTGTCATATTAAGTACATCACTGTTGTAATTTAATACCCAATAAATTGAATTTGAGGATCATGCTAGTTGCATCGCACAACACTTGAATAGTGTTTCAGAGTAGGTGTATAAACTTGAGTTAATGTCATGAAAAAAGTTGACTGTGGTTTATGTACTCTTAGACTAATTATGATTAGGAACTATAGTTTTGTTCAATGTGTTTTAGCAAATTAAATTTTGTAGTGCTATCCTTATCCTACTCTTCCCTGGACAGCATTACAAAATTAAAGCTGCAATCTGAAAATTATGGATTATAAATTTAAAATTTTAGATCTCTAAAAGCAGTAATATTTAGACGTTGGGGTCTTAAGGTGCTGGAATGGCGACCCCGCCCCGCACGTAAACGCAGCGAAGGTCGCTCCCCAACGAGTTGGACAGATGACATCAGGCGAGTAGCTGGGAGCCGCTGGAGGCAAGCGGCCCAGGACCGTTTGTTGTGGAACTCCCTACAAAAGACCTATGTGGACCTACCAGTGGACTTCAATTGTTTGGGTGATGATGATAAAAAGTAGTAATATATGAAATCAATATTTACTGAGTAAAATTTTGATTGAGAATATCAATAAATTTTATCATAAAATCAGTAGGAAGCCCCATTTATTAGGTCAACCCGTCACCGGCCCACTACAGTGCATGGTATCCTCCCATAATAAGAAGGCCGTGGTCCATCACGCTGGCCCAGTTCAGATTGGTGGACTTCACACGCCTTTGAGAACATCATGGAGAATTCTCAAGTGATATGTAAATCACTTAAAACGCACATAACTTAGAAAAGTAAGAGGTGCATACTGGGATGTATTAGGTACTTCCTTTTTTTTAAAAAAAGGAATTACTTTTACCGTTTAAAAAAAAGTTTAAAAACGTGCCTTTTTAAATCTGTTCTATAACGTGCAAATCTGTTCTAAAAAACATTGATTGTTTCACGTGGGTTCAAAACTTAATCTGTAAATTATCGCGGAAACCAAATTTAAAATGAAGTTACCTCTATCAAACGCACGTCTATTGCGAAACTAAATAAATAGCTTCTCCTCCACATGGCGCCTGATAAAAATCTACTTCCCGATCAAATAGTTGTGACGAAGTACGAGTAAATTACGTCACAACTATATTGTAGGGCGTAGAAGGTGGTATTATAATAAATGGCATGTGTAGGTACATTTGGCGTCGCGACGTCGTTTGTGATGAAACCGGTCCGTGGTTTCCTCGTACAATTAAGCCTCTACAGATGTGCCAACAAGTTGCCGACACGTAATTAGACCCGAAACCCTTTAAGTAAGTAATAATGGACACTATACGTAAAAGCCACCGTGCGTTTGATACATTTTATAACATAAATAAGTTTACATACGTCAGTGCCTTGTATTGTTTAAAGCAAATTTTTAATGCCTTTGATTTATGCCCTTTGGCTAACAGACCTTTAACTTTAAGATTAAGTTAAATAAATAGATAATCGTAGGTGGTATTTATAATAAATGGAATGGAAGGGGAACGTTAAGCGAGGTGTGGTCGTTTGTAAAGAAACCGGTCTCTAGTTTCCTGGTACAATCATGTCTCTACAGATGAGCCGACTACAGTTCCGTCCCAACCTGGTTAAGTTAGTAAAATAAAATGTAGTAAAATAATCTAATAGGGATCATTCAAAAACTCTACTTTTACTAATGATATAATCACAAAGTTACAAAATCGACCCAAGGATTGGATAACGATTATTGCTAAAGGATGGCAGTATTAGAAGCGCGTTTATAAGTAGAATTCGGCTAACCAACCACCAACCGTGCGATAAAGTTGGCTAATTTCGCTAATTTGGAATAAGAAGTTTGCATATATGTAGGTAGATGATAATACACGTTATTGGAACTATTAGCCGATAGACTGCCTCTCCGCCTCACCGTCTCAACGAACTAATGGACGTGGGATATGCATATTATGAGTATAGACAGCTGCTTCAAGTGGAAAATTCTGTATAATTAGTACCCGGTAAAGTAAAATGTATGCAGTTTATCTCTTACGGTAACAAGATTTTTATTCTAAAAGGTAGGTGGGTATATTTTTTTATAGAACGAGTAATTAAGCCTTAACGGGTCACATATTTTCCTTTTTGCTGCTTGATATTTGTGGGGCTGGTTTTTATTATAAATAAATGACCCAAGTCAAGTCCCAATTATTCACGTAGCCAATAAAAACAATTAAGAGTCCCAAGAACATATCGGATTGTTTAGTGGGATAAATGCTTATGCATTTTTTTTTGGTTAAAAAATTCAAGTAGTGCTAACAAAGTGAAACAGGAAAATTTAACAGACAAAAAAAAGAAAACAAATGAAAAACAATAAAATATCACTTGCTTTAACAGTGAAGGGAAATCATCGTGAAGAAACCTTAAATAACATTATTAATCTGAAAGTAGTTTCTCCTTCGATCACTCAGTAACAATGGATTGTCATGATTTTTTGCAAAGTGACGTTTTATTTGCCGGAGAGTATATATTTGTATTGAATAATGGCAGAAAGAAACTTAAAAGAAAAGCAGCAAGTGTGTTCCTCAGCTCGAAGCGTAAAAATAGCTATTTGGTTAAAATCAATTATTCGAGCCATTCGAAAACACCAAACCGTAAAGCTAAGTTCGATTAGAGGTTTTAATTTTACCAACGCCATTAATTTTAGATTCTATTTTTTTTCATTTTTCGCTATGATCTTTAAAAAATGTTTTGGAATATGGTAAAGAAGTATTTTTAAATTGTATTCTATGACCCCATTTTAAAATTCGGTTCTCCCGTTTTTTTTTTTAACACCCGACGCAAAAACCAAGATGGCCACCGCCACAAAATGGTGGATTGTATATTTTTTCACAACTCTAACATTTTGACTATCCAATGAAAGGGCTAGAACAGTAGAATACTATACAACATTGTGAAAAATTTCAAATGCAACATGGTTTTCACCACATGGTAAATTACATTTTTTTTCGCAGCTCCCTAAATATAGGTAACAAATTAAAGGGTATTAAGTGGCATGGGTTTTTAATTTTGTATGATCTTTTTTTTTAACAAGAACAAACTCTATCCGGAACCATCCCAATTTAAAATCTACACTGAAGTTCTCTTCTCGTAGTCGCACTCATATAGTTCATTCGTTTTTATCATTTTGGTACAGGAACCCTGAAAATAAAGAAAACTAAGCTAAGCTTCGCTCGCCCAATTATTGCACAAAATTAATTTTAGTGAAAAATAATTATTACTTATTGAAATAACGTTTATCATGAGAACTACAGTCTTACTACAAATTACCATGTGATTATGCGCGATCAAGTTTCGAGTTTACGTGAATGTGGACATATCTAAGTGAGTGTTGGTAACAACGCAAAAAAAAATAGATACATACGAATATAACTCCCTGCCTTGTCGATCTAGTTGTTAATAGGTATGTTAGATTATGGAACAGGGCCTCTGTGAGATTCCCGGATCGGGAACGTCAATATATCCTAGGGGCTTAGCTGGTAAGTGTTGTTGTACTGGAGTCCCTAGGGGCTTTTATGAATGGATAAGGAACATCGCGCATGGCGTATCTGAATAAAATCTTTTCATTCTTTTATTGTTATCTCGCTCTCATATATAATGGCGTCCCTGTCTTTTTTTTTTTTTTTTATATTTATAGACGAGCGCTTGACTGCAATCACACCTGATGGTAAGCGATGATGCAGCCTAAGGTGGAGCGCGCTTGCCTAGAAGATGCCTATTCACTCTTTGTCTTTCACCAGACTCTGTGAAGCGCGGACGAAAGATTATAGATTGTAAAAACAATCCCTTCAAAACTTGATTTGATTGCCTCGCGAGGTGTGAAAAGTATAGCATTCCACTCGGGGATAAAACTGCATTCGTTTCGGGCGCCCATAAAACCCTTGCTACACTCAGGATTCTAGATGCAATACACAAGCTACGCTCGGAAGCCTAACTACTCTAAAATCCCTCGCTTTCGCATTACCATCTTGTTGAACAATCTACTATTACAGTAAAAACGCAATATCCGTCTTCGACTCGGGAGTTGAACCCAGGACTCTGTGATCCATAGCCGAAAATCCTACAACTAGGCTAATGAGGTAATAATTATAATTAACTAATTATTTAAGGTCCTCATTATTAAGGTGAAATGGTGAAATTGGTGCTCACCAACTATCATTTACCAAGGAATAATATTTTTTTTTCCGTTGCTACTCTTGAACGGATGCTAATTCAATAAAGAACGTTATCGGAGTTACAATTAATACACTTCCGTCCCAGGATATGTTTCCAGAAATTTATATACGTTATTATTTTATTTAATAGCCGATAGTACAAAATAGGTTAATGAGTAGGAACATTGAGTAGGGTTGACAACTTCATGTTAATTATAAACCTTAAAATGCGTTTTATTAAAAAATATTCGTAATTATCTTTTTATCTCCTTGCAATTACACATTTTTTTTTAAATTCTTTTTAGCTTTTATATTTTTCAAAATGTTTTCCAGAAAGACTTCCCTAATTAATGTACACCACACGTATGTAAAAATTACGATATTAGTAAATTTTGTATCCGAATCAGCATGGAGGATATAAGCTCTTAAAACCTCTTTCCTACGAAGGAAGAGGTCAATGCCCTAGGATATGGAGGAGGTCTGATAATTATTAGGATGACTACTGACGATATGAACAGTTACGTTATTTTTTTCCAACAAAGTTGGCAACCCTAATTATTATGAGTTGAACTCTTAATCAGTTGTTTACAAAGGAAAACCACGAAGCTTGAACAAAAAAACTACTATAACAAAGTCGTAAGTACCTAATATTAGTTTTATTTTGTTGAATAAATTGCGTTTTAGAGCTAACATATCAAATGTTTGGGTGCGCAATTACCTGCAATTTAAAACGATCTGGAAAATACTAAAAAAATCGCTTTGCCTGCTCAAAATAAAAGTAAAAACTATTTATTACAATTCTCTAAGACAATCTTCAATAGTAATTATAACAAGCTTCTTAAACGGAAGTAATGCGTTAAATAGGTATTTGTATAACAAAGTCACTTCCTTGAGGTTTCTGATAATTTTGACAGTGATGAATGGTTATTTAATTTAAGCGCTATCAAACACTACATTTGACGTTGAAAGCTTACATACCTATTCTATATCATATAAGTATAAAAAGTATATGGTGTTTTAACGTATGTTTAGGTATGTTTATGTAATAGCTGCGCGAAATCATGTTGCAATACTTATACGATAGAATTCGTTAAATTTAAGAAGGGAATGGAGGATTTTATTTTTTATTCTTTTTGTTGCTCAACCAATGGGTCCCCAACAGGCGGGCTAAACGCTTAAGCATTTTCTACCAGCCAACCTTCGGACATGCGAAAAAAAACTTTTGTGGGGTGACTCCAAAAATTAATATTATATAACGAATGCTTATAAATATAGATAAATTATAAATTTTCATTTAAATTGCCGAGCACCTTATAACAGGAGTGCAACAACAATAAATAAATACATAAAACAGTGGACTGGGGAAATATGTGAATAGTCCTTATGTCGCTAGGATTATTATTATTTTTTTAATATATAATAATAATTTTGGGATACATGTTTTGTTTTTTAAACGACGTCTAGAATTAGCTCTCCTGATTGGCTCCGTTATCAAGCAAAACTGCTTCTCAATTTTATCTACATGTCAATCTATGGACGTCCTTTGCTGGACATATGTCTATTCGTAGGGAGTTCCAAATACCACGGTCTTGTGCTTCTTGGATTAAGCGACTCCCTGCGACTCATTCCATCTATCCACCGCGTTGAGGATGTAGGGACCAACGCTAAGTTTATCGGTGCGAGAACGCCATTGTCGCCATAGCACGCTAAGATTCCAACTCATCGGCCGCACACATGGTAGATAAGAATAAAATTTCGTTAATACACGGGAGGCATATGAGAAAATTTTACTACCCATGCATGAGAAAAGAACTGTTTGACATCAATCACAATTGAACTTATAATCCAAGAACCTCTCGATTATAATATTAGAAATCTAATAGAGATCCATTTCAATATCGATTAGATACCATATTGATCTATTATATCCATTGATAAGACGGAAGCAATATTGTGTGAGAAATTTTACAATATAATTGCCGGTAGTCTTAAAAAGTTAAAAAAAGGCGCTTGCTATTGGTCTTAGAATTTAATTTTTTCCTGTGAAAAGTTGAAAATGTCATAAATATGCAGATAGACCGACCGAGGACAGGATATCAACAAATTCTTAGATATCACATTGATAATAATAATTACATAAAATAAAATGTATTATTATGGATGTAGTCATTTACTGACTAACCGAACTACCGTAGGTCCTAACAAAAAAACAAAGTCCACTTGCAATCAATAATGACTTTGTGCAATATTTCTTAAAGGACGTGAGGTCATTTTAAAGATAAAGATAACGTAGGCACGACCACCCGGTTGGCAAAAAAATACCAAAAAAAGGCTATCGGCATATAGCGTGTCACAAATAAACTGTTTTAAGACGCAATTCAATTATTACTATACATTACGAGTGTTGATTTAGTTAAACTATGACGAAACGATTACGACTGTGTCGATGCGTGTTTGTTAATTGTGATCGCACACGTAATCTTGTGTGGTTTTTAATTTACTCCAACTCACGCTTTTGGATTCATTATCTGTAATCCAAGGTAATATGCGAATACAGCAAATGCATTAATAGCTCAACGGAAAGACTGTGGCTACAATAGACCGCGGTTTTAGACTGGGAGCCCGCTCTCCGCTCGGAATGTATTATGTATAACGTGGTGTGAGTCGTTGGTGATAGGCGAAAATCGAGCAATTAGACATTGCAACGCAACTACATTACATAATATTGTGTATTAATGCCATTAAATTGGTAACAGTTTGTAGGTACCGCCGTGTAGTGACGGCAGATCAGATTACAGGTGTCACCACCCCACCTCTTTCCGCAGGTATCGTACGAGGCAACTATAGGAATATAAGGAAGAACGGGCTGCAACGTTCTTTTCTACTACTACCGCTGTACTGCGATTATCAAACCTTCCAGTTGGGAGAGGCCATAGTCCAGTATTGGACTATTATAGGCCAAATGTTGGCCATCCCTAAGTAAAAGAATTTTAGTAAAAGATATTTTCTTTCAGTGTCAATGCAAATAGTCGATATTCAAGGAAATTATTGTTTTTGCAGGGTTTCTATGGTAGCTGATAGGTACGAGACACTAGGTAGAGTGTGGCATTACCAAATCGATTTCAATATGATACATTTTTTAACCTGTCTTGGAGGAAATTTCGGTATAAATTATTAATAACAATAATAATATGTACGAATGTTAATTATTCATAAAGTAATTTATTAATAACAATAGTAATTAAAAACCATTATAATTAGTATACCAAAATAATTAGTAATGTGTACAAAAATGTAATCCCAAAGTTTTATTAAACAACTAAGACTAATAACCGTGCCCACTTAAAATTTTCGTTAGAGGTAGGTAATTCTGACAATTTTTTTATCTGGATAATTTTACTGAATAGCGTAAAGCGGATATACATTTGTAATCATATACATTTTCGCTTTGAAGAACACCATAGATTAAATATTAATTATTAACAAGTATCAACGTTAAGTTTTTTGCACTTCCTTGTGGAGTTGGCACTGGCGGAAGTTTTTGTTGAAAAAAAAAACTGTACATAACCATATAAAAATAAGCTCTCATGAAATAACTTTAAATAATAATTGAATTAACTACTTGAAAGTAATTTTACTAGTTCTTTTTTTAAATATTCTTCCTTATTTGTTTTTCAACCATTCCTCAGAAAAATATTATTAATTGGTATTTCAAGAAGGCAAATAAATGTGTAATACAGCAAAAACAGCAGTAGTTACTAACCGCAATATTTATAAACAAACCTCAAGGTAAAGATATGCTACGTAAGGAAAATAAATCACCCTTCAGACGGCAATTGCTTCTGCAATAAAATTTGTTTTAAAAACTCTCTTACTTACACTCGTACTAGGTACATGATATGTTTAAAGCATTTCCGTTGTTTGATCGGTTCGGTCGATCTTGCCGGCTCTTCTCGGTGAATCTGCTTTCCGAACCGGTGGTAGAGTCACACAAACATACATACTTGACGTTTCAAAAGTGCTTATAAAGTAGGCCTACTTGAAATAAATGAATTTGAATTTGAATTTGAATTTGATTAAAAATTATAAATAAAAAAAAAAATATACTACGACACATCGCAATATAGCCCCAATTTAAGCGTAGCTTGTTATGGGTACTAAGATGACTGATGAATATTTTTTTATAAATAATATACATAAATACATAGAATATACATATAAACACCCAGACACTGAAAATCATTCATGCTCATCACACAATTTACAGTTGTGGGAATCGAACCCATGGCCTTGGACTCAGAAAGCAGGGTCGACGCAAATTGCGCCAATCGGCCGTCAAATTCATTATGATGAAGTTAAGAAGCATCAGACTCGTCAACATAGCTCAAAGAGTCGTGATTCTACTAATTGGCGTTGTACATAGCTCGAAGAACCGATTGACTTTCGGGTCTCATGGCGATTTTGCACCGGTAAACGCAGCGTTGGTAGACCTCGTCGAAATGGACGGATGTCATAAAGCGAGACGCACTGAACCGCTGGGCCCAAACTGCACAAGACTGTGGTATTTGGAACTCCCTACAAAAGACCTATGTCCAGCTGTGGAAGTCTATCGTTTGACATAATGGTGATGATACGATTAATAAAGAAAAGCTCAAGCTTTAGATATAAATACAAGGCTACTTTGAGGCTGGCGAACATCATCCTTTTTTATAAATCACAAATATTTGATTTAGATAAATAATTAAGTAAGATAAGGCAATATAACTTAAATTTCATTCTTCATACTTAAATAAAAAGACAACCGGAACTCACTGTAATGACTAGAAATAACATTTAGACGTGTATATTTGTGCATGTGAGTAATTCTTTTAATATTATCGATGACCATAATCCGCGACCATATTTGACCACAAACTGATTTTGTGGTTTCCACTGGGTATTTTTTTTAAGCACTTTAAAAGTCTCATGAAAATATTTGGAACAAAAGAGTTGAGTATGTATACCTACTGTAATAACCTAACGATTTCTTACACCGTTTCCCACTAATTTTTAAATGTTTGAATTAAATGGTCATTGTAATATAAATAAAAATAAATCACTTAATAAATATACTACGACAACAATACACGCATCGCCATCTAGCCCCAAAGTAAGCGTAGCTTGTGCTTTGGTGTACTAAGATGACTGATAAATATTTTTATAAATAATATGACATAGATACTTATACAGACAAACACCCAAACGTTTAGCTGATCATTTTGTATTTACTTTTACTGAATAATTAAAGTCAGCTAGTGAAAATAATTATTCAATTTAATTTAATTTTCATAATTTAATTATTCGCCTACATAATTGAACAAATTTTAACTATGATTTTTATGAGGGCGAACTGACTAATGACGTCATAACTTTACGCCAAATAGGAGTAAAGTTTTAATATTATGGTCTACCATAAAATCTATTATTACATATGCGAAAGTGTATCTGTTTGTTTGTCCTTACTTGGCGCCCTTATTTAGCAACCGATCGACTTGATTTTGGCATAGAGTAAGTTAAAAGGACGTAGATTAACATAGCCTTAACTATTAGATCGGAAACAATCGGATCTTACGGGATTCGTGAAACACCGTGATAAAAACGGATGAAAATCCCGGGCAACAGCTAGTTGGTAATCTTTGTAAATTTACGCTAAAGATAAACATACTCACTTAAAATCCTTTATAATTAAACCATTACAAAAGTTCTAGATCCAAAAAGCGCAAAAGGTTATCCTACTCGGCTTGCTCTGCTTTGCTCTGCCCTCAAATAAATATCAGCTTTTTAGTGTTATCGATAAACAATAAGTGAACAGCGATACACGTTCGTTACAGATCTTTGTGAAAAGTTGTTTTGTCTCGTGGCCTTTCTGTTCTGTTACGATACATTCACGTGCCTCGCTAGAACCCGGCAGTCATTTCGAGGTGATCGGTGTGCCCTTTTTAAATGTGAATACACCATAAAGGGAAGGACCGATGCGGAATTAAAAATGCTTCTGAGCGTCTGCCCTTTAACAAGTTATTTATGGTACTTGTACAATTTTCCTGGGCACTTGAAACCAGTGGTGCGTGTAGCGAAACTGGTAAGGTATTCATTATCAAAACGATTACTGAGCAACTTAATTGTGACTTATTATAATTTATAAACCACGCTTTTTTAATGGCCGTTACCATTTGCGACGCGAAAAAGAAGATTCCATGGGCATTTCGTAGACTGCAATATGATGATGATATCTTAAGTATGGTTTGTGATGGTACATCTGTTTACGCTTAGGAAAGACGCAGTTCAGATACTAGATTATAGAACTTATAGTCTATCACTAGAATATATTTTTTGCAATTTACTATGTCACCTCTGGCTGTGACTTTGCGTAGAGTATCTGTTTATTGATGGTCGTCAGACCTAAAAATATGGCTATACTTCTCACAGTGTGTAGTAGAATAGAAAAGCCCTACTATTAGGCCGGTTAGTTTAGAGATTAGTCTATAATATTTTTACCTGCGCTAATCGGCCGTCAAAATAATGATTAATCCGTTATCTTTGGGAGTCCGCCATAATTGATTTAGAATGCTGACACTTAACTAACTGATCTTGTCATCCATCCACAGCGTGTATACAAAATTAGAGCTCAATTGGCTAGGGATGATGGTAGAAGCTGAGCAAAAATACATAAAGTCAGACAGATTGCTAAGCAGAACGAAGATAGATATTATAGCAAGCAAGAGATGCGACGCGGGAGGTGGGGAGCCAAATAAATAATGTGATTCTATTTAAATTAAAAAGAGAGTAAAATCGCGGGGCACAAGAAAAAAATGCATAAAGCGAGAGGTGAATTAATTATTCCGTTCCTACAATTTTGCTTCCTGAGGTTGGTTTGTTTCTAGGTATTTCCTCGTATTAGAAATAATGCCAGCATCTCAGCTGATCTAAGTACTAGTTTGAAGAAACAAGTTAGTCTAAGTTGTTATTGCACACGTTTTAGTCCACCGTATCCGGGCTATAAGGAAAACGGACAGGTATGGTAAGATAAATGAATAGAATTTTAAAATTACATTTACCTTTAGAGACGTATTGAAACGCGTATTAAACGTGTATCGTATTTTTTATTCCATCGTATGATTTACCGTACGACGGAAAATAGTTATTAGTCTACGCAACAAACATAAATACTCAGTTATCCATAAAGGTAAGGATTGTTGAACACTTTTAAATTCATAATAAAAATAGGCTATATATATGTATATGCATATATATATATATAAATGCTGCTAATAAAAGTATTTTTTTGCTTAAAATAAGTTTTAACTAGATTCTGTGATGGCTCCGTTATCAGACTCTTATCAAGTTATCATCCTATATCAGGCAACTCAGTTACAAGTCCATAGGTACTAATCGAAAGTAATCAAATAAGCCAAACTGTTGACTAGGTTAGATTGACTGTTATCTTATATATATTAGATTCACAAGTTAGCCCGACAGATGGCGCTGGATATATAAATATATATATATTTAATGAAGGGACGCCTATCATTGCCAGACGGGTGATCTGTCCTCTGTAAGGACCATTCCACCTTATTTTCCATGTTTCGGACACAGGTTTACTGGTGTGGCAGCACTCCCCCCTGGCCCACCTTTTGGTAAGTGGACAGACGTTTGTTCTCAACAGAGAAAACATACATGTCTGTAAATATACAGGCGTTGGTTTTCAACGCCTGTATGTTTACAGACAAACAGTGGCGTGCACAGGGTTTTTGACCAGGGTATGCAAAAAGAAGGAAGATGCCATAAAATAAAACAATCCTTCGCATTTATGAGTTATACAAAAATTTTAGGGAAGGCAGAGCTTTTGTGCATGTATGAAGTGCACGCCACTGCAGACAACATCATGTGCCTATAAATACACTGGTAACCACGTCCTTCAGACCGGAACACAGCAATGCTGCTTGGCGGCGGAAATAAGCATTGCTATAGTAGGTACTTCCACGTACTTTACCACATTTTTTTTCACAATACCAGTATATGCATCAGCCTTGTTGGTTGTTTACATATCGTACCAATAAGTATTGGATATAGAGTATGACTGTCAACAAATTTTCAATAGCAGCTCGCAGGAAAATGATGTAATCCACCCCAGTGGCACGGAGTAAAAAACCCTTTTCAGCGCAATCCTACTGTGGTCTGTGACATCACCTTAAGACGATGCATTAGTCCCGGTTATTATCGCAACCATGTGATAACAAGCGGTAAAGCCCGTCAAGCTGCATTAGAGCAGCGTGGTGGGTGAAAATCAAATTTCCTCTCTCTTTTCGAGAGAGAAACGTGTCCAACAGTATGATCGTGATAGGTTCGTGATCGTGATGATAGGATACCGAGTAGACTTTCGAATGGTAAAATAAGTTTCATACGCAATTATTACCATGTTTTATAACAGCTGATAAGTATACGGCTTCACGACACTGTAAATGCAAGCTTCAAATTCATTGCATAAGTATTTGGAGCAGCAAAAATCGTTTATCGCTAACGAATAAAGGTGTTACTACACTGTGTAGTAATTTTGGTAAACACCTTTTAATTGTAGATTATGAATCTAGTTTTGTAACATTGCAAATTAACAAGTAATGTACCAAAGGCGTTTCATACGACGATTTTCATCACACTTGCGAGTAAAGTAAGATGGCTTTTCATACAGGATAAACTTTTAAATGCGCTCTCAGAAAATAACTGACCATTTTTTGCTGTTTTTCCACTGTATTAAAGTCTCCTAGGCCGCTTTCTAGATTATCGTCGAAACTTATTATTCCCAGCGTTTCATTTATTCAATCAGTTCAAAGAACTAAAATTTAATTTTTATTATTAAAAAAATTGTTGTTGCGTTATATCAAACGAATAAAATAAAATAACTTAAAGAAATTGACAACCCTAACTAATTGTAATGACTCGAAATCGGATTTAAACGCGATGTGTGTGCGTTATAACGCGTGTGTTTTTTTTAGTATTAATATGTGGGTACATATCCTTCATAGTTTTTGCTAGTGCCATAGTAATCTTTTACCCTTTTTGATCTTAAAAGTAACCACATCTGATAATAAGGTTGTCATTTTGCTTTTATTATAACAACTGCGTGAAAATCTAAAATAAATAAATATTCTACGACAATACACACATCACCATCTAGCCCCACAGTAAGCGCAGCTTGTGTTATGGGTACTAACTAAGATGACTGATGAATAGTTTTAAGAATAATATACATAAATATTTATAATATACGAATAAACACCTAGACACTGAAAAACATTGATGTTCATCCCTCAAACATTTGCCAGCTGTGGGAATCGAACCACGGCCTTGGACTCAGAAAGCAGGGTCGCAGCCCACTGCGCCAGTCGGCCGTCAAAAGTAATAAAACCGGCAAAGTGCGAGTCGGACTCGCGCAGGAAGGGTTTCGTACCATGTCTGCTCTATGGGTACCCCCTCAAATATTTATTTTATCCTGTTTTTTAGTATTTGTTGTTATAGCCGCAACAGCAATACATCGTCTGTGAAAATTTCAACTGTCTAACTATCACGGTTCATGAGATACAGCCCGGTGACAAATGGACAGCTATATAGCCTATTATGTTTACCTACTGTTATAAGCCATCGGCTTACAACTAGCCCTGTATAAATAAATATGATGTAGAAACGTGTACGTATGGCAACATTATCATAGTACAAAGCGTTCGCGATAAGAAACGTCCGCGCCCGCATTTACACCGAACATGGCTGGCTAATAACTTTAATAGCTGTAGATGTTGCCAAATACGCTGAGTACCTAATAGCTGTTTTGTTTATACGGAATGTAGAAACTAATGTGGCCCGGTTAACTGTCTTTAGTATCGGTAGTTTTGAAATGTATTGAAATTTATAAGGAGTTGTCAGCCGGTTGCCGTAATTAGCTGTTTATAATATTTTTGAACTGAAAACTTCTTTTAGCGCTGGACGCATTATTTAGATTTTATCTCTGGGCTCGCGACACCGGTACGAGACGCAGCTATTTGAATTTTTGAATAGAGAATTTGATTTTACCCTTCCAATCAACGCAATATTAGTACAACGAGATATAAAAGTACAATTGATGAGGTATTTAAATAACAAGATATTTAAATAACTTTGAATCAAAATTGTTTATTTGCTTTTTTAGTTGCCATGAACCTAGAGTTTCTATTAGACTGTTACCATTTTAATGATAATAATGATGATACAAGTTGTCGAAATTTTGACGATGATACATAAAAGAATATTTAGTATATTTTAAAGTTTCTAATAACTAATAAAATACAATTCGTAAATAAATTGCTATTCTTAACCCAATAACCCATATAAAAAATGTCTAATAGGTATGCCAAAATAAGTTTTCACTGCTGTCGGCACTCCCGGAGTACAACCCGTATTTTTTTAATTTCTCAAGAGACCCTGCGTTGTTAGACCTTTCCATTAGGTGGAGGATGAAGTCAAACAAGCCGCAGGTAGCCGTCAAAAGCCTAGCCCTGTAACAGTCCACTGGCGCGGGCGGACTAAATTCCTCTCCCAATTGGAGGACTTCCTCATAATCACCCCGCTGGGCAGGGGGGTTGATGATCGAGTAGATGTTAAGTAGTAGACGCAGAGAGAAGGCTGCTTACCGATCTCCATTAAATTCCACACAAAGCAAAGCCATAACGTGTGTCTATCTATATGTCGATATTCGTCATTAGTGGCTTGCACTTCATACAAGTAAAAAACACTGCTATTTTGATAATATGTTCTTAAATATAACCCACCATCATGCATTGGAACCGCGTGTTGTGGGACGTTAATAAGCTGAGGGTGAAAGTAAATATTATGAATATATGTTTGGGGACAAGAAACGTGCATCACATGAATTTACAAATGACTCTCAGTGTTGAATCAGCCGATACGAGTTTTCAACGAGTAAAGTGAATGTACCGATGAAATTTTTACACATCCTTAATGAACTGAAAGATTTAACGGTCTGAAAGAATGTCACATTATGTTCGGGGCATTAACCTCGGCTAACTGTCTTTTAAGAAGCCGTTACTGAGGTTTAGGTGCGATGCTTTTTGGTAAATCTAAACAAATAAAAATCATTTTTAAACTCTCTTACCTTTCTTTTTTTAAACTCTCTTACCTTTCTTCTTTTTAATGACTCTTTCTTCTCAACTTTGAAGTTCAAACACTGATTTCATTTAATTTCAGAGAGAACAACTCTTCAAATGAGAAATTGCGTATTTACCGTGTTCCGCAGTCGTGTTTTTCATTTATTTTCAATAACGTAGGTAGGTGAGTACCGACTTGTTTTGCAGTTGGTTTTTAGATGCGACTACAAAGTAAAGAGTTGCATAACATAATGTAGGCATGTTATCTCTTAAATTGGATATAAAATTTTACTGCACATTAACGTAGGTCGTATACATGAATAAACGTGAATTGCAATGTCACCTTTGTTGTCCTTCCTTACATTTTATATCTAGTGTGACTTCACACTCCCTGACCATAACAATATATTAATACAGGGCTAATTTGAAAACTTCTAGGATACTTTACTAACCGTTAAATTAAAAAAAAATCTGGCGCTTTGGCTGTGTACTAAATGTTTCTATACAATATCCGAGTATCTGACTTCGAATTAAAAATAATATTATTTTGACATTATTCTTATAATATTGATATAATTCTCTGTATACTTTAATTATTAACTTTTCAATGCTTGCTCAACAGGATTTTGCAGACATGTGTATTGATTGTTCTTGTTGTTCACTTTACATTTAATAGAAGAATATGGAGGAATGTTATATTATAATAAGATCCTATGTAAGCTCATATTCAGCAAATAAAATTTCATTTAATTTCATTTTATTTAAACTGATGCCTACAATCACGACAGATGAAAATCGATGGATTGCCATGGAAATGTGAAGGAAGACCCCTATTCAAGAAGGCATTGTTCAATTCAAACTATAAACTTTGAAAGCCCTATGGATTTCAAATTGAAATAATGATACAAAAAACACAGCAGCACTTATTCCTTATGTATTTCTTTTCCACATAATTGTACAACGTACAAACTCTTTCGCAGTGTTACAAACATAGAAATCTAGCCCCAAAGTAAGCGTAGCTTGTGTTATGGATACTATGATAAATGGCTGATTAATATTTTTTTATGAATTTAATACAAATAAATACATATAATATACAGATAAACACCCAGACATTGAAAAACATTCATGTACAAACATTTCCCAGTTGTGAGAATCGAACCTACGGCCTTGTACTCAGAAAGCAGGATCGCTGCCCACTGTGCCAACCGGCTGTCAACTAAACTATGGAACTTTTTAAAACAGAGCTCGTGCCGACAAGTATACCGCCATGCTTATTTCTGCCATAGCATTGTTTTGTTCCGGTCCACAGAGCATGGTTGCCGGTGCAATTACAGACAGACTAACACCTACGCCACAGGATTTTTTTTTTACTTTAATAGACTAGAGCTTGACCACAATCTCACCGGATGGAAAGTGTAGATGTGGCCTAAGATGAGACGCGCTTGCCTAGAAGATGCCTATTCACTCTTGTTTTAAAGACACCCAAGCATGTAAGAATTAGGAAACACAGAACTCGGAAGGGCGTTCCAAACCCCAGCCATAAGAAAAGAAGATGCAAATCGCTGCGTGCGAGTTTTTGGGATATTAACAACATAGGGGTGAAAACCCGCCCAGTGTTAATGAAAAAAGGGTGGTACTTTGTAGGACGGGCTCCTGGCATTCCCAACGCTGTGTTGCTCTGTAAGGGTGTATAGGCGATAGTTTTTCACTTTCAGACAGTTCACCTACTATGTCCTTTGATTGTTACTATTTGAAAATAGCTCGCTGTTTCCCGCGGTCTTCGTCCGCGTTTTTTACGGTGGCTTACAAATCCCGTCGGAATCGTTTCTTTTCCTGGGATAAAAAGTATGTTAACTCTCCGTCCTTTCAACTAAATCTATGCAGAAATCAAATTGATTACTTAGTTAGGGTATACAGGAAGGACACACAAACAAAAATACATCTTATATATATAAATATATTTTTATTGTTTTGTTATTTCTTGTTTTCGCTTTTAATTTGTGCAATAAAGACTTTATCTGTCTATCTATCAAAAGACCATTTTTAGTAATATTTGGGTAAATTATAAAATTACTTAAACTATATTATATTCATCCTTGTATATTTTATCCTGGGGAAAGGGCCTGGTGGCTTGAGACACAGGTTTCGCCTAGTACAAGCATAAGTCCCCACATAATAACTGTGTAACAAAATAGCCCGGAAGCAACATTATATTGTACTTATACTTATAAGTAATGTGGAGAAATAAATAAATCATTCATTCATTCAAATCATTTAAACATTCATTCATTCAATTGTCACGTTAATTTATCGACCCAGATAATTATGATGTATATCTAACATTAAAGCCGCATGGAATTAAGACTACAATTCTTAAACTCTCTCTCTCTCATACGAGAGAGAAGAGCTGAGCTTAACGAGACATTAATAAACTGTGATGATGACGCTGATGGTTATTGCCATGGCAATAGTGTGTCGGGTTGCACTCTCTGGCTCCATTTTATACGGACGTGATATTATCACGTAGCCTTGCATTGTTAATACTTAAAACAGTCAAGATTGTGGTAGGACGCAGGATCGTAAAACGTATAGACCGTTTCATCACAGCATACAGATATAAAGTATTTTATGGACTCTCGAGTTATTTAGCGAAATAGAAATATGGCAACCTAGAATGGTTTCATGCTCTGTGAATCTAGAGTTATTTAATACGCAAAAAGATTTCGTGTCGGATACGAGCTTTGAGTTTTGTTACCCTTGAAGTTACCTATAACCTATAGAAAAAAAAACAATATGTTGTATCGAGTATCACCTTTTTCTAGCTTTTTTTTTGAAATGGAATGATTAGGGACTGCAATTTTTACTCTTCTAAAAATTGTATACCTACGTAGATTATTGTTATATACTTTGGTGCATTACGTACTTTTTTGTATGATATTAAAACAAAGAAACCTTTCTAAATAGAGAAAGGGAGAGAATAATAAGGATCGCCTCTTTATTCTTTTACCAAAACAGTTTTACAATACAAAGGTACCTATGAAATATAAATTATCTTTGTCTTTCTAGCGCTTGTACGTGATAGGTATAATAAAAGGCTTTGTAGAAAAAATCTATCTTTTTTATTATCCACGAACCAATAGGTACAAACTATCAATAAATCCTCCAATTATGACTTCTCTTCGTCTTTTTTTTATGTTTACAGTTTACTGTGAAATAAAATATTGTAAAGAAACTACCTCAGTTACTACTATCTCGTAAGTTATAAGTAATTAAATATCACTTGCTTCAACGCTGAGGAAAAACATCGTGAGGGAACCTGTATGACTAAGAGTTTTCCTTAATGTTCTCAAAGGCGTGTGGAGTCCACCAATCTGCACTGGGCAAGCTTGTTGGACCACGGCTTTAACCCCCTTCTCATTGTGGCAGGAGACCCGTGCCTTGAAGTGGGCCGGTAATGATTGATTAGATGATGATGATGATGATGATGATCTCTTAAGTACATAACTTAGTCATCATCATCATCATCACTTCAACCGATTGAAGTCCACAGCTGGACCTATGTCCAAAAGACCTATGTCTTTTGTAGAGAGTTCCAAAATCCACGCACATGGGCCGCTTGTTTCCAGCGGCTCACAGCGACTCGTTTGCTGTCGTCTGTCCACCTCGTTGGAGGCCGACCAACACTGCGTTTACCTGTGCGGGGTTGCCATTCCAACACTTTGGAACCATACTGCCATCGGTTCCCCGAGCTATGTGCCCCGACGATTTCCACTTAAGCTTTGCAACTCGCTGAGCTATGTCGGTAACTCTGGTTCTTCTACGTATCTCCTCATTTCTGATTTGATCACGTAGAGATACTTCCAACATTGCTCTTTCCACCGCCCGCTGAGCGCTTCTGAGCCTTCTTATGAGGCTCATAGTAAGCGAACCACCACGTTTCGGATCCGTAAGTCATCACTGTTCGACGGCAACACGCACTGTTCGAAGACTTTGGTCTTCAGGCACTGAGGTGGGTTATGAAGACTTTGGTCTTCATAACTAAGTAAGTTTTGCCGAAATATTTCACTGTGTCTGAATCATCAACCTGTATGCAATAGGCTTTACTAAAAATCCATACGATAATAATTAGCTTTCCTCATACAGCATCTTCCCGCAAATTTCATAAGTTTATCGGTGTATAGGGTTAGGAGTACCTACTATCCTTGTGTCCACTTCAGAAGTTGTTTCCGATAGCAGCCATTAGCTCTGCGATAGATACGGACGTACTCGTGTATTGATCTTTTTTTTCAGAAAATTTACGTGAACTTTAATTACGTAATTAGAATTACTTAATGTGGTAAGAAATTTAAAAACGTTGTGTTTAAAGGTTGCCGGCAGATAGGTACTTAATTAAAAATTGTGTAACCGAACTTTCTAGTTTTGCAATATTAAAATCGGTACTTACTTACTATTACGTTGGTCTATTGGTAGTTTTATTGGACTACGAACGACGAGGTATGAATAACAACTTTTCCAGAAATCGTTACCAAGGGTTGAGCTTTCCTGTCAAGTTCACACTGAGAACTTCTCAAGACTCGGTGTAAAGAAGTTGGCGACTGGCTTGGTCCACCCCTGTATCTTGTAGTCCACCAAGCAGCATGTTGCATGCATGCATGCTGTGGTCTGGTCTAAAGGGCGTGGATGCTCGTGTATTTAAAGGTACTTGAGGCTTAGCACCTACGCCTCGGGTTGATGGACAGGGCGGCACTTTTAAGATTACAGACACAGGTTTTAGGACGTGTTTATTGGCGATGGTAAAAGACCTGACAGTCGTTGTTTTATAGAAAATTCAATCCAACATTGAATCGAGGTCTGGGTGCATAAACAACCCTATACAAAGGCACACACCGATTTTTCAGTTTTCCAATATCTGGACTCCCCTTCTTACCAATTTTTCCCTACGAACACTAAAACTAAATTTGTCTAAATCGGTCTAGCAACTATCTAGTGACATGTAATTTCTATTTATATAGATTGTAGCATGTGTTTTGTACTCCATTCATATTAGGTATTATATATAGATTAGATGGGTTTTACTTGCTTCTTATAAATCTAGAAATAAAGGGTTTTTAGGATTACGGAACAAAAACTTTGTGGTTTGAAGTCATTGATTTTGATTGTTCATTTTATTAAAACTCGATAGTTTATATTCGACTTTTTCTTTGCATTCTTTACTTTATATCTCTGGACTTTTCAATGAAACCGAAGCTTCTTTACATTTGAATGGTAGGTACCTACTTTCGGCTATCTTCTGCTAATAATAAAGCGTCCATACCTACCTACCTACATTTTTTTGCGTCACTGTGAGACGCACATCTCAAACACTTCGTGCTTATCGTTTGGGTAAAGGTCGAGGATTCATAAAGAACACATATCTAATTAAATATTACTTATGCATAGAATAAAAATATATTTTTACACTTGAGTAAGTACCTACCAATTGATTCCGCCAATAAACCGTGCAATTTTTTGTATTAATTATATAATTTCCTGATTGTATTCGGAAGTTAAAGTCATAATATATGTATCTATGTACTCCGTCAGGAATAGGTATAAAATATGTCGCTACACAAATTGAAAGGCATATTAATTGACTCGCAGTAACCGAAGTCAATGTTTTGGCTTTCGACTCAAATAGCTTGAATTATTCAAGGTCTTGTACTGTCTCGATACACAGTTAATCAGAATATAGACAAGACCTAAATTACGGTTAGATTTATTCAAATTAACAACGTTATATAGATTTCCTATTGCTATATTGCCACTTGGCAATGGTATGGAACTTATCTTGGAAGGTTATTCGTTTAACATGCAATTTTGTAAACTTAAAAACTTACACACATTCATTCGACATCGGTTCAAGATGAAATTATGTAACTGGTGGAAGGCCGCATGGTCAAAACGATAGGGTTGTGGTTTTCTTTATAATGAAATCGCCAATCAACATCATGATAACACGATGGGGCGAAGACATTTGACGAGGTACTTTTCTTAAGTTCACTTTTGATCATTTAGTTTACTTTTGGGTCCACGTGCAAGTTAAAACTATACCAATCGTTACCAACCCTTTACCAGACCACTACAGAGCACGAGTCTGCTGAAAGCCAACTATTCAACTGCACATTGGTACACTTCTTACGCCTTTGAAAACATCACGGAGAGCTCTTAGACATGGAGGCTTGCTTCACGAGGTTTTCCTTCACCGTTCAAGCATCGTTTAAATTATTTTTATCCTCATCATATCAACCCATTACCGGGAACCGGCATCCCACAATGAGAAGGGGTTAAGGCCGTAGTCCACCACGCTGGCCCAGTGCGGATTGGTGGAATCCACACACCTTTGAGAACATTATGGAGAACTCTCAGGCATGGTTTCCTTACGATGTTTTCCTTCACCTTTGAAGCAAGTGATATTTTAATTCCTTAAAACGCGCATAACTTTGAAAAGTTAGAGGATTTGACTCTGGGATTCAAACTCGCCCCCCCTGAAAGTGAAGTTGAGCTCCTACCCACTAGGCTATCAGCGCTTCAATTTTTTTTATAATTTATACTGGGTCCCCCTTAAAGGAGAGGCTATCACTAGCACCGCCCCTATCTACCAAGAGAAATGCGTCGTACCAGTCGCAGCTAAGACTGTCCACCGGGAGCCATGCCCCCATTGGACTGTCCTCGCTCCGACGATACATAATTACGACTAGTAGTTTTTCGAACAGTCGCGAGCATATTTTTTTGAGAAGGTGATCCCTCAATCCCTATCTAGTTATTCGATTACACTGGTAGAAATCTAAATGTCCCCATCTTGATGAGCCGTTCTGCCTATAACCCGGAAAAACGTCAGCATCTTGACTAAATTGTTATGAGACCAACCAACCGCAAGTCAGTGATAGACTTAATTTTTTTTTCGAATGTTTTAAACCAACTTGTTAAAAAGTGCCAACGGCTTAAATATGAAATTGTAAAACTATCAATCAACTACGAAGTATTAAGGTAAAAGTAAGGCCGTGGGTTCGATTCCCACAACTGGAGAGTGTTTGTGTGATGAACATGAATGTTTTTCAGTGTCTGGGTGTTTATCTGTATATTATAAGTATTTATGTGTATTATATTCATAAAAAAAAATATTCATCAGCTGTCTCAGTACCCATAACACAAGCTACGCTTACTTTGGGGCTAGATGGCGATGTGTGTATTGTCGTAGTATATTTATTTATTTATTTATTATTATTGTCCAGATTGAATGTAAAATACGACCTGTAGAAAGGTATCTATCTCTTTTAAATCGTTAAAAATTTTGACCGTGCCTTGCATATACATAATAACATGCAAACTTGTAAGAAAACATCCCGATTTTTTTTAAAAACTCAAAGACTTGCCCTGGCAGGATACATTGCGGCGCATGCGCAAACACAACTTGGTCCTACCGCCATCTAAGTTAGAAACCCACAGCACCGGCCCCATGTGACAAAAATTTACAACAAAATCCCGGAACATATAAAAGAAAAAGAAAGTATAAACTTATTTACAAAATCCTTGAAACAATACTTGCTGGAGAAAGCATATTATATAATAAACGACTTCCTAAATGAGAATATATAATATTGACAATTATAAGTCCGCCTCTCAATCTGGTTACATCGCCCTCACAGGGTTCCATTTCAACTGTAAACATTACATTGACATTCTTTTTTTGAAAATTAATAATTATGTAATCAATATGACATTGTAATTGAATAAATAAATAAATAAATCTATGTACCTAATCCCTTTTCCGATTCCCTAAAAAAACGAGTAAAATACGTTGAGCTCCTTTTGCAGATGTAGGACGGGTGTGAAACTCAGTTATGGCAAAATGAAACTCACCATTTTCGTTGTACAGCAGGGACTCGCAGAGAAGATTAGGTAGGTACCTAATAACAAACCCGCAACATAGGAAATCTAATTTTGAAAGTCTTCAATCAAAGATTTCACTTGCTCAGTAACTTACATATTATATATTACCTAAATACACGTAGTTAGTTATAAATAAATAAATAAATAAATCAAAGCCCCAGCCCCAAAGTAAGCGTAGCTTGTGTTATGGGTACTAAGTTGACTGATGAATATTTTTATGAATAATATACATAAATACTACTCTTCACACATTTATTTGATTATCTCTAAAATATAATTTTTATTAATACATTCTTGGGAGGTCACTTCTGTGGGATGCAACTTGTGTTGATACCCTAGCTGCATCACACATCCAGGCCACTTCGTCAATGGTAGGTGCGGCTGCTTCCAGTGCCGAGCAGGCCAAGAGGCGTAAATATGAAAACCTGGATAGCAGCTTCATTTTTGTGCCTTTTGGAGTAGAGACTATGGGACCGTGGGGTCCGGAGGCAAGAGCCCTTTTCAAAGAATTATCGAAAAGGGTTATCGAGTCTACCGGTGATCCTAGAGCGGGCAGTTACCTTGGCCAACGAATTAGTTTGGCCATCCAGAGGGGCAATGCTGCCAGCATCTTAGGAACTGTGCCTCGCTGCGGTGGTTTCGAGGACGTTTTAGATTTTATTTAGTTTTTAAATAGTTTATTTTAGGTTATAGTTATGTATTAATAAAAATTATATTTTAGAGATAATCACATAAATACTTAGAATATACATATAAACACCCAGGCACTGAAAAACATTCATGCTCATCACACACACATTTTTTTTGTTGTGGGAATCGAACCCACGGCCTTGGACTCAGAAAGCAATAGTTAGTAGTACAGTTATAGTTAGTAAGTACAGCTAGGTTTCCTTTTTTTATCAGTAATTAGTATTTCGCATACAATGCGTTGTAATATTACCAAGCGCCATAAGTTTAGGAGTAAGCACTACGTGATCGACATTTGACACTAAATACACAGACGAGACCGATGCGTAAACTTGGTATTGAACAAATGGTTCCGTAGAATAAAAACGATGCTGTTCGAAAAAGAATCACTACTAGGCAAGACGAAGCTTTTAGAATACGGAAGGTATTCTATTTGAGAAAAAGAAACACAAAAAAAATCAATACTATTGAAGAAATCTTTGTAAATACTCCAAATACATCACCAAATACTGAGCTACGCTAACTGAAATCTTCGTATTCCTCACTAATTTTCGTATGTTATTGCTACGAGTAGATGGGTTAAACAAAAGTTAGAAAAGTTTTTTTTACTTCACTTGAAGTTAGCACTAGATCGCAAGCTCAACTGATGGTCAGTTATAAATTATAGTGCAGTCTAAGATGGCGCCGGGCTAATCCTATGCGGCTAAATAAAAGTAAAAAGATGAGGAGGATGATCTTCCGTCAAGCTATAAATGCCAACACCGATTTATCATGCTCTGACCTGGTCTTTGAAATTAAGTTTGTGCTTTTATATTTCAACAGGGATCTCTAAACGTGCTGCAGTGTATATTTCGACTCACATTTCGAAATATTTCCCATGAGAGGACATTGGAGACGCCGCAAAATTAGCTTAATTATGAGAAATACTATATTTTTCATTACGTAAATCTACTTTGACAAAGGAATCGAACTATTTTCTCGGAAAGAAGTATCGACGTCAGCTGCTAAGAAGGAAGTAATAAGACACGTCGGTAAGGCTAAAATCGAATACCTAGTCAGCCAATCCGCACTTGTCCAGCGTGGTAGACTACGGCGTAAACCCTTCTCGATCTGAGAAGAGCCTGTAGTGGGCCGACAAGGGGTTGATGATGATTCTCGACCTTTTGATTTTCAGAGTTATCCTGCATGTGCATCCGTATATTGCTGCGTTATTTTCGAAGTAACATAGGCAGAAGAAGAAGATACATAGAAGTATGTCAGCGCAATCAGACGCAAGCAAACTAACCGTTTCCCGCGAACTCTTGCGCGTTTGTTTCGGTTTTTTTCAACAAGCAGTAACCGTCTATTTTCCCGGACTAAAAAATATCCTATGACCCTGTCCAGGAAGCAATCCATCACTTACAACTCAAATGCTATCGAAATCTGTCCTCTGTTCGAATTCAAATGTAAGTAGGTATAGATTTGCAGTGCTTGGGATTTCTATTGGGATTATAAGATTGAAAGTATATATATATATCAAAAATGCGAAGTATTGATGGATGTTTATTAATCTAGATATTTAATTTGTCTGAAATAATTAGCATAGAGATAGATTATAGTCTGGAAAAATTATAAGCACCTCTACCTACCTTATATAATATCTAACTCGTTTTGTTTCTATTTAAGGTACGAAGATACGTAGAAAACAAGCAAGATGGTCTACTTACGAGATAGAGTTCCTTTTGCAGATGCAGGACATTTCTGAAGCTCAGTTTTAGCAAAGGTTTAAAATGTCACCATTTTCACTAGCACGATATAATTAATATACTTGCTAATTTAAAAGCTCACAAAAATCACTAATGTACATTAAAGATGACTTGTAAATTATTACAATTTAACAGTTTTTACTGTTGTGTATATATTTATGATATATGTTAATGTTAAAGTATATGTAAGTTTATTATTTTTTTTAATATTTATTACTATATGTAAGTTCTTCATTATTATATGTAAGTTTATTATTTTTTAAATATTTATTACATTATCTATTATTTTATATGTGTAATCTAGTTGAAGCGGTGATAGCCCAGTGGGTACGAATTCGACTTCGAAAAAGGGCGAAGCCACGGTCAGTTACGTACTTACAAACTTATAACATCCCCTCTTTTACATCGGCGAGTTAAGTAGCGAAGCTGAGGCGGGAGACAAGACTCCAGTTCCCGTAAGCTTGGTGCAACATAGGGCATAACACTAAAACCGTCAAACGGGTTTGCAACGAATGAATGCCATAATAAAAAGTTGCTCGAGGGACGCTGCGAGCACTCTTTGCGACCATAGTGATAGCAGGAGCGTATACCGGTTAAAAAAAACGCTGTTTATCTGTGGTTTTCATAAGTTACAAAACAGTCGGCTTTACTCCCGCAGGATTTAGTAGGTGTACTCCAAAATACGACCAGAGTCCTTTCTCCGGTAACTTTTTGGATTTTTCAAGTTTCTGTTTTGGGCCTTTGTTTTGTACGTTAGTTGGTTCGAAATGGCTATGCCGAAGTTCTATCTATGGCTCAAATCTAAGAGATGATCAGACCGATGGATGGCCGGAAAAATTAAGTTTTATTTCAACAAGGTCTTGACCAGATATCCAGAAAATAGAGGATATAAAATCTTAAGAATAGGCCTTATACTTTTGTTTAGGTAAAGACACGACGCTATATATCCGCATATCATAAAGCTTAGTACCTAAATACAAGTAATAGAACCAGTAATTTTGCGGAATAATCATTGAAAATATAGATTGAGGTAATGTAGTCTTAGTCTAGAGTCATACACTAACACTGCTGCCTATAGTTTTCCTTTTATAACTAGAATTGAAGAAGATTTTTTTTCATTTTGTGTCAACTGCGTGCCACGTGCACGCCTATAAACGCTTTGATTATGATTACGACTTACCTTAGAGCGAGCGCGGGCGTTGGATACCTCGATTGGTCGAACCAGCTCTAAAATTACAAGTTTTTGCGTTTGTTCACCGTTCAGGCCGTGTATTTTTTAGCACTTCCTCACCAAAATGTATAAAATACTCCGATATAGGTAGGATAATTAGCCGGTATAACTTGTATACTAAATTATTATAGTTTAATTGTACTTATCTAAGTACTTAATTCAATATGTAATTAGGTAGGGACCTATTAAAAAATATTATCCATACTAATATTATAAACGTGGAAATGTGTTTGTATGTTGGTTGGTTACCTATGCACCGATCAGCTTATGGATAGAACGCATTCTAAAGGCGGACATAGAATACTTTTTATCCTGAAAAAATTAAGATTTTCTACTTTAGCTCATAATGAGCTTTTTTTTGTAGTATAGGTGTGTTACACACGTTTGGCTCAAGCGCTGAATCAATTTTAACGTAATTTAGTTCAGAGATAGATTGGATCCTGGGGACAAATAAAAACATAATATGTTTATATTCAAGAGAATTAATATTTATTGTATTCGTAAACGCAGCCAGGGGACAACTACCTAGTTATTAGTGGGAACAAAAGATGATCCTATATTTATTTATTTATTTATTTATTTATTTATTTATTTATAAACTTTATTTGTAAAAAAAAAAAACAATAGACACAACAAAAATAAACTTAAAAAGTAGGATACAAAGGGCGGCCTTATCGCTTAGTAGCGATCTCTTCCAGGCAACCTCCAAAATATTTATGCTAGTTAGGTACCTATTTAGTTAGTGGTCCTACCTTTTTCTCGCCCTCTTTGCATGAGATAAGACGAGAAGAGTAAACATAATATTTATATTATGTAATTTGTATAGCCCTACTAAACTTTACTAAATCTTCAAGGCAGACTGTTGTAGGTACTCTAAGGTTGTTAGCTAGATATTACCAAAACGTCTAAATGGCGCCATGCAAACGTACTACCACTACTATAATTTATATATTAAATCTACCTAGCAGCTAGGCACATTTCATTTACCTATTCTGATAAAATTTAAAAAAAGTAGAAAAAAAAATGGGAATCGTTATGTGAAAAATATAACCTACTTATAAAAATCTCCTTTTAGTAGAATGAATGCACAATTTTATAAAAGTAAAATAAGTATTAACAGTCAAGAGGAAACCGTGATGAAGGGTTTTTATCATTTTTATTGTGGCGGGCAGTCAACAACAAAACGGACCGCCGAATATCGCCGACATCACCCGAGCGAACCCGATCGGAAAACGAATCTCGCTTCAAACGTGATCGTGCTGTTTGATTTGAAAACAAAATCCACCCGCCCGCTGCCGGTTCACGAGTCTGGCGAACCGAATTGCAGGCTCACGCTCAGTGCGCGAGCAAGCGTGATACGGAATGAACGTGTGGTGCGTTTTGCGCGGACGTTGACACTTCGATATTTTTTTTTAACTTGCGACTTATGCAGCCAGAATTGTAAACGTTTTGGAGTATAAAGTTGGACAAATAAAATAGTTTTTATTGTCTAAAGTTTACTTCGATGCAGTTCGCGCAGAGTTTTGACCAGTATTTGTGAATTTCCGTATAGACGCGAAAAAAGTGAAGAAGACATTTCGAAACAAAGGACTGTTTTGTACATTTTCGCAACGCTTGCGAAATTGTGTTCAAAAATATAAAACTGGCTCAATCGTGGAGGGAATAATAAAAAAACATTGCCCTAGCCAACTAGTTCGGACTCAATCTGTGGTCACCGACTATAAAAACAAAAACGCATCAATTCACTAACATTTTTCACAAAGTATTTGTACAAAGGTTTCCTAAAAATTCTCGTTGAAAATACCGTGAACTACTCTCCACTTGCTAAATTACAGTGAGTTTAACCTCAAAATTCGTGCCTAAAGTGGATCTGTTTAATTGCACTTTTCAAAACTTAAAACAAGCACTGCAAAACCTGGATCGTAATAATTAGTGTCGAGTTGGTTTTACATAATGTCTACTGCCATAATGCATCAGTCTGCGCTGTATGACTTTGGTGATCTGTTCTTGAAGGTAAGCAAAGTTTATTTAACTAACTAACTTTATAACCTACTAGGTATCAGGGACGTAAAAAAGTTAAGATTCTGGGAGTCTCTAGTTGCCGAAGTTTTAAAAAATAGCATAACATTCTGCTCTTTTACATTCTCATTTCTGATTTCAAGAATAACAAAAATAAATTTTAAAAAATGCATTTAGATTTAAAAACTAAAAATTTTTACGCTTTTATTCGTTTCTAACCTAAATGAAATTAACAACACCATCGATACTGGCTATGAAAACCTAATTGAAGTCGTAAACATTTTGTTATCATTTATTATGTGTAGACTGAAGATACTAACATCGAATGAAATTATCTTACCTAGGTAGGTAGGTACATATATTATATCTATTTTGTTTTTTAAGGTTTTAACGTAGAACTAATATGTGAATCTACAGGCACATCTACCTAGGTACTTATAAAATAGTTTGATAAGCAAACGCACTGTAAATTTTCGCGATTTGGCCGCAAACATAATAATCAGAAAATTATATTTAGGTCTTGGTAGATAATTACCTACTTCAATTTTATAAAGAATTACTTACCCAAAAGAACCAGACTAGTAAATAAATTAATAGTTCAAAAAAACTGAAAAACCACGCTTGGTGTAAAAAGCAAACTAATTTATATCTGTTAGTTTAGTTTATTTACAAAAGAATTTAAAATTTACAACATTCCTGCCTTATTGACTTTAGATGAATATTATATACCTACCTATACATATTAACAAAAATCTTATTTTGCAAATGAAAATTGGAATAATCTTATAAAATTAGTGTTTTGTCATCGGTCCTCTAAATACGTTTGAAGAGGGTAAAAATAAAGTACCTACCTATAACGGAGTTTGTTACAAACATTCAGGTAAAGCGAAAATAAAGCGTGTAAAATTCTACTAAATTGAAAATGAGGCAGGCTGGTAGGTAGGTAGACAGGTTTTCGATAACTTCCTAAAACGCTTTATGATTAGGTATATTACACAGAATAAAGTGTAAGAAGGGAGCTCTTAACGCACAAAACAAGTAAATTTGGTATTTGCCTACCAGTTTACTTCGATCCATGTTATTTTAATTAAAAAAATATTATAAATTGAAGGTAAGTAGGTAGGTACTTACTTACCTACAAAACATTCATCAGCTTTTATGCTCGTTAAATAGCTACACAACAAGCCGGTTTCACTTTTCAAGTTGGTAGGTAGGAAGGAAACCAATAACATTGTTATCTAGTATACAAATAACATAACCTAAAAAGTAACACCACGTGTCGGTCACATTTTGTCCTTATACTATCATTACCAACTTTGTACCTAACAAGGTTGGTAAGAAGGAACAACGCTTTCAGCCCAACAAAGAAAGTACATATTGTAAAACTACCTGCCTGCTATAATACCTAGTACCTAACATATTTTACCTCGTAGTCTTAGACCATGCCATTGAAATGCATAAAAGGTACCTTCCTACCCATGCATAAGATCGAAGTTTTACGTATTCAACGAGTCCTAGATTAAAATAAGAGAAAAAACTCAAACGTGCTTCAACCAAATAGCCATAGTGTAGAGCCAATTTGTTTAAAAAACAAGATTGGCAGAAATTAAAGTACTCTACTGACTTTATGTGGGTTTGTATCACTTAAAAGCAGTGGGTATTTTTTAAATGTTTTTGACGCTATGTTTCAGAATTATATTCCTTATTTAAGGGAATGTATAGGTAGGTATGTGACATATGAAGCTGTCGTATACGAGAGGGTAGTAAGCCCACAAAGCAACTATAATTCCTTATTTGTAAAATACGGAAAATCTATTTCAGGCTGTTTTGCTACATGACTGGTTAAGAAGCGCGGTAGTTAGATAAAGAATCCGATCCGACCGAACTCGTTACAAGCCAATTTCCTAGGTATTAAAAGTAAAAGTCGAACGTTGACACATTTAGGAAATAGTGAGGGAGACAGCCGTGTCTTGTATAACTACACCGGTAGGTAGGTGCCTACCTACCTACTGATGAAGGTAGGTACTACCTTACTGTAATGTTTTCGGTCTTTCACCATTTTTAGTTTTAAGAAGGCTGGAATTTTAATCATACCTAAATATGTCTTAACCTAATTGAGTTGATTATTAATTACCTAATTAGTAATAAACTACGAATTAAGAGTGTGCTGTTAAGCTGATCATTTGGAATTTTACTAGGATTGTTAGGCATTTTTATTTAAGATAATTTATTTGAAGAACAATTTATTTGAAAAGTTGTGCCTAGGTAGGTACCTAGTTAAATTAAAATAACAATAAATAATGTTTTGTTTTTAATTTTGTAAGCCTGGCTTAAAAAAAACTATAAAGATCTATTTTAAGATAGGTACTTACCACGTTAAACTACAACGAGATTAAGGTTTAAGTAAATTTAAGGGTGAATTTAGATAATGTTTACCATAGTAAACATAACATTTTATAAATCCGTAGATACCTACCTGACTAGGCACCTCTATTAATTTTGTCCTTAACCTATATTAATCTTCCAATTTTTTTTTGTAACCTATATAACTCGCGTTCTTATTGCTTGACAAATCCTTTTCAAATCTCAGCAGGGGTACCTAAGAGCAGACGCGGTTAAGTGGTGTGACTGGTGTGGCTCCCATTATAACTCACGTTTTACCTAGAAATGACCCCTCACTCTTTGTAATTAAGATGATTATCGCTTGACAAGCACGTTTTGGACCCTATTTGTAATGGCGAAGCAAAACCGGTTCTATTAGCTAATTCACATGGTTATAAATCGTTTGCTCTTTCATACGCTACCTGCTCACGGTTTTTGTGGTTTCTTTATATTGCATATAAGCCACTTGTTGCTCAGGGCTGTCCTGTTTTGTATTTTGTGAAGCACATAACGCAAGGGGTAGAGAGGCTTATGTATAAAATATAAGCTCACGTTTTGAATATTCATAAACAAGTTTTTTAACACCGGGTTCTTTGACTGCTAGTTAGTACCTACCTACCTATGCTAATTTCGTTGTACACGTAGGATAAGTTGATGGTTCAAGATTAACTAAGTATTACATAGTTAATAATTTACTGTTGTTGATTATTGATTCGTTAAGCATATTAAGGCCGAGACATTTAGCCGATACCTACCTACCGAGGCATTAGGGAAAACTTAAAAGATCATTCTACCTTGGTCCTCGTTTATTCCGTGAAAATGCAACATTTGCAGCATTTTCATCATAATTTCCGTTAAAAAATGATTAAAATTCTGCAAATAGAAACCTAGCGACTTGTGCATTATTATTTTAACAACAAAGTACCTAGGTATGTCACAACGGATATTTTGAATAGTAAAAATACGTTGCTTTATTTTTCACGTCATTGTTTTAATTTTTGCCAAGTCATTTACTGCGTTCTTACGACGATTTACTTGAGAGTTACAGCGGCCTTCAAATCTCAGTGGGAATTTCGAAAGGTGCATCGTATTTCTTTTATTTTTGTTTTGAATAGCACAAAAAATATCCTTTAAACCGTTGGGCTCCATAAATACACCTACAACCTTCTACCTGCTGCCTATTTACAAATACAACCGCTCACTATAACCATTTTTTTTCGTTTTGGCACATGATAAAAAAAGCTTTTGTTCCACAATTCCCCTTTGTTCGATCAACCATTGTTGGCAACTTCCAAAATTTTGAGGGGAACGATTGGAAAGTCGTTGGCAAGTGGGATGTTTTCAGTTTTTATGGAGATTTCCTCTTTGTTTGATTTATTTCTTTACTCTAACAAAGAGTGCCCTTCAAAAGATAAGGTTAAGTAAATCTGGCATGTAAATAGAATATGTTATTAGGTTTGACAGGAAATGATAATATTTGCGTACGTTCTAATAGTTGTAAGTTACGTATTAAATAGCTATTAAACTAAGGACATTCAGCCAATCATTTCTACCTAAAATATAATAAGAAATGCGGAAAATAAAAAATTGCAACAATAGGCGGTCTTTAAAAATATAGCTACTAGTGCCAATTTCGGAAAATTTCCTACCAAACTATTACAACTAGAGAATGTAAGGATAGTAAGGCCTCACGTTTTCTCTTTATGAAAAGTGTGCTGACCCAATAATGTTACTTTATATCACCAAAATAAAACAAAATGGAAACAAATGGCAGAATCGCCATCGCAGTTCTTAAATTCAATTGTTTAGAATTAAAACCTATTTATGTATCAACGAGTCTAAAAACAATGTCAGTTTCGTATAATAGAATTAGTCTTATTTCTTTTGTTGTTAGTTGGTCAGTAAGGCATGTAATCATGAGGGGCGTCGAAGCGTACGATTGCGCTATGCTAGCACGCGAAACGCGTTGTAGGTACTCAGTCCTCAGTAGACTGTGTTTCATACTTTATTATCTTAGTTAAAGAATCATTCTAATGAGTCTGGCAATGATTTTTAACCCCCGACGCGAAAAGGACAGGGTGTTATAAGTTTGACGAGTGCGTTTGTGTTTGTCTGTCTGTCGAAACAGATTTTAATTATGTTTTTTTGTATGAAAGGTGAATTGATTGGAAGTGTTCTTAGCTTCGATGGAAATCGGTCCAAGATGACCGCTGCGCGACTACAAAATGGCTGATAACATATTCCTATAATAATATAAATTCCTTTAATAGATGAGGGTAGAATACACTATGGCAAATTTCAGATTCAAGATGACCGCCTCTCGGCTTTTTACAACTCTCTGAATATGGGTTACTTCACTATTCAAGCAATAGTAAAATAGTTTATTTTAGGGTTTATTATAAATATACACGATATTATTGGTCGGGGATTTTTAAATTATAATTTTGTAATATTGTTTCACTTTCCAATGCATACCTTACATAAATTCTTGTCTGGATGTTTTCAGTGGCACTAATAATATTTAATTTCCTTGTGCAAAATTGAGCAAGCAGCGATTTCCGAAAGAATCTATCGGTTATCGATTACGAGTAAGTAATACAAATCGATATAGGTTTGTTTATCAGTGTAAAATGAACCAACTTTCTTAAGGAGCAGATGTGAATACCACACCCAAAGTACTGCAATATTTTTTTTTGAACGTTTTGTCTGTCATTAAATTCAAAAGTAATATAATATGAGGAAGACAGGCTTTATCAACATGCCGTGAGACATATTAATATTTTAAAAATAATATTACTTACGTGTGGTTTAATGGAGCAGGTGTTGGTCCAAGTCTCGTAATTTTCTTGTATTTTTTTACATGCCCTTCGCATTAATACAAAACGACAAAAGTAAAACAAATCCATGATCACACAAGCAATGAAAGGAAGTCAAAGGCTTATCAATGTTGCCGAGATAAATACATATTTTTGCGTTGTTTAATTGTTGATAAGAACTTTAGTGTTGCATTCAGTTAGTCATTTACTGCTGCGTTCCGAGTGCTTATTAATAATGTCATTCTTTGAAATAATAAGGAAATGGAAGTAGGTAGGTTTGGTACCTATAGTATAAATGTTTGTGGGCATAAATATAAACCAACAATTTTATTGGCGAGTTAATTGCATAGGCGGTGTTGGTTGTGGTGGTCACGCGACGCGATTAGCTCTCCACGTGTCCTGATAAGGTTTTGGATTGCAACCGCTTCTGTGTTATAGCGAAAAATTTGCAACAAATACCACAGTTAAATACAAATGTTACACATTGCTTATGAACCATTTTTGTCATCTGTGGGTAGAATTAACTAACTGAATGCAAAAAAAAAATGGCTATATTCATGCACTGAGCAAGATGCATTGGCAAGTTTTGTGGGAAATGCTTGAAGTGGGAAGAGCTTTAGAACGTAACTAGTCATTTCGATTTGAATTGTCAATATCACCAATTCTATTAAATGGGTTGTTGAGGTAACTAACGTACGCATTCGAGTGTGCTTATGCGTTACTTGACAACATTTGTGTTAATGCAAATGCAAGCTTTCCACACTTTTCGCAATCACATCTTGAAAGGTTTCTCAAATGGCCGGTTCTGGCCTCAGTCTGCGTTTCCCAACATCTAGGCGTTGCAGAAACCTTCGAGTGCAGCGCAAACAATGTGCCGATCGTGGGAGCTGAGGTGGCAGCTAGCGTTGGTTATATACAATAACTACTCGTTTATTTCCTCGTATGCTGTGTTAGCGAAATGAGACTCTGCGTGGGACTAAGGCGCCATTTTGCCAAGCATTTTGTATCTTACTACAATTACAGCAGTCAGCAGAGCTTTGTTTTTATTAGAAATGTATTGTGATTGACCCTTTTTATTCCGACTCTAGGTAAAGTTACGGCTATTCACTTGGAACCTTTTAATGTGTGCGATAACTTATGTTTCTTTTAAAACAAACATAAGTGAACACATCTCATTTTATCTATTTAAGTACACTTACCATTTCGAATTGTAAAAATCAGATCTTTTAAGACCATTCGAAACATATAATCTCTATAGCCACTAAAGAGTTCCAGATGTATTTCCAATTACACCGGAAGGAAAAAGCCTCATGAAAACACTTCTACACCACAAATCTTAATTGAAGGTTTTTATATTACTATATCGTTAGTTGCTTAGGTTATCATTATCACACAATATTGAGACTACTTAACTAACCTCTTTCAAGTTACGAAATCAAGTTGCTGCCCAGTATAGTGGAAATACGTTAACTGATTGGAAACGGTCGACGTTGTTTTATTACTTCATCAATGCAGAGTTACATGAAATATATTTTAAAATATTAGTGATCAGTTTATGTACATTCGTTGTGAATTTGTATGTAAGGCAACATATTCACTCCAAGGAGTTAGCGTAGAATTGAACCAATGATTCGCAGCATCTGTTATCCAAACGGGCAACACTTAGAAAACTCCCATGAAACCTTTTCAAAGCCGAAGCCAAATAGAAATGGCTGTAGCCCTACATGCAATCAAGGAATTGCGGAACCTTAGGATATTTAAGCTTCTAGATTAGTTTCAAATTGTCCTGATTCCGAACACTTGGAGATGTCAACCCTACTCTAAGTTGACTCATTGGTAGCGCTTGTGAGCAAGAACTTACAACGGCAATATTCTATTTTTAAGTGCAGTCCCTTTCTCCAGCGAGCGAGCGCGGATGTGAGTCAACCCTTTATTCCCTCCGAACCTAATGGCCTCGCTGTGAGGACATGATCCGACCTATACCTACTGTATGGCCAACACGAGTCAAGGCGTCTGGCTTTCCTAACGCTTCGAATATTGTTTAGTTTTAAATATCTGGCTCGCCTTGACTGCGTTACCCAATGCGAGGATGGCATTATTATTCGACTCATAGTTCACTTAATTAGTGACCTAAGTTCCAAATTTAGGCATTGTTAACTCCCACAACAAATGTGAGGTAGCTTTGTGCTGCCTAATATTATAAGCTGGTGGTTATTTATTATATTAAATGTGTTTTTCAACTTAATTGTGTACTATAGTAGTTCTAAGATCCTCCCAGGATTTAGAATCACACAGGACAATCCCGAACTTTTTTAAGCATATTGAAATAATGGCATGTAAGGATAGTTAATACTTTATGAACGTTTCAAACACACCCTGTCTACTTCCAGCTTATTATCATGAGAAATGACTGCGTGGGTAGTCCACAACCGCTTCGCAGACAATACAAGCCAGACGAAAAGTTTATTCCTACACTGTAGTTAGTTATGCCAATGTAAGCCTATTCTATAAGATAAGTAGGCTGTTATTATATACCTTTTTCGGTGTACAAAATTAGCTAAGGGCAGTGAACAATGCTTTTCCGGCATACAGTTCTCAATACCAATATCCTTTAATTAACATTTTGAACTCTCGCTGAATTCAATGTAATTTGTACGTAAATACTGTTGACCTTAAATTGTTTCTGCAGGTTATAGGCCTTGATTCTTAGCTTGAACTCATTCGCTTTAGGCACGCATATTTATTTACCTTATTTGAAATCGTATTTAACAACTTGAATTTAACTAAGCTTATAGTTGCAATATACATTGTCTTTTAAGTTTGAACTATTAAACTTGGGTAGGTACCTACGTAAATATTAGTAAAAAGTCTTTTAAATATCTGACAATCGCTGCAACGTTCAAATATTAACGTACTTACCTTCCTAGCTATTATTTACTTTGATATAAAAAATAATATTCGTATCTTGATAAATTTTAAAGTTTAATCGCACAATTGGCAGTTGTTTGTTTACCTTTTATTATTTAACCTTCTAATCGAACAAACCTTATCAGTTTCATAAAATACAAAACATTGCTATTTCGTAACAGCCTTTACTCTTACAATAAGTTGGCAATCTAAATGGAAATTTTAACTTGGCTAAGAGTACATTTAATGTTGATATACTACTATACCACTATGTACCACTTTTTGTAGTTTTCCTAGTAAACTTGCGAAATCTTATTTAATTGTAGCTATGCATTCTTAAGTAGGCACGTTATAAACCTAATTATTTACTTGTCATTCGTCAAACACATGATAACAAAACACATAATGCCTTGGTGGTCAGTGGTTTGTGTGTATATAGATCGCGAGGTCTTGGATTCGATTCCCGAGTCGGCCGAAATATAAAGATACATAATATTGTTTTTGGCCGAATATTGGCCGTTATAGATAGGTATATTAGAATTTTCTGTTTACGCCTCAATACTAGGCCGGCACAGATAACTGTGGCGTGCACTTCATACAAGCACAAAAGCACTGCATACCCTAAAGTTTTTGTATAACTCATAAAGGGGCAGGATTTTATGCCATTTTCCTTTATGCATACCCTGGTCAAAAACCCTGTGCACGCGAATGACAGATTAGGAACTTGCTAATAACTGTGCGAAAGCGCGTTAACCCGTCATCCCCTGGTATTATCCCTAACATGTGATAAGAATCGTTTAAACCCGCCTTCCCACTCCCGTTGAGCAGCACGGTGGGTATTCCCCTTAAAAGTTCTCTTCTCCGAGAGATAAGCTGTGCCCAGATGTGGTACTGCGGTTGGCTGTTTTGGTGACGATGGTATTAGGTATATCAAAACCACTATCTGTATTATTCATTAGATGTTCAGTATTATGGCTTGTTGATTCGCGACGCGTCGCTAATTGTTTCAACAGAACAAATGCTAGGGTTCATTGCCGAGTAAAACGGTCGTAGGTAGGTAGGTAGACATGTTGCGTACAATCACCAGCGACTTCATAAATCTTCCCAAGTCTGAGAAACTTAAAAACCTATTTCAATATATCAAAATTATTAACTTTTTCAATAGTTTTGACATTTCAAGCTTGATTTCTCCATTCTTACAATTGAAGACTATCATGGACAAACATTTTTAACGTTTATTTGAGATAGGTTCTTATCTATGTTATCATTTCAATGACCATTATGAGCTTAAGAAGAGGTAGGTATATCGAAATTACAGATAAACAATTCAGTTTTATTTATATATATATAGTTTTATTTATATATATAGGTAATTAGATTATTTACTGTTGAGTAATAGCACACATCATACAAAACTATATTGAAACGAGATCGACTTTAGCAAGTAACCGCGATCTAGATTCTTCTTCTAAAAGTTTTATTTTTTGTAAAAATATTTATTTATGTTACGCTATTAACTAATAAATATAAGAATATTCATTTAATATATTTATGTTAATACAATTCATAAATAGTACGTAAATTAACTAACGACAACATTTATTTGTTTTACGCGGTCTCATTATGGGCATCGTTTGAGTAACGAAACACTAAAAGTATGTAACCAACTAGTCAGTACCTAAGTACCTATAGATAATGCATATCGGAGGTCCTACATAATGTAGACTGTGGAGTGTACTGCATAAACAAAGAGTACTATTGTATCTAATCGGCTCCCGTTACGTCGGGTAGCATTATCAGTGTACCTAACAATACACTACCTGTTTTCTATAAATAGGTCTGTCCCTAATTAAAAACTTGTAAAGTATTCATAGGAAAAGTTTAAGTAGATTAACGATCTCACAAGTTTGAGTTTTCTTAACCACTAACGTACTCTTTGATAGTTATTTCTGAGAAACTCTCAATTTAAGGTGCAAGTCATTTGTTACGAAAACCATCGCTTTAAAATAATGCATAAGTTTTAGATACAGTTCAGAATGTTTATGTTACAGTAACAATCACTCGTATATAAAGAATATAATACTGTAATGTCCTGAGAAAACTATTAAAGGCTTTAATTTCAGCACCGATGTCAGAAATTTGAAGGTCTTCCAATATCTGGAAAATCATTCTGTAAGAATGCAATTCGGAACTATTTCATTGTTGATAATTAATTGATTACCTCTACTAGACACACATTACCTGGTTGGCTGGTATTAAGGCGTTGATTTCATCAAAAATTTATCGCTCTACGGTACAAAAGTTACGAGATCTACAGTGAATGATCCAAAAAGTTGAGGTGTGTGCCGGGGAACGAAGTCGGTCACCCCAAAAGGGTAGCCGAAGTCCACTAAGCTATTCCCGATTCAAAAGTATCGATATTAGGATTGAAAACCGAAACATTTGGTATTAGTATTACATAAACTGTGGGTAAACTCGGACGTAACACTTAACCTGCGCGCAGCATCGATGTCGGAGGTTTTGACTGCAATTTTGGCACACATTCGCTGCTCGGTTGCGTCACAGTGAATTGAGCTCAGTCCGAGACCGAGTCGTGTAACACTTTTACCATAACCGCGAGCGCTGTGGCCGCCTCTCTACCTGTTGCCGCTAAGCTACCGACACACCTACCGAGATCTAGAAAACTACGACATTACACAACTCAACAGAAGCGCGGCGATGCGTAGAGTTAAACACTTATGTTAAATTAAAAATGCTCACTTTAATTTAGCTCCTTTTTCCCCTACAACTGATTATTATTTTTAAAGATTTCCCCTAGATATCGTAGATGGATGAATACGTGCACATCGTGAAGCCTAAAAACATTGCCTAAATATTTTGTATTGAAAAAGAGTTATATACCATTTTTTGTCATTTGCCTTTCTAATGCTTGTCTCGAAATCCTGTGCACGCCACTTTAATTTTGATGTTACAGTTAGCATTTCATGTTTTACGGCACAGACTAAATGTTTGAAATTACTTAGGGGTTATAGTTATCCAAATATACATAATTTGGGCTCGTGTTAATCTTTTTCTTGTAATGTCTCCGGTGATCTCCGGTATTTGCAATAACGAGTAATTTTATATTTAATTGGTTGTGTGTATTAACCTAACAACAATTTTGGGCCCTAAATGTTTCTAAATCGCAGATACGTGAGTGATTTATAAAAATATGTCTACCCCGCAATTACTAAACTACTCATTAGGAAATACATTTTCCGCGAGCAATTCAAATACGCAATAGATATAGCGCAGGTGTGTACCAAGCTTTCGTTTTACATAATTGCCCGTAAAGAACATTTCGGCCCACAGTTCTTATGCAATACCAAAACATCATTTGATATTCAAGTTGGCTGCCAAAGAGGGTCACTATTTCGTGACTGGTCTAGTTAATATGTTTATTAACTAGTGTATGTTATTGCGATAAAATCTCGCCCTTTATCGGTTATGACGATCGCTCGTCTTGACGCAACTTCGTTAAAGAATATTCTCTTTTATATTAATGATATAAAATTAATAAGGTCGTCTTGTTTTTTTTTGTTATATATATCTATATTGTTTCTATTGTATCAACCAATTAAAAATCTAGTTTGGTAGTAACTCAGTATATTAAAAATTAAATCAAATGTCTCCTACGTTTTTAAAAAATATAACTTGGAGTCAGAAAATAACTCTGTCGTAAAAGCTCTATGAACATGCCGGCTTTTCGCCGAATATTACCATTTGAAGACCCATACCGGACAGCTATTATGGTCCGGACCTACAGTCTTGTTGGATAGTGATGAGCGATGATCGATTTACTTACGGGTTGGAACGTGTCTGTAGCAGACTTATTGGCACGTCTGTAGAAATCTTAAGCATGCAAAAGTGCAAGTAAATTAAAGCAAGTTACGACACACACCGAGAGGTTGGTTAGTAGGACGGGGGCGGGATGTATTACAATTGCAGCGCGTTGCACGGCGACGCGTTCGCAAGCTGTCGACTAGAGCGACATTCTCTCAGCTCAAACGGTCTTAACTTTCTTTTCTTGTTTCGTAATGACACGGCCGAACGGAGCTGGAGCATCGGGTCCAGCGCCGGCGCCATTTCATAATCGCTTATTGATTTTTCATAGCGTTCCATATCTGTAATTTTTAGACTGAAACGTAGACAGGAAAATAACTTTAAAAACATTGTATAGGTTCCACTGAGTGGAATTGGGAGGATTGGGATTCTCAAAACGAAACGTTTAGGGCGCTTACGCAAAGCGCCGAAGCCAAAGCCTGTACCTAACTATACTTACGAGTACCTTATGCCTATAAAACAACAACAGCGATCCACTTTCCTGTTTTGCTAGCCTGGCTTTGTTTTAAACATGCATGTACACTAAGGTGTCAAGATTAACGGACACAGCAACAGGCTAGTAGAAGAAAGCTTTTGCCCATCAGCCAGGGCAGGATACATTTCTCTCCCCAGGGAAAGGACATAATTTTATCTTCTCACACTCTGAGAGTTGATAAAATCAACTCCCCGAGCATTGACGCACAGGTGAAAGTAATATACTTGAATAATATATGTGTAATAATAAACGGGGCTTAACCCTATTGCCGGGCTGTGTCCAGGTGGATATAATAATTTTATCCCTTGTCAGGGGATATAATCGGGGGATATAATTTTTGTCTCTTGCCTAAGCTAGCCGTGCTGTGGTGTAATAATGGCTCTTACTCTTCTATGCATGATTTGTTTGACGCAAGATAAAAGCGGCGCGATGTCACATATTGCGCGATTCGCGCGATTGCAGCCTACATGAGTGTTGCAACTTGAAGCCATTACATCGATTATAATCCGCGCGTGCTGTGATATCTTATGCGCTCGTGCTGCAGGAAGCGAACTTTCGAACTCCTCCGTTTGTTACTTCGTACTTTGTTACCATACAACGCAGTCTTCCGGAGTGAACTCGCTGCCCTGTTACGTCACAGTTCCGCAAATCTTGCGAGAGAGTTTTATTCGTGTGGTGGTATAATACTCTACGACTATATTCTGGTCAGTTTCTAACCGCAAAACAGTTTTTTTTTAATATGAACACTTTGCTTACTATTTACAACATAACTTTGGACCCTTTTTTTGTTAGCAGGTGGGTCAGTTATTATTATCTATGAACATTTGTAGCGTCGGAGTAGCCATTTTGAAGAACCGTCCTAAGCCACGAATCCCGTAATAGCGAGATTTAGGTACTTAGTTTTTGTTACCACTCACCAAAGCCCGATCCCTTTCTAAAATAATGTGCTGTAGTTATTAATTTCTGAAAAGCTTAATATCTTCCCGTAGTTTTATAATGATCATCAAGTATTTTCCCCTCGCAGCAAAAAAAAAAATTATACGCTCTCTACAAAAGTTTAATAGTACCATGCAACTAATTGCACTTTTATAATTTATCTAGTCTCTATCTCTACCTGCTTCGAGCAGGAAAAAATACTATTGTGTGCATATCAGCAATTCCATTGTTAGAACAAATTCTACTAACTACCTGTCTCTTTCAATAGGTGAACAGAGCCTTTAATAATAATCTTAACACTTGCATTACCAACGGGGATTTGTTTTATTACATGCTAGCGTTGGACCTAGTGGTTAGTCACGAGGCATTCTTTGGACGAGCTATATTTACCTCGAAAGAGGTTTAGTAACTAAGCTCTGTTAATAACTCACTACTGGTTGGTTGTCCCTATAAAAATTACATCCTAAATTTTCCCTCATTTGAAGCACCACATGAGTGAGCACCAAATATCGCTAATGTTTCTACGTTGCATATTACCGGTATGCACTTACTGGTAATATGTGAAGTCTCGTAGCAAAGCGCAATACACAAGAAATGCAGACTTTTTTTAGGTAGATTCTTTGGTCTACTCTCATGTACAATCGCAACACGTGGCATCCATAGTGTCTGCTGTAAAATCCCTTCCAATGAAGAGTGTACAGACAAACAAACTTACTAGCTGGTGATATTACAGGCAAGTGCCAATCTATTGATTTAACATAAAAATTACTTCCAATTTACACTTTATGAATTCCAAAATTGGCCCGAGTAGGTTATCAAATCTAAGACCTCCGACATAAAGCAACAACGCGTTGCGCCAGGATGGCGGCAAACTTGTTACCTACTGCGATACGTTCTACATGTGTCGAGGTATTTATGTGAATAACAATTTAATACGAACAAGTTACTCATTAAGTTACCCCCTTGTATAATGTGTGTTTATGTTAATGGGGAGTTACCCCAATTTCGAGGTACACTGCGCAATTGGGCACCTGTAACTTGTAAGAACGACCTCGCCATCGTTGTCGGATGTGTCATGCGACCCGGCACATTGTATTATAACTAGAGTATATAATTATTATTTATTTATGGATCCGGGTTCCACTGGCTTTATTCATTTGTCGTCGTCGCTTAGTCTCAACTGATAGACGCAAACTGTCGGACATAGTCGCAGTAAATGTTTTAAAGCAGTATAGAAACTAAGAACGTTCAAAACAGCACAGTGACACAAGTGCACGCACTGACGAGACCCCAAAGCTTGTAGCCCTGAATAAAAATCAGTTAAATTACATCAGTACCTTTTATAGGTAGTTCTTCTACCAAACAACTCATTTCTGTTTTGAATAAGAAGATCTAGAAGTAGTTCTCGCCCAAGTGACTGAGTCATAGTTAGAGAGCATAAACTATGATAGTTAGTTATACTAATTGAATAAATACACTGAACAGCTCAATGAGAAATAACTACATAAATATAAAACAATAGAGAAATTTAATTTAATTGTGGCCATAACACTACAAAGCGATCAATTCCAAGTAGTACCTTAGCAAGGCGAAAAAATATCATACTATAAATGCTATAAATGCTTTTAAGTTAGTGGATTCATATTCATATCTATATCCATAATCTATACATATTATGTATAATAATACGATTGAATACGTACCATACGAATATATATTATTTCTAAGTATTATTTATTTATTAGATTAAGTCTTAACCAATACTATGACAAAATTATTATGTAAAAAGACTGATCATTTTCCCCAAGCATCAAAAGGGATTAGTTGCTTTCGCCGCTTATCAGGTCGCCATGTTTATTGTTTAATATGTTTATTTATCTTAATGGCTTTGTAATTATACATTATATTTATTTTTAAGCAATTATAAGTACAACAAAAGGTATAGAAAGCACATTGGCGTCGTAGCAACATTCTATGTATTAACCAAATTGACAAAAAATAGAAGTTTTGTTTACTTAGTGAGACTGATTTCTTCATACTTCATCATTACCAACATTATAAACCGATTAACGACTACAGGGTCTCCTCTCAAAGTGAGAAGAGTTTAGCCCATAGTCCACCACACATTAGGGAGAACTCTCAGTTATACAAGCTACCTCACTTATGTTTTCCTTCACCATTCAAGCAAGCTTCATTAATTCGAAAAGTTGAACTGGATGCAGGGGATCTAACTCAGTGCCTGCATTGGGAGGCAGGTTTCTTACACATTAGGCTCTAACCGCTTTTTTCTAATGCAGATAACAGTGCAAAAAAAAAACTACTTGTTGTGCAGCGTACAAGATATTTTACTGTCGGGCACGCATAATAATGGATACGTATACGATACGAGCAATAAACAGGGCAGTTAAAATAGTAGGCGAGTTTGTCATTGTTTAGTTAACTGAAGATTAATTGGGCGCAGTTGCATTTACGTGTATCACGTTGTTTATTACAATGGCCACTTAAAAGTACACGACACTTATCGGTCGCAACAATCCTCATTGTCAATCTACGTCACGTGCTATAAACTAATTGCCATGTAATATTTTGCAACCGATTATCAAACCTTCAGCGCCTTTGCTAGTATTGTCAGATCCGTTTCTTAATAAACGACTTGATTATACGAAAAGTGAAACAATGCTTTAATCTCTTAATTGCATTAAGACACATGAGGAAAACTGAAATGCGTCATATTCTAAATAAAAAAAAAAAATTGGTTGCCTGTAAAGTCGGTATACGGGCGAAAGTTTTACGTGACAACGACTTTGAGTGGTAAAATAATTTTAATGTGAATATTCATTCGTATAGTAGGAAGAAGGATGAAATAATAGTAACAATTTAAAACATTTATTTATACAAAGAATTATATTTAAAACATTAATTTATACAAAGAATCTCGCACTGAATTTCATATTAACAAAATTTTATTTTTACCTTTACACATACATACGTATTTATATACAAATATACATACAATAACTTGCAATACATTTGCGTACAATGAAACAGCGTTTACTATAAAGGGACGCGTGCCTTTCACTTTTTATGTCTGTCTCTCTCGCTCTTAGGCGGGCTAACCATGCCCGAGTGGAAGGGACGCGTGCCTCTCACTCGCTCTCATTGTGAGCGCATAACGTGAGCGGAGCGTAACGCAGTTTCTTGAAGTGTCACCCGGCAAACCAATTTATAAGACGTTGTCACGTCAAAAAAAAAAAAATTTAATGTTAGTTTACATGTTTGTAAATGTGAATGTTGATAAGTTTTCATGAAGTAAAATGACTGACGAAAATTCAAAACCATTCCAGGTTTTTGGTGTAATTTGTAAATTGTGACCGGAGATAACAACGATAATGGTAATAATAATAATAGGAACACCTCTAATTGATTATTCTAATGGCACTAGACAAGATTTGTAATTCTAACCCAAATTTTTTTTTTATGAATGTAGTTACAATTAATTGTCTGGTGTGTCTTAAATATAAATATGAATAAATAAATACCTTTTTCTTCGATGACCGGTCTTTTTAAATGTACGCACCAATACTTCGATGGAATAGTAGGCTGGTACCGACTAAAATGTTGGTACGATTTAGCGAGGGCTGAAAAAGGTAATTCCAACAAAAGACGAATGTTGTGCACATGGTAGCTTTTGCAGCGATTTCTATTTCTTATTTTCGTATATGTATTTTTAGTACGTATGGTTATAATTGAATACGCATAAGCATGAAAAGTAGGTACCTATAATAAAACAATCATAATATTAAGGTTTGTACTTTTCTAGGTCTTTTATGAATCACCTGCTTTACGTTTTACCTACCGACTTACATCAATCAATGCTCTAAAACAAAGATCAATGAAAACTGTTTTTCAGTAGTTTTTTTTTTCACCACAGCCAAAACTTTAAACGTCTTGAAATGGTGAGTTAGGTAGATAATGTTACATAGTGCAACATATAATTTGTAATCGAGCGTTTTGCAATTTTCGTGGTGATTAAAAAGTGGTTTTAACGCGAACAAACAATCAAGCCATGGTGAAATGAGTTAAAAGAATTGAATGTTAATAGAATAATAAACGAGGCTCCAAAAAGGGTGTAATGAGTATCTATAAGATGTATGAATAACTAAGATTTTATGTTTAACGAATAGACATTGAATATTTTTATCTGTTGTTTTGATCGTAGATCACGTAGCTTATCTGAGTGATAGTCTCTCCGTTTATAGATAGTGTGTCAATAATGAAAGGAAAGTGGCACGACGGCGCCGGCCGGTAGGTCAGTGTCGAGTTGCATAACTGCCGTCACACAACACAACGTGCCAATTTCGGCACACGCTTTATCTGCACGTCCACTTCCTATTTAGTAGTACACACTTGATTATCAACAGCACCTAGTTCATACTTACCATGTACTTCAGCTGCGGTAACCACACTTTAGTGAACTTCAATCGGGCCAAACGTTTAATTTTATGATTAGACTCTTATTTAACTCGTTTGACAGACTGCCCTGAAATATGCTGTAACCCACAGACAATTTTTGTAAAGGCTTTTTTCTCTCAATCAAATGGTCTTGATTCCTTTCGTAAAATTATATCTGTGTTTCAAATATATACTTGCGGAATAGACGTTTTCGGGACAATCCTAATGAAATCGTAGTCATAGCTCGAGCTATTGCTTCGTATGAATCAAGACTCGAGTGCTTGTGGAAATATCCACTATTATATGACGAACGTCACGGAACGTATATTCTGATGACTTTAGAATTTTTCTTAAGAATAATAAAGTCTATGGAAGTTGTTCAGCAGGTGTATTTTGTACCTCTGTAGATATCAAATGACATTGCAAGCTATGGTAATTCTCTATCAAGCAACTGTCAAATCCTTCCTATGCATTATTTAACCTCAGTTGCCAAACGAGACGACGCCACAAAACAACGGCCACTGAGGTAACTTTCTGGGCCCCTGGCATTGTTAAACTTTTTTTTTTACCTCAAATTTGTTTTGATGGATCAACGCGCAAAACAGATAGCCGCAGTAAAGTTTTGCAATGCAATTGCGTAGCGCTGATTTGGGTATCCGTGTGCTCAAACCTTATTGTCTTGATATACGATGTTTTAGTAACGCCATTGTTATTGCTCAAACTCTGAGGTCGGTTCTCTCTCAACAATAGAAGTAAAGAGAATCTGTGTAGGAAGACGGCTCGCTGCGTGGGTCTGTAGTCAAAGCCGTTGAACTTCGCAAGGTCTGATACATACTTCCTGAAACGTAGCGAGTTTACCTTCCTAGATACATAATTAGGGTTTAACCAAACAAATCAATGCAATTCGGCTTTCCGGTGACTTCTGACATAAATTAGAGAAATAAGGATCATGTCTTTTAATTTTTGGCTCAGACTGCTCCGTGGCTTCAAAACTGCCATCTTGTAGGCTCCGAGTGGGTATCATGATTGACTACGGATCTCGTGAACTCGTGATCCTAGTCTCGATTCCGGATTGAGGCTAAAAGCTATTCGCTATCCGGGTCTCGAAAATTCTCAGTACCAACCTGAAACTAGAAATTTGGTGTTCTGAGAGTACGTTAAGTGGCCGCGCCTGGCTATTTTCTATTTAATTAACTTGTGATTAAACGTTTATAGGCTGAGGATATATGCAACCATTTTTTCCTCCTTCCCTGTTAAGTACGTCTAGGTTAGAAGGCCATTAAAAGTTTTATTATCCTAGTTTGCACATTTTGCTTCCTAGGTTACTAAAGTGTTTTATTACTCGCAGTTACTATATTTCCTAACCAAATACGGATTCTCTCTGTCATCAGAGGCGTTGAACTTAGCAAGGTCTTATGCGCACTTCCTTCTCAGCAAAACCGCGGCATCGCTTCCCTATGCTTTGTTGCGTAGATACGAGTCGAGTAACTAAGACTTTTTTTTATCTAAATGACTTTGGTTGTATCTTATAGTTTTTAAATGGCTTAATTCAAATAGATTAAAAACCTAATGGCTGCTTACCTCGGTGGAGTGTATTTGCAATTTCGTTGTGAAATCTTGCGAATTGTTCCTTGTAACGGATTAAATATCTGTTTAGAAATTACACGTGATAAGTGCACAATGCTCAGCAATGTTAGAGTTCAGATATATCATCTTTTCTCACAAAGGATTTCTAGATTAGAACCTCCGTGCTGCATGTTCTCATAATATTATTATTAAATAATTAATTAAATGCAAAAGAGTGTTTGTTACCTCACACGCAGCAATGAAACAAATGATCGATGATACGTTTCGCTTAAAGTGAGAGAGTGGCGTTGCATTGGCTATTTTTTTTTGCAAAACTATGTTATTGTTTGTTCTTTTGTTTTTGCTTCACGCGTCAACGTAACAAGGCAGCGTGATTTTTCTTGCGTTCGTATTTATTTCGTAGACGATACCATAGTAACGCATACAGTTGTATCCATTGCTAGTTAACTCTTCATTTTCGCTGATAGGATGGAGTGATGTAATGTAGCCGATGCCTTAGTAACGCATGTTTCCTATCGCTAACTACAAAGCCGAACAGAGCAACTATGTCTTGTGGTTCGCATGTTTGATTACGGATGATGGGGCCCACCGTTCGAATGAATTACTAGGTAGGTTTTTAACTTATCGCCAGCCAGGAAATTATTATTATTATTACCTCCTTGTTTCGGAAAGCACGTTAAGTTTTCGGTCTCGGTTATTATCGGATAGGGCTTGATATGCTAAGGATGACGATGAGTGTAACATCATTAGTTGCAAAAAAATACCACAAAATTTGTTGCGACCCTATGTTGCATTGGTCACAGAGCATCCGAACGCGTACAGTGTCGGTTCCACCAATCAGATTATTGAAAGATGACGTGATCACGTCACATTTGTGTACGTAGATGCAGTACTTGATGGACGTAATGCAGACATAATGTTACATTAATTATTTTGTTGAATGGCCGAGTAACTATCAATCAATGTTGTACTAATCATGATTGGTGTTCCATTCTAATCTCTGGATTTTTAATGTTTGAATGCTTTATTTTTATTTTACAATATCACATATTATTATGATAGAATAGTTAGTTTTTTTTACGCAATATCACCTACTATATATTAGAACAGAATCAGCATTAAACGTGAATTGAAAGATAAATGTGTCTGTGTGTGTATTATTTAAAAATACTTACTGGCTAATATTAGAAGGTGGGAAGGATAATATAGTTTATAATTTTTTTTTAATTATCAGTTTTAATAAAAAATAACTTTAAAAAGGGAGTTTCTTAAGTAGGGTAAAGAGAAAATTTAAATCTACCTTCATTTCAAAATAATAAAATATTCTTTTTGGTAAAGAAATAGAAGCAGTTATGAAACTTTTAACGACGGTTTTACATTTAATTTCCACAAAACAAGTTACGTAAAAAACATAGTAAATTAATTCTGAAATCGCGGTCCAGTGCATCGTGCATCGATGCGCACGAGTGGTCCCGACCTACGCATTCAAGGACCCGTAAAATGCATGGAACATGCGTGAATTATTGGAATCTATGCCTTGCCATAATAATTAATTATTGCGGGTAATTAAAAATCTACTTAAAAGCCCATGATCGTTAAATTGTCATGCTTTCTTAAGACGGCAGCGGCAGCAATAGTTATATATATATATATATATATTATCAAGAAATAAATACATTTATCGACATCTTTTTTTATATGAATATAATGACATACGATGCTTTTTAGAGACCAGAAAGTATCAAACCATTTATCATACTGAACTTGTATAACAGCTAGCAACCCCTATTTGGAAAGGCCTTTTATTTATTAAGCAAATTACTAGCAACCCATCAAGAACCTTGATTTAGTATTGAAGTATTTATTTTCCTTCCAGACGTTGTGAAAATTCTATATATGCTCGGCGATTGGTGCTGCTTTATGATTCTTTTTGGAAATTCTTATGCATATTTTTATTATTATCTCACACGGTACGGTTACGTGCTTATATTTTTATTTACGTTCAAGCAATCGAAATGAACACAAGTGTCATGACGAAGCAGTTTATATATTGTAAGTAAACGCTGAGGCAATCGAGGCATTTCGTAATAACGTTATACGAGTTACGTATAGGTAATGTGTACCCTTCGCAATGAGGTGAGGAGCCATCACCGTGACAAGTGGGGTGGTCTATGGCTTGTGAAAAGCCATGCTTGGTTGCCTAACCACGGTGGCCGTGGAAAAATTTAACGGACTTGATGATAATAATTCGTTGAAGAAAGGGAAAAGTTATGGTAATTAATATAACTATATCGAGACAATTAATTTATTTAACGTCCGCCTTAATTCAAATTTACATTACATTTTTATAATTCATTAATTAATTGAACATATTCGAAGAAAGAAATAGTTGTGTGCAAACTAAATAAAAGTGTCATCTTTAAAATCTCACAGTAGTATAGGAAAAGTTAATAATACCTATACAAAATCAAATAGAACAATTAGCTGTTCAGACTTAAGCTAGTGAAAGTGTTTGTTTATTCGTCTTATACATCGTCTTGGACGAGAAGCGCCAAGTTAGTTAGTTAAGCGATTATTAAAATACTAAAATTGTTGCCGAAAAATTAATCAAAGGGAAAGAATCGCCCGATTTTGTTTACATTTGTAGACGTCAAAATATATTTCAAGACCTCCAATCATCAATAAAATATAAATCAATTGCTCTACGTAAGAGAAATAATCCGGGTTAAGAAAAATAAATTTTATCAGTCACTAATTAGTTGCCTAAATAAAATATTTCAGCTATAATGAAGGCCGTGTTTTAAACATAAAAAATAATTGTCTCCTGACGCACGTTGATAACTTATCCAAAACTAGTACAGTCAGTTCAGAAGTTATCGCGGGACCTAACCGACCCCGCTTGATAGTTTCCTCGCCAACGTTATGTAGCAGTTTGTTCAACCTATGTTTCGTCATGCCCTTATTTACAACTGGCAGATGCCCTCGACTCTGTCAATGTAATAGGAGATTGTAAAACACTCCTAACACTTCGCGGTTCAATGGATAGGTACCATAAGTGGTACAATAAATACTCGTGGTCGTTATTAACTAATAAACTAACTTTGAATACGTAATTTGAGCCGACAAAGTTCATCCTAAGTTACGCTCGTGTCTGTTGTTGTGCTTCGAACCCAGTAAGCAACATTTTTCACGATATTATCCTTAACCCACAGTAAGTAAGACCAGTCGAACTGTAAAACACCTGCATTGAAATCTTAGGGCTACTGATGTCTTGCGCACAACACCATGAAATTTTGTTTAAAATACAAACAGTTTTTTGTATGGGATAGACAAATTTGTAGAATTGCACTTTAGTGTTGACTATGTATTATTTAATTTTGATGTAAATCTGACAATACTTTTTATGGGTACGTAGTAGTAAAAAATAAAGAAACGCATGAGACAGAGAGACATTAACTCTAGTTTTTTTTTCAATTCGCGATTAGACGAACAGATAACTTATTTTCATAATTAACACACGCCTTGTCTTAGCTTTTTATTTTGACGACGAATGTTAAAAATAAGCGCTCAAAACGCATCCGTCCTCCATTTTTCTACGAACTGCGTCGATGCGTTTACGCAGGACGTTAAGGTACGTATTGAACAATACCTATGTGTACGTGTTCAACAATACCTATGTTTTATTTTACTGCTAATTTAAAAGTATTTTTGTATATTCTAAATTATTCCGTGCCGTATTTAAACTGAACATAATATAACGAATTCATTACTCGCACGCAAAGCCTTCAACAATATATAGCCCATTGTATCGCCGAAATCGGCTATTGTTATTTTGCGCACACTTCATAAAATATGTAACGATTGTTTGTTTGTCTGTAAAAATAAATTCTTCAAAAAACTTGTCTGTGATTTTAAAATAACTGTATAATATCAAGCTAAGGTGATTGTTAGAATAACAAACACCAATCACGTTACATTTCTATCTGTATTTTTTTAAAACGGCTGAACCTGTTTTTAAGAAGGTTTAGCACAAACTCATATATATAAGCTATTGAGTTATCAAAAGTTATTCAAGATTTGGAAGATAAATAAAAGTCCTGTGTTTGTTCCTTATTTTGAGATATAAAAAGCTGTAGTTTCAACAGTTTTACATAAGTCCTTAATCTCTTTTAAATTTTGATGAGAGTTTACTTCTACCTGTTTGCCGGCGGAGTCGCAGGCAACAGCTAGTTTACTTTATTTGTACACATAACAATAGCGATGCATCAGTAGCACTGCAGTTGTACTCTTTGACCCATTTATTATGCTCTGTTGCATAGTAGTCACCCGAGAAAAGTGAAACTGTTTTAACCACAGACGCAAAAAAGGGGGTCTTGTTGCACGCTTTGTATGCATGTTATCGTAGCGCTTAATTAATTAATTAAAAAATATATAAATTCCCAAATTGAGTCAATAGAACTCGAGTACTACCATAAGAAGGCAACGTCTTCATCGCTCCGTCAGAGAGGGAGGACGTCAAACTGGTCGTAATCTTTCAGCGCGCCTTTTATCTTTCTTGCCGGCTTTTGTATCTCTATTTTCAGGGAGATACTGCTGGCACATGTAAATATGTTTGCAGATATCTCGTCTATATCTTATGAAGTTAAAATACCTTTTGTTTTATAACGCATCAATGAGTAAAAAAGTTTCTATTGTATCCTCGTTCTATCATTTGTTCTAAACCCAGTTATCCGCAAATCACCATTTCATTTAATTAAAAAGAAAACCTTACTGGTAGTTACTGAAACCGCTATAATATAAATAGTTGAAGTCAAATAAGTCTATTAAATCTACACTTTGAATAAAAATACAAAAACATTTATTTCGAGCCTCGCAATATTCACAACTCCACTAATCTAGCAAAAACCGGATAACGTTAAAGTACTGTGGTGATTGCAATTCGTGTTGTTGCAATCGTATTATCTACAGTAAATTTTTTCTTACTTGTCGTATTATGTGAACATCCTTTTTTAATTTTTTTGTGTAAAATATTAAAATAATATTTGAAAAGGACGTTCCCAAATAAAATCTCTTCTGGTTTTCTTTTTAAAACATACTTTACACTAGGTACGTTTACTTAGAAGACATGTAATAAAATGAAGATAAGGTACTTATATAGGTGTGTTGCTAAATTAAATTATCAAATTTGTAAACATATTCCGCCCGTAATCGTTATCGTTCATAATATTGCTTAGATTAACCTTATTCTATTAATTTATTAGTTATTTACTTACATTAAAGATCAATGCTATTCGTTTAAAATGGGCGTGCATAAAACATAATTACGTGCATAATGCATGTTTTGTAATTTATGCGACAACGACGCCGTTTTGATGAAACAGCCATGAATAATTTGATTTAAGCTCAAAGTTTATACCTCGCACCTATTTAGCAACCTCATGCCGTATGATTTAGTATCTACAACTTACGGAGAGCACAACAAACTATTCATTTCTTATTTTAAATATTTTTACAGTACACCGTGGTGTCCTATGTAAAAATCCTTGAGTTTTATTGACAGAAATGAACTATTGTACCAACTGCTAACTATTAAGTTTTTGTCACTAAGCTAAAAAAAATATTTTGTGAGTATTTTCCCATCTTAATTTGTTTATATACGTTTCAGGCTCTTATTAAGCTTAATATATTTTCTTAAATATATTTATTAATTGTTGCCTTGTAAAATTGTTTGTAGGGTATTCGATCCTTTTTACATTTTACTAAGTGTATTAAAATGTAGTGTATTTAAAGAGACCCGTCAACGCCAACTCGAAGCTTTTCAATTTGTGGTGAAAAAAAAAACGAGATAAAGTAGTAGCGGATGTTACACATCTGTTCCTTTGGAGACATAATAACGAGCAATTAGCGAAGGAAGATGGCGGAGTGTATACCAGCGGGAAGGCGGGTTCGCACAATGTGTTTCTCACTTGTGTATCTGCACATTCTATGGTCACTTCCGCAGATATTTTTACACTTTTAGGTAACTTTCAGCTTCATAATGTTGAAACATTCAAAATTAATAAAACCATCTCATTTATGATATTATCCGTTATTCCGTTATTCAATCGCTTTAGAATACAAATATTATGTACATTTAATTATAATATAAATATATACGTATATTTCTTTAACTCCTGTTACTGTTTATTAATCATTTACGTTATGATAGTCAAAAATATCGATCTCGATTAAGTACCTCTATGGCATTGGTGCTAAATCGTTAACATATCAATTAAAAATATTTTAATGTCAAGGTGAACGAAATATTAAAACAATAAAAGACTAATTGTAATCTATAGTACACACTAGTCGATTGAAATAAACAGTTATCAATGACGATCAACTCTAATATTAGTTAGTGATATGATTAAGGACGAGACCATTAAAAACAAATTGTACACGGATTAAAAAGCTGATAACAATGACCGTCTTAGGAAAATAAGACAACCTAAACTAGTGCATAAAAATTAGGTAAATTCCTTACCCTCCCGAGACATACTCAGACCGATTAGCACACCGGACTGTTTCCAAAATCAATGGTCTGTCGTTCATGTCAAGGTGCTCCCTGTGACTTGACTCATGAGTCATGACGCTTGGGAGTACGTTTTTACGAGTAAAACGTTTAGAGGCAAAGCCCTGCGTGCAGCCAATAACAAGACGCGCCCCTGTGAGCAAGTGTTATGATTGGTAGCAAGACTTGCTTGACGCAAACTCGATCGTCGCTTTGTACGCAATTGGACGCCTTTACTTTATCTGTGCTCGTCCATGCACATTTTGCTTATTACTTTGGACTGGTTTCTACGGTTTCAACCCATTTCTGACAAGATCATGTCATGCCATCGCGAGCTGAGGTACAGAGTTTATTTGTAACAAGTACCGATCGACGAAAAACAGCAATGATTTATTGCACTTTAGTTCATTTTAATCGCATACATAGTTATATAGCATAAGACTAAGTTACATCGTGGCTCAATATATGTACTCCTCAGCGTAATGCTGTTGCGAAAAACACAGGAGCTGATTACTTTGATCGTATGTAACAGAACTATTAGGCGTGAGGTAATGACAAAAATAATGATAATTAAAGCTGTTCATAAAATGCGTGGAGTATTTGCTGATGGGACCATTCGCCTCCTGAAGGTCACCCGTTCGCTCGCTCGCCTACGCGACTAGCTTGACGACCGCACAAAGACAACTACGTCATTATTAACATTTTCCATTGCTGATTCTTCAACTTGACGCACAAAAAGTTTATAACATTTATAAATAACCACTCAACTATAAAATGTATTTCAAGCTGTAATGGCTGTCCTTATTAACTAACTATTTTTGTTAGTAACTATTGCTAAACTGTGAAGCATATAATATATTATGTGGTCACATTAAAACGTTGCAACAGGAACTCTAGTTTATTTGATTTACATAACTTCACGAATAGGTCAAGCTTTGCAAGGCGTTTCGTGATACTATCCAAAAGTCATCCGTTCGACTTGACACTTGACCCTGCAGATGATATTGAAATTTATTAAATTATGACAGAATTCATTCGTTATTCGTGTATCCTTAATCAAGTTTGTAAATCTTGTCTTTCGAAATGATGATACATGATGAATATCGTTAAAGATCTCGTGATCTCGCATCGTTCAAATCAGGGTCATCCCAATCCCTGCAGGCTCCCGGTATACACCACAGTTTAAGATTTATTTTGTAGATACTTACTTACAATGTTAGTAGATATGGATTATTTATTACATACAGAATAATAGTCCTTATTATCAGAAAAACTCCTACAAATCCTTGCTTAACTGTTCTTTTATTAGTTTGTGATTTTTTATCGCGCTTCATACACCTCCCTCCGTTTTATATACGGAACATGAGAAATAAAAAGAAAATAAACGTCATGAATCATAATGGAATAATTATACTTAACTATAAATATGTTTCCTAGATCCCGGTTTACTGTCGCGTATTGAATAAAGGCTACAATATCTAGAAGTAGTTGCATGGATACCTAAGCATTAAAATTCACGCCTATTACCAGGTAGGTACAAACAATCAGCAGTTTAATACCCTGATGTTTTTTACTTGCTCATTAACTACCTTTATCTGCTCACGAAGTCTGGGCTTCCTTGTTATGTGACTTAAATAATGTATTCTGTGTATATTACACATCCTGGTGCTTACTACCATTGACAGTTTTATTTCATCGGTTTCCTTCGTCTGCTGTATCAAGATTTATACCACTTTCTTTGTCGTCGAGATAACTATGACTTTTACTTTTGTTAGGGGTCAGGTGCTTCGAACGTAACACGTTTTACGATCTAAATGTTTCGTTGCTACAAATATTATCGGTATCTTTTTATATTTCTCTACAATGGGGTCTGCAATAATAGTTCATATTTATTACGTTTATGAACACTAATTTCTCTACATTACGAATATTTGCTTGCAACTAAAATATATTTCCGAGTTGACATTATATTCAAAATATCCGGTTGAACCTAAATTTGTTCCGAATTCGATTTGCATTCGTAACGTTGATGCGTTTATAAGGACAATCTAAATAAATCATCAATTGTGTTTCTTCCTTCGTCAAGAGGGACTATTCTTGGTTTATAGTGCTATATGGTGCCTATAAATGAATATTAATATTTCCATTTATAACTTGTTCTCAGTTTGCTTTATTTGTGCATGACAACTATTTAGGTTAGGTTTATACAATATTTTCCTGTTAATATCCACAAACGTGTGGGCGTGTCAGCTGCGTGGTCAATGTTGATAATCCAGTATTTCAGCAGTTGCGAAACCGTTGCACAACGCAACTCCGCGTGTTTGTTGATGCAACTGCTGCAACTCAACTCCCCGCTACGAGACAACCTTCGATTTCTCTCGTTATGACATTCTAGCATTTGCTCGTCAAAACCAATTTCAAATACGAACCAATGTTTAAATACGCATTTTACTCGCGTTTGTCACTTCGATGTAAACTTGCCAAGGATGTGTTAAACTCGAGTAACATTCAATTTCGCAAGAATCCAATTTTTACGTGGCAATCGTTATATTATCGCCACACTGTGCAAGTTTTGATTTTATCAGTTTTAAAAGGTACAAAATAAAGAAAATTAAGAGGATAGAAACCCCTGTTGGTTTCGCACAAAGCAAAAAAAAGACATGAAATTAAAATAAACATATACGAGCTAAAAAAAAACGGGTAGACAAGTGCTTTTGAGCATGTGCGAAGGGCACGCCACTACTGCCCATGGAATCAGGGTTGCAAGCGGGACAACAAACTTTTCTATTAACTATCAGTAATTCGTCGATAGCAGTTAGATCGCTATTCTAATTGCATTTGAATCAACGTCGATCGAAACGAGTGGCAATTTGTCGTAATACAGAATACAGTATTTATAATACAACCTACGCTAAGACGTCTGCATAATATCAGAGTTATTAAGCGTTGTAAATGAGAGTGTTCACTATATTTAGTCTCAATAGATTTTTTCTTAATTTATAGATTTTTCTTATCACGCAGGCAAAGATTATGATGCATTTTGACACCGTCTTACGAAACGAAACAACAATGAGCAGTTATAAAGTGTATGAATGTTCCGTGATCACAGTCCGAAACCAAGGCTCTTATGTAAACAATGCGCCAGTGCGGGGACACTGGACAGTCCTGTTGTAGCGAATGTAAATTACCCTCGTTCGTGAGTAGAAACGCCTTCATTTCGGTGATTATGTGAACTGTTCCATAGAGTGCGTCGGCGGTATCACAATAACTTGTGGAACTAAGCATTGTTTCGAGGAGTAACTACCTACCTACTACGTAACTCATGTGGGCTCAAACTGCAGCGGAGAAAGTGGCACAGCCGCAGGCAAGGCCGTCTTGTCGCTCTTCGACCTTCGCCGTCCATTTCCGGGATCCATTCATCTCAAACATCTCAAAATAACCGTGATTATAAATAAATCTCGCCGCAATTAAGGTGAGTTCGATTCTGCCCGAGCGTCTTAAGTAGGTCGTCGGCAATCGACAAGCCTTTTCCTATTAATCAAGTTGTGTAAACTGTTTAACTACTAAATTAGTATCGGCTAGATAATTTGGTCGATGTTTCCGATTTTTCGGTATCTTTTGCCAATCTCTAATTGGTTTCTTTTGAAATTTTGGTACTCTACCCAATTGTATTACGACTTTGATTATTTATTATTTACTTTAAGGTCTCTACTTTGACGCTTCGGCCTAAAACCGACTAGTTCATTAATAATTATTTCCGATATCTTTAATACAAAAGGTTTACAAAGGTTTTTACGTTTTGAGGTTGCATATTTAAAAACTGCCTACCAGAAGGGAAATAAAACCGCACAGCTTTCAAAACTTGAAAGTGTGCGGTTTGCTTTTTTTAAATTTTTACCTATAGTTAATTCATAAAATAATGCAAATTAAATGCTGAGTTACAAGCAGCGGGAAACGAAATTTGTTGTTGTATTTTAACGTTTTCGTATCACGAATGCTAATGAAAAATTTTCTTCAATTTGCTTGAATTAGAGGATGATCAGAATACTATATACTGTGAACTGCTGTTTGAGATATTTTTTTCGCCTTTATCTAATGTTATAATTTTAAAGATTTATATTAGTTTGTTAATGTTAACAGGAGTAATAAACGCAGTTACGATTTCGTAGGTGAGTTCCGTAACCTAGGGTTTTCTAATTCGCTCGGCGGGGCGAGTCGCGTGACTTACCCAGTACCTAGCTATGGTGTATTGCGACATCATGCGCAGGAGTCGTCGCGTGTATCACGCCGCGGCAATCGTACCGCAGATCCGCAGTAATGTCTCTATAACATACCAATTATGTACTACTTTACCTATCCGACCTCGTTTTCTTGTTGCTAAATGTCTGCTACTCACTAATATAGCCACGGTAAACGGTACAGTATACTCATAGAATCTACTTTTACACTAATGATTTTTTAATAGCTTAAGCGGACCGTCGATCCTAAACAGCTCGCCTAATAATAGTAAACAGAAAAAACTAACTAACAGTAAACTCTGCCGAGTAGCGATACATTTTAAACTTAGAGTAAAATGCATTTAATTTATATGGTTTAAAAGTTTAAACCAAAATAAATAAAGTTTAAGCTCAATATACTACTAGGTTAAGGGAACGCAACCCAGCCAAAGGCAGAACTGGGATCACAAAAGTCCCTACTCACCGTTAAAGTCACACCGGGAACAAGGAATGCTCCTTCCGAGTTCCGACACTCTGAACTGAACATGTGTAAAGTAAAATTCAATATATAGAATGTAAGAATTAACAGGAAAAACTTTCCGATGTACCTTTGTTTTGATACTGAAAATGTTTCTACGATCATGAGCTTATAAATCTTATGTTAAGGGTACAGTATACGAACGTCGAGACTTACCTACCTTGGTCCATACTAAAAGCGCAGTACCTACCTACAGAAGCCTCAAGAGAGGCGAAACGGATCGCTGTAATTTATCTAATCGGAAGTTAAAATATAACTAATTTAAAATTGACGCCCATATATATATTATGATTATATGACAACAAATGCTATGTAAAGAATCAGAAGGCAAAGCGGCCAAACCGGTTATTAATAAAATCGATGTATTTGAATGACCCTCTCTACATAATAATATAACGTCAAGGCCATAAAACAGATCTGTTTGGAAATGTTAATTTGGAAGTTTTCCTACATGCCACTTACGTATTCATTTTGCATATTTCTTTAATTACTGAGGTAGGTATATTCTTACAATTTTATTTCAAATCAAGAAAGAATTCTAAATTAATATTTAATTAAACAATTAAATAAACGTTAGCGAGAATTTGTAAGGATTATTCATAGAAGTAAAATCATTTTATTTTAATAAACCGCTCATGTTTACGCGGGAAACTTGAAATTAATTAGATTCATATTTTATTCAAATGGTATTGCAACTAGGGCTGACAACCGATCCGTGATTCCGGGATTCACCAGGTTATCTGCTATACCTTTTTATTTACAAAAGACCCACCCTAACTTTGAATAAAAAAATAATTCCGGTAAGTAGGTGGTTATAATTTTTACTAAATTTATAAAACTGGTTTTCCATATTTAGCCATATTTGATTAATCGGTCTTATAGTAGATGATAGACAGCCCTTATCGGAATAAACTCCTTAATCGTCGTTTTTTAATTCTACTGATAGTATCCAGAATTGGATAGGTAGCAGACCACAGCAGGTTTGTTGACATGCTTGACTGTTAAGAGCCACCAGAGGTGCTGCAGTAATGTCTGATTTAATTTTTACTTGGTTACTAGTAAAGTGTACGGAATTTTACTTGACAATTGCCCAACCTTTCCAGGTGATTTTATGCATAAACTACTCTTTTAACTCGTATGTAGTGCAGAATATGATAAAATTAATATCATAAAGACTGGTTTAGGTGAATAGATTTTCTATGTTGCTTGAGGATAACTGAGATAACGCAGCACTGTTAGAGCATTCAAGCAATAATGGCCACTGGAATAACTTCATTGAGTTGCTCCATTATTTTCAATTTACAATGTCATATTGATTACTGTTTACTGATGTTTAACTAGTATGGTTATTAATACGACGACATGGTCGAAATGTTTAATGAATCGTTATATGGACGACCTCCGGCGCAACGATATTTTAAGAAGGCGTCCCGAGTTCGATGACCGGTTGCATCATTATAAGAAACGTTGTTTTATAAATTGCAAAATCTTTCGGAGTTTCTTGATATTATTAGTAGAAGAACTACGCAAGTATCTCTAAATTTGCATAATTAGGTAGGTACTTTATTAATATTCTTAGGCAGAAAAAATATACTTGTTTATCATTACACTTTGAACTCATGTTTATTTATAAAAAAACTCTTGTATAAACCGACAAACTAAAATTAAAAGTAAAAAGTAAAAATGTTTCATTTTATTTAGAAGAAAAAAACCAGTAAAACATTTAAGCGAAAAAAAGAAGTTATGTTGCATTCCTTTATCGTATTTATCTTCCGTATAAATCAAATTTGTTAATTTTGCATTTGCTTTAAGTTATCCAAAAGATTACAATAAAAAAAGATTTCGCCGTCATTAAACCAGAACTTGTTATAATATGACAGTGTATTTTGCATTCATTAGAATATAAACTACTATAAAAATACCATTGTTGACATCTCGCAGATTACAACCAGTTGTTAATTAACAAAGTAATTTTTTTTTCTTGCAGTTTCTAGAGCCAATATAACAACGCATAGATTTCTAATACACAAAGGTATTTAGTATGAACATCTTTGCATCAGATATCGCCTGAGATTCTCTTGGTTTGGTCTGTATGCGGCAACAGCTACTCTTGCAACAAATTAATCTGACAAGACCCACCCTTAATAAAACGCATTTTTAATATTACTTCTTTATTATATTAGGTTTAAGGACATTTATATTTAAGAAACAGTTGCACTTAATGTGAAATTAAAACCAACATAAAGAAGTGTTAATATGTTATCTAGTTAGTGTGATACAAAACTAGCAGCTTGAATTAATAACAGGTTTTAGTAGTGAAATAAAATAAATGGGGCACGTTTATAAAAAATTTAAACAATGCTTTTCTAGCTAATTTTAAAATGATTTAAAAATGCAATAAAGGATTTTAAAACGATGCACCTTGCTTATGAATGTATAGGTACAGAAAAAATAATGTTTTGACTTAGCAAGGTTTTTTTTTTTTTTTATTAATTTAGTTTTCTTACATTATCTTATTTTATATGCTTATAATTAACAGTTTCGTAAGATACAATTTTTGAAAAAGAAAAGTACAGCCCTGCTTCTGCGATTTGATACATCGGCCAGGCTGTTCTTCCTATACACATAGATAAACTAAAACTATAAAATTTACACACATAATAATTATTACTAAAAATTTTTAATCTACTAAGTATTGTTGAATTTCTTGAGGTCACTCAGGATGGAGTTTACCATGTCGGTGTACGATTGCAAGGCAGATCTTTTTCGCATCAGAGAGCGCAGCTCATAGGGGGACACCCCAAGGTGCCCGCAAAGGAACTCATGATCCAGGCGGAGTTTTCCGAAGCGGGGACATTCCCGAAATAGATGGTCAAGGGTTTGGCTGGTGGAGTTGTCACAAGGGCACTTATCGTCAGTGGTGATGTGGAAGCAGCAAGGTTTACTAGCCGCGTTATAATAATATCGGAGGTATTCAGAAATTTTATCGATAAAACCTAACTTTTGTATATGAATGATGCAGGATTTGTATATAAATCAAATGAACAAATGCAAAACTACAAAGTCTCGCCACGATAACTCGCCACGATTAAGCTTCCTAATGCGGCTGCAACAACATTATGTAACCGTATAAACAACCTCCGCCTCCGGCTCAGTTGTTAAATTTATATAGATAGTTGTCAATACAAAATCCGAGCCATATCATTCTTTTCTGCGAGTTATTTAAGAATACAACGTTGTATAGTGGCAGTGTAAACAGTGGCGAGAGGCGATATGGCTGAATTAACGTCCCCAATACAATTGAAGTGTTTCATTAGCACAAGTGGCCCCGATTGCTTCGTTGATCGTTCACGACAATCGCGAAACTCCGTTGACAATCACTAATATACTGTAGACATGCTGTATATACCGCATACGTATACGTGTGTCTTTCACATTATTGATATTGAATAAGACAAGCTCCTATATACCTGTTATTAATACAACAAATGTCAATACGTCGTTACATAGAGCGCCACTACTCTTTGTATCCATAATTTACCATTTTTGGCTAAAAGAATTTTAATCTGTTTCAATCTTATAGTGTTCTATTATTAATATGGTCTATAGAGTAAAACTCTTAAAACTCTTAAAAATTTTCTAACACGAGCGCATGCAAAAATAAAATTCATAAGATTCGTTAACATCAGGTTATTTGGTTGATATTAATGTCAAAGAATTGATTGATAACGTTCAGGAAGTGGTGGTTATACATATATGCAGTTAGTCAACATGAAGCCAACAATTACAAACTATACCCTTATGCTACTAAGCCTGTTTATCTTTTACCACTACTTTGTTGTGTAGGAAGGAAAGCAAGGAAAAAAAAACCTTATTTTGTTCGTGCTATACATGGAACAAACACTTATAAATTATTTATATTAAACCAGTTTTTAATGGCGTTGTGCTCTGTATTTATCTCGATCATGCAATGCCTTTAATTGCTAGCTATTTTCTTACTCGTATTTGTTATTGTGATAATATGAAGAATGTATTCAGTAGGTAGATACCTATCTACCTATGGTAGCTGTATAAATGACTTTTGAATAGCTTTACAGGCGATTCGGTCTGGTCAAGTACCGGGAAATAAATTGTGCGTTTAGTCAATAAAAATAAATAAAGTTTTAAATAAATTGTATAAAAGTAATATAATGTATGTAGGAACTTCATCGTCATCCACTTCAGCCCATTGTTGTCCTTCCTGGGCATATGCCTCCTCCCCTATAGGATAGAGAGATCCAGAGCTTAAACTCTCCACGTTGTTGCTTAGATGGGGTTTGATGGGCTTAAAAGTTGGAATTACTGTTCACTTTGTTTTGTAAATATTAAATTATTTAATTTATGTACGACATCATAAGACCTGCACTCCTTAATTCGGTAGCGCTTAAATTATCCGGTTATTTTTAGTAATATAAATTTAATATATCAATATCTTCCATCATAAATACTGCACTGAATCATTAGTAAAAATTTAATAACTTTTCAGTTACTAAGTATAAAATTACTTAATACCTATTTCATTCCTGTATGACGTCATAAGTTCTAAGCAACTCAGTAACCGGTAGCGATCGAATTACAAAGATTACATAACCAGAGTATTGCTTAACCTGCACTAGTTGATAAATGGCCACTACACGATAATCGTTCCGACTAGAAATGTCGCAAATTGCTAGGTTCACGATAATAACCGAATTGTGTCGCAATGAATCAGTTTGAAGCGTTCCTTGGTTCGGAGGAGTATAAAATTTAACAATTAAACACTTACGTTGTTAACTTAAGTTGGGTAACTTTGCGTTTCAATGTAATTTTTAATCAGTCAACGGTAAAATCAGTTTAAAAAGCGAAGATGGTTCTAAAAATTGTTTTATTGAAGTAATTTCTTTAGCCCTTTAATGGTCTTCTCCGAAGCACACTGTCATAGAATAGTGGAATTTTAACAATTACCATTACAGTACGGGTGGAAGGAGCCAACTTCCTAATTCCGTACTTGGTACTAGCAATTGCATGCAACACCTCCTAATATTTTGGTTCTAACTCGAGTATTTAACTTATGAACGATCTCGGTATTCGGAGTCGAACATGCTAGCTATGCTAGCTAGATAGTCAAAAGTTTGTCACGGCGAAATAACATTTGTTTGTTTGTTCGTTTGTTTTAATATTTTATTGCACAGTTAAAAAGTAATATGTACATAGGCGAAACTTTATGCCTTGAGGCATTTTCTACCAGTCTAACTTTTAATAATGTGGACAGGGTTTCAATAATTGTGCGTTGATAACCCTTGATTTCGACGTGGCAAATAAATTATGGTCATCTCTGAGTTTTCCAGCTAGCTGAGTAGGGTTTTACTTTCTTGTAGGAAGTGCTGTCGCTTTCGATGCAGACCGGTCGGCCGGCCATCGGGAGCCTACGCTATGCCGGTTATTAATTTTATTGAGGCAGCTAGAAACAAATAGTAACGTGCACGCAGCTCTGTCGTAGATTCTGGTATCAGTTACTAGAATAAGATTGATCGCTTGCTTAGCAAGAAATGGATAATATTGTATTTTTGTTTTTTAAATATATTAATTTAATGGTTTTAGTTAGTATACGGTATGTTCGTAAATGTACACATTTTTTACCCACGTCATACTTTTTCTACGTTCCCATAACCGACCTACAACACACGAATCTCCTCTCAGAATGAGAAGTTTTTTTGCTGTAATCCACCACGCTGGCCAAGTGCGGATTGGTGGCCTTGAGTATGTTATGGAAAAGTCTCAGCCATGCAGGTTCCAACACAATGTTTTCCTTCGTCGCCAAATTATATATATATGATATTTTTATTGCTTAAATTATAAACATCTGTTATTGGTACAGGATTGTTCGCTCGTTGAACTAAAATTTTATCATAAATGTTGTAAAAATTTTTCTCTTCTGTTTTTAAATGTTAATCAATTGGGTATTATATCTATACTGACTCAAGGAACATAAATAATTTATGTTATTTTGCAACTTGCGGTGTTGGTTAAAAACAATAGTTTTGTAGTGAAACATATATATACCTATGTATGATATCCCTACTTATATTTTATTTACTTAATTTTTATTTCTTTGTTCCAGGTAAGCAACGATTTTATGGATTCAGGAGTAATGATCAAAAAACAGTTATCATGTTGGCGAAAATATGATGGTTGCCACACTAAGTAATGATCAAAAAACAGTTATCATGTTGGCGAAAATATGATGGTTGCCACACTAATTTTATTGAGAACAGCACATAAAAAATATTTTTGTATTTACAGTCCATTTACATATAAACAGTTTATTCGACATTAAAGATATAAATAACAACAAAAGGTAGAACCAAACAGCTATCTTCTATTTATTTGCATCAGTGCTACACTAAGGAAAGTAGGTATGACGCGTCGTTAGGTTCTTTACTTTATAAATGTAAATAAAACAAGACAAAGAAAGAGAAGCAAATACGTTAAGTAGGAACATGCGCCATTTATAACATACACTTCTTTTAATTCTATATCTAATCTTTAGTTGTGTAAAAACACACGCAAAAACAATAACATTAAAGAAGAGTAATAAAAATGTATAAAATTATGAAGAAAAATTATTTTAGCTACGCGACGCTGCAAACGGGCAAGGTTATATGTAGAATATGTTAATAAAAATTTTAAATTATAAAGAAATAGCAATTAAAAGCAATAACATAACCAGGTGCAAAATATTTAATCAAGGTTACCGAAGAATGTTCAATTTAGCTTAATCAAATATTATTGGATTTTGCTACGTAGGTACGAAGCCTGTGTGATATTAATGGGAACTAAAGGTTAATGTTCGCATTATTAAAAAAAGAGGAACACAAAAAAAATTGACAAATAAAGTGGAGGAAAATAAAATAAGTGTCTTGCGTGTAAATCTAATCGTATTTTTTGTTAAATCACTCCAAAACAAGTTTTGAAAGTAATAGACAATAAGCTGGGTTGTTACTCAGAATTGGTAGTTACGTTAAATGTGGTGTAGGTAAAGGTTATGTTAATCATTATTTTAAAACTTTTGACAACTTTCTAAGTCACGATTACGATATCACATTAACTGACCCAGAATACAATAAAGCTAAGCGTGTATTAGTCATAAGACGGTTTTCTTTGTATATTATATCTGAGTGAGTCACCAGACAATTTGCGGGGAAAGTGTAGCTCAGTAGTGACGCAACAATGAAAATTGTATGGACAAAGGAATTGCAACAAGATACCATACTGACATGAGTCCAGTTCGGGTCACTAATGACATGAGCGTCGGTAATGACGAGCAATCATAATTTAAGCAAAGAACTTGAGGTTTAAAATATTAAACCTAATGATTTCTTTGTCGTCTTAATTCTCCTAGTAAGATTGGAGAGGCAAAAGGAAAAGAATTAGGAAATATGATTTAAAAAAAACCAACAACAATAAACTTTTTTGAAAGTGATTATATTATCAACATGAATACAGTGGCGATAGGCGGGGTGCATGCCTAAGAGGAATTATTTTAGTTGGGGTTTAGGACCCTAGGTACTTACTGGTAACGAAGTATTAGCAGCAAGGTGTTCGCAGGAAGACGCTAGTTACAAGTGGTAGAAAAATATTTTTTTACAAGAATCTGCATCCTGAACTCGTGACAGAGTAACTATAAACATACAGTACGAAGTTTTAAAGTAAAGTAGGTCTAATACTTGAAATAAACGAAATTTGAATTTAAAATAAATTTTGCAGCATTATTGGTAGAACTTATTCTTACTTCTCTGCCGACCGTTACACAGATCGTGAGTAACATTGTTTACTTGTTTGGTTCTGCAAATCAACATCGGACGGCGTGGTGTTGTTGCATCTATAAATAAGGAGGTGCTAAAAGCGGCCCGGCCGGGGGACGTGCTTCCTCCGCTTTGAGCGGCCGAGGGGTAAACACGCTCGACTTGTACGTGGTCCTTTGTTGACAATCGGTTTACGGCCGCTCTACCTCGTAGCGGGCTTTATGGCATGCGCAATAAACTGCCTGACGCCTGCCTCTGCGTCTGCGCTTGCGCTTATCCGCTCGTATTCTGTCAACGCGAACGATCATAACAATTTGCTTATAGTTTTTTTATAGTAGAAGATAATCAAATCAATCATCGTCAAATAAGGACTGAAAATTATCCAAATCCTTTTGACTTTTAAAGTTAGAGATTTAGTTAAAGGTGTTCAAAATGTTCCTAAACACCAAGTTCGGTGTGAGCTATAGGAGAGACAGGCGGTATGTATCCCAGTATTGGGATGCTTATAAGTTCTTAGCTGTATTAATGGCAATATACATTATGTGTAGGACTTAAAATATCTGGCCTACGAATCTTACTAATTGTTTCATTACTCAGGCGATGTTTACGCTTGGATGAAGAACTACAAAACCCATTATACGTACACAGGCTGTCATAGCAATAACAATATATCATGCATGCTGCTATCAGTGTAAATGTCAACGAACCTTATATGTGCATTAGAATGGAGGGTAGTCATTAATGCAATTATATTAATACACAAAGTCGTTAAATGACAACCATTTAACAATTCTCGAAACATCGTTCTACGTGATTTCCTGTACGCTCAGCATTTTGCCTGGGACTTTTAAATACAATATGTTTCCATTGTTTAGTGTAATAACGAGAAACAATCGGCTGATAGATATTCAAATAGAGGTGAGCGATGGAATTTTTACCATAGGTGGTTGGTCTCGCATGGCAATCGCGGAGTTAGCCCATCTGCATGCGCCACGCTTGTCGCGCGTCCGGTCTTACTCATCTAACAGACGTTCAGTGCGCACAGTCCGCTGTATGATTCCTTTGTGCCCGATGGCTGCGGACTGCGATACGTTGTTGATAGGGCTTCCAAGTGTTGCGAAATGATACGAAGCTCATGAATTATATCTGGAATCATTATATTCTTCTCCTGGATATTTAGTTATTGAACGCTTTTATTTATATCATCGTTATAAGGCTCGTCGTATTTCTGGACACAGATCTCCTCTCTTAAGGCTTTAGTATACTTACACATACTAACATGTGGTTTAGAGTGATTATGGCAGCCTTTTGCCTAAAGAGATTTCTCTTTAAATATTTTCCTTAAACGAAACCATTCTGGGGTAAATCGTAACAAAGAATACCAAAATAAAAATGGTTTAATTGAACACGCATACGTCGTATTACTTGTCACTGTCGGGTAAAGTATTGAGAATTTTAGTAAAACGTTACTACCTTGTAAGGCTCGTGGTAAGCCCGAAATCCTGGATTTGATTCCCGGTTGCTCTGAATCCTTCTACTACTAGTAGTTCGCCATATAAGAAGGTAATAAAAAAAATCAGCAGTGAATAGATCGAGAGAGAATGATATATAATCATCAGATTATAGCTCAAAGTATATAAAAAGCTTTTAAGAATATTACAGCATGTATGTGCCACTTTCAGCCCTATTAACGGTTGAGTCTAATTCCGATGACTCCCCACCCGAAGCAATTAACAAATGTTCGTTCCAATTATGAATCTATCGGATTTCTAGTCTCTGCGGGAGTGTAATGTTCCGTACAATGGTCATGTACGGGTATATATTTATATAAGCATATGCCCGCGACTTCGCCTATCAAATCCTTGTTTCTTACTTACATATATTGTAAAGGTGTAAATAGTTTTTATCACCCCAAGAGAATGTGCTTTCATTGAATGACTACTGAAGGAAAGCTATGATAAAGTCTTAAGGTTTAGTTTTATAGACCGTACTATAACTTTGCTCAGCCTAAGTTTGTGTTAAAAGGAGAAAGATTTATGTCAGACACATGACTTTGTCCTGGTTTTACTGTTTCTTAAATCAAATTACACTATATAGATCTGAGCATAACAATAAACGTCTAATTTACGGTTTATGATTTATTCATACACATCTCATCAACCTTGATATGATTAGTGTTATTTTACTGCATTCATTGTTTTATTGACTTTTTGCCCACAAGATTAGGTAGGTAAATTATAAAATAAATTGTACTACGCGAAAAATAGAGATGAAAATGAATTTGTTCGTTAATGAAAAAATCAATCCTCGGATGTTCATAAGACTCGAACTGTCATTAATATTCTAGACTAAAAAAAGCATATTATGATGGCTACAGTTTTCTAGAGATATTTTTCAAATTGAAATTAAATCGATTAGTTGGCGGCACTTGATATTTAAACTATCGGTCTCCCTGCGACTGCGACTGCCTTTAAATAATAAGATATTAATTTTCCATTTCAAACTTTCATCCGCTTTTTTACGCTCGCCCACTCGTGCTAGGGTAGTTTTGCAACGCGTTCTATCTAATTTTATTTTGTTGCTATTTAGTTGTCTTGCAAGTGCGATGTCAAATAATGAATTTGAATATTAAATGCCGTTTATTTTTATTAATGAGACTGACTTTTCTAGAGATTAGCATTTAAGCAAACAGATAACAAACTCCTCAGGTTTATTATTATCTAGATAACGGAGTACACAAAGATCTTTGTGTTTCATGTGTGATCCATTCAGGTAGATATTTTTGGGCTATTCACTTGACAGTAAAAAAAAACCGACGTAAATCAGTATAGTTTTATGTTGTTTATGTGGGCAGGTCTGCTTAAATACCGTACTTCTAATGCTGAGTTAGTTTATTTCAATCCGAACGCGGTGACTATAAGTGCACGAAGTAAAAAGTCAGGAGGCATCCTTGTGTTTTACTCGCCGAATTACTTTTTTTTAACGTGTCTACAAGTTGACTAATCTTTATTCAATATGCCATTATTTGAATATAGATACCAGTACGTAGTTGCAGTGTAATAGCTTCGTAACCGTTGGTTACAATAGGAATACAATGCGCATGAGTTGGCCGTGTCGGTCGCAGCTCGCGACAACCTCCCTTTTATGCAAATCAAAATAAACATTGTCTGAGACAAAGGGGCGACAGTTTGAAAGGTTAATGATGATATGGCCAACATAGGCAGAGAGCTGGTCCCTAATTTCCTACAGCTGAGAACTTTTATAAGTAATGAGAAAAAGCATTGCCGTATCCGGCCTTCTTGCATTTAAAGTGTATCTATAATGTATCTATCCTTTGTACCTACGCTTGCATTCTTGTTTTAAAGCATAGACCAAGGTATATCTTCAAATTTTATAAGAAATGGTACTACTTATAACTTTGCGTTATTATTCAGAGCCTTAACAACTATTCGTATCCATCTTATTAGATATAACTGTTAAAGTGACAGAAGTATCTTAATTGGTGTTTAATACCTCATAACGTTTTTACTGATTAACGGTTCAGCTTGACATTACAGTCAATTAACAATCATTGCCACCAGCTCCCGGACTATCATTGGTAGGACGGTTGAGATGTCGCGAGGGGGCCAGTGCATCTCGGTTAGTTATATTCGCGCAATCATCCAATAAACGTGATGGAAGCAATCGACAAGACCCTCTCCTTCGGTCCTTAGAGAAATGGACCAATTTTGATAGCCATCAGTGCCTGTCAGATTCGTGAACTATATATAGCAATATCATTAATTTCCTGTACTTTTACGGTACTGGAGTTGCAAACCCAGCATTGTTAGACCCACTCCGTGTACTGAAGACATCAAGCGAATCGCAGGGAGTCGCTTGTTGAGACGAGTGGAGAAGTCTTAAAAAGGCAAAGATCTGTGTGCAACAAAAATGTGACAGGGTTAAGATAGCCTAGTGGGTTAGGGCTCGGCTTTCCTTTCGTGGAAACAGTTCGCGCCCCGGCACGCACACCTTACTTTTCGGAGTTACATGCGTTTTAAATTTAAATTTTTAATATCATGTGTGTATAATGTATAAATAATATATATAGTAGATAGTAATTGTATAATATAAAATTCATAATTCATTTCTTTTAAATAGACTCCTGAAACGTCTAGTATGTCTGTGTGTAGTGTCTACCACCGAAACGATGAGCAGATTCTACCGGGAAGAAACTCAGCAGTTGCTCTTTTTCATCGTCGACAATTTACATTTTGCATTTTAACATTAATTTTTCTATCTCGTGAGAGATGAAAGCAGAGCCGGATGCTTCCATGCAACCTTGACATTAAGAAATTTAACAATTGTATATAGTAACCTCGTTGTAAGAAATGTTTTGTAACAAAAAATCTTTGAACTTATGCATTGGTAAGTCCAAAATTACAAAAGGGTACCTGATAAAAATGCAATCGTACCAGATCATGGATTTTATTTACATGCGTTCTTTGATAAATACTATTAACGAATATTTTTACTTATGTTTTCTTAGCCAACAATATAGATAACTGAGTTTTTGGCGCCGTCACGGTCGAAACCAGTTTTTGAATAGTTATTAGTTGCATCATCAAAGAAGATAGCGATGTACGATGTATGTAATAGTCTAACCACAAATCACATTTGACCGTTAATCTAAATATTATCTTATGTATCTTAATGAAAATATCTCCATTTGATGCCGCGACGATGACCAAGTGTTTTATGTCGTTAAAAGTTCATTTAAATATAGAACGCATTTGATTAGAGCCAATTAACGTTCAATTAAGCTACGACTCTCTTGTTTGACTCTGTCGTTGGATCAATTGTCGCGAGAGTCTTCGTAATGGCCCCGGTCCAATGCTCCCCGTATTATGTTACAGGAAATAATGAATAAAAGACGTTAGACATAATAAAATACACTTTAAAGTCGACTTAGGAGAAATTTCTCTGCAAGCCTAAAGTAGGCGCCGATCTTTCTTTTTTCTTTTCTAGGATAACAACGTAGTCGGAAAAGGGGTGCCAGGGTGCCAAGTTGCTGGAACGGCATTTATAACAAATTCGGAACTCCTTACAAAAGACGTTGGCATGTGGATGATGATGAGTCTCTCGTAGATTGTTTTATCAATGTTGATAGTTCTAACAGATTATTGCGTTTGAGCGTTATTGAGGTTAAATTATTTTGGACCGGTAGGCACGCAGATGCTATTTGTCAGTCTTTGTTAAGGCATCCTTATTTGAATTGTTAATGTTTGAGAACTGAACACCAGAAACCTCATTTCGCATTCTTTATTCAGCGGAGGCGTTGCCCCCTTAGGTTATCTGAAGGAAATATATTTAGCAGAAACCTCGTACGTATTCCATCTGACAACATCGTGGAGGTGTAAATTTTAGTGATTGCGAGCGTAAATATACTCGCTGTCATGGGAGTGTTTTCAGAGTTCGATAACCCGTCGAAAATAGTTTTCAATTTTTCTAACCTTGGAAATTATAACGACTTCATAGACGCAAATGATTGTTTAGAAGACTTTCTTCCTTTTTGTTGTTATTTATTTTAGTGAGTATTTTTAGGTTAAGAAATATTCCTATGTCCTTCTGTACAGTATATTTTGAAATTTTGTTTACTTCATTGAAACATTACGCATAAAACATTCTTGTAAACAACACAAGAACCAAATAAGTTAACATATGAGATTACGTCGTGCTTAGCTGAGTCGTGTGACGCATATTAACAATATAAACTTTATGCAAGTTTCGATTGCACCAGTCTGCCGCGCCGTTGCAACATTGTGATCTAATCTCCCATCCAGTACAAAAGCTTATATAACTCAGGCGCTAAAAGAATACTTTAAAACCAGTAACGAAAACCAGCTCTTAGTAAATATCCGGCCACAGCTTGAGTCGTTGGCCTCCGCTCCTCTCGCTTATTACAAATCTTTGAATGAGCCACTAGTATGTGCTTTTAATATTATGTCCATAATACATTTTATGCAGGAAGTAGATACTTACATGCAATTGACACCTAGTAAATCAAGTAACTCGGATGGCAATTTTTTTCTTAGATAACCAAGTTGCTGGTTTTTATCTCGTAAGAGACGACGCGCTCATTAATCTACTTTCGGTGGCCTTACTGAAGTTTAGCTATTACAATAAAAGGTCACTAATGCGAGTAAATATATAGATGTCAGAAAAAAACCTAAGTTTTAGATTATACCTATAACGCGTTTGGATCAAGTCCCCAGATGATTTACAAAAGAAAGGCGTCATTTTAGAAACGTTATACTCGAGCTCAAGGCGTTTAAAGTACCTAGTGTTTTGAGTTTCCGTTCAAGTGCTGAAGATTGAAATAGAATTTTGTGTTATAACATTATTTAGAATATAAAATATTCTTAGGAGGAATATTCAGACGATTACGGCGAACACATATTAACTATATTGTAAAGAAAAGAACAGTTCGAATCAGATGTTAAAATAATGCAACGCGTGATAAAACTTTTGTCTTCGATCTTTGTGCAACGTTTCGTTTAAACTAAACGAACTAAACAAACACGTTGGCCGTTCAGCGCGTTGACAGTTGACACAATCGCGCGCTAATAAACCGAGCACACACCGAAACAGACGATCTGTGCTTCTCCGAAAGCACCATACAGTATGTGCAAGAGACTGTTGAAATATTTACCCAAACGTGAATATTGCTTTGTGATTTTCACGACACATGTGAATCATTCCTGCCGAAACCACGTTGTGTATCTTTATCTGTAATTAACCTTTCGCTATTTAAAAGTTGTCATTTTTTAAAATGCGTGCCAAAGCTTCTTGCCTATAAAAAAATGTTATATTATCTTTGCCATTGTATGAATAGGTTTTGCCGGTTATGCGATGCCAAAAGTTCTCATCTAAATATAACTGTATTGATATATGTATTATATAGCTGATATGTAACTTACACAATGTTGTGCAAAAGCGTTTGCCGGAATATTTAAAGAATAACTTCTAAAATTCTGTTCCGCAGGCCGAGGCAAGTGAGAACCCGGCCTTGTCTGTATTGTGTAGTTGTAATAATTTTCGTCCAAAATAAATAAATAAATATGCAACGATAATACACACAAAGCCATCTAGCCCTAAACTAAACGTAGCTTATTTAATAGGCACAAAGATAACTGAAGAAAAAAAACTTTAGTAACACCATTTGCAACTACAGATTTATATTTTGGATCCTAAGATTCGTCACTGCGTACGTTATTATCAATTACGACAAGTACGACAAATCGCCACCAGTAAACAACTTCTTGAAAAGTTACACAATACGGTTACTAAAGATACTCAATAAATCTTAGGCTTCTTACGCCTTCATTAGCGGTTTTATATTGCTGCAGTTTTTGTAGTGTGCTTGAGTTTATGCGTGCGACGTGCTATAGGTTCGTCATGACTAGTGTAAACCGACGTTCCAGTTAATTTGTGCATGTTATTATATCAAAGTGCAGTGTAATTACGTGGCCGCGTAAGTCTGATTGCCCTTAGTTTCGAACGCAATGACCGCGGCCGCTCGAAATCGACAGTGATTACAAATTTCCCTGGAGTTCGGTTGCGGCGCAATGTCGGATGGAAAGCGCTTAACCAATGTTTCGCTCTGATAACTCTCTAATTACAACGTAGCAGCTATTTTCCATCGTCACTTAGTAGCCGCAGATTTAACCCCTGATCTTTTTCACTGCTTTATTTCATCCGTGACTAAATAGCTTAGGTTGGCTAGTCTCATAATCTTGCTATACTTTCGCCTTTGAATATCCCCAACATTTAAACTGGGAATTAACATTACGCTCGCCAAATCAAATAAAATTTAGAATCGCAATACCTCATGCGTAATTTTTTTTTATTTATTTAATTCAACACGCATCTAGTCGCTTGAGATCTGTTACATTTACAGTATATACCTATGCCTTAAGAATAATAATTAACTTAGCTACAGAAACGTTAGACTGGGTACGTAAATCAGAATGCACGTTTAACCAAAATTCTAGTCCCCTTTTTATATTGCGCAAAACTGGAAAAGTCAAAGAAAAACATAAGCCACACGGTCTCGTATCCTACCTACAGAACAATAGCCATTTACACTCGGCTAAAAGCATTTGCGGGTAATTGTTTGCCTACCTTTGCTTGGCTTCTAACCGCAGAACTTAACTCTTGCGTTTGTTCATATTAAAGAGAGGTACGAAAAATAGAAGTACTTGGAAGTCTTACTTCCAAGTCTGACCATAGTTTGATATGATACCTGTCGGGCTGATATAAACCGTTGCGTACTGTTAGCACTTTTTTTAATTTTACTACAAGTTAGCCCCAGATTAAGGGCGCGCAATTTTGAGCAAGAGTTCTGTGATTGATCGCAAGTAGACCGTAGGTTGGATTCCGCGGCGTGATGGAATCAAGAGTAGGCATTTTCTAGGCAAGAGAGTTTCCTCCGCATCATGCCGTATCAATAGGTTTGATTTAGTCAATGAAGAAAGGATTAGGATAAAAGAAAATAGTGGTCTAGTTGATGATTGTGGTACTACACCATGAGGGGAATAAGCCTAACAAATATTAATCAGTAGATATATTCTAAACCTAAAACACAAATGTTACGTGTTTACGATCTTCGGTCGAGGTATAAGGCGTATAGAATATACAATGATATGTCATTCACATCGATTGAGGTCGCCGCATACGAGATGTGATCTATCATACATAATGTATAGTGACCATGTTCCGCGTCGCGTTCTATGCCGACCTTCGCGTTATTCTATACTCATCAACGATCATGTACATGTTTCGTAGCAAAAATATTTCACGCTGATCGTGGCGACCTGAGGGCCACGCGAAGCTCGATAACAGGAGTAATACATAGTGACATGTGAAAATTTCGCCAGAGAATAACAGAAAAACTTGCAAGTACGCAAATATAAATACTTAATCCGTTTCCCGTAGAAGTTTTATACGGCACGTGATGCAATTGTCATAAACAAAAGTTTATTTATTCATTTTCTAATTCACTCTGAAAGTCAGAATTAGTATGTTGAATTATTAACGTTGTTATACTTGAATAAGGCACGCGATTGATCTGGAAGGGTTTCGTATTTCTATGATAAAAAAACGGACTCTAAAACCAACCAAGACGCGTTTAACTGCGATTTTGTTAAAATTTTGAATGGCCTTTACGCTGTATATTTTAAAACTTCTATGTATTTGCGTAACAATACATAATATAGCCACGTACAATACGTTGTCAAGTAACTAATAGATCATGAATCGATCACTACAAGAGTACTGTTACTTAACACGACAGGTCGACCATTGCCCCTCCAGCCACAAAGCTGGCTCGGCGACAAATACTTTTCACTAGCTGTAGCCCGCAACATCGTCTTAGTTTGTTTCGGATTTACAAAAATCTCTCAACCGTTTGTTCTCCTGGGCCAAAATCGTATACCATGTCTGTCTCCTCGGTATAGCAAACGCGCATTAGTAACAAAGCCTATTTTTATAATGTCGAATCCCTTTACTGGAATAAAAGGCCGATATATATACACCCGGATAAAAGGTAGAATTATTTGGGTGCAAATTTTATCAAGATTAGTGGTATAGTTATTATTTAGTACTATAAGCTCCTGCTCGCATCTTCGTGGAATTGTTTAATTACTCCTGTGGGAATTGTTAATGATTCGGTATGTAATGGCTGTCTCCATTCCAAAAATCGGTTCAGACTTAAGTTGCTGTGGCGTGAAGGACTAACGAACATCCAAACTTTCACATTATTATTAGTAAGAGCCTAGTGCGCTGAATTGCCGCGGCGCGGAAAGCCTGCGGTGAACAATAGTGTACAATCACCGCGATTGTGCAGGCCGAGCGCGGTGTCAACTACCTCTTGCGTGAACACCACTATTGTTATGGTGATGTCTTGCATTCGGCGCGGACGCCTCGAGAAACAAAAGATCCCCAAAGCATTAGAATTTTTAAACGCCGCGCCGCGAGAATTTGAAAACCTTCTACTGACGCAAAAGCGGTGATAGGCCTATAGTTCTCAGCAGCGTAGTGGACTACGTTCCTAGCCGGGCGCTAAAGTGGGCCGGTAATGGGTTGCTAATGATGATACTTACCCATACGGTACAAACGGTCAATAAATAGTACACGAAAGCCGGTCGTGCGATCTGGTTGTAACCATTAAAATTCGATCCACCCCGGGGCGCTAACAGTGCCAGTTTAGGTTCATTTAATTGGAAATATTAACGTTAAACGTAGAAACCATTATTACCAAGGGTTGCCCAAGCAGGTAGACGAGAAACCGAATCAATGTGTAGGGACCTTTTTTTGCTTCTATAGCAGGTAACCGATCGTTCAAGGGAGTTTTTTTTTTATTACCATAGTGGGGTGGGTATTATCTTATAATAAAATAAATGGTCAAGTGCGTAACGAGGTAAAAAGGAACGAGGAAGAGTGCCCTTTGAATGCCGAAACTATTTCTTTGGCCAGCTTTAGGATCCGGTATACTCCATAACTTTTTTTGATACTAAATATTCAATTGAAATCTAATTTCCCCTCCTTTCTATTTCAGAACCAAACTCGCCCAGTGCAGACGATGAACGCCACGCTGAGCAGCGCGCTCGGTCCTGTCGGCGCAACAAACGTTTCTGCTAGCGTGGGGTGGGACCAGCATCCCGTCCTCGCGCGAGCAGCGTCCGTGCCATCACAACGAGCCCTCGCCGGCCTTCTAACGAGCCTGGGCCATCGACGCCTCGAACGCACCACCAGTGACCCCGCACCTCCACCGCCTGCCACGAGCCGGTACAAGACCGAACTCTGCCGACCATTCGAAGAAGCCGGTGTTTGCAAGTACGGCGATAAATGTCAGTTCGCTCACGGCGTGCGCGAGCTCCGAAACCTCCAGCGTCACCCTAAATACAAGACAGAGCTCTGCCGCACGTTCCACTCTGTGGGATTCTGCCCGTACGGTCCACGCTGCCACTTCGTTCACAACGCCGAAGAAGCGAGACGCCGCGAGCCACCATCGCCGGGTGGATCTCTTGCATCTCTATCCTCGGGTGGCTCTCTCACATCCTACATGAGCGACGGCTCCCGCTCCCCGAGATCACCGCACTCGCCGCTGACCCCGCAATCCCCCATGGCGCCGCACTCTCCGCCAGCGATGTCACCGCCCGCACACGCCACTTCCTTCGCGTTCCGCCGTACGCACTCGCCCGAACTAGAGGAGGAGCGGCTGCCCGTCTTCAACCGCCTCTCTTCCGCGTTCGGCGACCTCGTGATCGCCTAAGCGCGAGTGGTTGCCTAGTCCTAAGCCAACAACCCGAGCGTAGCGTTTAAGAATCGTCCGTCACCTTAGTGCCTACTCGACGTCTTCCAGACTGCGCCAGAGCGACGTCCCGCTCGACGCGCCTCGCGCCCTCACCCGCTCAACGAATGATCTCCAGTTTACCGATGCTCTTACGCCCTGTAATATTGTAAAGTTTAACAAGTACACTGGCGTCTCGAAAGTTTGCGGTGTGAATATAATAGATATATACATCATTTTAGTTATCGGCACGCACTTGTAAATGGCACCTTATATTATTAGATATTTATTGTGTAGCTCGCGGAAGTCTTCCCGATGCGATCCTCCGCCGAGCGGTGGTCTCTGTAAAGTTAGCATATAGTAACATTTTATTTATTTCGTACTGCCTATCCGCGCTCGGTACCGTACCGCGAGAAGGCGCTCGTGATCTATTTTTAAGGATATAAGATAATAATTTATTATTTATTTCGAGTCTCTTTAACTTTAATAATTATTTTGTAGCTAGCAGTTGCGATGCCACACCGCATACGGACGAGGCACGCGTCGACGGGACGTGGCTCGTTTACATAGACCTCAAGCTCGACTGATCCTCTCATGACGATACCTCGTAGCAAAAGCGTAGGCGTTCTACTAAACGGTGGAGTCAGCCGGCGCCGATGGAGCTTAGGGGGCAGACGGGCTTATAACCACGATTTTATAATTTTAATATCCAATTGCAAGTATTTGTATTACAAAAATCTTTGTTCTACCTTCATCGTTGCGCTATCCCGACAATCTGGAGCCGACATCACCTAGTAGCTAGTATCAACAATCCGAAGCTCATTTGAGAAGCATCGGAAAGATCCTGCGGCGCGCCGCCCCCAGCGGCACGTCTGCAAGGATTTTTCCTTTTTGCGTCGAGCGAGCGCGGCGAGCGTAAACCTGTTTTGAAGTTTTGGTGATTGTTTTTTTCGTCCTCGCGACCGCACTCGGGTCTCTCTCGCTCCAGCGCTTGACGAGATCGCGCTCGAACGCACGCAAAAAATGACAGGTATCCGAGAATAAGCCCGTCGATCTCCCGAGACTCCGTACACCGATATACCTGTATTGTATAAAGATATAGTGACGACAATAGTATATGAAGCATGTCGACAGGGGCTCGTTGCGGAGCGGCCCTTTCCCCTCGCGCTTCCACGCCGCACCCGCGCGAGCCCCTCCAAATAAGTGCCTTTTACATTATAACAAAATAAATCGATTATAATAATATTTAATTTTTAGTTGATCAAGATAGATTGATTTTTATTTATTGTCTATACTTGAATATAATATTCAAATGGGCACAGTTTAAAACTACTGTATGTAATTTGACAGAACATCGATATATTGATTTTTTTTTATTTATTGTCTCTTTTTGAATATCCTATTCAAATCGGCACAGTTATTACTTTTTGTACTTTGACAGAGCTAAGTGATTTGTTTCGACGTAGAATAGTTTTTGAATTTAAAGTGTGATATTTTATAATATTTATATAACAAAGTTTAATGTTTTAATTAAGGGACCAATTAAGTGATTAGGAGAAATTCTGATAGAACCAGCCAGATACGCTTTGAGTCTTACCGGGAAGTAACCCTCCTGATCCTCGCGCCTCGAGTGAAGTATTTTTTTACATGTCAGATCGAAGACTTTGTACAATTAATAAAAACATATTTTAAACCATTAAGGGTTTTTCTTTGTTATCTTATAAGCAGACAGAACCAAGATGGTGGTATTATTTTGTTTTCTTGAAGTATTTTCTATTTAGTTTCAGTTTTTCTCCATCTCAAAGAAAGTTGCATGGTGACCGCAGAATGATAATAATTTTGTACCTAATGTTAAGATTTAGTTTTAAGCGTTTTTTTCATAAAGCTCGCGAATATTATTTATTATCAGTTCATTACGAATTATAAACCATTAAAACGGATTTATTTAATTTCTTTTGTATTTAAAACAAACATTTAAGTACTACGATTACTTGTAACTTAATGTTAGTAATATATCATGAGTCATTTAATATAACAAGCATTAGTTTAGATACTCTAGTACCTACGTCAGTTGTAATTAAGTATTTAATTTTTTTTTTTATTTAATTCCATTTGTAAGTTAATCTTCCAAAAAATTGACTTTACTATATTCCCTTACGGACAAAAAATTAAGGCTAAAGCTTGTTTATGACATTTTCTTGTAAGTTTTCCTTATTTCCATCTGCATTTTTATTGAATTATAGCCAAAATATGTTAAAATTTTCTTTTTATTTTTGTTTTTCTACCCGTTATCCGCATTCCTTCAAATTGCATCCGTACCTATCCTTGAACCTTTTATTTTTAAATTAAGTTGCTTTAATTTTTTTTTTAAACTAGGGTAGATACCTAATACCTTTCTCACTGGAGAGTGGAACATGTTAGCGGGCTTAGACATATAACTCGTACATAAAAAAGTGCTAATCTATCATTAAGCAACAAAACTGACTTACAGGGTATACAAAACAAGTCTGAATTTATATGTGGGTCACCTGATGTTAAGTGATCACCGCCACCCTTAAACATCTGCAGCACAAGAGGATCCACAGATGCGTTGCCGGCTTTTAAGGAATTTGTTTATCTGCCCCTTGAATAACCTTAGATTGTATTTTTGAGGAAACATCAGATGGGAGATTTTCCCACAATTTTCAATTATGTGCGCTTTTAAGCGTGACGCCTGTATCTCGTTGCAACTTTTTCTTAAATTATAGTTCCCTAAGAGTAACACCCAAGGGCCGATTTGACGACCGATTGGCGCAGTTTGCAGCGACCCTGCTTTCTGAGCCCAAGCCCGTGGGTTCGATTCCCACTACTGGAAAATGTTTGTGTGATGAGTATTAATGTTTTTCAGTGTCTGGGTGTTTATATGTATTTTCTTAGTATTTATGTATATAATTCATTAAAAATATTCATTAGGCATCTTAGTATCCATGACACAAGCTACGCTTACTTTGGGGCTAGATGGCGATGTGTGTATTGTCGTAGTATATTTATTTATTAAGGGACATTATGACTCGATAGGAAAAAAAAAAAATTGGGAACTCATCCACAAAAGACGTATGAAGTCAACAAGATCACACTGGGCCAGCATGGTGGACTACATCCTAAACCCATCTCATTCTGAGAAGAGACCCGTGTGACATGTAATAGGCCGGTTATAAGAATTATGTAGGTAGGTACAAGTAACTCACCCGTAGATTTTTAACTCGTCACTTACGCAAGAAACGAGCGGCTACGTTGGCGGCTAGGATGCAGCATTTTAAGTATTGGGATGGTTACTTTGTTAATCTTCTGTACCTAATGCGGCCACTAAAGGGATACTAAGCCAATGAGATATAATAGCCACGATAGAGATTTTGCCAAAGATAGCCATTCAGACTGGTTTGGAATGACGCAGACTGGTTGTTCAAGTGATTAGCTTTATTCTTAATTTTTTTATAGTGATATTTGAAGATTTTAAGCAATTAAAAAATATCACTTGCTTCAACGGGGAAGGAAAGCATGGAGAGGGAACCTGCATGCCTGAGAGTTGTCCGAGGTGTGTGAAGTCCGCCAAGCTGGGCCAGCGTGGTGGACTACGGCCAGTGACCAGTTGCGTGCATTGAGGGTATGCACAGGGTGTGCACTAAGCGAGCCAGTAAATTAAAAAATAAATAAATATACTACGACAATACACACGTCGCCACCTAGCCCCAAAGTAAGCATAGCTTGTGTTATGGGTACTAAGATGACTGTTGAATATTTTTATGAATAATATACATATAAACACCCAGACACTGAAAAACATTCATGCTTATCACACAAACATTTTCCAGTTGTGGGAATCGAACCCACGGCCTTGGACTCAGAAAGCAGGTTCGCTGCAAACTGCGCCAATCGGCTGTCGAAAAGTAGGTACTAGTTATAAAAAAAAACTTAAGGATCGGCATTGTAAAAATTATAAAATGCCTACCATACCATTAGCTTAATAAGTCGTACTAACGATTTTCTTCATTTTATATTATCTGCATACCCTGTGCATAGCTTCTATGCACGCCACAGGCCTTAACCACTTCTCATTGTGGGAGGAGACCCGTGCCCTGTAGTTGGCCGGTAATGGCAGTATGTATTGACGGAGCAGATGGCCTACCTATGGAAATTTATTTGAAAATCTTCACTTCGCTGAGCATGCAAGGAATACGTTATACATGTGCCGCAATGTATCCATCAATCTAAGGCGAAGGTGCTAAGCCCCACGTGCTGTAATCTCATTAGCAAACACGCCTTTCAGACTAGAGCACAGCATTGTTGCTTGGGGGCCGAAGAAAGAGCATTGTGGCGGTGTAACTCTCCTTGACGAGCTGTCACAAAAAGAGATACACAGAAATAACATACATGACCCTCATTCAGCAATTTTTACATGCAGTGCGAAAAACAGCGAAATTCACGTCTCACTTCACACCCGCAGAATACTAAACATACCTAATACCTAAGAGTTGAGCAGTGGAGTACACAAAAGCACTGCCTACCGTATTTTTAAGTGAAGGATTTACCATTTTATCCCACTTTCTTTTTAACGTACGCTAGTCTTAAACCTTGTGCACGCCTCTAAACTTAAAGTAATTGTTGTAGTGACTTGATTTTGTCTAAGAATACAGAATCTCATATTTTCTAACCGGAATCTGTTTACCACCGGTGGTAGAAGTTAGAAACAAACAGACAGAATTTAGTTTTCAGAAGCTTGCAATAGCCTACTTGGAATACCTACATGAAATTTGAATTAAACTAGGCTATTGAGTTTGTACAACAGTCTAGATACATAATGATCATACATATACCGACTTTCCTAAATGAAAAACATTAATATCATATTGCGCAAGCCCGATACAAAACGTTTGTAACAAACCGCTTACTAATACATTTTATTAGGCATCAAATTTCAATTCCTGGAGTTGTGTCGGCCACTCTAGTAACCCGACACTGAGATAAGGCGGCCTTGACAGAACCTAAACATTTTAAAAGAAAACCACTCAAAGATTTCTTGCGCGAATTACAGCTTTATCTCTATATAAATAAAGTTTTAATTACTATGTTACAATTTCAACTATATCAGGGCAATTTAATGCAAAGCTAGGGTTGCGCTCTAATTTAGTATTAGGTACCTACTAATAATTTGAAGGAGCGGTGATAGCACAGTGGGTAGGAGGACGACTTCACTTTCAGCACGCACCTTTTCTAAGTTATGTGCGTTTTAAGTAATTAAAATAACACTTGCTTCAACGGTGAAGGAAAACCTTGTGAGGAAACCTGTCGCGCCTTACAGTTCTCCATAATTTACTAAAAGCTGTGTGGCGTCCACCAATCCGCACTTGGCCAGCGTGGTGGACTACAGCCTTAACCCGTTCTGATTGTGCGAGGAGACCCGTGCCCTGTACTGGGCCGGCAATGGGTTGATATGGCGACTAATAATTTATTTTTTTAAGTCGGTAATACCCTAGTCGGCTAGACCAGCGGTAGATTGGCTTAACTTTCGGGGTCCGAGTTCGAAACCCAGCACGTTTGTTATGTGCGTTTTAAGTAATTAAAATATCACTTGCAAAATATTGTAAGGAAACCCGCATGCCTGAGTGTTCTCCAGAACTTCTCAAAGGCGTGTCGAGTCCACCAATCCGAATTGGGTCACCGTGGTGTAGTACGGCTTAAACTATTTACATTGTTGGAGGAGACCCGCGGCCTGTAGTGGACCGGTAATGGGTGGATGTGATGATGGTGAATTTATTTGAAATTAAGAATAATTGAGAGACGGGGCCATACATAAAAAGCTATGATGCTAGAGTGGCGACTCTGCTTTAGAAACCGGTAGACATACGATAGCGTCTGATCCCTGCAAAAGACATATGACAGGTGACGTCTCTTGGTTGAGATGATGATGATGACGATGTATATTTTTGGCACCGTGGCACATCGCTACAGTGTATGACAACCCTAAATGTATAGCGGATGTTATAATCTCGAATCTGGAACTCATATTAATGAACAGTTTTAATTAAATGTTAAAAACTATATGGTATGGTACCAGATCTACTTTAGCTAGATTCAACTGAGTATAACTTTATTATCTTTATTGTTTTTTGGTATTATATATCATTAAATAGTAGGTAGTTTATTTTTATGTTTATAGACAATCTTAATAGTTTGTTCGTTTTCGGTACCCGAAAAAAAGAAGTAGGTAAGCTACGTAGATAGAGACTTCTGCTGATGCAGAACCATTCTGTTTTAGCAAAATGTTGCTTTTTTTCATTAGCGCGGCAGAGTTACCACACCTGCTACTCCCTTTTCTGAGATTTCAACTTATTCGATTGCGTGTAATTAAATTACAATGTGTATGGAATCGATAAAGCGCCATCTATTTACAATACTGGGAAACAGTATTGTCACTAGATGGTGATATTCGTAAATCTAATATAAAATAACTAATTTATACGCGATCGATTAGGTAGACGTAGGCAGACAATTTCACATTAGGTACTCAGGACTAGCTCTATTGCATCTATGCATTTACGGAGTGTAGGTACTCCAATGGGCCAAATATTACTAAACTAATTTTAGCGTCTCCTTACCAAGGTTGGCAATTATTAAAGCTATTTCGTCTTTGGAGAAATGCTTTAAAAATCCGTAAGTATAAATTACTTACTTATTTTATCCACATATTTTCTCATGTGATTTTCTTGTGCGGCCTTTCTCCTGTCACTAATCTAATGGTGAAGAAAAAATCTCTAATATCGCATTAACTACACCCATTCTGTGTGCGTAAATCCTCACTCATATCTGTCACATATCAAGCACAAGAAAGCAAATACGAGGCGCAGTGTTAGTTCAGTGATAATAATAATTGCTGCTGGGTCTGATAACAGCTAACAGTCATTATCTAATATTTGTAAAGCTAACAAAGATTAGATAACTCGCATAAGATCCATCGTGGAGTTACTGAACTAGTATGTGAATTTGATAGATAGGGAACTGGGCACCTACTTAGAGTGCTTTTAACGGCCTCGTTGGTCTATTGGTGAACATGTTCGTCTGCAGATGACGAGCTTCTGGATTCGATCCACGAGTCGGTCCAATGAACCTATTGTAGTACCTATTGGGTTTTTCCTACACAGAAATTTTCCTTAGTACCAGCACGTAGTTTGGTAATTGGGCTATGAGAGTAAGGGAATAGTCTGTGCACCTGTGTTTGCGCAAACAAATGTGCAAATATCTGCCATGTATTTGAAAAATTTCTCTGGAGAATGACCGAAATCGTTCTAGGAAACTTTTGAACAATTACTGCAGCTTTTCACTAATAGGAGAAGGGCAAACAGAGCTTATCGTGACGATTCAACAATATTGTCTCATGTGATCTAGGCGATTGGTTGTATCGAAAAATTTTGACTCGACCTAGGAATCGAAGCCAGGTGAGCATGATCCATAGTCCAACACAAGCAATTATCATTCTCAATCATTGAATCCATTAAATCAAGCGGAATTAAGACAAGGAGGAATATTAGCAAAAATGTAAAAAAGTCGCCTTTTTCATTAACACGGCAGAGTTACTGACTAGAGGCCTAATGAGAGATTTTCTACATATTAGATCTCGTAAGTTAACTACGATTTGTTGGGAATTAAAAGAGCGCCATCTGTTTACAATACTGGGAAAAAATGTTGTCACTAGTTTGCTATGATAGGCACACGTAGGTAGAAAATCATAAGTTTATTCTTTAAATTAAGAGGAATGAAGACAAGGTGCTTCAAGCTTCTAAGGAATATTAGAAGTCTGTAACTAACTCGTGCGATGCCCCTAGAATAAATAAAATAAATAAATAAATATACTACGACAATACACACATCACTATCTAACCCCAAAGTAAGCGTAGCTTGTGTTATGAGTACTAAGATGGCTGACGAATATTTTATGAATGGAATACATAAATACTTAAAATATACATATAAACACCAGACACTGAAAGACATTCATGTTCATCACACAAACATTTTCCAGTTGTGGGAATCGAACCCACGGACTCAGAAAGCAGGGTCGCTGCCCACTGCGCCAATCGGCCATCAATAAACTGAATATCGAGCGAAAGAATATTTTTCGAGAGACCTAACTGTTGTACATCTCCAACCTACAAGCTTGATCAGGTTCTTGGAAGTGAACAAATGAAGCAATCTAGGGGGAAGACTAAAAGAAGGGTCGAATACAAAAGGTCCAAAGGGGATGTATTGCATCCGCTTATGCGGGCCTTATACATGATTTGCCATCAATGGATATGTTCTAGATTTTCGGTAACACCTGATAGATATAACAGATATTATTAACTGTTTGTTGGTGTTGTGAAATAAGGGCTTGCCGGGAATGAATCCCGGGACCTACAACACAAAATACCGCACCTTGTGGCAATAACCATTGACAAGTTAGGTTATATGAGTTGCCTAGTGAAATCGATTGGTGAAAGATAAATGTATGGCTAGGGATCTTCTATGTTTAGGAAAATTGACATATAAGACTGAGGATTATATATTATTATTGTTTGTTTATATATGAAGTATAGTGATATTATCAAATCAACCCATAGCCGGCCCACATTACAGGGCACGGATCTCCTCCCACAATGAGGAGGGGTTAAAGCCGTAGTCCACCGTTGAGAACATTATCGAGAACTCTCAGGCATGCAGGTTTTCTCACGATCTTTACCTTCACCGTTGAAGCAAATGAATTTTAATAACTTAAAACGCACATAACCTTAAAAAGTTATAGGTGCGTGCTGAGATTCGAACGCGGTCCCCCGAAAGTGAAGTCGAGCTCCTACCCACTGGGCTATCACGGCTTCCATAGTGATATACAAAGGCGACATTAAGTAGGTACCTTCCTCAAGCATATAATAGTTGACATAGTATAAAATTCATAAGCAGAAGTATATGTATTGAGCGTATCGCTTCGGCGAGTGACCCGCTACCGGGTGACGGCGATATAATTTTTACTGCCAACGCGTGTACTGTTGTGAACGAAAATCATAGGTAGCATTAAAAAAACAAACATCTGAAAGAATTACAAGAGATTTTTTACTAACCTTAGCAGTTTATTAACAAAAGTCTCATGAACTTTAAATTGATTCGATTAAAAGTTCAAAATTATTATGGTTAAAAAAATAAAATTTCATTTGCTTTTACGGTGAAGGAAAACATTTTGCGGAAACCCGCATGCATGAGTTTTCCCTAATGTGGGCCAACGTGGATTACGGCCTTAATCCTTCTCATAGGACGTCCTGTAGTGTAGTAGAGGTCCGTCGGTAAGGGATTGATAATGATAAATGATGATGTTAGGAGAAAATGGTAGAGATAATTATCTCATAAAATAAGACGAGAAAATGGGTAAAATTGAACCAAGGGACAATTGTTCGTCAGGCTCAGTCAAGGCTTTCATGTTATTGAGCCGGTCAGTTTCAATTATCAAGTACTTAGTTGTTGTTTTATAGGTGAGTGTACTCGACCAATACGCTTGGCAGCAATCGAGACAAAGGCTCGTAAAGATACGCAGCGAATCGTAGGCTTTACGTAACAAAAACACTTACTGGAAACGCACACGATCGTAATTTGCCAAACATCGCGTAGTTTTGTGTTTACAGCAAGAGTGAATTCTTGCTTCAATTGTTATATTTTTATAATGTTGTTTCTTTAACACAGTTCCGTAGTCAATTTAAGACTTGCATGTACTTTAACATTACAAACTATAATGTTCGGGAACTATTATTAATCCACTAGCACAGGTTTTTCAGTCAAGATGTTCTTCTCCTTTTGACACCCTTTTTGAATTATATCTTGCTCTAAACGATCTGTTATTAGTGATCACCAAGAATAAAACCACCAGTACAGAAAATATTTAAAGAATATTTTATAAGATATTATTTCAAAAAATACCAATAGTCGGTCTGAATATTATTGAGTTTATCCATTGCTAAAATTTTCATCCGTAAAAGTGTATTGTAGCTGGATGAAGAAGTACAAAAGCGTGCGCCTACAGACTAATAATGCACATTAGCAAAGATCACAAATTGAGGCTTTTATTTCGCGACGCTATTATTAATTTATATAGAATCAGTGGAAGGTTGTTGCCTGTGAAGGAAGCCCAAGGATTAATTTCAATACTATGCAGATTTTTATAATAAATATCCAATTTTACGCGTAGCATATGTCACCCGCTGTATAATCCTCTACTTGTCTGAAAGCTCGCAAAAACGGCTCCCAAGGAATGATGAAATTTTCTCCTTTGTTATTTCATCGTGACAAAATTTTGCATCGAGGTATCTTGTGTATTTTTGTTAGTAGGAAAAAATTAACTCGGAGCTAGATGCTTCCAAGCAACCTTTTCATTAAGAAATTCATCAGTTGTATACTAACCTAGCTATAATAAATGTGTTTAAACATATTGTTTAAAGCGGCTCGTTGTAATATACAACTGTATGTCATGCTAGTGTCACCTCAATCGCAATGTATCGAGGGAAGCCCTATTACGGAAACTTTACTCTATTCTAACTCTTTAATAACTTACATTAGTTATCCACCTACCTTTTGAATACGCAATACTTAGTTTTTTAATTTTTTAAATAAGTTAGTAGTAAGTAGTAGTAGAGTAGAGTAAGTAAAGTAATATTAGAAATCTTAAGAAAAAGTAATTTACGCAAACTTCTCGTTCCAGCCTTACTTCGGTGTAGCCTCAAAGTCCCTCGCCCAAATTACCTCTTGCGATGTAGGTTAGCGTTGATTTTTAGGGGGTCTACCCCTCTAGTGTCCAAGCTCGTGGCTTTCCGTCAAGCGTAAGTTCATATATATAACAACCGGCAAACGCGAGTTAGGCTTTAACACTAAAGGTTCCGTACCAAGGTACGGAAGGAAACATAATATGAATAGTAGTGATTTGGTTAATTAATTATTTGAACAATTGAATCTTTTGTTTGTGATTTCTTAAAAGACTGTGTTTTAAGCTTAAGATATTTCCTTCCAATATGGAGTGTTTCAAAGTATTAGGATTACAAACTTCACAGATACGAGGTAAATGGAGGTGGTTTTTTTTTGCAGGAGGACGATATGTGAAATGCCTTCTGGTGACGGCAGATCAGTGTCACCACCCCTTTTTTTTCCGCGGGTGTCGTACGAGACGACTAAGTCTACTGCGTTCACCAACCCGCCTGCCCAGCTTAGTGATTATGGGCAAATCCTCCAGTTGGGAGAGGACTTTAGTCCAGCTGTGGACTGTAATAGGTTGTTTATAATGATATGTGGTTTAAAAAATGAGACAAGTTCTAGAATGTGTAAATGGACTCCATACGAGGGTGTAGGTCCATTTGTTAATTTTTTTATTTTTATTTAGAATACTTTATTGTACACCAAAACGTAAAACAGAGTGTAAAAAGACTGACATAACAAATATTAGACACGTACAATAGGTGGTTACGTCCATTAATTAGGTAATAATTTCTACAATGAACCCGAGTTACCGACATAGCTCAACGAGTCGCTTAGCTCAAGTGGCAATAGGCGGCAGGCACATATTTCGGAGGAGGGATGGACGTTCCCAAGGTGCTGGAATGGCAGCCCCGCACTGTTAAACGCAGCGTTGGTCGACCCCCAACTAGGTGGACGGACGACATTAGGCGCCTCGCAATAGCCGCTGAATTCAAGCGGCACTAAACCTTGGAATTTCTGGACCTATGTCCAGCAGTAGACGTTTATCGGTTGATATGGTGATGATGATGAATATCTATAACCTTTACTTTACTTATTTACTTGCATAAAAACTTGTAACACACGAGGAAAGTCAGCCCGTGGGTTATGTTTTACCATTTTAGTAACGGAACCCTAAAAAGAGCATTTATATTGGTACGTATCAGCCGTAACGCTTGTTACCAACGCTGACACTAACAACATAAGCGAGAAGTGGAACTGATTTTATTTACGTAAAGCCCGTATATAACGGTTGCATAAAATAATTGAATAATGATTTCCTGAAGTAAGCAGGAAACTATATTGTGCACAGTCTAGATCGAAATGTTAAAAGATGTTAATCTTTCCTAGCTTTACATTCTGTAATTTAGATAAGATGTACCTATTACTTAGGCTTATTTAAATAAAGTAGCCTGCCACCCCGCTTTGCAGTACCGTAGTGGGTGGAAGCTCTATATCGGTAAGAGATTTAGCGGTCCGTTACGATGTCCCTAAGAAAGCGATTAAGGGTAGGTACGTGTTTAATATAATATCTGCAATACCTCTATCAGGCTATTCCACTACATTATCAACCTAGTCTTAAAAACTGCATCGTCGATTACCACTAGAAGGGCACGAAAGAGTTACCAAACCATTATCTCGTGAATCCCTATGGGAAAACCAAGAGTAACGGGTAGAAATATTTATCTCGTGGTTCGCATGCTAGCCTAGGTTAGATTGCAGTCAAAGGTTAACTTGAAGCATCGTAAAATAAAATATTTCTCTTATAAGAAAAGTAACATAAATTCCATTTCGGAAGGCTAAGTAGTCTTAAAGACTACTGACTACTGCTATACGGAAGTATGGACGGACAGACGAATAAATGTAGGTAATTTTTCTTGACAAAACTCCTAAGAACGAGCCAAGTGCTTTAAAGACAAAGCAACGCTACTTTGTTGGATAGTTCGTGTATGGTGGAACTGTGAAATTTTCCGGCATATACTGGTAGTCTATCTCCAGAAAAATCAGTTCATTCAGTTATAAAAATCAATACATAAAATTTTCACAACCATACCGACTTTTCTGAGATTTTACCCATCATCATAACTAGGTAATGCTGTTTACAAACCTATTATGTCTCTTTTCTAATAGTAAAGAAAGAGTTTTAGAGTATATACCTACCCACCACCCTGCTTTAATGCGAAGTATGCCTGTGAAAAACTAAATATGTCATTTGTTCGTCCTACTGTTAGCCACTGAGTTTATCTATCTCCAAAGATAATCACGAGGTCATAACATTTGCATTTCATAGCTCAACTCTTGTGGAAGATATATCACGCGACGACCATAAGAGTCAGGCAACGGGCAATGAGCGGCAAAGAAGTGGGCCGTGGAAGGTAATTTTGTATAGAACTTATCAAAAGTTCTACGTGGAAGAAGTCCCGGAGGACCGTTAGGTGCGTACTAAACTCTAATTTTAATATTATATTACCTGCCTACTTATTTTAATCAGGCCTACTATTATTAGAGTACCTAGTTAGGAACGTAAACAAGTTTATCCTTGTTTATGTATATACTTAAATCGCTAGTAGTTTATTTAGAACGCATGTTATACCTAATCTCAGTGTTTGAGTTTACACAATATCTACCCACTCATTTATGATATGGAAATTAATAATATCGTAAAGAACTGTAATTTGTAGTGGCTGATATTTTTCATGGATATAATCTGGAAAGGGTATAATTGATAAAATAAGATGTAGGATGAAACGAATCAAACACATGATGTTGGAATGCGCCACGCAAGGAATAGATGGGATCCATCATCAAAAGCCATATTTTTTTAATCCCTCGGCTACCTCTAGGTTACTGGAACGTGCTTGGATGACTTAGGTAGCAAGCCCAGTGGGAAAAGTATGAAGAACAAAAAAACGAAATACAATATCGAGCAGCCTAGTGAAGAAGAATAAGCCCTAAGATGTATACGTATACAGTACCTAAAGTATATCATCGTCATATAAATAACATGTATATCATAACAATTGGCGTCCATTTTTTAGAGAGTTCTACATTCCTGCACGGTCACGCCTATTTCCAGCGGCTTGCGCGACTCGTTTCATGTCGTCTGTCCACCTCGTTGGGAGCCAACCAACGCTGCATCAGGACCGGTACTCCAGCCCCTTGTGATTCTAACGTCCATTAGTTCTCCGAGCTATGAACCCCGACCACTGCCACTGAACCAACTACAGCGTAAAGTCCCTGAGATGTATTTGAACTTTGCCTTGGCTAGGTCGTAAGGAAGATGTGTACTGCCTAGTTATATGCCTAGATATTTTTCATTATGAAGCTCGTTAGATTTGCATAAGATAGAATTCAAAAAATCTCTAAAATGCAAGCGATATTATATATTTTATATATTGACTGAGCCATAGCTAATAAAGGTGATTCTTATAAATACCTTGGCAGCATATAGGGGATAAAAACCTCCTACGTATGATCGTGGATACTTTAACCGATGTTGCCAATATTAGAAGTAGAAAAATAAATCCATCGATATAATATATTTTTAAAAGGTAAAGTGAGGTTTCGTTATGAATACCTGGCTAAGTTTGTCGTGGGCTCTTCTTAGACCAGGGCGCGTTTGGAACCCTCCTAGCTGTAGTTTTAAGTTAACGAATGCAGTTACCACCATCACCTAACATTAGTGTTAATATGTTAAATGTATGAACGCTTCATAAGTGCCTTTGTGTGATAAGGTCTACATGAATAAAAAATTTATGAATTTGAATAAGGGCTAAAGGAATTCGGTTCTAACGAGATATTAAAGTCACAGGCATTAGCTTGGTTTAAACGTTATAACTTTTATTGAATACAGGTCCCAAATCAATTTCGATTGCAGACCACGCGTGCCATAAAATCGTATAGTTTCCAAGATCAACGATGGTATATCGAGTTATCTGGAATAAAAAATACAAAACCAAATAAAAGTTAATGGATCCAGTTCAGTTCTTGTCCGATGAACACCGGCAAGTAGGTATTCAGTGTTGCCAATTTAGCGAGCATGTCATTAAAATAAGTAAATTTTAACTGCAGCATTTTATATTAATGTAGGTTATGTAGGTACTTATACAATTACTAAATCTATGTTTTGACAAAAGCTTTTATAGTTTTTAGAGCTTTTAGTGGCTCAAAAGAAAATCAGCCAAATATATTCTTATGTTAGCTTATCGAACGATTGAAAAATCGGACCTTAGTGGTAATATATTGCGGACATCGAATTTTTATCAAGTCCGGGTACTCGTTATATCCTAAATCGTGCACTTACTTACGTAAACAGCCATTTTCTTAAGAGTAGATGATCATTAGGTAGTAAATATTTAATTTCAACTATATTTTTATTCTAGTCTTATTCTACCTACTTATGATTATGTTTTTAAATTTTTCTATTTTGTTACTTTGCGTGGTGTGTATTGATATGTTGGTATTTAGTTCACATACCTACATATTATTTTCATAAAAGACGAGCAAATCAGCTAATTACGATAATTGGAAATTATATATGGGCCGATGGGAGTCCAGGTCTCGATTGTAAGTATGAACTTTGATCAATTTGAACTTTTCAGTCTTCTGTCCGTCTGTCAGAGCCTAAAACTTTTCAGGGACCTACTTAACTTAATATTTACCAGGCAGAAAAAATAAATAATAAACATTATTGCTATTCTCAAAAGTTACCTACCTTAATACCGATGTCAATAATATGTCCGAACAATCATATTATTAACATAATTTTCGTTTAAATTAGTTTAATATCACAGAAAAGTGTTTGGGGCCAATCTCTTGTGTTGTGTAGATGTGAAACTTTCGCACCCTAAGATCCCGTTGACCCATCTAATGGCGTACGTCCCAACTCACGGCGGTCTATTAAATATTTTATGAGTCTGTTTTTTTTCTTAACTGGTAGTACTAATAAAAATTATAAATAAATAAATTTACAAAATGTTTGTGAAGTACATTGCGGCAGTTGATATGTCGAAAATAATTCCTTACACCAATTTCTTGTTGGCCTGTAGGGTGTTCAGTTTTATCCTAGTGGCAACATTTGCGACTTTAGAGGGCTTAATCACGTACTGACTCAACTTCTTGGATAGGTATTGCTCTTTCTTATGCACAAGAAATACTTGAAAGTTGACTGACCTTATATTTTTATTTTTATAGTCATCGAAATGTAAAACGAATATACTCAGTTTAATAAAAAATTAACGGAATTTAATTGTTTCACTAACCTTGGAGGATCGAAGCTATGTAGCGAAAGTTTACTTTGGTTTGAAAATTTCAAAAAAAAAATGAATGGTTCACAATTATTGCGATCAGTGTGGATCACAACTTCTGAAAAACAACTTTTTAATTCAAAATATATAAGGCAATTATTCATAAGACGATGCGTGATTTTTCAGCGTAATTCGAAAATGAATCACTTCGAATTACTATTCGAAAAAGCAAAGGTTATTTGAGGTTAATCGCGAAATACCTATTATTGCTTTTAAACGACCTTCACTTGTTTCAAGAACAGTCATGATTCTAAAACTGAGTTTACTCAACGTATGATATGAATAAATTCTTATGGTAGGCGCCTACTGTAGTACCTACTCACTCCAGTATGATCACTGTATCGGTGATTTAGCATCTTTTGCTCAACAAGGTATTCATACTTGAATTGCAAAGATAACTACAATTTTCATCGCAGTTTTTAAACTCCTTATCATTTTCAAATTTATAATAATATTAGCTGTTTACCGCGGTTTCACCTGCGGCAACTGTAATCTAACGGAAACCGTCGTAACACCAGTTATATTCGTAAATCGTTGTAAATCCCAAACTGACTTAAACGCACCATTCTACTCTATTCTCACTGACGCTTGGTAGGCTAAGAATACCGTTTAAAATTGTTGTTAATTTTAGCTACTAATCGAGCAATCTACTTGTTCAGGTTTACGGCCTAATCTAACTACATTGGTAAGTATTTCTTGAAAATACATTAAGAAGATTTAGTGTTTATTTGCACTAAATAAAAATAATTCGTGGCCGAAGATTGCTAATGTAACCCTATTACTAAGCCCCGAATTCGAGGTCCGAATATTTGGAAGTCTTTGGAAGTTGTATATATAGTAAAGCGCGATGCAGGATTTTTGTGGCTCCATCTAGTTCGGTAATGTTCAGGATTCTTCACGTTTTTTTTCATGTAAAGGAAGTTATATATAGTTGCCTATATTAAAAACGCATATAACTCCGAAATGTCAGTAGTTGTAAATGCTGGGAAAACGAACACGATCCCCCCCCGTAAGGCAAGCTGAGGAATAAACTACTCTTTAAGCTTTTATTGCAGTTTAATATCTACCTATTCTTTTTTGCGATTTGTTATAACTTATAACTGATCGGTAATTAGGTAATTAAGTACATGCAATATCAATGTAATATGTAGGTACTAAGATAGGTACCTAGAACGATTTTAAAATTGGCTCAACCTTGTCAGCGCTAAGCTTTAAAGTACCTACTTGTAACATTATAGTTTCGACGTGCGTAAATGAATTCACTTTATTAGCGAGTCTGGTCGGTTATCAAGTTTAACCCATATAAAACGATATCGGATTGCGCTGCAGTCTGCTGAAAATGAAATGTAAACTTGCTCGTAATAAAATGTTTGTTTTATATGTAGAAATGTATTTCATTTAAGGTATTTATTGTTTAATTGACTATGCGGTGGGACCACAGAATTAAGAACAGATACAGAAACCGTTTACACAACTAATACTGAAGCATTAAAAATCACTCCACTTTAATACTCGAACATGCGGTTATAGTCACTACATTCCATTTAGCAGTTGACAGTAATTATTTTACCTTTAATGTCCTACTATTGAGTTTCACTTATTTATAATACAATTTTTATAAGCAGCTAGGTAGGTACGATCACTACGAAAACGCAATGCTTGGTACATTTTACAGTAAGTACCTTATCATCATCATCCTTAATCATTCGCAGACCATACATATATCTGCATATCGTCTGCGAAAGGTGCTAAAGTCCTTTGCAGGGTCAAGCATACGCTTTGTGAGATTGTTTTAGGGCACGTTGCGGGTTGGTGGGCTTTAACGATTGTGAGTAGGTAACATTCAGTACCTATGTAAAGATAAACAAATAGAATATCTTGAAGTGGGTAAATACTTATGTATTGAATTTATGTCGCTATCTTAATATCGCACTTAAAACTACTAAAACATCGTCTTTTTGGGTTATCAATCCGCGTGTCTTTGAACCTTCCTATAAATTATTTGATAACAAACTTCTATAACACATACATATTTTGATTTTTACAGATACTTATACCGACTTCATTTTCAGGTCAGAGATGGTGGATACGACGCTACCGCAAGGCGGTTCGGCGAGATTGGTTAACACACTGCAATGTAATATAATGAACTGAAATGAAATGAAATTATCTTTATTTGCAAAATGTGGAACAAATAGTAGTTCATTCGTTTCTATTAATATTCTCACATTAAGCCATATGGATATAATAGAATTCAAATATTTTGTAGTAATAATTATTATTTGTTTAACTACATACGACAGAATACAGAACTCTACCAAGTTCTGTATTCTGTCGTATTTCATGCAGATGAAGAAAACTCTTAACCCTAAACTAAAATCAGAAATTAGTGTTTGTACGGTTAACTTTTCTGTCTCTTTATAGTTCGTAACAAGCAAACGCCGTAGTAACTGCGCCTTATCTTGGTCGGTTATGGGTTATGAGTTTTTGGCCCCTCGATATTAGTGATTATTTTGGTTAGGTATAATTTGGTAAGCGGTGATAGCCTAGTGGTTAGGGGATCGGATTCCTTTCCGTGGGGACTTTTATAGCCGCATATCAAACTCTGCAAAGTTATGTGCGTTTTTAATTTGTTAGTTTGTAGTTTTTGAAGCCTGATATTTATTTATGTTTTCGCTTTTGAATATTTATTCTTATTTAATTGGAATTATTTTAAGTATTATCTGCTTTTTTTTTTTATTTAAGGGTAATTTTAATTTGATTTAAGTCTCGCATAATTTATTGTCATATGGATATTTGGCCCGAAATAAAAGCATTTATTATCATTAATATTATTCATTCAAAGAATTAAAATATCACTTACTTTAACAATAAAGTAAAACAGCGTAAGTTAACCTACACGCCGGAGGGTTCTTCACAATTTTCTCAAAGGCCTGTGAAGCGTTCAGCACTTGAGAAGGGCTCCGCTCAGAATGAGAAGGGTTTCGGCTCTAGTCTACCGCGCTGACCCGTAACCTTGATTGGGCCGGTAATGGGTTAATATATATATGGGGCCGGTATAATTTGGAACTTAGTTACCTACAATTTGGAAGCACAAAATTATTTTTCTGATTTTTTATTTAAGAACCTACCTAAGTCGTACTTCATATTTTGGCTGCAAATTAACACATTAGCAAATGGACGGATGTACAAATAATGAGCGTGTCATACGAATTGACAAACACACAGACAGATACATCAACCTGACGAATTTGGAATGGTTCCTTGCTGACGTCAACGACGCGATCGTTGTCTGATTCCAGTTTAGCTCATTCGCCCAGTTTTAACGGATCTTAATAATCTACCACGTTGGCTAATGACCTGACGAAGTGGGGGTCTCCACGCGTCCCTCCGATGTCCAGTGTAGGCGCAGTGTATTAATCTGGGTGGATGACCTATCCCTGTTTGGGAGTAGCGGGCGGGGGTGAACGGCGAACGTTTGCTGCATTCGTTTTCGGCGATGGTAAGTCGGGAGCGAGAGAGTGTTTCTGCCCAGCTTTCTTGTTTCTGGTGCCCTCGGAGGACTTTGGATTATGGACGAGGCGGATTCTTACCCCACAGTATGTACTTGGTGTCCCGGATTGTGCTGGTGTGCTGTTGTACCGGCTATCTTCTAGCTGTCAAAACTGGGTTTGCCCCGAAATGGGTTTCCTCAGCGGACATGTGCTGGTGGAGCCATGATTGTATCCAAAAGCGTTCCTGTGGCTTTGTCGGCAGTAGATGAGTAGGGCAGTCAGTAACCTCTGCGCCTTGCCCGTGGATTGCAGGAAAAACTAGCGACATCTATTCGAAATACTCTAAACTACATTACGTTTGATCGAACAAAACACCGAAATATGTCCAAAGTCTTACTTGAAATATTTTCTATAAATACATAGGATATTACATAGGATACATATTAAATAGGATATAAGCCCCAGCCGCATATATTTAATATGGTTTTATACGCGTGTTCATTTGTTTTGTCTACTATGAACATTTTAGGAAGTTGGAAGGTACCTACTGTTAAGAATTCTGGTTATGGCGTAAGGAATTCCGCAACATATAAACTCCTGGGCATTTGCATATTTTGCAGTCTTTTAAACTAACTTTGTGTTTCTTATTCATCATCATAATTATAAGCCTTTAAACGTCGCACTGTTGGGCGTAGGCTTCCTCTTTTTAAGGCTTAAGAGTAAGTATAGACTTACCACGTGGCTTCAATGAGGCTTTTAATTATAACATACTAGGTATACCTACCAGAACAGACAGATTAACGTGCTCTTCGAGGCACGTGTTGAACTCTGCCACGTTTCTAGCTATAAGTTCGAATTCATGACCTCGTGATCCGTAGTTGAGCTGAACTACTAAACCAACGAGACAGTTTGTAATTTTTTTATTGATTGGATGTTGTTCTGTGCTACTTAATAATCCATAAAATAGGAAATGCTTTTTATATAAAACACAACAAATAAAAATATTCGGTCGGTTTCGGTCACGGCAATAACGTAGCCAGGCACCAGCCATGCCCCTATATTTAGGACTATAAATTTGCAAATATATAGTCGGTAATGACATGCACAAATTACTTCCTTGTGCACTTTGACCCGAAACTCCCAAAGCGTGAGGCAAACGTAATAGCTATTGTCTAGACTCTAGCCGAGGGTGCAAAGGTTTAACACATTATTATTTAATAAGGACCTAAATATATCAAAATAATGTTGGTTCGTATATTCTATTTTGGACTCTCTACGTAAGTATTTTTTACCTATAGCGTTCTCTCTAGAACAATGAGTTTTAGATCCGTAAGTTGCTAAAGACAATGTTTGATATACCAACATAATATTTCGAACGTTATTTTTATTTACTCCTAGCTAAACCTATCCTTATATCTTCTCATGATATTACAAGCATAAAAAGGATTGATAGGATATATTAAACAAAAGCTATATAAATATAGTTATATACCTTTATTTCATATAAATACAGTTATATAGCTTCTTTTTAATATATTACATTTGTATCCTAAAAATGTAATATATTCCATAATATCTTTTGGTGGTGTTAAAATTTCTAACCTAACTAATAAGGAATATACATACTCCGCAAAAACATACTAGTACTGTCGGCTAGAAAAGCATTTGAGAATCTTTTATTCACCTATCACAGGCATTTTTGAAGCAATCATTCATATATTAACCATTACTGTGAGTTGATGGTGACTACATTCGTTAACTTACGAGTAAAATTAAAGCATGGAGCGTTCCAGACGCGCAATGGTCTAAGAAGAGCCCACTTTATTTGGTTCTCACTATCTCACAGTCAAGTAATATTTAGCTTTGAAGTTATAGCAATTAATACCCAAGCTTATTATAAAAATACTTTTGTATAAGCTTTATTTTTAGATAAAGGCTTATTTAGAGATATCTCAAAGATTTCATACGGTAATTTGTTATAAAAGTATTGATTATACACCGTTATTATTTTAACTTCTTTGAATTTATCTGTTAAAAAGTTGGTAACTATAACAGATAATTTTCGCATGATAGTTACTCGTATGATATTTATCAGGGTTGGTAATCACTTACGAATTTTCTGGTCCTATCAGTCAATACCTTTTCATATCATATAATGAACTTCATTTGAAAGTGACGTCACTAACGTACCATCAGGTGAGATAGTTTAATCGCATTATCAATAAAAAACAATTGACTAGCATAATAGCTTATCTCTGTATTATGGAAATGTATGGAAAAAATAATGTGCCTAGTACGTTTATTATGGATGTTGTTTAGTTGAGTCCTCATACTCAAAGCCCATCATCCGCAGCATATTAACTTCCGAGTACTGAGTCTACTGCTCACAAGCCTACTCTCTCATAGGAGAGACGGTTTTAGAGCATAGACCCACCGTTGCGCGACGGCTTAACATACTCTCCAAGGCACGAGGGTTAACACCGCCAATTTCCTAATCTGTAATCCAATGATCTTCTTCTTCTTCTTCTGGTAGGTCTTCTCCTTCCACTATTGGCGGTTGGCCATCACCTCAATGTATAATTATTGGTCTTTCGCTAAACGGAAAATTTGTTCTACGTTGGCTATCCCATTCCATTCACGGATGTTTCTAAGCCACCGCTTTCTTCTTCTACCGACGACGCTTCTCTTTCCTCTTTCTTAGGTGAAGGTACCGGTCATGTCTGAGAACATGCATCAGATAACTGACTTTTCTGCATTTGATGGTCAAAATACATTCTCTTGTTTTTGGACCCAACTTATTCGCAGCACTCTTCGGTAACACCACATTTCAAAGCCATTTCAAGTTTTTTTGCGAGTCTTGTTTTTTATTGCCCAAGTCTCACCAGAAATATCGGCCAGATTTAATAATGGAGCATTCTTACGCAGCTGTGTGTAACCCAATGATGATAAAATATTAATTATCTATGCTATCTATCTATATAATAATTAGTTAATAAATGTCCATTAAGTCGAAAAAAATCGGTAGAAGTAAATGGCACAGGACTGGTGGAGTGCGGAAATCCCTTCAAAGTAGTAATGTCCAACAGTGTATATCATGAATGCATTTAATCGTTCATGATTAATATCATGAACAATTACATGCATTTAATTGTATTAATAAACATATGTCTGTACTAAGTTCTACGTACAACAAGTTTTTAAAAATGTTTAGTTTATATGCTGTAAAGTTTTAAAAAGGTGTTGTAACCTGCTAAACTGTACGTAATATATTATTTATTTGTTTAACCTAGGCTACATCACGGGCACTCTAACATTATAAAGTAAATCACTTTTTTTTAGAGGGATCAAACGTCTGTCTACGACACGAGACCTTGTTAAGACAGACAGGCAGGTTGGGTAATAAGCCAAAGTTTAATGTACCACTTTTGGATCGCAAATAACTCATCTTCCGCTTTTTACTGGCCATTTAATATACCACGACACAATTTATATTTAAATGAGAATCTTCAATTCTTAAACCGTGAACCGACATATACACATGCGATAAACATGAAACATACTATAACATATAGATATATATGTCAAGATACCACATAACGCTCTGCATGTTTGTATGATGCGTTCACAATAGTAGAAATGCGTCTATCTATTCGAATCACTAGTCAGCGTTGTGGTCAGGTTAGACTTTTTGACATTGCACCTAAAATTAGACCTTAGCCGTTTTTGCCTTTGCAAATAACATAATTACGATCATCCGCAATGAAAGACCCGGTATAACAAGATCATCAAAGTTTTGAACATAATTAAACAAAGGACATACTTATGAGGCGTGCGCCGGCGTTTTAACTTGCTATCCGGCTGGTCCTTTATATATTGTCTTAGTTTATGAATCTATATATACATATGTGGTAATATGGTATGATACATAAATTAAATGTACTAAGTAGGTATTTAACTATAAAAATTTATATATTGATCATTGCAGCTGCGATCTGACAATGAGTAATAACTAACTAGTAAATTCTAATCAAACATCCAATTGCAATTATAATAAACCCGACTACTGCGAACAGTTTATGTATGTACAAAACAGTTTAGGCAACTGCATTGAGTTTGGTATCAACTCATCATATCGACCTACTACAGGACACGGCTCACTTCCAACAATGAGAAAGGTTTACGGCGTAGGCTACCGTGCTGGCCCAGTGCGGATTGGTGGACTTCACACGCATTTGAGAAAATTATGGAGAACTCTCAGGCATGAAGGTTACCTCACGATATTTTCCTTCCCCGTTGAAGCACAGTAAATGTATGAAAACTGCAAACAAACGTTCGAAACGGCACACTCACACAGATGCACACACCGACGAAGCCCCAAATCTAGTTCCCCGACTTAAATCTTGCAATAATGTGTGGTTGAAGGAAGTTATAATTTAATGACTTAAAACGCGCATAACTTATAAAGTAATTAATTTTTTTTTAGTTTTTCTTTTCTTTGTTGTTCTTTTTAAACCCCACGCCAAAACGCCGGGGTCTTATTAGTTTGACGTGTCTTTGTGTGTCTATCTGTGGCACCGTATTTCCCGAACGGATGGACCAATTTTGAATTTGTTTTATTTCGTTTTAATTAGTCAGCAGTGTTCTTAGCTATGTTTATAAAAATCGGCCCAAGATGGCTGTCGCTACAAAATGGTGGCTTATAAATTTTTTCACAACTCAATATTTGTATCAAACGAAAGGGCTTGACTAGTAGAGTAACTTTAAATTTATATATTATGTAATTTTGAAGCTACTTGAAGTGTAAATAGTCATTTGGCAACATATGTAGGTATCATTTATGGAAGAAATACCGTCTATCACGAGAAATTAGAAGTTGCAGCAGTCATATTTGCATGTATACTTGGTATTACATTGAACATCCGCTATAAATCATTGTAGATAACATAAATTTTATTTATGTAATGTTTCTAGAAATAAAGATATTCTGATCCTATTAATTCGGTTTTTAGTTTATCGACTTTAAAATTATATTTGCTTTTGCCATTGCTATTATTTGTTAGGTTTATGAGTAATAATGAGGTTAATGACATTTTTGGTTATACCTACTTAATTTGTCTGGTTCAACATCGCTTTTGATTCCTCCGATTTAACTTAAATGAGAGAGTACGTATGTGCCCAGCGGTGGGCAAGCATTAATCTATTTAAAAGTGAAAAGTACACTTAATACAAAAGCTCGAAAACTATCTGACGTGAAACGCTTAAGAGTACCTATTTTATTTAATTAGGTTATTTTTATAGGTTAGAAATGTCAGTTAAAAAAGGGTTACATTTCTTACTTTCTTTCATACAGGAGTTAAATTTTTGCTATTGTGTTGCGGAACCCAAATGCTAGTTCTGACTTGGCGAACTTGATCAGATTTTACGGTATATTAGTGCATTATCTATGATTTACTTCCACAATTCAGGTATGGTGATATTTTGTTCGTTTACAACGTTTGCATACTCATTACCTTTTCTGGTTGTACCTACCACATTTCAATTCATTTAAAATTCCATTATGTCGATCCCGACTTCCCGTCTACTTATCAAGATACCTTATACCATTTGTGTAATCAAAAAAGGATAGTAAGTAGGTAGTGTTTAAACAAGTGTTAGTTTATTTGGTTTACCGCCGAATAATAATAAAACACTTTGAAAATTTTCACTCTTATGCTCTACGTACATTGTATGTAGTTTATTATTTATATTATAAAGTTTGTATGTTTAATTATTGCATACAAAAATCGCATGCGAAAAATTTGTACACCTGTACGGGAGCTATCGTGATACGCTCTACCGTAGCAATAGGAAGATCTTCCTCCGAGTGCGTGTTGGTGCTCGGGCACTCGGGCACCTAGGTCCAATCATTCATCTCGGGAAGTTCTATATATCGTAATTACTTCTAAAATAACGCAAGCGCGATGCAAGATCTTTATGGCGCCATCTAGTTAGATAATTTACAGACCGTTACACTCGTAATTATAACTTCCACATCCTTAACAGTTTAGCTGACTACCATCTTAGATCGCATCATCACTCATTTTAGAAGACAAGGGCTGTCTTTTAGAAGCATAAAAAACTTAAAATAAATCTAAAGTCTAAGCTTCACGTTTGCCATAAGCCACGCTTTCCTCCTCCCATCTGTCAAGATAAACGAATGAATGAACAAAAATATGAATACACATACACACATAAAAAACACAGGATTTTTTTTAAATAACGAGTACACACAATTTGGCGGCTCTGCCCCTACATCGCGATCTCTTCCAGGCAACCAATGGCGTAAAACACAGCTCAAGAAGAGAGCTATCTGGTGCATATACCTAAATATTTATAAATGAATATTTGGTACACAAAGCTCTTTCACAAGCAACAGGCAAGGATTATAAATAAGTTGTACGCTGTGTAAATCAACATCGCAATTTAGTCCCCATGTCACAGTACTCGGAAATATTTGTAGCCGTTCCTGATTTACGTATAAAGCACTAATTGGCTTGCTCGAAATACTCTCTGCGTCTTATTTGCATCTCTACGGTTGTTTTGATGTACTGCTACATTCTAAAAGTGTTTTATCTTTGAATAAGTATAGTATTTTTAGAATTTGTTATTTAATCTAGCATGGGCCCAAAGAAAATGTACTTTAGGTCGTTTTACATTTTACGTATCTATCATCATATCATGATGTCAACCAATGGATGTCCACTCTTGGCCATAGGTCTTATGTAGGGAGCTCCAAATACTAGGCTTATGCCGCTTTGGTCCAGCGTTTTCCTGCGATTCGCTTGATGACATACGTCTACCTCGCCAGGGGTCTACGAACATTGCGTTTTCCAATGCGGGGTCGCCATTGCAGCACCAACGTCCATCGGCTCTTTGAGCTATGTGCCCCGCCCATAGCGACTTTAGCTTAATACCCCTTACCCCGCCGGCTCACTTCTCCTTCCCATTAAAGTTTTACCCAATAATGACCACGCTGGGCGGGTTGGTCATTGCAGAGCTAGACTGTTCGAACAGGATGAATCAATGATTAATGCTTCAAATTGCATTAATGTAAGTCTTAACTCATCTTAGTTATTATCGTCTAAGTAGGCAATTAATTTTATTAAGCGTTAGTGCATTTTAGGCATCATAATTTTTATGAATTCCTCATACAGATAAGATCACAAGAATCTATAATGAAGAATTTCATGAATTTTTTTAACGCTAAGTAAACTTACCTTATCTCCATGCCGCATTGTTCCCAAGTTATTTCATTTCCTAAGCAATAATGTACGCAAGCTCTTGCACGGAAAAACGCGTCGCGTTCACTATAGGTGGCTTTTATTGTCGTTATTCTATTGTATTGTTGTGTGTGCGTTCGATAAACTTTGTTTAGAGCTAAATGAGCGATACCGTGGTCGTTGACCCAGCCTGAAATAGCGTTGCGTTGAGATTGTGCGTTGATAGCCCCGCAAATTGAGATTGCCTTGGATAAATGTGCATTATTAGTGATAATTACCCCGGGAATTGGTATATATTAATTACATTGTAGGTACATACCTTGGTAAGTACTAGACAGGTACGGACGTGTAGGAATATGGTACTTTGAAATCACTGATCTCTGTTGGTTTGTTTAAAAATGCTCCGGCGCTGGTGGAAATCAACCTTCTGACAAAAAACGAACGAAAGCGATTTAGCGCTCTAGTAGGATGCCGTGTAGAAAACGATTAGGGGTTTGGTTAAATATCAAGAACATCCATAATAAACCATCTTAGACTGCATCAGCACTTACCGCCTGATGAGATTCTATGTAAAGGCTATCGTGTCATGGAAAAAATCTAAAGTTTCTCTTAAAGTTTTAGGTAAGTTTGCTATACAGCGGTTCTTGAGATAGGAATGAGTTTGAGAGGCAGAAAAGAGATATCTGCGTTAACTATTTCAAACACGTATGCCCAGCGGTCATAAGTCCGGCGACAGGATTGGCCTTCCCACTGCCATTTCAGCTTGGAAAATCTTCCGGCTAAATCTGTAACTTTGGTTTTCTACAGATTTTCTCATCTTATTTTGTCCGTAAGAGAGCCAACCCAACATAGCCCGTTCCATAGTACGCTTTGTGCGAATAAGAGCAACTGTTGGTTTCTACGATCCCGCTTCATACGTCATAAGATGGAGGACACTGTCGAAGAAGTCTTTAGTCTAGAGGGTTTGAAGACCTGACCCAGTTTTGAGAATGCAGCACCACCTAGCTGAATTTATCTGTCAAACTACGCGCTCCTTATCTAGAAGTTCCTACTTAGTTAAATAATCCGTCTAAGGTTTTTAACTTTAAATTGTATTCTTAAACATATTCGATACTGAAATTTTCCAAAGTGATGGGCATTCATGTGATCATTGAACATTATTTTACGAGGCAAACCTGTAAGAAAATAAGTAGCCTTTGATAAACATATCTTGCTTCAGAATAATGCTGTCTGAAATAAGTTAAATCAAAAACTGAGTACGAGCCTAACAGAGGTTAATTTCATTGAATGCCCGGTTCATTTGATAACCGTGCATCCGTGCAAACGTGATCTTTGCAGATCCCAAGTATGTGTCGGGTACACTATCACAGTAGTATAAGAATATTGTGGGTCTTCTTGGTAATAATAATAATAATCTAACCTCGATTAACTTACTTAGTGGCTATTCTTTAAGTCATGTAAGGTTTTGTCATTTTGTGGTTAGAAGTTAATTACAACAAAACTCAGTGGGTTGAGATAACATTAACAATTTACGTAATAGGCAATCATAATTACAACTAGTATTAATATAATACTGTGCAGTGCCGATAAGTAGAGTCATCTTAAGTTGTAATTAGTTAATCTAATATAAAGTATACCTATTTATTTAAATGTCATGATGATAGGAAACTGCTTTCACTAATGATACAATAACAAATGATTACGATAGTAAAATATGGAAATATATATATATAAATATATATATATACAATATAAAAGTAGATAACTCTTTTCTATGTTTGAGTAATAGTTATGATGAGACTAATCGAAGACTATTGATTTACCCGATACCTAAAGATCCAGTCATTGATCATCTTCCTTGGTTTAGCAGTCAACATGAGTGGTCCGTTACTACGAATTATTATATATATTATAGACTTTTATACTGATTCTGTCTACACATAGAAATCATCATAAGAACGTAAGGGGTCAACCAACCCAGTCAACGCTCAGTACTCAACCCCTTATTAATCGATTGATTAATTTTATTTCTTAAGATACTGTTCTTAGACATTAACCGATTAGAGCAAACTTTTTAACGAATGAAACCGCTAATAATGAAATTTAATTCGGAATTTTATTGGATCATTAAATAATTATTATAATTACTAATTATTTAATTTACCTATGGATAATTTTATGAAAATGTATTACTTCACATTTGTCATTGCTTTAATCGCTTAATCTTGATTATGAATACGAGTACTTTTTATCATTACTCGTCAAATAATTACATCCTCCGTGATAAGAAAATAAGATGTTAGTGAGAAATTCAAGGAAACATGAAATTAAAATTTTAAAGTCTAGCCTCTCGGTAACAATGAGTATAACCACCACACTTTTTATAAAGTAGCAACGTTGTCTCTTGCTGCATGTCATGTCTTTTTTTTCCATACATTTACGTGTCTTGACTACCTTCTTTGCGTACTCCAGAAACATGTTAAAGAATTTATTGTTAGTCAGCGACTTTAGATTTTGTTTCATACCTACCTACCAACCTAATCTATTTGAAACATTTTCATCAAATTTCAATACAACAGTCGATACTTCACTTTATCTGCAGTTGCAGAGATAGTCTCGAATACGGAATACCTATCTAGAATGAATAGGCACACCATTGAAAACAATGGCCGATTAACTTTGAGTTTAAAGCTATTGACACATCATTATCAAACACTGTCTTAGTTTTATCAGTAGTAATGAGATCCTTACTGCTCATTACAGTTGAAAGATATCTGAGTTATCATTTATTTAAAATCGTGATAAGATATTTTTATCGTGTGACTGTTCAGTTCCTGTGTTCCTCCCGTTTAAAAACAACCAGTAATTGAGTAGTAATTCTAAAATAGAAATTTGAGCTATTTAATTTAATATGAAGCGGTGATAGCCGAGAGGATTGGATTATTAAAATTAAGGTTAATTTGCTATACTTAGTCCGCGAAAAGCAGGAGAATCTGTTAATCTGAATCTATAATTTCTTCAATCCTTATACTCCACACCAAACAGATCTTCCGCAATGTACCCTCTACGCACGTTTCGCTCCGAAACCTGAGCATCCTCAGGAGATGTTGACTTTACAATGAATTATTGTTAAGAGTAACAATTATTCATTGTAAAGTCAAGGAAAGTAAAAGATGTCGACTATAGCAAATTAAGCTTAATTTTCATAATATATCATACATTTCCGCAAAGTAACGCCTGCTTCTATTCAAAATTTGAGTGGGTAGGAGCTCGACTTTCTGTGGGCCGAGTTCGAATTCCAGCTCTGCTTTTGCCAGCAGCTTCGCAGCTTCATGTAGATTTTGTCGTAATTTCGGGATTTCCCTTTCTAAAAGATATTTATCCATCGTTCGGAAACGTTATATTTTTTCCTAATAAAAGGTAGCTACATACCGAAATACTGATGTCCTTTTCTGCACACCTAAAAACGTGGCTGATTGCAGGATATCATGATGATCGTCCTGTTCTTTTTCATGTTAATTTAATATTATTTCGTACTAAATAAATAAATAAATGTTCGTTCCCAAGTAACTATTATTAGTAAGCAATATTCAGTCATTAAATTGAAGGAGAGTAGTGACAAAAAATCAGAGCATTCATTTCTGTATTTATAAATTTGGAAGCAGCTGATATGATTGTTTTCTGCTGCATGAAACGACAGCAAGTGATTGAATTGATACCACCGCCGCACAGCGCTGCTGACACTGGATACAGGGTGCCTCTTATGTACCAAACTCTAACTTTTTTAATTATGTGCGTTTTAAGTAATTAAAATATCACTTGCTTCATCGGTGACGAAAAACTTCATGAGGAAATCTGCATGCCTGAGAGTTCTCGATAATATTCTTGTGTATGGAGTCCACCAATCCGCAACGCCCCAGTGTGGTGGACTACGGCCTTAACCCTATCTAATGGTATAAGGAGACCCTGGCCCTGTAGTGGGCCGGTATGGGTTGATATGATGATGAATAAGGGTTAAAGTAGTTTTATTAAATTACTTTTGTCCTCTATTAAATGGTTTTATCATACATTTCATTTCGTATATATTTGTTTTGAATAAGAACTGACTAAGGTTTTTGCAAAAACAAAAAAACTCGTATCTTTTAACATTAGCATTGATATACTTAGACAAAATTTGTATATTTTTGTTAATTCACCAATTTATAAATCAATGACAAGCTATGCTAACAACGCAATTTTGTTCAAAATACTAATCGCCTGTTATGTTAAGCCAGTTATAAAATAGCCTTGTCTCATAATTTCCTGGGGTTTTATAACTCATATATATATATATTTAAAAGCATACTCTTTACAATGATGTAAGCGAATCGTGTATAGCCGTAGGCCAACCTTAGGTATGAACTATTAAGTACGATTAAGTACTGGTAGATTTTTATGGTGGAAACCGATCGCTTATAAGCAGAACAACACTTTGTAGGTATTTTCCGCCCCAAGTTCATCAATCTGAGGTGTAGATGATACAATCGCTTGATGCGCAACGCTACCGGGTGGCCCTGGTTCGTACGCAACGTCGATCTCCATAGAGATCTCAAACTCCCCACTATTGCTCAATATTTAAAAAAACTCTCGAAAATTTACTTTGAGAATTCTATCCGACATCCCAACGCTCTCATAGTTGCGGCTTCTTTTTACTCACCCAGCCTTAGCGCCATTCTCAACAAGAGGAGGCCTAAACATATCCTTCACGACCTTGACGATCAGATTACTTCTGACAATGCTCCCTATCAGAACACACAATCAACCTCTGCACAGCGTCATCGCCGGCGAAGACGAGGTCCCCGACTTCTAACGTCATCCGGACGTGGGGACGCACCACGTTCTCGGAAGCGTGCGGTCTAATCACCGTCCGTAACCCTTTCACTCCAATCGTCGCCTGAGCCGAGGTTCGGCCTCACATGCGGCGCCCTCAGGCCGACGATCCCTTCGCTTCTTCGAGCCGTAGTGTTCAAACTCTTCCTGGCAGAGCCCCATTCCGAGGCACACCAACAAGCCCCGTTACGCTGTTAAAATGATTGGGGGAATGATGGGTTAATCAGCTACACACAATCCGAAAAAAAAACAGTAGATGTTAAACCTCATGTGTCTGTAATGACATTGGCAACCACCCTCTTCAGAAAGGGTCACAGCAACGCTACTTACGACAGCAATGATGTTTTAGCATTAGAAATAAGCATGGAGGAAATAATTCCCCGGACGAGCCCCGTCACGAAAAGCTCGACTGGTACCAATGTATGTATATAGAAGATAGATATGTATGTAAAAATACCTGTTTGTTGTAAATATTATTGTTTGTATCTATTAAAATTAGTAAAGTAGACGAGATTTGATATCGCATTTTTATCGTAAGACTATTACAGTTTATTTCACTTTTACTGTTATCGTCGGAAGGCCTCACAAATTGCTTGATACGCTCTCTGATATAAAACACAATGACAAAACGAAAGTATCCACTTGCATAATATTTAAGTGGGTATATATCTACGTATAACAAAATCGTAAAGATGTTGTCTACACGTTACTTATTTTTAGATAGGTAGTAGTTACAAGTTAAACTCCTTCCTCATTACAGAACAAAACCGAATGTTCAATCAATTTTAATCAATTTTTAAATCCCCGACAGTGGCAATTTCAAATTTATTTGAATTTCCTCTGGTTTTACTGCACCAGAAATTCAAATTCAAACAGCGTAAAGATCAGCAGAAAGAAACCGATAAAATGTGCCGCTAAGCGATTAAGCGTACTGGTACGATGCCGGGTAGAAAGCGATCAACGGTATGGATTTAATATACCTGCCTATAAGCCATCATCATTCATCAATTACCACCAAGTTAGATTCCAGTCAAGGGATAATTGTAGTTGAATAAAAATATAGTTTCATATACGTAGTGCCAAGACAAAACCGCAGCAACCACTTTCCATAAGCCAGTCGTGATTTTTACTAAAACCATTTTACTTCCAACTTACATATCTTATATCATATGCATTACATTGTATAATAATTATGAATTGAACAATGCACATGTAACAAAGTGCATAAACAAATGCACATTCATTTATTGATTGTGATATTGTTGTAACATCGCGTTATTTTTTCATTGAATATATTATTTCATGATTGTGTATTGTGTAATCGTTTTAACGTAATGCACAGGTAACGTGCGGTTAAGTAATGGAAGACTGTCAAGAGACTGTTAGCAGTTGTGTTTAATACTCATACAACTACCTAATAGGCATTTGGTACTTATTGCCTGCATCATCATCTCCGTTAATGCTAGCAACTCGCTTCTCTCTCAAAACTGAGAGTCAAAGGCTGATCCACTCTGACGTAGTAACGTTACAGTAAGTTGTTACATTAAGTAACAAATATCCAACTTTCGCATTTATAATATTAGTAAAGATCGTAAAGAAAATACCTACCTATGTTTTGCGGTCTGCCGCTTTAATTAAATGCAATCACGACATCGGAAAACCACTCCGGCCATTCTTCGGAGAATGTCGCTAAAATTTAAATTCACCATACGGTGCAAGTTTGTGTTTGTTCGTCATTCGCCGCTCCGTGCTGTGCATGACCGATAGCTAGGGCAGTGACCTCCTTATCACAGACCTATACATAGAACATAGGTGTAAGGACCTACGTAATCTGTATTTTTCAGTGGGTTTAATTACCCTACGATTCCTACGTGACCGCGCAAAATTAGACCTATATACCCAGGACCTACGTGCCGGTAAAATCAACTCTTTGTTTACTTTTTTCACGCCTACTAAAAGTATGCGTCATTAATCGCGAAAAAGACGTAGTTTTTTAACCTCGTTGGAACATGGTAACAGAGGCTACCGTGATTCACTTATAAGTAGGTACCTACCTACTAATCTGTAAATAGCTAAAATATTTAGTAGACGACCGACTGGCGCAGTAAGCAGTGATCCTGCTTTCTGAATCAAAGGCCGTGGGTTCGATTCCCACAACTGGAAAATGTTTGTGTGCTAAACATCAATATTTTTCAGTGTATGGGTGTTATCCACCACGCCAAAAAAAAAAGTGTCTGGGTGTTCATGTAATGTAGTTTATCATTCATAATAATTTATCAGTTATCTTCGTACCTTATAACACAAGCTACACTTGCTTTGGGACCAGATGGCGATGTGTGTTGTAGTATTTATTTATTTATTTGAATAGGTAGGTACCTACTACAACCAATTATTGGAATATTGGAATTTTCAAGTAGTGTAATATAGTATAGGCAAATTAGTACCGAAGCGGTGATAGCCCAGTGGTTAAGACTGGCTTTTTTACTTTAGTTATATAATTAAGATTTCACTTATCACCTATTCAATATCAACCGCGAACGAAAAAGTCAGGAGAAAACCTGCGTGCTCGGTGCTTGAGAGTTTTCCAAAGGCGTGTAAAGTCAAAAAATCCGTACAAGGCCAGCGTACGGCCTTAAACTTTCTCACTGTTTAAGGACACCCGAATCCAGTAATGTGATGAAACTAGTACCGATTCAAACTGTGTGATTAAGGCACCAATAAATTGATGATCTGGTTGCCTAGTTAAATTTCTACCTAAGTTTACTTAATCACTCGCGTTAATGACGGCCGACGGGCGCAGTGGCAAGCGGGTGCATAATAAATTGTTAAGTCACAACTTTATATTAAACAATTAAAAATTACACTGTACAGATTCTCTTTTCGCCATCATCTCACCACCGTGTAATTCTCACGTAATGTACGAATCAAAAGTGCATGCAAAAGTATAGGACTACTTGAATAAAGATATTTTTGACTTTGACTTTGACTTTTGTGCCTCCAAAATGGCGCCCTGTGTCCATCAATTTGGGGTGTAGGATTTAAGCCCCATGTGCTTGTAATTACACCGGCTATCATGTCTTGCAGACCGGAACAGAGCACTGCAAAAATGTTGTATAGCATTAGTCTTAAGAATGGCGATAGTACTTCCCCGGAGGAGCTTTCATATGACACAGTAGGCTCTAAGTACTACTACTACCTACCTACTTTACTACTATTACACATATTTTCTATCATTTATTAATTTTCTTTTTTTTTTTTTTAATTATTAACATAGCTTAAAAATTTTATTATTACATTATTATTATTACAACTAGTTTTAATTCAAATGTCTGTAATCTACCGTCTACGTTTTACTTCAAACTGTTTGATCAAGTGTGAGCTTTATCAATAGAGTTCGCTGTTTGGATTATAAATGGCCCTTTGTCGATCAACCCTGGCAACCCTACCGGATGTGGGCGGCTTAAAATATCATCGCTATGTCACTGAACACTTACATTAAGGGCGTCATTTCCATGGTAAAATAAAAAGGTAGGTACCTACTTAGCTCAAAATTATGATGAGACAGGTAAGTACTTACCAATAAATATAAGGTATACCTACATTTTTTATTTTGTCTCGATTTTCTTTTAAATTTTTTTTTTAATAAAATACCTAAATCAGCATGACCTGAATTATTAATATTTTCAGGATTAATAATAGTTAAGACTAGAAGGTATTTTTGTAGATTAGGTACCAGATAGAGTTATTATTACCCTCATACTCTTAGTTCATACTAGTCAACTAACTAGTCGAGATCTTTAAGCATATCAAGAATACCGTTTAAATAAGATTATTAGAGACATCTATCGGCGAGGCTAGGATTTACAAGTGAATATTAATGTGGAATTGTCATAATAATATGTTGCGAAGCATTAAATAATATAAATAAGTAAATTAAATATTTAATTTGCTGATCTTATCAAGAAAATAGAGGTATTAGAAAAGAATTTGAGTTGTTGTTCAAGGTTAAGTGAAAAATTGACATTGACAAAAGACAAAGCCCGCTCAGAAGCAGCTGATTTTGCGTTACGTTACACGACAAGTATTTTGTTATGGCGCTTAATATGTTTTATAATTCTTGTTCTGATATTTAGAATCCTAATATTTTCAATTTAATGATATAATAATTGAACAAAATAATAGTTCAGCAAAGAGTCTTCTTCTTTTTTTGTGCGCTCAGCGCATTGTTTTGATACCAATGACGTTCCGTACCCTGTAATCAGTACCTATGTCAGTGTGACATAAGATAATAAACATTATAAGTCAAAAATACTCTGCAGTTGACGACATGTAGCGGATTTGAATAATTTAATTTTATCAATTGAAGGTCACAATTCTACATTTGTATTTTAATCAGTTGGCTTGCCCCTTGTCGGCCCTCACTCCACCTATAATCGCCAGTGCTCTTGTACTGAGCTATTTAAAAAAAATCGACGATGGCGTCGGCGATGCTTAAACTTTTCAAAACAGAAGTAAGTTGTTTTTCTTATTGAATAAATATTAATTTATTTTTAAACTTATAGTCTGTTACTAAAAGCTCTTATTAAAAAAACCGCATGGACGTGTAGCTCAGTATTATTTCTCACTCCTCCAAATTCATTTAAAATTAATTCAGTCATCATTTATGTATTTTTACATAATAAAGAATTACGACTGAATTAGGACTTATCTACATTGGGGCCGACAGCATGTGAAATAAAACTATTAACCTCTTCTACTACAAATTTAGATTTTCTGGCAGTAGTTTAGTTGAATAGTCACTTTTCAAAATAGCTAGGTACAGTTATACCGAACTTTGTTCTAGTTCATAATATTTTATGTCTAAACGACGAGGCGATTCGTTAAAATATTTTTATGTCCATATCCATAATATCTATGTACCATTTAAATTTAATAAGGATCTCATTAATTGTTGGATATTGCACAAAATCAGCATATATACACTATGGTAGTGTATCAGGCTCTGCTTGACTATGGCTCAGTCTAATATGAATTCCTGTTCCTGTGGGGACTTTAGGTTAATAAGCACAGAGTGCTTAAAGAAGGTTTACTACAATTGTTAATAATAACAATCCAAAATCACTTTTGATATTACTTTTTACATAAAATATGTTTTTGTGGCTTATAAATATGAGATTGGTTCATGAGGGCTTTTTGGACCAATATTTTTGTAGTATGAAGTATTTTTGTTTGACAAACATTTCAGTTGGGAAATCTATTTGGTAGAGCTTCGGTTTGCTTTCTATCTATCTTGTAATGCGGCCCGCTTCAGCGGATGCACTTCAACCCTCCGGGATCTTTTGTGCTCTTCGGTTTGCTTTACAAATACCACTATTTCTGATATAAACCCTTTGTTATAATAAAATAGCTTTCTCATGTTGAAAAAATAAATCGGTTTGGTTGGTTCAGTGGTTTCTAGTATATTTTTTATCGCAAAATGTGTTTGAAGTCATTGATTAGTTTCATATATACCAAGTACTTACTGATCATTAATAATAAGTTTTAAACCTCACTGAGCTCAAAATTATTGACAATAACATTAAAAACTACTTGTTTTTTCCTAAACACTGTACTACTGAGAATGTAAGACAAACATATACATCACTCAGGTAATTTGGTATTTAAACCGACTACATTATTCATAACAAAGTAGAATATTTTCAGTGTATTGTGCGCAGTAGAATATATGAGGCAGTGGTTTCATCATGACTATCAATAATTCAGAAGAGGATTTTGCGCAACACTCTTTGTTTAAATGGGACAGCAGCAAATAAATTATTTTAAGTTCTCTATAGAATTTCACTTTTAAGAATAATGATCAAGTTTTATGATTGTTAATGCAATAACTTTTATGTTGATCATTGGTGCTGTGAATTAGAAATCTTTATTTCTCTGTGCTGAAATTCTTCTTTTATTTGGGGTAGCATGTGTGCAAGGCTTGAGGTCCCTATCCCAGTGTCTTAGACTGTAGCTGATCTATTGTGACTGTAAAAATATATAATTTTGAACACAATAGTAGGTAGATGAAGAAGGTTTCTCGCCGTTGTAGTATTCTTAGAGTTGTAGCAATCACTACAGAGTCCATGAGGATTTTACTCTAAATAAAATAAAATAAAAATAGCCTTTATTCACTGACTAAATAAATTTTTGCTCATACACTACAGATTTACTAAATCAATTTAATTATGTGATACTTATTTCTAAAAAATTCATAAAACTTTGCGCAACAACAACTGCTAACACCAGCGCGCTTAGTCAGGCTTAGTCCTTGGACATAGGCCTCCTCTAGAGTTCTACAGTGTTCTTTGTCTCTGGCTATTCTGCGCCATCCCTTTGGCAGCTCATCTTCCTATCTTTTTTGTGGCTGTTCTTTTTTCCTCTTCCTCCTTCGTCTCTAGGGTACCGAGATATAATATCTTTAGTCCTTTCAAAGATCTAACCACATGGCCAGTCCAACTCCATTTTAGCCTATTAATCTTCTGCTTATTTCCATTCTATGTTGGCATACTTTGAGCTTCTGTTGGAGAGCTTTAGTCAATCCCCAGGTTTGACACCCATAAGCAAGGATTGGAAGAATGCACATGTTATATACCTTTTATTTGGTTGGCATTGGAATATCTTTGTTTTTTAGTATTTCTTTAAGTGACCAGTAACAAGCCCAGCTGTTGTTCACTCGCCTTTGCAAATCCATGTCCATCTGCATATTTGGTGAGATTATTTGTCCTAAATAGAACTATTTGTCGTCTATTTGTCATAACCTTCGTTTTGAAAGTGTTGATGGTGTGATCTGCTAACTAGCTTTCTGATGCTAGTTAGTTTAGCATTTCTTGGAGAGTGAGGATTTTACCCTACTACTGGAGAAATAAATTTTAGAAGAGACATTGCTTTAGTACCCCTTGAAATTTCCTAATAATTAAATAAATAGCAAGTAATTTTTATTGACTTCACAGAGTAAAACTTTAGTAGGACTATTATTTCAATATTATAATAGGTACAACATTGGAAATTACTTCTGATATTGATAATTAATGCTATATTATTTAAAATTTAACTGAAATAATATATAAATCTATATACTCCACGCTTAACAGTTCTTCCGCTATGTGCTCTCTATGAATGTTTGATTATATAATGATTAAAGAAATGTTAAAATTACGAATTACAGGTTATGTGTATAGCAAATGAAGCTAATTTTATATCATTTAATTTATTTAAAACCTCGTAAATAGTTAACCGGTACATATTTAATCAATGTATATCATATCATTTTTCAGTCTCATTTAGTACTCCATAGACGTTACAGCAGTGCAGCACCAACAACAAAACTATTTATTGATGGACAATTTCTTGAATCAAAAACAAATAACTGGATTGATCTAACTAATCCTGCTACAAATGAAGTTATTGGAAGGTAATATTCTTTTTTTAATGTTACTTAAATGTACCTATGCAGGTATTTTACTGACTAATTATCTAGTGGTTGGCATATGTATTTGAAAGTGACTAGAGTATGCAGTATGTAGCAGTTATATTATAAATTTGTGTTTTCCTAGTATCTAACTATCTACATTTGTTCTTACCTCATCTTATCTCTTATTTGATAGTAAACTATTTATACAATCCTGTTACTTGCCTCCTAATCATCTTATAAAACATGTGAATGTTTTATGTTAATAGTTGTTTCTTAGTTAATTCAATTCTATTTTTTTACAGTCTTAAATATTCTTTGCACAATCTGTGTACCTTGTGGGAGCGTAAAGTCAATTGTTAGCCTGCACTTGTACTAAGCATACCTTACCTTACTTAAAATCAATAAATTGTTTATAGTTCCATAATATGTTAAGTTTCAGTAATGAAATGCTACAAGTACCTATCACTTTCTGTGTTGAATAATTTGTTACAATGCAATTCAAATAAAAGTTGCAACCATTGATAAGGTCGAGTAAATTTAAATCACTAAATTGAATTGTTTCAATTTTAAAATTCAAATGATGTGTGTCAAGCTTGATAAAGATTGTTTTGTCATTGGTTGCGTTTTATTAAATTTGTTACTAAAACAAAAATTGTTATAGTATTTTAGGTGAAAGATACAAAGTAACAAATGATATAACATTAGTCTTGATAAAGATAGGATTATTTTGTTTCTTTATGAGTGGTTTCTAATCTTTGATGTTTAAACAATAACAAACCGAAGGTGATAAAACCACATTTGCTTGTTGTGTAATATTCTTATACTATGCGTTTTCCTTTCTTTCATAATTTAAATAAGTTCATTAATAAGAATAAAGCGTCAATAAAAAATAGATTTGCAGAAGATAGACGGCCGATGTAGTGTTAACTCTTTTGTACAACATAGGGCGAAAATTATACGAATATAACCCGCGTCAATAAAAAAAGATTTACAGAAGATAGACGGCCGATGTAGTGTTAACTTTTTCGTACAATATAGGGCGAAAATTGTACGAATGAGATATCATGATACTGTGATGACATTAAAATATTTTTGCAGAGTACCAGAAACAACTCAAGCCGAATTAAATACAGCACTAGAAGCAGCGAAAAAGGCGTATAAATCATGGAGCCAGAGCACTATTATGACCCGCCAACAGCTAATGTTCAAGTAAAGTCGATTTTAATTTGAAATTTTTGTCTTGTATTTTTTAAAAACAGCCATTTCTTTTATTATTTAATGAAAATTACTTAGTTATATATCTTGTCAACTAGGTGTTGCTTGCGATATCGCATTTGTTTTTTTTTGGTTTTAAAATCCCGCATGTACCGTTTATTTGCTCGCACTGAAAAGTATTGAAGACTGAATATCATCTGCCAGTGTACTGCATGAGTTAAGGATCAATCTTCTTTAATCTGGATTAATTTATATTGTTTCTCATTTAAGATTTGCTCGCCTGTTGCGCGAAAATCAAAGCAAGTTAGCTGCAAAAATAACAGAAGAACAGGGAAAAACAATAGCTGATGCTGAAGGCGATGTACTCAGAGGCATTCGTAAGTTTTACTTTATTATAATATTATTACATTTAATCACGCCGCATGCGCTACATCGGTTTAAAAGTTATAGTTACGATTAAGAATAATACCAGGTCCTTTGGAAGGATCTCTTATGAAACATGACAGTTTTTTTAAAGGCAAAGCTCAGATCTCTTTTCTCATAGAAGAGCATAGAGCATAACCAACCAGTCTTGTTGGCTCGTCGGCAAGTCAGGGTTTAGTTTAGGATTTATGTAATATTGTTTTAGCACTGGTGTCTTTAGTTCATTCACTTTATGATTTAATTGTAAGTCTTCAATTTATCAAGATAAAAGGACTTTATTTTTACTTTGCGATTATTAACTTAATTTTTGTCCTCAGTTGATTTTTATCAGTAATTGGTTTTTATCCCTAGTGGACATAATCCGTTTAGTAAATAATATTTACACCACTTATAATGTGAACACATTACACAGTCATACGCTACAGGTTCTTTGTCACAGGTCCAGGTCCTTTGAAGTCATCTCTTATAATACATGAGAGATTTTTTTTAAGGGTGCAGGAGGTTAACGTAATTTTTATCAGTAGTTGGTTTTTATCCCTAGTTGCCATCATCCTTTTAGTAAATAGTATTTACTCCACTTATAATGTGAACACAGTCACATTCTGAATTCGAAATTATGAAGCCAGTTTTTATCCTTAGTTGATTTTTCCTTAGATGGATTGTATCCTTAGTAAACATAATCTTTTTAAAAAATAAAATTTACTATTTTTTTTTTAGAATCGGTGGAACATTGTTGTAGTATAACCTCTCTACAGCTAGGAGACTGCATCCAGAATATCGCAAGAGATATGGACACGCACAGCTATAAAGTCCCACTTGGAGTGGTCGGAGGTACGTCTCGACTTTATTAACATTAACTGTAACTAGAAAATTCCTGTCCATTTAATACTTTTTTAAAATTTTATTTGGCAAACTTAAATATTAATAGAAACTGATTTCATTTCAGTTTTACTCATTTGTCTGTCTGTCTGTTCGAGCATAACGCGGAAACTTCAGAACGAAGAAAAATAATAGGGTCTCTTTAGGATTGGGGATGATATATTTGTTGATTTTATCACCTTGTGATATATTAACCGATTTTAATACATATTTTTTCATTAGAACAATTATACCAGCAGTTTTACTCCATAAAAGTAAAGATCTGACGAATGCCATTTGAGATAGAGGGCAGAACTCCTCAGCAAAGAGCAGAAACCCACCCACTTAAGTGTTAATATTTCCTAACTGAAAACGAATTTAGAATTTCGAATAGCACAATGTTACCATTTTAGGGGTAGCAGCATTCAACTTCCCAGTAATGATTCCTCTCTGGATGTTCCCCCCGGCTCTTGTGACTGGCAACACCTGCCTCATCAAACCCTCGGAGCAGGACCCCGGTGCTACCGTCATGATGATGGAACTGTTGCAAGAAGCTGGCGCACCCCCCGGAGTTGTCAATGTGAGTATTCTTTTTGGTCTATATATATATTTGCCGTGTGGTGACGGCTGATCAGGATACACTACAGGATACAGTTGTCACTACCCCTTCTCTTCCAACGGGTGTCGTAAAAAAATAGCATGTAACCGCTACTGTAGAAGTCGCCAAAACATAGAATTGCCTTGAAATGTTTGTATATTAGGGCATGACACCACCAACAGTAGCATGCCGCATAATTTTAATTCGATATGTGTTTTATTTTAACTTTTCAAGGTTGTCCACGGAACACACGATACGGTCAACTTCTTCTGCGACAGCCCTGACATCAAAGCAGTTTCTTTTGTCGGTGGTGACGCGGCCGGAAAACATATCTATACAAGGGCTTCGGCTGCAGGTAAACTTTTGCCTTTTACAAGATTTCAGAAGATGGCTTTTCGTTCAATTTTTCTAAAATTTTAAATGCAAAGATTAATTCTAATTTCTTCATAACAATTTTACATTGTTATGAAGAAATTAGAAGAAATATGCTTTAAAGTGACCTGCTAATCGTTTCTGCGTGGACAGATTTTTTTATTCCACTACAAGTTACGGTTAGCGGTTAGCTTGGGCAGAAGATAATTATCTCCACGGGGAAAGGACAAAAATTTACCTTGTCCCACAGCTTTATTTCTCAGAGCACTGGCGCACAAGTGGAAATAATATCCATATAATATACGTGTATTAATAAACGGGGGTAAACCTCTCCTATTCCATGTTCCAGTGATTTAGCAGGTGGGTACGTTGTCAGGGGATTTAATCGGGGATATAATTTTAGCTCCCGGCCGTGCTAGCCCTGCTGTTGGTAAGGTGTGATGCAGTCTAAGATAGTAGCGGGCTAACCTGTAAGGGAGTATGGTAGTCATACCCCTAATAGGTTTCTACGCGACATCGCACCGGAACACTAAATCGCTTAGCGGCACGTCTTTGTGGCTAGAGTGGTAACTAGCTACGGCCAAAGCCAGACCAGAGAAAATTCAGAAATGATAAATTTGCCCCTTCAAATTGCCCCTGCCGTCAACCGAACCCGGGATCTCCTACTTACATTCATAGCACTCACCGTTGCGCCAGGGAGGTCGTATTATTCTAGTTTGAATCATTAATTGGTTGGTGCTAAAGCTGTCGTGATAAAAATATGTATGAAAAGTACCTAATTTGACTAATAATAATTCATTAATTTTATTTACTGATTTATCTAGGGTTAATATATTAGTTTGAATAAATAATTTATGTACTACGACAACGCACACATCGTTATCTAGCCCCAAAGTAAGCGTAGCTTGTGTTATGGGTACTGAGATGACTGATGAATATTTTTATGAATGATATGCATAAATACTCATAATGGTGTTTATGTGTATATATAAACACCAAGACACTGAAAAACATTAATGCTCATCACACAAACATTTTCCAGTTGTGGGAATCGAACCCACGGCCTCGGACTCAGAAAGCAGGGTCGCTGCAAACTGCGCCATACGGCCGTCCAAAAGTTTCTTGACTGACTCTAACTAGTATACTTCAATTATTAATGTTCCCATAGGCAAACGAGTACAGAGCAACATGGGCGCTAAAAACCACGGCGTAATCATGCCCGATGCAAACAAAGAACACACTCTCAACCAGTTGGCCGGTGCAGCGTTCGGAGCTGCCGGACAAAGGTGTATGGCTCTTAGTACAGCTGTTTTTGTTGGTAAGCATTCTATGTATTGTGTACAACGGATTATTATTACAAGTTTAAAATGCATATATAAATTATCGGAACCGACAGGATTTGAACCTGCGACTCTTGGGCAATCGCGGCCTGAGCGCTTTCACCAATTAAGCTACGGCTCTCCTACCATCGATGCCGAAATTAGTACATGCCTTTCACATCAGTCTTATAGCGACTGTAAATTTATATAATTGATAATTCCTCCAAGTTTAGGTAAAAACACTAATAAAAATTATAAAAATATTATTACAAGTGAAATGAGTGCAAAGAATTATAAGTGTAGGGTTTGAGTGTGAGTTACTTGACTTCTTAAACCGCGGCGTAATAATGCCCAATACTAACAAAGAACACACTCTTACCAGACCAGTGAGTCGGTGCAACATTCGAAGAGGTCGGACAAAGGTGCAAAAGGTGTATGTAGCAAGTACTGCTGTTTTTTTTGAATATTCAAAATATTCTTTGCAACGCTTTCTTCAGGCGAGTGGAATGAGTGCAAGGTATTATAAGTGCAGGGTTTATGAGTGTGAGGAACTTGACTACCTCAACCGCGGCGTAATAATGCCCAATACTAACAAGCCGGTGCAACATTCGAAGCAGTCGGACAAAGGTGCAAAAGGTGCACTAGGTGGTGTAGCAAGTACTGCTGTATTTGTTGATGAATATTCAATATATTGTTTCTTCAGACAAGTGGAATGAGTGCAAGGAATTACAAGTGCACTGTTTATGAGGGTAATCACGTCAACCCATCACGGACCCATTTCAGAGAACGGGTATCCTCCCACAATGAGAAGGGGTTAAGTGCGAATTGGTCGACTCCACACACCTTTGAGAACATTATGTAGAACTCTAAGGCATGCAGGTTTCCTCGCGATGTTTTACTTCACCGTTGAAGCAAGTGATATTTTAATTAATTAAAACGCACACAACTTATAAAAGTTAAAGGTGCTTGCTGGGATTCGAACTCGGCCGCCCGAGAGCGAAGTCGAGCTTGTTCCCATCCCCGCTTCAAAATGCCTGAATAAAGTGGCTCTTCTAACGAAGGTCGGCGATCATTCTGGCAACCTGAAGTTCGGACACAGCCGCTCTGAAAGTGACCAGGTGTAGCTTTCCTGTATTATCAGTTGTAGAAGATAATATGTTGTACCACGAAGGATATGACCTAGATATCCTGTGAGATAGGCCCTTATTAGCATTACTGTATTTTTGGGCGAGTATTCGATATATGTGCGAGGGAATGTCTGAGCAAGAAATATGTATGGAAGGAACTCGGGTGAACAAAACAGCTAATAATGCCAGATGTGAACAAACCCCCACTCGTAATCATTACCGGTACCAGAATTTGGAGCGGCTGGGCAAAAATGCATGAATGACCCGTAGTACTGTTATATTATAAGTAACGAATGCGTGGTAAAATGAGTGCACAGGATTATAGTCAAAAGATTGATGGGAAACCAGCAACTATATGAGTGAAGGAAACATATTTACGTTTCCTTCAGTTATATAGTATAGTATAGTTAAGTTGTTACGAAGGAATAATAAATTGGAGCATTGTGGGTATTATATTAACACATTTATATGAGTGTGAGACATTATAAGTGAATGACAGGTTTAGTTAATATGTACGAGTATCTTTATGATACCTTAAGGCTAATTCGGAGAAATAAGTATAGCCTTAAAGTAATATATATAAAATTAGCCTTAAGGTATCATAAAGATATATGTTGACTTAACCTAAAAAGGAGGTGTTTTTTAATTTGTTTTTTTAGGCGAAGCAAAAGAATGGATACCGGACTTAGTAGACCGTGCGCAAGCGCTCAAAGTAAACGCCGGCCACGTACCCGGAACTGATGTTGGACCAGTCATATCTGTTAAGGCTAAGGAGAGGATTCTGAGGCTAGTTGAATCAGGTTAGTTCTCTTACATTTCCTTCATCACTATTTTAATATCATGTCTTTTATAATGTTTAATGTTATCTTTCATTCGTGTTATAGTTGTAAATAATATATTATTATTAATATACAATTATAATAATGTAATAATTTATTATTATAATAATTTTATATATTTGGAATAGTATACATTGAGTACATAAAATAAACCGTGATAACTGCATTAGTAAAAACTGTGTTGCTATTATCAGGCCGTTTTGTTAGTTACAATATTTAATTATGGCAATAAGTTCCAGCAGTTAGTTTCTGAATACAAGCTTAAAAACTTTTCTTGCGAATATGTGTGTATGTGTGAGTGAGTTTGTGTGTAGTAAAAGTTATTTCGTATCTTAAAATTACAGTTCCTCTGTTCCACAGTAAATTAGGTTTCGGAGCCAGTTACTTATTATCGTTTTGCACTATCATATCCATAAATGATGTAGTTCCATATATTTAGTGTACGGGGTTCCTTAATCAAAGGGAAAAACGAAACCCTATTACTAAGACTCCGCTGTCCGTCCGTCTGTCGGTCACCAGACTGTATCTCATTAACCGTGGTAGTTACAGTTGAAACTTTCACAGATGGTGTACAATAGATGGTTTCCGTTGCCGCTACAACAATTAGTACTAAAAAATAGCACAATTAATAAATAAGGCTCCCAGATAACAGACAAACAAAAGATATATTTATCTGCCTTATAATGAAGAGAAGAAAAAATATCTTTTTTCTTCTCTTCATTTTTCTCCTTTCTTCCTTCTCGTATGTGATATAATCAAATACTTCCTTCATCTTATGTTTCCAACGTCTTCGACTACATTTTCGATCTTTTCTGTTCGCGTCATGAAAGTGGGACATTGGTGATGCTTATGAACATTCGGTTAATATACTGCGTCACATAGGACATAGTCTATGTTCTTTTTCACAGCCTCGAGTATATTTAATTGTGAATTAAATTTTCATGTCAGCGTAAATAGTCTTTCTCCAATAGCGACGTTGATACAATTTGCAGCGACGCTGCAAATTGTATCAACGTCGCTCCAAGACCGTGGGTTCGATTCCCACAGCTGGAAAATGTTTATGTGGTGAGCATGAATGTTTTTCAGCAACTGGGTGTTTATCTTTATATTCTAAGTATTTATGTATATTATACATAACAACATTCATAATTTGGGGTTAGATGGCGATGTGTGTATTGTCGTAGTATATCTATTTATTATAGCTATGCTCAAAATGCGATTACGCAATCATTATCCTTACGTTTAATTTTTAATGATTACCAGCCAACTTATATCCTTAATTTTATTAACAGGTATCAAAGAAGGCGCCAAAATCGTTCTAGACGGACGAAATGTTAAGGTACAAGGTTTCGAAAAGGGTAACTTCGTCGGACCTACTATCCTGACAGATGTCAAACCAAATATGGAGTGCTACAAGGAAGAAATCTTCGGCCCGGTCCTAGTTTGCCTATTCGTTGACACATTAGATGAAGCCATACAATTAATTAACTCGAACCCTTACGGTAACGGCACGGCTGTGTTTACAACAAATGGCGCTACCGCAAGGAAATTCGCTTCAGAAATCGATGTGGGTCAAGTTGGAGTTAATGTTCCTATCCCTGTCCCGTTATCTATGTTCTCCTTCACGGGCACCCGAGGCAGCTTTTTGGGCACAAATCATTTCTGTGGTAAACAGGGAATAGATTTCTATACAGAATTGAAGACTGTTGTATCTTTTTGGCGACAGAGCGACGTATCTCATACCAAAGCTGCTGTATCTATGCCCACGCAACAGTAAATAAATAACAATCTGATTAATCTCTGATAAAATCCATAATATAATTTTATGTGACTATTTATTGTTTCCAGTGCCATTTATTAAATGTAAGAAAAAGTGTAAAAGAGCATTTATATTTTTATAGAAATGTTTAGTACTCATAATTTATAATAATTGTCTTCCCAATATTGTGATTGTAAAAAACTTGTATTTATTTTGTTATCAAATCTGTTATACAATAAATAACTATTTAACTATTACAAAAAATGTGTGTTTGTATATATTCTGCATTCAAATCCTCACAATTTATCAAACGAATAACAAAAATTAAAATCAGTCTCAACTGAATTTATCCATTTTGAGTTTCCAAGTTGCGCCTGCGCATGTGAGTAGTTTCTGAACGAGGTGCAGACGTCAAATCATGACGCATTGTTGTGACATTGACAGATATGAGAACAGAAGCATGGATTTATTTACAAACAATAATGTGTAATATTCATAACAATAATACAATTTCGGGCATCCATATAGTTGAATTTGAGATTTAAATACACATAGGAAAGAAATGGCAATTTTGTGAAAACATTTATAAATGTTTTGGATGTCCAAATGTTTGAATGAAATGCATGATATCATAAACAAAAGCAATACGTGTTTCCTGTGAAGCTTTGTACTTGGTCGGCTGTAAGAATGGAGCACGCACGTTTTTTTATGTGCAGTGCCACAAAGTATGTGGTTTTCGTGTTATTTTTGTCTTATTGTTTCTGTTTGACACCGCAGTGCAGGAATGAAAAGGGCGAAGCTGTTGACTGGTAAGTCTCTTGTACCTGTAATTTCTTTCTGAGAAACAATGACATCTTAGTGCTTAGTTACAAACTAAATAATAATACCTCATACCTTATTTCTTTAAATATACACAGATCAAAAGTTTATTTGCAAAAATTCAGTTTTCATTATAATAAACTCTTAGAATTGATTATATTGAAAACTTTATAAGATGTTGAATTACTAAGAAATTGCTTGGGTCTATTTAATACACAAAATATTTCATAACATGTTTATTAGTTATTGAGTCATTAATGATTCATTAATATGAACAAAGGAAACCTATAATAAATTTGAGTAATAAGAACTGTTGTGGTTTTCCTTTATTATATTATACAGTGTTATCTGTTTATTAATTTATCATCAACATACATTTTAAAAACTCCTTTATTATTTTACTCGGTTTTATTATTTATTCCACTACAAGTTATCTATTGACTGCAATCTTACTTGGTGATAAGTGACAAGGCAGTCGGAGCTGGTATACCCCTGGAGGGGAATACCCCCTGTATACCCCTAATTGGTTTCTATCAGAACTCTAAATGCAGTGTGGCAAACCTTTGTTAGTAGGGTAATGGTCTAGAGGAGGGATGGGTGGGTCTCAGCTCCATATTTTTATCTCCTCCTTAAGAGAAGCCTTCTGCTCAACATTGGTAAATTAATAAGGTGGGGCTAATACTGTTGTACACAAATCTATAAAATAAATAAATATTTTTTTAATTATTAAAAATTTATTTCTCACAAATAAAAAATAACACTATTTTTAGAACTGTCACATTGGTTAATTTTGGGCTATTTGTAAAACTATTTTGTACTGCCACCCAACTATTATTTATTTACCTACCTATGAAGTGCCCAAATATATTTTTTCCAATTGTGAAGTTCAAAATAAACTTTGCTGGGTACTTATGATAATCTACAAAGCTTTGCCTACCTATTGCAATATCCTTCCTTCAATGAGAGATGGAGGCCTAATTGTACGCTAGGTACTCATGATGGAAATGCATTTGTCACAACAAATATTGAATTAAATTTATTTCTATGCTTTTTAAAATATGTAGTTAAGAACAGCCTTAAGCTCTAAAAGGCGAAGTATGGTAATGATAATTAAGTAACTTAAATTTTTATAAATGTATTTTATTTTTAGCAATTGTACAGTTTTGACTATTGATAAATTGTATAAGCAATAAAATAAATAAATATAGAAAATTGGAATATCTGAAATTTTTTTTTAGGTTTTATGTATATAAACTACCACGAGAGAGAAACCATTTAAATCCTCTAGTAAGAAAAGGAGTAGCATATATGCATCTCACTCCATCCAAGCTGAGAGGGGGTTGGATTATGTCTGATCTGGCTATAAGTGATCCACAGTCAATGGTTGGAAGAACATTAGCACCCTTATATCAGGTTTGTTTAATAAGCTTGTGATTATCGTTACTTTTAATATGTTAAAAACTCAAACCTCTTGTGTAATTCCCTTCGTCATTTCAACCAATTGACGTCTACTGCTGGACATAGGTTTGTTGGGAGTTCCACAATCCACAGTCCTGGGCCGCTAGTCCCCAGCGGCTCCCAGCGACTCGCCTGATGTCATCTGTCCACCTCGTTGCGGTCCGACGTACGCTGCGTTTACCGATGCGGGGTCGCATTCCAGTAGTGTTGCCCAAATGCAAGAACAAGACGAGACTTAGCCAGTCTTGGTCTTGGTCTTGCGGTAATACACCTGGTCTTGGTCTTGGTTTTGGTCTTGCGCTCCCAGTCTTGGTCTTGGTCTTGGTCTTGCAGCAAGAGTCTTGCAAGTCTTGCAATTACCTATTAGTCTATTACTATTTATTAAAGTTTACTTTAAATCTTAGAAAAACGTATTAGAATTGGAACATTGTGAGCTTGAATTAACATAGCCATAGTAAAGATCAAGCAGATTAATAAATAACTGAAGATTTGATAAGAAATTCGAAAAATCAACTGACCTATATGTCGTTTTCCATGGAAGTAACTGTTTCTTAATAAACATTTATGATTTATAAGCTTACATTTGCTAAAACATGTAAAAAAACATGTATACGTTTTTAGAAAACAACGAGAATTAGTAAAAACAATTATTAAGTTAGAATCGAAGCACAGCTCAATTGGAAATGACTGGAATTAAAATAATTCCTTCATTTATAGTACGTTTCCTTGCTTTTTACCGCGCCGCCTCGCCACGTGCCGGCTCTATGAAAAGGATGCCGCCGCAAATCGAACGATGCCGCGTGCGGCGTACAAACACACACTAAATATTACCTACTTGTACAGACGCGACCCGTGAATAAAATATATGTAAAGAATTAGTGCCAATCACTATTCTTTACATATAAGTGAATGTTTTGGCGTGCATCTATACTAATATTATAAAGCTGAAGAGTTCGTTTGTATGTTTGATGACAGTAGTTTTAAAATAAATAAATAAATCCTGAACGTCACTATACCTCCAAAGTTACTATTCCTCGTGGACGAAGTCGCGGGCACAGCTAGTAAATACTTACTCTCATCATCTCTCTCAGAGATATTCGAACACTTTTTTGCTATTTTTTCTTGTAAAAACTTAAGAAATATAATGACTAAATGTACAATAATAGTACCTAAGTAATTAGTTTAAAACCATATAAGTAATCAATATTATAATTACTTACTAGACTGGGTGTTCATATGTACGAATATATTCTAAGTATTCATGTATATAATTCATAAAAAATATTCATCAGGCATCTCAGTACCCATAACACAAGCTACGCTTACTTTGGGGATAGATGGCGATGTGTGTATTGCTGTAGTTTATTTATATATTCATAATAACATTCATCAGTCATCTTAGTACCCATAACACAAGCTACCTACGCTTACTTTGGGGCTAGATGGCGATGTGTGTATTGTCGTAGTATATTTATTTATTAATTTAGTATTTACGCTTAAAATTGGTCAAAGGATCCAAACTTAATAGGCAGGTCGATCATACCAACTTTTTGCAATTGAGACGTACATTTTTCACGTCAAATATGGCACGGAAAATAATTATTCTAAAATAAATAAATAAATATACAACGACAATACACACATCGCCATCTAGCCCCAAAGTAAGCGTAGCTTGTGTTATAGATACTAAGATGACTGATGAATATTTTTATGAATCTATATATATAAAGGAGAAAGTGTGTTGTGTTGTGTGTGTGTATTATGAAATCTACTACCTATCCTCACCATTTTATCCTAATCATAATACTACTTGCGTGATCAGTATAATGTATTCATTTTCATTCTTAGCACTCTGAAACTTATTTATTCTTTGGAACACCTGTAGGTACTCTTAAAATTCGAAATTATTTTGCATGAATAGTGTCAAATGTTATGATTTCGGCGCGGCGGCAACGATTGTTTTAGATTTCAAAAGAAGCCGCCGGCGCGTGTATCATAACCATGTACTTCCGAAAAGCGGCAAATTTCTTTGAGAAGTAAGTACAAAACCTTTGATGCCGCATTATCAAAGTGCCGATGGTTAAAACATAACTATGCATGCACTCAGTTTGATTTTAATAAATATTTTTTTATTCGCTATGTTTATGGTATTAGTCGTAATGCGCATAGGTCCAGTTTTTCATATTCTTTGATATAGTTTTTTGCGTCTCATAGAATTCCTAAGCGTACCTACCTACCTATACACCGAACTGTTACACCTAACTACTCCGTGAAATAGCGCTAAGTCCTAGCTGCAAGACGCAAGAGTCTTGCAGGCTATGTCTTGTTCTTGCTCAAGTCTTGCACGGTCAGTCTTGGTCTTGGTCTTGCTAAAAATACGCGGTCTTGTTCTTGGTCTTGGTCTTGCAAAAACGCAAGAACAAGACCAAGACTGCAAGACCAAGACTGAATTTGGGCAACACTACATTCCAGCATCATAAGACCCCAACGTCCATCGGTTCTCCGAGAGAAGCTGAGTTATGTACTCGTCGTTGATGTTGAAGCCAAGCCCGTTCCAATCCAGAAGATTAAAAATGTCTTCCAACGCTGCGGTAAACAGCTTCAGGGAGATAACATCTCTCTGTCGCACTCCTCGATGCAGTTGGATCGGTCTCGTAGTCTGTACGGACTGACATAGTGGCGTTTCTGTACAAACACTTTAAAACTTTAATGTACCGGAAGTCAATTCGGCATCTCCGCAGTGACCTTAACACAGCCCAGGTTTCCACCTAATCAAAGGCTTTCTCATAGTCCATAGACGCTAAGCAAAGTGGGCGGTTTTACTCTTCGGTCTTATGTTTAACCTGCCGCAGCGTATCTATGTGGTCAATGGTACTAAAGCCCTTTCGGAAACCGGCTTGTTCGGGAGGCAGCAAGTTGTCGTACGTAATTCCCTTAGGGGATTGATTTTCCAAAACCTTTCCTAGTGTTCACCATAAAGAAGGAAATTTTGTGCAAATATTCTCTATTAATGGTCTATCAGTGGAACAGTGAACTGTCCTAGTATCTTCAATAAAGTCACTCATTATGCTGTATTTTTTATACTCTTACATTTGGAAGGTTCCTTCAGTTGGAGTGTGACATAACACTTATCCGACGTTATGTTATATTTATTACTAGAGCCCAAGACGTTTTATTTATCTTTTAATACATACATTCGTTTGTACGTAAGTTTTTGTTTTGTTTTCAGGATAAAAATACGATTTCTCTTGTATACAACGACCAGCCTCCAGCAACTGAACATCAGCCAGATCTGTTGCATTCTGTGGCTGCAATGTACTCAAAAAGTAAAAAAGGTAGTTATCGTTGCAGTCAACATTGTTATTTACCTATATCAAAAGCTTATAAGTATATTATTGCCGATACAAACGCAGAAACTATCATTAATAGTTCAAACAGCCTTTGCAGTCCATTGCTGGACTATAAAGGCCTCTCTCCAGTGGCGTGCACTTAATAATGCGCACACGCACAGCCTACCCTAAAATTGATATTTTAAGCAATTTTCCTGCTGTATGCTCCTTGGGGCAGGAGTAGGGGGATGGTGGCGATTGTTTTCTGATCAGTCATACATTTCATCATAAAGTTGCTCTACTAAATAATGTTTATAACTTAATTTCAGGTCAAAAGAGGACATGGGAGAAGAAGTACAAAAAGTTCAAGCTTGGCGATAGTTACTACGACGACTATGATCTAGCAGAGATGTGCAAAATGCACTCCAAGTTCATGAAGACTAAAGTTGAAAGCGGACACACAAAGGGCGTTATATTGGGGGACAAGTTTACTTCTTTGTGGCTTGTGCATTCCGTGCCTAGGTTTCCTCCAGTGCCTAATAGTAAGTTTGGTTAATAAAAATATACCTTAACTAGTAACGTTTTTCTCAAACCGTTGTCTAACAGTTTTTAAAGATGGTTTCAAATTAAACTAGGTATATTTATTTAAGTTAAACCGGTTTCGCCATGTCGATTTGGAATGCTCGAAGCGGTTTGGTATGAGAAAGAAAGCTACTGGCTAGCTTTCTTTCTCATACCAAACTAACAACTAGCACTAACCCCGACCGCTCCCCACTAAGCTGCTAACTGATAGAATTGAACACGTCCGGACAATCAACCCAGTCATCACTCACAAGGGTACTGCGTATTAACGGTGATTTCGTTCCCTGATACCGTTTTAAAATTTTAACTGACATCTATTTTGTTTATTTATACAACAATAAGAAAACAGTCAGAGAGGAAATTAGGACATACAGTATTAAGTATAAAGGGCGAGTAGCGGCACATGTCGACGACCTGGCAGATCAAACGGGAGAAGACGGCAGTCTTCTTTTCTCTAGACTGAAAATAAAAAGCATTCCACTTAAACTCGGACTTCAATTTTAACACAACAAATTTTAGTTAAGAGTTGTTTGCGATTAGAACGAAAAGAAAAAAATAGTAATTTTCCTATTATTTTCAGTACACGGCTTAAACGTAAGCTCATACAGCTATCCAACAACTGGCATGAAATACGGCCAAACATTCCTGTGCGTATCAGTTCAAACGTCTACATTGAATCAGATTGCAACTCAGTTGAAATACAACCAGCCTTTAATCGCTTACTATAATATACCCCAGGAGTTCGACAGTGAATTACCGAATTTAGTGGATGTTGTGAAGAATAAAACAATAGATGTATCACCTTGGTTAGTATTACTGCTTTCCTTAATAGGACATTTCCACCATATTTTCCAAATTCTTATAACCTGGGTATCTTTAAAAAAAAGAGTGAATAGGCATCTTCTAGGCAATCGCGTCCCATCTTAGGCCACATCTTCACTTTCCATCAGGTGAGATTGTGGTCATTACTTCCGAACATCATAGTACAGTTTTTCAAGGTCATTATGCTTATTATTTCGGTGCAGTTATTAGTGGTAGAAACTATAACGATATAAAAAGCAAAAGAAAAAGCAACATTAGTAAGTCAAAAGGAGATTAATAATTTAATAATAAATTCGGTTTTATTTTGTTACACTCGAAATAACAATCGAAATATTTATTCATTGTATTGGTTCAACATGGTGATCCCAATATCCTGAGAGAATATAAAAAAAATTCTAAGCCTTTTGAGGTTGCAGTAGAAGTTTATTTCGTGGCTTAACTTGCGTGAAGCATTTTAATCAATCAATCAATCATTTATTAATCGCTTAATTAACTGTCTTCGATTTTTTATATTTATATATTTTAGTATATATTTTATATATATTTTGTATATTTCAGGTACCACATTGAAAGTTTTGAAACCTTGGTCGGTCGGAAATTTCTCTCATTTGCCAAGAGCGCTATGTTCAACGATGATTTGTACAGTGGATTGGTAGCTGAGGTTTTACAATCAGATTTACTCGTTGAATCCTGGACCAATGGGCCCGGAACTTTGGATTCGGAATGTACCAGAAACTTTAAGTAAGTGTATTTTTTTTTTCAATTCAAAGATACATTAATTGTTTAGGCACCAAATGCCATTTCTTTTGTTTGCCTATTTCTATCAGTAAGATGTAAAACAGGTCACAGGTTAGAGTGAAATTACGAGGTAGATTTTCCATCAAAGACCAACATTTATATCACAATATAATTATTCTTTTGTAGCAACTTCTCTACCCAAGATTAGCCTATTCAACAAACTTTGATTATGTATGTGATTAGATGTTAATATAATTTTTGCTTGGCATTGTTCTTAAAGTTGATGTTTGTTAAAATTTCAAGTGACGCAAGTTATACCTATGCTTAATCGCTACAAACACAACACGTCACACATGGCTAAAATCATAGTAGGTAACATTGATAGGCTCAAATTCCCGACGGCCAAGACTCTGTTTTCAATGCAGTTGCGTTATACAGATTTCTTTGTTATAGTTCGTAACATACATCGGTGGGAAGGCTAAAATTCCCGATGCCCAAGTAATCGTTTATGTCATCCTTGTTGATTGAACAACTGCAACTACTGACACTAGTAAATAGGACAAACCATTTGTGAAAATGCACTAAAACTAAATGCAATACGGGTTTGTACCCATGAACAGCTACAAACACAGTATCTATTTTTATTTCAAATTCCCTATGGCCAAGATTTAGTTTAAATGCCAGTTTCGTGACGTAAGTTGTGCGCTAAATGCTTATTGCTTTTTCAGAGTACGTAACATAGATAGGCTCAAATTCCCGATGGCCAAGATGTCGTTTACTTCGCATCACGACCACTCCAAGTGGACGGTCGCCGTAGCACACAAGATGCATAACAGTCAAGACACGAAGGTCGCTAACTACTGGGTCTGTGTCGGAGATATTAATAGAGCGGTGAGTTATACACTAAATACCCTAGACGCAAAGTGAAAACGCTGCTCGTGGAATTTTTGGTGGTAGTTGACTTTTTTAGTTTTTTATTTTAACGAATTACGTAAAAAACAGTAATTTTATAAAACGAAATATTTGTTTTTTTTTTTTAATAAATAAATATAAATAAATATACGACAATACACACATCGCCATCTAGCCCCAAAGTAAGCTTAGCTTGTGTTATGGGTACTAAGATAACTATGAATATTTTTTAAAATATTTTTATAATATAGATATAAACACCCAGACACTGAAAAACCTTCATTTTCATCACACAAACATTTTCCAGTTGTGGGAATCGAACCCACGGCTTTAGACCCAGAAAGCAGGGCCGCTGCCCACTGCACCAATCGGAAGTCAAATTTGTAGTCTGAAACTACTGAAGCAATTTTAATGAATCTTTCAACATTAGGCAGCTGTTTTGTCCAGAAGTGATATATTTTACTAATACGTAATAATATTTCCGCCTGAATTATACAATTTGTAAAAGAAAACGCGCTAACCTGTGGCTTTATCTGCGTGCGCTAATAAAATGATTTGCCATACGTAAATAATTTATACTCCAAAATATTGGTCTGCGTTACCTAATCCATAAGATATTGGTATCTTATGATTAAGTCACAATAACGCAATTACGGTCGAAATTAAAAAAAAACTTGAAATGTGATTTTTAATTGTTGTTTTAGGCATAGAAAAGTTATTCCTAAAAAAAATTAACATCAAGTACATGTTAAGTATGTCCCTTTAATTTGTTTTATTTGATCGCATAATGTCGGAGATAATTCAAAATGTATGTTACGGTACAGTACAGGACGTCTCTGAATGAGAAATTAGCTTGACTAATATAACATTACTTTCTATCCCTTAGCTAGCAGGTAGTTTAAAATAAAATAATGACAGCCCAACAGTAAATAAAATATATACTTTTTTCCAGTTACCTCAAGAATCCCGCGGTGGAGGGACAGTATGTACGTCGGGTCCGATACTGTGGGGCAATTTTGCGCACCTCATAGAATCTGTTCAGCCATGTCACTAATATTGTACTTAGAGACAAATTATAACGAACAACTGTGATATTTAAACATATTATTATGAAAAAATAAGTATCAATATCTTCATTAACAAACTGTGCCACCTACAATACCGTAAGCGCATTGCACAACATTCGAATTCAGAACGTTTGAAACTAAAACGCGACCTAAAATGCTTAGTGTCTTTTTATCTAAATATTACTTCGTTTATAGTTAGATTTCCTGACGCTACAAAAGATTTTTGCAACGAAATAATTGTTGTAACGGGTATGATAACTATAGTAAACTCGAACTTACTTCCTAAAAGCGGCATCTAAACGGAACGCTAAATCGCTTGGCTGCACGTCTTTGCTGGTACTCATCAAATGCTCAAATATTTTTATTATAAAGATGCGCCAAGATAACGTTTGGCATGTGTAGAACAACCTAGGTAATCCAGCTCAGCATTCTGCTATAAATCCTATCCAACATGATATGATGAATTTATAAAAGTTTTTTTTCTTTTAATATTGTGCGTCACCGTACCTTTAAGTATCGCCAAAAATATCATATATTGATTGTAAATAAATAATGTATACAGTAAAAGCCACTTAGTAAGATGTAATGTAAATAGTTAAGTCAAAAAACAACTTCAATGAATTTAATATTGTAATCGATTTTTAGTGTGTAAATGTTGAAGTTATTTAAAAAGTAAAAATATTAAGTAGATAGTGTTGTTATTACTATCCTGTTTGCTTAGCGAATATCTTAAGAAAATGCAAACAACCAATAACAGAGTGACAAAGCATCCAAGTATAAAAAAGGGGGTGTGTGTATTATGACATCTTTTTAATTTCATTATTACAATTAATTGATATTACATTCGTAATCCCTATGCCTACTAATATACAATTAATGTCAATGTAAGTTTGTTTGTTACGCTTTCACGCAAAAACTACTTAACCGATCCTCATGAAACTTTGTACTCGTATTCTTGGAAGTGTCAGAAGTAATATAGGATACTTTTTATCTCGACATTAAGCTCGGTTCCTTTGGGAGAGGGGATGAGTGTTTGACGATTTTGCACCATAACTCCGACAAATTATAACCGATTTAACTAATTATTTTGTACTATAAAGGTTATAATATGTGTTTAATTATTTTGCCCAAACTGTGGTTGGAGATAGAGGACAGAACTCTTCAGCGGACAGCCGCAAACCCCTCATTTAAGGCTTAGCTATACTGAATATTTTTTTTTTAGGTTTACAACTAAATATAATGCCACATCAAAAAATAAATTCAAACGCAGACGAAGTCGCGGGCAACAGCTAGTAATTAATAATTGCTAGATTTAATAAAATAATTTACATTATCAACACCATCACATCAACCCATTACCGACCCACTACAGAGCACGGGTCTCCACCAAGCTAGCCCAATTTCGCGAAAAATGTCTGCTTAAAATTATTAACATTCACTGATAACTTCACTTTAGTGTATATATGAAGTGCACGCCACTGATTCCAAGTAGGCTTTTTCTAGCCAAGTGCCAATCAGTCCATAATACAAATAATAATATTAGGTATCAAGGTATATTTTAAACTACGTCTTACGTCACAAGTACCTAATAAAACTTCATAACACATAAATTTTACCCAACATAAGTTTTTGTATTATACTTATCGCGCTCTAGTCGAGTTGAATTTTATTCCTATTTGTTGCTAAAAACATAAAGATTTTACTCATGATAAGTGTTAAAAGGAATATTTTGTTTCTGTATTTAAATAAATTTCTTCTAAGTTTGTCTATGAATATTCAAGGATGGGGTTATATCAATTTACACTGTAGAAACAATGATAATTCGCCCGTAGATTGGTGATTGTAATCAGTGACATACCTATCTTATAATTTCTCTTTAAAGTTTTCATTTGTAATTTTTATTTACGAGCCATAGAAATTAACTAAATTCATAGATCCAAAAGAAGTGTTGCCCTTTTTACACTGTTTACCCGAGAAAAGGATATCACTCATTTTGTACGTGTAAATTTACCTTAGGTTAGAGGTTTGTGGGCAACAGAATTGTCCAATGCTTAATTTACTTTTGGTTTAGTTCATTTCTGGACTCTGAATCGGGATAGAACGTAATTCATTGCACACGAAAGTTCGTCACGTAAATTTTAGCACCTCTCAAGGTAAAGACTATGGCTATGGTTTCGAGTGTCATAACATTAATTAATATCCATACAGAGAGTACCTACCGATGGACGTTGGGCTCCCAAAGTGCAAGGATTGACTCCTTGGGTAAACACCTTTGTCGTCTGGTGATCTGAAAGTCATGTATCCAGCAGTGGACGTTCATCGATTGATATAGGTAATCATAATGTAGGGCACCGGAGATAAACTATATTTTAAAAAAAGAAGCTTCACTGGCCCTTCGTATTAGCAGGCTAAAATTTAGCGGAGCCGTAGGCAAGGCTTTTATTTATGTTTTATTGTTGAGTAATAAACACGTGTATTAATAAAGAATTAATTTTAGGTGGTATATTTACAAACCACCAAGTGACGTGATACCGTTCTTCGAACTGGGGCATAATTTTTCTTTCATAACTCCTGACTCTCTTGGAAGATGGGAGGTATCCGAGAAATATATCACTTCCAACTCGATGCTGCAGCACACACTTGCACCTATATTCAGGGTAAGAGTTTGACTTCTGGCAAAATATGTACCTACAAAATTATTGTATTTGACGGCCGAGTGGCGCAGTGGGCAGCGACCCTGCTTTCTGAGTCCAAGGCCGTGGGTTCGATTCCCACAACTGGAGAGTGTTTGTGTGATGAACATGAATGTTTTTCAGTGTCTGGGTGTTTATCTGTATATTATAAGTATTTATGTGTATTATATTCATAAAAAAATATTCATCAGCTGTCTCAGTACCCATAACACAAGCTACGCTTACTTTGGGGCTAGATGGCGATGTGTGTATCGTCGTAGTATATTTATTTATTTATTTCTTTCTTTATTTATTGTACTCGTAACTATTTCTATCTGTCAGAAAAAAGTTGTCTGCTAGGGATATAAGCTAGGAAAGTTCTGCAAAAGTAAGGACTTTAGACATCACAGAAAACTTGCCTTATGTTTAGGTTTCATTGATTTTCAGACAACATGAAAAAAAAATATATTAAATAAATAAAATAAAGAAAATCTAAATAATAAACATGCATTAAAGTTAGTTGGGTACCCATGCGCGGGTAAAGAACTCCTCCATCTTGCTAAGCTAAACACTAACGGTCAAATATGGAGTAGACTTTCATGAAGTGTAGAAACAAAGTTATGCATAAATATTTGAAGTTACAAAGATCGGTCCATTTTCAATTACAGCCAACTTATGCAGATTATTTAGCAGTAGCAATATATGACAAGCGAAAAGGTGATCGAAATTTCGCGGGTTCAGTAACTCGTGGTGTTCTAATGGCCGACGAATTGGGCGGGGTTTGGATTTATCACACTGTACCTGGTTTAGTCAATCTGAAGAGTAAGTAACTTGATACTTAATATTTTAAGGTATGTTTTAGTAGGTAGGTAGTAGAGCTTTTACGACAGTTTATCCTGGGAAGTAGGCATTTACCTACCATCGCCATGCTTATTTCTGCCTCAAAGCAGCATTTTTGCAAAACTGTGTTTCAGTAGACAGGACTTCAACTTCACTAAGTTATGTGCGTTTTAGCCAATTAAAATATCACTAGCTTCAACGGTGAAGGAAAACATCGCGAGAGAACCAGGATGCCTTGGAGTTCTCCATAAAGTTCTCAAAAGGAGTGTGGAGTCCACCAATGGGCCAGCGTGGTGGACTATGGGCTGAACCCCTTCTCATTGTGGGAGGACATAGGTGCGTGCTGTAGTGGGCCTGTAATGACTAATGGGTTGATATGATGATGATGAGCCCAAACCTACGCCCCAGGTTCGATGTAACTATTAGATTGTAGATTTTAGTTTTTCATGTTTATTAGTTTCATAATTTTTGATTTTGTTTATGATTTTGTATTTCATGATGTCCTTCAGGGTTTAATAAGCTTGTGTTAATGTAAAAAATATCATTTGTTTATATATTCTATGTTATTATCCTTTTTTATGATTATTTTGTTATTGTTTAATCGCGAGGATTCAGTGACGACGAAGCTGGAAACCAGAATGAGGCTGGCTGAAAACCAGTGCTGCGCTTTTAGTATGCAGCTATCTATACTGAGCCAGCTCCTTTGTCACACACTTTTTTTTTCTTTAACAAATTTATGACACAAATGTAACATTTTACAACATAAAGACTATTTTTCTTTCTTTCTTTCATATTAAATAAAAAAAAAATGTATTGCAAAATGTACTAAGTACCTGTTTCTAGATTTGCTTGCTCGAACTGTATTGATGCAATCCAGTCTAGTTGTTTGTATAACAAAATAAGAGTTCACAAGGGACAAGGTATAAAGCGCAACGTCTAAGAGGAACTTACTCGGAATTCCTTTAAATGAATAAAATAATTAGCTGAGATGATATTGATAAATTATAGCTACTGATGAACGGAAATTAAAAAATGAGATTGTGCGGAATGATTACAATAATTTTAATTGATGAACGATAAAAATCTTAACGGTTGAGATGTCTTATTTGCTTCATAAATGTAATAAAAGTATTTCATTTAGGTAGTTAAGCTAAATATTAATCTAGTTTATCCTGTCATAATAATAGAAGATCGTCCTTCTTTTCCCGAAAAAGAAGCTTCCAACGGGCACATTCTTATGTGCTTATCTTTGGATATAGACGCTGTAAATGCAGTTTTACATAGCCTAAGGAATATCTACCCCAAGCCGACTTATCTAAGAATTCCTGAAAAGGTACAGCCTTTGTTGCCTGAATGGAATTTATTCAAAATGCCTATTATTGGGTGAGTCATTATTTTATACGTCAAATTATTACCACTTTTATTGATACGCAACTATTTAAGACGGATTTATTTGTCCTGGCACGGTAGTTGAACATTAAAACCACTGTTCTAGTGGTTTTAATGTTCAACTACCGTGCGTATTGAAAAAATTCTTTATCATTTAGAGCAAAACCGAAAACCAAAAATTTCGTGACACGGGGCAGTTCCTTGCACGTAGAGTTCCTTGCGCGGCGCCCGGGCGACAAGGAATCCCTCTACCAAAAGTTCGCCATCTCTAAGAACATCGTTCTAGATGTGTACGGTCAGAGTAAAAGTAAATACCTTACGTCTATATGCGGAAAGAAATACAGGTACTTATTAATTTTCTCTTTACTTATATTATTAATGCGAAAGTGTGTTTGTTTGTTTGTCCTTAAAGTCCTAATAAAGCAACCAATTAACTTGACTTAGGGCATAAGGTTAGTAGAAAGGACAGAGAGTAAAAAACGCAACTTTTTATCCCAGGAAAACAAACAATTTTCATGGGATTTCTAAAACAGTGTCAGGTATATAGTATTATTTGGATACGGATTTATTCTAGGTATATCTAAAACTACCCTTATAAATCAAAAAAAAAAATCCCGTTGTAAACCCATTCTTTGGGTTTTTTAAGTGTTTTCCATTGTAAGTATTTTATATAAAAATAGGTACTGCTTTTTCAGGAATACCCTGTAAAATCAACATAAAATCAATCTGAATCATCAATCAGAATAATTATGATTAAGAGCAATTTATAAGTTACTTTTATTGTTCGGATGTAGTAATAAACCTGACCATTACTAATAAACATGTAAGGGTAGTTAATTTCTAGTCATTACCCACATTTCTATTTCTACTTTCTAGCGTCCGCAATATCGATAACATATCCCTCAAACTTCCTGAAAAAGTTATTTACCTAATGAACAGGACAGACCGAATGTGGTTTGCAGTGAGCACTGCTGCACACTGGCAAAATCTGGGTTCTGGACCAAAGCAGTATTGGGCATGTATTAGCAACTTGGATAAAGAGGATAACAGCGGTGCGGGTGGCGATTTAGTGTGCGTTGAAAACTATAGGATTTGGCATACATTTGATAATTTTAAAGTTGAGGAACCAAATTGTATACAATAAAGAAAATATTTCTATGATATGTATTTTCGTTGCAAGAGGAAACACTAATGATTAACGATAGTGATAGCCCACTAGGTAAGACTTCAGTCTCCGTTTCGGGTGGACTGAGTTCGATAGCCGGAAGGCATATCTATTTTTTTAATAGTGTTTTTTGTAATAAAATATTACTAGATTTAATGGTATAAGAAAACATCGGGAGGAAACTTTCATTTCAGGGATTTCTCCACAATGTTAAAAAAGGCGTGGGATGTCTACCAACCCGCAGTATATAAGCATGGTGGTAACCTAACTCCTTCTCACTCTGATAGGAGATCCCGTGTTGGTATTGGTTGATAATGATGATATGATCGTAGGCGATAGACGTTGAGCTGAGGACACAAGGTTCTGGGATGGCGACCCAGCATCGGAAAACGTGATTATGGTTGACCCACGGCTTTGTGGACAGATCAAACGAGTCGCAAGGAGCTGTACTGTACAGTATACACAGATGGTCAAGCAGTGGACGTTCATGACGATGATATTTATAGACCATTTCTTCATTTGTAGGCAATTTAAAAGAGAGATACTCATGGTAGGTAACATGAAATAAAAGAATCGAGTAATATAAGAAATGTTTTATGAACACAAACATTATTTACACAAGTGTTTATAAGGTTGATCATTAACTGTTAATATTAATGCCACCAACCGTTAAAAACGCACAAATTTATCTACGATAAGGTAATGAAAACTTTTTACATGGCTGCTATACGTCACTGGACTTGCATGCGAAGACTAAGATGCGATGAAAACATGAGACAACAGCGAATAATGTAGATAACTTGTCCCTAATTAATAATATGGAATAGTTACTGTATCTACTGATAAAAATAACCTATTTCTATTTTTGGCATATCAATATTACTATAGGCTTATTCTTGACAGACCACTCTTAACCGGTTACTTATATGAATAATCAGTATAATCAGACAGTAGTTTTCACTTTATAGTACACACGATTAACCGTTTATATAAATAATCAGTATAAACAGACAGTAGTTTTCACTTTATACTTAGTACACACGATAAGAATATTTTCGATTTAGGTACACTTGCCTTTCTCCAAGAAGAAAAAGTGTTAGACCTAGGTTTCCAATAGGTGGTAATAACCTACTTGCAGCCATATTTTATGGATCTTTCATCCTTTTTTTGTTACCAATATTAATCCTAACTCTTTGCGATGTCTCATGTCTTCATCTTTAGAAACATTTAGTTACCTCTTAATAAACCAACGTAGATAATTGAAACTGTGTGATTCGAGAACAATAAATCGATAGCTAAGCAAGAGTTGCTGGAATGAAATCGTTATATGATCATCCCGTCACAATCGCAAAGTCGAACCGTACTGACTCTAAAATACTTAATTGTGATGTAAACAAATCAGTACACATAATTTGGCACATACATCTACTATCCCGTGCCTTCGATAAGGGATCAGCAGGTCGCGATACCTTAGTTTACTTTAATAATACATAAACATTTATAATATAGCAATAAAAAAATGAAAATTGTGCATAAATTAGTTATTCGTAAGTATCTTCTTTCTTTGGATAAACATGCATAAATTACCAGTGTGGCAGTTACAATTGCTAATAAAGCATTATGTCCACTATTGGATAAAAAATTCGGTTATAAAAAAACGTGAAATGTTAATACTTTAATAATTAAGTTTCTGTAACGTATGAGAGGGTCAAACAAATCTTTATTGACTTAAAGTTATCGTATTTACATCTTAATATACTTTTAAATATCCAATAATTGACTTGTGTTGCGTAAGTTGAAAAGTGATTCAAATGTTTCCACGTTTTAGGGTGATTAAGATTAATTTTCCAACCTTAACAGAATCTAGCAATAGAAAGAGTAATCGTAAATCAATGGGCCCTCAAAGATGGCATCCTCGTAAACCAAGAGTCTTGCTTAATCTTCAAGTAGTAGGAGTCTCTCGGTGAAGGTGATGTAAGGGCTTCCTCCAAGACCTTCAAAGCGCTTGTTGGTAACACTTTTGCACTGTACTCCGCTGCTTCTCCGGGCATTGTTACTGCGCAAGTGGCTGTCGACGATGAGCTTACGTCCGAACTTGGGGTTTCTGGTCGACTGTAATAAGAATACGAGGTTATAATACGAGATCAAGTATAAGAAATAACGTATATGTCACTCTTGCAGCTTGCGTTTAAAATTTACACCTAAAATCTAGGCAACCATGATTGGATCAAGTTTTTAATAAGGAAAGCTAATGCAGTAAGATATAGAGTAACATGCTTTCTTTTGATATAACATAATATGGTCGATTCCACTACGAGGTTCGAATAAAAAAAAGGAATGATTGGTTTGAAAATTACGAATCTTGCTTATGAAAAAGCGAATTTAATTTTTTTTTTGCTAAAACAGAATTTCAGGCTTGTCCTGCTCTGCATACCGTCTCGTCTCGTCTCGTTACTGTACTCTACTTTTTTAGCAAAATATCAAAAAGTAGATTTTTTTACTAGAAACTTTTACCGAATAAGCAATAAGCGAATAGGATCCACCCATACTAATATTGTGAATGCGAAATTGTGTCTTGTTTGTTTATTTGCTGCCTACATTCAGATCAACTACAGCATCGATTTGGCACATATATTATGGCTTGTAGGTGTAGGATTATTTTATCGGGAAAAACTTTAGTACATCGTTTCCGGGGGATTTAAAAAATAACCTATGTTACCTATGCACAGGTCTAAACTTTAACCGATCTCTTGAATGAAATCTCACATACATGGTTATATAAACATGTAAAAGATGATGCTGTCTGAGATGGTAACGGGCTAACTTGTTAGTAGGATAGCAGTTACCTATCCTAATCTGTTTCGCTTGGTGTCTTTGGCGGTGTATAAAATTTGCTAAACGGATGACTTTAGTGCATACCAATCACTCATTTCTGTAATTTTTTTTGGGATGAGTCGTTTCTGCGAAGCTACGTCCATATTTAACTAGGTACAGGAATGTAAGATACCTGGACGGCTGGCTAGGCGGTGTCAGCTGCACGGGTGGGGCGTATATCTCTGCTGCAGACAGGTCTGGCGCATGTAGGAGAATCACGTTCAGTCGTTTTGCACGCAAAGACGCCCGTAGAGCCCGCGCCGCTCCCCACGTACCCCACCTGACCGCAGCCGCGCCTGCATTGCCCTCGCTCTCCGCATCTGGCCTGGTCAGGCTGTCGCATGCGGTATCTGACGTGAGTCCTGGAAACGAAAGTAGATTTTTAAGTAGATAACTTAGTTGTAGCAGAGCTTTATGCAACCGAACTCTTCCATTACGGCTAGCATGGAGGCATAGGAGATATTTTTCTCCCTGGGGAGACAGAGAGAGAGAGAGAACCTCTTACATATCACCAGGAAAGACTAGCAGTTGTTTTTGTAGTGGAATATGAAAAAAAAACTTTTGTACTTAGTAGTTACTTAGGTCTGGATGGTTTTGGTAGAGGTCGTCATTTGACGTAGTTAGACGAAAACAATCTTATCCACAATGTGGCATAACGTTGGAATAGATAGGTGTGCAGTGTTTTGTCACACTGCAACTGATAGCACTCCTAGGAAAATAAACAGTTTGCTTTTTGTAAATGAATTAAAAAGGTTTGGTTTTTGATTTTAGCAGGCCTGTATGGAGGTCTTAATTGGACGTAGTTAAACGAAAATAATCCAGCCCACAAAGTGGCACAGCTTCGGATTAGTAATGCAGAGTTTTGTAACACTGACAGCACCTTTCAAATGTTAGAGCATGAAAAATACTGCATGCCGTATATTAAATTACCAGTAAACCTGTAACTGTCTCAAAATTGCCCCAATTAGGTACCTTTTTGGATTATTTTTGTTTAACTACGACGAAATGATGGCTTGGACAATAGTATCAATGTTACCAATGTAAAAAAGTCGTCCAGCGTAGGGATGATCGGAGGCTGCTGCGGCGAGCATCGGTGAGAAAGATCGAGCGACTCGCAGAGCTCCAAGCACGTTGCTTCTCAAAGCACTTTCCCAACAGGCAGCACCGCCGCGTCCGCTGCTTCCCGCGGTGTTGATGACTGCCCATACACCTGCGTCATCATTATCATCATCATCCGCCACAGTCGCTGGCCACAGGCCTTCTATCTCATAGGAGGGAAGATTTTAAAGCAGAGACATCAAGCATAAAAAGAATAATACTTAACAAATCTATTGTTTATTAATTTAGATAAATATACATACCTAATGATATATATATATTTTCTTTTCTATCATTTATAGCTTATCGTAATTTATATTATTATTTTATGTTTATGCATATTTGAATGTAGGCTTATAATAATTTTACACCACCTATTTGTTCTCGCTCTTGTTGTTCTAATCCTTAGGTTTCCTGGCAGAGATCGCTTCTAAGCGATAAGGCCGCCTTGTGTATTCTACTCGTCATCTGTTTTTCTCTCTATTTGTCCTTTATATTTCTAACTGTATAGTGGTGTACAAATAAGGAGTTTAAATAAATTAAATAAATCAAGGCCCAATTCGGAATCGAATTCAGAAGTTCACGATATCCGTAGTTTATTTCGCTAACCTACACCAAGGCAGAGTAGGGTAGGGTAGATAGGTACACCAACGTATTATTTGCAAATTAATAAAAAAAAGGTAAATATGACAAGAAGATTATTATAAAATATAATATAGGTATATCGATAAACAAATATATTGTCAAAGAAAACTGTGTTTTCTAACTTAAAAAAAAAACTTCTAAGTATTATATGAAAAGTGCCATCTATGAACGAGGGTCAGAATTCACTCGTAGACATAAGTTACCATAGCTGTTCTAAGTTCCTTTGTGTCTGTAACTCATGTAGGGCTCAATAGATGGCACTAGGTACTACAAAGTACAGGTTACATGACTATTCGGGGCGAACCATATTTATTACTTGCTCATATTTTCATAAATTTTACCACAGTTCGCTTCCGTTGCTATAATTTACATCTTGAAATACAAATTGAATTATTTATAGCATAATTTTAACTATAGTACATTAATTTTAAAAGTTGATTACGAGCACTGCTGGTGTAGTGGTATCATGCAAGATTCCCATTCTTGCGACCCGGGTTCGATTCCCGGGCAGTGCACTCCCTTTTTGCTCTCAAATTATTATTTATTTTTTATGATTTTTGTTAAGTGTACCAGATTAACCTCTCTATATAGAGATAGTTGCTTTTAGATTTGAGAGATTTGATATATATATATATGGCAAATTGAAACAGGTATTTTGTCTGCCTTTTGCGGCAATTACATCTTTTTTTTTAATTTAATAAAAGAAACTAAGCCGATATTTTCGTTACCGAGTTCAGAAACACCGGAGTTTGGCTTGGGGATACCTGATACCAAAATATTAACAATAAAAATATAAAAAAAAAATGAGTTATGACAACGGGTATGCATGGATGTATTTAGTTTTCTAAACATAATGTAGAAGGAGTATTTGAGGGTACTCAAGTCCTCCATTATTATAACAGATCATTAAAGTACATCTACATGAAATAAAATACAATATCCTATTTATGAGTACGGAAGGCTACCCTAGTACCGGCACATGCGGGCAATGTTATATGTTGGAATTAAAGAAAGGTCAGCGGTATATCACCGATGAGATGGCCAGACCAAGTCAAGGCCGCAATCGAGGCTCCGAATAATGCGCAAGAAAGGCAGCCGAAGAGTGGCGATGGATTGTTCAGATAGCCACAACACCCAGATGACTAGTACGACCAGTCAGGCAGTGTCAACGACAAAGAAGAAGAAGCTTAAATACGCTATAAAAATATATAACCACGCATCGCGTCGTACAAAAAAAATCCATCTGGAAGCCTGGTATTCTTTTGCTACGATAGGAGATATAATTTCTACAGCGCAAATTGTAGGACAATCTCCCATCTATCCCCATCCCATTTTCCCCTCAAAACTACGATTGGAGGTTAATCTAGGGATTCCTCTTGGATAAAAGACTTCCTTTAATTCGGCAACACATTGGTTGCTCCTCGGTGCTCCAGATTTGCATAGGCCGTTTGCTCACTATTTGTGTATTTATAAAAAGATTTATGTACGAGTATATTACCATGTTCTCCAGCCGGTAAATGCTGGGTTGTCGCCCGCGCCGCTTCTTCTAACAAATCTTCTCTTGCAACATCCAGTTCTAAGGTTGCCAGCCTTGGAGAAGGCTGGTCTTCAGGAGTGGCCGCAACGTGAGCTTGCAGCCAGGATTCTGCCAAACGAGCGCCCAACCCTCCTGAACGGCAACCGGCTATGACACGCCATCCTTTGCCGCTAAGATAAGTAGCTATCTGAGAATGAAAATAATAAGAGCATTTAAATGGTATCTAATATACAACATTGATATTGATATACATAGTTCAAATATAAATTACTAGTTGCTTTCTGCGGCTTCGTTCGCGTGGAAATTTTTAAGTGAATGACTAATTTGTTCTCTCAGTATGCAAAAAAAAATCATATATAGATGGACAACTAACTTTTTTATTGGTTAAACAAAAGTCTTTTTAAAATCAAGAAATGAAGTAATGCCCCAGAGTTTATTGTATATTTTGGTACGTACGCACCAACCTACATTGCGAAATAATGAAGTGAAATTGTTTCAAATGAAATGGCACGTCTAATAACGTACGTAAATTAAATACGAACTATTACTTAGTATATCCTTAATGACATGCAAAAATTAAAATGACATGCAATTTGTGACGGTTTTCTTAGTAACATTGGTTACTGCCAATTGACTAGCATGTTGCCAGTTATGACTTGCAGCTCTGAAACATAGTCGCTTAATATGGACCTGATAAAGGGGCTCAGAGTCAGCGGACGATGAAGAAAGGAGTATGTCACGTAATTCAAAAAGGGTTACCGACATAGTTCGACTGGTTATGGGTGGGGCACATAGTTCAGACAATTGATGGGGCTGAGACTACAATAGGTCTCAAGTTGCCTGGAATGCCGACCCAGTAGGATTTTGGAACTCTTTACGAACGAGTTTTGTCAACCAGGAGACGTTAATCAGTTGATTTGATTTTATGATGATGATGATAATGATTGGCTACGGGCAAGTGTTTGATAATACTAAGCAATAGAAAGAGCTCCAAATGGTTTCAAAACTCGTAGGGCTCCGAAGAAAATTGATGTGAGTACAATCCTTAATTAATACAATAATAAAGATTGAGTCAAAGACGCACTTACCTGCAAACCGAGTGCGGAGTCCACTGAAGTAACGAGTACAGTCTTTGCACTATCAACAGGCGACACTTCAGCCACTCGCACCTTCCGAAGCAAGTATAACAATAGTGCGCCAACGATGGAGCACAACGCTGCCAACTGCAGCCCCAGGGATAACCACGTGAGAGGATCCATTGTCTTAAAGCGAGCGCATTATTTGACCTGTTATCTGAAACAATAAAAAAAAAGATAAGTATTAACGTATTAACCTACGTTTGCTGCATAGCTTAATCTACCTTGTTTTGTGACAACGATATCACGTGTTACAGTGATTTTATAAAGTGGGTAAATAACTTTTGATAACTATAAATTCTTATTGGCCAGATATTTTAATCAAATTGATTAGGATTTTTACAAATACCCTAATAATTATTATTAAAATTATATTTGATTCACTACCGATGTTCATGACATTGGGTATTTTGATTTTGATATAAATACGACTCAATTATCGATACACTTCCGTCCTGTATGGACTCGAACGACGGAAAAATACCTCCTGTTGTCTTTCTTAGTCGTTATCACTTGACTTAGAATCTGTGACGTTTTCTATAATATCGTGTGACTCCGTTTATAATTTTGGATTTCAATATATATATTTATATAAAAAGAGTATCATATATACAAGTATTAATGTCTTCTTTGATTTCCTATATTTGTCGGTCTTAATTTTAAATAACGATGTTTATACAAGCTCTTTTTTTCCTTATTAATAATGTTAATAAATCTTTGCGGGCGATGCGTAAATCTACCTTAATATGATTTAGCATTTCATTATATCCAGTAAGTATCGTCGAGCAATTACGTCGCTTTCAACGATCAAATAACGAATGAATGAACCGTGTCGTGAGTTGTATTGATAATGCTTTGCCGCCTACTTCATGCCATTTTGTTAGAACGGATTTGAATTCTATAACTATTGTTAAGTTTGTTTGTCAATAGGTCTGTCCGTCGTCGGAGTCGCTTAGTAAACATGGCGCACAATGGCCGGCATAATAATTCATAACCCTCGAGAATTGTTGTAGACAATGTCGTTCTCATGCTCCATGCAAATGTATTCGCACTTAGCCTCTGAGTCGCTTTTGTTTAGAGTAATTTAGGAGCTCTTATCATATCATTTACATTTTTATAAAACTTTAGACTCGTTATTTTGTTAGCTTGTTACGTTTTAGAGTATTTTGTTTAATATTATGTAGTGGCACAACTACTTATTAGGATGTTTTTGTAATGTGCTTCTTCACTTTCAATTTATATTTGCTGAGAAGGTGTGAAAAACTGTATAGGCGCAGAAAATTTTGCATGGTTTTATCACCACGGTCTACCTGCCTTCAGAATACCTTACAAAAGCATCTACACGTTCCTAAATGTTGAATCTACCACGGACAGGCCGACATTTTTCATTAATCCTTCTTAGAAAGATTCAGCTATAGATTGGATTTTCACATTCGAAAGTGAATACATCAGTCCAATTAAATCTCAAAAAGAATCCGATTTTTGATTCTTCACTGGTTATTAAGAATTCAGCCCTTATGAATACTCCATCTTTTTCTGCTGGTAATATTGTGAAAGAAATGGACGGATTATGGACCTGTCTTAGCTTTGGTCTAATATTTTTTTGTAAATGTTTATTTATATACCTATTACCAAATAAAGCAAAAATAGTCTCAATTATAACCTTGCTGATTTTAAAATATTGTTATTATTGCGTTTTTAAGAAAACGATGTATATTTCGAAAGTAAAACGCTTTTCGATAATTATCTTTTTTTGTAACAAACGAAGATGAAAGCAACTGCCTCATGCCAGCTTCCAATTTACCGCTTACGGTTGTTTTCTACTATAATTGCGGTTGTTTGTCTATGAAAGTCCTTTTCAATGTGAAAGAAATCGAGAGTTTACTCCGGCTGTTAGTTTGGTTACGCTCCGTTACCTACTTTATTGCCGACAGCGTATCTAAATCAAAGGTTGCTTTCAATACAGTTAAATCACGAATGCCGATAAAATCGAAGTTAAAGAATTTATGCTCACTTTTATGACCTCCAATGTCGATGCTTGTAAGATTTGTAGTACGTTTTTAATTGGCTAGTATACACACAGGGGTCTCAATAACTTTCAAGGTCTACTGAGGTTTATATATTATTCCTTCTTGGATCTGTAACTTTATATGATCCCAAAACATAGTATTCCTGAAAATATATGTGAAAGAACAGCGTACATAAATCTTCGCGGAAATCTGTCCTGTGTAAGAACTGGAAATAAGGCTCAACGAAAATACCCTAATTACCTTCTATTAATTTTTACTTACATCACAAACCTGCAAGAAACTACATATTTCTATAATAGGGCCGTGATTAAGATGTAAGTATAGCATAAATGAGAGTAGAAGAAACAAGAAAAACTTGCAATTTTAATGAATGGCTAGCGGCGAGTTAAGTAAGAGTGTTAGTAACATTTCAAAAGCCTAGCCCTTTTGCTTTCATGACTTGTTAATGAGCGTGAGCTGAGAAATGTAGTTTTTATTTCAACAGCGAGAATGCGTAATTATGACTGATGCCCATTTTTGGCGAGTTGCTTTAGCAGAAAATGATAATTAATATTCGCTGATACTTTGCGGTTTGGTTTTGAATATAACTGGTATTTTATAATCTATGTCGCCGTCTAGTTCAGACAGATGTCGGTTTTAGCTTCTCGAGAAATGTACTGCTTCTTGGAACTCATTCGTAATGTTTCTTAAAGATTGGTTAATCCGCGCCTCCTGGAGTGCATTCGTGGCTTTGAGTTATTTTTCCACTCTAAACTGTCTTCTCCTTTCTTCTATGCAATTTCTATGTTGTTTCTGTAGCTTTAAGGAAAGTTTGTTTATCACATATTTGAGACAATGTTTTTAGTTTGAGGTGCACGATTTAACTATGTCATAAAATTAGTCTTTCTTAAGTTACAATATATTTAATAGAGTTAGTTTTAAACGACAGGATTGATTTAAACGTAATTCTGCACATATATAAACTACTTTCTGGATCACACATGAGACTTTGTTTCGTGAAAATATTGAGGACACATTACGGATTAATCTTCTTTATTTACATCTGGCATAACTTCCAGAATACCGAATGCCCCTGTGACTGTGGCAACCAATCTAGTTAGCAGCTTTGCATAATCTGAAAAAGGCTCCCTGCTAATTTTATATAATGTTATGTTTCTCTTTGCGAAGATTAACTCGCATTAGAGCGTAACTGCAAAATAAGATCTAGTGAATTTAAATATCGCCGTCCATTAAGATGAAGGAAATAAAAACATAACGATGTGCTTTCTCTGCAACACTGAATAAAAACAAAACGTAATATCGTTAGCTAGCGTGCAAGCTGTTAAGAATATTTTTTTTCATACATTATATCCTAATCCGACGGATATAAGAGATTTCATACAGTGAAGACACTAGAGTACGCTTTAAGAGGTTTACAATATTTCTTGTGACAAAGTTTTACAATATACTCAGGTACATATAAGAGATCGCTGTGTAGCGATAAGGCCAAGTTACCAAGTTGTACCTTTTTGCTCTAACGTGTTTATATGTATTTACTTAACTACTTTTTTTGTGTATAAATAAAAGTGTTCATTCATTCATACATTCTCTCTTTGATGAACAATACAGATTGATCCTTGAATAAAAGAGCAATTTACTTTATTATTTTTAAATTTATTTATTTATTTGTTTGTTTAAAATGAGCAATTTGCCGTTAACAGTTTGTACCCGAAATTATAGAAAGCTGTAGCCCGCAGTAAATTTTAAACGATCAACGCAATTTATGAGGGCGTGAAGCAAATATTGAAAATGTAATAGATTAATTAATAAATTGCAGCAATTTCTAAATAATAATTGTTTGTCTAAACAGGAGCATTTAATTAAAGGGTTAAATCAAATCCTCAAATCTAAGGAAACTTTTTGGAAATTCTATTTTTAGAAATAAAACTATTTTCTAATTGATTTCACGATGTTTTATGTCTGAAATTCACGAAACGCATATTTTAAAGGTAATCTGAACATTAAGTATTTAATAATACTTAATTAACAAATAATAAATTTAGACATTTATTACACTGCACCATCAATAACACCGGCCGGCGTGGCAAAAGCAAAGGAAGACAAGAAACTAATGATCATGATCGTTTCGAAGATCGTCCGATAAAAACGTGAGAACGGTTTTATTGTTTATTGTTTGCTTGTCATCGTGACGAGGAAGTTCATGGTCAAAGTTTTCCGAATCTTATACGATGTTATTATTAAGATTTATATTAAAATATTTTCTAGGAACCTTTTTACTGTTGACGTTTTGTTTTTCGGCGACAGACTTGCTTTTTCGTAAAGAATATAAATCGGGGGCCAGTTATCCTGGAAAAAGTACAATCACGGGAACTTAAACAGCCATACCAATGAATGAATGAATGAATAAACTTTTATTGTACACCAAAGAAAAAAAGCATTTATAGAGATATAAATACATATCAAGAGAGTACAATTTGGTGGCCTTATCGCTACATAGCGATTTCTTCCAGGCAACCGATGGCGTAAAAGGAAAAAACATAGAAAAGAGGTAGCAATAAATAAGATTTAAAATTATACAAATATATAAATAATATATATATATATATATATATATAAATGTATATATACATAAATATATAATGTATATATATATAAATATATTACATATAAATACAAATAAAATATATAACATAAATACCAACCTAATCAGTAATCAGTTTCGACGAGGCGATACACTTGAAGAAGGTTGTCCTCGCGTGCACAGGGTTTTTGACCAGGGAATGCATATAGAAGAAAGAAATGGACAAATTCTTCTCCTTCTTTTTCTTTATGAGACATACGAAAATTTTAGGGTAGGCTTGCTTTTGTGCTTGTATGAAGTGCACGCCACTGGATATTCTGGTATGATGGTTAAGGAGGCTGCCGAGCGCGATCGAGAGAGAGCCGATCCTTCTCAGAGACGACCGAGCCCATAGCTAGGCAAATGAGCTCGGGGGAATATTTTCTCCCGCGACGAGCTCTCCATGCGCTGTACGAGGGAGATCCCGGAGCCTCCCAATTATGTGCCGAAGATGGCCACCGAAGGGGTTTTAGTGGGTAAAAATCCCACATAACCCGAGGTCGGGTATCTTTGAAGATTCCACCCCCGAACACAAAAAAAAAGGATGGGTAAAGGTGAATCTTAAAGTACAACTAAATTTACCAAATAACAACTCAAATATCTAGTAAATGTTTAGATGCTCGTGGGCAGTTTTTAGTAGTTAGTTATAGACTAAATCCTAGCGTAAGTAGGTACATATATTAAAAAATAGCGATGCATATACTGCACTGGCCTTGATACAACGGAAGAAAACAGTTAGAACTGATGCAATTAATGTCCATCCATCCGATATTATGATAGGTAAAGTGCGATACTAATAATGCACGTGATTTACGGTGCTTTGTGAAACTATAGTTAATCGTCCTATATTCACTGATAATATAACACACATACATATATATATATATGTATATACAGAAGTATAAGTATATGTGTGTACTCTCCGAAAGGTCAATGATCTATTTGAATACCGATAAATTATTATTAGTTATAGAATATTTACACATACTCATACGAAAGTCAAAGTAAGTACTGAGGTTAGGACGATAAATAATAGATTTACTATCACTGGTTTGGATGTCGTTGGAATTAAAAAAAAAAAAACAACTACAAGTCAGGCCTTGACTGCAATCTTACCTGCTGGTAAGGTAACGATAAAGCAATCTAAGATGGCAACGGGCTAACCTCTGCCATTATAACCCTAATCGGTTTCTACGCGAAATCGGATTCGCTTAGTGGCATGTCTTTGTCAGTAAAGTGGTAACTAGAGCAGACAAGAGGAATTTCAGAAGTTATAAATTCCCAAATTGCGTCTGCCAGGGTTCGAAATCGAGACCTACCATTTAATACAATAGCGCCAGGGTAGTCAAAGGATGGTTATGTTATAACATTTCATGCCTCAGAACTAGTTAACTTGAGTTATTTGAGTAGGTAAGTACATATACTACTTGTCCACGTTATGTGCATATATCTATACATTCCATAATATTACGAAGATGCCGAAAAAATATATTTGACAAAAGAACCATGCATTCCTTGCTATATCGTGTAAGAGCTAGAACTAAGAAAATCATTTATTGATTAGCTTAGGAATTACCGTTTGAACTTCACCTAAATACGAATACTTACAGTGCAGCTAATTGTTTTTTTCTAAAGACTAGCAAAATGGCGTAAAAGGCATGTTGCCTTCTACGGCTTACTTACAAAAGAGGTTAAAGCCTTGTTGGTACCAGTGTTACCGCTGTACTAATGATCGGTAAATTGTTCATGCAAAAAGCTACCAACACAGGGAGTAGACTAAGAGCTGGTAAGTGAGTTAAGCTTAGTGTTTTTTAGTATGACTCTATCGTCCTAGCAGATGGTACACTCAATATTAAGTGTGATCATTACCTAAAACACGGTAACATTTCACAGGGCTCACAAGGAAAACATCCCACACTGTGCTGACCTGTGTACATCAACCTGAGGCTTAACCTGTGCTACTGCTACCAACTTGTCTACCCAGCGTTGTGATTATGGCCAACACACAGTGGTTCAAGGCTTTATAATAAAGAATTGCCAGGAAAAAGGTTTTTTAATTCTCTTATTTAATGTGTCAAACAGTCAGTTAGATTTTACACTAAGATTTTCGTGTTTAATCAAAATTTCTTAAGTATTGTTGAACCACGATAATATTTTGGATTTGTCGAAGTTGTCAGTGTAGTGTGTCGAACAGTTCGTGAAATACCGACGAAAAGAACACGAATGCGGGTAGTCAGATTCTGCCCGTGAAATCCAACATTACATCTCGTACCTACGCAGTCCCGTCGTTACCACGATCCGTGCCACTGGGACAAATCCAAAATATTATCGTGGTATGTACCCGTTGAACGAGTATCGTTCAACAGGTGAAGAAATGTAGTCAGTTAGATATTTCGCAGGTATGAGACCTGTGTAATTACACCGACAATCACACCCTCATGACTTGAGCACAGTTGCTGGCGGCACAAAAAGCTCTAGCTCTACTAAGTATTAGTGTATAAAAGTGCCTGCATATTTATAACGACCACATCCGTTGAAACAAATTTAAATCAATTTTAAATAAATATTATGTTTTAGCATGTTGGGTATTCCGAGGATAAGTTACATTTTTCATCGTTTGCTTCCGAATTCTTTAGTTAGCCATCCCACAGCAAAAAGTATTAAATCATAACAAACAAATCGCTTCGAAAGCCGCTTGATGAACATAAAGATAATAGGATATTTATTTCTATAATAAGCGAATCGTTATTTTCGTAAAAAAAAAAATTAAAAAGAAGATTCGAATTTCCACACGGACTTTTTATTCAACATTCACAATTTGGAAAAAAACGAAGTAGAATACATATATACTTAAGTTAAAAAAAATAACTTTATTTATTTTTGTTCTGATAGCGTTAATCTTGTGAACGCCAGCTCTCCTTCTATATGCCTCGAAATGCATGCAATAAGATATTCTCATACTCATATCCAGTCACGATTCACGTATCAATTTAGCTGAATGGTATAGGGCCATATTTCACAATTCTAATAACTCGAGTATGTAGTTAACCTAGCTGTTTAAACTCTTTGGTATCTTGATTACAAGGATTTAATTTAAACCGGTTTGCTGACACTCACTGTAACGTCAACTCAATTTTTAATCCGAGAATCACGAACTCGTGTGTGACAATGCGTTTGAATAAATTTATGGGAATTGTATGAACTTTTTTTGTTTATTAGCGCCTTATAAAGTACAAGCGATTCCGCGCGACTTCATCCATAAGGTGTGGCGTATTTCTTTTAGAACTTTTAAAGACAAGCAATTCCTCATAAACAATGCACGCAACGGAAGCTCTCAAGGATTTTGTAATTTTTTTTATGACTATTAGTAGCGTGATGTAATAACCTATAGTATTCGGTCTTCCTCGATAAACGGAATATCCTATTAAAAATACTATTTAAATTCGAGTCAGTAGTTACTTACATTAGCGTAACCAAACAAACTTTCAGCTTTATAATATTAGTGAGTATAGAAATTTCCTGTAACAAAGATGTGAAAAAACAAAAGACCCTCAGGGTTCGCACCCTATTTTTGCAATTTTGTTATAGTTACGCTGTGACTTCGATATACAAACTCACATCTGCAACTGCATTAGACTTAAAACTAGACTTAAAACTCGCAATAACAACTATTCTTATGATTTTTATAAATCCAGGAACTAAAAATCGTGAACTCTATATAAAACTTAGGATATAACTATATATAACTTAGGATTTTTTTAAAAAGTCTACTACATTTCTATTATTAGAATGAAATAACAGTACTTACGTCCATCTGGACGTCTGTCCACCACCCAGTAAAATGTAGCACTAAGCTGCATCGAATCGCTAGGCAAACCGAGCTTTCCGAAGATGCTGTTAAAATTAGCAGGACTTGACGCATCTAGTGTTTGCTCTTATATTGTTCCTATTTCAAACATAATTCTTGTTTTGTTTTATGTTTCCCTGGCAAATTCAGTGAGTGAGAATAATTGTTTGTTAATCTTAACAATTATTCATTGTAAAGTCAAAATCTCCTGAGGATGCTCCGGTTACGCGAAAAGCAGTAGAATCTGTATGGTGTAATTTATAATTTCTTCAAGCTTTATACTTCACTTCAAATAGATCTTCGGCAAGTACGGGGGTACTACTGACGAGGGTAAAGATTCTACTACTTTTCGCGAATTTATCAAATCAAGCTTAATTGATAGAATTCCGCATAGTAACGCCTGTTTCTGTCAAATATTTGATAATGATAAAGTAATTCTGCAGAAAACTGAGAAAATGTATGGGATATTATTTCACGTAGTTACCAACTGTCATAAAACGTTATTTTCATCAAGTCTCTCGTAGGGTCCACGAATGGTCTTTGTACTACGTATGCCCAACGGATCCCTGTCTAGCATGAATGGCGTTTAACTACTGCAATAGTCCTAACTCTTGCCCTTTGCCACTTTGGCTTTGTAATTTCCTCAGTTATATGAATTATAGCATTAAGACCTCCTTTTTAGCGATAAAGCTGCCAAATTGCAAATGCTGTGTTATGATTCGCTTTTCTGTAAATTTGTTATGTTCTATAAAATTGTATTCATTCATTAATTACTCTGGTTTTCATCAGATTTCCTCCTTATATTATATTATTCTCCGAACATAATTCAACATTGGCTGCTGTCTCCCAAATGTGAATTTAAGGCTTAGTTCCTATGATCATAAAACCTTCATTAGAAGGTAAATATGAATGGAGTGTTGAACAATGCCTACAATTATTACTATTGAATAAACAACACCAATAACAATTGGTGTTGTTTCTTGTTCATTGTGCTACTGTGTGATGTATTGTTTGGTAAATATCTAAGTGCGTACGTCATTATTATTTATTACAATAGTTTATTTACAGCTAACTGCATCTTAGCGTTTGCAATTTTCCATTAAAATTAGAATATCGAAGTTTTGTTAGTAAATGGCAAGTTTTTCTATTTATCTATCTTTCATACGGTCATTGTATAATTATAGGCATATTATATTATGTAAATGTATGTAATGATGTGAAATTACTCATACGTGAATTGATCTCTGTCCAAAGTCGTAACCGGTCTCCTCTTACATAATTGTTTATCACTACGATTTTCAAATGTACGACTGATTGGCCCGCGACTCCGCTTTCTGAATCCAAGGATTTGGGTTCGATTCCCACGTCCTGAAAATGTTGTGTGATGAACATGAATATTTTTTTAGTGTCTGTCTGTGTAGGTGTTTATCTGTATATCAGTCACCTTAGTACACATAACACAAGCTACGCTTTCTTTGGGGCTAGATGGCGTATGTATTATCGTAGTAATTTATTTATTTATACTGCATATAATAAGTATCTGTATGAATTTAATTAATTCCGAAGGCAGTTCAACAAGAGATAGATATGGCAAGGAGAAATCACGTGTTAGATCGAACTTGATATTACAAGCCGTGGTGGTGCGTTGCGAACCATTTCGCCGAACCGTTGCTTAACTCAGTGTCCGTATACCGATATTGGATGTATGGTCTAAAATAATTTTAGTTATATTATATTATAATTTTAAATAATGACGAGCAGCTTTTTGCACATATGTACGCAGGAGGAATTAATATTACGAAGTCGAAGTCAAATCGAAGCAGTAGTCGAAATAAAATTTGAAACAATATTTTTTTTAATTTTTCGGATCTAACGTGCTGTAACGGAAACCAGCGTTAGGAAACCTGCATGCTTGAGAGTCTTCTGCAATGTTCCCAAAGGCGTCTGAAGGTCTAGTAATCCGAACTTGGCCTATAAAGGTGGGCCTTCTTTTGGTTACTAAGGCTGTTTACTACTATGGCTGGCTATTTTGGTTTTAAAAAATCCCCTGGGAACCTATTGTTATCCAGGATGCAAACGTTTTCTATTCAAAATTGAACAAGATAAGCAGTCAATTGGGTTTATCCATACATTGGTATTCATAGTTTAGCGCTCGGAATTATGATAAGTATTTTTAAAGCTAGATACATATAAAATATTAAAGATGATTGAGGGTAGTTCTAAAAAATTATGATTGCGTTGATACATCGTTTTGAGTACAATTTACACAGGACAGGAATTGTTAAAAACACGCCCAATATTTAGCTCTACCTAGACATCGAAGCCAGGACCTCCTGATCCCTAGTCGATCATGCCGCTATTCTCTATTAAATTAAGCCCCAACCAGAAATCGCTACTTCATACTTGACAGATATAGATATGCGTGAAGCGTGTTTCAGTGCCTATGCGTTGAACTGATGCGTACGGGTGCGTATTAAAATGTCTAACATTCAACTTCTGCAACATCTATCGCTTACTTGATGTATTTAATAGCCACTTAATTATTTTTAATCACAGTTTTCATATTTTCACATTTCCGGTTATGTAATAAATAAAAGTTAGACTAGCATACTAAGAGTTCTGTATGTTAGAAGGAAACCTATAAAATAATGCAAAAACCAAAATTTTTTGGAATATTTTTTCCTAATTTCTTAAAAAATCAGCGCATTTTTTTAGAAATAGGAATATCTGGCATGTAAGAGACATCTTTGTAATTTTCCTTTTATATCTAAGAAGAAACACTTTTTCAGAATTTTCTCTCTGCATTCTTTCAATAGTACGGTTTTAGTCGTAATTTTTATACATAAGTACAATAAGTAAATATACTACGACAACACACACATCGCCATCTAGCCCCAATGTAAGCGTAGCTTGTGTTATGGGAACTTCAATGGCTGATGAATATTTTCATGAATAATATACACATATTATTATACATAATACTTATAATATACAGATAAACACCCAGACACTGAAAAACATTCATGTTCATCACACAAACTTTTTTCAGTTGTGGGAATCAATCCCACGGCCTTGGACTCAGAAAGCAGAAAGAAACTGTTCTCTTTAGACAAAAAAGAAGAAGACAAAAAACAAAAATAAAGATAACTGCATTATTGCTTCATAAGCAAAATGTGGATACTTACTCGTATATAAATAATAAAATGTAACCTTTATTTTGTAGCCGAGATTTTGTAATTAATGAAACGAATGTGTGCGAATAGAAGAGACTTAGTGTTTATAAGCCGTTACATTTATTCAATTGGTTTATATTTATGTAACTAATAATTATGTTATAATTAGAAAGGAAAACCAGAATTTTATTATATTATTAATTAAGATTTATCAATGTTTATTTTTAAAACTCAAGCCTAGGCCAATATTTCTATGTTTTTAAGGGAGTAAAGAACCAGATAAGAAGAACTGCAGATGTGGTGGTAAAGTCTAATTAGTATGTTTAAATTAAATGGTTACATTTTATTTGGAGTACTTCTCAAGGTTTGTAAGGGTAGGTGGGCGCTATGGTCTAATGCACTTATGAAAGGTAGGATCAATTTGGGAATTTATAATTTGTAAATTTCCTCTGGTCTAGTCCTGGGTGAGGTTAGCCTTCTCACATCGAATGCCTTATCAAGGAGAGATTGCAGGCTGGGAATTTAAGAAAAAAAATCAGCAGTCGTGATTTTTTTTTTAAATTCGTACTTGTTTGACATTATGTATTTATTCACAGTCAATAATCTTACCCATGGCGATGTATTGCGCGGAGGGTATTTATCACAATCTTCATTGTCTGTACGTTTGCACGTCCGCGTCGCGACTATAACGAGTGAAAGGCGCGAAAGTTGTATCGGCGGAACGGAATGGACATTAGAAATATACAAGTACATTCGATTGTCTATTGTCATTGACATACCTACTTATTGAATTTTTATTTTACAAATTTCCTTTTGCCATGTTACTGTAGTATTTTTTAACTATAGTTTTATAAAAATCGATTATTATCGGTATAACTTGTTACATTTTTTTAAAAATTAAAGCATCCTTTTACGCAATAAAGTTATAAAAAAAAAGTAAAAATAGATAATATTATAAACTCCAACATTTTGATTTATGTGTATATAGTAAACGCTAAATACATTATTTTACTTGTTATGTATATTATTAATAATTTATTATATAACTACATCGATTGTTATTTGCGACACATTGGCTATTTCAATAGTTGAGCCATTGTGTGTAAGAAGTGTTATCAATATAATTATCTGCCAGTTATTAGACTTCAGTTTTTAAGTAATCATTCGTTTTGATAACTTTTGATGCCGAGTACCTGTTTCAAAAGAGGTTTCAACTTAATCTGCTTTTATTTATTCTGTATCGTTCCTTTTTTCCCAGCATTAAGACATGATTAAGTATTCCACGGAGCATTTAATTATTCTGAGGATGAGCGTATTAATTAAATGGTTACTTGGCAATATAGACATGTCCATTTGGTACTAAAGAAATCCTTTTTGTCGTTATAAGTGGGACGTCTCGGGTTCGACCCCTGCCAGTGGCAATTTGGGAATTAATCATTTTTGAATTTTTCAAAAAATAAAGAAGTGCTGTTTCGGAACCGACGAGGGATGGGAGTTTAATAAATTTGCTTTACCTCTAACAGATTAGTTACGTCCGCTCACATCTAAGACAAGGTGATATTGCTATTAAGGGCTAATTTTAAGTATAACAAAAAATTGCTGTTTTACAGATTTGCAACAGATTATAAGTACCAAAGAGTTATAACCGTTGGGAGCGGAACGCCGCGCCGTGTCGAATATGTAGTAGTTAAGCGAAGAGCAGATCAACGACCTTGGAAGGTAATTGTCCTCCGTATGGGCGTAGTTTAAAGAATGGGAGGAAATGAGGTCGGCTATTGAATAGCGGCCACGCGTCTTGCTACACTCTTGTGTACCAAAGAAACGTGATCTTCTCTACCCACATTTTTTTCTTTGATTTATCATATTTGAGAAAGGATTAAAAGGTGTGTAAAATGCATGACAGTGCTTTCAAATAAGGGTTCTATCATCATCATTGTAAACCCATTACCAGTCTACTACAGGGCCCGGCCTCCACTCAGAATGAAAAGGGTTTAGGCCGTAGTCCACTAAGCTAGTAGACTTGCCTTAAAGAGCATTATGAAGAACTCTCAGGAGTTTAGGTTTCCTCACGATGTTTTCTTCTCCTTAGCGGTGGAGAAAACGTGATATTGAATTGCATATATTAAAAAGTATCCCGAGACAAAAGCCTAACCACTTGGCTATCATTGCATACCTAATCTATATAAGTACCTACTAAAATTATAAACTCAGTTAATAGTTAGCGTGCACCATTGTTTAAATTGCCGCACGAACCTCAGTATTCTAGACCCATCTCCAGCTATAGTTGTGTCAAATTTCAGCAAGATCGCATGGATTGTTGACCCAACAGAAGTTGGTTGCTTAGTTGTTACCAACAAAGGTGACAAACAAACAAATAGACACACTTGTGCTTTTATAATATTGGTTTTTATGTTTATTTATTCGTTCATTTGTTACCTCAGGCTCAAGCGCTTCATCGATCTTGACTCTATTAATCACATGAATAGTTAACTTTTATTCTGGAGTGCAGGATTCGTACGGGTTTTATAAATTATAGTCATGTAGAGTAAGATTTTGTTTTATGTTCCTATATCCAAAAGTAACGGCTATTCTGTCCCCTTAAAACTCAGCCGAGTAGGAGCCTTTGGCTAACTTATTTTGGAATTTACAAAGGAAAAAAATATAGGATTTCCCATTGCAGTAACAATAGTTTTCATAGAAGAGTTGAGTGTATCCTTCAAAGACGATTTCACGCATTGCCGGTAACCTTTTCGGCATCATAATGATTGGCAATTTATTATAATTGTATTTCTCTCTATTCCTAATTCGCTGCAAGCTACTTAAAACAATACTTGCCTTAGATCAGTATGTTGATTTGGTTCTGAAATTTCGATCGTAATAACAGTTTCCCTGACGGATTTCGAACTTGGTGGAACAGATTTGTTTTTTTTCTCCAGAGAGATTTGACCGCTACGCGGGAGATATTATAGTGTTCAAATGTGTGCGCAAACACGGGTCCACTCTCTATTCTCTTACTCTCAAAGTTCGACGGGACTGCTGCTCCGACACGACTGGAAAGAGGTCAGGCGCAGGACCGAATAGCTTAATGTACTCTCCGAGAGAAGGGGGTGAATCGACATCAATTTCCAAACTTAGGACTGGTAAAATTAATGTCTTCATAGAAAATCCCTGTAATATCACTGGCCCGACCAGGGTTTCGTTTTTTCGTTCTTTATAAAGATTTATTTATTTTTTCTTTATTGGTTACCTACGCGGTTATTTTAGTGCATATTATACAACTCTAGTAATATAGTAATCTAACGACCATCTCGGCGTACTGGTGAGCGCTGTGGTCTTATAACTGAGGACCCGGGTTCGATTCTCTGGATGCGAAATAATTTTTAATTTCTTTCAATTTTCCCTGGACTCTCTTTTCTTGGACTACATTATAACTTGCCAGGTGAGATAGCAGTCAAGGGCTAAGATTGTGGCATTAAAAAAAAAAGAGTGTTTATGAAGTAGAAATCGTCTACACATAATGGGCAATCATAGGCACGCTTTCTGAGCTTAGTGGCTCCTCGATGGGCACGGAGTCAAATACCATGTAATCGCCCATCGAACCGGCGCTATGACCGTAACGACATAGGCGACGGGTTAGGGTCACCATAAAACATGCATGTGGTTTTGTTTAATTAAAATGCTTTTCATTTTTAAATTAAACTAAACATAGTATACAAAGCGGAAATAGTCTAGTGGTTAGCTCAGTACTTCACTAGGGGGAGGTGGTGGGGACCGGGATATTTCGGAGTAATCCGCGTTTTAAGAAAAAACATCGTAAGAAAACCAGCATGGCTGAGATTTCTCCAAAAGGTTACCCAAAGTCGTGTGAATTCCACCGGTCAGCTCTTGGCGAGCGTGATGGAATACAATCTTTTCATTCTGTGAGGAGACATGGTATAGTGAGTTTATAAAGAAGTCCTTCTTATTCACATTCTCTATTTATCCCTACTATTATCATAAATGCGACAGTTTGTTTGTCCTTCTTTTACGGCCTAACTAAGTAACCAATCTACTTGACTTTTGGTATAGACTTAGTTGAAAGGATTGAGAGTAATATAGGCTACTTTTATCTGAGTAAAATAAGCGGGTTACCAAAAATGTATAAAAAAGGCCTCATAAACGCGGACGAAAGCAACAGCTAGTACTCAGATAAAGTTATGATGTTAGAAAAACAAGAGATTGATCTTTGGGCATGCCTATGCTGGATATTATTATTTCTATCATTTATTATTTTTCTTTTTTTTTTTTAATTATTAACAATGCTTAAGAATAAATTAAAAAAACACTATTAAAAATTTATAAAAAAAAAACTTCCACCCTCCGCTTGCGGGGCTTTTGAATGCCCAAGCAACTTTATTATTACTATTAAGGTAGTCAGATATAATATAACGTTTAAATTAAATGTGTAAAGAAAATAAAAAATTATGTGATTCCGGCCAGGATCGAACTGGCGGCCTTCTGCGTGTAAAGCAGATGTGATAACCACTACACCACGGAACCCGTTGTCCAACTTGTGAAAATTTTGAAATGACCATTGGAATCATAATAAATGTGATAGCCATTTTAAACACGTAAATAAACGGAGAGTGACAGGGGGTAGATGCATTAGGAAGGCTAAAGACTTGGAGCGGTAGCGCTGTATGGACATATAATTATGTTTAGTTTTAGTACCTAAACTCAACACTTCGTTTATATTACTGGAAAGATTTTTTCTAATATAAATAAAATCAGGCGAATACCTATATTTACTTGAACAGTAGAGCCCCAAAATTACTTTTGTAAGCTAAAATATTAGTCTTTATCAAACAATTAATAATTATAGAAATACTCCATTCGCCTGATTTTTACTAGAAAGCGGTAAAACTTGTGACTTATCGGCAGACTCTGGTATCGAATCATAAATATAGTCACCAAAAATAGACAGCACGTCTGTCTATTTTTGGTGATTACGTGACACGTTGCCTATTTGAAATTTCCATTTGTTTTCAATAACTTATTGAAAACTTGAAAGTTATATGTAGCGTAAAAATAGTAACGCTATAAATAGGTAAGATTTTTCCCAGAATGAATTATGGAAAAGTTAATCTACCAGCAAATTAAACGGATCGATTTAAAGTGTGAAACATATTGTACTGAAAATGAAAGGAGAAAATAGACGGGCTTAATTGGCCGTGCAAGTATGAATAGGTAATTCTAATTAAAAATAATAACCATTGAGTTTCTTGTCCGCCTGATCAGTTGAATCTGCAGTCCGAATCAGTAGTCACAAAAAACAAATATTTAATATAATAATATTAACTTAATATTTTTTTTTTTTATAGACGAGCGCTTGGCTGCAATTACACCTGATGGTTAGCGATGATGCAGCCTAAGATGGAGCGCGCTTGCCTAGAAGATGCCTATTCACTCATGATTTGAAGGTACTCATATTGGAGACACTGGGGAAAATGGAAGCTGGAAGGGCATTCCAGATCCTAGCGGTGCTGATCAGAAAAGTCGATGCGAATCGCTTATAATGATTTTTCAAAAAGATTGTAAAGTAGGTCTAATTGAAATAAATAAGCATACTTGCAAATAGTTATCATATAGTTATCATATATCATATAGTTACCTAGTTATCATATTGAAATAAAGTTACTCTTATTGAAAATCTATTTTAATGTAAAAAATTTAACGAAGGAAAGTGGTAGGTATCATGTTTTACCTACATCCAAATAATTTTCCACAGACCAACCTCTCTGGTCCAGGATAGGTCACAAGTTCGACTCCCGACTGTAGTAATTTGGTAATTCAAATTTTTTAAATTTGCTTTGGTCTGCTCTTGTTTTCTCATTAGCTTGCGTTACGATGCCGCGTGAAAACATAATTTATAATATAATATAAAGCATAACTCAATGCAGCTAAAAAGAAAACATACGTACAAGCGGGTAGTTCCACAAATATTACCCATGATATGACAATATTCACGATTAAACTTATAACTTAAGAAAAAATTTGTAGCAGAACTTTTTTCTGGGATCGAAAATCCTTGATAATTGAAACCATAATTCGAAAAAGTAAACGTTCACAGGCTTCTTCTCTTTTATAAATTTGGATAGAAGCAGGCGTTACTTTGCGGAAATCCATGATATATTATGAAAACTAAGCTTAATTTGCTATACTCCGCGAAAAGAAGGAGTAATTTATAATTTCTTCAATCCTTATAATCCACACCAAACAAAACTTCTGCAATGTACCCTCTACGCGCGTTTCGCACCGAAACTGGAGCATCCTAAATAATTTTTGAGAATATGAATAATTGTTAAGTCAAAGTCTACAAGTTAGGTCTCAATTGGTTTTTCGGTAAATTCTATATGAAAATTGAAAGTGCATGAGATTTCATGAAATCGATTGTAATACATTATGAAAAAGCCTTTCTAAGCTTGTATTAAGTATGCTTAACAACGTTTACACAGCTATAATGTCTTACGAAAGCAGCTTTTATAACACATTTTAACTTTTAAAACGATCGTCTTTTACGTCCCCAAAATATATTCCGTCCGAAACAAAGTCCTGCAAGAAACATTAAGGAAACATTCCAGCTTTATTATAAGTTATTTGTGGTACGCCTTGTGACATTTCGGAGTTCCTTTTTCCTTAGAAGCATTTTGTCTAATAATTTTACGATGACAAATCTTATTGCCGCATGAAAAGTAAACGTTTTTTCAATGTTTTAAACTTATAACGAAACTGATTAATTCATTGTTATCGAAAAAAATTACGGGTTTATGCAGAGTACTTTTTTGTTTCCTAAGAATATACTTCAAGGATAATGGTTAAATGACGTCAAGCAAAGATCGTAAAATTTTATGATTAAAACCACCATGGGACGTTTTAAAAACGTTAGGTATTATCAAAGTGTTAGGTATCCTAATCCTAAGTATTAAATATTATACGCGAAAGTGTGTTTGTTTGTTTTTCCTTCCTTTACGCCCTAAGTATGCAACCAATCAACATGATTTAACATAGAGTTGGTTGAAAGGACGGAGAGTAACATAGGCTAGTAAATCCAAAAACGAACGGTTATTTTGGAATTTAAAAAAACAACCCTAGTAAAGACCATAGTTGATGACTAAGGTTAAAACTCTTCGTGTGATCTCCTATATCCTCTCTACAAATATTCTAAGAATATTAGTAATAGGTCAAGGTTAAAAGTATCTCATTCGATCTGTTTATCAATATTTATGAAAAAAAGATACAAATAAACGTGGCGTAAATTTTTTCAGTGTTTTGCCACACTTTAATTGAGAGCACATATCAAGTTATAATATTAGCTTTTAAAAATAAAGATATAATTAATATAACTGTAATTTTTTTGAGAAAAGACTTCTTGCTTCAGAATTCATTGCAGCATATTCTAAACAACGAGATAATTTCACAGCGTCTATTTTCTTTTTCTCACTTTCCCGGGAGATCCTCGTTTCCATACCGTTAACAATTAACTATAGGCGTTTTTAGTTCCTTTGTTATAGATACTAAGTTACTCTATATTCCCTGCAGCTTAGCAGATCTAAATACTGCAGTCAAGGGTTGCTATATTTCGTTTTACTTTCGGAGCGGAAATCTTAGGGACGAACACCATTTCAATTCATATTTTCCTCATATTGGATAAGCTACTAGATTTTTAAAACGAGCGATTGGCATCTGACCTCGTCATCAATAACGTCGTGTACAAGCTTAGAATAATTTACTTACAGACAATATTAAGATTGCGCTATTCGTGCATTTCACCGTACAGACGTAATAGGCTGATCGCTCTGTTTATTTTTATCCTAAACTGTTGTCGTATTTTTAAAAAATCTGAAAGGTTTTAGTAAAGAAGCTTTAAAAACCTCATAATCAGACAACTTCAGTTTTATACTCTTTGCAAGTGTTGTTCGAAAGTGACAGATTAGGTCATACAGGCTACGAATAACCAATTCATCAATATTAACAACACTGAATCAACTTCCAAGTAAAATTAGGTTTTTCTTTTGAATCATCACCTACTCATCATAACTGCCTACTGCATAATATTTTTAATATCCTCCCTGAAATATCTCTATTTAGGTCAAGGTTATCGAAAACCTAAGCCCTTACTTACTAACTTATGTATTATATTCCAATTGTTATACACCGTATTACAATTTAATTATGAATGTTTAAAAATGCCAAAATTTACGTTATTCATTTCAATATTTTTTTTGCCAGAATCAGGGCTATGAAACGTAAGCAAAGTACTTAGATTATTGCGAAACTAAACAATTTCACTATTCAGATTCCTTTTTATTAAGACTTAAAGTTTTGCAGTCCGCAAGTCAAGAGCCGCGTTCAAGTATTTGGTGCCCTTAAATGCGATATTTTTAAACCTGTTTCTCGCACCCCGCTCTAAGACCACCTGAATCTTAAAAGATGTTAACAATTTATAGAATAATGTGTAAGTTTTAATAACCAGGATGAAAATTAAATTAATAAAACAAAGTCAGATTGGAGATTTACTTTCTATTGCCAGGAAATGTGAATTATGCAAATGCGAATAGACAAGACCCAACATTCGATATAACCAAAAATGTGAATGATAGCCCTTTATAATAGCCCAATATTTTTGGGTAGGTAGGTATAAGTTTTAAATAAAGCAGCTGTGTTTTCTTACTATTGATTTTATCATTCCAAAAAGATAATAATAGCTCATGATACTAAATGGAATTCGTGATCATTTAGTAAAGAGCCGCTCCTAAACATTCCAGCGGCTCTGGCATACATTACACTGAATGAATGTGTTCGCGCGTAAGAAACCGTTTGTTGCTATATTTGGCTAAACATTTTCCGTCGAATACAGGGAATGTAAATTATACTAGTTACCTTTTATTAGAATACGTACTTATGAATTATTGTTATTATTATAGTAAGGTTTAAAATATACTTATATTTTGTATTTCTTAATGATGTTAAATTGTTTCAGGTGCGATAAGGCTGTTTTCTGTTCTGTTCCTTTAATAAATGAAAATAAGTGTAGCTTGCGAGTTTGTACGCTTTAAATATTTGATGCTATCTTTAATAAAAGTATTTAAAAAAAATCTATGTGGTTGACTGTTGCTTCGAACGATTACAAATAATAATTAAATATAAGGTGATTAAAATATCCCAGAAGAGGAGATATTTGTTGGTTAGTACCAACCAGTAGTAGTTATAATATTTTACTAAGGTCAAAAGCCAACAAATAATTAAATAATAATAATAATAATTAAATAATAATTATTTGTATTTAAATGTAATAATCATTAATTTTTGCCACACCCACTCGTTTTCCTCGCATGTGTCAAGGTTGGCTGGTAGAAAATGCTGTAGCCTTTTGTAAACCATTTTTTTTGGGGTGCCATAAAGAGTGTGAATAAATAAATAGCTGTTATTTCGAAATCACAGACAGACAGTTTATTTTAGCGGTTTTATTAATAGATAAGAAAATGAAAGTTTAAGCAATCATAATAATTGAACTAAATTATAGTTTAAGAAATCAAAATAGCGACATGTCATCGCAAAAAATTATACGTCAGTGCGCTGAACTAAAAAATTGCTTTTGAAGTAAGTAGAGTACTTACCTACTTATATGTAAATTAAATACGATGGAAACAGTAAATGCTTCTTGCGGTTCAAGTTTCTCAAAATATTGCCGCAACACACGTAATCAATTATTACGAAACTGTTTAAATAATGCTATGTTGAAATACTAAAAGAATATGATTTGCATACTTGAATCAAGTTCATGATTGGAAATTGACACAGCTTAAAGATTAGCCGTTTGTAATTTATTATTATTACAATGTTTATATAATTTGTACCTACCAAACCTACCTGTGTGTTTTCAAATTCCAAATGGCTAATGATAATAACAATTTTATCTATTTAGCACATCTTCTAAACCTTGGAATAGGAATTAAGATGTTTTACTCGCTGATGATATTTTTAAATAAAGTAGTTATGTAACTGGATGATTAAACTGGCCTGGTGCCTGTTTGTCTGTATTCATATCTGGCAAGTATAACTTGACCTGCGGTTCCCGGTTACGACATGTAGAGCAGACGACAATGCAATATTATTATAACACGTAGCTGATCTGATTACAAAGATCTGAAATGCTTGATTTTATAGATATGTATTTATTTAAATGTAACTGTTATATTCTTTCAGTTTATTTTTGTGACTGTACAAAAGTTGTATTAATAGCGTGGTGGGTTTACACTCCAAAACCCTCTCGAGAGTGGTGGCCAGCTGCGGGACGTTAATAGGCTGGTGATAAATAAATAAAATATATAAAAAATATCGATGTTAACTGTACTTATCAAGCTGCATTCCAAAGGCTTGCTAGGTGTTTTGTAAACAGCCTCCGTTACGTGTTCGTGTGACGCTTAGTAATGGTTAGAAAGTTTTATTTTTGTCACTGTGAAAGCGCCTGCCGTGACGTTGCCGTAACGTCTGAGATTGATGAAGGAAAGGATTTACTGCTATATAGGCATGTTACTATTGATTACTACTTTCTATACACTATTACTATTGATTCCTTACTACTTGTTTAAAGTTTCTAACGGATCACAGTTCAAGGCCTAAATTGCTTAAATTCTGGTTCACAGGTTAATGCCAAAAGGGCTTAAATTTTTGTAATCTTAGGTCTAGGAATAGTACCCAGAACATTTATTATCAAACCCAAAAGGGTTTGATAAAGTAAGTAAGTAAATACTTATATTTGACTAATAAGAACACGCGAATGAGGTTGCGGGCTATGTAAGATGCACGCATACATCTATGGGTGTCCCGCTAGAAACACTGTAAAGTTTGGAGAAAACTAAGTTAAATAAAATAAAATATGTTTCTCTTATAAAATATGGCTACATCCTACAAAATAATATTTTTGGACTTATTAGACGAAACAAAGCACTTTGAAAAAGCTCATCAGAGATTAAAGGAGGGAAATCTTATGACATCTCACCAAAACGTAATTTTTAGATGATTTAAAATTTATATATTTATATGTTTTAAACCATATAAATATATATATATTATAATTGACGGATAAAGTGTATGGCCTACCTGATGTTAAGTGAAAAACCATCGTCTATAAATAGAGAAAAACATTGCAGGGCATGGAAGGGAAGCGTCCTGCAACGCGTCGCCTTGAGGCAAAATTGCTAAGTCTCATGTGCCTGTAATTATACCGGCTCCCTTAAGACCGGAACACAGCATTGCAACAATTCTGCTTAGTGGCAGAAATAAGCATGGTAGTTGTACTTACCCGGACAAGCTCTGACACGAAAAACTCTACTCTACTATATGGTTACCCAACAGATATACCTCTTCCTTTTGCAAGTCGGTAAAAAACACAACCGCTCATTAGTTGATAAATAAAAGTTATTTTCTAAGCGCGTGAAATAGTGTGTGTCGTAAACGTGTAACATCTCTTGCCATTAACTTCTTTTATACAAATCATCAGAGATCGCGGACTATGTAGGTTAGATAAACGATTCTGGACGTTGATTTAGTGGATATGAATGGCGAAATATATTTAGTTCTTGTGTAAAAACGTTTAGTCAAGGCACAATTCTGCGATTTGTGTAACGTCAGAACAATTTTAGACGCTTCAGAGGGATTTCATAAAAAGCACAAGTTTACTTCTAATTCTAAATTGCATAATAAATTATTCGTCTACTAGATGCTTACTACTACCTGTACCCTTTTTTTCACTACAAGTTAGACCTCAACTGCAGTTGTATTTATGTGTTAGGGGTGTGGCAGTGATAGGAAACATTACCCTAATCGGTTTCTTTGAGGCATCGAACTGGCACGCTAAAACGCTTGGTGGAGCATCTTTGAAGTGTGGTGACTTAATTCTCACAATTTATCGAAATAATTACCGGATAGACGCGTGACGGTACAATGTGCCTTCCGAGGCACGGATTGACCGCCTCATTTCCTATCTCTGGGTTAAATAATAGCAATAATTTTACAGAAAAATCCAAATTCTCAAATGCACCTACAAGCAAATATACCAACTGCAATAACAGTATGGGAGTTGGATATATCCTAGTTGTTTAGCAGCTTAACTAGATATAGCTAGTATAGTCTATAATCTCCTTTACATATCTAAAAAGTCTTCGTATAAATTCTTAAACAAATTAAGACTTCTTTTAATTACCACTACAGGTGATAAGTTGATTCCATTTTTGCTTTAAGCAATTCAGCGCGGAAATGCAACTTGCATTCTTGATTCCAATTTGCATTCTACATGGACTTGATTAGTATAATGAATTCTTACTTATTTGCAAATTGCCTTAGCTGAACAGACATTTATCTTTTGATTAAAATATAAACAATGAGATTCTATATTTTTTTAACAAATGGATAACAAAGGACTGTTTATTACTATTTGAATCTAAAAAGGTAAGGAATAAATCGGTTAATATACTTATAAGTTGCAAAACAAGAGAAGCCAATAAATTATGAATTTTTACTATACATAAAGGCTCTAGTCTGTATGCAGTGTCTATATGTTTAAAAGTGCCAACCGCATACCACGCTCAATTTATTATAACAAAGTTTTCCGTAGTAACAACCGTTTTAAAAATAACCGATATAAAAAATTTAGGCTTAGTCAGTCGTTTAGGTTCAATTCGAACATAAAAATTTAGGAACGCTACATAAAACCACTCTTTATTAAGTTACTATCATGAGTACAGGAACTTAAAAAAAGGAAGTCCGCACGTTCTTTTCCTCCCATTGCACTGCGAGTTAAAGCAGAAGCAGTGAATCAACCCAGTCCGCGGTCAACTGACGGTCAATGAACCCAGTCAACTGATTTAGTTTTAATACTATTGCCAAAATTATAAGCGATTTTTTTATTAAGAAAACCCCTATTATGTATTGTCATCCCTAATTTACTTTAGCATGGAAACGTTATTCGTTTTGAAGCCTTCATACTAACACTCGGATACCATACCAACACTTTCGTATATTAGAGATCCGAGACGTGTCAAATGTAAAAATGGTTAAGGTATCAAATAAAAGCAGTGATGTATTCTATCCGGAAGCTAAAATATTCCCGGATTCAGATCACAATTGACCATCCCAGTACTACCTAATGCGGTTATTAACGCCACATTTTCTCGACTTGAAGTCGGACTCAGTGCAAATGTACCTACTCTAAGGAAGAAAGCTTAGCCATAACCAACCAATAATAGCATATAAGTTGTTTTGGTAATCGCATGTAGGTCCCAGCTGCAATTATCTAAGCGAGCGTGCGTGGGTCGGCGGCAACATAAAAGTAATAACGGTTCTGTATTATTAAGCAAACCCACCGTTACCTTTTACGAGGCCTATTGACCAAATAGAAAACAAAGCGTAAACGAGAATAACATTAGTTAATAAACCGTTGATAAATAAATGCCAAACCAAAAATAAAATTCAACTTAATCATCTAACAACACACATAATGAGTTATAACATAAAGACGAAATATACCGGCTTGGTTATAAGCCACCTCCTTTAAGCAGAAACTGTTCTCAAGATAATCTTTTAGGAATAGCTCATAATGGTCCCCTGCTTGGCACAAGATCTTTCTCATCAGAAAGTTTTATCAATAATACCACGCTGGGCAGAAGTGTTGTCATCGCAGAAGATGGTAGTAGTAACATAGAGGACGCTTTTGCCCCATCTTCAATGTAATCCCTTAATCGCTTCGTACGACACCCGCGGGAACAGGAGGGGTTGTTTTCTGATCTGCCATCATCACACGCATATCAGGCATATCATCCATGCCTGATGCCGTGTGATGATGGCAGATCAGAAAGAGAGAGAGAGTATCTCTGAGATCGTTTAGTATCTCGTATCTCTAAGTTGAGGAGAATAAACTGTAATCTTCACAAAATGTAACCTAAAAAAGTTTATTTTCTCTCTCACTTTATCACTTTATTTTGCTCTTTAAATAACTTTGTTTAGACTGTTTTATCAAAGTTGTTATCTATCAATATACGTCGGTCGTTCTATCTCTTGACCAAGTTTTCCTTCAAGAAGTTTATTCGTTCCAAAACCATCAAGCACAAACATGTCGCTCTCTTAAAAAAGTTATTTTGGCTGTATTTATCAACTATCAATCTATCTCTATTGACTACTTTAAATATATATTTATATACATTTATATTGCATAACTCGGGTTAAATCAATGGTCGCAATTATTTAGAAAGACTACTACTTACACTAGCAGTAGCAGAATACTCAGGTTTAGTAAGACTGAATTGCAATTTTGCGATTTGCAATGATTGAAAGTAATCAAAAATAACGCAATAGAACTCGGTTAAGAGCTATGTTAGCGACTATTTAAATGTGAAGAGCGTGTCTGTATTTTAGAAAATTCGAGAAGAAAATAAGAACTGATGATCCTGACCTTATGAATAAAATCGAACAATGCTAAGACGAAAGTTATTGGATTGAGAATTTAATAGGTCTCTTCTCTACTTAAAATTAAGGCTGCATTAATAATAACGTTTTATGGAATCTTTTCAAACTTTTAAGTTCTTTGGAAATTAATTATATCAATTCAATATTTAGCATGTTTGTCTTCGGGACTCTCGTTCTGCTTAAGGTTCGTAATGTTTACAATTTGTTTAACGAGCTACATGTAGCATTAAACCATATATACTAAGAATAAAAGCTCAGGTAGTTTTGTTTGTTTGTTTGTTTAAAACAATTTTATATCTGGCACTTCCAGATGGATTTGATTTATTTTTACCCTCTAATTAGTGAGAAATAGTTAACTATGTTGGATTAGTAGACTGCATGCAGGTTTCCTCATGATGTTTCTTTCACCGTTAAAGCAAGTGATATTTAATTCCCCGAAAGAAAAGCCGAGGTATGAATGACTTGGCTATAAGTTGATATAAAAATAACTTATAAAAAGTTGTACGCGGAGTCACAGGGAATCACTAATGTTTAAATGAAGAAGGCGAATGTAAATGACAGTCATTATCGTGTATCTGATTTCGATTTGCAAATATTTCGTGAGTCTAATCACCGAGGAGTTATTACTGTACAAAACAATGGTAGCATAATAACAACGGCATGAAATAGGCCCGTGGGACGATCTACGTGCAATTATAATTATGCGGAGTCAAGGTTACGACGACGTGAGCATTTAATGATTTATGATTAGTTTGCTAAGTACAAACTCATGGCATCGTAAATGTCCACATACTAACTTATGTTTATTATTTCTTTTTCCTTTACTCTTTTAAAACTTATGATTTGTCTGTTTTTCGTATTACAGTGCGCAGCATGAATAAATACTGAACCGGGTAAAACAAAATCTTCAAAGCAATAGGCCAGATTTAAATAGATGTGTGTAAAAAAAGATAGAGATTCTAGGAGTCATCTCAGAATCTCTGTCTTTTTATCGTGTACAACCCAACACAAGAATATGAACTAATTTGGGAAATAGAGAGTAGAGATAATTTCGATCGGTAGTACTATTGTAGTTGAGTATCCATAATAAATTTAGGAGTCTACCTATCAGAGTTAATTATCCTAATATTTACATTTATGGTAGCATCATCGATTACAAAACCGGTAAGGGTAACCTTAGATAGTCAATTAAACTGGTTCAAACTAAATTAATTATTGAGGTCGGATATCAATCGTTCGATGTCGAAACAGCAGCAGTAGACCTGATGATTCAGGATTAGTTTAATTGACAAATTGGATAACCGTCACATCTAATTATAGTGTGTATATACTGGGCGCAGTGCTAAGATGGTCGACGTACATTAAACTAAATTAAAACTTTATTTACACCTACAACTTAATACTGTGGAACGAGTATGACTATTGACTAACAAATTAAATAAGATTAACTAAGTAGTTAGTAGAGTTACCAACATAGTTCCGCGAGTCGCAAAGCTGCTCAGAAAACTGATGGACGTTGGGGTTTTAGGGTGCTGGAATGGCGACCCAAAAGAGATGGACAGACGACATCAAGCGAGACGCTGGGAGCCTCTGGAGGCAAGCGGCCCAGGACCGTGGATTGTGACTCGCTACAAAAGATCTATGTCCAGCAGTGGACCTTAATTGGTTGAATTGATGACGATGATGATGAACTTACAATAACTTATTCGCTGTTGCCCGCGACTTGGTCCGAGCTTAAATAAGGTTTTTAAAAATCAAGCAGGAACCCTTCATTTTCTCAAGATAAAATATATCCTAAGGATATATCGTCTTTAGTATGCTAACTATTTATTTGCGGAATTTCACCAAGATAAGCGATCATGCCCTGTTAAAGTAGCGAATAACTTATACCACCTTCAACGGTTGAGATAAACATAAGTAACAAACAAACAAACATACACACTTTTTCTTTAGTAATATTAGTATGGATTACAAAACAGTAATCCTGAACATTCCACGAAATTGCGAAAAAAATCGCGCTGTAGAGTAGCAATATTTTTTGTTTTTGCATTATGCATACATTTGTTAGAATTAACTGACATAGGTACATACATACAATAATAAATAAATATACTACGAGAATATACTCATCGCCATCTAGACCCAAAGTAAGCGTAGCTTGAGTTACGGATACTAAGATAACTGATGAATATTTTTACGAATACTATAAATGAATACTTAGAGTATACACATAAACAGCCAGATACTGAAAAACATTCAAGCTCATCACACAAACATTTTCCAGTTGTGGGAATCGAACCCACGGCCTTGGACTCAGAAAGCAGGGTCGGTGCAAACTGCGCCAATCGGCTGTCATAATAAGTCAGCCCGGGAGTGTAAAAAAATACGCAATCCACTTAGGCATTCATAAGCCAGACCACCCATGATTAAAACGTTAGCGCTATTTATTGCCTCTTTGTATTGCAAGGCTCGCCCTTTGATTAAATAAGGGGCAGCTCTTAGATCATCATTATTAGGTCTGATACATACAAAGATAAGTTTATTTTTAATATAGTAGTTTCAAAATTACAGTACAACAAGGTACAGTTGCACCACACTATAAAGCGCATCAGTATATCAAATCAATTATGTTAAAAACTTTTTGTAAAGTTACTGTTCGTCTAATCGATGATGAAGATAAGAAGGTTAGAAACCAGTGTTGCTCCTTTATATGTGCAACTATATTGAGTCAGTTTCACGTAGTGGCGTGCATAGGGTATGCAAATGATATAAAATGAAGAAAATCTCCATTAAGGGTTATAAAAAACTTAAGGATAGGTATTGTAAGAGTTAAAGAAAGCCTACCCTTGGGTATTTGTAACTCGTACTGGCGATTTTCTTAATTTTATATCATCTGCATACCCTCTATGCAAGCCACTGGTTTCAGAACAACACTTTTTTTTTAAATTTAATACTTACTACTACTAATAAACAAATCTTTTATTTTACAAAAATGTGCTAAAATAAAGATGATTTTCCTTCCAAAATAATTCACTGTAGTCAATAGTGTAAATGGACACCTATTTTAAGTCTATTTTTCCTTACTTGGCTGAAAATATTTTATATTCATGGGTGTCACTCGTTAAAACGCGTGTTCAATATTAAAGTGTTTTCCAAAACGCTTATGGTTTAACATACTGCAAAAAAAGACTACAAAATTTAATGTTCATAAAAAGAAATACATACTGTTAAATGTTTTTTTTTTGGAAATTATGTTTCTTTTGACTCTACATTTGTCTCTCGCAAAATTGCTTTTCCAACAAAAATAGTTGCGATGTTTCCCATTTGTTAAATAATCCGCAGATCTGTAAATACGTAGGTAGTTAAAACCGTTACAATGTAAGTTAGCAAATAAGTACGTCTAACACACTTTCTCGTGACTTGGCACGCGAGATATCTTTCATTCTGCGGGTAGGAAATTATAGTGTACTGCGTGGGTGAAGTATGGCTTGGTCTTCCTGTGTCGTGCCATTCACCTAACGTTAATATCTTATGAAAATTAAGCTTCATTTGCTATACTCTGCAAACAGCAGGAGAATCTGTATCAGTTTGGTGTAATTTATAATTTCTTCAATCCGTATACTCCACACCAAACAGATCCTCGGCAATGTTCCCTTTGCGCACGTTTCGCTTCGAAACCGGAGCATCCTCAGGAGATCTTGAGTTTGTAATAAATAACTGTTAATTGAGGACTTGGTTATTTTTAATGAAGTTCGCAAGAATATTGTTTATCGTCCTTGGCGCAGTGGTGAGCCCTGTGGCGTGCAAGTGGGCGGGTTCGGGTTCCGGGTTCGAGGAGCATTTTAGGCGTTCATGCTTTAAGCTTTCCGAATTTTCTTAGGACTAGTCTGCTTATGTCGTGGATGCGTACCCTCTCGGCAATGTTCTCTACGAATCCGTGAGTGAAAGAGTTCGTCTAAAACCCTCTTCGTTTTCATTCTGAAAGGAAACCCGTGCCTTCTAGTGCGCCGGTTATGCTATTCACTGGTATCTCATGGTATACGGACAAGTATGTATAAATAACATATAATCACACATATTTTATAAAAAAAACAAAACGATTTAATTTTATTTATATTCGCGTGCTGTTCTAACATAATGTAGTTTGTAACACGTATATGAAGTAAAATGCACTCGAATAATATTTTGTTTTTTAGACTACGAGTTTATGAAACATACAAAACAGGTTTGTATCAAAGTTATTGCCTTGCCAGGTTTGCAAGAAACATTAAAATTTAAGTAAGTACCTGCCTAACATTAAAATTTTACCTAACAAGTCATATAAGTTATCTTGGGTACTCAAAGAGTCGGTGCAAGTTAACATTTAATAAAAAAAATAATAATAAAATAGTTTTAATCGAAGGCATTTAAAACCCATTCACAGCTTGTTATTTAAGGACACAAATATAAAAATATTGAATTTAAATTATTAAATTAACATAATATAATCGTTTTTCTACTTATATTGGAGGTCTGATATTAGTAGCAAAGTACAAAGTAATTTTAGTTATAAATATAGTTAGGCGCAGGCGGATAAATAAATAAATAAATATACTACGACAATACACACATCGCCATCTAGCCCCAAAGTAAGCGTAGCTTGTGTTATGGGTACTAAGATGACTGATGAATATTTTTATGAATTATATATACATAAATACTTAGAAAATACATATAAACACCCAGACACTGAAAAACACTTAATGCTCATCACACAAACATTTTCCAGTTGTGGGAATCGAACCCACGGCCTTGGACTCAGAAAGCAGGGTCGCTGCCAACTGCGCCAGTCGATGTTACATTTTTGTCATATTTAGATACTAAATGTCGTCCTTTTAAATTTTCAAAACACTGTAAATAATGACTTACGAAAATAATTCTAAGAATAATGTATAACGTGCATGGCGTCACTAGCTCTTGTACTATAACTACTTAGTTGTGATAAATGGGCATGACAGTATATCAAATACATGTCAACTTAGCAGCAGGTAATCGAGTTATAGTATATAAACTGACAATATAAGCGATAATTTTCAAAATCTCATGTATCCGCTAGGTTATAAGGCTTACAATCGCTTGTATGATTCGTATGAGGAGTTGCAAGGTAATTGAAGTGTAGTCAGTCAGTAAGTGGGTCAGCGTCAATCGGCGGACGTACAATGTTTACTAACAAATTGTTTTTCTTGTTCCATTGTACCAATTGTAGGAAACGTTTTTTTCGCGTTGTGAAATTTTTAAGTCCTCTGTGTTTTTTTTTAGTCAAGGTGGGGAAGTTTGACCACTTTATTTGTCTGCGTGTTAGTATGTTTCTATTATCTCTATAAGCGCTCGAATGGATGGCAGAAAACCAGTCAAAATTAAAAACGTCTGAAACTATTTTAAAAGTTTTAAAGGCTTGGTTGTTCTATAGGTTTTATATAATTAACAATCACGCATTTATTTGACATTTCATGTATTTTACAGATATAGACGTAACATATCTACGTAAAAATCAAACTACCTTGCCGAGTTAACTAAGAACACATAGAATACATTTTGTCTTCTTCTTCTTCTTTAGGGTAATGGCTTTTTGATACCTTTTGTCATAAGAAAACTGAAATATTTTTAAAAATGAATTAAGGGAATTTGTGCCTAGATATTGTTTATGGTCCGGAGACTTACATAAGCTACTTTTTATACCGGAACAAAGAATGCTATAGAATATATCTAAAAAGTAATTATTTTATTATATTAAATAGTTCATACCAAAATGGCTCATCGGTTTTTGATGAAAGGCGGTTCCTGATACAAATTTCAATGTTTACTGCGAAAATTTCTAATAACTTCGTAGTTTATTACATGGAACTAGGGCCAGACAAAGCCGTGGGTTATACAAGGCGACTAAGGGAATATAACGGAGAACAGACAGCAGTCTTCTGTGCTACTAATACATTCTACTGTCTTAACAACTATTCATTTTTTAAAGTCATGCATAAGTATGCATGACTTTAAAATGAATTAAATTATTTATTTAAACTTTTAAATAATGTGTTAAAACACATTTATTACAGCGTGGTTATTATACAATTGATGAATTTCTTAATAACAAGGTTGCTTGGAAGCATCCAGCTCCGCTTTCATCTGTCACAAGATAGAAAAAATATTTTTAAAATGTAAAATGTAAATTGTTGATATTGGAAAAGAGCAACTGCTGAGTTTCTTGCCGGCTACTTCTCGGTAGAATCTGCCTTCCGAACCGGTGGTAGAGTCACTACACACAGACAGACTTGACTTTTCAAAAGTGCTTATATTATGCCTACTTGAAATAAATGAATTTTTAATTTTTGAATTGAAGTCAACATCTCCAGAGGATGCTTCGGATTCGGAGCGAGAAGTGCGTAAAGGGTACATTGCCGAAGATCTGTTTGGTGTGGAGTATAGCCAATTAAGCTTAATTTTCATAATATATTATGGATTTCCGCAAAGTAGACTTCCCAGCCGTGGACTGATATAGCCGCGGGTACCTATATCTTACACAATATAAATAAATTAAAACAAACAATTTTACTTAATCGTGGGTATTTATTATTGTTTTGACGTACCGTAACGTGGGTGCAATGTAAACATGTTTATGTATGATTTACTATTCACAAGGAGGCCGATTGCATACCACTGAATCAAGAAGGTCACTATTTATCAATTCACGAGACGGGAAATTGCCGGCGATTTGTCTGCGATACAAAACTCAATTACGTATAACAATGCGAATGAAAATAAACTATATCCCGTTAAAATAAAGTCCAGTTTGGAACGTCTCATATCAACAAAAGAGCTATAAGCAGTTATTTTAGACGAGTCAGAGTTAAAGTTCTCTGAAGAGTTTAGCAGTTACTTTGAATATTATATTTAGGGGACGAAAAAAAGGTACCTGTTTCTATTGGTTTATTTAAGTATTTGGTCTAACGCCCTTATGTTAAAATTATTAACCGTTATTATCGTCATAATTCTCAGCCTATTGAAGTCGCACTGCTGGGTATAGGCCTCCTCTTTCTTAAGAGGTAGAGTTTAAGAACGTAGACCCACAACGCTGCTCTTATGCAGATTGATGGATCATATTAATCAATAATCCCTATCCCTACTAATATTATAGATGTCAATGTAAGTTTGTTTCTTACGCTTTCACGCAAAAACTTCTTAACCGATCCTCATGAAACTTTGTACACATATTCTTGGAAGTGTTAGAATTAATATAGGATACTTTTTATCCCGACATTAAGCTCGGTTCCTTTGGGAGAGGGGATCAGTGTTTGACGATTTTACACCATAATTCCGACAAATTATAACCGTAACTGATATATAATTTTTTTTTGTACTATAGATGAATAATATGTGTTTAATTTTACTCAAACTGTGGATGGAGATAGAGGACAGAACTCCTCAGCGGACAGCAGCAAACCCCTCATTTAAGGCTTAGCGATACTGAATATTTTTTTTTTTTTAAATCTACAACTAAATTTAATGCCACATCAAAAAAACAAAATCAAACGCCGATGAAGTCGCGGGCAACAGCTAGTATAATATAAATTGTTGGTAACTATTATGTATAAATAATACGATATTGCATAGTAACACGTTTATTGAGCTAGGTAGCAAAACTTGACAGTCTATACATGTGTTAATTAAACTACCCACTTGGTTTTACTTTTGTTAAGAAAAGGTAAACAAATGATGTAGATACTTATATATGACAGTAACATATATATTGCTCATATAAATTGGTGGATCATTTATTGCGATAAGCCCGTAACATTTTATAATTATATTTGAGGTATTATAAGATACTTATACAAAACTCTTATAATTCAAGTCGTTTCTGTACAGGTTTAATAACTGGTTAAGCTTTCGAGCCGATTAATGGTTCGTACTTCTGAGAAAGAAAATCTCTCTATACAGGTCTTAAATTAAAATAACTCATACATACCAAACGCACTAGTACCGAGGTACTTAAAACATTATTAGGCAGAAACGTGAGCAGTAGGTATAACACCTATGAAAAGTATTTTCTTTTACACTTTGTACCTTCCTACTTAGTGTAAATAATCCTTAAGATACATTCTGTAGTGGAATAGATGTATTAAAAAAAGGAAAGAAAAACATTAAATTATATGTAATCATCATCATCATCATTAATTACTGTTAAAACACACACAAACAGCGAGTTTATTATACAATTGATGAATTTATTAATGACAAGGTTGCTTGGAAGCATCCAGCTCGTAGCATGGTGGACTACGGCCTTAAACACTTCTCATTGTGGGAGGAGACCCATGCCCTATAGTGGACCGGTGAGGGGTTAATAACAATTAAAAAAAAAAAAAAAAAAAATCATTTATTTCAGGTACACCTAATATGAGCACTTTTGAAAGGTCAAGTCTGTCTGTGTGTAGTGACTCTACCACCGGTTCGGAAGGCAGATTCTACCGAGAAGAAGCCGGCAAGAGACTCAGCAGTTGCTCTTTTCCAATATCAACAATTTACATTTAACATTTTAAAATTCATTTTTCTATCTTGTGAGAGATGAGAGCGAGGCTGGCTGCTTCCATTAAGGATAAATAGTTTTTGTTTGCATTTAGGTATAATTTTTATACTTTTAGAACATATTTTCGATATTAGTAAGTAATGAATAGACTGTTGTTTTACACAAAAAAAAAAATTACTACTTTACTCGCGACGCGACGCGACGTGGTGCTATAAAGTCAAAAAGTCAAATATTTCTTTATTCAAATAGGGACATAGATGGCACTTTTGATGCGTCATTATATACAAAATGTGGACATAGCAGTGAGTAGTGATGGCGATAACTACAATCGTAAACTTAAAACTAAAGCTACGAGGGTTCCAATCGCGCCCTGGTCTAAGAAGAAGCCCACAACAAACTTAGCAGGGTGTTCTTTTTGTTATCACCATCTCACATGAAAGTTATATGTAAAGGGTTCTATAGCTGCGCTATTTCTCGACCTCTTGTTACATGCATACATTTAAAATATATTCAAAATAATTCATCTTTAGAAATTCTCCTAAGATGTACGCACTTTACAGATTACAAAAATTTTACAGTTTGATGTTGGAACAAAGCGATTATGCTCCTAAATTAACATATCTGTTCACCCGATCTATACATATACCTACTGTGATCGGCGTATGTGATCTAATATTACGTGTTGGTTAATTATGTTAATTGTAACACATTGCGCAGTTTACACTTCTTCGTTTCGTAATGGCTTCGTAATAGCTTCACTTGTGATTTATGGACCGTGGCCGTAATCCGCCCAATTTTGCGAGCGTGAAATTCGTTCAAATTGAATCGAAGTATCAATAAACTAACGTTGTTGACTGAAAGAGACTTGATCTTTTCACTGGGGTTAGTGTTATAGAATGAAACTCGATCTTTACACTAGGGTAAGTTATAGGATGAAACTTGATCTTTACACTGGGGTAAGTTATAAGGTGATCAAAGTGTAACTGAAATAAGCGTAACAAAGTTTAAATGCGCCGACTTCAGAGATTCAAATTTGGTATTTGTACTACTTTATGTTTTAAAAACACGCTAGGCCTTTAGTCACGGTTATAATCAGTAATACATGATAATAATCGTCACGTAAGAACCTACCCGCATTTGAACGTTCATCAAACGTGGGTAGATATAACCTCCTTCACAGGTACCTGTATAGATGAATGCATGTATCGATGCCCAGGTGAGTATGTAATAAGATGAATGCATGTACCGTATACCTACTCGATTAGCCTATGCCCAGGTGAGTATATAGTAAGATGATGTTGGAAGTCGACGTCCGAACTGAAATAGAGATTTACACCTTAGCGGTAGGTATGAGAAACGTTACGTGTGAGTTTATTGAACTTCAACCAGTTTTAGATGCCAGCGCTTGAGGCGTTTGCTCTTCTTTTGTATAATAGTGAATGAGGAACAAAGTTATGAAGTGTGATAATCAAAAGCCTAGTAAAAGACAAAAGACTTGTAAAAGTGAACAGGCAACATTTCGCCGATGCTGTTCAACAGTTCCTATTAGGTGCCATGTGGTTAGGGCAGACCATAATACATTTCCCCCGTAGGTGTCGTACAAGCGTCCTCATTGCAACTACCATAAGCCCGTCTACTGCTCATAAATCAGTCTACACAGTGTGGTGATTATCGGCAAATTCTCCCTTTGTAAGAAGCCTTCAGTTAAATAGTGGACTGTTTATAGGCTATGGATGTGGGAATGAACGGGGGTGTATCCTTTACACAGATAAAATCTAGCTATTAACAATATTATATTTTATATGGATGAAACTTGTTAGGGATACGTTCTCGATGATTCTTTTCGTGTGGTGATAATTTTAGTCCAAGGCTTCGGTATAGTACTTGGCAAAGCCAACCCAAAAGTGATTGCAGTACTTACTCCTCGTTATTTGACGCCCTCAAGGCAAGGTGTGTCCAACAATTGGCGTTCAACCTGCGTCTGCGTGTGGCAAATCGCAAGAATCTTGGTCTAACGTACCTTCTTGTGATTGCTGGTACGCTGGACGCCACTAAAGACGCATGAAGCTTCGCACCATACAGTGTAAGAAGCCTTTTTATAAATAAGATAGAAATAACATAAGAAAACCTTGCTTGTGTTTTAGAAGCTAACACTTTAGACTAAATGTTCTAACCGATATTGGGACGTATGGATGAGATGTTTTTCAATCAAAAGTATTTTAACAAGAATGTAATGCAATTATAGTATCCGTGTTACGTAACTTTCAATTTAACAAATTGTCACTGCATCCGCTGTTTCCCTTTTTCAATAATTATTATTATTTTTTATACAATTTAATTTTTATATAAACTAGAGATAAGTAATATTATTTGATGTCGTATCCTAATTTAAGGTTTTTGTCGCTATATTCTCTCCGTGCCTTGTTTCCACAAGGATTATTATTGGACTACAGAAGCCGTATACTATATACGGCTTTATCAATTTATTTCTATCATTATTTCGTTTAATTTTTCGCTAAAAGCATGTACTCACTAAGTTTTGTTGGTTGAGTTTTTTAAGGCTTTGTCATAACGTTCTATGTGGTATATAGGCTTTATGGCGTCCTCATAATCAAACGTGGCGGATATAACAGATATAATCAAGATATAAGAAATGAGACTTATGTTTCGATTTTCAAACTCAAGTAAAGCTATGTAGGTGATGAAAATATATTTTGATTTGCACAATTGTGAACATTTCGTATTTATAGACTGACGTAGGTTTTTTGTCACGAACATTTTCTAGAAATATTTAAAGATATAAGCTGAAGTCATAAATTCCAATCTTCGGCTCCGTTTCACGTCCACAACCAATTAAGATATCACGGTCAGCACTCAGCTATCAACTATGACCTAACTTTAAATTAACTTTTTATATGTTCCGAAGAAAAGGAAGTCCGAATAAAAAAAAGAAGAGCAATGAGGAAAATCTAGCTACATAATAGATAGTAGGAATTAGCATAGAGTTTTTTTAACACTACAATTACTATCGGTTGTAATCGATTACCTCTCTATTATTCAATACCTATAGGTACTTGCTTTTAGCGGTTTCGCAATCGATAACTGAATTGGGAAAGCATCGCGTACCTTTTAGCATGCGCTTACGATTATTATGTTGTAACATTAGCATACGCATACGAATACTCATACTTATCTATAACATATAAATTTATAATTAAAAAACCCCTGACTTTCAAAATACCTTTATTATTTTACTAGTCCATCCTTCCATTTGATACCAATATTAAAAAATTGTGAAAAATAATATGAAATTCGCCATTTTGAGGTAGCGGCCATTTTGGATTTGAAATTTGTTGCAGTATATAGTATTCTACTAGACAAGTTCTTTTTTTCGATACCCATATATATAACTCCCTCGAGTTGTGAAATAAATAAGTACTCCACCATATTGTGGCAGTGACCATCTAGGACCGTTTTTCATAAAACGTAGCTATAAACACTCCCTACTAATTCAGATTTGTAACAAAAAACAAAATAAATATCCATTCGGGAAATACGATGCCACAGACAGACACACACATCATACTAACCACACACAGAAACGTGAACTTAAGACACCAGTCGTTCTTGCGTTGGGGTTAAAAAAAATTAGCTGTTTGTACCCGCCAAAAACTTGTCAACGGATTGACTTCAACTTTTTTGATAGATTTTCGTTTCAACTGTTTATTAAGTCAGAGCCAAGTCAAAGGAGCCTTAAAGTCGTCACGGCTTTACGTGCTTTAATACATATAGACGTAACAAACATCCATGTTCTCAGTTAGGTGTGAGAGTATATATAAATATAATATCTTCCGACCTTTTTCTGGCGTATTTTAAACTTTACACTTTTATCGCATTATAAATTATGCGATATACAACTTTCACAGTTATTTTATGCGTTTGTATAGAGACATCTTGTTGAAATAGTTGCTAAAACGGGCAGCACGTGGCTTAAAAAGCGTATGTACACTTACGTCAGGGTGTAAATCAAGAATCCACAGTAAAACAATGAATGTCATTTTTTGTGAACCTGACATCACCTTTATGTCATTGTACATTCATTTAATTCAATTCAATTTAAACAGTGAATAAATATGGAAGGAAGGTTATTAGTCGATTTAATGTTAAAACTTGAAATAACTTTAAAAGAACGTAAAATCGCTGATCTCTGAATAAACATTTTTAGATTAAAGAGTCTTCCAATATAGTCTATTATTTTACAACGAATACTGTCGGGCCCTGACCGTCATGTCTGCATAGATACAGCTTTAACGAGATCGTAATATTTGAATTCGGAATAACTCAATATAGAAACTAAGTTCTTTGTGATATCATAATAATACAGTCGCACATAGATAAAAACACTATAGGTATGATATTAAATCTCAAGGCATTCTTATTATTCTAACGCATGTTTTTTTCACAAGTTTGAACACCTATACTACGCTCTTTTTAAAAAATATTTTGTAATATGTATGCTTATCTTGGTATCTACCTACGTAAGCCAGAGGTAAAATACAACTGGTCAAGTGCGAGTCGACCTCGCGCCCTGAGCGTTTTGTGCTTTGGAAGAAAACTTAAGTTTCTAAAGGATTCTTAAGCAGGAAAATATTAAGGGTTTTTTAATTTGCAAAAATAGAGTGTTAATATTTTTGAACCTTTTTATTATGAAATTAAAAACTACGCAGTTAAAATACGATAAATGTATTTAAAAAAAAAGTGCGACCTAAGCTTTGTCTTTTGCAATAAAACTATTTACAAATGTTTTTTTTTACCATATTTACAATAAAGTTTGATAAGCATTAAATCAGATCAAGTAATAAAGTACCTAGTTATTGAAAAAAAGAGTTGTAAAATTAGGACACACAAACGGGTTAAGTCACACCCTAACCTGCTGGCCACGAGACAGTCCAATGGTTGGAATAAATGGGTGAAAATATACCAATAATACCACGGGTAGCGACGATGGGTGGAGTGGCGCGTTAACAGGCTACAATTAGGAACATTCATTCCCAGAGCGCGGACTTTTGAAAGACGGGATTTGTCATGCGGCCAGAACTTAACGGTTCCTTTTTAAATTTTGGTACGGAGCTCTAAAAACATACCAATACTCATGATTATCGAAGCGCAAAGGACGGTCAAGGTGAAGGCCGAGATGACGCCAGCTCCAGGAGTGTCTCATGGCTTAGCTAATTCTAATTATACAAAGCATCCTTACTTATATTCTAAATGATGATGTGAGTTTTTGTTTGTACAGTTTACTCTTACTGTCAACTAAAAATAATCACAAGATTGTTTAAAGAAAGGTACGAAAATATGACTTTAAATAATATAACTTTTTCATTAACCTTTTCAAAGCTAGCAGTTAAGTTTGGATATACAGAACAATCTTCGATTACATTGACTGTTGGAAAAAGTTAAAATTCGCTAAGAGCAGCTAAATGAAGTTTAAATAACTTGAAACTATTAATAATCTATGTAGTTCTTCACAGCGAAACCAAGATAAGGATTTCTGACTAATTGTATGCCCACTTTATCAGATAAAAAAAACGATAGAAATGTTAAAGTTACCTCTAACGAAAATTTGAAGTAACTACGTCCTTGTTTATGTAATTTATTTCTCTAAGTGTAAGTAAAAAACTTTTAGTAAATTAAAAAAAAAATTCTGATCCAATCAACGACTTTAAGAATATATAAAAATTTGGAAATAAACCCATTTGTAAATTGCAACGTTACATTCAGAAATCGAAATTCTGTCTGGTTCCATTGCGTGGAGTGTACGATTAACTTAGGAATTATAAATTCAAGTAAGAGCACTACATACTAGCACAAGTAATTAAACGTTTATGCTTTATTAATTTAATTTTTGTATGTAACCTTATCAATTTCCTTTAGTTAATTAAAATAAAGGTTACTAGAAGGTTTATTATTATTAATATTAAAATGTAGGAGTCTGCAGTTTCTTATCTATTTAGTTAATATAAACCGTGATTTTCTTATCGTTGAACATCGACTCTTCTTTGATCTATCTACAACGGACGAATAAAAGTAACTGTGAGCAATATTCAAGTATTTAAAATAATTTAACTCCAGCCATAAAAACATTTTATCGTCATTTCCACGAAACATGGAGTCTTAGTATGGAAACCATAGACTAATCTGTACAATATTGTGCTTATTTTTCCAGGTTTTTCTTTGAATAAATAAGGAACAATAAATAAATATTTGTTATAAATATTGTGTAATTGATGATGATAATGATGATCAAATTAAGTACCTTTACGATTTTTCTGCTTTGTGAGGCAACCGCAATTGATGGTACGGTATCAATTAAAACCGACGCCGCCTCGCGCTGCTGACTCTGCGATGTAGGGTGCTTCTTATTAACCCTTATTTATATTTTTTAATATATAGTCAGTGGACAGATAAAGAAGAACGGGCAGCGGCGTCTTCTTTGCTACTATACAAACATCTTTTGCAATCACCCAAACGTCTACGTCTTGGGAAAGGTCTTTATATATATTATAGTTATTTATTTTATTTATATATTTGTAATTTTTTTAAATCTTATTGAGTGCACCACCTACCTCTTTTCCATGTTTTTTTCTTTTTACGCCTTTGGTTGCCTGGAAGAAATCGCTATGTAGCGATAAGGCCACCAAATTGTACCTACTCTCTTGCTCTGTATTTATATCTCTGTAACTCCTTTTTTCGTGGTGTATTCATTCATTCATACGTTTTGTCATGTCATGGCTATTGTTTTATTGGACAGATTTGGTCACTGTTTTAAGGCGGACAAAAAGTTCTTTGGATTCATTGTTACGTAATATATTGTATCATGAAAAAATAATAAAGTATGTATAGAGAACACGACTTATCCGTAAGTACTCATAAGCACGTTCCACACGTACCTATTCACAACTTGTGCTTTCTAAGGCCCATGAACCTCAGCCTTGTTTGGTTATGATTTTCTCTAACCACAAGGTCAGCGTTGAACTATATTACATACGAACTGTTGACGGCATTTTTATTTTTTTACTTTTTTTCTACAAATCCCGTGGAAACCATTTGTTTCCCTGGGATAAAAAGTAGCCAATGTTACTCTCCGTCCTTTTAACTAAATCCATGTCAAAAATTATGTTGATAGGTTGCTTAGTTAGGACGTAGAGAAAGGACAAACAAACATTTTCGCATTTATAATATTAAGTAAGGTTATAAGCTAATCTCATAACTGTAATGTTAGGCAAAAAGCTGGGCACTGATGTATTCTCAGATACGAGAGAGGGTTTTAGAGCATAAATCAACCACACCTCTCAAATGTAGGTTGGTGGGCTTCAACTAATATTATCATAAGTTAGTGATAGTATCTGGGACCGATGCCGGTTGCTTAACGTGCTCTCCGAGGTACGGGGGTTGCCCCCGCAAATGTCCTAACTCCGGACGTTTTTAAGAGAAACTGGTGCCTTTTTAATGTGCCAATAATGGGTTGATGATGATGAAGATGAATGATTGGATACAATTTTACTGTACACCACATAAACATATAGAAAAATTGTAAATAAAAATTAGAAAAAAGGATCCAATTTGGTGGCCTTATCGCTACATAGCGATCTCTTTCAGGCAACCAAAGGCGTTAAACACAACACAAGCTGAGGGGTAGGTGGTGCATATAATTAAGCATACATATTTGCATATACCTATACATATATAAATACTATAAATATATATAATAAACTTACAATATCATATATACATACTAGGGTGGCGCAAAAAAAACGACTATTTTTTTTTTTGAGTCTCGGATGAAAAAATGTTAGTTTTTGATGTTTTAAGAGCCCTCTCCAAAGGACAGCTCAAAAAAAAATTCTTAAGAGGTCACTCCAAATTTTTTTAAATTTTGAAAATCGTCGAAAATCGATTTTTTTTTTTTTTTTAATTTTTTTTCTCGTTTCGGTATAATTTTATAGACCAAAAAAAAATAAGTTTCTGAAAGTTTCAGTTAAAAATTTTAATTTTGAAAGGTCGCTCATAATACTGACTGATAATTAATATATATGATAATTAATATATATGCTTATACAATTAATATCAATAATACATAAATATATACAATATTGTCAAACCCCAATCGAAACAGAAGGGAATAGGCATGTTAATGTTCCGAAGATTCAGACAAAAAATGATCTTTGACAAGTTTTTTAAAAATGGAAATTGACTGTGCCTCTCGGATTTCAAGAGGCAAGGCATTCCAAAGCTTAACAGTCTGAATAGTGAAAGATCGCTAGAAGAACAATAAACTCTGTGAACGCGACCTGAGCTACCAACAAATTCAAATTTTGAATGAGGATGATATTCAATCTGAGAGTTATTTCAATCATGGATTGTGAATATGTTTATTATACAGTCGTAGGAATTGACAAACAAAATGATAGTTCACATTAAGTAACTATTATTTCAATAGACGCCAGCTCAAAATTTTGCAACCGAGAATATGTAGGTATTTACCTAACAAAATTTAATTTTACATGTACATCAACCTTGTAACAACAGTGATTCGTAGTCCCATAACAAGTGGCTTACAAAAACTTGCTATCTACTTACCTATATGTTTTAATCTGAAACAATAAAAATAATTATGTTATTTATTTGTACACGGGTTCGTTTTATCAAGAAAAAAATAAATACTAGGTGAAATATATTTATAAACAAAAATAATCTATGTACCAAAATAAAACTAAATAAAATTAGTTAGCCACTACCAAGATGCTGGCAGCATTGCCCCTTTGAAGGGTACAACAATTTTTTTGACCTCGTTAACCCTTATGGATAATTCTTTAAAAAGAGCTCAAGGCCCATACGGTCCCAAAGTATGTACTCAACTTCGCATTTGAATCGAAACAACAAAAACTGAAAGTATTTTTACAATAAATAAAAAATATACCAGTTCCGCGCGTATTCTTGTTGTAAAAGGATAAAAAATATACACATTAACAATTGAGAATTTTTTAATTATTGGATATTTTTTGTTATGAAAACGTTCCGGTATGCATTACGATTATAATTAAAATCTTAAATGGAATTTCCACATTGTGTTGCAGTCTCAATTAATTTATTTACATATTCTTTAAATAAGACATTTTGTCTTTAATTATTATGGTGAGCCATAGCCACATTCAATCGTTTATTCTTATATCTACAGTAATGCAAAGAGATTGCTCTTTGCATTACTGTAGGTTTTCCTACTGTACTTTATACTGAGCGTATCGTTTTAGTGCTGTAATCTAAGTTGTAACTTAGACATTAGAATGCACATATATTGCACATATGTGATCGTATTTAAAGTTAGAACATACGCAGTTTTAGTTCTATCATCATCATCATCATTTCAACCTATTGACGTTTTTAGGGCGTTCCAATAGCGACGTTGATGTCGTCTGTCCACCTCAAAAAATATAAACCACTCTCGACTCGTCTTAAAAATAGCACCATACCGCCTTAACGAAATTAAAATTTATACCAAGTGGTATTTATTACACATATTAAATATAGCATCGCGATAATGTAAGGATTCTTATACTATACATCCAAATCTCTTCAGGCTCAGTGGATTATGAAACTCACATTTACAAACATGAAGCCTTCAAATATTACAGTTTTCCGTCCTGCAACAGAGTTGGCACCTCTCAAGAGCAGCTTAAACCCAGCTAAAGCCACTATTTTTTTATTTATTTTTTTCATAGAAATTAATAAATAAAACCTACTATACCTATCTAACTAAAACCGAGAACAGAACGTGATTGAAAAAAAATATATAAGTAGAGGCTTTATCAATAGAATAAATTGGTTGAGTGTTTCTTACAAAAAGTAGAAACGTTGCAATTCTCATTTCAATAATATCACGTTCGCATGCGGTTTGCTACCGTTCAATAGATTGCTCTGGCTTTACAACTTTCAGCTCTAATTCTAGTCTGCCAATAGTTTTATTATTCACGCAACAACTAACTATGGAGAATGGTGCTTCAACACTGCTGAGTATCTGAGTATTACAAAATGTGTTCCAAACAACATACTAGACTATAATTAAATCTATGATGTTCTTCACAGCACATAAAAGTTATTTTTGACTCTGTTCAGAATAACATGGTTACATTTTTATATTTATGATGATAAATTTTAACCCCGAACACAAATTTGCAGTTAAGTTTTCTGGTGATAGTTACTTATTAAGAATAAATAAATAAATTTTTTGACGAATAGAACCGACTTTTTTAAGCAACTAAAAAAAATGAAATAAATGTTTTTAACAACATTTTTTAGTCGGTTACTAAGTACAGATATACTTTGTATACGGTGTCTTTTTTTATAGTATCTAACAACCTAGTAATTTTCAACGTTTTAATTGGCACCTACATAAAAATGCCGTAGAAAATATGAATTTTTTGCTTTTTAGTTGTTTAACAAAGTTGGTGTTTTTGTCAAATTGTTTATCACCAAATTAAAATGGGACCACCTCTGAGGTATAACATACGAAACGAAAAATGAATCATCAAAATCAGTTTAGAATTGGTGGTGTAATCGTAAACAAATATACAAAACAACCATTGTCATTAATCCCAACATAGGATTGCTGATCATTTTCGTTATGTAAACCAACAATGTAGGGGTCCCATTGTCGTCGGCAGCCAGGTTGCTGCCGAGCCCTCAAAAAAAGGCGCGTGTGTATTACGGCACTCCATTACCTCAGGCCAGCAATTTGTTGAGTTACGACCTACACTTTAAGTTCGCCGCCTTTTAGCCTAGATAGATGGCTTAAATAACACTATAATAATATGAAGAAGTGTTATTCCCCGCAGTATTCATCCCGGTAATGAGACTTATCCTTAAGACCGGTACTCCCCCTTGGCCGAGTCTATCCGGCGAAGACCCCCTTCTGCTAAATAATTGAAGTAAATTGAAAAGGGAGCGAGTAGGTATCTAAGCTATGAATAAATTCTTTACACATGCAGTTCCGCTGGGCAGGGATCGCTGGATTAGCATTTGAACCACACATTTCAGTCACGTACTACCGGTTGCCATCACGGTGTTCTTGTATAGATAATGTAAATTACATTTATTCGTTTTAGTAGCTATAAACATAATTTATCCTTGATATGGTTTTGATGTTATGTTTCGTTTCAATAGACCAAATTATTTGTGCTATTTAACATTATCTTTTGGTGACGAGCGGTGATAGATACAAGTACTCTGTGACCGAAACCTAAGCATTGCTCTTCGAACACGCATAGCGCGGTGCTATGTTCTCTCTGTACTCCTATATGGCGTAGAAGCTTGGACTCTAACAGAGATCCTGTCCAGGAAACTCGAAGCGATCGAGATGTGGGTGTACAGACGTATGTTAAGAATATCTTGGACAGATCGTGTACGGAATAGCACTGTATTGCAGAGAATGGGTAAGGTTCCAGAGGTACACTTTACAATTAAAAGAAGAAAGTTACAATATTTTGGTCATGTGATGCGGAACACCATCAAATATGAACTTCTTCGTAAAGTAGCAGGCAGAAGAAGGCTTGGCCGGGGAAGAATATCATAGCTCAAAAACCTACGACAATGGTTTGGAAAGAACACCAAATCAGTATCATATATATATTTCATCAGTCATCTTAGTACCCATAACACAAGCTATGCTTACTTTGGGGCTAGATGGCGATGTGTGTATTGTCGTAGTATATTTATTTATATTTTTTATTTTATTTATTTAGAGCAGCGGTGTCCAACGCAGAGGTAGCCCTAATGCAAACCTTCCTAAGAAGACGGTACCCTAAGAAGAAGAAGAAGAAATATCGCTCTGAAACATCGTGAGGAAACCTGAATGCCTTAGAGTACTTCACAGTGTTCTAAACTACTGCAATTGGACCCTTATATAAGACCAATCCGTTTTTGTCTCTGTTGTAAAAATTATAAGTAAATTTTATTTCAGGTTTATAATTTTGGTAAAATATAACTGGATTTTATAATAATACTAGCGGACCCCAGCGCCATCTGTCGACCCAAACGCATACCAAGAATTCATTCAAATCGGTTCAGCCGTTTAGGATGAGTTCAGTGACATACACACGCACAAAAGAAATATATATATAAAGATTGTTAGTATTGAGAATATCTGGTTGTTATGAATTTATATACGTATTTTCAATTATTATTGGTGTAAGCAAGCTTCTTTATTACACGAACCTGTGTCAAGTAATGTTGGCCTTATTCCCCATTAAATAAAATATTACAAATAGATAACTGCGTTTTTAATATTGATATTATAAGTTTGGTTTAAATTTAAATTGATGATATAAACTAAATATACACTTTACGATTAGATATATTATATATTATTTTACGCAATATAGGTCACAATATAAATGCAAATACTGAACAGATTTTCTCGACTCACGAATGATGTTTCGGGTAATAAATAATCAATTTTCAAGCCACGTTTTCCAAGTAGATTTCCTTGCGTATTTCCGGCGTGTAGCAATAAAGATAAGAATAAAGAAGTCGAAAATGCATAACGAAACTCATATTTTATACTGTTATTAGTAAGTGTCGAATGGGCAAAATGGTAAATTGAATAATACCTGCATGAATAAGTTTCTTAAGATTCCGAGATATATGATTAAAATCTATAATTGTAAAAGGCTCTGCCCTGACTGATTGTGACCAAACACTGAACGTAGAAATATGAAACTTTGAAAGTTTGTTTAGAAGTTAGTCATGACTCAAGTAAAATTTCCATAGAACTTAGTATGTGGTTTTTTGGTTAAAGAATAAGAAACTTCTGCGGAAAACATTACAAGTCTTGAACATAGTATGTAGGGGTAGTATTTTCAAAAACCTGTTAAACACGCGTGATATTGGGAAGAAAATTTGATATGAAAGCCGTTCTTTTTTAAAGATATTTTTTCATATTTATTATATCCACGAAAACTGTTATTTTGTCATTTATTTGCTGACCACAGCAATATTTTTTAAACACACTGTTAATGAGAAATTCTACGGAGATGAAATTGCTGGCATATTGCATAAAAATATGTAGCAACTTCTATGACGATGCTAAACGTATCTTCGTATTTACAATTATAGGTTAAAATAATTACTTCTAAATCGCTGTTCTTTGTTTAGTAATAAGATATTTACTAGTCTCATACCATAAAGTTGCTATTTTAATATTAAAGGATATCCTGCCATTGTTTGTGTTAACAGTTTATTTTTACATTTTGATGCAATGGCTTTTGCTATAAAAGAAGTGCTTATGGCAAGTCACCAACTAATCTTTACCTACATCTTTACGCTTAACGTTCTCATCTTTCATGTTGTCCAAGTCTTAGGCGAAAACCCGTTTACCTAACTCTTTTATAGCATCAAGTGACCTAACCTACAAGCTAGTGTATTTATCATTATTTATCTCTACGGATATCGGCTTGGTCTGTCAATTATTAGTACTATAAATGGTCTAAGACCCTGTCTCGCATGAGAGACGAGGCCTCTGTCCAGCAGTGGGATGTTAATAGGCTAATAATAATACTATGTCTTTGCCATGAAGCGTACTCTGAAAAAAAAACTTAATTTCATCATCATATCAACCCATTCCTCCGACAATGAGCAGAGTGTAGGCCATTGACCACCACGCTGGCTCAGTGCGGATTGGTGGTCTCTACACGCTTTTGAGAATATTATGGAGAGCTACCAGGTATGCAGTTTTACTAAAGATGTTTTCACTTTTGAAGCAAGTTATATTTTAATTGATTAAAACGCACATAACTTTGAAAGTTATGCCTAGGTGTTTGCTGGGATTCGAACTCGGCCCCCTGAAAATGAAGCTTCCTAACCACTAGGCTATCAACCGCTCCAATGACTGTTTTCTAAAGCTAAATTATTTAGAGGTGCCTAAAGGGAACAAGGTAAGAGAAAATCGAAATAAATGATTGCATTCAAATGCATGGCTATGTTAAAGAGACCAACTATCATTAAACATAGTTCATAATATGTGAAATTGGCGACTGCATCATCCGCGAGAAACTACTCGTATGAAGATGATCATACGCGATAATGAGATATCAAGGTCAGTTAATCTCTAAACCGTAGCTACTAGTTTACGAGCGGTTAATTACAAGAGTGGTTGGGTGTTTGAGAAAGTCTGTTTGTTTGTTTGTTCTTCCTTTACGCCCTTACTAAGCAATCAATCAAGTTTAGTTTTTGGCATGGAATTAGTTGAAGGGACAGAGGGTAACACTTTTTATCCCAGGCAAAAAAATAGTTCTCACGGGACTGGTAGAAATCCATAATAAACGCAGACTGCTAGTTTTCTCGGTTTATAAAAAAATATCGTAATACTTTTTTACTTCAGCATAATATTTTTTTTTTAATATATTAGGCTGTGTAAAAGTAACTAAGTTATTTTTGATAACCCTGCGTGGTTTCCTAGTCCTTCTGCGGGATAAAAAGTATGCACGTATATCTACAAGGATTTTAGGTTTGTCAAATTTTGGAAAGATTGGTTCAATCTTTGAGCCAAACATTAAATAAGTATCCAAGTCATACTGTCCATGTACATGTACATGTCAATATTGTACAGTGTGAGACTGGGTCTGTTTGTTTATTTAGTTGGCTCAACGACTACACAGATCCGGAAAAATTTCATAGAGGTAGCTTGCATTACTGGATATTAGATACTTATACCACGGGAAAACATATGGATCAAGTAATTTTAACAGAAAAATGTTGCATATTTACGCGGTAGTAAACAAATAAACTTATTAGTATGGATATATTTATTGTTACATTATACGTGAAAAACTTTCGACGGCGACTATTTTCAAGAAATATGCCTGAAAATATTCAGCCTCATAGCATATTATCACCATTAATATAAACTGGATGCGAATACAATAAGCACATAAAGTATTATAAACAGATCTCCGCGGATAATCCACATCGACGTTATTGGCGGATAAAAATGAGCGGTAAATCATTTTTGCACGGTCCCAGCGAGAGCGATCGTGTAGAAAGAAAATAAAACAAGCAACATTCAATTCGACGCCGATAACCGTCCGTACGTTCACCCTTAGGTATTACGTGATTCGTATAGACGTGGGTATAGCTAGCGGCGTTTTGGAAGCCAGCGCCGGCCCGAGCCCTTTATCAGGGTACAGTGAGATTGTTTTTGAAACCCTTTTGTAATTGCTTTCACAGCACCTATTAAATTGAAAATCAGTTTATGTTTCTTCTTTATTGATAATGTTACAATAAAACTTATAACTACACTAATTACTGTAAAGGTCATCTACAAGTGGAATCATGTTAAGAGAGCTGGTTGCATTTTCACAGCCAACAGGCAGGCTGATTCTGTACGCAAAAAAATTGTCAGTCCTTCTGTCACCAGAAGAATTTTTTTGCACTTATGTTTAAGTTGGCAACGTTGCCCACGTTCTTCATCTTCGTTTATCACGGTTTTTTCTGGGACAAAGATAGCTTATGTTACGTCAAAAATGTAGTTTATTGGTTGCTTACATAGGGCGAACAAAAAAGACAAACTAATACACTTTCGCATTTAATAATATTAGCACAGATTAAAAAAAACCTACGGAAACCGTGTACACGACTAATATTGAAGCATGAAAAACCACTCCAGTTTAGAGTTTTTGTCGAACAGCAGCAGCAGCTGACATTGACATTTAGCAGTTGGCATCAATTATTTTACCTCGAATGTTCTAAACTTCTACATAAAATGGGGAAAATAAAAAAGTATTTGTAAGCTAGTAATATTTCGGCGGATTTGAAGTCAGACGCACGAGTGTGTTTTCACTGTTTTTGAGCAATAGACTTTATGCAATACTGGCTGAATGAGGATTCTGTATGTATTCTTCTATTCAATATATTTTATTTTATTCAACTCACAAAGGTTGCTTTGTGGTGCATTTGCTACTCTGGTAAAGTTTAGTGTGTAGGTAGGCATCAGTATCTACGCTAGTGCATAAAGAAATTCCTGTAAACTAGTCGTAAGTTGGAAATAAATAAATAAATAAATAAATAAAATAAATTCTATAAAAGTTATTCTATTCTAGCTGGCGCTTATTTAGCCCAACGGCTAAGTCTAGCAATTCAAAGGGGTAATAGCGCCAGCATTTTGGGTACCCTGCCCATAAGTGAACAGTTTGACAGCTTATATTTATTGTAAACATTAACTTTAGTTTGTAAATATTATTTCCCTAGAAAAATATTTTTTTCGTTGGTTTATTAAAAAAAAAATAGCCATTTTAAATGGTAAACCAGTTAGCTATTCAAAGTGGCAACAGGGAAATTTGTTGCCCATAAGTGAACAGTAAGACTGCTTATTTTTATTGCAATAACTGCTTATTTTTGTTATTAGTGCCTACATAGTAGGTTACTTTTATTTGTACTTATTTTTATGTAATTATTATTGTACTATATATATATATATTTTTTTTTATATTAATAGCGGGCAAACGAGCAAATGGTTAAGGGATCACCGCAAACCCATAAAATTCAAAAAATTCCAAATTCGAAATTCATATATTTCAGTAGGCCTAGTATAAGCACTTTTGAAACGTCAAGTCAGTCTGTTTGTAGTGACTACCACCGGTTCGGAAGATTCCACTGAGAAGAGCCGACAAGAAACTCAGCAGATTCCTCTTTTCCAACATCATTTTAAAGTTTAACAATCTTTAAAATTTTTCTGTTTTGTGAGAGTTGAGAGCGGAGCAGCCTGATTCCAAGCAGCCTTGTCGTTAAAACAAAAAGAAACATCTAAAGATCTGCAACACCAGAGGAGCCACCGATGCGTTGCCTGCTTTTAAGGAAAAGTAATATCTATATATATAAAAATGTTATGTTGGTTTGTGTACGCTTCAAAAACTCAAAAAATTCTGCACCGATCGAGCTGAAATTTTAGCATGATATATAATACGCATCAAGGATTTTTTTTATCTATTTTTCAATCATTCAATCACAATGTGCCACAGCGAAGCGTGGCAGGGTACAGCTAGTAATATATAATTTTTCAACTTGTATACGCGCATCTAAAGAGTAGCTTGATACCCTTAGCGATACCCTATCCTCTAGTGAACTGTTTTAATTTTTTCAGATAGAATAGTTCGTACCTTAGAATATGTTATACGAAACACACAAAAGGTATGTAGAGTAGGCAGAGTGGCGTGCATAGAGGGTATGCACAGGGTATGCAGATGATTTAAAATGAAGAAAATCTCCAGTACCTACGAGTTATAAATACTTAAGGGTACGCTTTTTATAACACATACAATGCCTATCCTTAAGTTTTTTATAACTCGTACTGGAGATTTTCTTCATTTAATATCATCTGCATGCCCCGTGCATACCCTCTCTGCACGCAACGGAGTAGGCACTAGGCACAATAAAAATCAACGATTTATTTATGTATAGAAATGCGATTTTTCCAATTCGGGATTTCAAGTAGTAGCATTATTATTTCATTGCTATTTATGACCCCCCCCCCCCTCCAATTTTGCTTATGGGCTAATCCGAAACTGTTTAAGGTTCACCTTAATTTTTTTTCTCAGAATTGGCATTATGATGCCGGTTGGTTTTTTTTTTCGGGTTGTGTGTAGCTGATAATGATGCCTCTTGGTACCTGTCGCCTTGGGCGACCGCTCCTCTCGCTCTACACCACGTGTTAACATAACAAAGTTTATTACAATATCTTAGATATAAAAAATATGCTTTTACATTATAATAGCTTTTGTTTGATGACCCCGATCGTGACCATTAATAAGATATTAATTCAGTACATACAGAACCATTATAATAAATATTCACGCTTGACCAAACTCTCTGTTGTATTAATAATTATATAAGTTGCAAAAGCTATTATAAAAATTGGCTAACAAAATAGGGAAACGGAAAGATGATCATTGCGCAATCAACAAGTAATATACTCAACATATAAGTTCTTACGAAATTTTGCGCTTCTTTTATAAACATTCACTTTTGCGGTCTAAATGCAGATGCATATAGATTTACATTAAGATGGTGGTAAGTCTGAATATTCTAAAATATATTTTCACTTCTGATGCTTTTAAATTTTTTTTTTTTCTTTGTTCCTTACTTTTTTCCTTCGACATTAGGATCGAAGACTGTTCTAGGTCGGTACTCAAATATGCTACGTGGATAGCATTCTGTTTTTTTTTTTTAATTTTTTGTTTATACGAGCTCGGATTAAGAACACTTACATCCGTTTTCATATTCAATCTATCTGTAATCTGTTGATAGGTTGCTAAGCAAAGTTATTATTTGTTAAAAATGGTATGGAATTTTTTTGACAACAACAACTTTGCTAAGATATAAATCTATAGATTACGGATAGAATAAATATATAAAATGGCCATTAAACTAAATTTAATGCTCTTATGTATAAATTATTCTAGGTAAACTAGACTTGATTTAGAGTAACAATAAAATTGTTATTTCAGAGGATTTCTTTAGTATCAGTTATATTTTCATTGTAAAATGCAAGTGAAGCTAATAGTACACGATAGGTTAAATATTTTTTACATTATTTAAGCAAACCATTATCATTATCTAATGTTACATGGAACGACGAGGTTAAGTTAATGCCGGGTTACAATGAATATGTCTTGCTGGTAACATATTTATCTACTTATAAAATACACCATGAATGAATGAATATGAATATACACCAAAGATCAACATAGCGATTTCTTCCAGGCAATGGCTTAAAAGGAAAAAACATAGAAAAGAGGTAGGTGGTGCAATAAATAATATTTAAAATTATACAAATATATAAATAAAATATATATATTATATTTATATATATCTATATAATTATAACTATAATATATATATATATATTATATATATATATACATACATATATGAAATACATAAATAATTAAAATTACACACTTAAAATGATCCGCTTCAGCGATGTTCGGCTGATAGAGACAAGTAATGATCCTTCACTAGTTTTAGCCATGCTTGGTTTGATAGTTTATACAGACAATACTGTTTATTTTGATCAGGTATCACATACATTCACCGTTTACCATATCATCATGATGACTAAAGAATATTTATTTTCCTGATCTTACGTAGTGATAAACTAAATAAACCAAATTTGTAATGTGTGGGCTTTTCCTTATTCAATTATAAATCTAGACAAGGCCCTGAACATTCTTAGATTTACGTATAACGAAACAAAGTTCAAAACTAATAAAAAATCTCTAATCCGGAATTTCTCAGACAATATTATCTTCCTTATAAATAATTGTGAAAGTTGTGTTAGTTTTAAATATTGTTTTCTTAAAAAAATATTTGGTATATTTTAAGTAGACCTTTGCTCTTCTGAAACGTCAGGTATGTTTGTAGTGACTCTACCACAAACTTTCGGATATCACCGAAAAGAACCGAATTCTACCGAAAAGAAGCGTACTACAATATACTTTTTGTTTCTATGTACCTACACTATCTTTTTGTTCTTGACGACCTCCTCCTGGCGTAGCGCTGAGCGCTGTATATTTATGTCAGAGGTACGAGGTTCGATCCCGGACAGGGAAATAATTTCCAAATTTTCACTCGTCTGGTGGGAGACTTCTGCCGAGGTTAGTTACCACCGACAAAGACGTACCGCTAAGCGATTTAGCGTTCCGTTACTATGTCGCGTTGAAACCACAAATGGGTTTGGGTTTAATATAACGGACATAGCCCTAACAGGTTAGATCGTTACCATCTTAGACTTCATCGTCACTTCAACAGTATCCGGTGAAATTGCAGTCAAGGGCAGTTTTTAGTACATCAGGCACCAATAACAAATCCGCACTATATTTAACCGTCGCCCCAGAAGCCGGTAATCTCAGTTCACTTGGCTGTACAAGGATGACATCATGGCGGTCTAGTTAGCTCATCTCAGCTAATGAACTCTAACGGTATTGATACCGACATACTTCGTCGTACTTATATACATTGAACATTCTCCTTTGCAATAACTTACATCCTGAGTAAGTATAATAACTTTTGAATTACACACAGGTCCTACAACCTTTGTTTTTTGCCATTAATAATAATATCTTACGCAGTTTCCCTGACCGATTTCGACTGTAGCGAACTTCTACTACGCAGGCGATAGTATAATGAATAAGTGTGTGCGCAAACGGTTCTCGCTCTCACATAATCCTATAGGACGCCAGCTCCAACACGATCGGATTATATAGCTCACCGAGGCATGGGTGACAATTCGAGCATCTCGGGACCCAAAAGTCCATAAGTCCTCGGAGCCCTGGAAATCCAAACGCTTAACTATTCGTTGTGGTATGTTGGTGACTCTGGTTCTTATTCAGACCTCTTAATTTCTTACTTGATAAGAAAGAGAAGTAAATAATTCTTATTTAAGAAACCGGAGTTAAGAAATTGGCATTTGTCACGATCTTAAGACGTTGGTCCCAAATTTTCTCTAACATCAAGCCTGCCAATCCGCATTTGAATAGCGTGGTGGGTTGTAAACCCTATCCTGAAAGAGGAATGCTGTTCCCAACAGTGAAATAGTGACAGGCTGAGGCAAATGATGGTGATTACACGAATGGTTATCAAGCTCTTTTATTACAAGTACTGTATCCAAAGATTCTGGAAATTTTCATTCCGAATAGAAATTATTATCAAGATATGTGATACTCCTTTCGTGATAGCTTACGACTTACGCTCGATCGCGGCAGTCGTTCCGCATAACTTAATTGGAAACCGTTCTCCACGCGTCTAGAAAACTAAACAAAGTTGTTTTACTACATTCGAATTGCTGTATGTTTTAAATACTAGGACTCCTTTAATAATCTAACTTGTATACCCAAGTTACTACAAATAAATAGTAAAAACGTATCCTACTTGATATAATTATTACTGTCCTCGGTTTTGGAATAGCTGCATTATTTGACCAACAGCATTTAACAAAAACACATGTCTGAGTTTGCATAAAATACCAGGAATCTCCGACATTTAAAGAATTATAAATCGAAAGAGGGCATTTAAAATGAGATTGCAAATTATTTCAGTGCACATATGATTCAATCCATGTTAACGTCTCTTTGATAGTGTTATATATTTGTCTTGTTTTGGTCCTGAGGAGTTAAGGCAAAATATTCCACTGACCATTGCCTAATCGGCTAGCTCATGTTTCTATAAAGCATACCTGGCTATACAACGCGTTTAAGTAGCCAGAATTTCTCGAACCATACATAATATGTCATAACTTATATTGTTGTAAGTTTAGGGTATATTTTGTTAAGTTTTATTGTAAGGTGACAAAATAAGGAGACATTTAGAGTTCTGATCAGTGTAAAAAACAAAGCACGTGGCAAAGGCAATCAAAATTCTGTCTTTTTTATTTATACTGTGGTAATATTTTTAGTAAAATAACATAATAGGAGATTCGTATACAATGTAGATTAATAAAATGATTACGAGATTATTTCAACAAAAACTGTAATACATATAAAGCCACGCATACTATGTATAACTGAAACTATCACGCAAGCCGCTGTAATACTTCGACTACTTGTATTAATTCTCATACATAATCTGTTACATTTACAAAAAAGTATTCACTTTTTATTACGATAAATTGATTAAAAATAAATTGTGTAATATCGCTCGAAATAATATATTTTTAATCAAAATTTTCAGATGGTAGATTGAATTTCCGTATCCTTTAGTTTATATTTTAGCTATTCTTTCTATATCACTAGTTAATTTAGAGATTTCTTGCAGCAATGTGTTATTACTAATTTATTGACTGAATAACTTTAAATTTGTGTGTAATGAAGTATTTGTTCTTCATCTTCTTCGTCAATGGAACATCCAATGTTTTGGTTTAGATTGATTATTCATTTCGGGCGTTAACCGGTCTATGATAAAGTTTGCATTGAGATAGCTTGCATCCTGGAATCCTAGAAGCTATAGCTATAACAGATATATCTGTTAGTTAATCGTTAGTTTATTAAGTTAAATCCGAAAAGAGGTCATACAACGGAACCACAGGCACAGCTAAAAACATCTATACTAATGTTTCAAAGAGAGATGTTTAGATTTTTGCATATGAAAAAGATACATTTGCAACGATAAATTAGCTATACCATTTTTATTTCAATCTGAAATATTGTAATTTCTAAAGCAAGCGAACCAAAATTTACAAGAAAATAAGAAAGTTAAGATTTTTAATCGTCGTTTCAAATAATCCTTCAAGACGACCTTATGTATCTATTACATGTTATTTGGTTAAGCATAAGCACATAGTCAAGCATATATGAATTTAAAATAAAGTATGGCACGTTGTTAAGGGATTGATGTTTACGTCTATGAGTAAGGCGGCTCATATGCTCCAATATAAAATTTTGTTATATTAAGGCATACGATTCATGCATGCATGCATACTTATTAACATGCTGTCACTAGTTGATTAGTGATCTATAGTTACCTGGCGTTATTTTAAAGATATTATTATAGCATTATAGCATTGCGGAAGTAAAGTTATGCAAAGAGTGTTATTTTAACACGTGTGTTTTTAGTGCGACAGTTCAATGGTCCAACTGTTCTCGATTTCACATCGTAGTTTGAAAATATAACAACAGATTCTAATTCTAATTCTACTTCAAGTTAGCGCTTGACTACAATCTCATCACATCGAACCGAAACACTAAATCGCTTAACGGCACTACTTTGTCGGCAGGCTGGTTCTACAAGCCATATTAAATATATAACAATACATACCAGTATATTTTCATTTTATTTTTTTTATTTTTACGAAAAAATATATTTATTAATAAATATATATTTTTACATATAAAAAATAATGTATATTTATTTATTATACCCTACTTGTATCTTCGTACCTATAATATATAAACATTTAAACCATAAAAGGAAGTCTTCTAGTTCTTTATTAAACAAAATAAGAAGTCATTCATGCTCTTCACGATACAGGCTACATAATGTGGCGACCACTAGCAATTGTTTGTTGTAATCTTTTTGAAAATAAAGTAATTTTATTTTATTTATTTTTATTTCATAATTAAATATCAGTTTAGATCCCTAAATAACAAATAGAAATATTTCATTTGGCTACAACTTCATCAGCCAAATTGTATCACTTCTGTGCCCCCAGCGAAGAAATATTAAATACTTCCATAAATTCAAATTCAAATTCATTTATTTCAAGTAGGCCTACTTTATAAGCACTTTTGAAACGTCGAGTATGTATGTTTATAGTGACTCTACCACCGGATCGGAAAGCAGATTCTACCGAGTTAGGCATAGTAAGTGGGATAGATAAAGAACTTGCCCGATATCTTATAAGATCCACCACTTTGCTTCGACGCTATTCTGTGGCCTTGGTAGACCGATGCCCTTAACGGCTTTCCGTCATACGTTGGAAAGGTATAATTAGTTCTTGGGTCACCATTGCTAAACCAGCCTAATCGACAGAATCGTCGACGTCGATTTCCTAAACCTCACCTTTTATGTTTCGGCATAATGTATTTGTACAGATAAAACATATCTAGGATTACAAGCAACCTTATCATTTTCATTGCGTAACCTAGTTAGTTGGTTACCATTAGAACTACATTGCATTGCATTGTTGTTTGTTACTTTGTTATACTCTATTTGTCGCCGGCTCGTAACGTAACATCCATCCATTTTGATAATACATAATATTTGCGAAGTCCATTGTGAGATGTTCCTTATCAATTTATTGGGCAATTGGGCAATCCTATTCCTTCCCATAACTATATGTACCTATACTATTTTTATTTTAAATTATTAGTAAATAAGTTTTAACGACCAATTTCAGTTTTCATATATATTTTATAAACCAAGGTAATCAAAAAACAATAATCTATTAGCTGGATGATACAATTCACCAGTTAAGTACTTCATTATCACATATATATCGGCAGTCCCCAAACACGCCATGCTTTTATTCATTCGCACTTTAAGAATAAGAAGTTAAACTTTTCAAATAATCTAATTCTCAAAATTATAATCATTCCCTTGTTATAAGCCTCATTCAAGGCTCAAAAGAAAGGATGTCATTAAATAAATGATCATAAGTTGCAGTTACATTTATTTAGATTTAACTCATTTTTTAACAAGAAATTCTTCGTACTCTCCCTGTGTTAGAAATTTGATTTTCCACCTTATGCCACAGGACAGGTTATGCCGTAGGTCAAGCATTCGAAAACAGAGTTATAATATTCGTTCAAATCCACCAACGCGCATTGACCTTTAATCCTTTTCTTATTAGAGAAGATCCATGTTCCCTGTCATTCATCATCATGACTGGCCCACTACAGGGTACTATTAGGTCGTAGTCCACAACTGTGGCCAAGTGAGATTCGAACTCAGTCACCCCAAAACGGAGACCAAGGATCACTTGGCTATCAACCTTTCTCTAACCCAGCTGTAACGCATTGTAAATTATGATTATTGTGCCATACAGCTGGGCTAAGAAATATGAATTACATAGGGTTCGCAGATATATGTGTGATTACCATATTTCTACTAATCCTAAGATGGCATGTGACCTACTATTTTACTTAGTATATATGACGCTTCATCTAAATGAATCGATGTTTATATCTATTACATTTAGTAGAACAACTGCCTGTCTTAAAATTTTATTACACTCAATAGCAATACCAGTTTAAACGAAAACCGCTGATATAATTTGCAATTAGCGTTATTTTATTAAATTGACAATAAAAACGAATCGAAAGCCGTTTGTAGTAATCACTATCGATATATAATTGTATCTACTAATTACTGTTGCCGTTGGTTATAAATGGTAAAAAAATGCTTAAAAATAGAACGTCTTTTGAGAGAGAGAGGAACCTATGTCTAGCTGTGGCACACTAATGCTAATGTTGATCCTCGATCAATAACATACTAGATATCAGTCGTTAAAATAAGGCTATTTTCGTTGCTTTGCTACCTTATCCTATAAGTCGTGCTTAACGTTTGAAAACACAAGAAAAGTAACAGAATATCCTGATTTAGATAACAAACATTTTATTTATTTGTGAAAATTATTAAAATAAAAACAAAATAAGCAGAGTGATTTCATCTAAATAAATATTTGTATTAAACCGGTTCCAAGTTGTATTTACGGGAGTTGTCTGTACAGCTGTTTTGGAAGATTCCTAGCTAATAATGCTAAAGCTATAAGAACTTCTAAAATACACCTACCTAAATATGTGTAATGTGCCAATCATATTGTATTTCATAACTGATATTACATAAAAAAAGCAAAAGTCATTTGCGATCGCAACTAATAGTTTACTATCCTATTAAAAAACATTATTCAGAGTATGTGCTCCGGTTATGTCTTTGTACTTTTTGCGTAATATTTCAATTTCTTTGGAGATGCTATACATAGCTTCAATAAATATTAATTTATATCTCGTTTGCATGTTCAAAGCACATCTAGGCCGATCGTGGCGCGAAATCTCTACTGTAAACAGATTTAATACCCATGCAAATCCGAGAACGGAATGTGAGTGAAATTGCGCCTACATTTTGTTTGCGAAGAGAAATGAGGAATGTTTGCATTAGTTTAATCTTAAAATAGTCGGACTATTTCATAAAATTCGTTTTTTTATCATTGGATTTGATTATCACATGCCACTAGTAGTAACTGAGTGAGGTTTTTGGGACAGAGTACGTCCGGGGGAGTCTTACTACCGTCATATTTACGTTTTTAAGGATTTAAAGGATTTTAAAGGATTTACTGGCACATAAGGACGTTACAGGACGTGTCTCTTGCAAGGCCTCTGTACCGATCTTTAGGGCGTAGTTGCCGATGTATTTAAAGGATTTACGGGCACATGAGGACATTTCAGGACGTTGCATGCCCTACGAAGTGTTGCTCTGTTTAAAGGCAATGGTTTGCCACTTACCATCAGGTTCATCTTTTCGTTAATTATTACTATAAAAAAGCGTTTTAGGGCTTTAGCATTTCATATAAAAATACAGTTTGAGGACGAGCATTATTTCTTACTTAGGGTACTGATTAATAAATACACCGAACTCGGACTGAACTTAATGCCGATTAGCCAATATTATATCCTTCGTATGATTTATAATTATAAGTATAGAAAATTGCTTGTTCACTTGTGCCGAAAAATAGTGGAAAATCAATTCGTTTGCTTCAGTCCTCATTTATTTCAACATACAGATCCAAACGTCGATAGAATCTGAGACTTTCTTCGATCATCATAGTAAGATAGCAGAAACCTTTCTAACAAGAAAGGTTATTGAAATGGCAACAGATTATAAAATGGAACACGCTATCCTCCCTATTACATAACTTTTGATGCAATCATTTCGATAGCAATTGTTGTTAATAGCTAACTTTAAAGTATTGTTATAAAAATTGCTGTAGACAATAACGTGATAGTATCATCTAATAGAAACCGTTGTGATTATTTTTACAAGATTGCATCAAAGGCCCGTGGTTTTGACTGCGATAACATTTTTTTTTCAATGAAGTAATATTATTAGTAGCTTGTAAGACCCCGAAGAAAATTATTTCAGCAATAGATATTAAATAAATATATAAATATACTACGACAAAACACACATCGCCATCTAGCCCTAAAGTAAGCGTAGCTGTTATGGGTACTAAAAAGACTGATGAATATTTTTATGAAAAATATACATACATACTTCCAATATACAGATAAACACCCAGGCAATTCATGTTCATCACACAAACATTTCCAGTTGTGGGAATCGAACCCACGGCCATGGACTCAGAAAACAGGGTTTCTGCCCACTGCGCCAGTTGGCCAGTCAATCCTAAGTCCAACTCCAGGTTGCTACATGTGTGCCGAATTTCATCGAGATCGATTCAATGGCTGAGCCGAGCATAGGAGACAAACAAACAGACTTTAGCATTTTTCATATCTATTGTGGATATTATAACAATAAAATAGAACGATAAATCTGAATAGTTAAAACAAACTTTAATGTAACACGGTTATTTTAAGCCACAAATGTTTTCAGAAACTATCGCATTTTAAAAGACCGTTAATACCTAGCAAAACTGCGGATCGGCTTTCAGTTGTGAAAATATACGTTGAATGGAGTGAAAATAAAACGAAAAGTGGTCCAGTATTGCGAATTTGCGGATAGTTTGTCAAAGTCTAGTGACGGCAACTGGGAAAAAAGTGGGCTGCATTTATTAACGTTGCAATGAAATATCAGTGATTCTATTATAAAATTGCTATTAGTTATTTAATAAATTTCATGGTTTCGCTACCAACGTTGCGTTTACCGGTGTGAGGTCGCCATTCTAGCACCCCCCAGGTAACCCAAAATCCATCGGTTCTCCAAACTTTGTGCCCAGCCATTTTATTATTACACGTTTATTATATGGATGTTATTTCCACTTGTGCGGCAATTCCCGGAGAGATTGATAAAACTGTGGGAGAAGAAACATTTTTATCACCGGGGAGAAAAATGTTTCCAGCCCATGCTAGCCGTGTAGTTAGAAGAGCAGTGAGTAAGGTAAAACTATAAAATGATAAAAAAGCTTACCTTAAAAATTGCTCTTACTAGATAGTTACTTATTTTAAAAATGACATTGTAATGCGATTATACAAAAATTACACCCAGCTAAGTGTTGGCTTCTCAGACCAGGGAGCCGTTTACAAACCTCAAATGTGTATAATATGTAAATTACCAATTTTACAAATTTAAAAATAAAAATATTAAATTTATAAAATTGATAATTCCTCCAAGTGTAGGTAAAAATACTAATAACAATTATAAAAATTATGACCCTACAAATAATGAAAACATTAATGTTCCATATCTGTAAACTTAATATGCACCCATGATAGGATTATTTGAATAAAGATATTGATTTTGCCACTATAGCAATTACGTTATTTCAATACATGTTGCATGTATATAAATTATTTTATTTTTGAGGAATGAAATAAAATATATTTTTTGTAATTTTGCATGACTTCTTAGTTATTAATATGAGCGCTGTGATAATATAAAGGAGGTCCCGGGATCGATCCACGGCAGGGGAATTTAGGAAATTTCTAATTTCTAATTTTTCTTTGTCAAGTCTGGTCGGGAGGCTTCGGCCTTTGTTAGTTACCACCCTACTGCCGCGCCGAACATCTTAACTGCGTAATCATTTACCACCAGCAGTGCTAGCACAGACAGGAGACAAAAAATATATCCCCCAATTATATCCCCCGAGGGGATATAAATAAAGTGTCTACCTGCTAAAGCACGGAAACATGGAACAGGAGAAATTTATCCCCGTTTATAATTACACACATATTATTTGGATATTATTTCCACTTGTGCGCCCTGCTTATGCCCTTATGCTCTGAGATTTGATAAAGCTATGGGAATAGATACATTTTTATCCTATCCCAGGGGAGATAATTGTCTCCTACCCATGCTAGCTATGGTGATATTGCATTTAAGGGCACTTGTAGCGTATTAATAAGTTTATTAAATCGTGAACATTTAAAAGCATTGCCAATTAACCAGGTTAAAATTTACATAAAGATGCATATGAATTTTCGTAAAAGGTTGAAGCCAGATGTGGAAATGCATCTGCCTCCGAGTGATTGACTAACACTGTAAATTATTCATATGCTAATTAGCACCTGTTGTAAGACGTGATAATATTTTTTGGTTAAGAAAGAACAGAGGAATGCGTAGTTTGCTATATGAGTTGTAGTTTAACATATGCAGTATATGTGACAATATTATATGTTTAGCTGCAACGGTAAAGGAAAACATCACGAAGAAACCGGCGTGCCGGCAGTGGCGTGCATAGAGGGTATGCACAGGGTATGCAGATTGTAAAAAATGATAAAAATCTCGAGTACGAGTAATAAATAACTTAAGGATAGGCATTGTAAGAATTATAAGTAGCCTACCCTTAAGTTTTTAAAACTCGTACTGGATTAATATTACTCATTTTATATCATCTGCATACCCTGTGCATACCCTGTATGCACGCCACTGCATGCCTGAGAGTTCTCTATAATGTTCTCAAAGGCGTGTTAAGTCTCAACATTCCGCGCTTGGCCAGCGTGCTGGACTACAGTCTTTTCGATTTCAGAGACCCGTGTCCTGTATTGGGCCGGTAATATGATGAAATTAAAAAAGCAAAGACATTTTCTGTAATTATGATGTTATGCGCTTGTGCATGAAAACTTCTGCTTCTAAGAAACATACCAATTTTGCTGTTTTGTATAAAATTTAAGTAGCGGTCACGATAGGGTTATTTCCTAAACCATTCTGGTAATATATAACTACCAAAGTGAACACTTTTCACTTCCGTCTAGCAACTTAGTGTTTTTGCACCTTTATAAACCTTTATATATTTTTGCGCCGCTATGCAACGGCATCCTGTCTGATCAGGCAGAGCTTGGACTCACCACTACACGCTACTCCAATTCTGATTAGTAAACTTTGGTCATTTAGCTGTTTAACACTCCAAGTTAAAATTCGAACATCGAAGTTGTCCAATCACCCATCCAGTAACTGACTTGGCTCAACGTTGATTAGCCAACGCAATGGAATTAATTGCGTAATCGCATCTTAGCCTTTATGTGCCTTTTACAATAGTTTCTTTATTGGTTCATTTGAAACATATTTTTAGGTAGGATATAAAAATTCGTATTCCTGAACTATGAAGTATCAAGAACTCCGAGAAGTTAAACCTAAGTATCATCTAATAATTGATATCCATTATAAACCATAAATCTTGGAACAATATTATATCAAATTACTTTAATTTGGTATAATGGTAGGTAATTCATAACCAATTACTTTATAATAATATGGAAACCAGTATGTTTCTAATATCTAATGATCCATTAATAATCAGTTTAAAATTAGTGCTTACTTAATCAATAATCCCGGTGTCCAAATTCGTATCCAATTCAACGATTCACTGAAATGTTATAACACTGGCCACTTTTTGATAAAGCAATGCAGTTTAAAATTATTATTTTTCAACTGTCCGAAGTTGGCACTACCGCGAGATATAAACGCGCCACGAAGGCGTCCTAACAACGAAAAGTCTGCTTTCGAACTGCCGGTGACGGCAACTTCTTAAGTCGACGGAGCAATGTACATCGACTACCTTGCCAGGAATGCCGCGTTACAACCTCAGCAGTATTTTTCTACATGGAAACAGGTTTCGATTACAGGGCAGAAAAAAACAAAATCACCGCCTATCAATTTTGCCATCTCGATGCTTCGGGATTTTTAGCGCCTTGATTTTCGTGAACAGACCTCTAGGCTTTTTTTTGACCATTCAAATGTAGCATTTTCGATACAATAAATTCTACAAAAGAATAATTTTAGCGAGACTCTTAATTTTTTTAAACACCACAACCTTTTGTTGGAAATATTTTTAGTTAGCCATGTTAATTAATATGATAAATTTTTGCTTGCGCCAGGGGTAAGCCAGATTATTAATACAATTTGTTATTCAACGTTCGGGATATGACTCTATGACCTTTTGGATTTTAGCTTATCTATTGAGCAACTGAGTTACTTGTGCAATTTAGTGGGGCAACATGACCTAGCATCATTGTTAAACTTATTAACTCCATAAAAAGTAATTTTTTAATGAGACGGCTTGCGCTATTAATTCATGATTTCGATAGAATTATACTGTATTCATAAAAGAATAAACTGCAAGAGCCAAGGTAAAAGTTTTAAATAAAGCGTATTTACTGATTGTATTAGCAGAATATACTGTGTTTTTATTTAAGTACTAACTGTTGCCCGCCACTTCGTCTGCGTTTAATTTTGTTTTTTTGATGTGGCATTCAATTTAGTTGTAGTTCTAAAAAAAAAAAAGTATTCAGTATCGCTAAGCCTTAAATGAGGTGTTGGTGCTGCTATCCGCTGAGGAGTTCTGTTCTCTATCTCCAACCACATTCATCAGATCTACACAAAGTTTGGGCAAAATTAAACCCTATAATACAAAAAAAAATATTTAAATCGGTTATACACTTTAATCCCCTCTCCCAAAGGAACCGAGCTTAATGTAGGGATAAAAAGTATTCTATTTTACTTCTAGCACTTCCAAGAATATGTGTACAAAGTTTCATGCGGATCGGTTAAGCAGTTTTTGCGTGAAACAAACAAACAAACTTACATTGACATTTATAATATTAGTAGGGAAGTTTATCAATTTACACTTCAGTGAATTCAGTAGGATAGAGTTAAAAAAAGCAAGTTAATATTTATTTTATTTTAATTAATGTACAGCTTTTAGCTTTATAAATCCCTACTAATATTAAAGCACACCTATACTTATTTGTTCCGTTATTTTGACACGCAACATCTGAGCTAAAGAATAACATGTGTCGTTCGTTTTTGGTACCAAGAAAACAGAGGATTCCAATGGGATTTAAACTTAAATCAGATGAATGTCTGTCATTTCTTGCGCGAAATGAGAGCCTTGGCCAATAAGAGGGACGTGCCGTGGTGGTTTTTAGTTTGGGTATACCCCTTTAGAGGGTGGAGTCCCACATAACTTCCGTCCTGGCCAAGGGTCGGAGGTAGCAATAAAGCTTTTCCACCACGCCAAAAAAAAAGGTACATTTTCTCTAAGCTTTTAAAACTGCATACAACATGAAAACATCACAAGAAATAAATGAGATTACTCAAGTAGAAATTCTCAAAGAGTATCTAATGAAAGAATGTAACATAAATTCCAATTCTTCTTTCTTTTACAAACAGGAAAAGAGTGTTTTCTTGTTAGTCTTGGAGACACGATTGGCAAGTTCACAGTATCGCTAACGGCGACTCGCAGGTAAGGTCTACTTAGATGGTAAAAAGCAAAACCTGTACGTACGTGTCATTCATGTGTATGATCATCGATAATTAATGTTGTCATCAATACGATAAATATTATGTTACCATTTAAAGTTATAAGGTCAATATAAAATATATAAAGCAATCAAACAATAAAATAAAATAATATATATTATTTAACACACACTAATAATGATCATTGAGGGAATATGAAATTATTCCACAAAACAATATTACAGCTTTACTTTGGACAAAAAACGGTAGGTATCACTTATCGCTGTCTTATAAGCAGCTAAATACTTACTGATATTATAAATGCGAAAGTACTTTGTACGTTTGTCCTTACTTTATGCCCTAACTAAGCAACGAAAATATTCGACGATTCGTAAAAAAACTCGCGAAACACGCGGGCATCAACTAGTCTTCAATAATGTGTAAGTAACATATCTGAAATAGCGTCATAATACATTTAAAAGGGCAATATAGAGTGCCTAACTAGTTCAATGTATTATCGTGTACATGGTTTTTTTAGGCTACACATTCTGTGAAACATTTTCAGCTACGTTTCGAAAAATTTTGAATGCTGCTTTTTGTCTAAAGACAAGTATATCTTGGCTTCTTTGATCTGTTTAACCTTAATTTAGTTTATGAGTTATTCAAACTATCTTATTTCCGTCTCTACGTTTAAGTACAAGCTTAATTAGTTGTGTCCAAAAATAGTACAACGGACGATCTATTTTCTCACAAAACAGTCAAGAAAAAAAGTAAACAAACAAAAAGTAAGAAGTGTTTGAAAAGTATACAAACTTGTCGCAGAAAGGCTGGTCGCACATCAGCTCTCACTATCACTCATTGCTTGAGCAATAGTCGTTACATACATAGAAAACATTTTAAGTACATTTACACTAAGTTTATGAAGGCGACGGCTTTTTGAAGCAATCACCTTCAGACAACCTTAGAAACTGCTGCCACAGAAACGACATAATAAATTGATTACACGCACGTCTGTATAGTTGCGAGGAATAACCAACCCACATAGGAGCAGCGTGGTTAAGATCAATATTTCTCTCTAATAACAATAGGAGCTAATAATATGTTTCTGGCAGTAGGACTCTAGATTGCTAAGTAGTCGTGTATGAGAGCAATTATAATTGGATTTTCGTAGCCCGGGGAGTCAAATTCGGCATCTGTAATGGCAATATGGATAAATTTCATATATTAAATTAATAGCTTTATTAATATCCAAAGAGCATTTACATTGGAAAGAGGTATTTTGCGGGTTCCCCGGTTTGTCTTCCTTATATAAATATATATGAACAGGGTGTAAAGCCGATACGAAAGCTTGTAGGTACAGTATATAGTTAAGACTTGTTCAGTCTACAGTTACCAATGTGCGGCCGGTCAATGTTGATGTAGTATGTCGTGAGGAAGTGAAACATTGGTGTCAATGACCTTTGTGCATGACTATGGGTGGATGACCACAATATCCACTCAACATGTTGAGACCTTAAGTAGCATGAAATAGTTAAAGCTAATCGCATATTATGAGACAAGCGACGCATTTTCAGCTCTGATAAAGAATGCAAAGCAAGAGAGCTAGTATCCCGCCAAGACGAGCTTACTGGAGGAGCACTCTGGCGCACTTGTTGACCTTGGTGTCTTTCACTGTTGCTGTGGTTTTAAATGGGAGGTCCGGGGTTCGATCCCGTTTCGAAGCGTCGTTTTTGCATACTAAACTCTTTTTAAAGTCCCAAATCCCATACTTCTGATTTTTGTTTTACAAACGATCTGTCAAAAGCCCGATCTAAAGAATTGTAGGCAAATCTTTGCTTTAACAAAATGCAAAAAAGATCCATTTTATTCCGATGTTAAAGTATGAAAATTGGGAGCGAGCAATTCTAGCCTCCCACAAGACCAGTAGTCTCAGTACAAGACTACTGGTCTGGTGGGAGGCTTCGGCTGTGGCTAGTTACCATCCTACCAACAAAGGTGTGAAGTTACGTGGAAACCGATCAGGGGTGTGGTTCTAATATAACTGTCATACCCCTAACAAGTTAGCCCTTTACCATCTTAGACTGCATCATCACTGACCTAGCAGGTGAGATTACAGTCAAGGTCTAACTAATAGTGTAATAAGAACAAAACTGCCTTCCATTTCTGCTGAAGCGTTTCGTAGTATTATAGAACCATCAAAGCTTTGACCATAATGATGATGCAGACGCTGATATTATTACGATATTATGATATGATGTCCTTGGCAAACTTATCAAACACACTAAGTATCAATAATTTTCTCCTATTATAGTATTAAGGACTACGTTAACGATAAAAATGCTTGGGTGTAAATTATTGCTCTAACCAGGATGCTTCTTTAATAGTTTTTAAATGACATTGTGAGATAGTAATAACGAAAAAAAAATAACAACCGGCTAAATTTGTTGTGGGCTTCTTCTTAGACCAGCGCGTTTGGAACCCTCGTAGCTTTAGTTTAAAGTTGACGAATTTATTTATCGCCATCAACTCACTCCTATTTCATATTTTACATGTAATGTACGCATCAAAAGTGCCATCTATGTGCCTATTTGAATAACGAAATATTTGACTTTTACTTTGACTTTGACTATGTATTTTCATAGTTACAGATTTATTGTAGGTTTCATGACCTATTGTTCGTAGACCTTCTTCTTGGCAGTTCAAATATCCACGGTCTTGTGCCGCTTGCATCCAGCGGCTCTCTGCGACCGTTTGATGTCATCTATCGACGGGGTATACAAACTTTGTGTTCACCGGTCCAACGTTACCATTCCAGTACTTGGAGCCCCAAGTTCCATTAGTTTAAGGGATTATTTTAGATCGTCAATAACCTATAACAGTCCACTGCTTGACTAAAGGCCGCTCCCTAGGGGAGGGTTTGTCCACTTGTCCACAATCACCACACTGTGCAGAAAGGTCGGTGATCGCAGAAGATGGTAGTACTAGTACAGAGGACGCTGATGCTCGCTCTTAGTCATATACCCTAAGTCACCTCGTACGACACCCGCTGGAAGAGGAGAGTTTATGACAACTTTTTCCGATCTGCTGTCACCACACGTCACATGTAGTAAACCACTAATGTTCCTAAAGAGATTATGCACATATTTGGAACATAAAAAGTAAAAGTGGTAATATTGCAGAATTTCTAATGACTTATTTAATATGATTGATGGATTTTTCATAATATTTTAGCGCTCAGCTATAATCACGTGTGATGGATGATATGAACGGCCGTTGCGTTCGGCGTTTGACAGTTTAATAGCCCCAGACATTCCATATGTTGCACGTATTAGCGTGCTTACAGACTGAAGTCAACTTGCCGACGATATCCATCGTGCGTGAATGGTAGCCGTCGTGATACCATCATGACTTCTGCCTTACAGTGAATTAATAGGTAGCTATTTCAGTATTATATTGACGGCCGACTCGCGCAGTGGTCAGCGATCCTGCTTTCTGAGTCGAAGGCCGTGGGTTCGATTCCCACAGATGGAAAACGTTTCTGTGATGAACATGAATGTTTTTCAGTGTCTGGGTGTTTATTTGTATTTTTTAAGTATTTATGTATAAAAATATTCATCTTAGTACCCATAACACAAGCTGAGCTTAGTTTAGGACTAGAAGGCGATGTGTGTATTTTCATAGTATTTTATATTTATTTATTAATCGACTGTGCTTCGGTTATAGCAAAAAAAAACCGGATAAGTTTGCTGGGCGCTTGTTGCTTGCTATTTTAAGATAGCTAATGTAGCTATCACCGTAACCTCGCAATAATGGAAACGTATATACAACGACCCCAAGGAATCGCAACTACTAAAAATAGGCAAATTGATAGTGTAGCCTTGACGAAATTTGTGATTAAAGATGTCTATTATTAATATTCAAACTTATAATTTAAATTATTTATGGCAAAAATGCGTATCTAAGCAACGTGCTTTGCCATTTTCATAGCTTGACGATCTTGCGGCAAATAAAAGCTAAAGTTTACAGTAATCTATGCATATTCAAGAGATGAAAAAAGTTTAATATGACCAACTCATTCATCAAAACCATAGATTGTAAAACCATAAATAATAACCCATCCTCCACCATCCACGAAACACATTTTGTAATACAAATTTTGACAAGATTTTTGTACAAGCAGCCTCAAAATGTCACAAATGGTGCGTGTCACGGATTGGTCGGCTTTAACGACTATTGTCGAGACTTAGTGATAAAATCCGAGATCGACGGTTTAAAACTTGCTCTTAAATTAACTCCGGGCTGGGCTGGTACTGAGGATTCTTTTACTGAAAAAAACACAATAACTAACAATTTTTGCCCCGATTCGGGACGAACCCAGCACCTCGTGATCCGTAGTTTAACATGCTAATCACCAGAGCAAAGAGGCAGTCATTAAGGTAAGGCTGGCAATAAAGGTAAATAAAGAAAAAAAGAATCACTGTGTAAATAATGATATGAAACAATATCGAAGCACTGAGTCACTTTTCAATTATTATTGAGTATTTCCCAAATATTCTTAGTTTCACAACAGTCTGGTGAGCACAATTAGCAAAGTTAGTTAAAATAACAATCAAAAAAGTAATTACAAAATGAAAACTGTTAAATCTTCAGGACGACATTGAGGTTGACTTTAGAACACGCAGAATAAAGTTGATCGCTATTTTTTATTTAGTTTCTCACTGGCTAGTAATAACCAAGTACTGTTTGTCTATATATATAATACATGCAGGGTCAATTGTAATCACTGTCAGAATTGGTTTAATGATTGGTTGGCTACTGTGAGAATACGGAAATATAAACAGGTATTTGAATGTCTAAATCATAATAATATAGGTACAACTATACTTAACAGAGTGTGAGGTTCCGAGTTCGATCCCGGCAGGGGCAGTGTGGGAATTTATAATTTCCTTTGGTCTTGTATGATGGATTGATTCGGCCGTGGCTAGTTACCACTCTACCCACAAAGACTTGCCGCTATGCGAATTATCGTTCCGGTATGATGTCGCTTAGAAACCGTTTAAGGATTTTATATACGAAACCGTATAAATACCATACCCCTAACAGGTTAACCCTTTACCATCTAAGACTGCATCATCTCTTATCAGCAGATTAAATTAATAAATATATTACAGTCACTTGAAGTGGAAAAAAGAAACGCTAAATACAATGATCGATTTAAATATGTCTTTTTCCAATTTGAAAACAAATATTTTCATATAAAAACAATCTATTAGCGACTGAAAACCCAGATAATCGTTACATCTAAACAAGCTGATGTCTGTGGCATCTTCCTTCGTTCCGGTAGAAAGCAGACCAATCTATGAAACTAAGACAATTTCATGACCTACATTAGCATAAATCCCGGCTTACTACAATAGCAGTATTATTATAATACTAGCGGACCCCCGCGACTTCGTATGCTTATGAGTCAATCGAGAAGCTAGAATATATCTGATGCTAACATCATAATCATCTTGGCTAGCTATTATTTTTCGTGGCATTTTATTTGATACATACATACATACATCCATCCTCACAAACTTTCGCATTTATAATATTAGTAGGATGGTACGATGCATTCGATCGTTGTCCCACATGCCTTGCGAATAACATCTTTATCTCCGAAAATATTTATCAGATCCTTATCTAAAAATAAGACCATACATGCTTCATAGAATACACTTTTAAGTAAACAAAGAATTATTAAAATCGATTTAAATTTAACGGAGCTATGAAGTAAAATTTATAAAAAATTTCATTCCATTTCCCGGAGGAAACTTATTGTTTATCAGGATAAAAAGTATCCTATGTGTTGACCTGGAATATCAACTAACACGTCACCAAATTTTATTTAAATCCGTTAAGTAGTTTTCACGTGATGCCCGGACAGACAGACAGACAAAGACAAAAATAATTTTTAAGTTATAAGTAGGTAGGTACTGCTGTTAATTCCGTTTATTAAATATTAAAAAACTCACTGACTATTTAATTCAAAGGAGCTGCCCTAACAAATAACTTTAGTGAGCCAATCTAAGTGGATCAAGCTAAATTCTATTTTAAATCCATATGGATATCCTTTATGTAATGAACAGATAAATAAATAAACTTATACTGCTCAAAATTAATGAAAGCAAAATACAGAAACATAAAGTAAATATTTATTCAAATAAATACAAACTTAACTATTCTGGAGGTCTAAAATTATAAACATATTTGATATTGGATATATTATCACGAAATTACTTCTCCAAATACGTGGAAATCCTGTTTGTAACTAACAAGACCCGTGCGTTGGCCCGAAAGCCTTGGCATAGTAAACATTACCTACACAAGGGTAAATAACAAAATATTATTATAATATAGTTAATTATCATTTCCTTATTCATTACAATTTTCTTATTTTTTAAGTATATTATTTAACTCAGCTTACCCGTTTCAATACATATGTATTACCAGTGGCGTGCATAGAGGGTATAAACAGGGTATGCAGAACGAGTTATAAATACTCAAAGGTAGGTTTTTTATAACTCTTACAATGCCTATCCTAAGTTTTTTATTAATCGTACTGGAGATTTTCTTTATTTTAAATCGTCTGCATACCCTGTGCGTGCAAGTATTATGTTCCTAGGCTTATGTACCCTATAGGTAATACAAAAGTATTCAAACAATTTGTATATTTTGTACTTAATGCTTTCCGAATGGAAAAAGTATCCAATAACCATCTCCACGACGGAAGCTTTAAATGTTCCAAATTTCATAAGTGCCAGTAGGTACATATGTACAATGTACATACAAGTATCCAAAACAAACATTCACACTTTTTCAGGTTTCTATTTAGCTTAGGGACCAAGACGCTATTCCGCTACCATCTTAGACTGCATTAATACTTACCACCAGGTCAGATTGAAGTCAAGGTAATTTTGGAAAGATTTTTTTTTAATTCAAATTACCCCTTGACTAAAATCTGACCTAGTGGTAAGTGATGATGCAGTCTAAAATGGTAGCGCACTAACCTGTTAGGAATAAGGCAGTTATATTAAACCTCTACACGGTTTTTAAGCGACATCGTACCGGCTTAGTTTGACTTTGACATGAATTAAAAGCATAAACATATTAGAACCGCTTAAGGTTCTTACAAAAGTCGAGCTTTATTTAAGCGTATATATTGTACCATGAATTCCATTACGTGTACCTAAAAATTTCATTTAGGTAAAGCGTAGAATTGTGGTGAGGTTGGAAACTTTGATAGCTTTGCCGGCGGAATATTAAGACAAAACGTCCTATAAATATCATTGATATGTAACCCATATTGGAGTAGCGTTATTCCAATACAGCTACCGTTATATCGAACGCAAATAGTTTGGGTAGCAGCTGCGTGATAATGCGGCAAACGAAGCTCAACCACGACAATACGCCCATGTTATGAGTTGAAGCGAGTTAAGTAATGTTTTTTTAAAGTCCTGAAGTGGCGACCTTGCTGCGGTAAGCGCAGCTTTGTTAGATCCCCGGACAGACTTCAAGCGGGTCGCAGGTAGTTGATGGATACAGGCGGCATAAAATCGTAGGGTGGGGAAAGACCTATGTCTAGCAGTTCTTACCATACAGCTGAAATTAAAAATGCTAAAAAAAATATTCGTCGTCCAGGATAATTATAGGCGACAATTCGTTAACACAGTCGAAACTACATAGTCTCCAGCACCAACGCAATGTCGCCTGTTTATCGGTTTTTTAACCTGATATACTTCGGTGAGTGTGCTCAGGAACTTCACAATCTTGTTCCTCCTTCCCCGTTCTACCACAGAAAAGGGAGACACCGTGAGCGGTGGCATCCTTATGTGGTTGATATTCCATCAACACGCACGAAACGTTTTTTATCCACGTTTCTGATACGTGCCGCTAAGATGTGGAACGCCCTCCCGGCAACTGTGTTTCCTGCCACGTATAATTTGAGTACCTTCAAGGCTACAGTGAATAGGCTTTTTCTAGGCAAGCGTGCGCCAACCTAGACCTCATCATTGCTTTCTAACGGGCATGATTGTCGTCAAACGCTGGCCTATCGTTAATAAAAAAAAAAAAATTAAAAATGCGTTTTTAACAAAGAAAAAGTATTTTTTTTTTAACGATTCGACCTATAATCTCTAATCTTTGGACCACCGAAATACCAACAATCTTTCTGGGACAAAACAAAGGGTTTCTATATAAAATTGCTGTCCAACTAGGTAGTTGGCATAACATACCTACATGACTGGGTAACAATTCAGAATTATGTAATTGATAAATTTTATTCAATGGATAACTTCTGGTTATTTATTTAGACTACGAATTGAAGTCGTAACTAAGTAGTAATTAAGTGTGAAATTTCGGACAGTGACTGTCAAGGTTGACTGCCAAAACTTGCAAATCCACGAGACGCTCAAGTTCTCAGCTAGTTTCTGATTTGCAGTGTTTACGTGAATAACAGCTCCACAAGGTGTATTAATCGTCTCAGTCGAATGCTAAAACAATTATTATCTGAGGCAAAAAATGCAAAAAGCCTCGTGGTTCAGATAGAGAATTATTTTTTTATAGTAATAACTGATGGATAATGCAAGCCGGTCGGCGTACACAGAGAAAAACAACGCAGGGAACCCAAGGAAAACGTCCTACAAAGTGCCGCCTTATGTCCATCAACCTGAGCCGTAGGTGTTAAGCCTCAAGTGTATAATTACATCGGCACCCACGATCCTCAGACCGAAACACAGCATTGACTGTCACAAAAAGCTCTACTTCCACGGAGAATAGCTCTACTACCTCTACCTACTAGAGTTTCCTCTTTGAATGACAAGGCGCAAGGATAAATAATAAATAAATACATAAATAAATAAATATACTACGACATTGCACACATCGCCATCTAGCCCCAAAGTAAGCAAATTCAAATTCAAATTCAAATTCATTTATTTCAAGTAGGCCTACTTTATAAGCACTTTTGAAACGTCAAGCATACCTTGTGTTATGGGTACTAAGATGACTGTTGAATATTTTTACGAATAATATACATAAATACTTATAATATACAGATAAACACCCAGACACTGAAAAACATTCATGTTCATCACACAAACATTTTTCAGTTGTGGGAATCGAACCCACGGCCTTGGACTCAGAAAGCAGGGTCGCTGCCCACTGCGCCACTCGGCCATCAAAAGAAAAGAAGGATGAATTGAAGAATTGGTTTGATTTACTTGTTCACTCCAAAATAGGATCTCGCGCTGTAACGTAAATAACTTTTACTTTTAAGCGTAAAATCATTAATTGATATACGAGTAAGTTTATGAATTTCATACGAATTCTGATTGGTTTAACCAATCAGAACACGTAGCCGCAAATCTTGCTCAAAATGCATTTCAGTGTACATGTAATGTTTAAGTGCGGTTGTTAATGAAGCTAGTGTATCTAATTTGGAAGCCTCATACGAAGGCGAGGTTGAGCAACTGCACTAAACAGTTTTATTGCCCTATCATACTAGCGTACGCAGAACGCGAGCGGTTATTAATTTTTAATTTAAACACTCGAACGAATGTAAACATGAAAACTATGCAGCCGTATTTGCTAGTTGAATATTTAATGGTGAAATACCTTTCATGTTATCAGAACCTCTGCTATTTAATAAATGAATTCTCCAAAAGAGTTTGATAGAAAAAAGTTGTAGTTTTTATTCCCGTTAATTTGATTATTATATATAGTAGTATTTTTGTATGAGTTCTTGTTCGATCCATGTATTATTCAGTATTAGGAATATGACATTTTAAATAATTCTGCATAGCTGGATCGAACTTACATACATATATCTCTAATTGGATGTTGGCTATAAATTATCTGGGCTTCAACATCAGCAACAAAGGTGGTTGCAATATAGAAGTCCGTCGTCGTATAGAAATAGGAAAGAGTGCTTTTTCTCGGCTCTTTAAATTATGGAAAGATTGAAACATCTCACGACGTACTTAGTACACCTAGTACGCACACTCATCTTCTCCATCTTTCTTTATGGAGCAAGGTCACTGACCTAAAGAAGATCAATGTTTTTGAGATGTGGTGCTTGAGACGAAAGCTGAACATCTGGATAAAGTACAGGAGCAACGTCTCAATGTTAAAAGCTGGGCTAGCAAACTCGTGTACTTTATACTAAGGAAAGACTCGAGCAGTATGAAAAAACTGATGCTCACAGGGAAGATCGTAGAAAAGAAATCTCGTGGACGTAACACGAGACGTTGGACGGACCAGGCGAGGTAGCGCTCAACTATCTCATCTGCATGCGGTGAAAATTAGGAAGATATGGAGACACATTGTGAAGCGGACAAAATCAGTAAGGAGCCACGATCCTCAATTATGGGGAAGCAACTCAGGAAGAAGTGAGTTATAATGATTAGGCTTAATGTGCTCTAGAGGAAAAAGTAAATCCTAAATTTAAACTTCCATAGCTGTACACCCATCAAGTTACATATTTGAATTATCGTCATCATCATCATATCAACCAGTCCACTACGGGGCACTCCCACAATGACAACCACGCTGACCTAGTGCGAATTGGACTCCACACGCCTTTAAGAACATTATGGACAACTCACAGGCATGCAAGTTTCCTCACGATGTTTCCCATCACTGTTGAAGCAAGTTACATTTTAATTGCTTAAAACGCATAAAACTTCGAAAAGTTGTAGGTGTGCGTGCAGGAATTTAACTCGGCCTCCTGAAAGTGATGTGAGTGAGTCCTTACCATAAGGCTATCACCGATTCCCTTCCCATGTTTGGATAAACGTTGCGTATCCTTGTCCTGAATAAAATACGATAGATTTATGTGTAGCAGTTGTCAAAAGTTTCGTATAAGCTCGTTTCTGTGATAGAAAAGAGACGAACATGCATTCGTAATGTTACAAAGCACCTAATCACTATAATGTGTGGGTAACGTTTACAAAGATCTGATTAAAGTCTTTCAAAAGTAATCATTCCAAATCTTCGAACTCTAGTTCGTTATTCACAGTCAGCTACTAAGGAAACATAGGAATGCAGTAACCCCTAAAGGCACTGATTGCCTTGTTACAGAAACGGTGAGCACGCCCACTCCTATTAGTGTCATTGTAAAGGTCGAAATAACATTCGAAAGTTGGTTCCTCTAGTGTATGTAGAAACGAACAATCCACTCGTTTACCAATAAAGGAATTAATCTGTCTGTCCATATTTAAAAGTTTATTTTTATCGCTGCAAATATCTTATTAAGCTCCTATGAGTATTTGAACAAGAGCAAAACCGAAACCCTCGTCTGCCTTCATTGTTATAGCCTTGAAAAACTGATGTTTTTGATATAATGAACATTAAATTATATGAAAGTGATAGATAGATACATGGAAAGCGAACTTTTTTTAATCTAGTAAATATCAGCTTTTCTGTTGAATATAGAATTTCTTGATGAATGGATATTTAAAAATCGCACGCGGTTAAAATAGGTTGCCAACTTTTTTCTTCTTCGTTTTTCTTCAAATACCTTCACTTCAGGCTGAAATCTTATTTATTACTTTAATATATAAATACTTTATGTTACTTCTGGATAAAATGGCTTTCAAATGTTAAAAGACTTATTTAAGTCGGTATATAGTAGTCTTATTTAAGTCGGTAGTAGTCTTTCTCATAGTTTATCGCAATATAAATCAATACACCCTTCCCTCTTTAAAATATTTATACGTAAAAGCTACGCGTATTAAGTGGTAGGCAAACACTATAAATTCCATAAATGTGTATGTATATCTAAGCAAGAATTCGATTTTGACACGGAGAGTAACATAGGCCACTTTAGATTCTGGAAAAAAAATAAAATCCCACGGGTGGTTTACAGAAACATTCGTGTTTTGAAACAAAATATCCGTCCTTCTTTCACGCCCTAACAAAGCAACCAAACAACCTATTCGCTACGGGTAACACGGCGGGGTGCAGCTAGTAATCTATTACCGTAGGCGCTTTCGAGCGCAAGTGTATTAAGATCATTAATGCCTCAAAAGCAATAAGTTCATATTCGTGCGTAACTAATACCAGGTTTGGAATGTAGGGCAAAGATTTTTATCTACAAATTTAAAATCAATTCATTGTAATAATAACACAAAGTAATTAGATTAGGTAGCGTTGGTTCTGAGGGTAGTTTATCCTATGTGATAACAAAAATGTCGATAATCGTCTCATTTGCGTCAAGCTAGTCAAGCAACATTGAGATTACCGAATTAGCGGTATAAGCGGTATGCAATTATAATGTTGGAATCATCATTTATCATGGTTGCAGTCAAAAAAAATAAGAGAACTTTCCTTCGTAGTTTAAAGAACATGTTAATCCGCCAATCCCGCTCATTATGCCTAAATATCGTTGCCCAAGAGTTGGTATGGTGTCAGCTTCATTATGGTAGTCATCATGATCATATTCGTCATCACTTCTTCTTATTTTTGCCTGACGGAGCTCGTCCGGTGAAGTACCGCTTATTGCTGCCGCAAAGCAGCATTATAATGGTTAATGTTATCGTATTATATGTATAACCAAATTGTGGAAACTTCATTGGTTTATGTGATACAAAAATACGGCATTACTTTTATGTGTAATAATACTGTTTGTTTCCTTTGAAAAGCTAATAAATAAATAAATTATTTCAAAGCTATGTTCTGATCTGAATAGCATGGTGGCCGGTGTTATTACATACACATATGGCTTAACACATACGCAACTAGTTATTGGACACAGGGCAGCGCGTTTTGGCACTGCACGTCCTTTCACAAAAAAGTGTGTACATTTCTACGTCAGCTTGTACTTCTATCATTGGCCTAATTAATATCCCATTATAGGCAAGGCTGTATCATCTAAGTATAACTAGAACACAGAAAGATGTGCAGCTACGAATATGACTCGCAATTTTTACAATCCAATGTAGACTAAAATATAATTATTAGTATCTTTAGGATACACATAATTACCTGTGTATGTCACTGAACCGATTGTGATTAAATCTTTTGCATGTTTTTGCTTAACTATCCTGGGATAGGTCGCGCTGCGATCAGAATCCGGGATTTATTTTTTCAGAGTAGGACAGAATCTTAAGGGCCCGCTATTATAATATCCATACTTATTTATTTATTTTATTATTTACTCCTACAGCGAGCAAGGCAATCGTTCATCCTTATCAGGTTGCGAAAGTCAGACGACAGTTGCGGGAAATCTCTTGGCTTGACAAATAAATTTGAAATAATTAACTCCTGGCAACAAATTCTAAAAATCTAGCAAGTCGATGAAATTTAATATTACAACTGAAAATTCATTATTAGCTTTTGAAACAAATTATATTTTTTCTAATTAACGATAAGTATGAGCGAAAAATTTGGTAGGCATTAATTATAAAATATAAGTACACTATAAAGATTGCTCAGAAATTTCTAGGTATGCGGAAATACAAGGTACTTAAATTACAAATTATCTTACTATGCTTAGCATTATCCGCAAAATTGTCGTCGCGGTTTTCAATGCAAATTGCAAGAATTTTAAAATGAATAATAAATGTTTAATAGCACACTACTGTAATACATTTTCTTTTATGTTTAGTTTTTTTTATGTCGTAATATGTATATGTATTTAAATTAGATTTGAAGTTATGTCTTATTATAAAATTGATGAATTACTTAATGACGAGGTTGTTTGGAAGAATCCGGCTCCGCTTTCATCTCTCACAATACAGAAAATTCATTATTTTAAAATGTATAATGTAAATTGTTGATATTGGAAAAGAGCAACACTTGAATTTCTTGCCGGCTTCTTCACGGTAGAATCTGGTCATCAGGTAGGTCATCTGCTTGGTCCGTAAATTATATACTTAAAAAAAAAAAGATATATATTTGATAGAGAACGAAGTCGCGGGGAACCGCTGGTGCATCTAAAATTCGAACTCTACCCGTAAAAAAACCATTGTTCTGTAAGTTTATTCACTTCGGGTTAGCTGCGAAGAAAAGCCTGCTGTACATAATACTCACTTACGGTATAGAAAGAATAATAGCCTGTATTAATATAATAGAGTTCCATTTTTCTTCTCCTTTGTAATTTATTTGAAATCTGCTCAAGCATCATGATCAAATAAGGCGCGCTAGTCGATTAATCCAACGGTATTGTGAACTGTGGATTTAGTACAAGATTTGCTCGCTAGCAATCGAGGAATCGTTTTCGAGTATAAAACCCTGTATCATCGATGTAAATTGGATCTAATGTATTTCGTTTTAGAGTCGCAAATTCTGTAATTCTGTTTTTTGCTTTAATAACGTTCTGTCGAAAGCTCGGTCTAAATAATTATAGGCAAATTTAAGCTTTAACACGATGCAAATAAGATAAATTTTATCGCAATGTTCTCGTATTTCCATACTCGTAAAGGACTCCTCGATCTTGCGATCGAGGAGGATGCGAGGAAATCTTGTACTAAGACTGGTGGAGTGTGTTTGGATAAGGCACAAGTCTATAATAGATAGTGGTCCGCCATTCAAGGCACGAGGAAGTTCTGACCCAGTCTGTTGAAGATCTTGGAAATGCACTTTGCTTATTGCGCTTTTATACTTCTTTAAGTTTTATTTTAATGATCGATTCTATTATTTCATATTATATTTACAAAAGGCATGTAAAGTAGTAAGTATAGTTTTTACTAACGTAAGCAGTTATCTTTTAGGAGATGATATATTATAAAATCTATGGAGTCAACATTTATATTGAAGCTTATAGTTAACCAAAAATTTAACAAACAAATACTGACATCCAGTATAGTTTGGTACAAAATTAGTAACAGTAAATAAAAGAGCATAAAGTAAGCTACCGGGAACCCTAAGTAAGACTAGAACATAAGTTTAGTTTAGGAATTATGTGTTCAATTCGATAAGTCAATGAGTGGATTCATAAATAGTCTTGGATGAAGAGATGCTTGCAACGGAGATTTTTGTAGTGGTATAGCTAGTCAAAAATATTTATATATGCTTATTTATGTGTTCTCTTTTGTTTTTTCTCTAATCTCGATGCACCCAAAGACACGGGATATCCTAGTTTTGGGGGTCCAGGGTGTTTTTAGAATAAACATTGTACTTTATATCAAATAAAGTATTTTTTTTTATAGGCATGGTTATTTAATACAGGCACTAATACGTACCGATTATAACACTAAATTTACAAGTCTTTTACTGTTTTCCTTTTCATAACACACACCGATAGGGATGTCTACTTTCAGATATGCAAATTTAGTTTTGTGTACAACAGAAATGATACCACTGTAAGCTTCAATATCAATTGACAGCTCTAAAAGTACCTACTGCCTTTTTCTCAAACACATTACGGTTATGGTCATAGTTTTAGACCTGTCATCTACTTTATTGTATTATGTATATCAGAGAAGCACATTAGGTCAGTACGAAGTTTGGCCTTCCTTGCGGGAGACCGAGCTCGATCCCTGCACCTCAACTTTTCTGAGTAATGAGTGTGTATAAAAAACAATGTAATGTGTGATTTAAGCAATTAAATATAACCTCTTTTGCTAGCGGTGAAGATTTATTTTTCTCAATTGACTTCTGTAGATCGCTACAGCATTCAAATTCGAATTCAAAAAATTCTTTATTCAAATAGGCCTACAACAGGCATTATAAATCTTTCATGCAAACATGTTTACATTCTTCCAAAGGTCTAGGAGCCCAAGACGTGCTTAGCCGGATAAAATTAATCATTCAGAGATGCCATGTTATAGTTGGACGGTAATGGGTTCTAAAATTCGTTTAACAAATTATGTGTACAGTCTAGCAATTATGAATTCAAGTAAAACCGGGGTTTATTAGTAGAGTTAGTTCACAAATGATCTGATTAAACAAAATGAATACAGCAAAGATCAGAAGTTTAAATTAAAGTACTCCAAAGTACCTATTGCAAAGCTTCAGTAGTAAACACTGAAGAAAGGATGGTAAAAGTTTAACACATGTCAATTAAGTTAAATATTTGTACAACTAACATGTACATGTACATGTACATGTACGTGTACATTTTGAAAGATGACAACCCATTCAAATTATAGAAGACTCTCCTGAGGTAGATTTACATCGTCACAAATCAAAAGCCTTAGGTACCTACGTCCATAACTAGAGGCGTAATCATAAACAGAAAACGTTGGACAAAAGATGGGCGTAGCGTTAAAGACGTTCATTTGAGTATAATATTTGTGTATAAACTAAATTACACCACGGCTTAAAATTTGGTTGAGCTAGGCGAAAAATTCTTTTAGATCAACTACATTCTGATTTCTGCTCTAAAAGTAGAGCATATAGTATTTTTGATATACTATATGTTCTACTTTCTACTACCTACTTATTTTCAATCTCTTTCTAGGATGCACAAAAGGTATCCTGTGGAGAAAATTCTGATTTAAGTATCATTTAAATATAGGTATAGTTAGGAGGTATCTAGAAAATTATATTATATGTACGGTACATTGTTTGTTCGCCCGGAAGAACCTCCTAGAAGGCATTATTAGAGCGCACTGCTTCTATGTTGTTGCGAGAAAAATAATGATTTCGTAAGAAAAATGCAATAGTGATTAGGTATCTATATATAACCTTAATAATGTTTATAATTATTATTGACCTACTCATCAGACCTTATTAATTTTGCACAGATTAAAATAATCGTTTCTTAAGATGGAATATACTTACAAAGATTTATATAGAAAGCAAAGGTTTTTGATTAGATTGCTCTAACTTAAATAAACTTATGTTCACCGTCGTTGTATTACAACAGCGCGCTCTATCGAAAACGGCCGGCATTACATCGTGCATCGCAAGTTGCAATACATCCATGCTCTAAGAAACTTTTATAAATGTGCATAACTGATGATTTCTTGATAAAAGTAATCTTATTCTATTCATTTATAATAAATATAATCGTTTGATGTATGAAACAGTTTTATTTTGTAGTAAGCTGTAAGTTCTTGAAGTGTTTATGTATTAGTATGGGTATATTGATTCTCGCGTTCGCCGCTAGATGGACTGCGGCGCACCCGTGAAGTGAGATTCAATATGGCGGCACCATTCGCCTCTGGAACAGGGCGGGGAGCACAGTCGCCGAATTGCCACTACGACATCTACGCGTATTTTTGTCGAAACATTCGTCTGCGTGAATAGAACGCGGGTGATATTGCGAAATAATCGTGTGTTTCTGTGTTCGTTTATGCTGTTTGTGTTATAATATGTGTGGAATGGTGATTTAGTGGTGTGTAACGTGCAAGGACTTTAGGGTAACAATGTCTAGCAGTTGACATGTTTATCTGTGTCGTGTGTGAAGATTTTCCCTTCGCGTGAGGAGGTGCGGTGCGTTAGTGTGCGCGGTAGTGGCTAGTGTGAGTGCCGCGGCCGTGGTTACGCGAGGATCCAATGATGGATTGCATTTCCTGGGATGTATAGGTAAAAATCACTAGCTGTAGTTCCAACGAGAGTTATCATAACTGTCCACAAAGCCATGCACGCAATAAGAATGGTTTCGGTATCGGTCCACTGGTGCTTTGTTAAAAATGTAGCTAGACTTTTATAATGTAGCGCATGAATTTTTGTGTAAATGTTTGATGCATCCTTGAATCGATTGAGATAATGGAACTTAGATTGCGAAATACTCGCTCTTTAACTTTTTTAGTTTCCTCTTAGAGTTAAGCAGGTCGTTGAGACCTTGAAGCTTGTCTGTTCGCTTTACTATTTGTTTTCCTCCACAAAGATCTCTTCAGTGTTTATCATATTTTGTAAGTCCATCTTTTCAGGTTCGTTTATTGTTTATTAAATGTTTCAGATTCCTATTGGAATTACCAATTATAACGATAATTACTTGTCAATTAGCTAAATAATTGAAAATAAACCAAAAAACGCAGTGAGCTTTTTATTAAAAGTGATTCAAACGCTTGCACAAAGTCTTGTACAAATGAATCTTAATTCATTACATTCATGCAGAGTCGCGCCAGAATATGGTTCCCCTCGCTCTGTTCACTGCCTCTGGTTATCAGCTTACAAAATGACTAAAGCTGTCCTACTCCGACAAACAGCTAATCTGTATCTATCCGTCTCTTTTCGGCGCATATTGCGCGTTTTTCTTCTTTTACCGCGTCATATGCCAGTGTTAAACCATGAGCACAGTTTCGAGTGTTTGAAAAGTAAAGTCGATTCAATACCCTTTCATCGTCGCATGTAGAGACATAACCCCGATGCAGCAATTTGATCTTAATTGATTGGAAGTTCTTTGTTTAAGGGTTCGGTAGGTAATACTAATAAGGGGTATGTTAAGGGCACTGCGCATCTATACAGCGCAGTTAGACATTCAGTACCCGCCCGCGTCGCACGTGGATTCCTTGTGGACAACCCACCGTGACTCTATTGTGTTGACAAGTGCGACAAATGACTGTATTATATTATTATTAGAAGTGATAATAAACGGAGATCGTAAGATCCCACTTGCTCCATTTAATTATCAAATCAGCATTAGCATCGCTGGACAATAACAACTAGTGAACTTTTGGAGAAAAATCTTATACCTAGGTAGGTACAGCTCCAGCTTAAAATTGCTCCTTCGGATAGTTGTTATAAAGGTAAAGCTACTGAAATGAATGAAATGGCGATGATTTGGAAAATGTATTCGTGGTTTAGATTTAACAGGACTTTAAAATAGGTTTATTGTACAAAGCACATGCTGAATAAATCTATTTTTAAGTTTCATAAATTTAAAATGCATCTAGAATTATAAAATAAGGTACCTTCATCGTTTATGTTCTATTCATTGCCAGCAAACAAAAAAAATTAAAATAATGCGTCTCTTAACTGTATCATTATTTAATAAAGCTTCAAATTTTATTTATATCCTTCGCTAGACACTTGACTAGAAACGATTTGAACGTCTTCTGAATGATTTAATATCTAACTATAAAATCATGACAACGATTCTGAACATTCCAAGATAACACAATCATCAATCATTTCATTCTTAACTCAATTTGGAGTAACCAAGTAACTAGGTCAGTGTTTAATGTGTGTAAATATTAAGAACTTCGTTAATTAAGATTAACTTACGTTTTTTTATTGACATATAATCACACCTTGACTGTATCCTTCGTATTCATTATTTCAAAGGGAAAAACTACAAGAACTATCTGTGATGTTCATTTAGTACATTCTTTGGTTTGTGGTCTAAGGCAAGATAAGTATGCTTAGTTATATTTGTTAATTACACTTGATAATACAATCCATAATAATATTGTAAATGCGAAAGTATTTTAATTTGTTTATTTGTTATCTGTGTCCAGCTGAACCATTGCAATGATTTGGATGAAATTTGGCATTTTATCCTGGAAATTGACATTAGAGAGTTTCTATCCCAGAAAAGCTACGTAGTAACGTTCCCGAATAATTTAAAATAAAGCATTTGGTATATGAATGGCTTTACAGCTATACAAATTTGTTCCCATTTCTAAATACATATGTTTCAAAAGCGAAAGATTAGAGTTGGTAGAGCAAATGTTTGTTATTGCAGTGTATTCATTTTGTCCGGCTGTAATATCTTAAATGATTATAGCGACGTTTTGTTCCTTTTTTTATCCATAATTAACTATGATTCCGACAATTATGTTAACTTTAACAATGCACTCTGCTAGTATAATAGAAATAAATTAAATTAGGAATTCGTTAATGTAAGCTGCTAAGTTCACCGCACAAATGTCGGATAAGTTTATCTCAGTTTGCAGCCGAGCTTTGGAATCCTAAAGCAATTCACACAGAGGCAAACAACGAACAGGAGATGAGTGTTTGATTTCCAAACAAATACTTGACCCTTCTCGGACGCCACAAACCAAGGATTGGCTTGCGAACTCACAAAATTGACATCCTCTATCGTGCACCGGACGTATAGAAACAAATATAGGGTCATAAAAGAAAAGCATTTCGGTACAAAAGTAGAGATTTTTTTTGTCTGCCAGCCAAGAACTGTTAACTGAAATTGTTTCCAGTAAAGTTTGGTATCTAATTTATCATTCAGTTCGTTTTTCGTTCGTCGTTTAAAATATATAAGGGTGTCGTTTCAATATTTCCAAAGGCTATTTTTATTGTTTGAACTATAAACTGATTGACTGCTTTGTTTATAAATATGTCAATTTAGGGTCAAACATTGCTTTGAGAACTAATGCAAAGATGCTATGTAAAAACTTTGAAGATCATGGTCTTTAAATGTATTATAAACAGATAATATTTTATTTTTTAACTTTGTAAAGATGAAGCAGAAAATACGAATCTTCTCCTCATTTTTAGTCTGCTAGCGTCCTTAAAGACCAATTGAATTAAAGCAGTATGTATCTATTATATTCCCTTACCATTTTAAAGTTTATCTATTTAATTTGCTACCTGTGTCTTCATAATAGGATTTGCTAAGTAAACGATTTTATCGACAATCTTCGATTGCTTTCGACGTTCCGTTCGAAGTTACAAATAAGATTATAATCTCGTGCCCGATATCATTTTTAATACCGTTCTCTAGCCCGAATTCAATCGGGTAAGCTACTAACTTGTTATTGATAGAAAAATATTTTTTTTTTAAGTGTTAGTGTCTATTTAAACATAAACCAATTATTCTGGTACACTAATTTGGAAACTTGTCTGAAATTTATTTACTATAAAACAAAGGCTCCCAGTAATATTAATATGTTATTAGTGTTTATTAATGAATCACAATGCAAAATAATAAACGCACGTTAAATTAATAAAAATACACGATGTATTCAAAGGGACTAAAGATAAGATCTATGAACCACATTAGTAAAGTATTATGAAATTCGCTTTACTTATAAACCTAAATAATATTAACTATCACAAAATAGATAAGATATTTCAAGAGGATGTTTCGGCATACTTATAATTAGGTATGACTACTAAAACTATATTAATTACTTATGAGAATAAACTGTACAGTTGAACTGTTGCGTTTAAGTTAATGAAGTTTGCTCAGTTGTAACTACAAGTTGGTAAATAGTAAATTAATACAGTTGTAGCTGTAGTAAGTTTTGTTCCTAGACCAAGAGAAGTGAGACTTCATCATGGAACTCTGACATGCAATGCTTAACTAGTAGGAGTAAATTATTTAGACATCTCAAGATGTAAACGTTAAAATAATAGTGCTCAATTAAATTAGTTTGTTTTGTCGACTGTGGCAATCTAAAACTTAAAACCTGCACTTAAGATCTTTCAAACAATAAACTTGTTTTCTTTGTCGGGTGTCATATTATACAAGCTTGAATATTATAGAAAAACTAAGGAATTTGAACAATTAACGATTTGTTCAATTGTTGTTATGTATTGTTATAAGTAAAGATTTTTCGATTATACCTAGGTGTTTCATTTACGAATATCGCAAAGTATCTTTTTTCCAATTATTTTAAAGCAAAAAAGAAAACAATATTGCGACATAACTTACTGACTGAATTAATAGATCCCTCTGACATATTCTGACATATTTTTCTCCGGTTCTGCAGTATGTCTAAAATTTAATCTATTATTGGTCCATTGCTTTCAACAATCAAACTTTTTTACTACGTTGAACTGACCTTCTCAATATTGTTATCAAGTTGCCGGCTGTGCTAATTATTACCTATGTATTTTAAATATGACTAGTTTCTGCTTGCAACTGCTTTCTTTTTATTTTTTGCTTCGCTAGTTTTTTTTAATTTGCAACTGATTGACCTGTTTCAAATGATTTATTTGTTAAAATTAAAGTGTTTGTGCTATTGTCTTATTCTATTTAGTTTTCATTTGTGATATTTCTCTTGATCACAAAAAATTAAAACGAGACCATTAATATACCATTAACAACAAAAGTTATTTTTTATGATGTTGATAAAAAAATATAAATCAAAAACTTCAATCAAGCGACCAGGTTAACCACCCAGTTGTTTAACTATTTATTTTATAAATTAGTTGTATTTATGAAGTAAATAGTTAAACAACTGTTACTATGATGTATGTTATCACTTTCTTACGAATAAATGAGCAATTTTTATACAGTCTATAAGTTTATTGGGTCCGATCTATCAGTCTTAAGTAGGATTTCCAAGAAAATTTATGACCTGCCTGTAGCAAAGACGCTAGTCACTTGCCTTAAAGTTAATATGTGTTGTTCTTCATTTAGGAAACAACCCATAAGAATTTACTCACTTAGCTTTATTTTGATGTTGATTTTTTTATTATGATTTATTAATTAAATCGTAAAACAAATTAAATATTATGAAAGTCTTACTATTTAAGTCTTAAGTATTTAGTCTTTTAGATTATAATTATGTGAGATAAGAATTATAATAAAATTAAGAAGAATAGTGCTACAAAAAATTAATATAATAAGTGGGAGTGTACAAGTGACAGAAATACAAGTGACTTTCATTGAATCCCGATACAAAGTAAAGGACTAGTTAATGTTAGAAATAACATTACCTTTCGATTTAGATCGAAATATAAATAAAAGTATTAAAATGGAAGAAAAGTATTCGTACTGAAACAAAATTAGCCAACATGAAAATCGGTAAGGATTAAGATAAAATATATCACACTAAGTTACAACTGATTCACATACATATCCATGGGTATATTAAATAGGAAGAAGAAATTTTTTCTTATAGGGTTTTTCATAAAAGCTTAAATGCAGACTTACCTATCAGTGCTGATCATCAAGGCACAATCCTTAACTCACCGGCATTTACTTGACCGAGCTCATCTTAGTAAGCATTAACGTAATTTCATCTCCATGGTACCATATTTTACTAAAATAAAATAGGTTCTTTGAGTTTTATTTCAACCGGATGCAATTACGAAATATGATTTCAACGTCAGAAATGTTGGGATGTGTGAATTACAAGATTAGTCTTTTGCTCTGTGTCACGGATATTTTTAATAAGCGTTTCAAGTAAATATGTAAATGTACAACAAAACTGGTAATAGCAAATTATACTGACAAAGCTGAATTTGAATAGCCATATCTTTAATTTTCTAAATTAACTAATACAACTACATACCGTGGCTCTTGATGTACATTATTAAAGTAAATCAGAGTATAGGGGCGCTCTCATTTAGACTTATTCCGAATGAAAGGTCGAATTACTCGTATGTCTCAATAACGTTCCGGTACACGTTATTTCGTAAATCCGTTCGAAAAGTGTTTTTGTTTACTCGAACGATAACAACTGCGTGTTTGGTCTATCTTGGCGCGACCTAACTTGTTAATGTTTTGTTATAAAGTTTAATGCCGTTTCCCCGAGCGTACTTGGAAATAAATGCGCAACGAAAAAGGAAGGCAAAGACGAGCTGTTATAGACCACGCTGGTTCGTGCTTCACAAATCGTTGCGATTGAAGATAAGTAAATTTCCTCGTCGTAAATGGGTTCTGTGTCAAATTGAATTACTCTATGACGCTAATTTTCTTTCAAATATGAATGAACAAAAACGAGTGAAAGCCATGTTATAATCTTAAACGTTTGGTAGTTTATATATGACACAAGCTGTGGCCCGCGACTTCGTCTGCGTTTGGTTTTGTTTTTACATATTTTTACTCGCAATAATTTAAACATAAAACATCCGATTGGAATGTATTATAATGTATTTCACTGCTGTATTTAAAATAAAGACCCTTGGTGATAAAACCATTCATTTGAATAAGAATGAATACTGCGATACTTATGTAACCCACTTTTGTTAATACCGGCGATCTAATAAAATTTCGAAAGCTGCTAATAGTTAGATATAATATTAACTCGCAGATTTTAAGTAGGGAATAATGAGTACTTTAATCATGTAGTAAATAATTTTTATGTATTATCAAATGTTGTCTCAGCCTACGCCAAGAAACAAGTTCTTTTTTAATCTTTCCTCTTAATAATATTAGTATAGATTTAATATTGATAAAAATGCATTGGTTGTTGAAAAAAACAATTTGAGTCGTAGTAAATACAATTCTTTAATGAAACCTTAATGATTTAAGGTACATACATGATAATTAACCTACTGATAATTAACGATGTGTATATTATTTCAATCACATAAAAAGTGAAAGTTTGGGAAGCTTTTAAATGTTAATTGTTTAGATAACGCATTAAACGGACTTCCGCTTCGTGATGTAGATATATTTGAAAAGTACGTATTCAGATTAGTAGTATAGTAAAATCAGTCAATTCCAATTTTCTAAATATGTATGTGTAAGGTGCAGAAACCGCAAAAAATTGCTAATATTATAACTGCTTTTGTGCTTTGATCACGCAGCAAAATATCAACTGATTCATGTGTTTTTTTGCATAGAGCCAGTTTGCTTAGGATATTTTAGGTCTTAGACCAAAACACAGCATCATTTATACCGGAAAAACAACTAATATTTACTTGTCACGTTCATGAGCTGCGGGCAGAAATTTGCTCATTGTAAAAATATTCTGTAAAGTAAAAATTTTTCTTATTGGTACTATTTTTCAAGCGGCTAGTTCAGTTTGTTTTAAAATTTGGCAAAGCGAAATTTAATGCTATTGCCCCAAGCATACCTACTCGGAAATAAATGCGCAACGAAAATGGAATGTAAGACAAAGTGCTGGAACAAACTGTTCTACAAATTGTTGCGATTTCGAATAAAAGTTTAGTTTAGTTGTAAACAGGTTTTGTCAGTTTCAAAGTGAAATTTTATGAAGACTTGTGGAGATGCTACTTCAATGATAAAAGAACTGTAGCAACGTTACATAGAAATACAAGAAGACATCTGAGCCAATCCACACTCGCTTTTGAAATTTCAATTTTCAGTCTCATACTATAAATGTAACTGTTTCTTTGATTTGTTTTGCATATATGCATGTTCAATGTCTGAAGCTACTTATTTGAAACTTATCAACATTGATGTTGGAGATATGGTTATTTTTCGCGTAGTTTTATCCCACAAACATCCGGGAAGTGCTTAGTTTAAAATTTCTTTGTTATCTATGAACAGCTTGACTTTCTTGATCTCGATTGAATTGCAAACTTTTCTTCATTTTTTTTATTCCACTACAAATTAGCCCTTGACTTCTATCTCACCTGCTAATAAGTGAGGATGTAGTTTAAGAGGGTAACAGGCTAACCTGTTAGTAGTACGGCAGATATATTAAACTCATACCTAAACGGTTTCCACGTGCCATCGTACTAGATCGCTAATTCTTAGCCGTATTTATCGGTAGGTTGGTATCTAGCCACGGCCGACGCCTCTCAACAGACAGAAATTTGCAGTCAACAGCCTTGTTATTTTTAATATTACTGAAGAGGTTATATTATGTGTTCAAACCATAGCTTGTTTTACTTGAGTATGTGACACACTGACGTAATGGATCAGCGGGCGACGATGCCGCCGTGTTGTTGACGTTGTATTGTGATGTCGCTATTATACTTTACGTATATATTCGTTTGACTATTAAAGTAATCTTAGAAAATATATAAAAGCTCTTAAAAATATAATGATAAAATAAATTAAATTATCTAATTATGTTTAAATTTTATGTATTTCAAACGAACCTAAAAGATAGCTACATATAACTATGTAGATACACTTCTTAATGAGATTTTTAATGTCACACACGCGTAGTAAAATTAAGGCTATTTTGTTGCTAAATGAGAACATAACTACTTTAGTAGGTTTTTACAGCTTTGCCTTCGCCTATTAAAGCAAAAGGTAGTACCTACATCAGTGTATGAACTACAGTGATAAAACAGTAAAAACATATTTTCATTTTATTTTGTTGATTGTTTAGGTACTTCTCCACGTCTCCTATCTTTATTTTTATTAATTTCTCATGACAAATAAAAATTCAATTGACCTAGTATGGGGGGGTTGCTAGTTCAAGGTGGCTATATAGATTTACAACCCTCATTTCGGCTTCCTGGCATCCGGAAGGATACTCCCATCATCTCAACCGGTGGACGTCCATTGTTGGATATTGGTATTTTGTAAGAACTTCCACTCTTAAAAGATGCATCGACTGCCTGCCTGTGACTCGATGGCGTCGGGCCATCTTGTGGGTGGTTCCACACGAGCTCACTGAAAGAAACCTAATAAACCGGGTACTCATTTGTGGTTCTTTATTACGACGTAATGAAATCGACCCATTTTTGAAGAACCACCAACGTTGCGTTTTGCAGAGCGATGTGGCCATTCCAGTAGATGTCTAAGGATCAGATTAAAATATACCAACGATTTTGAGATTACCCTCTTTAGAAGCTCCTCTATCAATACATTAAATGTTTATAACAGTCCAGTGCTGGACTGGACTGTTATAGACTTTTGCCTCGACCAATGGGAAGGTTTATAATCACCATGTATGTAGTAACTGTAAACTTCCAAAGTCGCCTTTACTTTTACGACACCCTGTGTTCTGATCAAAAGGCACCGAATCTACAGATAGTAATATAGGTACTTGATACTTAGGTATAAACGCCTCCAGGGGGATCTAGATAGAAATAAATTCCAAAAGAAAAAGGAATGCAAAGACAAAGCTAGGTTATAGATTGCATTGCATCCAGTGGCGTGCACAGGGCTTTTGACCAGGGTATGCATAAAGACGGAAGGTTCCATAAAATGGTAAAATCCTTTGCATACAAACATTTTAGGGTATGCAGTGCTTTTGTGCATGTATGAAGTGCACGCCACTGATTGCATCGTACTTTACAAATTGTGGTGATTGTAGATAAATCATTCGTATTCGTAAATGGGTTTCCCTGTTATGAATTGAATTACTTTTATTCATCTTATATAAGAAATCTTGTATTCTGAGTAAGTTTACTTAGAAGTTTACCTTTTATATAAAAAAACAACTGTAAATACAACATTTCATAAATAATGATAATAATATACTAACATACTTATTCCAGATTTACATGTAACAAAAAATATGTACTCCCAAATTAATTAATCATTCACAATACTTAATTATATTTATACAAAATATTTAGGTAGTTTAGGTGAACTCCCTCCATTGTCTTCTGACACTTTAAGTTTAGATTGTCAAAGAGACAAAGAATACCAAACAGTGATCCATGAGAACACACCCTTACAAAAATAGAGGCGTGCTTTACGTAAGGTAGGAATGAAATGTTGCCTTATTTTCTCTTGTTATTTAAAGCCAAAGCCTCAGCCTGAGTTAAATGACAAGAACATGAGGTCGATTTCCAATTCCCCCATTTTTGGCCATACACTTCCACCACCCTGCAGTGGTGGAAGTGTATGGCCGCATCTAGTTACCACCTTACCATTACCACTTGACAAGTATACGTTTCTATACGATGATACTTTTCCCTCATCGGCATCAATATGTTACCCAGACATACTAAGGTACGAAGAACTGCAGTTCCTTTCAGTAGATACGTATTATTATTATAAGATTATAAACTTCAAAAGATTTTACCATCATGACAGCTACTTCCCAACGGAATATTTATTATATATATGAGAAGTTAGAATTTAAGACTTTGAAGTTAGCCAAATAAGGCGCATTTTACTTCCTGATTGTCTTTCGAAATTCGAGAACACAACAAAGATCGCGATCGGCCGGCAATTTGTGTACTTTAAAAAAGCCACTAACATACACGAGATGAGATTAATTAAAAAAAAAGATTAACGGAGAGTCGATATAAATGGAGAATTACATAGTTTTTCTACTTTGATACTGATGCCCTACGGGATCTTGCTACGGGGCAATATAATATAATATTTATGTTTCAAAAACGAGCTGTCCGATCTGAAAAATTTAAAGAAATAGGTATACTTATTTATTACAATTTAATATTTGTAAAACAAAACATTAATTGTTGTAAAAAATTGGATATATACAATCATATTAGAAACGGAAATAAATTAGTTATATTGATATAAGCATATCGTCTCAGAAAAGTGCAAAAATCCTTTGTGGGGGTATATGCTTATATAACTGACTTAGTATATACGTTTTGTCTATCTGTAAGGATATAAATAAATAAATTAATTAAATACGGTATTATAAGATTTACCTTTACATAATTTTAAAGAATGTGTATAAGAACACATTTAATTCCTCGATGTTACTATACTATTGATTATTTTCTTATTTGTTATTGCCAAGCACCGCTCCGCTTTTATCTCAAACAAGAGAAACAAATGATTGTTAAATTGTTATATGGTGTTGGAAAAGCCAGCTTCTCCTCGATAGAATCTGCCTTCCGAACCGGTGGTAGAGACACTACAAACATACTCACTTGACGTTTTAAAAGTTCTGATATTAAGCATATTGAAATAAATAAATTTTTTATTTAGAATTTTGATTAAGTGTTTTCTATAATAGTTTGCTATTTTTATTCCAATATCAAAACTAGCCGGAGTAAATGCGCCAGTCTTTGGTTGTGTGGCATAGAACCGCAAATGGAACTTTATTCACGGGCGAATTTCCCTATAGGCCGAGCAGGCCCGAGCCAAAGGCGCTTAAATTTCGGGAGCGGCAGAACTTAATGAGAATTTATAGGTCAACATTTAAAAGCCCAAAAACGTGTCAATAGCACCTCGCAATAAAACCTTCCGGGATAACTATTGTTAAAACTTAGGATCATCGAAATGGATTAAAGTTCGAGCAGATCATTTTCATTTTTCTTTACAACTACTGACTGATTATATTACATTAGTCGTATTCGTTTTGGTACGCGATAGAGAAGAAGAATAACAGTTCCTGGGATCAGTCATATTACCACTGCCTCGCGCCCGCAGGACTTCTAACAGCGCATTTGATTTGTTAATCATAAATCATCGTAAATATATTTAATTTTTCGCCCTTCACAGAAAGTATGTGGGTCTTATATAGGCCCAGCACCGATGCTGGCTTTGTTTTTTTGGATTTATATTCTTTACTACAGTAAATTAGAAAAATATGCCTACGACAAAGGCGAAACTAAATGTCCATTTTCTTTTATCGTAAATAAAGTGAATAGAGTTATAATAGTGCACAGATAGAAATGACGTCCTAATATTTGTAAAATGTCTAAGATCTATTTAAATGAAATACAAATTTTGAAATATTTTAGGTACATAAAACAAAAGTAATAAACTATAAATATTAACACATAAATACATAACCGTACGCGCAAATATTAATAAGCTGGTGGAGGCTTTAAGCCAATGGCATGATTGGGCTTGCAATGAGAAAGCTACAATAAAAATAGAAAAATAAGAAAGTTTTCATCTCTACTTTAAGAACAATATATCAGTTCCATCTAAAACGCCAGTTTAAATAACTGCAAATAGGTTTGTTCCAATAGGACGTGTTTCAATAGGAGCGCAAACAATAAATTGTCGACGAGTCGCAATTGCCTGGGGTGAGCGAGCTCATTGAAACATCCAATGATAGTTGAGGTAAGTTATTTGAATATTAATGCATTTCATCGTATTTTATTTGATCGACTAGCTAACTACGGTCTATTAGGGCATCATAATTTTATGAAAAAACAAGCACTTTATTATTTTGATACGACTACATTGTCTAAGTTACATACGATTTTCTCGTTCGCAATCGAGGTCTCGTTTTCAAGCAATAAACTCTGTATCGGCAAAGTAAAATTTACCTATTTCACTTGTTTTAGAATCGCAAATCCTGTACTTCCGATTTTTGTTTACAAACGTATGTCAAACGACAAACTAAAGAACAAAAGAACACGAGCTAAAGAATTGTAGGCAAATTTGAGCTCTAAGATAATATTAATAAGCCAATAAAGAATATACTATAATAGGTATAGTAATAACCATTTTACTTCGATGTTCAATTGCTTGTGTGTTTTTTAATCAACTGCTTGTTTTTAAAGTCACCTTAATTTAAAAAATATAAAAGCATGTAGGGGATAGTTCTATTACCTACTCTCTTTTATATTTTTTAATACAAGTATAGTAGCAACAATAGTCAATACTTTAAAGACATAAATTAAAACTATTATACGTCACACAGCTATTGCTCTCGCGTAATTGTCATGGCATTTGTGCTATTTCATACTGGTTAAAGTAACTAAACTCAGTATAGTAACTAGCTAAAGTCGGACTGACACGCGGTTAGCAGATGTTAAGCATTCAAATAACTTGGAAAAAAGGAATAATAAGTATAATTTTAACATTGTTGGCTTTCATCTTTTACAATTATAATCCTTGAATACTCTAGGGACATTAAAGTTTATCTTATAAAACTGAAATTTGAAATATTGCTTTAGGAATGATAAATCTAATGTGATAAGATATAGCTGATTCTATTTATATATTCTGATTATGCTTTGTAGTATAACCTACTACTAATGTTTTTTTTTTACTCCGGAAATGATGGCGATATAGGAGCCACCTGACGTTCAAAAAAAAACTCTACAAATGCAATAGGGCTAAATTTATACTTGGTTTTTATAGATATGTAAATTTACAAAAGAGAGTTTAAGTATATTAAAAACACAAAAATTTGTATTTATATGTACTTTTTATATTTTTATTGTTCATAAATACCAGTTAGGAAAATAAAAGAAGATTAGAAGCACAAAAAAGTAGGCGTAACACAAAGTAGTAGAAATACAAAAGGCGGCCTTATCGGTTAGGAGTGATCTTAGCTGCCAGGCAACCATAGGATTAGGACAACAGGGTTCTCAGTAGTAACCAAAGTAGGAAAAAAGGTTCATAATAGTTAAAAAATATCGTTGAAGTCTTTTCTTCCGATATGTGGTAGTAGGCCTAAAAATATCAGAAAATCATTAAAAGGAGTTGTCGTGTTTTACCCGAAACATTCGCATAATAACTAACTTAAAATGTTTTAGGGGAGCCGACTGCAAGTTGAATTTAGCTTCACTTAAAGTTACGAATTTCTGCTTGGACAAATTCCAACTTTTAATACTACAGTCGCTGAATTTAAACTTTGCCAGACGTAGTTCGAAGGTGTAATTTTTGTTCCTACGACTGCTAATCGACAAATACCTACTATTTCGAAGAGTATCCTTCGATTTAACGAACTTCCAAATTTATTTTTATTAACTTTTCATTACTAAGACATTGTTATCAATATTGTATTTGTTGGTTTGATTCTTGACATGGAAGTGTTTTTTTGCGTAGTTATTATTATAATGTATAAGTAGGACTAAGTATTGCTCTTGGTTTCACTCGCGTTAACTAAGGGTAATGTAATGTAACTAGTATTTATTTACTGTAACTCATTTTAAATAAAGTATTTATGGTATTGCTAAAGTATATATTAGTATATTTATTTTTTATCTTTATCAATAGTATTGTTGTATTTGTGTAGTCTGGTTTATTTATTAAACAGTTTACCCACCTTTTCGTTTTTATTTTTAGTTTGCATAATCCTAAGTTTGCCTGGCAGAGATCGCTACTTAGCGATAAGGCTGCCTTTTCTATCCTACTACACACTTAAAGTGATTAATCATTTTTTTTCTAAACTTGATGTGGTGTAAAAAAGGAGTATAAATAAATAAAAATTAAATTGCGTTACTATAATATGTGCCAGATATTTTATTAAATCGATTATTGTGTAGTGCGATCAAATACGATAACGTCTGTGTGATCATCTAAGTGAGCCTTGATATAATAGCCGCACCCTATTTGCCTACTAGAATATGTCTGTTTGCTGTCTAAAAGAGTATTGAGTTTCCTGCCGATTCTTCTCAGTAGAATCAGGATGGTCGAATGTTACAGTAATTTCGGACAGTTGGTATATATAAACTCATATATTTAAATGATAAGCATTTTAACGAATGTGCTAATAGTTCTAATTTACTTAATGTATAGTTTAAGTACTTAAAAATTATATTTCACTCACAGCCAATGTGTGTCGACATTGTGTCGGTGGGTATCTATACTAATATATAAATCTATAGAGTTTTTTACGGTTGTTCCGTTAAAACTATTAAACTATACATCCGATTGAATTGAAATTTTGCATCCATGTAGAGGATACATTGACTTAATGGATAGGCTAACTTTTTTATAAGTGTTAAATCTCCGAAGTGTATAGCGGGGGCGTTAATGATGAGAAAAAATCATAAAAAACTAAATTTTGAATTTTAACTCTTTTAGACATGAAATTTGGACAGAATTTTTTGGGCTATGTACGAGCAAACAAGAATGTATTGAATGAAGTTTAAATCACAAAATCGGTTACGGAGGTGCTAATAAAAAAAAAAATATACTGTAATTCCCACAGACTTAAAATTTAATAAAAGTTTCATGTTTGTTAAATTATGGTCACTTACTATCAGATTTCGAAAAATTTTAGCCCTAAAGGAGATAGATTGTGGGGGCGTTAAAATTATTTATATAATTTTAATTGTTGATAACATCCTAAAGGTTTTTTTATAGTAATAAATGATGGACCAAGTTGTGGTAACCTAATGGTTAGTGAAAAACCATAATTTGTTACATAAACAGAGGAACACTTTGAATGCCATGCAAGGAACACATCCTATGAAATAACACCCTTCGGACTGGAACGCAGCTTAGCAGCTTAAATAGGCATGGGGGTAGTAGGGACTTCCCTGGACAAGCTAGGCCACAAAATGCTGGTTGCCTCTGGAAGTAGGAGGGACATCTTTAGTGCTAAAACACATATCTATATATATAAAAATGTTATGTTGGTTTGTGTATGCTTCAAAAACTCTTGATATTTTAGCTTTTAAAAAAATTCAAAATTCAAAATTCAAAATTCATTTATTTTAAGTAGGCCTAATATAAGCACTTTTGAAACGTCAAGTATGCATGTTTGTGTGACTCTACCACCGGTTCGGAAAGCAGATTCTACCGAGAAGAGCCGGCAAGAAACTCAGTAGTTGCTCTTTTCCAACATCAACATTTACAATCATTTTGCTATCTTGCGGGAGATGAGAGCGAGGCTGGCTGCTTCCATTCTACCTTGTCATTGAGGAATTCATCAAATGTATAGTAACCTCGCTGTACTAGATGCGTTTTTACACATTTTTTAAATGTATGCATTGGTAGGTCAAGAATTTCCTTAGGAATCATGTTGTAAAAGCGTATACTCAACCCCACAAAGGAGTTCTGCACCTTTCGCAGACGATATGCAGATATCACTAATTTATGACCGTTTCTGGTAAGTCGATTGTTAATTTCAGCTTTTGATTTATAAAGAGTAATATTTTGCCTCACAAAGACTATATTATTATAAATGTATTGCGAAGCTACTGTAAGAATACCTATTTCTTTAAATTTTTCACGAAGCGATTCGCGTGATCCAAGTTTATATATTGATCGTACGGCTCTTTTCTGTAGTATAAATATACTTTCAATATCTGCAGCTTTTCCCCACAGCAAGATCCCATAGGACATAATACTGTGAAAGTATGCGAAATAAACAAGCCTAGCTGTTTCAACATCGGTAAGCTGTCTAATTTTCCTGATTGCATATGCAGCTGAGCTGAGTTTACTCGCTAGGCTTTCTATATGGGTACCCCACTGTAGTTTACAATCTAAGGTCACTCCTAGAAAAACAGTGGAGTTTTCTATTTTTAAAACTGAAATTTTAGCATGATATATAATACGCATCAAGGAATGTTTTTATCTGTTTTTCTCAACCATTCAATCACAATGTGCCACAGCGAAGCGTGGCAGGGTAAACTAGTTTTGATATAAAAACGTGCATTTCCGATGCCACATATTTATCTTTCTACATATTTATGTATGCTGGTCCATTTAGTCAGCGCTATACGGCTAAATAAACTCGTGAACCTTTTTTTATTCTGGCTTCATTCACAAATATGATTATTTCAGGCTGAAATAACAACATCAACATCATTTCGACTCATTACCGGCCCACTACAGGGCACGGGCCGTAGACCACCACACTGGCACAGTGCTGACTGGTGGACTCCAGTCTCCACATACCTTTGAGAACATTATGTAGAACTCTCTCAGGCATACAGGTTTCCTCACGATGTTTTCCTTCACCGTCAAAGCAAGTGATATTTTTAATTACTTAAAGCACACACACACATATATTAGAAGTTGTAATCACATATTTTTAATTAAATTATATATACCTACATAGCCTTTGTTTAAAATATAATCCTAACGGCGAGAGCATGAAATCGGTTCATTAGTTTCCAAGATTATTGTTTACAAACAAATAAGGGAATCTTTCCTCTTTGTAACATTATTCGTACAGATATTGAAAATAAATACAGGATATCTAGTTACTAATCCAATCAGTTTATATAATGCTAGTAGCAAAAATCATATTTAAGAACTTTCATACTTGTTTTAACTTTGCCTATAATTCGCAGTTTCTGAATAATTTGCAAGAAATGAACACTACGACGATAGCAAATAATATAACGAACTCCCAGTGAAAAATACAATGCAAATATGCACTGCGGATGTGGAATATAAACTCTCTAATAATTTATAACTCTCTAATAGATATAACTATTATTTGTTTGAGCCTCTAGTTATGTGTTTAGTTTAGTGATTTGAAGCGTTATGTTCAAATACGTGGTGTGCTGTAAATCTACACAATGCACTTGTGCATAATTGGATTTCGTTTTTCAATTAGTATTTCGCAAAATTAAGACTTTGGTTTTGTTCAATGTGATGTAAATTTACATTTATATTTACCATTACCTATTGGCTATTATATTGTTATTATATATTTTGTTATAAGCTTGAAGAACCGATGGATGTTGGGGTTTGCTAGGTGCTGCAGTGGAGTACACAGGAAAACGCATTGCTTGTAGACCCACCACGATGTAGAAAAACGACATAAAACGGGTTGCAAGGAGCCTCTGGAGGCTATTGCTTTAAACAAATTTTTATTTGTAAAAGTCTAGGCACACATTATTTTATAATACCTTTAGGTACAAATATTAGAAAAGTTTATGTATAATAAATGAAACACGAATGTATTCACGGACAACCGCTAGTCTTAAATATAGCAGATGTATACGAGTTAGTAGCCGAATTGTCATGTAGTGGCTATAAGTTTTGTGAACTAAAACATTTTTAACAAATACAATACAGAGCAATGCGTTCGCTAAACGCAACGGAACGTTTGCAGTTATTTTTGGCCGGAACAAGTTCCGCGCATATTACACTACATATATAATATATTTTTTAATTATTGAACATGTTGTGTTTTGGTTCTCTTTGTTTTATGTTTTTGTCCGTAATTTTTAGCGCTAAAATAATCTTAGGCGATTATTAATTAAACGTAAATGACGTTCACGGTTTCTGCTAATATTGCGACTCCCGCCTCCACACCTCTTGTACAAAGAGGTGTAGTTTAGCTTTTACCCGCGACTTCGTCCGTGTCTGTTAAGGATTTTAAAGAATCTCGGAGCAGTTAAATAAATGGGGCTTAAATCGTTGTTACAAAAAAATAACTTTTTTTAACCATCCAGATACTATACGTACTCTGTGCATTTTGGGATACAAAGTATCCTGCTTACAAAGTATTCTACCCGCCGCTTTGTAGTAAGTTTCCGTTTAGTTTGTCTTTTCAACTGCCTGTCTGAACGGGCTAACCGTGGGAACGGCTGATGGAAATTTTACAGGTAGCTGGAGATATTACATAAGAAGTTACATAGGGTCTTTTATTTCAGAATTCACCCCTTAAAATGGGGGTTGGCAAATGTTACGAGAGTGCATTAAGTTTTGATGGTTGGTTAGGATAGTTAGGGATATAGAAAATAAATTATGCCAACAAGGGGCCACGAAAGACTTTCACTAATAACCTTTACTGGAGTGACATATGGACTCAAATATTGTATAAAGTCTTACCTATGTTTTTTTAAGTAACCACGTTATCATATAAGCATTTTTTGACACATATAAAATATGGAATAAAAATATGTTTATACCAGCTTTTACCCACGGCTTCGTTCTCGAGGTAATTTGAAAAACTGCCAAGGGAATAGGACAATGAATACAGAACAGTGCATTATTTCAGGACGCTTGTAAGCGCGAGCGCTAACGCAAGCGTGAGCGTAAGCGTCTTCCCTTATCTTCCCATAGGAACTTTGCTTTTTTTTCGGGATAAAAATGCCTATGTCACCCTCCAGTCCGAATTCACATCCATCCGTTGATCCGTTGCTACGTTATTGATGGACAAACAAACACACTTTCGCATTTATAATATCAGTAAGTATAGATGATATTGATGTTCAGTAGTTTTTAAACCGATGTTGCTTGGGTCGTGTCTAATCGGTTTCTACGCGGCATCGTAGTAAAGCCCTAATATGCAGTATGCACCAAGGTGACTTCGGTTTTTTGCGTCCGCTTTGCTTCAGAAGTTTCGTTGTTTACGCAGATTCGGTTCAATGAGCATCGATTTAACAACAGTATAATTTCAATAGTAGGTCTTGCGTATAACTTTTCGCTATAAACCAGAAAACTACTTACAGTTTTTTTCTTCTTACCACTGCACTAAGAGAATTATGAATCCTTACTAATATTATTAATTCAAATAATAATAATAATTGTAATAATATTTATTTATTTACCGAATTGTGGGTACGTAACAAGTAAACATTTCATTAAACAGACCCTCCACAATCGACTGTCACAGACAGTGTGAAAATGATTTACAAATAAAAAATAAAATATGAATCAGAAATAAGTAATAATGTAATTTAAATTAACTAGGCAAATAATGCAGTTACAAAAGTTAACAAAGTAGCTATATTACTGTCACTAAGGTATTCTTTTACACTATAATAGTTTTTTTTGGTGAGAGTTTACAAAATTGCCCGCTTGAGTTTTACTAGTGGTAGATTTTTGTGACAGTACGGAAGTGTATTATACAAATTAATAGCCATACAATATTAATTGTTTGAGAAGACAGCCAATCGTTTTGCAAAACTGTGTCCGTATGTTTGTTGGTTACCTATGTTCTTCTCAAACGTTGAAGTGACGGGCAACAGCTAGCTTATAGTATAATAACGTTAAGTACCGCTGCACTGTCCAAGTGCGGTGGGCAAGCCAATTATAGAGAACTCTCAAGCAGGTTTCCTCACAATTTCTTACTTTACTGTTTAAGCAAGTGAAATAACTTACAAAAGATACAGGTGCGTGTCGGCATTCGAACTCGGACCCCCGAAAGTGAAGCCGAAGTCCTAACCACTAAGCTATCACCGCTAAGGTAAAAGTTATTTGAAACTCGCAAATTAAGTTTCAAAAGAACATGTAAAATTCAGTGCTACCCGCGGCAATTAATAAAAAGTTAATTTGAAAACTTGATAGTACACTCTCGACACGTTTTGTTCATCGAGACGCGTTTCAAGGTAAAATATGCTAGATTGCTTTAATTTATGAGGTATCGTTAAGAAAGTTAAGTCCTCCGTCAAACTTGCAGTTTGGTGACTCAAGTCAGTGGGAAGGTAGAGTAGGTACTAGCGCAACCTTTAACGATGTATGTTTGTATGTCTGTTACTACTAAAAACCGCAAAGACTGAACCTATTTGGTTAAAATATGGTTACATATTTTATCCGGGTTCCCGCAAAATAACGTATACAGTTTATTACTCTTTTATCATTATTTATTTATTACTCTCCCATTTAAAGTTTTAACAATTTGTTAGAAAAACATCAATTTAATGCTTCAGTTTTAATTTATTTATATATAAAAGAGCTTTGTTTAACAATGAAAACAGATTTTACAAGTTGCAAAAAAAAAATATCACAATATTTGCTTTGCAAATAAAATAGATCGTATACAATACCTTACACCAACATTGCTTCGTTAAGTAGATATAAAAGCCCACAATGCATCCGATCGAACTTATATGTTCCGCCATTTAAGTTATTAAAGATGGGAATATAATATCAATTTGATTCAGTATTTGGCTAATAAATCGATAATTATCGTTATAGTAATATAAAATAAGAGCGCAATGCAATGAACGCTATAATTTTACCAACAAAGAGGAAGTCTGCGTTGAACAAATGAATATAAATAACTCCGTTATATTAAGATCTAATTGGAGATAACAGACTAATAGACGAATATTTTCAGCTTCTGACAATCTCCAGTAAATAGGGTCGCCATTACTAAAACAATGAATCTTACATTCAATGTTTTAGTTATGCGGTAACTAAACAAAATTGGGTTTTTACCAAGATTAATTATTTTAATTTTGAACTATTTCATCCGACTATTATAGTAAAGCATCATGACACAAAAAAACCAATGAAATAAATAGAGAGATATTAGATAATATATTTATATATTATATGTATATCTCTAAGCATAAATTATTATTTAATTCTCTATCATTTATTAATTTTCTTTTTTTTTTTTTTTAATTATTAACAATGCTTAAGAATAAATTAAAAAACACTATTTAATAATTATTATTTGTGGCAAGAATCATGACATGTAAGGTTATATGAGTTGCCTAAGTCAGCTCAAGGTAAGACTTCCGACTTCACTGTCGGAGTGGGGTCGGAGTTCGAATCCCAACACGTATGTCTAACTTTTCTAAGCTACGAGTGCGATGTGCGTTTTTATTACTAATATATCACTTGATTCAACGGAGAAGGAAAACATCGTAAGGAAACTTTTCTAAGCAACGAGTGTGTGCGTTTTTATTACTAATATACAGGGTGTCCCAAAACTTGACGATAAAATGGTACCAGCCGAGAGGGCAACTCATACCGGTTCTGGGAAAAATAAGGAAAAAAATCCATGTCACATAGTTAAGTAGTAATAGACATTTATCAAAAAAATTAAAAAGCGACAACCTTGATCGCATTTTTAAGTACCGTGGTTACAAATTTCACAATAAGGCAGTGATTTTTTTAGTGACGGCATCTAGAATAACCGTGCTATAAATCGAAACTACAAATAAAAGTAAAAACACTGTTTATTGAGTAGTAGAATAAAAATGAACTACTCGTGCAGGTCTTGAAATATTTGTAGCAGTCTATGGAAGGTTTAAACGGTGAGCAAAATACTAAAAATGACAGTAATACACATAATTATTTTGTACGTGTGAAACCTAATTTCTGCTAAACGGCTGGACCGATTTTGATGGAGTTTTGTGTGTATATTTCAATGGGAATTCCGTAGGTGCATAGCGAGCAATGGCGTGCACTGGGTTTCTTACCAAGGTACGCATACAGCAGTAAAATTGCATAAAATGGCAGAAATCGTCCTCCTATACGTGCATCTATGAAGTGCACGCCACTGATGGCGAGAAATCTGCGTGGTCCCGTAGTATAAATATATGATTATTGATTATATTGATCTTGCCTTTCGGGTTTAGTTAAAGAAAAATATAATTTAAAAGCAAGTGTATACACCTAATATAACATAAATATGCCTTAAAAGAGGTTTCCGCGAAATATTTTCGTCAATTTACCTTAAATTGCTCGCCGTTGTGGTAATAGCAAAACCATGTTTCATTCCCTTGAGTTTACTCATGACAGTTGATTTAATCATTCTCAAATAACGTGAAAAGGTTCAATCCCACTTAAGGCCAAAAACGAGTTGCGTTCCTTTTTACTGAAATCTATGGAGTTACCTTATTGCAGTTTCAAGACACAGAGCAGGAATTGCGCTGGAGAAAAGCGTCCCTAAAGCGCGCTATTAAATTTTATGGAAGGAGTTCAAACTCGTACGTTAACGTTGGTATTTTAACAAAATTTTGAAGTGAACTAACCTCAGTTTGATAGCAATTGTCTTTCGCAGTACTTTCCTTTTCGGTATTTTACAAATTCGCAGTTATTTTACATATAAAATGGATCTACCATTGGAAAAAGATCAAGTCTTATGCCCGAAATCAATATTCATTGTAATCCTATTCATTATTTTATAGTGATAGAACTAGGTACTAAACTAAATCTGCCATCAGATTATAGATTGTTTATCAACTTCAGGCGTTTATATAAGCTTCAGATTCAGATAATATTCAGATTATTTATTGACGTTATACTTTTAACTTTAAACTTTCATAACGGAGTGAGTGATTGGGAGCTGCACGCTTTTGAGGTTTTAACCATTTCTATCCTATATCCCGTATATATAACTTTATGTATACTCTCTCAGTTTTTTCTGTAAGGACTTAGACAATTCTTAAGTTAGCGCAACCGAATTCGCGGGCAGAAAGATCTTTAATGCTGGTCCAAATTATATCGGTTTACTAATGAAAGGTGGTCTTATTGTGACAAGTTATTATATAGCTAGTGAATGTAACAGCGGTGGTAGCTCAGTGGTGAGTACCACGGCATTGATTTCGGGGGGCCGAGTTCGAATGCAATGCCCAGCATGAAATTAAATTATCACTTGCTTCAACGGTGAAGGAAAATATAGTGAAGAAACCTACGTGCCTGAGAGTTCATATCCATAATATTTTCAAAGGCGTGTAGAATCACCAATCCGCATCGGACCAGCGTGGTGGACTACGCCCTGAACCATTGTTCTGGGCCGGTAATGGGTTGCTATGATGATGAAGATATAGGAAGTCTGATATAGTAACTAAGTTTTCTGATCGTAAAGGTTTTAGAGAACACGGAATAGTTTGCAAAGCAAATCGCCAAATTGTTGCACGGCAAAATTGGAAAACCAACAAACCCTCATACTTTTTTGCAAAAGTTACACTTGAACTCGAGTATACAGTAGAATAGATACGGTTGTTTGCGTCGAACTGTAAACTGCATAGTCGAAATTACAAACTTCCTAAAAACTTGAGTCAGCATTTTTCGTAGCCTCGTAAAAGTAAAATAGATTTTCCTACGGTTCCCGCTACCGTTTAGGTACTTTCTATTTTATTTTTCTCTATTAGAGCTCCATCAGTGCAATCTACCTCGTGTACAAAACAACAAGATTACTAGTTAGGGCATTTTTGCCGACTTTTAAAGTCTACGCTCTCATCCTAGCACTAACAGCTGAGTTATAAATAAGTTTGAGATCGTCCACACTTGGCAAACTCCCTGGCGTAGAAGTAAGCGCTGTGATTTTATTAGTGGGAGGTCCTTCGCTAGACCCTAGGAGGGGAAATTTGGAAATCTCTCATTGGAAAGAGGATTTGGAGCATGAACTAAGTACGCTAGTCCAATGCAGTTTTACTGATTAACTCATGCTAGCGATTATAACCGAGACCGACGCGACGGCTAAACGTGCTCGGCACGGGCAAGGCACGGGGTAAACACCGCAAATTTACTAACTAACGCCTAGTACTGAGATTTTTTGCTCAGAAAAAGCAAATAAAATTATTTAGACGCAACTCGTTAATCGCATCAAAAACTTGGCTAGCCGCAGTCGAACATGCTAATATTAGTAAAAGTACAGAAAATAACGTTTTATACAAAGTGGCTATAAAGTAAAGTGTGTCCACGAGTTAGTCCGACAACGGACTCGAAGCGACAAATGTGTTAGCGATTTGTTCAATTCATCAACTGTAGGTTACGATTCATTCCGTGACGGGGTGTGAAACTTCGAGAGAGTGTTAGACACATTCAAAGGTAGTTCTAATGCATTATCCACGTATGCCAATTTAGAACAGCAATTCTTTATTCAAATTTATGAAACTCTTGTTCATCCGTTTTGGCTGTAGGCGAGTCAGTGTCAAGTCAGTCAGGACAGGCTTTTTATAGATTAGTAAATTATTTATTTGGACAACTGAGACTCAGAGTAAACGTAGTAAAAAAAATCATATCGGAAAACAAATGTTAATATTAATTTAGGCGATGGCAATAAACCCTAGGTATAGCTAGTAATAGATAATATCAGCTGATAAAACAGAATAGTTGGTATTATAAAGTGCTTTCAGATTGACTCGACGCACGTATAAGGTACCTACATCTAAAGTGGCGATAAATTTCCACAGTTAATGTTAGCAGAGAGTTGGACCGACGAATGGTCCCGATGTGACAAAAGAGCTCTCGAGAGATTTTGTTGGTGGTTAAACTACCTTAGTTTAGTAGAGTTTGGAGACAATTACGCTGTGGTTTGTTCCAATGTGACAAACTGTTCATTTTATGATTGTGAACGTGTGGGTTACTGTTTTTATCATTTTGTGTATAACTATGTGTTTTTCAGTGTTTGAAAATAGTTCAAGTTTACGACAGCAGTAAAAAAATGAAAACATTAATTTCTGCATTTAGATAATTAGAAAGCAGCTGATCAAATTATATACCTATTCGATTTCTCTTTCGACTGCATGATACGGAATTTAAACCGCCGCCGCCACCGCGTCATTAAATCTCGATAAAGGATGCTTTTTAACAATGTAGGGTGTTAGAAATGTGTTTATAATATGTCCAATGTACATTGAGTCACTGTTGTAAGACGAAACACTGTCTCCTTGCGTCTCGTATTTTTTATTTTGAAAAGTTCATCATAAAAAAATGCGAGAAAATATTACCAACCTATTTTGTCTAAATAAGGAATCCTATTCTATAACTTGAATGTTTATATAACAATTACACTACTAAAATTTTAAGCCGCTATGCATAAAATATTTTGAGACTACTCCAACTCTATAGAGGCCAAGGCGTGCGTATACACGTCTAATAGTGATTTCAACAGAAGAAACCGCGCCCCTTAAATGTCCTTAATAACCCCGTTGAACAGCCAATAACCGATAGCGCTCCTTATCAAGAAGGACTATGGTTACATCACGCAGATACATAACAGGTATAGCGTCAACTTCGGATCACTGACAAAAACAGAGCCACCAATCTCTAACGCCCACGTCTCCTGTACGTGAGTCTCATCCACGACTTTGGGACTTACTGCTTTTATCCAACCAACCGAATTCCTCAGATGATGTCGATAAGTTACGGCTTAAAAACAAATATAAAATAATACTGCTTTAAGCGTTGATATTAAGAAAACCAAGTTCTGAGAATTTCTTAATATACCTACACCCAATTCAAAATATGTAATAGCAATAGCTCGATGCGGAAATCAAATGCACGACCTCCTGATCCGTAGTCTATGAATATTAGCGAAAAACTGCTCAGTTTACTTACCGATAGAAAGTTGTCTTTAATGCTAAAGTTGATAACATTTCCTCATACACGGTCTCATGTTCACGATTTATGCTATAAACCATTCAGTGTTATTCAAAAGAGAAAGTGAAACCGGTAAAAGAAGTGAAGTGACAAACGAGCTGTGAGGCGCGTCAATTATACGACTAGACGTTATTGACTACGCACTTTAATATTAGTTATGTCTAAGACGAATTAGAAACATATAGACAGACAGAAAAATATATAGATAGACAGATATTCATAGAATACTGTATTGCAATGAAACACAGAGAACAATTCAAGAACACAAAAATAATAAATAGCGTTTGGGTACAAAAGCGACCGTGATCAAATACAGAGACTTTATTCTCAAGAGTCTGTATACTAAAGAGAAAATCGGTAATAGGGCCGTAATTTATCTATGTTAGATACCCGTACTTTGGTCGTAAAGAAGTTCTGATTGTCCTTTTTCTACGGGTTTCCTTCTTATAGAGCACTTAATGCAAAATGCAGGATTTTACCTGCCTGTTGAAGTTATATCATGATCGGTTTAGCTGTATATGTGGTACCGTGCGCGGGTTGAACCAAGCAGATATGTTTTAATTAACAAAAAAGTGGCGAGTTGTAGGGACGTGGAGCGGGAACATATCCCTTCGATGGGACAGTCTCGACGGTATGTGTTAACGTGATATGTGGTGCATAGTGTCGGAGATTTACGGCTTGGAGTACGTACTATAGCGATTAAATTGTTATAGTATAGTTTTAACTGTTGTAATAAATCTTAATCTACTCGGACTAAGATGACGGGCATTAGGTAGTATTAATTTAGACGTCCTCTATAAGCGTAGGTAAGCACTCATAAAAATTTAGAAATAACAAATTTGTCGTTAAAAAAAAATACGGGGCAGTCTTGGAAACTGCCGATAGAAATGAACACTAACTAACATGTGAAGAATGATCAAGGATTAAATTCTAAATGGGTCATTAACAATTCTTTATAAACTAAAAGGAATGCAAATAAAAAAAGAAAACTAGAGGACATTGAATACGACTCTTTTTTTTCACCCAAAAAGTGTTTGAACGCGCCTAAAGAAGTATTTACTCCAATAAAACAAACTTGTTAATCGACCTCTTCAAGTGCCTAAACCTAAACAGAATCAAGTGGCACGTGTATAAAGTGGAGCTCAAATTACCCGTTTAATGGTGGGCAAGAGTAAGGCAAACGTTTCCGAAGTGACAAACGATCTATAGTGAGAGGTTTCCTCGCTAACTTGAACGTCTTGAATAGTAAAAGTTGAGACTTTGTAATCTGTTAAAGCTCGTTGTCGATCGCCAAATTCACGATTGGATCAATTTATCCAATTAGCGTCGAGATAAATTAAATAGAATTACCAATTGCTACGAAACGGGAATTATGATCAATTAACCATCGAAAGTCAGAAATCAAAACTTTCTTAAGGATTATGGAAGACTCTTTTGAGACGAAAAAAGTTATTGTATCGTGATACTCTATGTTTCGATTTACAATGTTTAATAGTTTGTAAATATAAGTAAGCGGCAAGGTGAGAATAAAATTAAAAATATATGTTTGAAGGAAGCAGTTGAAGGGAGTCCATAAACACTAAATTAAACCCTTTATGTTGAAGCGGTGATAGCTTCTGCATAAGGGGTTTATTTAAGTGTTCAATCGAATCCCAGCGCGGACCTCTAACTTTTATAAGTTATGTGCTTTTAAGTATTTCAAATATCACTTGTTTCAACGGTGAGGGAAAATATCGTGAGAAAAAATGCATGCCTGAGAGTTCTACATAATGTTCTCAAAGGTGTAATGGGTCCACCAATCTGCACTGGGCCAGCGTGGTGGATAACGGCCTTAATCACTCCTCAGTGTGGGAGGTGACCCGTGCCCTGTAGTGGGCCGGTAATGGGTTGATATGATGATACTAATTATATAGCTTTAACAAGTGAATACATTATGATCTCATATTTCTATATCGTTAAATAATGCGCTTGCTGTGGCGCAAAGGTTTATTTTATGCGTTCATTGATTTATGGCAATATAAATTCTATTAACGACGATTATATTTAAAAGGAATTTCGCACTGATTCGTTAATAATATTCGATTTTATTAGTTTTATTAATCAAATATAAAGAAATAGTAGTATTTGTACTCGGTCGAATTATAGGAATAAGGTATGAGAATCCAGGAAAAAGAATTCATAGAACCTCAGTCAAAAATTAGCCTGAGTAAGTTGCGAAGATAAAGTTGAAGATGGCAATGCGGGGCCCATGTCTAGGGAGGATGTTTAACGTCGGGGTTCCAAGGTTCACAAGTGACGCTCTTGCCGGCCGATTCTGTATCTCAGTTGACACCAAAATTAGTTAGCCACTGTGGAAATTTTCCACTATGTAACATGTCAAATCCTAATTTTGCATTCTGAAACTAAAACTTCCAACTGATTTCTTACGTAATGTGTAATATTGGATTGGACGTTATTCAATACAAATTTTCAGTAGGTAGCTAGAGCTAGCTAAATTTGGATCAACTTTGATACAGAATATCCCTGTTGCATAGGAAAATGCAAGGATGGTAAACCGAGAAGAACCGTCGCTAGAGAGATACATAACATCAAGCTAGTAACAGGCACTCTGTAAACATTGCATTCGCAAGCTAATGATGACGAAGACCGCAGTCACTTTCCAAAAAGTTAATGTAGACCTACCACAGGCACTTATGAAGCGTTCATACTTATAATATGTTTACATAATTGTACAGGGATGGTGATAACTTCGTTCGCCAACTTAAACCTAAAGCTGCGAGGGTTCCAAACGCGCCCTGGTCTAAGAAGAGCCCACAACAAACTTAGTCGGGTAATATTATTGTTATCACCATCTCACAGTAAATGTATATTAAGCTTTGAAGTTAGAGCAATTCATACCCAAGCTTTTTTATCGTTTGAGTAATCCTTAACGTTATAAAATGTTTGCGCGGATATAAATATATCTACTGTTTAAAACTCCAATACTGCAGAGACAGGTTGACAACGGCCGACTGTTTACATCTAGATATTTAATATTTGGATTGACTAAATCATGCAACTAATCCAAACCAGAAGCGGTGATAGCGCATTAGGTAGAAGCTCGACTTCACTTTCGGGGGTCCGGGTTCGAATCCCAACACTCACGTCGTTTACGTTATAAGTAATTAAAATATCACTTGCTTCAACGGTGAATGAAAAAATCGTGAAGAAACCTGTAACCATAATAACTTTCCAATGAGGCCTTTATTATTCTTCAACGGTAGCATCATCCTACCAACAATGACATGCCGCCAATCGATTTAGCGTTCCGGTACGATGCCGCTTAGAAACCGATTAGGGATATGGCTTATAAACTGCACACTGCAGATGAGCTCGATACAATCTTAGGCTTTATCATCACTTACCATCCGGTGAAATTGCAGTCAAGGACTAAATTGTAGGGAATAAAAAAAAATTTGGTATATTAAATGTCTTAAATGTCTTAGTTATTCAAATTGAGTACCTGAATCTGTAATGTATAACTGTAACTGCTAATCTCTTAACTTGCTACGTTATGACAATTAAGTTTTAACACAGTCGCAAATAGACTTGCTTTCTAACAAGTTAATTGCAAAGTATCAGGTGCAAGTTATAGCATAATATCTAGCATCACAGGCTACCTATTACTTAGTAACTGTCAGCTCGGATAGTGGTTACATATTATGTAAATTATTGTGATACAATATTCAAAGCATACAAATTAAGTCATTATATACCTGAGTACCATACATAAGAAAATAAAAGCATCTTCACACAAAAGGAGGATACCAAATTTATACTAGATCCTACAATTAGTAAGCAGTAGGGTAAAGTTTTTTTTTGGCGTGGTGGAAAATCTATGAAATGGGTAACTCCGTCCACGTGGCCAGGACGGAGATTTGGTTGCACTTTCAATGTACTTATAACATTTAAAAGCTAAGCTACTAGGTATGCCTTAAAAAGTTTTATTGTTAAGAATGCATTAAAACCCTTTTTGAAAGCAATAATTGACGGGCCAAGCACATTGCAGATCGTAAGTAAAACTCCAACGCCCATATACAGAACAACACTTCGCAGGGCATGAAAGGAACATAAGGTATTGATAAGGTAAATGTACCTGTAATTACATCGGCAACCAGGCCCTTTAGACCCGAGCATAGCAAAGCTGGTTGGCGGCACAATAAGCATGGTTTTTCCCCGGAGAAGCTCTACTGCTGCTGTAAGCCAACATTAGTCACTTATTCTCTTTTTCACTAACGACGAACAAGGCAATGCCTAAATAAGTAACTCTTAATCTGAGGAGATTTCTAGGCCAACCGTTAACCAATAGTTATCACCTAAGAATTGACGAAACGTTTTTTTGTCTGCAGACATATCTTAAATCATTCGATTTAGGCGAGGCCTAGGTTTAGTGAAAACGGGCATAATACCTAATGATATTATAAGTACTAGAAAAATAAAATCTCACTTTCCATAGGTGTATTTGCAGCCAAATTTCAAACATTAAAAGGCAAAGTTACCTAATTTGTGAAGGCTATCTTGTTTTATTAATAAAACGTGTTTTGAAGTGCAGATAATGTAGTTTCAAAGTAATATTTCAAGTGCCAGCTCATTGGTATGCCTAAACTTACCCCTGGCGCGGTATTAGTGCTCTGCCATCTGACGTCTATGATCCGCTTACGAACTAATAACTCTTTGGGTTATAATGTTCTTTTCATCTTAATTAACGATAAATTATTGTACTGCCTGATTTATTATTAACTACTACTACTGTATTTATAAACTACCAGCCGATGTCCGCGAATTATTCTCTGTTTGTTTTTGTTTTTAAATCATCCCGTAGGTAAAGTTCTACTTTTCTACGTTCTAGTATAACTAACTGCATGGCGTTTATCCCACACCTATCACAAGGCGGTAGTAATTCTTCCCCGGACGAACTCTGTCACAAAAAGTTGTACTACTGCTACAAACTCACAACAGTCTTTGGGCTGAACACAAATTATTAACTGCTTTTTTTGGGCATTCTGTTCTCTGCTTTGACCTAGGCTTTGCTAGTTATCACCCTATTGACAAAGGCGTTTAGCTTTCCGGTACGACGACGCCGCGTGGCGTTCGATTATGGTATGGATTTAATATAATTGCCATACTTAATATATCTTAGAATGCATCGTCACTTAAAATCCCAAGATTCTGCTTAAAGCTAGAACCTGCTTCAGTCCAGAAAGCGAAACTTATTTATGACTTGTAAATAATGGAATAGTTATTCGCGAAAGATAATAAAACCGCGAAACGGGCAGCAGTATCCTTTGTGCTACTACTATAATACTGCGATCACGAAACCCTGTTGCCCATCGTGATGATTATGGGCAAACCCTTCCGTAGTGAGAGGCCTTTAGTCCAGCATTGGACTGTTATAGGCTATTCAGAACCAACTTGAGCCTATAAAGTGAAACCCTAGTAATCGAGTGGTTATAGTTGTTTCATTGTTTCTATTACCTCATTCGAAAATACCTACGTTCGAAGTTGAGGAAGTCTAAAGAAGAGATGGACAAATTTTGGTGATATAGGGGAAGGGAGGGCAAGATGGAAGTAGTGCTCCATAAAAAAACACGTGAAGAGTGGCGGACGCCAACCCAGACTTGAGGTTGAGGGCAAAATGGAATTTGTCAAGGTTTTACTTTTAGAGTCGTAACACAGTTTTCACCATTAATTAAGCGTTGTTATTTACAAGTTCGTTTCATTCAATAAACTATCTCTCAAGACTGATTAAAACAATTAATTGCGCTACGTACTTTTTTTTTCTATTACCAACCAAAGTTCGATCTTCCATATTGCCCGCCCTTCCCCTACTTGTAAAAGGAGTAGATAATGATAATGAGTTGACAGGTGATAGAATTTAATGGCAGTAAAATATATTTTGAGCTGACACCACATAGTGTGGGATAGGGACAAAAATAGAAGAAAATATACCTACTTACGTTCTTGTATGTACAAGTTATAAGCGCGTCATTCAACGGTCGTCTCACAAAAGCGGGAACGTAACTCAAGGCGCTGCATTAAAACATACCTCCTGAGTTTTGGTAAACATACTTTTAACCTTAACGTCTTATGAATGTACTCGCTTGCATTGCGACAAGGTCGCGTGTGGAGGATTACATCATCTCTGAAAAGCTGTCGGAATTCTTCATAAGCCCCTGTCAACGTAACACTTTAAAAGGAGTGTGAGAACGTTGTGATATACTCGCATTTATAACAGCTTTACGTTACGTAATGCTTGCGTAAAAGTTCTTTTGTTCTTACAATCAAGATAAAATAGATAATTATGCACAGATGGATGTCCTAATTATGTTTTTAATATGAAATTATCAACAGCTCTGTACATAAAAATATATCAGTGAATGGGAATCAACTTAGGGATTAATTTCGAAAGTAAAAGAGATATCAAAAAATATACTTGCAAATACTAGTAGAAGAAAGAAAAATGATTCTAAGTGCAGATTACAAAAAAAATTATTCAATAATCAAATTAACGTTTGATGTGTTTTTCGAATGTAAGTTGCGTTCTATTTTATTTTCAACAAATAGCACAGAAAATATACATATTCATTTCCTATTTATTTGCGTATTTAAGTAATGTTTTACTTTAATACGCATTACAAACAAGAAAAGTTCGTACTGATTAATCAGAACTAACTTTGGATATTATTTAAACACACAGGAGACCACTAAATTCGTATAAAACTAATGAAATAAAAACGTTAAACTTTATAACTAGGTCACAACGAAAGTTTGGATCAGAATCTTTTCAAGACAAATAGCGCCCCTAACTGTCGAGATTAAGAGTTACTGCGTCATCGATTTAGTCGAAGCTAGCAGAAATTTGTTGGAGAACATAACTTTGATACCGCCCAAGATTACAAAGTATAAGGATGGGATGTTATCAAATTCAATTTCACGATAAGGCAGCGATGTTCGAGTAGTGTTAGAAAACATTTGAATTATGTTCAGAAACCTATAGAACCTGTAGAAATACATACGTGAAAAATTATCAATTAAAAAATGTATGGCAAAAAATAACCGACGATACAACTAAAAAGCAGGTAATAAATGATATTCTACAATTTTTTTTGTCGGTGCGAAGTAAAATATAGATCTTTATTATTCGCATTCCTTTTTATTAAGCAGCAAGGAAATTACTAGTAATTTTCTACATTTTACATGGCACCGACTTAAAAATATTCTCAAGTGTCTAAAAAAGTAGTTTATTTTTTGTCAAAAAATTTTTTTGTGTAGTTCCGGTCCATACCCGACAAAATTCTGGGCTACCACACATAAATAAAAACTAAAAAAAAAACAGAATTTAGAACCTACTTTCTTACCCTCTTTTTAAGTCGTTTAAAAATAGAGCACAAGGTAGACGTAGATAAGATACGTCTAACTTACTAGAACACATGATGTACCAAACAATACACGAATTCTCAGGGTGATTGATTGATTGAACAAATTGGGGGTTAACAATTCAAGGCACACGACAGTGTGTCAGCCAAGGTTCAGCCAAGAATAAGGAACTGGTGACGCAGCTACTGCGTGTTATATTACATGAACCATTTAGAGGAACCCTTGCCTTCTTTATATAACTCAAAATATTTTTATTTTTTTATTTTTATTGGATCATTAAACTGGCAACAATCAATGACGTTCATGAGAATAACATAAATAAAAGAGAAAGACAGGAGATTGAAACCTTTTAGAAATGACCACAGCATGCTTAATTAAGATAAATCTTATCTATGTCATAGTCTAGTTTATAAACCAAAAGCTAATCAAATAACAAAGCATAATTTAAAACTTAATACCTGCAAAACTTTACAAAGAATAGTGATGATATAAAATTGAAAACGGAAAATATTTAACATAAACACATGAAATTTCGTTTTTTATTTGTATTACATCGTACATTTGTAAAACGGACCTACCAACTTGACAAAAGACCTACCAACTTATAAACCGATTCGTCGGTAATTTAATTGGATTGTTCTGTCAATGCATCAGTGCTACCGTTTCTGGATAGAATACTTTTGTATAGAACCTAAAGATTTTTTATATACCTAATAATTGATTTTAAGTTATACGGGTACAAAATTGTAACAAACAGTTTTCGATCAATGTTTTAAATACAAAATGTTGGCTCTGAAATAATCACTAGATATACTTTCACAATACTATACTGATTACTAGTATCGATGGGCTTATTTCAATAATACGTTTAACCAGTCAACAAAGTATTTATTTATTTATTTATTTATTTATTTATTTATTTAAGGGACAATCAACAGGTTACAACAACAACTCTTAAAAACTAAACAAAAAATGAAATAACATATAAATGTAATATTGTAGACCCACTTAAAGACTGCCACAACTTGCAAATAAAAACTATATTGTTAGTTAGAAGGAGAAAAAACGATTAAGAGAGACATAAGCTAGCTAAACTAACACAAAAAAGAGTAAAGGAAAAAAATAATAATAATAATAACTAAGTTTAAACAGTACCACCGTATTGCGATAGGAAGTGATCCTTTAGTTTTTTTTTAAATATAGGAAGACTATCCCCTATTATGTCTATGTCAAGCACTTTATTAATGCTGTTATACAAAGTTAACAACCTATTAATAGGCGCTGAGACCCCCAGATTTGTTTTCGAGACGGCAGCTTTAAAAGGCATATAATTTTTTACACGACTGAACGGCCTTGGGATTCTGACAGAAACTTTGTAAAGTAGATCAGACGCATCTAGGGCATTATTAAAAAGTCTATATAAAAAACAAAGGTCCAATAGTTTTCTACGATCAGATAGAGTTAATAACTTATAGTGCCGCAGTCTGGAAAAGTAGCTAGAATTAATATTACATAACTTATCACCAAAACTTACATAATGCAGGAAGCGCTTTTGGATTCGTTCAATTCTCATAGAGTGAACATTATAATGAGGATTCCAAGCAACTGAACCATACTCAAGGAGACTCCTTGAAAGAGCGTTAAATAACAATATTTTGGTGTTCGAATTCCGAAAGTCTTTGGAGCTACGCTTAATGAACCCAGTGATTTTTGATGCTCTTTTACATATATTATCAATATGAGGAATGAAACTGAGTTTATGGTCGATGGTGATCCCTAAATCTCTAACACAATTTACATTTTGAACATCATGGCCATTTATACTGTACACGAATTGAAAAGGATGAACTTTTCTATGAAACGAAACACTATAGCATTTTTTATGATTTAGATCCATTTTGTTAGCGATGCACCACTGAGTTAAACAATTTAGATCATCCTGCAATAAGTAGGAGTCATTAAAAGAGTTGATCACTCTAAACGCTTTCAAGTCATCAGCGTAAAGCAAAACTTCAGAGTTAAAACAATGTATTATGTCATTGATGAATATATTAAAAAGCACCGAACCCAGGATGGATCCCTGGGGCACTCCTGAGCGAGCTATATAAGAAACAGAGGATTCAAAGCCTCCCAAAACTACTGTCGTATGTCTATCTCTTAGGTAAGAATCAAACCAGTTAAGAATATTTCCGATAAAACCATAATATTTAAGCTTGTTAATAAGAAGTTCGTGGTCGACTAGGTCGAACGCTTTTGAGAAGTCTGTATATAGTCCATCTACTTGTATATTTCTATCAACATGACATGATATATTATCAATATAAGTAACAAGATTCGATGATGTAGATCTATGTTTATAGAAGCCATGCTGTCTTGTAGTTAAAATAGACTTCATGTGCCAGTTAATGTGAGGGCAAACAAGTGACTCAAAAATTTTAGAAAATATAGGCAGCTTAGAAATTGGCCGATACTTTGTGATATCCCTTCTATCTCCACCTTTAAAGACAGGTACTATAAGACCGACTTTCCATATCTTAGGAAAAATCCCCTCAAATAGCGATCTGTTAAATATGATAGTAAGGGGAATCGCAAGAATCTTAGCACAGTTTTTGATAAAAATAGGAGGAACTTGATCAGCTCCGGCCCCTTTATTTATATCAATATTTAAGAGCATTTTTTTGACATCTTCTACTGAGAAAATTAAGTTATCCAAGACACCAACAGAATTCTGTATATTATCAGATATCTTATTAGAAAAGGCCGAAACATTTGAGTTACCTGAAGCAGACGTGTTGTAAACACTGGAGAAATGATTAACAAATTGGTTACATATACTGACGCCATCAGTAAAAGTATGATTATTATAAACCATAGATGCAGGGAAATCACACTTATTATTGCGTCGCTGCTTCAGATAACTCCAAAAATACTTTGTATTGGACTTTAAACTAGCTTCCACCCTATCAATATATTTTTTATAACAAGAACTTATAAGTATCTCACACCTAGATCTCAGCAACTTGAACTCGATTTCATCAAGCGGATTATCAAATTTTCTAAATCGAATTCTATATTTATCCTTTTCCTCGACTCGTTTGATGAGGTTTCTAGTATACCAAAGTAATCGAAGATCGAACAATTCATACCTTGAAATTGGTCAATCGAGGGTTACGAACATTAATCATTTAAAAGTCACCTCTATTTATAGATATACTAAAATAACTTTCTACTGAAAACATATTATATTTCACCGTGTTAAGCGAGGTATCCTTATTTAGTTCTACCCTCACCTTTCTACTATCGAACCGCGATGCTAAAAGGGTTTGTACTGTTACGTTTGACGACCTCTCTGGGGACTAAAGCGCTGTTATTTTCAGTGGGAGGTCCCGGAAGTGATTTAGTATTCCAGTAGGATTTCGCGTAGAAACCGATCAGGAGTATGGTTTATACGCGACATTTAACTAACTACCATATGCTATAACTGCCATACCCCTAACAAGTAACCGGTTAGCCCGTTCAAGACTGCATCATCGCTTACCATCTGGTGAGATTGAGGTCAAGGGCTATCTTGTAGTGGAATAAATAAAAAACTCTGTAAAAATCTTAAAAGCTCTTAAAAAAGTGTACCTTAAACATACGAAGCGCCTTTGCTTTCTAATTTCTAATAAGCACTGCAAAGACCTGACACGATGAATCCAGCTTTTGTCTTACCAGCTGCAGTGAGTGCATGTTCAAGGTAAACGCGCTCACTTTTAGGCCGCTATCGATCTACCATCAGGTTTGATTGTAGTCCCACATATTACGTTGATACGAAGAAATATAAATAGTTTTTCATTCCTTATCGAACTCAGAACACTAAATTCCACTACAATCTCACCATGCACTAACCTTGACGAGGTATGGAAATCGTGTAGATTCATACTTTTAATTATTTTTTACACGGCATAGTTGCTTTTACAACAGATAATAGTAAAGTAAGATTAAAATGTACACGGCTACATATTTACTTCTAACGTGGATGTGTACATTTTAATGATATAGCCAGACGTATGGAAAATATCGTACACGTATTTCTATTAAATTTACTAAGTATGCATAATGTAAAGTATAAAAAATTTTACTCGGTAAAACCTATTGTATCTTTTCTGTCTGCGATCTTCTGATAGCTAAATAACTTTAGGTTGAAATTGTCCCATCCATCCATCATATTATTTTACCGTCATAACTACCTATAAATTTATTAGCATAATATTAGGTATGGTGACATCGAACAGTTTCTTATTAATAAATGGTTAAGTAAAGCACCTATCGCAGTTATTCAGGCCCGTTTTTACTTACGATGAACAAGGCAATGCCTCGATAAGTAACGCCTAATCAAAGAAGCCTAGGCTAAATTTGAGTACCTTTCACCAATCATTTTCACTCATATAACATAACTTGTCTATGATTCTTGCCACTAGATGTGGTGTTTTGTGTTTGTATTATCATATTTTTCATCGTTCATATCGATTTAAGGATATTAAAAAAACTAAATTATATTTTTTTCATCTCTCAGATGTCACTTTACGAGTTCCCGCACATCACGCACGGAAAAATCGGTGTCGTAACTTTAGATGGCCCCTAACGCCGTAAATCATCGTTTTTTTCTCTACGAATCATCTTAGGCACCTGATTTAAGCGTTTACTAGATTTAGAGAAACCGGGCATTGGTCTCTCACCTTTAAAATCTACAAAATTATTGCGGAGTTATCAATATTGACACTTAGACTAACTTAGAGTAACTTGAATCTTTCTTGAAAACTAATTTTAAAATTGTTAGACAAAGACATATTACCAAACGATTAAGCATTCCCATACGATGTTGCACATAAATCCGTTAGGGCATTTTAACTGGCACTATTGAGATCTTGGTCAAAGTGAGTACGCTATAGGTAGGTTACGTGTACCTTTATGATACCTTGACCGACCTATATATACCCTACCTACCTATCTACCTTTCCACTACCTAATATCTGTAACTCATAGTGTTTCCGTCACCGGAAAGTTGGTTGAACGGGTTAAATTTTGTTTGTATACAAGTTAGCTTTGATAGCGCTAAAGATTTTCTACACCTATCGTATTAAAACTCAAATGCTTTGGCGGTTAGGTTTAATATGATTATGTTCTTAATGTGATATCGCGAACTATATGTTACTCATTTAATTTAAGTAGGCAAATACCCACCCGAAACAATTTATTTTAATGAAAAAAAAACTTTCTTATTATTACAATAAACAGAGAATAAACTTATTATCAACGTTCTCCGAATACCGAACGATAGTTCGTTGTCTATCACTCTTAAATGACGAAGTTGCAGGCAACAGCTAGTTAAAAAAAAATATACTTCCTTTCACCCTTTAATAAAAAAGTAACCTATAGTTTTTTTTAAAACATTCAAACTTATTCAATATATATAAATTTACAATTTCACTTAGCATAACTTAATATGCCATAGAAGATAAATTACAACTTTGCAATGATCTTATCAATGCTTTACCGCCACGAGTATCAATATAGATGTAATAACAACATTTCTTGCATTCTCTTTATCTGTCATCTACCATTAAGTATCCATACTGTGTGTCTGTTTATTTATTTGTAGAATGCCGCGGTAACTGTTTATTTTCCCGGAATAATAAATATCACAAATGCGAGATATCGCAAAATTACGTAAGATTTGTTTAGCCGCTTGGCCGTGATTAGAATAGAATAAAATAGTCAAAATTTATTGAAACAAGACATAAAGAAACAATATTAGTAAACGAGAAATAGTACTTAATGCTAGGGTGCTAAAGTTGCCTTATCACTAATGCTGCAAAAAGTAAAAATAACATTGAGAGTATATTATTGATAAAGTTAAAATATATTTTTACAACAACGCAGAAACAGTTCCCTGGTGCGTTTCCGAGTAAAAAGGCATATTATGTTCTTCTCCAGGTTACACATATATATATAAAAAACATACATATATAAACAGATTAACGTTTATAAAATTAGTATCGACGCGACTAAACCTTTCACAGAAAAATCCATTGTTGAAAATGGAATAAAATATCCATCCAGTAGTTTCTGACATAAGCGCTAACAGACGTAGGCAGTCTGTAAAAAATCAACAAAAATCTGTGAGCTTTACCAGCGAAAGCCGCCTAAACCGTTAGATTTATTTCAAAACAATACACTGTGGGCAGTTTAGAAAGCAAGTTGATAAGTAGATAACTACCGTAATTTTAATGCTGCAAAAATATTTATTTATTTATACCCTTTATTTGCACACTACAAGTTAAAAAAACAGAAGAAGAATAAAAAAAACACATGACAGAAGCAGTATACAAAAGGTGGCTTATCTCTTAGGATAAGGAAAGCATGAGGATAATATGTTGGCATAAGCAGGTTGTGTATAATTACGTCAAATAAAGAAAGAAAAGTTTTTTTTTTCGATCTAATACGTGTAAAACAAATAAAAGCCAACCATTCAGAATATTCAGTTGTCACACTCTCTCACCTTCCGCCAGGTGTCGTACGAGGCGACTTAGGGAATATAACGCCGTATACCCAGCGTCATCTGCGTATTATTTAGGTAGCATCTACTGCGATCACCAACCCGTTTTCCCAGCGTGGTGATTATTAATAAACGCTCCCTATGTGAGAGGTCTTGAGACCAGCAGTGGACTTTTATTCTATTAATGATATTGATTATGTACTGTTCAGCTTATTTCAAGATGAACAGATAATATCCATAACTGAGAGTCACCGCATCATCGGTAAAGTTAGGCGAGTTAAACTTGGTTCGGTAGCATGTAAACTTTGATAGCGCTCAAGATAACGAAGTAGGTACAACTATTGCTATTATAACAGAATTAGCAAATAGCTTGGCGGTCAGATTCGATAGTTGCCGAAACGTTATAATTTCAGTTACGTAATACCGTTCAGTACCTACACTGATTTGTAACCTTAAAACAAGTAGTTCACACTAAAGTTTACAAGTAGAGAAATTTATGTTATTTTCAACATACATTATGATTGACATCATATTTCCAGTACTAATATAACTATCTATTATGGTGGCATTAACATGCCACCGTTAAATTATTGAAATAAATAATATCTAGAGATGATAAAAAGTAAATACATTTACAATTGTAAAGAAGTAACTAGGTGCTTAAATGATTATTATAATTTAAAAAAAAAACTTCAAAACCTTTCAAAAATTGTTAATCAAAAATATTTTAAATAACTAGTAAATTTAACTTAACTTAAAAGTGTAACAGTCACAACTCAGAGGACATGCCTGATGCGACATAGAATAAAAACCTGTTGTAGGTTGTAGTTTTACTTAGCGATAAGGCCGCCTTTTGTATCTGTTTGTTCTTTTTTTTGTCTCGTTTTTCTGAGTGGTGTACGAATAAAGAGTATAAAGTTTTACTTTATGTTAACTACTTAAGGATATATATCATGAAAATCTTGGATTATAATGTGCTCCGAATATCATTATATAAAGGATCTGCATCCACACTTTGAAAATTCCGTTAACATTTCGAAAATTGTAACATTTTCAATATTTACTGACTATGCACCGTCGTTATTTTAACTTATTTTGAAAGATTAGTCTCGTTGTGCAGAGATGTGCTTTTTGTTAACACCATAAAAGGTAACATCGTAACCTAATTTCATCTACATCGACGCATGTGCTTAACAATTTAGTTGACATCCCATTCTCACAACGTCGAAATATGTACCATCCATGCAATTTCAATATTAAATTTTCAGCCAAACATTTGTGGCCTTTACAATATGGTCTAAGCGAACTAAACACATACAAAACCGCCAACGAGTCGCTACAATACAACCGCAAGCTGCGGCTACCTAACAATTTAAATATTTGTATCATCTTACACACATACTATTATAATGATATCATATATGAATATTAGATGGGTTTTGGCCACTGTTGAATATATTTTCTGTTAGGGAATATTAATATTATAAATGCGAAAGAATATTTTATTTGCTTTAGGCGTAACTTAGTAACCAATCGATTTGATTTTCGGCATAGAGTTAGTTGAAAAGATGTAGAGTAACATAAGCTACTTTTTAGAGTTATTTCATTTATAGAGTTCATTTCGGAAGATCTGTTTCGTGTGGAATGTAGATTGAAGAAATTATAAATTATACTTACTGTACAGATTTTCCTGGCGGTTTATAACGAATTAAGCTTAATTTTCATTGCTTAAAATGGAATTCTGTTTGTATCCAATATCCTGGATGCATTCTAAGCTATCGCAAATAACTTAGCTAACAATTTAGATTGGAGATGTTTGTGTCATCGGGCACAGTGAACCAATATTGTTCGATGGCAGCCAAGCAATTAGCTTCACAGCATGAACATCCCCTCTTACATACACCGACAATACTATTTCTACAAGCACTTAATACGTGGACATGGCTGCTTGTAATCTTAATATAGTCACCATTTCTATACTCTTAGTAAACATTTATATATACTCTTAGTTATTAAAATGACAAGTGTCCATGAAGTTTTTTTTTAATATTCTACGTCTTGATGCAGTCTAAGTAATGGTTACGGGCTACGGGTATGGCAGTTATATAAAACCCATACCTCTAATCGGTTACTACGCGACATCGTAGCGAAACGCTAAATCGCTTATCGGCACGTTTTCGTCGCCTTGTAACTAGCCACGGTTGAAGCCTTTCACTAGACCGGATCAGAAAAAAATCTGATAATAAATTCCCACTGCCGCTGCCAGTGATCGAACCTGGGCCTTTCCACTTCAAACCACAACACTCACCGCTGCGCTTAGGGGGACGATAATAGTTGAATAAAAAAATGTATGAATTTGTTTTACTTGTTGTTGAACTTTTGTTGTATATCGCAAAAAGTACATAAAGCAATCAACAAAACAGTTACGTACGTATTTGGCGTAACAGCAATTTGGCGGCTTTATCGCTAACGGTTAAGTTGATTAATCTGCCTATCAACTTAAGATTATAAACTTCTTGATCTGAATTAGATTATATTTGATTAATTGAGTTGATATATATGCATATATATCAACTCATAATTTGTTGCTAATTCTCAGACGCCAAGTTATAAGACCTGAAAATTTAATATTGCTATTAGAAGCGGTTTCACAAAAGTCAAGGGCGCTAAAATTATCATTTGATTCTTACGTGTCTAGAACTACCTCCAACGTTCAATTTAATAAGTGGGTTTCAGTTTGAATATGGAATTGAAGGGATATAAAGCATCTAAAATTAAGCAGATTAATTTAAATTTTAACAAGGAAATCGGGCTTCTAACTTTTAGAAATTGTAATTACCGAATCAGATTATTTTTTTATCAATAAATGCAGTTATTTCATAAAATTTCTGTAGCTTGAGTTGTAATCAATAAAATCTTGCTTAAATTAGGGGTGGATATTCAATGTTAGTCTTATAAGTGAAATTACTTTATTTATTTAATTGTCTCTACTTTTGCTAAGTACCTAACTACTAAAGCACGTTGCTCATTAAATAAACTAATTGCGGATCGGTTAGACTAGTTCATATTTATAATATCGAGCGTCAAAAAGTTAACAGCACCATGTACTGCTTGATCTTATTCAATTTTCTCTAAAAGAACCGAAATTCTATTGTTGAGTAATTGTATTGCACAGACAAGTCATCTCCATGCTAATGGCGGCCAATTCTCGGGTAGCCGCGGTTAATTAGCCTCCTTTTTGCCGAGGCCTTGGGAGGCGTTAAATGTTACGTTATTGAAAACAATTTGCGTTGAAAAAATGTTCCGTACAATAGCAGGCGTAACAAAATGCCGGCGTTGCGTAGGTTTAAACAATCGGCCAATGCTCTGAGCTTTATTGAATACATTTTCAGTGCCGTTAAAAAATCAACTCGCAAAATACATTGCCTTTATTAAAATATTAGATGTGCACTGCGGTTTCGTCCGCGTAAATGCTACGGGGCGCAGTGTACTGCTACATAGTCTGCAACTATCTTAATAAATAGCTACCAACCTACTAAACCTAAAGTTTTTTCAATCGTACTGGTAGTGCCAAATATAACCTATGATATTAATTACAGTTTGTATTTCAACATATTGTGTGTGTATTTGTTCTTGCTCTTGGAGCTATAATCACCCACTTTTTAGACCAATAATCACGTTAACAATTAAGTCGAAAATACAATCGAAAATGACCGTGCCTGGGACCAACACCCGTACTGCTTTATTTAAAATAATTTTAAGTTCCTAAAACTAATAACTAGTAATACTCTACATATTACTTGGTAACAACACTTTTTAGTGGGTAGGGTTGCATTTATATCTAAGTAATAATGGACTAGTAATCGCATAACAAATTTACAATAAAAATACATACAGGCCAATTGAGAACCTCCTGCTTTTTTAGGTCGGTTAAAAAGTTACAAAAAGATTATTTCCATTATAATCCGAAAAAGGGAAAATAGAAATAAAGAATACCATAAAGTAAGAAAAAAAAACTAAGAAAAGCTGATTTGTGAAGGAAAAAAGATACGATTTACAAAATAAGGTCCGGGATAAATTAAAAATGTTTGTATCTTAAAATTGCTTTGATTTTTCATTATGGTTATCTGTTGCTCCTTAATTCGCTGTGGAATAAAGCATGGGAAACTTCAACGAATGTCAAAGTCAAAGTCAAAAATATCTTTATTCAAGTAGGTTTATAAATAGCACTTATGATGCGTGCATTACATGAACAATGTGTACATGGTAGTGAGATGATGACGATAATTATATTCATAAACTTAAAACTAAAGCAACTAAGGGTTCCAAATGCGCCCTGGTTTAAGAAGAAGCCCACAACAAACTAAGCTAGGGATGATCGGATAGCGGAAACTGTAGGATTTCAAATTTGGAAAAATATTATCCTCCGGTATTATTTTTTATCAAAATGTCATGAATGGCCTTTACAAATTTGTTTAGGTTGACGATTTAGGTTCGTTTTCTTGTGTATTCTTGTATGACTAATTTTATCTCTCATACTTACAGCGGCAGACCCCAAATATTAGCAGGTATCTAACAGTTTTCTCATCTACGATTAACTTCCAAAACATATTAATAATTTTAATGTCTTATTATATTAAAATTATTGATGTTTTCATAAAGCCTTTCATGAACTATATTAAGTCACATAATATGTTTATCGGAGCGTTCGTTCGTAACTGCTGTATTGTACCTACTCGTGTATTGTGATATCGCCGATAATTCAATGGACGCAGATAATATCACAGGATATGCAACAATGGCGCTGCATCTTGATATATTACCAGCCTGTGCATACTGTAGATGTGGTTCAGAGACGAATGCCAGTTACAAAAATAGATTGTAGGTCATGTACTGTCACCTTGTTGACTGGTATTATGTTAATGGAAGGAACTAAGCTTCTCTGCTCGTAGTTTTTAAAAATACATTTGTAAGTTACCTTTAATAAACGTATTTATTAATCTACTTTCTAGAAAAGAGCAAGTTCTAGATTCAATTGGGATAAGGCCTTAAAATTGAGAATTTTTCAAAAAGTTTTACTGAAATCAATTCTTAAGACTACGAACATATTTGTAATACTAACAACTAAGTCTTTCAACACGACCACCTAACACGTGAGAGTTATAGGAAAATGCAACCACGCTTCATAAATTCATATATTGCGTTAAAAGTATGCCGTGATCATTTAATTTTATTTCGTTTTTCAGTACAAAATGCTTATGTGTGCTATATATAATGTGATACGGAGATCTTTTAACGCTAACCGAATGTTAAATCTGACTTACAAATATTATACCAAACTTATACAATCTCGACTTCATACAAGTAAACTGTCGAACGATAATGTACGAGCAGAGTAATAACTTGCGAACTCCAGAAACTACATTAAAAACTTTAACAAGCTAAAAATAACAATGCCGGAACCGGAAATCCAGAGGCGGTAATTTATTAAGTAGTAGATAAAACTATTTCTATTCGCCTATATTTAAAAAGGCGACTGTAAACTTTTACTATCAAATGAAAGCTGAGGCTAACTAATTGAATTAACAGTATACTTAACATAACGTGAAGTTTATCATTTCATTCGATGACAAGTTAGCTTTTGATTGCGATCTTACCTTTAACTTTAGGTTTAAATTCCCACGTTTGAAATGGGAGATTCAAAACATTATAAAGTCAAAGTCTATTTATTATATAGATACATAGTTTCTTGAATTATCGATAACTTTGTAAAACACTTATGCCAATAATTTCCTTTATAAGCGAACCTACTTACGTTAACCTATACCTAAGTAAACAGACAACTGTAGGCACGTTCCTGACGGAGCTCGAAAAGCCTTGACCCTAATACGTTTGAATATAACCTGATAAGGTTTATAAAGGTGTGCTTATAAAAAAAAACTCTTCTTAGTTATAGTACAGATGCACTGAAGAACAAAAACATCGCTACAAACATAATGTTTTTAGTTGTCACTAAAAACATTATGTTGGTTAACTCCCTTGGTTTATCAAGAACAATGAGATCCATGAGCATCTGAGGATCAAGAACAAGAAAAGAAGAATTGCAAAAGTGTAACAGTAAATACCAAATACTACTTAGGCACCATCCCAACCGGCTGTTTTGGATTGTTTCAGCCGGCTTAAAAGAAAAAATATTCTAGACCTAAATAAATGCTAAACCAGTCTTTCCTCAATATGACAATTTCCTATGGGAAATTATCATAAATAATTAAAAGATCTATGAACACATCTGCTCATAGTCAAGGACTGATCGCAGGATAACGACAGAAAAAAAAATGTTGATTAACGTCATGGTGACATAAAGCTATATTGGTTGCTATCAATAGAGCTAACTTTATCAAAAATTATTCATTATTCATCTAAGGTAAGGTAAGGTAAGGTAGTACTTTGAATCATGACATTATAGGTAGTTATAGACACAAGGATTGTGGCAGAATTGATCAAGGCATTTTTTAGATTTATTAACAAATTTGTTGCTGAGAAATTGTAAAGAAAATCGGAACTAATGTGTTTTCTATTCCATGGTGCCAAAACTAGTTAAGACTAAAAATATATATCAATTTTAGCATCGACTGGCCGCGTCAGCTAAAGCGATGCGGGTACAAATCTCGCCATACGTGTGTAATTCTGATATCTGTATTTAAAATGACATTGAAACTATTAGACTAATTAAAGTAAACTGACACTAATGTAATAGATCGCTGTTAAAACTTTAAAACAAACCTTCGTTTTAGCAGCTGCCCAGAAACCCGAATTGGCAAAATTTTCCAAATTCCAGCGGCTAATTCCTTAAGTTGCAGATAAAACAATTTAATCTTCTTTCAGAAAACTCGAATTCAAATTTCCGCCTAAGTGAATAGGTACCCAAACATATCTTGATAATGACTTAAGTTTATGTAATTAATATCTCCTTATTATTTCATTACAGTTATAAACAATATATTTCTCACTTATTTAAATCTAAATGTCTGGAATACTGCTAATGATTGTTAAAGTTCGCCAACCTGCATTGAAATAGTGGGATGGGTCTAACCTACAAAACCCTGTCTAAAAAGATATGCGGAAAACAGTGGGACGTTAATAAGCTAATAGTGAATTATGGTTTAATACCCATTTTGCTAAACGGTTTGTTAAACAGCCTGTACTTCGATAAGCCTCCAGTCCCGTTTGTTGTACCTAATACTAATGTGATTCAAATCGTTAATGCGACATTGAACTTGTATGCAGGGTCTAAGCTCTTTATCTCTCTTTCATATAAGAGAGAAAGAGAGTAGTGGAGCATTAAGGGTGTTATACAACGTGTTACCAAATTGCGAAATAATGTTGAAGGAGGCATAAGTATATTTCATATGGAATCACCATATAAAAATATTAAATCAAAAGAAGCATGTTTATTTTTCCATACAAACGAATCCAAAACATTCTAAGTGTTTACTTATGACAACCCTATTGAAGATAAAAGACCGACACGCGTATAGTACCTACGCTACGCGACGCGTACCTAATAAATTGGCAGGAGTCACATGATTTAATGTTGTATATTAGGGCTGTATTTGGTTTCTTTCAGTAAAAACTATTTTAATGGTTACTAGTTAACTCAAAAACTATTAGTTTTTCGATTTTACAGAGAAGTCTCAGAGAAAAAGACCTTTGAAGCCTGTGAAGTATTATTTCAGTTTTCATTTACACCTTGTATAATGCCCCTAAAAAAGATATATATGGTAAACATGGCATAACTAAAATAATGCTAACAGTTGCCCTCGTTCTTCGTCCGAGTTTATGTTTATGTTATTTTTTATTTAAACTTTATTCGCGGTCGCGGAGTCCCGGGAAACAGCTACTTTTCAATATTATCTGTGTTAGATAATTGAAAGTTGTCTTTTGATATAAAACAATTATTACGTCATTAATTTTTTTTGTGAAGTGCTGTCAAATTACGTGCATTGATTTAGCGTGTTTAAAATTTATTTTATGCATTTTATGTTGTGTGCCAGTGCAATAAAAGTGTCCACAACAACCACGGCTAATTTTGTAGGCTCTTCTTAGACCAGGGCGCGTTTGAAACCCTCCTTTCTCTCTCCCCAGCTTCAGGTTAACGAATGTAGTTATAACCATCACCTAACATTGATGGTAACCCGCGAGTATTATATCTATGAGCACGTCATAAGTGCTTGTGATAGTTAGTTCTACATGAATAAAACATATTTGAATTTGAGTGTTTTTATTCATTTTTTAAGACGTACCTAAAGCCATAATATGAAATGTTAAAAGTTTCCTTGGTCTTAAAAATAGGTACCCACTATAGTTTCGTTGGTAGCATATTAATAGAGAGGAACATCTCAGCAAAGTTCCAAGATTAATGCTGAGAAAATATTTGTTTAGGATTGCTTTAGCTTCGGATTTCCTGTGTGATCGGATCTACACAATTACATTATAAAGCTCTCTATTGTTACCTTAGCAACCTTCTATTCAATAAGTTTCTACGTGCATCGGAGCATTACCTACCTAGTTCGCAACGACATCAATTCTATATTTATTTTACCAACCGACTTTAAAAAAGAAGGAGATTCTCACTCCGACAATATGGTTTTTGTTTGTACATTTGTTACGCGATTACTCCAATTATACATCGATTTTGATTATTCTTGTTTTGTTTGGTATAACATACCTCAAAGGTGGATCCTATTGTGATTCGGTGAAGATTTATTTAAAATTTTGAAAATGTACTAGACACTTTCCTTGCTACTATATAAAAGGAATTACATTTCAATTGGCACGGACTTAAAAATGTTGTAGAAAATATTTATATCTTGATTTTTAGTTTTTTTACAAAGTAGGTTATTTTTGTTATTTTTTTCCAAGTAATTCATATTGGATATTGGATATAACCTACCGTGTTACTTTGCGGAAATCCATGATATATTATGAAAATTTAGCTTAATTTGCTATACTCAAAGTGAAGTCAACATCTCCTGAGGATGCTCCGGTTTCGGAGCGAAACGTGCGTAGAGGGTGCATTGCCGAACATCTGTTTGGTGTGGAGTATAAGGGTTGAAGATATTGTAAATTACACCATAAAGATTCTCCTGCTTTTCGCGGAGAGATAAGCTTAATTTTCATAATTTGTCATTTAATTCGATCAATAGCCTATAATAGTCCATTGCTGGACAAAACGCTTCCAACGGCAATAATCAACGCACTGTGTAGACGGGTTAGTGAACGCAATATATGGTAGTAGCAGTACCGAGGGCGCTACTGCCCGTACTCCGTATATTCCCTTAGTGGCATCGTACGACACCCGTGGAAAGAGATGGGGCAGGTGACAACGGTTCTCTTATCACTCGGTACATTCTATTTTATACAACTTATAAAGAGAGTTTCGGACCAAGTGAAGGCCACAATCAAGGCTCCTCTACATGAATGCGCAAGAAAGGGAACCGTTAGAGAAGAGTGGCGAAGGATTGTAAAGCGAGCCACAACGCCCAGATGACGACCATGACCAATCTGTTAAGACTGTAACGACTAAGGAGAAGAAGAATAAAGAGAGTCAAATTCAACACACATTCACACACAGAATTGACACAGACACTTAGAATTGCAAAATATTCACATATATATTGCGTTATACATAATGATGTTTTTTTGTATGTACCTAAACGTATTAAATTTACATAAGTAGTACCTACTTTTCAAGATATGACATGAAGTGTGATGTGTGGTGAATTTTTTTGTGTTTGTCTACGCTGAGTTTGTTTTTGATTCAGAGATTAATGTACAACAGAATTGGTTTAATAACCACATTCGAATATAGTTAGGTACACGAACAAGTCGTTAGTTGTTAGTTCTTCTCGCGGTTTGGCCGCGTTTTATTCAACTGCAAGTAATATGTTATCTGAAATGTAGACAGTGGCAGATGTATCAAACTCCCAATCGTACCGCGTCTCTAAAACGTTTTTTCGAAAAGAGTTAAAAGTCAAAGTCGAAACTTGATTTAAATTCAAGTTGCAAATCCACAAAATGTTTTCATATACCATTTACTAAATCCCATCTCGGAAAACAAGCGCCTATTATACGTATTTGCGCGCCTATTATACAACGAGTTATCTAAAACGATACCTGGCATCTATATCTTCCATGACTCGCCCACAGCTATTAGGAAAGAACTCACCGAACACTTATCGGTGAGTTAAATTTTGTGATAATTTTTTTGTCAAATTAAGTTTACAAATACGCTTTGTCAATGCTACGTGCACATGTCATTGACGTGTATATCAGTCCATGTTTATGTGTGTGTGCTATGTTTAAAAACGTGTAATATGCATGTTGTTAGTGCTCTTAATAAATAAAAAAATAAGTAAAAATTCCGAAATTCTTACTGGTCTAATCTGGTTGCTAGAACTTATCACTGCATCGAGATCGATGAAAATGACATGCCTTTTTAATTTTTAAATATGAAAGTCCGACAGTCGCGCTTTACAATATGGCGGCTAATTTGAATGCGATGATATGGATCATCGTTATTAGGTTTGACTTTTACGTGACCCTATTCGTTTTCAGTCAAACGATTGATCTCATTTACGAAGGGACCGAAGTCAAACGGCGGAAATCGGAAATTCCCTCTGAAATTCTCTTTGTTCCCTAAAGTTAAGAAGCTTTGACAAATCAAACAAGTAGTTAAGCGATTTACTCCTTAATAAATTAACAATTTTAAGTTTAATGTTTGCCAGCGCATTTTTTTGTCTTTTCGATGTTAATTTTACCAACTTCTATTATTTATGTTTCCTACTAATAAATAATCAAACCTAAGCACGCTCTCTTAGGGCCAGATGTATAGCTTAGTTAATTTCTCGTGGTATAATAAATAGCGTATGAATTAAAATTAAATTTACAATGTGAGCGCCCATTTAATATTTGAATGCAAGCGTTTAAATAAAGTGTACAAGCGTATAAACTTCAAACTGAACCAACGTTATGTGAATCGAAACGATTCCAATTTTAATTGCGTACCATTAGTAGGTAGGTACGTAGATGCGGTAGATATTGCGCACTTCAAATAACTCAGTGTCTTCATACCGATTTAAACCGCCGAATAAAGAAGGTTTGATATTGGTTTATCCGTTACTAAATTATCTAACGAGCGATTAATTTAAAGTAAGGAGGCATTGAAAGTTTTAACCGTTTACTAGTCACCAAATAATTGATATTATTTATATATATTTTTTTAATTAAATATACGATGACAATACACAAATCGCCATCTAGCCACAAAGTAAGCGTAGCTTGTGTTATGGTTACCAAGATAACTGACGAATATGTTTATGAATAATATACATAAATTACTTATAATATACAGATAAACACCCAGACACTGAACAACATTATATTTCATCACACAAACATTTTCCAGTTGTGGGAATCGAACCCACGGGCCTGGACTCAGAGAGCAGGGTCGCTGCCCACTGTGCCAATCGGCCGCCATTTTAACTCAGTTGTACCTATTTCAACAGCGATTTGTGATCGGAATTAATTGTTCTGATTAATTAGTTAAAATGGAAGATAATGAGTCGAATTCGAATTTGTTGCGTTGCTTTGCGGTAAAAACGTAATTAAAATGTTGTTGTATTGTTTTGATGTTTACCTACGTACTTTTGTTGTATTCCACTGTGAGCCCTTGACTGCAATCTCACCGGGTGGTAAGTGATGATGCAGTCTGAGATGGTAGCGGCCTAACCTGTTAGCGAGTCATACGCCTTAGTGATGAATTATATAACGAGATCAGACAGTGAGTCAGTCAGTCAGCCAGTCAGTGAGTCAGTCAGTCAGCCAGTCAGTGAGTCAGTCAGTCAGCCAGTCAGTCTGTCAGTCAGTCAGTCAGTCAGTCAGTCATTCAGTCAATCAGTCAGTCGGTCGGTAATTCAGTCAGTCAGTCAGTTAGTCAGTCAGTCAGTCAGTCAGTCAATCAGTCAGTCAGTCAATCAGTCAGTCAGTCAGTCAGTCAGTCAGTCAGCCAGTCAGCCAGTCAGTCAATCAGTCAGCCAAAACTTAAAGCTTTGGCGTTTATCTTCGAATTAGGACAAGTTTTTAATGAAGACTATTTTTTGTTTTTGTGAAATAATTAAAACTTTGGAAGCTTATCTATTTATTTTATCAGATCTCTTGTTTAAATGAAAAAGGTAAAAGTAAAGGATAATTCTGTTACGACCAATTAAGTTGCTTAGTAACGAAGCACCTTGGAGCCCGCTAATTAGGTACAGTTAATTTTGGCGACAGAAGTCCTTACTTTAGTTATAATGCAAAACTATTACGATTATGGTGCGTTCTTTTTTCACGTTAGAACAAAGGTTACTTTTCGTAAAGTAATAAGTTATGAATCACAGAGATGTAAAGCCTAACCTCTTTTTTTTCTAGAAATACATAGAAAAAAATGGCATGTAGTCCTTTTTCCGCTGTTTTATACCTTTATTTTGTTTACGGAGGGGATATCTCATGAAAGCAACATACCCGACTTCTTAAGGTTTTTCCCTCAGGGTAGGTGGGATTACTACTATTTTAGATGCTCTGCGATCTCCTAAGAACACATCGGTGTCTCCCATACACGGCGCCCTGTGGCTCATCTAGGGGAACAGGGTTCCCCAATTGCTATTTTGTCTTAATGTTAGGCACGGCAGTCTAAGCCGCATTAAACCATCATCTTCCCGAGACCACATTTTATAGTGCAGAACCCCCAAAAAGCCACCCATCCGTGGCCCCAAGGTCCCTTTATCCAGGACGTCTGCATGTGCGGCGATTTTCGCCGCCGCGACGTTTTCGTCTCCGGGCAGGATCCGCTATCACTCGATCTCGCTCAGAAGCCTCCTTTTTGAGCATTACGATTACGGTATCACCCCTGTTTACCTAAGGGTCGTAAGGTCAAGCAGAATATTGGTTAAGCTGTTACCTTATTTACAGAAGTAAACTCGCGCTCCGGTACGTACCTATTACTTTTATTATCTTTATAGGTATCAATTTCTCCTAAAGCGACTAAATTACATGCTTACACCGAAATGTTTATCTACATAATATTTTCTTGATAATAAATGAATCTGCTTTGTAAGAATCAATATTCTATGCGTAATAATCACGATTGAAAATCTCCTTTTACATAATATTTGTTATTGTGGCTTATTTATATAATATAATTTCGATGAAATCGGTATTAATATAAAGAGAGGAAACAACAGATCTTGGAAACACGTTGGTCTAATTGGCGTTTTCCATCAAAGTACACCGTTCTAATTAGTTCCAATTAAATTCAATACGTAACAAGGTAACGTGGGATGGCTATAACACGTGTTGATATCAGCGTCTAATCTTAACAGTTTGTTTGATGCAATCGATTAAAATCAGTGAGCTTTCAAATAGTAACATAAATCAATGACTAAAATAAGTTGAACGATCAGTCAAACAATGTCGAACAAACCAATAGCATCGGGACTCGATGACAAGCCGGGTCCGGATATGACGTCATTCCCGTCGCCATCACGATACGTGCACCGATAAAGTACGTCAACGGGAATTAGGGTTACCACGTTTTTCTACTATACCTATTATTACCTATTATGTTTTTTTCTGTTTATTCGCATCAATTCTGGGGTGGTTTAGGACTTAAATAAAAAAAAACAAAAGACAAACAATTTCAGGGGAATTGGACGCTTCAATTTACTTTCAGTTTTTGAGTGAAAGAAATGTTCGATTTATATACTGTTTAGTAGTAAAATTGCTTGAGGTCATGCTCGAGGGCAGAGGATTATTTTACATCAGCTATCGACCTGTCGACGTGCTTTAATTTGGAGGGATTTGCAATGTTAAAAGACCTATTTTATAAAACTTTACATAAACAATATCCTAAACTCTAAAACAAACCTCTGTTATGGTTATACAATTTTATTGCACGCTTGAGTAGAAACCCTACCGAACTTCGGCAAAGCATATACCTACGTGTGTGTGCATAAAAAGCGTGCACTTCGCTAAACTTATGTGTGGTATTATTAAAGTGGGCTGAATTTTCACGCTATTATGTCCTTTATGATTTAAAGGTTAAGACATGTTTTAGCGTTCTCAAGTAAAGACGAGTACTTACATTCAGATTTTGAGTCTATTGTGCGTACTCGAGCCGTCCAACGCTTTCTATTGAAGCTATTGTTTTTTTTACAATCGGCACCGCGCCGCCACCGTTAGAGTTTTTTAATATATTACTCGACGACTTTATTTGTGTAACTATATAATATATACTTACCTACATTGCAGTGTTAGGTTGGTTGGTACATTATGGATTAATGACATAACAATACTCCATTTTACGTTTTATTTATATAGGTTAATTAATGAAAAGAACGACGAACACCTCCGCAATGGTGGTCGGGGACCTGGTGTATTATTTTTACAATTATAATATAGATACCTAGACACTAAAAATATCCAAAATGGCTATCATGGACATACCTTCTCTTATTTTATACTTAATACTTTTCTTTTGTAAAACACATTATTATTTTAAGAATAAGAATTGTAGAATAAATGGCATAAAAATTAAATATAGTTCTTATGCTATAAATGAAATTTAATAATCAAAGCCAACAAAATTATAAATTACCTACACCATACAGATTCCCCTGCTGTTCGCGGAGTATAACAAATTAAGCTTAATTTTCATAAAACTCACAATGAACGAGGACGAATTCGTAGGCAACAAATAGATAAGTTATTCCCATGAAAAGTGTCACAATGTTAGAAGTGAATCCAATATAATAATTTAGAAGAGAATCCAATATTTTAAATAAGTAGGTACCTACCGCATTACAGAGTTCCTCAAACCTCGTTTGGCACTTAATGTAGTGTGCATTGAAATCACCCTAATGATCACTGTACACGACCTTCGCCCTTAGAAACCAAATAATAAAATTCAGTGTCCTATAAAACCGAGCCAGCACTCTGTAACTCCCCTTTCATATATAGGGACACAAATTGTGAAGAGACGACAATCAAAGTTAGAATGAATGGCTGACGAAATTACTTGCGCCTGCGACTTGTTATACTTGCACTTGATTTCTTTATTCAGACTCCATAAATCTCTCCGCACCCGCTGTGCTTGATTAAAACACGCGTTGAAAGATCGCCCGCAATAATCTCGAGTAATTTGGTAATTTTATCAATGAACTGAACCACTTAACTGAAGTATAGCTGTAATTATCTTCGTTGTATCTAGAGCTACAATCAACTTCATTGTATTTAGTGCCTCGTTGGTCTGGTGGTAAGTTGCTTTCGATAACAGCTGTTCTGGGTTTGAAACTACGGATACGTAAAGTACCACAAAGTCTGCAACCTTTCTCAATAAATCAGCTACGTAAAGATTGTTTCAATCGTAGGTACCTAGTTACTAGCAGTTCCAAATATACGAACATACTATTTAGTTTTAGTATATTAATAACAGATGGCAAAATTATATAGGTATGTATATAATAGTGTTACTATTGCTAGCACTGAATTCAGAATCACACAAAAAAATCTATTAAAATTTACAAAAGTCTGTTATAAATACTTAATTTTAATTATTGGTTGATATATCGACTTCCCTCAGTGCTTGAAGACGCAAGTCTTCGAACAGTGGGTGTTGCCAGTGATGACCTATGGTTCTGAAACATGGTCGTTAACTATGGGCCTCATAAGAAGGCTCAGAGTCACTCGGCGGGCGATGGAGAGAGCTATGCTCGGAGTATCTCTACGCGATCGAATCAGAAATGTGGAGATTCGTAGAAGAACCAGAATTACCGACATAGCTCAACGAGTCGCGAAGCTAAAGTGGCAATGGGCCGGGCACATAGTTCGGAGAAAGGATGGACGTTGGGGTCCCAAGGTGCTGGAATGGCAGCGCAGAACTGGTAAGCGCAGCGTTGGTCGACCCCCAACGAGGTGGACAGACGACATTAAGCGCGTCGCAGGTAGCCGCAGGATCCAAGCGGCACAGAACCGTGGAATTTCGAACTCCCTACAAAAGACCTATATCCAGCAGTGGACGTCTATCGGTTGATATGATGTTATCGTCTTGCCGTATAAAATAAAACACAACATATTTTATTTTGTTACGAGTTACTAGATAAATATTTTTTACAAGCTGTCGCACGCGGCTGAGTCCACATTTTCTTGAGTTTTTCATAAATCCCGCGGGAACTTTAAATTTTAAAAAGTAGCCTATGTGTTTGTTAATCTAGGGTAAAGTCTAACTCCATTCTAAATTTCAGTCAAATCCGTTCTGTAGTTTTTGCGTGCAAGAGAAACAAACATCTATACATACTCTCGCATTTATAATATTTTAGAACATTGGGATGAGCCAAAAAGCCTTCTTACTCAAATTTACCAGCATTTCAATAGGCGTTTCAGACTCTCGACGTAAATCATAATAAACTTGTCTTCGAACAGCTGACCGTATTTCGAAATCATTAATATGCTTGTCTTGTACGCCACTCATCATAATAAGTTGGATACATTGTGCTTTAAGATTACACGTGTTCGAGAAATGAGTGGGTACTTATCCTCACATCTTTGTCGTAGTCAAGCGCGAGTTAAAGGAAGATTTTTATCATTCGATGTAGTTCAGTTCTCATGCGGTTGTCTCAGTTGGGTTGGGCCTTAGTAGCTTTATCTCTGGTGTGGTCTAAATCTTCTAAGTTCATTGAGAGCTTTGCTTACGGGGCGCGCTTTGAACGCTCTTATTTTACGCATTGAAAGTACTCAGTTATCACCGTTAGGCGTCTACTTATAATATATATGAAAGCCTCGTAAGTGACTCTGATAGACCTACATGGATAAAGAATTATTTAATTCGAATTTGAATTCGCTTCGTCTGTATGGTACCACTTTACCGACCAAGACGCGTATGAATTCCAGTACGGAGCCGCGTAGAAACCGATTTGGGATATGAACTTACTATGACTGCCATACCTTAACCGGTTAGCCCGCTACCGTCTTAGACTGCATCATCACAAACCACCAAGTGAAAATGCGGTTAAGGGCTAACTTTTAGTGGAAGAAATATATATGTAATGGTTTGCGCTGTCGCAAATAGGCCACGCCATCCCCGCTTGGCATTAATCCAAATGCATTCCAATCAAGCGATCCACTCCTTCCAGGGCTTGATTTCCGCTGGAATAGCGGATACTAGAAACAGCGGTTTGACGCCAGTAAAGACAGCTATTCCATCGAACTGGATTTCTAAAAAAATAAACTGAGCAGTCAGTTTTTATTCAAATCCATCACTGGAATTATAAATAATAATATAAAATGCTCCATAGTTAGGTATTGTAGGTATAACCTACTTGAATTGCTAATTAATACTAAGGTATTTTATTTTAATTATCTTATTTATGAGGCTAACTTTACTTATCAGCATTTAAAAAGGCATTTTATTAAGATAATATGACTGCCCACAGAACTTCTTATACACTCAATTTCGCGTTTAATAAAAGATCACACTTATATACTTATAATAAAACTGTAACTGGAAGATTTCTGTACATTTAATATATTTTGAAAGTTTTGACCGGGGGATGCTTTATAATCGATACTGAGTCCAAAACAGATTTTAATTTAATTTTTGTCTGTCTGTCTGTCCGGGCATCACGTGAAATCTACTGAACGGATTTAAATAAAATTTGGTATTGTGGTAGCTGATATTCCGGGTCAACATATAGGCTACTTTTTATCCCGATAAACAATAAGATTCTCCCGGGAAATGAGATAAAAAAAATTTACAAATTTTACTTCATAGCTCGGTTAAATTTGAACCGATTTAAATAATTCTTTTTTGTGTTGTGTAATTTTAATAAAGATCTGATAAATATTGTCGGAGATAAAGGACATAAATGTTCACAGATAACAGCGAGTCGCAAGGAATATGGGACAACGATCGAAAGCATGCGTACCATCTTACTTATATTATAAATGCGAAAATTTGTGAGTATGTATGTATGAATCGATGGAGATGTTTAAAGTAATCATTATTACTTTAAAAAAAAAGTCCGGGAGGCTAAATGTCTAACTGTTAAGGCACAATAACCGCTTTTTGTTATAATTTGTCAATCAAAACACTGGTACAATCTTAAGATGGTGACGTTCCTATCAGATCTTTATCCAAATAAATAGTTTTATAGTAAAAATTGGTTATGTACCTGCAAATTCCTCTTGAAATTATTCAAATTGGACCTATCGTTTAAACGTTACGACGGGTATAGAAATGCTTAAAAATAATTTAATTATATTTGATGCACGCGAAGTTGCGCGGGTCAGCTAGTTTTTAAATAAAACTATGCGTAGTAATGATGAAATAGAAGAGTTTATTTTTGTTATTTTAATGCGGTAATCTCATGAAACTTTTTAAATTTTCATAAGGGATGAAACTTAGTATAAAGTCCAAAAGTAAATGGATGAAAATTAATATTAAAGTTAACAATTAAAAGAGTAGCATTATATTTAACATATACTCTTAGTTATGATTTAGGAAAATTCCTTCCCCGAAGTCGCTTAATACGACAAGAAAGTTTAGTTGATAGGGCCGCTAAAATAAGATATGTACTCATCAGACCAAGTGAAATAACCTCTTTTGGAGAAAGGTTATAAGGGGAATCGAATAAAACGTTAGTACCCTAAGGAGCTAAGCAAACGTAGTAATAGCACAGATGGGCGAGTCGTCGCGGTAGCTCAGGGTATATTGTGTAGGATTGCGAAAGAAAGTTTTTATGGGCAACTTATCAAAAGTTGAAAACTGACGCAGACACGGAGGACCGCTAATCATTAATACTTGAATGAATAATGAAATAACCTTTGTAATAAATTAAACGACAGTCAACTTAACGTATTATAAATTTTACGCTAAATTCAGGAGATATATTAGCTTGTGTAATCGGTTTGATGTCTAATTACTGTTATTATTTCTAATTGATAGCCCTTTAATGAAGCCAATAAGGTAATCAAGCTTCAATGTACACCTTTCGGTATAATTATAATATGATAAGGGAGGTATTGTGAAATGATGGGTTATTTAGCCTGAAACACCCAATAATTATACATACATACTGCTCACAAATACATATATTAAGCATGCTTTTAAAAATAAGAACTCTAAATCTCTACTCATATTAAAAATGCGAAATCAGCTCTGTCTATCTGTCTGTTACGCTTTCACGCCTACACCACTGAACTAATTTTGATTAAACTTGGTACACCAATAGATTAGACCTAGAAAGTAAATCAAAAGTAAACAAACAACAAAAGTAACTTAGCTTTACCTATAGCTTATATAATCTTATTGACCGGGTTGAAGTCTTGAACTTGACAACAAGAGTTAATAAGTTCAAAGATGCCGAAGACAAGGAGCCATTGTTCTGAAGTAGAGCGATATCAGGTTGGAGCGCAGCGGAGACCAATAATAGATAATCAAACACCGATAAAATAAATCGTCACTGTAAAATTAACCGAAGTAAGTGCTTCTGCTTAGCCGTAAATGTCGAATATTTATTTTGCAAAGTTTTCGTAAGAATCGCTTACCGTAATCTGTCGGGCGTCTTCGTTAAGTCTTCGAGTTTTCAGGCATATCCCAAATGCCCAGTAAACCTTTTAGGTTTAGAATCAAACCTCGTAGCCTGTGGCGTGTAAGTTGGTAGAAGTATGACATAACTACGGGAAGCTAAGAGAGCTTCCCCGTTTTGAGGGATCCATGAAGATTTCACCAGGATAAAAAATAATCACCGTATTGCTTTTGTCACATAAGACAGCACGTTGGAACGTCGTAGGGTTTAATTTGTTAGAAGTCTTACATAACGTCTTAGCCTCCTTTTAGCAGGAGGTTTACTTGAGAATTATTAACCCCTAAGAACATACTTAGGTGTCACAGAAATCTTATTGAATCTTTCTTTTTTCATAAAGGTATCCAAGTCAAATATGCCACTCGAATCCCATTATCTTATTAAGAGATTACTTAATAGATTAAGCAGTATTTCCAGAGAAAATCTTTTATCTGTTTTAGTTATTATCTTCCGGTTGTTTTGTTTTGTCATTACGACTTTCCCTACTTTCATTATTACATGTACAATATGATACTGAAAAAAAAAACTAACATAGAGAAATTGCAGGTAATATCACTTCTTTTATTATTTCGCAGGAATGAAGGAATCGGAAAAACACGGCGTGTTTTTCCTGAATCCAATATTGGCAAACAAAGGCCAGCTTGGGCAAATGAATTCGACGCAATTAAATAACCGCCGGTTCGTACAACCGGTTACAAAAGGACTAGATTAAGAGTTAGCGACGAAATGTACGTAGTCCAAACAATTAATACCCGACTTTCCCCGACTTCGCACCGGCATCAAGTGTGATAATTCCACAATTATATAGGCATTTATATAATCTTGTTTGCGATATGCACTGAAAAATAATTAACTGAGACGAACTGACTTTATTTTATTAAACTCTATTATCGTCTATATCTTTTTTTTACGATACATCGTGCTATTTTTACCAGCTCCGTTCCAAACAACTGCAAAAACTTTTTTGATTTTGTGATAATCTATACTTATAATAAAACTGTAACTGGAAGATTTCTGTACATTTAATATATTTTGAAAATTTTACCTGGGGATGCTTTATAATCGATACTGAGTCCAAAACAGATTTTTATTGAATTTTTGTCTGTCGGTCTATCTACTGAAAGGATTTAAATAAAATTTGGTATAGTGAATCCTCCGGGAAACGGGATGAAATTTTTTATAAATTTTACTTAATAGCTCCGTTAAATTTAAACCGATTTTAATAATTCTTTTTTTATTTTATTTGAAACATGTATTGTCTAATTTTAATGAAGATCTGAAAAATATTTTCGGAGGTAAAGGAAATAACCCTTCACAAATAACAGCAAGTCGCAAGGCATCACAAGACAACAATCGAATGCATGCGTACCACCCTTCTAATATCATAAATGCGAAAGATTGTGAAGATGGATGTATGTATGTATTTTTCAACTAAAATAATGTCAACTTACTTACTCAGTATACCACGTAAAGTAATAGTAGGTACATGATGATTAGAATTTTTGCATCAGATCTATTCTATCTGCTCTTATTGACTCATACGCAGACGAAGACGCGAGGGTCCGCTAGTACTTTCTATAATCTCCCACCCTCGTTTTACCATCTTCGGATAGACTTTATAGAAACTCTATTTTAGCGGAACTACCTAACACCCTAAACGAACCTACCATTCCAAATTTAATATCGCTAGCTTTAAAACATAAGGCTCTCATAAAGTTTTTTGATCCCCATTTCAACCCTTTAGATGAAATTACCGAAATAAAAAGTACCGAACGTTACCCCTGTGTACCTGTCTGTGAAGGTCCAGCGAATATACCTGCAGTCATTTTTGAGATAAACCAGTACAAACGGACTGATAGAAACACTTAAGTTTTATTTAAATAAAATGTCATAAGTAAGTAAACTTATTATTAATACAATTAATAAAATTGTATATAATTACAATTAATAAAATATTATTATATTATTGTTATATTGATATTACAAACAGACATTTCCGTTTTATTTATTTGTATAGATACAGCGAACGCTAGCTCTTAGCTCACATTAACCGGATCCGTGGATCGCCCACAGCGGCGCAATTATTGCACTTTCTGGGTAATATTATTTATTTCACACAATCATCGATAAATAATGATGGTATCGGGTGAAAATACGAGTTTAACTCTCCATTCAATTGTGCAGCGCTGACATAACGTTATATGGATACCTATATTGACTCTGTGATGCGTAGGTAGCTTAAATAAAGGCTGTCGCGATGATTTCGTTTTTCCCGATTGTTCTCTCGTTAAAAGCTTTGACATTTCCATTTTGTTTCGTTTTAAAAATATTGACTGAAGCAGGCTAATTAGTTTAATGATAGTGGAAAAGACAGTCCTATTTTGTTTTAACAAGATTAGTGATTTATTTTCTGTTATATATACCTTCGCAGGCGCGGCCTGTAGGTATTTTTTCCGAGGCACGGGGAAGAATCACGGCCAGTTTCAACTCCGAATGAGAATTTCGTAATAGAATAGCCCTATACTATTTATTTTCCCGACCCGGGGATCGAACTCAGGGCCTCGAGATATGTAGTCGAACACGTTGACAACAAGACCAACGTAGCAATCCCCGCGTAATATCTCAAATGTAGTTGGAGAATCTCTTGGGATGGGCCACCGTGGCCAAAATCGGTTAGGGAAACTGTGGGTTTAATTTAACGGTTACTGTACAATTTGTTACTAAGTCAAGAATCTGAATGAATGAATTCACTTTTATTGTACACCAAATAAACATATAGAAAAATTTTAAATAAAAAATTAGCGATATATTCCAGGCAACCAATGGCGTAAAACATAGCTCAAGAAGAGAGGTTCATATAAATAAATATATATATTTGCATATATATATATATATATATATATATATATAATGTGAGTTAGTATTAACAAGCCTGTTAAGAGAAGCACATGTATAATTTTTTAGGCAATAGAATCGCACTTTTATAATGTAGTATTAGTAGAGCTTTTTGTGACAGAGCTCGTCCGGGGATTCACCTACTACCTTTATGGGTACTTATATCTGTCGCCAGGTAGCATTATTGTTTTCCGATCTGAACGGCGTAGTTGCCGTTGTAATTGCAGGCATATGTGGACATGCCTTGCTGGTTTTTAGTTCGGGTATACGAGTCCCACATAACTTCCGTTCCGCCCAAAAGGACGGAGGTAGCCATAAAGCAGTGGCGTGCATTTCATACATGCACAAAAGCACTGCATACCCTAAACATTTTATATTACTCAAAAAGGGGAAGGATTTTTCAATTTTAATCCATTTTCCTTCTTTATGCATACCCTGGTCAAAAACCCTGTGCACGCCACTGCCATAAAGCTTATCCACCACGCCAAAAAATGATGTATGACGATTAACACCTACGCCTCAGATGGGCGGACACATAGCGGGATGTTGCGGGACGTGTTTCTTGCATGCCCTGCGAAGTGTTGCTCTGTTTCTGAAGGCGACGGTTTCTACTTACCATCAAATGGGCCATCTGCTTGTTCCGATAATTTTTATTATATAAAAAAACATACTCACAGAATAGAGCAAAGATTCATTCATAAATTACGTTTATGAGTACGAGTACGAGCTTAACTTTGAATGATGGCTCTGAATATAGGATTATGTACTTTGCAATGTTCGCCCGTGCGTTGTCGTGTGTAATTACACGTGAGAACAGTAATCGACGAAGTTATGTGGCCTTAGTACCTACCAGTATTTTATTACTATAGCTACCAAAAATTAATAGTTTTAAATTCATGTTCGCAATATAATAATACGTATATATACAATGTATTCTATTCTATAAGAACGCCATCTAGGAACAATACTTTCGTTTCCCAGTATTGTGACTAGATGCTGTTATTTCGATATCATATAAACCTTAGTTAACTTTCCCTCGATCGAATAGGTAACCTAGACAATCATAGGTAAATAGTAGTATACTAAACTCTAGGAACAAAAAGGGATGCTAACTGTTATCGTCCCTTTGTGTTCGTGGGGATAAATCATTCTCAAGAATACCTCCTGCAACAGGGAGGCTAAGACGTTATGACGTTGTAGCAAATGAAACCCTACGACGTTCCAACGTGCTGGCGGATGTGACAAAAGCAACACAGTGATTCTTTCTTATCGTTAGGAAATCTTCATGGATCCCTCACCACGGTGAAGCGAAGAGGTTATGTCATACTCATAAAGAGTCTTCTCTCTCTTTGGATTAATTTATTAGTTTTTGTTGCAGAAGATACTAACAAAGTTTATTTTAAGAAATTCAAAAAAAAATCTTAAATGTTCTTTTTCGCCACTTTGAGCATAATATGTAACTTACCCTAAACACGTAACTTATAAATCTGCCTAAAAATTCTGATTTGTACTCGTCCCAGGAGAATACGAACAATACAGCGAATCTAAAAGTCAAACTTAAAATAGAGCCTCTTAAGCAAGAAAAGATCTCTTGTTGAGCAGAGAGCGAAGTATTGATCGCCAAGAAGCCGAGCCACAGCGTCACTTTTACGCCATTTGCCTCACAATTACGAATTTACTGAAAGAATCTTATTGTTGTCTATTTTTAGTAGTTAGCAGTTCGAAAAACCTTTAACATTTTAAACTAGACTAGATTAAATAATGTTGAAGATTTTTTTCAACTGCATCAGATGTTTAATGTTTTCGGTACTACATGAACCGTTATGAAGCGTTGGTACATATTTTTATCTTTCATTATTATGAGGTTATGGTGATAAAGAAGGCCACAACAAATGAAGCTTTTACATTTTTTTTTGTTATCACAACCTCATAGTGCTACCTTTCAATACCCAAGCTCTAATAATTATATTATTTATTATTATGTTTTTATTTATTATGTTTGTGTGATGAGCATGAATGTTTTTCAGTGTCTGGGTGTTTATATGTATATTATAAGTATTTATGTATTATATTCATAAAAATATTCAACAGCTATCTTAGTACCCATAACACAAGCTACGCTTACTTTGGGGCTAGGTGGCGATGTGTGTATTGTCGTAGTATATTTATTTATTTATTATGCTATGTAATTATCGGAACAGGTTATCAAGAATATATTTTTAAACTAAAAACCTTACTCTTATTTTCTCGATCGTTCAACATTGCACAAAAAAGGATACCTAGCCACTAAAATTACTGTACCTAAATTGTCTCCAATGTTTTGGCTGACCCAGAAAAATAGAGGCTCGAATTGAAGTCGTATCCGAACAATTTGTGCAACATTGCCCTAGGTAACAAAAGAGTAGAAAGGAAATCTATACTCAAAGGTACTGGCTCTCTAAAACAATGGTAAATACGTGCTATTCGCAAAAAAAAGCAACAACAAAGCTTAGTCCACTCCGATTTAGGTCAACATAGATTTCGCCGGTCCAAAATTGAATGTGAAATTGAAGTGGTCTGTTCCACAGAGAGCGACCTGTCACCCCGACTATCATCGTAAACGTCAAATGACGAATGTTAACAGTTAGCACACCTACGGGGAGCTATGGATGAATGCGTATGCGTATCTGTTGACTATTGTATCAACACTATTTTAACGTCCTACACTCTGTTCTAGTCATTTAATACCAGTAGAATTTCAATCTAGATTATAGCAAACCTGATCCATATGTTTTACTAATATTATAAAAGTAAAGAAATTATAAATTATACCGCATACTTTTTGTCCGTTATTATAGCAAATAGAAAAAATTACTTACCCAGCGTTTGGACTAATATGTTGGGGCTGGCACGCGTAATACTAGGCTACAAATCTCTCGATTATTTGCAGTCATTGTACTATTATAAATACCTTATTACCTTAGCTTAGTTTCACCCGTGTAAGCTACGTGTTGCAGATTTTTTCAATTTTACCTACTGGTAGTTCCGAATATACTTACGTATAAAAACTTCTACTTTTGTTGAATATGTTCATGTATTGAAATACAGATGGTAAATATAGATAGGCAACTTCTTTGAATATATTTCAACAAGTTATAGGGTATGCTCGAATATATATTATATTCTTGCTGGATCTTCAATAACATACTTTTTATTACTATATGCACCATTCACTTTCCAGCTTTTTATCGGCTTCGCACGCTCAGGTTGCCTTTAAACGATCCTTTAAACGGTGATAAGGCCACCTTTGCGGCTTATAACTAAGTACTATTTATTTTTTCCTTGTATTGTTTCTATGTGTTTATTGCATTAAAGATTTTCTATTTCTATTATCTACTATTTGAAACCTTCAGCCCCGTAAAAATTTCAATCGCAAATTATCGTCACGGGGATCTACTCCAGTTTCACCTTATCTGCTATACTTTAAATTCCCGGGGATCTTACTCATTCCACTCGAAACGGAAGCCGAGGCCTAACCCACTAAGCTGTCACACGTGCGGACATAGTTGCCGTCAAAAGCTAGTTTAGAAATGCATGTAAGCTATAGTTGTCTCGCACTTATTATTTGCATCTGTCATAAATCGGGCTCGGCGCTTGTCGCCTCATTCAAAGGCTGAATATCCTACGAGTCTTTCCGCTAGCTTGTTCAAACACAATATTACATTCTATTCATAAGTGTTGATCCTTCAGTACTTTGTGGAGTTTAGAAATGATCTTCTAAAAATAAACTGCCTAGGTATGTGTAAAATTTTCAACTCTTTTGCATTTTGAGGCGGCGTTATATTATGTTCTATATAATCCCCATACGCCATCTTATTTAAAGGAGCGTTTTTTCTTTCTTGGGTCTAATATTGAACAGCAAAATCTAAGATCGTGTTCTGACAATCGTTTACATATCCCAGCTAGTCACACACGATACTATAGTAATTCATTTACCTGTAAGTCCGCCAAATTGTGGAATAGCCTTCCCTCTGAAATTCGCAATTCCAAATCCCTACCCATCTTCAAAACCAGATTGTTTAAGTATTACCTAGCAGATTGTGTTTATGAGTAGGTAGTATTAGTACGAAAGATTGTATTACTATGAGGTACATACATTTGTTTATTATATGTTATTATATGTTTATTTTATTATATATTTATTTTATTAATTCTTATATGTGTATGTTATATAGTATGTAGTATATATATATTTTTAATTTTTTTTTTCTCTTGCCTGTGTATTTTTCATTGTTTGCACTGTCCCTCTTGTTTTCTATTATTACTTTCACCAAGGGTTGTCTGTAAAAGATTGCTTTTGCAATAAGGACGCCTTTGCACACAACTGTATTTAACTTTTTTTTATTATTATTATTATTTTTTAATTGTATTTAATTTTACTTATTTTTTTTTTGTTTTCTTGTGTGTTTCTTGTATTGCTTCTAAGTTTGTGCAATAAAGTATTCTAAAAAAAAAAAAAAATTGCACGTAACAACTCTGACAAGCCACGTGTTAAAAGGCTCCGGGTTTGATACCTGGCAGGAGCAATTTGAGAAACTATTAATGATCTAGTGGGAGGCTTCTGCCCTGGCAAGTTAGCACCCTGTCGATAAAGACGTACCGCCAAGCGATTAGCGTTCAGGTACGATGTCGCGTAGAAAATTAGGGTAATCCCGGTACACATTGGATAAAAGCTAGCGGTACTTTGCGGAAATCCATGATATATTATGAAAACTAGCTGTTGCCCGCGACTTCGTCCGCGTTTGATTTAGTTTTTTGATGTGGCATTCAATTTAGATGTAGTTCTAAAAAAAATTTAAGTATTCAGTATCGCTAAGCCTTAAATTAGGGGTTTGCTGCTGTCCGCTGAGGAGTTCTGTCCTCTATCTCCAACCACATTCATCAGATCTACACAAAGTTTGGGCCAAATTAAACATATATTATAACCTCTATAGAACAAAAATAATTATTTCAATCGGTTATAATTTGTCAGAGTTATGGTGTAAAATCGTCAAACACTTTCATCCCCTCTCCCAAAGGAACCGAGCTTAATGTCGGGATAAAAAGTATCCTATATTACTTCTAACACTTCCAAGAATATGAGTACAAAGTTTCATGAAGATCGGTTACGTACTTTTTGCTTAAAAACTTACTTTGACATTTATAATATTAGTAGGATAGGATAGGATTAAGCATAATTTACTATAGTCCGCGAAAAGGTCTAATTTATATAAGTTGATAAGTTTTTACTTATCAACTTATATAAATTAGACCTCTATTGAATATATTCAGAGGCACTAATGAGGTGGGAGGGGCTTAGATAGATAGGTAGGGTAGGGGGGTAGGGGTAAGAAAGGTATAAAAGGCGACACATTTGGCTAATATTTCACTTAACAATTTAAAGTCATTGTAAAAACATTGTAAAGTCAACATCTCCTGAGGATGCTCCGGTTTCGGAGCGAAACGTGTGTAGAGGGTACATTGCGGAAGTTGCCGAAGATCTGTTTGGTGTGGAGTATACGGATTGAAGAAATTATAAATTACACCATACAGATTCTCCTGCTGTTCGCGGAGTATAGCAAGTGAAGCTTAATTTTCATAATAAGTAATCCCGTTGCCACCTTCGACTGCATGATCACTTACTAGCAGGTGAGATTGCAATCAAGGGCTAAATTTTAAAGGAATAAAACAAAAAAATAATTTGTGAATATAATAAACAGATAATAAACAAACATCCGAATAAGATATCATAAACGTTTATGTGTTTATTTAAGTAGGTAAACAATACCTAGGTGCGGTACGTATGGTACGGTTGGTAGGTAGGTAGGTATTCTATATTATATATATATAGTTGGTAGGAATATTCTGGACACTTTGGGTTTAGACACTTAGCTTTAGTTTGATGTTAACGAATGTAGTCAGTAGTTATAACCTTATTCGGACTGCAATAGATCAAAAGTAAGTCGTGGGGAACAACTATAAAAACGGATTAATTACGTTTTAACTTTTGGCGCAAGGCATTTATAATTGTTGCCAACAGGAAAGCTTATAACTCATCTTCAAATCAAATTAACCAACACTTGTCTAGATATCACATTTATCAGATTTGCGCGCCAGGAGCCGAGCTCATCGCTTAATTACATCACGACTGTGCAAACCATCCTCCTTTGTCTGACCGCTCTGGTTTAGCTGATACCTTTAGAGCAATTTAATTTTCCGATTGTACCATTGCATAAAAAGAGAAAAAATAACTGTGTATAAATAAAAAGTGCTTTTATTTTTGTATTTAAGTTTTTAGTTTTTTTTTTATTCCACTACAAGTTACCACTGTGGTACACTACATCTCACCTTGTGGTAAGTGATGATGCAGTCTAAGATGGTAGAGAGCTAATCTGTTAGGGAGTATGGTAGTTATACCCCTAATCGGGTTCCACGCTAAATAGCTTAGCGGCACGTCTTTGTCGGTGGTAACTAGCCACGAACAAAGCCTCCCACCAGACCAGCTCAAAGAAAATTTAGAAATTATAAATTCCCAAATTGACTCTGCCGGGAATCGAACCCGGGACCTTCTACTTAAATTCACAGCGCAATTAAACATAATGCACACAAAAAATTAAGAAAAGTCGTACTTTGATAAGTTATGCATAATCGTTTATATGGGCATGTATGAAAGTATTTGTTAAACTTACGTATAATAATAAAAATGACAACATTTAAACATATTTTGAAGACAAGACATTTATTATGGCTGCCAACAGGAAAGCTTATAACTCATCTGCAAATCAAATTAACCGACACTTGTGTGGATATCACATTTATTAGATTTGCGCGCCAGGAGCCGAGTTCATCGTTTAATTACAACTGTGGACAAACTATACTTCTTAACTCTCACCGCTCTGGTTTTCACCATTGTTTTGTTTTCCATTAAAATGTTAGATATTCTCTATTTTATATGTTTTTTAAATATATTAGAAACTACAAATAAATATATATAAGATAGATAAATGAATTTACAGACTTTGCTTTGAAACAACTAAAGATCAGTATTTTTCAGAACATAGTATATCTATGGCAGGCTATTAAGACAGCACGATTTTGAGTTAAATTATCTTAAACTGCAATTTGAAAATCCAAAAGCCACACGTGTGGTGTAAGTATGTTTTATACAACGAAATTAAAAATACTTCTTAAACACGATTATTAACGATTTGGTGTGTAGAACATACAAAACGAACCGAAACCATTCTTGACCTCCGCTTCAATTATATCAACTAAATTTCAATTCAAACAATTGTGTCTATTATTTTCTAATAAATCTGCAATATATGAATTATAATTAAAGTATTCATTCTTTGTTTCAGGATGTAAACACCAACGTCGGTCAATGAACAACAACTCTCATATGACCACAACAGACAATGCGGTCACAAGCTGCAAAACCCTTACCGAAGAAGGGAGCTTTAGGAAAGACGTCGTTCAAAGCGACTAAACAAGTAAAAAAACGTGCATTGGCCCAAAAAAAAGTCAAAGCATCTCCGAAATCTGTGGTGAAGAATTCTAAAAAGCTTTCTGGGGACAATGAAGCCACCAGTAAAATTGATGGAGATGCTTCTGCCAAAGAAAAAAATAACCCTTCACCTGAAACAGCTAAAGTTGAATCTTGTAAGCCAAACACATCCAGGGAAACAAAAGAAAAGGCTAAGGCTTCACCAAAAAAAGTTGTTTCTAAAAGACCTGTTCAATTAATTAAGAAAAGCAAACCTTCACCCAAGTTAAAAGTTAATGAAAAAGACAATGATGAAGTTAAGTACAAAATAAACTTAGAAGCAATTAAAAAACCATCGCCGAAAACACCGAAAAATAAATCTAACAATAAAAAAGGAAATGCAAGCCTAAAGAAAAAAACAGCTTCAGGCAAAGAAGGCGATCAAGTGAAAGGAATACCAGAAAATGAAAACACTAGTAATGCTGAAAAAATAAATAGTAAAGATAATTCATACAACTCTAATAAAGTAATTGAGGAAAACCCTTGTTCGGTTCTTGAAACTAAAAATGAAAAGAAGGATGAGAAAACCTCAATTGAAAAAACTGAACCTAAAATTGCTGAAACACCAATCCAAAATGTTACAGCAATCAACGTCAAATCTAATAGTCAATCAGATACACCAAAAGTCGAAACTGAGCGACCACCTAAGTTTTTCACTTCCAGTAGATCGCCTCGAACAGTGGATATAGATGTGAAATGCTGCAAAAACTCAAAAGGCAATTTAAGTGTATCTGAGAGGTTTCTTTCCATGAAATGTGAAAGTAAAACTGACGATAACAGCAAAGAAAAACCTTCAAATAACCTTATATCCCAAGGCCCCGATATTGACGTTTATACTTTCTCAGAGAAAGTTGATTCACCAAAAAGTATTCTATCTGATTTTAGGACTCCTGTAAATAAAAACATTGGTAGGGTGCGACCCATTGCAAGGGTTAAAGGAACGGTAATTGATAAAAAAGCAGATTCGGAAAGAAAAAAGTTTTCTCCTCATAGACCTATTGAAGAAGTTGTCAAACAGCTGAAAGCTAATAAACGTTCTGAAGATGTAATCAGCCATACAAATACAAATTATGAATCTTCAAGTTTAGATTTCGGAGTGTTTGATAATGAAAAAAAGGCCGAAGAAAAACCACCGATAGTAAGTAAATCTTACAAAATGGTTGCAAGAAAGTCTAGTATAACAGGTCAGCCATTTAGTCCAATACAATTTCCTGATCAAGAAGAGTCTCCAAAAAAAGAAAGTAACAATCAAGTCAAAGCCAGTAATGTAAAGAAGAATGTAAGTAAAACTAAGAAGCAACAAAAGAAACGTTCTTTATCGGATGATGACATAAATACCTCTACCTTCTCTCTTAATACTAAGTCTTTTCATTATACTTCCTCTGACGAAAGTGTGAGTGAATCAAATGATGACAATGACAATAATGAGTCTTCAGAGTCAGATAACAATAAAAATAAAAGGACAAAGAATAAAAAATACAAAAGAATAACAGATAGTGCAAAAAAGTCAACTTCAAAGGAACTAAAAGAGCTTTCAAAAGATTCCTTAATTGATTTAAAAGATACGTCAGCATTACTAGGAAATGAAAAGCCTAGCAAAAGGCGCCTAAAGTTATTATCAATGTGGTCAGGTCCTAAGAAACATAGGATGGCATCATTAAATGCCCTAGCGAAGGTACATTGTTTATATGAAAACGAAAGTAGAACCCATATGGAATTGGGTCTTATGAAAACAGTTGATAGACAAGTTATTCCAAGTACATCGAAGGCTAATTTTTCCCTTAAAAAGAAAGACAATAAATCAAAAGACTCTGAGAAACAAGAAAGTACATCAGAATCAGAGTACGAAAATAAAAGGGAAAAAGAAAAAGATAGTTCTGATAGTTCTGATGATAGTATACCTCAGAGAACGTTACGTGGTGTTCCTGGAATAAGGAGTGCTGGCATGTATTGGGACCCAAAATCTTCAACTTCTTCTAGTGAAGACAGTGAATTAGAGTCCAGAACTAAAAAAAGTTCAACGGATAAAAAGAAGATTACACCAAAATCATCTACTTCAAATAAATCTGATTCCGATAAACCCCCACCAAAGATGAAGAAAACGGCTGGAGTTCCCGTTAAGAAAAAACGTAACAGAAATGAAGTAGTTATGGATCTGAAAGACATGGTCGTTCAAAAGAGAATGGCTAGCTTGAATGCTACCGCTATCTTAGCGGCCAGCTACGAAAAACGTTCTCCAAAGTCAAGCAAAGATGAGACAACCTCAGATTCATGTAGTGACGAATCTTATCTGTCGCAAAAGCCAAAAAACTTGCTTAGTTCCGGCGTGAAGTCGGAATCAAAAAACGAAGAGACCGAAAAAGAAAGTGACGATACTCAGGTTGCCGATAAAAAGCAGAAAGTTGAGGTAATCGTGAATCAAGACACTGATGTTACAATTACCGGGGTGTACGCTACACATCATCACGAAGGGTTCTGTACCGTATCAGGAATGCAGTATCGTATTTCATCAACTAGCCATACTCAAACAACAGCGACGGCTAACTGCGAAAAGGTAAGGTTACCTAGATTGTTAAACTTTTGAACTTATTTATTGTCATTAACACTTTCATCTATTGAATTTCAAAATGGCCAAAGCAATAAATCGTTTATTGTGGTTTCGTTTAATGAAGATGACACCGCAGGCGTTTCGAGCCTCATTAATACCCGGTAATGAAGTAAGTTCTACTTAAACACGCCTCGGGACCATATTCGCACATTATCCTTTCACGCTAAGCCAAACCTTCTCAAAATGGGCAGACTAAATTAGACCTTATAATGTTTAGTACAAGATTATATTTACGAAATTCCCAAAAAGTCTATTTATGTATGACAAGATTAACAAAGATGATGTCGTCAGTACAAGATATTGATTATGTCGTAAATGTCTAGAAAACTTGTTCAAACGGCTTTGCGGAGGTAGCAGCCTTTTTGAACTATTTAAATTTTCGAATACATACCGATTAGTGTAATTATTGGATGAATAGTAAACTCGTGTTTTACAGTTTCAAATACTTTAACAAACTATCAATAATGTTAAGAAGCTGATATTCTATGGTTACTAAAGATAATATATATTTTATTGAGTATGATAGTTAACTTGATTATCATACCCTAGAACCAGAGTCCTTGTGTGGTTCGTGCAGACGTTTTATCAAATTGTTTCCATGGCCACCTTCCGGCTTCATCAGCAGACTAGCTTTAAATTCAACTCAATCTGAAATCGGGAAGTGGGTCAAATTAACTTTGCAAGATATGTTTACACACATCAGAGCAAAATCGAAGCGACAGTTAAGAATCGATAATAATTTATGTATGATCTTAGTGGCCGCTTTCGTTCGCACTCTTGTTTTACTTTTAAGTACATTATAGCGTATCCAAAACACAATCAAATAAGATTTTGACCACATTGTACAAGTAATCTAAATAGGAGGATCTAGAAATCAATTACTAAATACTTAATCATCGTCGTATCAACCCATTACCGGCTGACTACAGCGCACGGGTCTCCTTGTTCAATGAGAAAGATTTAGGCCAAGTCCGGATTGGTGGGCTTCATACGCCATCGAGAGCATTATGGAGAACTATTAGGCATGCAGGTTTCCTTTCGATGTTTTACTTTACCGTTAAAGCCAGTGGTATTTAATTGCTTCAAACACACATAACATTAGAGGTGCGTGCCGGGGTTCGAACTCGGCCTCCGAAGTGAAGCCGAAGTCCTAACCACTAGGCTATCATCGCTCATTACAGCTTACTTAATACTAAATTAATCATTATATGCGGTAGAGTTTTGTTTTTCATCTATCTTAAATCAGTTCATCTATTTTAATGAGATTAGAAAAATCATATTATAATGTTAAATATTACTTCAAACGACAAAAAAGCTTGGGTATGAATTGCTTTAACTTAATATCTTAATATTAATTTTTCTGTGAGATAGATTCTGATAACAAAAAATTCCCGGCTAAGATTTTTGTGGGCGATTTTTAGACAAGGGCGTGTTTGGAACTGTCGTAGCTTTACGTTGGCGAACGAAGTTATCACGATCCCCTTACACTTATGTAAACATATATATATGAATGCTTCATATGTGACAGGCCTACAAGAATAAAGATTTTTGAATTTGATATTTTAAATATGCATGCGTTTAGTTTAAATGTAATGATAAAACGTTTTTTCCCAGGATGGATGCCCACGAGATGAAGGATCTCGCTACACACCCCTATCTGCACTATCATCGATGCAGCCTCCTGCGGAACATGCACAAACACATCCTACGCCAGGTAACTATAAATATTTGCTTTTAAAATTAACTATATGGATATATATAATGTGTACGTAAACTACTCTAAGACCACCATCTCAAGCTTAATTAACATCCCACAGCTGGGCAGCAGACATCTTATTCATCAGAGTTAAAAAAAATCGAACTTTACTTGGCCGGATTCGATTACAGTATATGACGTTGCAATTTGCATTTATTTATAGCTATTTTTCGATGATATCTAGGAGTCATCGTGTTCAGTACAGTTGTAATTTTATATTTTTACTGAAATGTATTTACCCACCCTCGGAAGAAATATCAGTATAAATTAATCATAAAAAAATAAAATACTCAATAATGTCTAAATTATAGTATTCTTTTTATTTTATTCTACTATGAAAATTAAAAGCTAAGAAAGACTTACTTAAAAGTTTCGTTATTTAACTTTGGACTTATTATCAACGACAACTTATCCTTTTCTTGATGTAAGTACTATTAATAAATTAAGCTTAAACTATTAATAATTTATGTATATCTTATATGAATTGTTAATACTTTAAGTTCTCATTTAGCAGAACCAGGACCTTTTGATTTAGGCCATTAATGAGACGAAACGAAAAATACTTAGTTTTATTAACAATCACGATGATGTTCACAATGTATACAGTTATGTATTTTAAATATTTAGGTGAGCCGAATTGCTGGTGCTGCTAATTGAAAAAGTAAATTATATAACGTTTTTGCGGTTAAAATTTTTAGCCATGCGGTAAACCGATACGACTGTTGGCATTACGCCAGGCGTACAGATGTCAATGCAGAATCTTTGGTCCCGAGAGACACTTCCCGCGAACATCACAACACCTATCAGCATTATTCTCTCATGTTTTCCTCTAATTCACAGCTAAATGTCCTGACACTTGCCTGCGAAGACGCGTTAATGGGTACTTACTTTTATTGCCCTTCATTTCATGCCTTTTTATATCGCGCTAACATCTGCAACCAAAGCGGCGATTTTTTGTAGGCTATACTAAAAATAGGGGTATTTTTAGAAGCTCTTGTTTGGTTGTTTTCGTAAGTATACCTACTTTTCCAGTCACCATTATCAATCGATCGATTAACGTTTACGACTGGACATAGTTATTTTGCGTTTCAAAATCCACGATCCTCGGCTGCGATGGGCCCCGCCCATTGCCACTTCAGCTTCGCGACTATCTGAGCTATATTAATCGGTAACACTAGTTCTTGTATCTCCTCATTTCTGATTTGATCACGTAGAATCCTAGCATAGCTCTCTCCATCGCACGCTGAGTGACTCTGAGTCATCTTATAAGGCCCACAGTGAGCGACCACGTTTCAGATCCGTATCCCATCACTGGCAACACGCACTGTTCAAAGACTTTGATCTTCAGGCACTAAAAGATATCGGATTAAAAGATGTCACAAAGCTTCTCGAAGGCTGCCCATTCAAGTTTGATTCTGCGGTTAACCTTCTCAAATTGGACCTACCTTACTGCATAGTGTGTCTTAGATATATGTATTCATATCAAATTTGGGTGCAGAGCTCCCAACTGGGTGGAGTGGAACAGAATATGAGCGTTGGACTTAATTTTCGTCTTGCTCATGTTCATATACCTATAGGCCCGCCTGTTTAGAAACTCTGCTGTTTTATTGAGCATCGTATTAAGATCTCCCAGAGTTTCTGCCCTTATGAATACATCGAAGGCAAATCGAAATTGAGTGATGTCGTAGTTGATGTTGATGCCAAGCCCATTCTAATTCAGATGCTAGTTACCACATAGGAATTACTAGCACGCTCCGCAGTTTTACCCGTGTTAACTAAGGCTCATAACGTAATTGTATTAAGCACAATATACGCCGCGCAGGTACTTTTCTCGTAAACACCCCTCCTTCACGTATTTTAATTTAAATTTGTCCTTACCTCCTAAATTATACATCGATTAACATCTTCTTCTCTTATCTCTTCGATCTTCGTAAGTTTGATAATAAAATAGCTGAGTTTTGTAATGGTTTTATATTTTATACCGAATGAATATCGTATTGTAGATTATTTTAAGATCCAGTATTTTTGACGTAAATACTTATTAAAAAAATAAAGTATCTATTAGCATTAAAAACATCGCGCAAAATCAAACCACAAACATATGTTTCCTTTTTTCTTTTTCGTTGTTGTAGCTACAATGGAAAGACTCACTCTGTAAAAAATTCCACTCACTTCCTATGAAATACAGTCGGCTGTCAGACGGACATTCGGACGAACAATGCAAGCTTAGTAAAAAAATTAGGGTTCTCAATGATACTAGGGTATGGTACTACATTCTTACAAATCTGGAATATACCGCAACTAACTTATTAGTTGCACGTATTAGAGCGGCCGGCAGTGGCAAAGTGCCAAGTTGCCTATACTCGTGATATTAAAGAGCCACTTATCTCCCGTAGCCGCCGTCAACCTAAACTTCAAATCAGCACTATTGAAGCTGATACAAAGCTTTTCTTTTCTATTGATAAGAGTATAAAAGAGCAAGATATACAATCGCACGCGTAAATGATTAAAAAAAAAAACATGTAAGTAGTTACTTACATCTAACGATTACTAACCTAACCCAAGACCTATGTACAAAATATATATAAACTTTTATCATTTAAATATGACGACATATTCTATCGTCTCATGTTGTCATTATCAATCCGTTATCGGCTTACTAAAGGGCATGAAACCCTTTTCAGATTGAGAAAGGTTTAGGCAGTATAATAGCTCATCACGCTAGCCAAGTGTTGATTGGTAGACGCCACATTGGCACACGCCTTTATATATATATTTTAATACATCAAAAAACGCATCGCCTTCTAGCCCCAAAGTAAGCGTAACTTGTGTTATGGGTACTAAGATAACTGATGAATATTTTTATAAATAATATAAATATAAACACACACTGAAAAACATTAATGTTCATCACACAAACATTTTCTAACTATATATAAATAAATTTAATGTACATATAAACACACACCGAAAATGATTCATGTTTATCACACAAACATTTTCTAGTGGTTGGAAATCAAACCCACAGCCTTGGACTCAGAAAGCAGGGTCGCTGACCACTGCGCCAATCAGCCGCCATAGGCCGCTTTGAGAACATTATGGAGAACTCTCTGGCATGCAGGTTTACTCACGATGTTGTCCTTAACCGTTAAAGAAAGTACATAATATATGTTTAAACACGCGTAGCTGAAAAGTCAGAGCTGCGTGCCTGAAATTGAAGTTGGTCCCCTCGAATAGGGAAGGGAGGAAATGAAAATGAGGAGATGAAATCTTAACCACTAGGCTACCACCGCATATGTCTAACTAAATAAAAGGAAGAAAATGTAATAAATAAATAAATATACAACGACAATACACACATCTACACAATAACGACAACTTAAATTTCTTTTTAGCAATCGAATTATAAATACAGGATATAACAGAAAAATTTGAGCTAGTTTCCCCGCAAATCGTTAAATATTGTCTGATTTTAAAAATATTTCAAAAAATACATATTACAAAAAGAGTTTTCCACAAACGTTTTCCATTTACTTATGAAGGATTAAAACAAGCACTATTTGCTTGTAAACTCTCGAAGAACTTTGAACAAACTACTCGTAGTATTCACGTAGATGTAACGAGGATGCAAGAATATTATGTTATCAAATTTCATACAAGATAACGAGATGCAAAATATGTCATTAACTGCGAAATCTGTTTCCCTTTGTCTGACGTCTATATCCGCCTTTACAATCTAAGCAACGTGGCCTATTAGTTATCTCGCCGAGAAAAACCATTCCAACGTTTTCCAGCTCAAACAGGCACAAAGCAACAAAATACTGGGAAAATGAAAACGCGAAGAGTGAAGTTGCTGAGTTAATCATGAAAGCCGAACGCTAAGCGAGTCTGCTTGGGTTTTTGTTTTGTTTCCGCCTTAGGGATAAATGTATGACAGCTGGAGTAAGTATGTAAATGTATTGCATACTTATTTACATTTGTTTAGCTTAGCTTTGGTATCTTTATCACGTCCTTATTTGCATTCGAACGTTTAAATCCGTATGTTTGATCAAAATGATTTACAGGGATATTATTTTCATTTCCAAATTGATTCGCACGCCTTGGATGCTCGTGTGGAATAAGGTACCGACTTTAATTAATTTTGAATGCTCGTAAATAAATGTTTATATTATTTAAAGTTGTAAATTCATTTATTTCAAGTTACAAATAAAATTTATTAACACTTTTGAAATAGAATTTAATGACGTACTTAACCGTACATTACGCTATGTAAAACATTGTCAAGAGAGGTGTGAAAATACCTTTTCCTATAAGAGAAGATCAGCCAACCACGGGACATTGGTGTTGTTATCTGCCATCCGATGCAAATCTCAAAAACTCGCCCTCATGCATTCAACAAACATTATTTGTAATTACTGTAATTAATGATGAACGCACCAATCATAGAACGCGTCATGGAGTTGGATTAGACTTCGACGCAAGGTGTTAACGATTACCACCAGATGTTCGTTATAATTATTATGAGTGGGCCGAGGGCTAACCCTCCATATGGAGCGCAAGGGGTGAAAATGTCGGTATTTGCTTTTTGTTAACGTCCGTCCTGTTTTCTTAATTAAGAGAGTTTTGTTTTTAATTGAAGCGTGCTATGATAGTGCCCGTAATGAGGGTACACGGTAGAACAAGAACATAAAACAATAAATATAAATATCCGGAGAGTATTACGGAGCGTGGATTTTGGTGAAATATCAGATGTTTTGTTGATGGTAAATCTAAAATAGTTTTTTGGCTAGTTGCGACTTCACTATCGTAATTATAAAAGAGTAAAGCTGACCGAATTCCTTTGTTTTAACACTTATATTAATTAGTTGACCGTTTTGTCGCTAGTTTTTCCAGTGCATGGTTTGTTTTTAAAACAAAATTTAGCCGGACAAAATGTTCAACTTTAAAATAGAACACATGGTATTTTATTTACTTTGTGCTTTGTGTGTGTGTGTTGTGTTGAAAACAAGCGAACAATAATCGCACAAATTTCTAACCGAAATTTTTAAGCTCAATATCAAAATATCCTTAGACATATAAAAAAATACTTTTGGTATTTACGTAATTTGTTTCCATTGTTTGTTCCAACTCAAAACTACTACTACTACGAGGGTTCCAAAGTTTACTTATAAGGTTCTTTAACTCAGATTATAGCTCAGCTTTATGCAGATCGTTTGTAAAACAAAAATCAGAATTACAGGATCTGCCACTTAAAAACGAGTGCCATTAGGTTCATTTTACTTTAACGATACAGAGTTTGATATTCGAAAACGACTCTCCGATTGCGAGCATGCAAATCTTGTACTCAAAAAGTAACTTACTAAGGGTGTAATATGATATTGATGTCGTAATAGCATGCGAACAATAATTTGTGATGTCCAGTTTGACACTTCTTCAATAAAATTATAGTTTTATTTTTATTTATTTATTTATTAGAATACCTATATATACATACCTACCTATAATTAAGTAAAAGTTTTATAAGAAGCAATTTTCAAATGGAATGACAGAACTCACTAATCCGTACCAACTGTAAGCTCGTAATAACCCTTCTCGTTCGATCTAGCACGTTTTCAGTATTAACTAAAATATAATTTAACCAAATCCTCGCTTGCTACAAATAAATAAAACGGAATTGTTCGTGTAATATCAAAATAATAGCTTTTTATGCATATAAAAAAAACTATTCGGTATTTATATTTATTTATTTTATTTTTATTTATACACTTTATTTGTACACCACAAATAGTAAAAAAAAAACAATGGACACAACAAAAATAAACTTAAAAAGTAGGATACAAAGGGCGGCCTTATCGCTTAGTAGCGATCTCTTCCAGGCAACCTTAGGATTAGGAAAACCAAGGGAAACCGATTGGTGGGGTGTATTATTATTATATACATACTTACGAACAATTACACACTAACACTATCAAGATTACACACATAAAATACTAATAATAATCACGAGATTACCGCCATGTGGAGTGTTGAGTCGACCGTTGTTGTTCCGATCGTCGTTTCAGTCAATGGTCTTCTCGCGAAAAGCTTCGACCAACATCTCAAGAAGCTTTCGCTTGGTTGTTGGATCAAGGGTCGGATACAGAAGGCAGTAGTCCTTGAAACGGCGCGTATTGTGAGGAGGTTCCTCACTCTGGAGCCCTGACCACCGGTTGCTTGGGCATTCAAAAGCCCCGCAAGCGGAGGGTGGAAGTTTTTTTTTTTTATAAATTTTTAATAGTGTTTTTTAATTTATTCTTAAGCATTGTTAATAATTTAAAAAAAAAAATAATAAATGATAGAATATAAAAAAATAATAAACTAATATATACTAAAACATACTTAAATATGAGTAAGAGTTAATCACTGTCGTCTTTATTGTTCAAGATAATGGGCTTTAACAGCATTTTTAAATATGTCTAGTGACCTTGACTGTCGTATGCTTATTGGGAGTGCATTCCACAGTTAAGTAGCTTGAACAATGAATGAATACTTATAAAACTTAGTTTTATGAAACGGCATGCTCAAAGTCAGCGTACGACAAGAACGTATATCTGACTGCACTCCAAGAAAATTAAATTTCTCCTTTAGGTAAGAGGGAGTTTTAGGGTTAAATAACACACAGTACAGAAGCGACAGAACATGCAGATCCCGGCGACGACGAATAGGGAGCCACTTAAGCTTTAGTCTAAATTCAGATACATGATCATATTTGCGTAAGCCAAATATGAACCGAATACGAGATTTTGAAGACGCTCAAGTTTGTTCAGTTGGTCCTCGGTCAGGTTAAGATAGCTTGCGTCCGCATAACCAAGAATAGAGATAATAAGAGAATGTGCCAACATAACTTTGGTGTGAATTGGAAGAACAGAACGCAGGCGACGCAATGACCTAATAGTCGCAAACATCCTCCTACTCAATACGTTGACATGCACAGACCATGATAGTTGTTTATCAAGATGTAAGCCTAGATCTTTAACAGTGTCACAGTAGGGAATAGTGACACCGTTGTATACAACAGGAGGGAGATTCTGCCAATCAACTCTAACACCCAATCCCGGGCTGCCAATAATGATAGCCTGAGATTTTACAGGGTTAACCTTAAGTCCATACTGCCTGCTCCACTCAGAAATGTTAGATAAATCACTATTAACTGCAGAAACAGTAGGACCAAGATTTCCAAGGGTAGAGTGACGATATATTTGAATATCATCTGCATACATGTGATAGAGAGAAGAAATACGATGAGTAATTGAGTTAATGAAAATAGCAAAGAGTAGGGGAGACAACACGCCACCCTGAGGTACCCCGGCCGCAACATCACACCAGGACGATGAGGACTCTTCAATCCGAATGCGCTGTTGACGACCATTGAGGTAACTCCGAAACCATTCTAACACCGATGGAGATATCGAGTGCAGGAGACTCAACAGGATGTCATAATCTACTGTATTAAAAGCATTACTAAAGTCAAGTAAAGTCAGTACTGTGAGTTCCTTGTTATCCATCGCCCTTCGAATATCATCGGTAACTTTTACTAGGGCTGTAACCGTACTATGACCAGGGCGAAAGCCAGACTGCAAAGGACTAAGAATACAGTTTTTATTAAGGAAAAGACTAAGTTGCTGGTATACTAGTTTCTCAAGGACTTTTGAAATAAACGGCAAAATTGAAATCGGACGAAAATCGGAGAAAGATGCAGGGTTGGCCTTTTTAGGAAGAGGGATAATTTGAGCCTTTTTCCAGGCTTCGGGAAATTTGCTAGTCATGATAGAATGATTTAGAATATGGGTTAAGACAAGGGGAAACAACATCAAGAATAGGAATGACATCAAGAATAGGAATGACTATAACAGGACTATAACAAAACAACTTTTTTATTGGCTGCCTGTCTGTTTGTTTCGTCTAAGAACCATAAAGATTCGGCCGATTTTGACGGCATTTTTGATTACTTTCGCAGGAAGTACTACGCTACTACTACAAAGCTACTTTATATTTAGAAAATCTACCAATAAAGGGGTGAAAAAGATTTTTTGCATTCGATTTTGGCTACCACTAATTTATAATTTCCTTTATTACAAGTTTTATGCCGGTTACTAATACTATCACTTGATAACACCGTGTCACTCTTTTTTACGACACGACATAGCATCACGACACGACACAGGAAGGTGCCACTTTGCCACGTATCGCGTGTTTGTCTTTTGGCCCTAAGAGATTTAGTATATTGCCTAAACCCGCCCGCAAGATTATATGCTATAATAACATCACGCTTCAACTCGCGAAACCGCAGGTAACATCTATTAACTAATAATTCCTACAGCTCTCTAAATCCCTCATCATTTGTAATAAACAGTTTATTTGAAAATGGATAGCTAAAGCACACAGTTGTGAACATTTCAGAGCTCGGCATTTCACTGGAAAGTTTATTGCCGTTTAATAAATTGCTACGTAGAATTTGTAACAAAACGTAATTCTCCGATCCTCGCTCTCACCTGCATAACATTCACAAAGTTCACAGAAATATTATTCCGCCTATTAATATTTGCCTCACTGATTTTTAATGATGGCAATATTACAGTTGTAATACAACTGTAATATTAAACGGAAAACAATACAGAGATGTTTTGTAAACTACCCTGTGACACTCATCCCTTCATAATATCATAAGGTTACTAATAGGGTAGTAACTTACCTAAAGCAATGTTTGTGATTTCTTTTATAAGATAATAAAATGTTGGACTTTTCGGCGTGGAAACTACGGAGATAAAGGTGGGCGAAAGGTGGTTTTTTGTCCTTTTTTTTTAGGAATGTATGTATTAAACTCTTTCATATTGAAGGTCCAGGAAGCTCTCGGTCTATAGTTGTTTACAAAAAAACTTTTGTTCTACTACTTTGTTTTAACTCGATAGTTTATGAAATATTAAAGGTTCAATATTTTACTTGTTACTACTCTGTAATGTAACATCGGCAACATAGCGCGAACCCCGACTCTGCGTGACACTGACCCGACTAATGACCAGGACTACAAGGCTGAGAACTTTCTGGTATGTTTTATTTAACCCTGTATTTCTCACTCAATTGCAATCAAGTCGTGGCGAAAGACGTTTACACGCATTCACCGCTAAATACCTTCAAAACTTCCTCTATATAATGGTCCCCGCCCGTAAGTCGTACCGTAAGAGTTTGTTTCTAACCATTTAGAAAACGGAACGATAAATAATAAAATGAGAACCATTTGCGACTTGTAGGATAAAGGTTTATCACTGCTCGAACCGAACCCTTTCCTGTTGAGTATGGATAAATAGACCTCATCGTAGTGAATTGGGTATAATAGACCCTACTTAGCTACCAAAACAAAACCCAACTGTACATTGGTACATGGACAGTGTTACAAGCAAAAAACAGAAAGGAAGAACAGGTGATTTTCTGGCCTCTTTCTGCTTTCTTTACCGGCGCTATAGTCTCAGACAAATTGTTTACATAATAGATAGGCCCACTTGAAATAAATAAATGTATCGAAATATAATAATTTAATGTTATCAAAATACCTTTACAAACTAATGTATTTTAAATTTTATTAACTATAAAAGGAAATTTTCAAAGCATGTATTCCACTGAAAAGTTCCACAGTACATGTCATAAATTATTACGTAGGATATTTAGTTCAACGAATCAGCTTTTCATTTGCATAACAGTTTACTGAGCTTGTTACTCCGGATATTAATATTATGTTCTATATTTCTTTAACTTTATACAAATTAATATTTCGTTACGGAGTGCCTTATGAATATTATTCAGTAAGTATACATGGATCGTTTATTTCGTTAAATAAGAAAGAAAAACATCCAACGTGTTTCTTAAAAGTTCAAGTTTAAATTAAGTTACGTTATACGTGTATTTTTTTTTATTTGTTCTGAAATTTCAACAATACCTATTACGATTCATGAGATAAAGACAGACAGACGGGTGAACGGACAGCAAAGGCATAGTAACGAGGTCCCTTTGGCACCCTTAGGGTAAGAAACCCTTCAAATATGGTATGATATTGATCAACAAATTGTCATTTGAGCTGACATTTTTAAAGATTTTTTTTATCAGCTTCCCATAATTTACACCAAAATTAGGAAGTTTAACGTACTCAGGGCGAACATTACAAACTCCGGGTTCGTACTGCGAATATCATGATATAAAACCTGATAAGTATATATATTTTCTTATTTTGCCTTAGAAGACTGACTGCAATCTCACCACGTAGTAAACGATAAAGAAATCTAAAGATGATAACGGACTAACCTCTTAGGGGTATTCAAATCCATACCCCTCATCGTTTTCTAAGCATTATCGTACCGCTTGGCGGCACATCTTTGTCAATAATAGTGAACTAACTGCGGCCGAAATCTAAAAACTTTAACAAAATATAATAAAGTTAATAATATTCACAAAATATATTAAGTTCTGATGTTTATGAAATTTTAAACATTATTCAGAAAATTGAAAAAGAAAGTTAATCACTGCAAAGCAAAGAGTAGTTTTCAAAGCGCAGCATGTATTTCTCTGAGCGCTTTATTACTAAGTTATTACGTAATTCCCACTACATGATGCAGTTCTCGCAAACTTACATTTAGTAAGGAGCTTAGAGATTTATATACCGAAGTACTGGTAAAATTTAGTGAAATTACATTTAATTTGGTAGCTATTTTTTTGTGATTAGGTAACTGTCCATTGAGTTATTATATTGCTGTACCTTGTAATTTGTTTTTTTTTCTGTACTCGGAAGTATAGTTACAAAGCTGTTTTGTGGCAGTTAAAGCAATTTAACGGCCGATTGGCGCAGTGGACAGCGACCCTGCTTTCTGAGTCCAGGCCGTGGGTTCGATCAGTGGCGTGCACTTGGTTTCTTACCAGTTTATACATACCCTAAAAATTGCGTAAATTGCATAAAACGGCAAAAATTCTCCTCCTATACGAGTTATATATAAATTTTAGGGTATGCAGTGCTTTCGTGCATGTTTGAAGTGCACGCCACTTGGTTCGATTCCCACAGCTGTAAAATGTTTGTGTGATGAACATGAATGTTTTTCAGTTTCTAGGTGTTTATCTGTATATTAAAATTATTTAAATAAATTCTTTAAAAGTGTCTATTTGAAGTGAGAAATATTTGACTTTGTTATTACTTCATTTTTGTTATATTTTTATTTACAACAATTACATAAAAAATTATAATAATTAATATCGTCAATCTTAATATTAACTCATTTTGCTCCAGCTAGAAAAAAGGTAACAAAGATTGTGAACTGTTATGCAAATAAAAAGAGTATCCTCGAACTACACCATGTAACAGACTCTGCAAAAATAATTTAATAAGCTTTCCAGCGAATTGCGCACTAGGAAATTGTCTCTTAGCGATGAACAATTTTCTCTTTAAAAGAATGAAACAGTTTATTGACTGCCTCGTTTGTATCGTTGTTAGTATGTTAAAATATGGACAGGTATAAGACCGCCATGGCACAGCGGTGAGCGCTATGGTTTTAAATTGGAACCACCGGGTTCGATTTCGGTTAGGGAATGAAACCTATAATATATAACCCATACCCCTGGGTTAAATATAACTGCCATACACCCTAACAGGAATGTAGTAAAATAAAAAAAAAATACTTTTAATGTAATATACATTCAAAATCTCTAAGAGCGTCTTCAATTACTACATAGTATAAAACAAAGTCGCAGACCGCTGTCTGTCTGTCCCAATATATGCGTGGATCTTAAAAAATACGCAACGGATTTTAATACGGTTTTTTTTATAGATATAATTTTTCAAGAGGAAGGTTGATATGGCTTTTACTTAACTTCTAATATTCTTATCTTGTCCTATTTGTGTGGTTTACAGAAAGTTTTAAAGCGAATATTTTAATCCGCTTTATTCCTATCCCATAGCAATTTCGATAACTTTTTGCAGTGGAAAGCGACCATGCTTTCTGAATCCAAGGCCGTGGGTTCGATTCCCACAACTGGAAAATGTTTGTGTGATGAACATGAATATTTTTCAGTTTCTGGGTGCTTAATTGTATGTTATAAGTTTTATGTGTGTATATTATTCATAAAAATATTTATCAGTCATCGTAGTACCCATAACACAAGCTAAGCTTACTTTGGGGCAACATGGCGATGTGTGTAGTGTCGTAGTATATTTATTTATTAAAACAAAGCTGCTGCGATGGTAGTACATAAGCGCCCAGAACCAACACGTTAGAAAATGCACCCCAGCAGGGCCAGCACGGTCAGGAGACAAAAATGATATCCCCCGATTATATCCTAGATATAATTAACGTGGCCACCTGCTAGAGTACGGGATTATGGAATAGGAGAAGTTTAAATAATATAATAATAATAATAATAATAATAAATAAAAAAGTTTTTTATTAGAGGCATATAAACCCATATACCTATCAGCGTTTATATACAAAGAAATCGATGACTTACATATATACTTATTTCAGATGTCATAGGATTTTATTTTATTTTTTGTTCCAGTCTCGATGAACAAACAGCCAATAGTCTAAAATAGGACTCGGCATACCCTCACAGACGACCCTAAGTATTCTATTGTTAGAGTTCGTAATCCTTTCCCAAAAGGATGTTTACTCCCGTTAATTATTACACATATATTATTTGGATATTATTTCCTCTCTTGTGTGGCAATGCTCTGAAACAAATAAAACTGTGGAAGAAGATACATTTATACCCTTTCCCCGGGGGATATAATTGTCTCCTGCCCATGCTAGCTGTGCTGGGAATCGAAAAAGATCGGTCCCGTCGGTAAGCTAATAATCGTTAAGCTCGCCATTTAGGCAGTGTAGAGCAGAGAAAGAGGAGAGAAAAATGAATATTAAGTTAATATTAAGTTATTTTTATTTAGTTATAAAGAATCCTCTATTATTCTCCGGGTAGAGTTGGCTTGCTCTAGAACTCTCTAAGCCTTCTTGAACACTTCCTATCACCCTACAAAATCCATGGTGATTACTATTATACTCCACATACCTTTGAGTATATTATGTAGAACTCTCAGGCGAGCAGGTTTCCTCACGATGTTTTTCTTCACCGAGTTGAAGCAAGTTATATTTTAATTACTTAAAACGCACATAACTTAGAAAAGTTAGAGTTGCGTGCTGGGATTCGAATTCGGCTCCCCGAAGGTGAAGTCGAGCTCCTACCCATAGAGCTACGACCGCTTACAATTTTGTTTTAAATTTATTTATATTTAAACCATACAAAAGTACGAGTACAAGTGATAATGTTTATCATTATATTATAATATCTTATGTATCTTTACTTTACTTTTATTATTTTATACGATTTTATAATGACCATTGCCCAAAAATTCAAAGTATTTTAGTCACAAAGCTTATATACATACAAATCTCTAGTAACAAATAAATGAATACAAAATACATAAATATGATCGTTGAAATATTGATAAGATAACGTCATATTTAAATATATCGAAACCATAGTTTCATCATTAATAGCGTACCTTTAACAAGTGTAGTACCCATAACACAAGCTACGCTTATTTTGGGGCTAGATGGCGATGTGTGTAATGTGTATTGTCCGTAATATATTTATTTGATGCCCGTTTTCCTTTAATTTCCCTTATGCAACATAGTTTAAACACTAAGTATATACTATCTGCGTCCACTTATCGGTATTACGTACTGAGATATTAATTTAAATCAAATTTATATAAATCGAGAAAGGAAAATTGTTTGCTGTCCACATTACGTTGAAAATTTTAATACAGTTTATTACTAGGAACCCTTCCCGTAATGTATTCCAGGAATCGCCTACAATATAAATTGTTGAAGTTTACATGGCTTTATATTCTTAGATAATATTTTTTTTAACTGTGATATCTTAGGTAAATCGATATTAAACAATTTAAGGTCAGATCATTGTGGCCAACAAATTACTGTTGTTGGTACAAATAGAAATAAACATATTGTTAAGTACAGGCCGATAAAACTCAGAGTAAACTGACGCGATTTGAAGGTGAAATATCAGCCAACATTCCTGCTCTCTTTTTTGAAAACTGTCATCCCGACAATCTTTATCGTACGCTTTTCAATGAAATAGAAAGTGCATTTAATAAAGTATTTACTTTTAAATACATAGATTCTAATTAAAAAATGAGGTTTAGTGATTGGGTGACAATAGGCATTTACAAAAGCAGGGATAAGTTGTATGAGCTATATGATGAAAAACAATACAATCAGACTCCAACCTTCCTTGAATATGTAAAAAGTTACTCCAAAACATTTAAAAATGTTTGTAGACAAGCTAAGTCGCTATACATTAAAGATCGGATAGTAAAATCTGAAAACAAAATACAAACAACCTGGAAAATTGTTAATAATGAATCTGGGAAAACTAAATCTCGAGACGGAAATTTTGAATTAATTATTAATAATAATATGGTAACTACTGATACAGAAGTTGCTAGTACTTTTGAAAACTTTTTTCAGAATGTTCCTATTTTGTTAACAGATTCACTAAATTCCTCACCTACTGCAGCTCAGAATTTATTAAGAGGCAACATTAATGAGTGCAAAGTTTTATTTCATTTCAAACATATAGATGCATCGGATATCAGTAAAAACTTCAAGTTGTTAAAATTAAAGAAAACAGGTGATATATGGGGAATGTCGGTAAAGGTAATATCTCAAATTATTCACGTCATTGCTCCTCTTTTAGCCATAATGTTCAATGAATGTGTTGATTTAGGTACTTTCCCGAACCTAATGAAACATAGTAAACTCATTCCTCTATTTAAATCTGGTAATAAAAATGATATAAACAATTACAGACCTATCTCAATCTTACCAGCTCTTAGTAAGATATTTGAAAAAATTATATTAAATCAACTCTTATATCATTTTAATGTAAATAACTTACTACACCCTGAGCAGTATGGCTTCACTAAAGGTCGTAGCACAACGGACGCAGGCGCTAAACTTATAAAACATGTTTATGATGCCTGGGAATGTTCACAGAACGCCATGGGTGTTTTTTGTGATCTATCTAAAGCTTTCGATTGTGTTGATCATAAAACCTTGCTTCTTAAGCTAAGCCACTATGGTATCCAAAACGTTGCACTAAATTTGGTTGCCTCTTATCTCAGCAATAGAACCCAAAGAGTTTGCATAAATGATGCAAAGTCTCAGGGTTCAAATACCTCAATGGGTGTCCCACAAGGCTCGATTTTGGGTCCTTTTCTATTTTTAGTGTATATAAATGATCTACCGTACCATGTCAGTGGAACATGCGACATTGTATTGTTTGCAGATGATACATCTCTAATTTTTAAGACTGATAGGAGTAAAGATAACTCTGACGAAGTAAACCGTGTTATGTCGCATGTGTCGCACTGGTTTACAGTTAACAACTTACTTTTAAATGCAAAAAAAACAAAGTGTGTCGAATTTATCTTACCAAATGTAAAGAAAATTGATAAAAATATAATGATAAATGGTGAATCACTAAAAATAGAGACTTCCACAGTTTTTCTGGGCGTGACCTTGGATAATAAGCTACAGTGGGGTGCCCATATAGATTCACTAGCGGGTAAACTAAGCTCGGCTGCCTACGCAGTCAGAAAAATTAGACAGATTACTGACGTTGAAAAAGCTAGGCTAGTTTATTTTGCGTACTTTCATAGTGTTATGTCCTATGGAATCTTGTTATGGGGTAAAGCAGCTGATATCGAAACTATATTTATATTGCAGAAAAGAGCTGTACGGTCAATATATAAACTTAAATCACGCGAATCCCTCCGTGAGAAGTTTAAAGAAATAGGCATACTTACTGTAGCTTCACAATATATTTATAACAATATAGTATTTGTAAGACAACATATTAGTCTTTATACACAAAAAGTGGACATAAACAGACGACTTACAAGAAATGGTCATAAATTAGTGTCATCTGCATATCGTCTGCGTAAGGTACAGGGATCATTTGTGGGATTGAGTATACGCTTTTATAATATGATTCCTAAGGTGATTTTGGACCTGCCAATGCACAAGTTTAAAGAATTTGTTAAAACACATTTATTAGAGCGAGGTTACTATACAATTGATGAATTTTTTAATGACAAGGTTGCTTGGAAGCATCCGGCTCCGCTTTCAGCTCTCACAAGATAGAAAAATGAATGTTAAAATACAAAATGTAAATTGTTGATGTTGGAAAAGAGCAACTGCTGAGTTTCTTGCCGGCTTCTTCTCGGTAGAATCTGCCTTCCGAACCGGTGGTAGAATCACTACAAACAGACAGACTTGACGTTTCAAAAGTGCTTATATTAGGCCTACTTGAAATAAATGAATTTTGAATTTTGAATTTTGAAAACTATTAAATAATAATGTATTTTCCGACTATACATGTATCCAGTATAATATATTATTATTCGACTATTCATGTATCCAGTACTAGCTGACCCGCGCAACTTCGGCTGCACCTGAAAAAAACCTAGAAACTAATTGCAGGGCTACCTACCAGGTGGACCTGTTTAATTTCCGAACTGTGTTATTCGCGACCGTACGTGTTATTCTATACCCGTCGCAACTTCTAAGCGATAGGTTCAATTTGAATATTTTAAAACTGAATTTGGAGTTATATAATCAAACTTAATATTTATATTACTTTATTTATTTCGCATTTATAATATTAGTATTTAGTAGGATGATACGCATGCATTCGATCGTTGTCCCATATGCCTCGCGACTTGCTGTTATCTGTGAAGAGTTATGTCCTTTATCTCCCACGATAAAAATCAAATAAACAAAGTAGATTTTGTTCCTGTATTAGGAAAGTGTCTTAAGAGGGTTCAATCTCTTAATTCCCTCTTCTGTAAGATATCAGAGCAGCAGGGCTAGAACCGGCAGGAGACAAAAATTATATCCCCCGATTGTATAATCGAGGGATAAATGAGTATAATCTCCAATTGTGCGCCAGTGCTCCGAAAGTTGATAATGCTGTGGGAGAAGATAAATTTTTATCCTTTCCCCCGGGAGATAATTGTCTCCTGCCCTTGCTAGCTGGGCTGTACCCAGCAAAGCCACATTCATAGACAGTTAATGATGATGATCGTTTTCGCAGTGCCCGAACTGGGAGGATTGGGTCGCCGAGCCGGTTGCTCCAGTGCATTCTCCGCTCCGTCTCCAGCAGCTCATCATGACCCAGGTAAGGTTTTTATTTTAGACAATTATATTTTAGTTTTACCCTTATGGCAGAGGCATTTAACCCGAAGCTATACCACTTTGTATTCGCAAACAGTTTAATACCACTGTATTAATTAACGTTTATTGAAAGCGCAATATACTCGTATTGTCTACCGTGCCGTGATTTTGTGTATGCAGAAGCGACAATATACTAACAAAAGCTTAATTATGAGGTTCGCTTTTGGTTCAGTTACAATGAAATTAAATGTCGACCAATTTCATTAACAGTATGACACACTATTCGCTCGTTATTACAATCTATTATTATATGCTGAGTTTTGACATTGAGCCCTGGATTGAATAATAAATGTTACTAGGTTATTTTATTCATATATAAATAAATAAAGTAATCAATATAATCTCTATTGCTAAATATGGTAAGAAAGGCATAAATAACCAGGCATAAATAATTTTGTAATAATTTTATGAATTCGACCAACTTCGTTAATAATTGGAAATGAAAAGTTGTTGATTCTAAATATAAAATGCGTATTAAAATTTCTGAACCGGAAGGATTTGAACCTGTGACAATGGCGGCCTGACCGCTTTACCAACTAAGCTACGGTGCTCATACCATTGACGTCCTAATGATTATGTGCCTTTTTATCAATATTATAGCGACTATAGCATCGTCTAGTAGGAAACATTACAGTTTCGATCTAGTTTTCATCGATCGATGGTATGACAAACGTAGGTAGCTTAGTTGGTAAAGCGCTTAGGACGCGTTTGCCAGAGATTCAAATCAAATCCTTTAAAAATCGTAAGTTCAAAGCCTGTCGGTTCTTAAACTTTTAGATACATTTTAAATTTAATAATTTGAACTTTTGTCTAAGTGTACGTAAATACACTTAAATAAGAATATTGAAATTGTTTAATTTTTTTTTAAAGCTATTTCCATAACACAGGCCAGCTTTGAAAGGTTCATAAACCTATTCTAGGATTGCTTTAAAGAAAAGCCGATTAATAGGATCGCATTAACTTGACTCATTCTTTTTCATTCGATTCGGTGTCTACATTACTATTATTATATATTTACAGGCTACAGGCTTGTAGCCTGTAAATATACTTAGAAGTTCTTTAATGTGTATTATTAATTATACCGAGAGTAGTAGCGAGTGAATATAAGAGTCGGTTTTTTTGTCACTTATTTCTTTCGTCATTCCTAGTAATCATCACGAACCTTCATCACCAGCCTTATACAAGGCACGGGTTCCTTTCAGAATGAGATGTATTGAGGCCGTAGTCCAACAAGCTGGCCGAGTGCGGAATGGCAGACTTCAGAAGCCTCAGGTGCAGGTTCCCCAATGATATTTTCCATCACCGTTAAAGCAAGTGATATAAGTAACATTATTCACAAATTAAAACGCACATAACTCGAAAAGTTAACCACTAAGCTATCACCGTTTACACTCCACACTAATAATCCACACTCATACTTATTTTAAATGAATAAATAGGTACGTTTGTGTGATTGATCGTCTCAAACTCAATAGGTGGGGATACTTTTATCCAAGAATATCACTAAGAAGGCGGACTTATTGCTTGCCGCAATAAGGCCGCCTTTGCATGTCTACATTGTGTACTGTATATTCCTTACTGTTTCTTTTCCTGTATGTTATACGTGCTATAAAGTGTTTCTTCTTCTTCTTCTAAGAAACCGAACCCATACCGTTTTTAGATAGCCTTTATTATCTTTACACGGCTCGCCAGCTAAACCGATGGTTTAAGCAGGTGGTTTTTAAATACCCAAATAAACGTGTACTATTGCTACGGGTAAACAAATGCTACCCTTGACATAATCTGCGTTGCTTTTATATCTTAGGAAAGTTCGCGCCATAATTATATTTCCTAGTTTCATGTTACAGGGAGGTTCGCAGTCTCCACGATATCTCTTTAGCTACACCACTAGTAGCCGGTAGCTTTCACAATTTCCACTCGGTTAAGTAATTAATTCTTTTGCCGATCTCTTTGAATAAATCACTTCGCAGTCAAGTCAACTTGGACATTATAAAAGTTGTCTTTTAAATTTTAAATATCGTTTTCAATGCTGCGCGGCTTCTTTTTTGTTTCCACTTTCGTATTCTGTTTGGTGTTGGAAGGGACTTGCAGTTGTTTGCTTTAATTATAACATATTTTTTGCCTTGTTATTCATATTTCGTTTGTGTTAAGAATCTTGTAGCTTATCAAATCGTTTTAGGGATTGCCACACGTATGGGAAGTATTATGTGATGGGTGGTTACTTCCTTATTAGTCTAGTAGTTGGTATGATTGGTAATATTTTACGCGCTTACGAGGTCCTGGGTCCAGTTTTATGAGTACGGCGATTTCACGCGATGTTTGTCTTAAATCTCTACTCATTTAATAAGAGTGTTGATCTAACAAGTGTTTCATAATGGTAAATAACTGGCGATCATTATTATATGTTAGTCATATTCTTTTACCATTATAGTAGCACAATATCTGAAGTCAGGTGAATTAATCTTTACATCTTATTTAATAATAGGTGCTGCCCGCGTACTTTGTTCGCGTTTTCGGTTTCGTACAAATCCCGTGGGAATCGTAAGTTTTCCTGGAAATAAATTTTGCCTGTGTTACTCTCCTTCCTTTCACCTTACTCAATGCTAAAAATCAAGTTGATTGGATACTTAGTTAGGGCGTTAAGGAAGGACAAATAAACAAAACAAAAGCTGGAGAAACGGCCGAGGATTTTTGCAACAAAACCAAATAAGACCTTACTCGTATGTCTCGTATCTGTTGAATTTATGATGATGATATGTCTGTTTCAAAGTTTAACTTCATATACCTAATATGTAGGAATATAAATATGTATAGCACAATATAGTATTGTACTACATTGTACAATCCAAATATAGGCCACACAAAATAGTATTTTAGAAAATAAATGCCCAATATGTGCGAGCAAAATTCATGATACAAAGTAGATTTTCAACTGCCAATATAAGCGGTCGGTGCTATTCGAATGTTTTTTCGGCGAAAATATTATTTGTCGGGGTATAACACGGTTTATGCTGTTTTCACACCGAAGCGGGGCGGGAAGCATTCGTAAATAAATACCTACTCTGGTATCAAGTAAAACTAACTGCATTCACCGCAATTTAACTTTATTACTGTGCGGATGGTGCTTTGATAACTTTCTTTTTGTCTGTACCATTTCCAAAATTTGTTAGGTCAGCATAGAGATAGATAGTGGCTTATGCTGTCAAGTTTATAGAGCTTTACTTTTTGACTGAAAGTTGTGAAACACACCTTTTAAACTCTACGAAATATACTACCCTGCTACTTTTTAAGCCTAACCTTGCCCGATACAATCAAAGAATGGATAGAAATAAATTACAGATGAATATAGTTAGCTTCGTGCAGTAGCGTGCATAGAAGGTATGTACAGGGTGTGCAGATGATATTAAATTTAAAAAAATCTCCAGTACGAGTTATAATAAGCTTAAGGATAGGCATTGTACGAGTTGTAAAAAGCCTTCCCTTAAGTATTTATAACTCGTCCTGGATATTTTCTTCATTTTATATAATCTGCATACCCTGTGGATACCCCCTCTATGCATGCCACTGGCTTCGTGTAGTGAGGGTCATCATACCATATATAGTTGCCATCGCACCTCATATTAACTCCTCCTTTACAACATCCTTCATAATTCTTCTTCTCCCGGTTATTTGTATGAACGAGCTATCTCTTCCGCCTACGAGACCCTTGCGGTCTGGCGTGTCAAAAACTCCTCTTGATGTCCCTTCATATAACACTATTTTCTACCAGAAATCTTTCTCCGTCCACGTTTCCCACCTATGAAACTCACTGTACATTAGACTGCCGGTCGGTGTTAGTCTGTTAAAAACAGTGTGAAACAGCATTATCTATCGTTTTTGTTGTATATTTATCACTTGTTACTTATTATAGTCATATTTATTATATTATTTTTATGTATTTTTTATATAATTTAATATCTTAAAATTGCTATTTTGCATATTTTTAGTAGTTATGATTTAGTATGTTGTACCTTTATTTGACCTATACCTCAACAGAATCATCTTACTCACATCCTGGAGTAACTGGAAGAGATCTCTTATAGTGATAAGCTTTCCTTTGTACACTTCTTGTATCATATGTTCTCAATCACATTTTTGGTGCATACATAATGTATAAATAAATAAATAACTACTGAGGGAATATAACGAAGAACGGGCAGCAGCGTCCTGTATGGCACTACTACCACCTACTGAAATCACCATCCCGTCTGTCACAAGCAAGGTGATTTTCGACCAATCCTCACGATGGGAATGGCCTTTATTCCAGCAGTGGACGGTTCTAGGTTATTGATGATGATGATGATGAAAAAAGACGGTATAGGAAAGAACCTTGGTAAAAGATATCTTGAAGTCATTAAGATATTAAGATACCATCTCGACACGACCCTGTAAAATTTGTAATTTTGGTGAAAATACAAATATGAAAGCAGCTTAAGCATAAGGATGGTATGTTTTACATAATAATTACGTTGTATACATAATAACGTTTTCCGTAAAAAAATATCCTGTGTTTTTGCTATAATCTTAGGTACCTTAACATCAAAACCATCAAAATTTAAGCATGGAGGCACAATATTAATGAGGAAAAAGGTGTGATAACTCGCGCGTGTAGGTACTTACCAAACATTTTTTAGTTTTTTGTGCATTAATATTAAGTTTCTGTGCGATAAAACAGTAAAACTTTTCATTGAACGAATTGAGCTTTAAATTTATTCCATCTTTAGACAGAGTGTCTAGCACTCTCCAGCCTATTTATAATAATGCGAAGCGGTGATACCCCAGTGGTTAGGACTTCACTTTCGAGGTACTTACCGAGTTCAAATCCCAGCACGCACCTCTAACTTTTTTTAAGTTATGTTCGTTTTAGCCAATTAAAATACCACTTTCTTCAACGGCAAAAAAAAAACATCGTGATGATACCATGCCTGAGAGCTCCCCATAATGGTAACAAAAGCGGATGGAGTCCTGTTAAATGGAATGTCACCAGTCCAAAATGTAAGCAGCGTGGTGGACATCACTTGCTACAACGGTAAAAGAAGGTATCTTAAGAAAACCATGCCTTAGAGGTATAATGGTATCAAAAGCGTGTGGAGTCCACCCAAGTCACCAGTCCAGAATGTAAGCAGCGTAGTGGACGTACGGCTTAAACCTTACTCATTGTGGACCCTGTAGTGGGCTTAGTAATGGGTTGATATGATCATGATGATGATGCAAATAATACCGTCATTCCATTCCGTCCGTCCGTTCCGTCATTATTATTATTTTATATCTTTATAATTAATCCGTCGCTGCGTGAAAGAATGATAAACCAATAAACACACGCGTTTTTGGCACCTTTTAATGTAACTTTTTCTTAGTCGTGCACTCTTGGCAGAGTGGTCGTGGCTGCTGAGATGAATTTCATGGCGCTAGCCATCATCGGATTTCACGGCTTCCCGCTCCAGTCTTCTCCACTTTTGGCGGTTGGTAGCGTTTCGAAAGCATCCTACCCCGGTTGTCTGGGTCAACGATTTCACCGTATCTGTCCAACGAGTAGGCTGTCCTTGCACTACCAATCGACCCCTCATTCCTTGAGACGTGAACCAATTTGACTGAATTTTGGAATGGAAATAGAGGATACCCAGGAATAACACATAGGCTTGCTTTTTATCACGGGAAAATGTACGGTTCCCGCAAGATTCATGAAAAACCGAAAACCGCTGGTTGGTATATCTATATTATATATTGACAGGGATTAAATAAATAATAAATAAATAAATATACTACGACAAGACACACATCGCTATCTAGCCCCAAAGTAAGCATAGCTTGTGTTATGAGTACTAAGATAGCTGATGAATATTTTTATGAATATAATACACATGAATACTTATAATATACATATAAACACCCAGACACTACAAAAACATTAATGTTCGTCACACTAACATTTTCCCAGTTGTGGGAATCGAACTCACGGCCTTGGACGCGGAAAGCAGCGTCACTGCCCACTGCGCCACTCGGCTGTCAAATGGATTGGTTTTAAGTAACAGTTAGATCCAATTAGATCAAATACCTCAGTAGATTTCCGATTAGGTAAATTTAATCTGAGAAATATTGTTTCCAAGCAATCCTTCTGATGTTTATCAATTTGCAAAATTGTTTATGCCAGCCATTTCCCTTTTCGCGGTCGTGAAACCTTATAAAGCTAACCTCGTCAATTTAGAAGGACAAATTGTGTTCACAAGTATATAAGTATACTGACATACACAAGCCCTTATGCTAACTTAGAGTACGCTTTTCATACTTCCCATACTGGATGTATGTGTAGTCCACCAATCCCCACTGGTCCAGCGTGGTGGACTACGGCCTAAACCTTTCTCATTGTGGGAGTAGATCTGTTCCCTGTAGTGGGCCGGCAATAGGTTGATTTGATGATGCTGATGCTAATGTATTAATGCTACTTATATTAAAAATGCAATAGTTAATATGGATGGGTGGATGGATGAATGTTTGTTACTCGTTGACGCAAAAACTGCTGCACCAATTTGACTGAATTTTGGAAATAGAGTATACCCTGGATTAACACATAGGCTAGCTTTTTATCACGGGAAAATGTACGGTTCCCGCAGGATTCATGAAAATCCAAACACCGCTCGCAACAGCTGGTTAGTTTATCAATAGTAACTACTTATAAAATATAAGTATCTCTATGAGATTTTGAAATAAATGCATCTCTTTTATAAATTTAAAATGCATATAAAAAATTTCGGAACCGACAGGATTTGAACCTGCGACTCTCGGGCAATCGCGGCCTGAGCGCTTTCACCAATTAAGCTACGGCTCTCCTACCGTCGGTGCCGAAATTAGTATATGCATTTCACATCAGTCTTATAGCGACTGTAGCGTCATCTAGTAGGAAACTTTGCAGTTTCAATCTACTTTTTTCAAAGGTCCATATTACAATAAGACACGTTTGAAACAAGAGATGACACATTGCTTTTTTATAATATTTGCATTTTAAATTTATAAAATTGATAATTTCTTCAAGTGTAGGTAAAAATACTAATAAAAATTATACAAAAATGCATCATTAAGCTCTTTTTACTGCAAGTGAAGATTCTTATTTCTGCTATGTATAAAACTGCTTAATTGTACCTTGTATCTTACTTCATCATCATCATATTAACCAATGGACGTAAACACCTGGACATAGGCACTTTTAAAGGAGTCACAAAATTCACGCTATTGGGCCGCTTGCGTCCAGGTCCTCTGTTCTACTCGTTTGATGTCGTCTGTCCTAGAGGAAGTGAAACACTGCGTGTAGCGGCGTTTGCCATTGCTACCTCGAGACTCCAACTTCTATCTCCGAGGCGTGTTCTGCCTCGCCCATTGTCGCTGGTTCGCGACTAATTGAGCTATGTTATTCCATTAATTTCAGTCTTAACACAGAAATACTCCGCGTACAGCTTTCTCCGTCGCACGTAGATACTCAGAGTATTTTTAGGAGGCATGCAAGGGGTCACATTTCGTTACTTTTTGTTAATTTTTATTCCACTTCTTGCTAGCCCTTGACTGAAATCTCTCCTGGCGGTAAGTGATGATGCAGGCTAAGATGGTAGTGAGCTAACCTGTTTGGCTAATTCCCTATTTCGCTTCTTCCACGACCTCCCAGAAAATTAGACTAGAAAACATTCAGATATTGTAGATTTCCAAATAGGCAGCCCCTGCCGGGTATCGAACCCGGTACCTCCACTTATGAAACTACAACGCTCACCGTTGCGCCAGGAATGTCGTCAAAGTCAAAAGTCAAAACCAAAATTTTTTTTTTCTGCTGTGTACCTACAGTAAAAGTGTATTCATTATTTCAGCACGTTGCTTCTTGAAAAGATATTCAGTTACACGAATGGAACAACTGCTGTAAATTTGCATCGCGTATTGCTGTTTGATGGCGATTTGTTATTCGTAGCTTTATAAAATGCTTGCGCGAACTTTCCTAGTGAACACACGACGGCAATATGAATTTAAAGTAGACATCGACCTAACTCACTACGTTACATTTTAATATTAGTGATTTTTACTTGTGGCTCATTTCGAGTAAAGTCTGTTTCAGCATACCGTTGCATTTATTCTGCTAGAATATTCAAAAAAAAAAAATTAAAGTATCGTGTTTAACGAATGAGTATTAATAATACCATGTTTTGATTTCATCTCGTATTCCCACAGGAATTATTTTCGAATATCTATAGCAAGATAGATAGCAAATTACGCTTAATTTTTCTAACATATCATAAAATTCCGCAAAGTAACGCCTGCTTCTATCCAATATTCGAATAATGAATTTTCTGAACTTTTGTCGAATTATGATAACCACAATTTTAATACTCATATAATTACATACATTATTATCATAACATCAACTCAATACCGTCCCACTACAGAGCACGGGTCTCCTCCCACAATGAGAAGGTGTTAAGGCCGTAGTCCACCATGCTGGCCCAGTGCGGATAGGTGGACTCAACACACCTTTGAGAACATAATGTAAAACTCTCCGGCATGCAGGTTTCCTCACGATGTTTTCCTGTACCGCTGAAGCAAATATTTAATTTTATTTTTTTAAATTACATAAATCGCACATAGCTTTAAGTTAAGTGCGTTTTTATGGATAAGTAATTACATAGCTTAAACGCACATAGCTTAAAACCACATAACCATATAGCTATGTGGTTATGTGGTTTTAAGCGGCCCCGCGAAAGTAAAGTCGAGGTCCTACCCAATGCGCTTTCATCGTCTTACTCATATAATTAGTTTATTAGAATTGCATAGACGAATTTGGATCATCTGTAATTCAATATTACTTTGATCTAACGACACACCTGACAATCAATCCGTAAAATGGAACTGTTCTTATTGGTTTACATAAAATTCTAACATTAGCTGTAAAAGTTTGTAAGAGTCTGGTAAATCCACCCCTCTTAACACACGCTTACATCGGTGAATTGGGAGACGTTACACGAAACCATTTACATAAGTACGGTGTTCAACTACGTAATTCTTGACGCTGTAAAGCCTGAACAAGAATTTTCCCTGTACGCATACATTGTAACGCTTTGCTGGATTTATTAAAATGCAAATATTTAGCAGGCCTTGAGTCCCATCCGAGTTGGATGACGCAACAAATTGTGAAGCTAAAGTGGCGATGGGCGGGCGCATAGCTCGAAGGACTGATGGTCGTTGAGGTCCCTAGTTGCTCGAGTTGACAAATAGCCTCAAGGGAATTTCAGGGAGTGGCTGGGCACGACACAATCTGGCAAATCTATTCCCAGCACGCGCCTCTAACTTTACATGTGATACAGCTTTTCAGAATACCCTTTTGAGCACTGTTGTGGGCCTGAAATGGGTCGATAATGTTGATGATGAAGTTTCAATAATCCATACTCGAATAAACATTACGTGGTGGCGTGTGCTATATAGTTTTGACAGCATAAATCGGAATCTGGATAATACGAATGACCGATTTTGAAGGTACGAAGGTATTTTCCCCTGACACTGAGAGCACGTTGAGCTGTCGGTCCTGGTACTCTATCACTAGCACTGTTTTATAGTAATCTATATATATGCTGACCCTGACTGAATCTATATATGGTGTACAAAGCCTCTAGTAACTGAAACAAATGTATGGAACTAAACGGAGTATGCAAAGGGTAACGGCGATTTCGAAAATTCATTGCGAGAATCCCATGGCCAGCACGCTACTGGTAAGTTCTTGGTTGTCCAGTTTTTGAAATCGCCACTTTTGTATTTTATTATAAGCTGTTAATTAGCGACTGCCAATTTCATTTTGTAAATATTTCCGATTTAAGGCAAGACGCATTAAGCACATGCGAATGAGTACGTCTTACCTATTGTTTTTATCATTGAGCAATAACATGATGGACATTGTTTTTTTTTTTAATTTAAAACATCAACTAAACGCATTGAAATATTGACATGCCCATATTTTTTAAACTTTTGCAAAAAATAAATTAACAATCATAATCCAATAAAACTTTGAATAAAGTCCAGTGGATAGCATCAATGGATTCAAAAATATAAAGTTACTAGCGGTCCCTAGCGACTTCATTCGCGTATAGGTAACCTTAAATGATAGACATATGCTTTTTCTAGAACTTTTAAATGGGAACAACTTTGTCATACATGATATTATCGAAACTTTAACCGTTTACAAAAGGGAAAACCCCGATTTTGAAACATTCTTCATTAGTGCTTTGCTCCTATTGGTCTTAGAAACACAATCAAACTCTCCAGCTTAGTGATAAGATTTCAGACTCAGATTTCTTCAGCTAGAGATAAGATTTCAGACGGACAAATTCGTACAATTTGGGAACGTTTTTAGCATTATGCTAAGAAACCTTAAACTCGCTGGATAAATGTGTATTGAGCTGTAGCCCACAAATAAGCGTTTTTCCTTATTTGTTAATAATACCCTGCTAATAATCCCCAATAGACCCCGTATATAAGCTGCTTTTTCTGTAATGTTAAATTGAGCGTATCAATTAATTCGTCTTTATTTAAAGCTTAATATCCATGTTGGCTTAATAACCTCAGCCGTGGAACTTTGTTAACGCTTCGTTAAGCGCGCTTCTTGACTGTTTATTTGTAAACATGCTAAAAGGATTAGAAAGAGATGTAAATGTAGTATTTTTTTATATTTCAAAAACTCTATTTCTTTTACTTCGGTTTGCTTCTTGACCATTGATGAATTTCTTAATGACAAGTTAGCTTGAAGGCAGTCAGCTTCGCTTTAATCTTACACAAGATTCAATAAAAAATTGGTTGTCTGTAAAGTCGGCTTACTGACGATAGTTGAACGTGACAACGTCCTTAAGAAAAGACTGATGGTTGCATTTTTCAAAAGAAAATTTTAATTGTATTTGTTTGATAGATATTATCGTTGCTATAAACAATTGACACCACATTCACTTTTCACTGCACTTCATTCTTGCCGTAAACATGTAAATGTATTATTGTATAGAAGCTGTCCACGCGGACGCATCGCTCACTCAAGTAGGAGAGAGACAGATGTCGAACGCGGAGGTCGACTGTGCCTCTTTGTCGCTCGTTCCGCGCTCTCGCTTGCACTTCAAGCCTTGAATGGAACGCCTCAGAGCGAGGTAACGCCGCATACGTCATGTTTTTTCGTGCGTGCAGCCGGCTCCATCGAATTATAAGACGTTGTCACGTCAATAAATGCCAAATTGTAAGTTGTTTGTCATGAGCAACTGATGAGATTTTCGTTCATTAATTAATTAATTTTGAATAATTAGGACCACTTGAGTTTTTCTTAAACTTCACAACCTAGCGCAGTTGTTCACATTATACATAAATCAGCCTTTAAAAACTGATAACAGTCCGAACGTCTCAAGGCATGCGAGTTTCGTGAATATAATTATTGTCTTTTGCAAACACTCCATGCAAACCGCCTTTTCTCGGTTAATTGGACTTCATTATTTTCCTTCCTTCCTTGTTTTCATCGCTTCACTTTGAATGTGGAAATGAAAAGCTTTTCGGGAGTCTCATTATCCTGTGAAGGCGCTGTCCAGTTGTTTGTGTTTACGAAATATCATTACGGGATAAAGAACTCATTTAAAATAATAGTGTTTTTATTAGCAGTTATTTTTTAACCTCCCGACGCAAACATGACGTGGTGTTATATGTTCAACGTAAGATCGTGTGTGTTTTTAAGAACATGTGTGTGCGTGCGTGCGTGTTTGCATGTGTGCGTACGTGCGTGCGTCCGTGTGCTCGTGCGTGCGTGGGTGTGTAGAAAAAACAAAAGTTCCCAATTTATCCAAAATGTGACTCAGATGGTACGAGTATTTTATAGCCAAAATAATACCTGATTTAATTTTTAGTGGTGCCGATTTATTATACCAGGGCATGTTTATAAACCGCACACATACCATTAGCAATTAAATTGACGCATAGAATCATCGCTATCACCTTTCTACAAGGTAAATAAGCATATATGTAAAATTCAAAATAGTATGTATGAATTTGCATTTGAATGCCTAATAACTTTGGTTTTGCTTTTTAAATTATCAAGTTTTCAAAGCTATCTTTAAATTGGCATAAATGGCGGCCAAATGGTATCTTCCGACCTCAGTGATCCGAAGACGGTATTAACTTTGGAAACTACAGCTTAATTCACAGTGATGTCATCTAAGAAATGCTACAAATCTACCCACTACGGGGCGCTACCAATTACGAGATCCCTTTGCAGACATAAATAAATTTATAAATACTTTCCAATTCAAATGTATCAAAATAATAAAGGCACCTTCGTAAATGAAGTGTAGGATTCCGATAAGGCCTTGATGATAAGGAACTGAAATAGGGAGTTGTTTTTCAACTTCCCACGCGGGTTTACTCACCTTCGAACCAGATTATTGCTAAAAATACCAGTATATAAGGAATATACTGGTACTTCAAGTTGATTTAATTAGTCACTAAAATAATTATTTAATGATTCCTACTTTATAAAATTTCTTTCAGGTATCTAATGCCTTCTTGAACAGTTACCTACGCAAACATTAAATCTATTATCAAACCTTTATAACGATGGGTAGGTACTGGCACTTCTCTGTCTAACCTAACATTATTGTAATAAATGCGAAGGTTTTTTCTATTTTATGGCATCTTCCCTCTTTATGCTTACCCTGGCCTAAAACTCTGTAAACGCCACTGTGATTAGATATAATTTAAATTTAGCAAACATTTTTTAAAATATCGCTATAGAAATGCTAGAAAAACAATTTATATAAAATAATATATAATAGGATACATTTCGAAACAGAAGAATTATGTATGTCCGCTGAAAATGTTATTTATACGTCTCACGAACAGATTAACAGGCACTTTGGGATTTTTAAATTGATACTCTTTTAATTTAACGCAAAATTACACTTTCATCATTCGTAATAACGCATATTTACAACCGTAATAAAATTGGAGCGCAGCGAAATGCGATAACAACGGCCTGTTCAAAAGCAAACCTCATTTCTGATATCTCATTTAAAATATTTTCAAATGGTAATTATACTGAATATCATCTAATGTTACGTGAGGCTTCTTACTTTTATAAAGGACTAGCTTTTGCATGCGGCTTCGCTCACGTGAAGTTAAATTTGGATTTGGTAAATTTTAACTACAAAGGTTTAAAAAGAGTCTTGCTGCTAACAGAAAAATATGAACGTAAATTACTTATAAAATCAGAAACTTTCATCCCCATTTGATGCCTTAAGATTTTTCACCAACATTAACTTATTCGATCGTGTGTAAGTTAACTACGATTTATATGGTATCAAAAGCGCGACCTCTAGTTACAATCTAGTTACAAATCAGAGTTGTCACTAAATCTAGCTTTTTCGCTACCATAAAGATCGTACCATATAAACGTTGGTAAAATATCTCACACTTGACACCCAGTTCACCTAGTTAGGGGTCTACCATGTTTAGATTAGTAAATGTTTTCACTCTTCCATTAATTATACTTTACAGTGTAGTAACGAACAGGACCCTTTTCCTGTACTGTTAGTATCTGTAAAATAAGACCTATACAAACGAGTATCAAACGCGATATTCGCTTGGGTTCTGCATCACGATTCTTGCAAGTTTTATGTGAGATTTTTTTAACCTTGGCAGTTCAGATCATAAGTCAAATGCGCTTAAAAAAGACGTAGTTTCAATAGGTTAAGAATAAAGCCGAATTATTAACGTGAGTAAGTTATGAACACTCGCGCCAACTTTCTAGGCAACAGTTTCAGTTTTCAAACCGCACTTAATATTTCAAGAGTTTATTAATGATTTTGTAATTGGGCTGTCGTTTGCATTCACATTCATCCGCTCGGTTACTTCATAAATGTAGAATTATAATGTTTTCAAAAATAGTGTAAACGGCTCAACAATATGATTTCAATTGAAAATATTTCAAATATTAAAGTGAGACCAAGCCGAAAACAATATCTATTTTTAGTTTAGGTGTTATGAAGATCTAAATTTAGGAACATAAATATTGCTCGACTCCACCAGACATAATAATAAATACATAATAATAAATAATAAAGTCTAATAATAAATAGTACAAAGGTTTAATAATAATCAACCCTAGTTTCTAAAAAGCTCAGTAAAACAAATGTCACATTTGACAAGTGTTCGATTTTTAAAGGGCAAAAACAGTGATCTTGTGATAAGAATAGTTGACAAACCCAAATGTGTGATATGAATTCAATGAACTAATCTTATTTTTTACAATCTTATTACTGTTGTATCTTTTGACAACCTTTTTGAATTTTTTAACTAATAGCGGATTAGCTTTTAGGAATAACCTTTATTTTTGATGGACAAGAAAGCATGAAAGTACAACCTGAAATCTGAGTTAGGCATCTACAAACCGTCGATCTCTTCTTTCGTCTTCCTCTACTCCTTGTCCTTTCCAAAACATTAACATTCTTCTGGTAACATTTTCTTCCCTCTGTATTACATTAACATACTATGCCCTATACATAAAGTCCCATAATTTCTGTTACTAGTGCAACTTTTAGCGTCTACATAAACTCATTCCTTATCTGAACAGTCGCATTTCGGTTACATGTACTTTTCATTCATCCGTCCCTTTAACGCCCAACATTTCGATCTATAACGACTATTGTCCATAATCATATTGTCTCTATGATCTTATGGTAAGAGTTTTCCACTGCGTATCCCGAGATTTTCAAACACAACATTACTGCCTATTCCCATTCCATAGTGGGGTGTTTTCTATACACGAATGTAAGATATATTGAGGAAGTTCACGTGCCCGTAAAGCCGTAGGTGTCTGTCTTTACCAGCACCGTATATTTGAAATAAGATGATTACTAATCGTTTAAACTCTAAAATTAATTTCTATGATGTTGAAGATGATTCTATCAGTAAGTAGATAGTCGACCATAAACACGTTGAGCGATCACACTCCAAATAACTATTTCTACAAACTTGCTTCGCTATTTCAACCGTTAAAACTCGGGAATAGTTTGTAAACCGAGATCACTCCGCTCCTCCTGAATTAGCTGCATTAAATGTCGTAAGTAATAAATCCTCGAAAACGTTTTTAGCCGCGCTAGAAAACGACGTTAGGGGTGTTTTGTTAAAGGATTAAACAACATTAACACTTTAATTAACGGTTTTGTAACTAAAATACCAAAAGGATATTTTTGTTACGAAAGTCGTTGGATGTAGAACTGGTTTACATTTCAGATTATAACTGGAGTTCTAGTTCGCCGCTTTGTTCTAGTAAAATCTTAAAATTTTAACGCGGCTATTAGATACCTACAGTAACCGTCTTTTGAGTTGCTTATTAGCAATAGTAATTTTTTTTTAAGAGCTTGCCGTAGTTCTCGATAAATAGAGACGTGCAAAGCTATATTCGTTTTAAACAAATTAATATGAAAGTTTATTTGATTGTGTATGTGTGTAGAAGGATTATTTTTGGGTATATTTTTGTAACGAGCTATTTTATTTGGTATATTTATAGTAACTTAGAATAGATTAGTTAGGCTTTATGCCGATAATATGAACGGTACTAGGTATATGCTCGTATAAAATCCAAGTGAAATAAATTTATTACTACAGTGTGCTTGGTTTTAGAATTTAATACCGGATGTTTTTAATCCTGGACAACCTGGATATTTTATAAATGAGTTTGTTCTCTTGTTCAATACTTTAAAGAGGCGATGAGGATGTGGGTAATATTTGATTACTTATACAGTTTTGATGCACTTGAGTTGGTCGCATAACACCTCCTAAACCGATCGATTTAATGCAATTTTTCGAGTATGTTGAAGTCGGTCCCTGAGTGGTTTAAGAATTTGACTCGTTAGATTGCGTTGCGCTTAGTTTCCAGGTTTTTGTATGTCCATGTCAGGAAAACGACCACCGATACCGCTAGTTAATTTTTTTTTTTTATTTCACTAGCCCTTGACTGCAATCTCATCTGATGATGCACCCTAAGATGCTAGCGGCCTAACTTGTTAGGGGTATGGCAGTTGTCAGCCATACCCTAAACCGTTTTGTACGCGGCTAAATTGGTGCCACGTCTTTGTTAGGTAACTATCCATCCACCCGTAGAGACCAGAGATAAATCAGAAATTATAGATTCCCTAAATACCCTTTCCGGGAAACAAACCCTTATAAGACCTTAAAACTCACCACTGCGCCAAGGAGGTCGTCAGTTAAATACGAGTATATAGTACGAAGTTAAACTGTTACATTTTAGCAATAACACCGCGTGTTGTAATGATGCTATGATCCACGTGTTTGCCCTATTTAGATGTGACGTAGTAACAATGCGCTGTGATTGTTACTTTAAGTTTATATGTTTACGTTTACGGTTCCATTCATGTGCAGTGTCATGCTAATTTAATACATAGATGTGTGCGTCTGTGCGTCTGTAGTATCCCGAACGAATGAAATGTATATGATTTTGTTCTTTTCATTTGAAAGATGAATTAATGAACTTAGCCATGATATCACAAATCCAAAATAGCCGCCACCACAAAATGGCTAATTAGTTATTAGCCATTTTGTAGTATATCATAGCTAAGTACTTTTCTCGCAATTCTCTTAATAAAGGTATAGAGCGCATCGTCATAGCTCCTGTACAATTATAAGCCGCCAAAAGTATAGAAAATATTAAATCAAATACAACACAAAACTATTACAATAAATAAACCTGATGCATTCTAAGATGGTAGTGGGTTAACCTATTAGGTAGTGTCGCAGTTATATTCACCCCTCGATCCATTTGTACGCGACATCGTAACGGAACGCTAAATCGCTTAGCGGCACGTCTTTGTCTTAATTCCTTAAAATAATTATCTTCGAAAACACCGCTTAGTAAAATTGCATATTTTGGCTGTAGTATTACCACAACTGTATTAAACAATACAATAAATGACTGTATGCAGTATAAAAATTATAATGGTTTTATTGTTTTTTAGTTTATGGCTTAGGATCATAAAATTCAAGGCAATATCTACTATAAGTTACTTAAGAAACAAAGCGATGTCTAGCTTAATTCAGGATTTTTAATAATTAACAGTTCAAACATTTGCAAATTATAATAGAGATGCAGGCAACTGAAGAAGCTTTTTATTTTTTTAAATATCTTTATCAATAAAATGTAACATAAATTAATAATATAACAATCATCATACCGAGAATATATAAAAAAAACTCCGAGGTATTTACCAACACTTACTTTAACAGTCAGTTAATTATTGACAATTATAAAATACCCCTGTTATTACTCAAGTTTATTACCACAATAATATTGTGGAGCATAAGAATTAAAAATGCCAAAATAATTGGCGACTATAAAAACATTCGTGCATAATGTTTCACTAGATTGCCCGCGACGTTGCCTAGTGGCTAAGCATGTTAAACTACGTATCACGAGGTCCTGGATTCGATTTCTGCGTCAGGCTATAAATTTGTATTGAGTTTTTCGGACGAAATAATTTCAATATCAGCCCGGAGTGTTTTAAATTGGCATTGTCCACGCCCGTGGCTCGGAGAGCAAATCAAGCTATCGGTATTAAGCATGTGATAATAATCAAAAAATAACCCGCCAACCTGCATATGAGCAGCTTCGTAGTTTTATGCTCTAAAACTCTCGACTCCTATAAATGAGACGATAATAAGCTAATCCATGTTGGAGACATCGTTCTCTGCAAATTGTATACATGCGAAAGTTGCTGAGTGAAAGAAGACAAACTGACAAGCTCACTTTCAGATTTATAATAGTACCTAGGTGTTTCGGAATACAAAGTATTATTCCATCCATATTTTTATACCAAAATATTTTAACATTGCTACCAATATCATCAAAATTATTTCAGCTATTCAAGCGTTTAGAAGTCAACACATTTTGGCTCTATACAGACCTCACGGGAGCCGTACAGTTTTTCGGTTTAAAAAGAAGCCTATAAAACTCCGGCCCATAAACTAACTTACTTCAAATACGTAGGAACAACCAATAAACTTACTATAGCATGAATAATATTAATATAAATAGATATTGGAATTCTCTTTTAATTTAAAAACACCTGATAACATAACAACAACATCTACTCGTACCAACGATTTTACATTAAAAAAAAGTGCTAAGCGAGTGCATCAGACAGATGGTCGAAGATCTACATAAATATTAGCTTAGAATACCGAGATACCCCAGTATAATAAGAAGCTAAGGATACGAAGAAGTCGCTCGGCACACGTCTGCATTGATTAGTGGGTACAGCGGTTAGTGCCTACCATAAATAACAAGTAATTACTTTGATCAGCCGAAGTGCGGCTTTTTAAAAATATAATTGTCTCTTTCACTCTATCTTAACTGCGTTCACTCGTTTTAATTGGCGTTTTTGAAGTGAATTACCTTAATTTACCGGTTAAACTGGATAAGGAGAGTGCCCTGTCAATGTTACTATGGCCCCGGACACTATGTTCGTGAATTCGTTCAAATTTGAATACATAGATGGCGTCATCGCTCATAACTGTGCAATAGTCTATGAGATTGATAATAATAATAATAATAATAATTTATTTATTTCATATATGAAAATGGATACAGCAGGAATCTCCTAATGGACACAGTGATATTCTATTGATTTGTGCACAAAGGAGTGCTTAAACACTCGCACTAAGGTAACTTGTGTTACGAGTGTCGCCACCTTCCTTCGGACCCATTACAACAACGTGAAATTAGGCGAATACAATCATCGCAATGCATAATAGATAAAAAACAAAAATATATACATTAAATTAATTACACTGATATGATTCATTTTTTTTTTAATTACATTGTGGTGTGTGTGTATTGCTTGTATGTCAAAGTTTTTAACCACGACGTATTTGCTTGCATTGAATTGCTTGCATTGAAATTTTGTTAATTTTATTACATATTCGAGCACCTAGGTACCGTAATGATAGAGAAGTAGCTAAATACATTTATTTATCATCAGTCAGTCAGACAGATTCTTAAATGAGTTACCTTACGTAATAGGTGAGAAATTTTGTTGTGGTTGGTTTCTATATTGAATTGAAAAAACGTGTCTAACTTTGTCTAACTTTGAAGAAAAATAACTTTCTAAGGCAGACTTGGCGTTTCAGAAGTGCTAATAGAGTCAAACTACTTGGAGTAAATAATTATTAAAAATTTTAATAATTCAATCCTATTAGGAATCGATTTCGTAATGAACAGCCTTTACTATAATCCGCTACTAGTCAAAATCAGTTCAGACTTTCAGACTACTTTTTGAATTATGCTCTAATCTAGTCGTTCAAAAATAAATTTTTTGAAGATTGTTTTTTTTCTTATGAACAATAGATCTAGGCAGGAGGCCGTTATTTCCAAAGCACAGACCGAGAGGTATTATGTGAATTGTGTGTTAAATTGTAACAAAAGTACAGCTGTTATTAAAACATTATAACGTCCACACGAAACCGTATTCATCAAAAATTATACCGCATTAACAGGTGCTTTTGGTTTTTAAAAAGGATAATCAAGTTATTTTATGCAAGAATTAATTTATTTCATGTTTTCGGGCTAAAGTATATTTACAGTCGTAATAAAATCAGAGCGCAGCGAAATGCTGTGGCACCGGCCTGTACTGGGACAAATCCCATTTCTGACATCTCATTTAAAATGTTTAAGCGTGCGATTTTAATTGAATCGGTATTCAATGTTGCTGAAACGAATGTATGATGATGATATTGTGAAATCGCATTACTTTATACTCAAACCAGGCATGCCTAACTTCGACTGTAATACGTAATTTCTGGCGCAATGGTTAACGTTGTGGTATGCTAAGTGGTTCTAGAGCTTTTTGCGATGTAGCTCGTCCAGGGAAGTAATACCTCTATGCTTATTTTTGCCACCATCTAAAGCGCATTGCTGCCAGTGTAGTTGCAGGCACACGGGGTGTAGATGGTAAACATCGGACGGTAGTTTTCGACTTAGTGGGTCAAGACAGGTCCCGGGAACAATCCCCACCAGGGGCAATTTAGGAATTCATGTTTTCTGAATTTTGAATCTGGTCTTGTCTGATGGGAAGACTTCCCTTGGTTAATGACCCCCCCTACAGACAAAACCGGCTGCCATGCGATATAGAGTTCCGGTATCATCTTCACCAGCTTCTTCACCAGTCCTCAAAATGTTCTCCACTCCGCTTAAGCCCGGTATCCTGAACTTGTTTCCTTATTGCTTCCTTTATTGTAACTGGTTATATCCGGATTCTTGATTTTAGTGGCAAGGTTGACTATGTGCGATGTTATTCCATGTCTCCGTATGAAGAAAACTAGTTACTGTTTCAACAATATTAAATCCATGGCAATGATTACCAAAAACAATATTGGTTTTTCTGATGCTGTTACGGAAACATAAATCGATGTTTTTTGTCTTTTATAACAACATTTTCCATGTCACGATTGTGATGTCACGTTGCAATACCCATTAAAGCTACCAAGGTATCTGCACGTGGACCATTTACCGTTATGAATAAATCGTAGGCTCAACCGCCGATTCGGCTGCCGACGCGACCTTTCCGGATTTATTATTTCCCCACTTCATATTTCGGGTGTTTATTAATGATTTTGTAATTGGGCTGTCGCTTGCATTCGCATTCATCCGCTCGATTACTTCGCATGCCAAAAATGCTGAATTAAAATGTGATTAAAAATACCGAAGCCACATCGGCACACACTCTTTTCTGTTCTTTATTCCATTTATTTTATTTTATAGGTTAAAGTTTTGATAAAAAATATTTAGTACGTGGACTACGTATTAAATATTTTTTTTTTATCCTCGAACTTACAAACGTACTTCTTCGAACTACGTAAGTACTATAAACCAATTTTTTCCACTTCACTGACCGACTATGCATCGATAAGTTGTCGAGAAGTTGATTGGTTCTTTAGTTAGGGTGTGAAAGAAGAACAAACAAACAAACAGACATTTGCATTTATAATATTATAGTAAGAATAGTTAGGATTTCAAAGTATAAAACAGTACATCAGCCGTAAAAACTTTACTTCACATATCGGTTATAATTTTCGAATTGCCCTATCCAGACTATAGATAAGATGTGAGTTGGAATTATTGCAATTATTGAAATGAAGCGCATACACGAACTGAAAGTCCCATTGAAACGAAATCAAATCATTTCAAAGAGCTTGTGAAAGCTGGAATCGTACCGCAGCATGAATGAGTGATCATTATTGCTTCATTACGCTCGTAAGTCTTCTACAAGTAGGCACTTCGTCGTACATTCTCGCGTATTCATAATAATTTATAATACAATCGCAAATAAGAAAAATCTTTAAAACAATCGCGGCATTTGGTAAAATAAATTCATGAGAGCAATTTTGCGGGCATCTTGCTCCGTTCCGAAAGGGTTGCTTGACTTATATTTGACTCCCAGTAAGTTTCAGGTACTAAATTTGCTCTCTGACTGCCTGTTCTTCTTGGTTTTCATTGTTGGGTATACTGAGTGAAGATTAGTGTTCATAACTTTATGAATCACGTTAGTCAAGGACAACATTTTCTTGTCGTGCATCATAACTTTCTATGCTGCACGACTGAGTAGAGTTTAGTGCTAGACTTGAGATAATGTTATTGCGACAGTGTTTATCAGAGCAACAGTGAAACTAATTGAAGCCAAATTGGCTGATCTGACAAGTGCGACATTATACCATTATCTTATCATGGGGCGCGTCAAACGGACATACTCCGGGCCTCTTGGGTCTTTTTATGCGCCCTTCCCCTCACTCTGCTATAAAATTGGCCCAATGACCCACTTAAGCATTTTAATAATGGCGTTTATTTTTCGGGGTACGTTATAATCTGATTGCTGTGAAAATCATGCCAAAAATCTAGCAACATTCACAATAATTATTATATTATCTTGTTTCTCTTAGCATCTTCATGCTATTTCTATATTAATACTTAAGCGTTTTTACTCACATTTGGAGGAAATATCAAATATTTAAAAGAATGCATAATAATTGGTGATATGAGAACCCTGGTTTAAATGGCAAAGCACTCAGGCCGTGATTGCCGCAGAGATACGGATTCGAATACTGTCGGTTCTGAAATTTTTATAAAAAATTTTAGTTGTTTGCAAATGTATGGGATCATATTTATCGGAACTAAGAGGGATTCAAATTACCCAAGTTGACAGGCAAAGTTAATATACTGACGCCTATTATTTCATCACGCTGCAATGTCAACACGATATATCGTCAGCTATAGAAATCTGTGGAAGAATATTATTTAATGAATTTAATGAATATTGAAACGAGAGACCGATAGTAGCAACACAGAATTTGTATGTTATATAGAGAATATTAAAAAACCTAGCAAGTTTATGTTGAACCCACTAACGCATTAGCTAACGGAAGAACATGTTTTAAAATTGAGTGCATTGGACTTGTTCGTTTTAACACACTCAACGAGTTCTAACACTAATTTCATGAATAGTTCTAGTCACTGTCGCTTGCGATTGGGTCCACATCGACGTAGTTAGTACGAAACGAAAAAAAAGGGAATGAAAATGAAATAAAATTGACTTATTGTTCCACCCACACTAGGCAAGACTTTGTTGTCCGTAAAAAACTAGTTGGTATATTTCTCTTAAAGAATTAGTAAGGAAAAAGCACTGAGTACAATATTTCATCATCATATCGAGCTATTAGCAGCCCACTACAGAGCACGGGTCTCTTCCCACAATGAGAAGGGGTTAAGGTCGTAGTCTACCACTACCTTTTGGTATTGGTATGATTGGTAGACTCCATATACCTTTGAGAACATTATTTAGAACTCTCAGGCATGCAGGTTTCACGATGTTTTATTTCACCGTCGAAGCAAGTGATATTTTCAATTACATAAAACGCACATAACTAAAAAAAGTTAGATTAGCGTGCGGGCATTCGAATTCGGCCCCCCGAAAGTGAAGTCGAGCTCATTACCACTGCGCTATCACCGCTTCTATTATTCTGCAATAGCATATTCAAATTAAACTTCAAACATTCTTTATTCATGTTGGCCTTTTAGAGGCGCTTATGAAGCGTTCATACATATAAATATATCTTTAAACTATTTTCCAAACATGAAACACTAGGCAAAATTTTGTTGCCCATAAAAAAATTGACGGGTATTCCTCGGTAACAGAAGTTTTTAACAACGAATTAATAAGGAAAAAAGCATTGAGTAACAATATTTCTGGGATAGCATATTCAAATTAAACTTCAAAATTTATTCATGTTGGCCTTTCAGAGGCGCTTATGAAGCGTTCATACATATAACGTTATCATTATTGTAAGGTGATGCTAATAACTACATTCGTCAACTTAAAACTAAAGTTAGGAGTGTTCCCAACGCGCCCTGAGCTATGTGTTAGTATGAACTTTGAAAGCACGACAATGGCCTACTTAAAGGTATCAAATCAAGTGAAATTAAAGCTATTAAATACGTACACGTTGCGCAATTAATTCTCCCCCACGCGCCATCACGTAACCAACAACGTCATTCACTTTATCGTCATCGGAATCTCTGACGTCAAATGTAACTTTGTCTATAGCTTTAAGGCAATCCTTTATAAGAAGTTATTTTAAGACAACGCTCGTTTATTGACGTACCTATCTACAATAGCCAAGAAATAAAGAAGGATTGAATGATAGATAATTTTCTAGAACCTGCTTATAAGCGTAGCCTAGCCTTCATTAAGTCGCTTTCTTAAAATGCATTCGTAACCGTTCTATCTAATAAGTTTGCTAACTTTTCCATCTACTATTTTGAACACATAAGATACTATCCAGTATCTTAACTCTCTTTACTACGTAAACCTTTTGTCCTTCAGATGCTAGCTTAACTATCACGTGCAACTCTCGCAATGTAAGTAGGTACATTATATTTGCTTAACTTTTCGCATTTCACTTCGGTGGTAAAGTTTATATACCAACTCAACAGCTTAGCTTCGCTGCCTCGGAGAACTTATAGTTGAATAGTGACCTTATAAATAAGATGCGTGTTATTTTATTCTTTAACTCTATGAAGCTTTAAGCCATACAAGAACAAGTTATAGTATTCTAAAGGTTTATTGTATGTTAAGGTACTAGGTAATATGACGTGAAATGACGGCCGATTGGCGCAGTGGGCAGCGAACCTGCTTTCTGAGTCCAAGGCCGGGGGTTCGATTCCCACAACTGGAAATTGTTTGTGTGATGAACATTAATGTTTTTCAGTGTCTGGGTTTTTATATTTATATTATAAGTATTTTATGTATATTACCTTTTCATAGAAAATATTCATCAGTCATCTTAGTACCCAAACACAAGCTACGCTTACTTTGGGGCTAGGTGGCGATGTGTGTATAGACGTAGTATATTTATTTATATATTATTTATAATATATATTAGTTTATATTTTAGTTTATTTTATATTTATTAATCATATTATGTACCTATGATGTATTTGTGTAAATTACTTATGAATTAGTATGTAGTTATTAGGTCGCTATTTAGCTTAGTTATTTTACTTCTTTCATGCATGTTATGCATATTATATATTTATATATTAAGTAAATTTATTTAAATTATCTATGTATCTGTATCTATACATTTTGGTATTTATTTATATATATCAACACTTTTGGCACTATCCCGTTCTCTTCCTGTAATTCCTGTCTACAAAGGTTGCCTGTAAGAGATTGCTTGCAATAAGGCCGCCTTTGCATGTCTACATTGTTTACTGTATCTTTTCCTGTATGTTATATGTGCAATAAAGTGTTTCTTCTTCGTCTTCTCCTTCTTCTTTCTTTCTTCATGAGGTGTATTAATCAAGTGTTGTAATAATAAAAGTTATTGAATAAATGTACGAGTACCTGCTATCTGTTTCCTGTTTGAAGACAATATGACACATGCCTAGTAACATTTAACTGGAATTGGAACCGAAACTTTTTAGCACCTACTTCTGTAGTATGAAAGAAAATGCAAGAAAATTCTCACTACAATTGAAATACATAAATTTGTCTTTGTAAATGACGACCAATTTTTACAAACGTGTATGTAGCTAGTGATGATTAAAAGTCTTCAAAATGGTTGCTATGAGCAAGGATTGAGAACACTCACTTATGGGCTATGCTCGGAATATCTCTACGTGTTCAAATCAAACTTGTGGTAATCAGACGAAGAATTTTAGTTACGGCCACAGCGCAGCGTGTTACAATGCTGAACAGCTAAAGTGTCAGCAATGTACGTCCATCGTATATGAGGATTGTAATATGGCTGAATTCAGTCAGGAATGCTGTCCTGACTGAATTCAGCCATCAATCTCCAGAGAGCTTTTTTAAGTACACGGAAGATTTTATAGTGCATATTGGTTCGCAAACACAGGTCTATTCCCTCAAAGTCCGAGGGGACGACACAACCGAAAAGATATCAAGCACAGGACCGACAGCTTAACGTGCTCTCCAAGGCTGGGGGCGGATTAAACTCCGAATCAGACTCCGGAATTTCTTGATCCCACCAACAGCTACCGCTAACCCCAATAATATTCATTTGACAAGGGGGTCCAACCCTTCGGGATCTTCATTCGAAAATGCTTACCTCGGCCAACAAGGCAGAATATATTATGATGATCATCAAACACACCACAAACAAAGCATGCTACATGTGCCAGTTTGGATCCAGGCTTACATTAATACGAGTACTTTGCGGTTCGACCACTGACTCTGTTATATCGGTTACACAGCGATAAAACTGGAATGTTCGCGATATTGTCTATACATTGTTATAAGTCGTATTTTCCCATAATGGTACCCAAGTCTTTTAGTACTGCTTACCTTTTATTACATAGAGCCCTAATTTGGCATCTATTTTGCTATACTAGCGCCTAAAGACAAAAGTCTTGGAATAGTATTAGTTGTCCGAGATGACTTATGGCTCACGGGTGGCCACGGATTTTAAATATTCAAAGAAACGAAGTTGTAAATGTAGCTGTCTCCTATAGAATGGAGATTAGATAAAAAGGTATTTTTGAGCACCTACCTAGAGTACGTAAAAGGGAAGCTATTGTGCTCTCCTGTATATTTTTCAGTTTTAGCGCATTACTATGAAACTGACGTTGTCTTATGCCTTGAAGAGCTCGCCAAGTCGTCAGATCTTAGTTCAAAGTTTAGAATACAAAATTATTTTTATGTTGATGATCCTCAAAACTTAAATCTCGCAACAGCATGGAGGCTCTATGCTCTTAATACCTCTACACCCAATGATGCCTTTGCCTGAATATTAATATGATGGGATATAACATGATAATGAAGATGCAAAATATAAGACCGCAACGATCACCGCTGTACTGGTGAGATCGTCAAAATGATGACGACATAGGAACTCGTTGTTATAATGGGTCAATGAAATGAATTATTAACATTTCACACCCATCAACAGCGAATTAACCTCGGTTTCAAAATAAACACGAGTTAGCGAACAGCAACCTAGAGCAAGACAAAACCACATTAGCGTAATGCCGGCTAGGTTATTTGCTTTCTGCTCTATTCGCCTTGTCTGTATCGAGGTTTACAGTCTCTTTGAATAATGTTTTACGTGTTTTATGTTCCACAAAAGTACCGTATCGGAGCGATAATAAAACCGTATTTTTGGATATCAACCTTGAAATTATGTATGTCTATTTATACATAAGATAAGCCGGTACATATTTCACGCCTAAGTATACGTTTTACTTACTCCTTATTCTTTTATCAATTAAAGCCCATATACCATTTTCGATCTCACTACTTCATAATATAAGACCAACTCAAAAGCCCTTAAACATCCATATGCTAGTGTGTTTCACACACACTATAGTTTTATTATTATCTTACTGCTTTAGTCATAGTAATATATTTGACCATTTGACCTTAAATGCAGCTTATATTATGGTTGTCACTCCGTATTTTTACGATATAAAAGAAGGAATACGAAGTATATGATCTATACATAGTAACTTACTACATTTTACATAGCACCGACTTCAAAATATTGTAGAAATTATTTATTTCCTGCTTTTTAGTTGTATAACAAAGTCGGTTCGTATTTGTCATCATTTTTTATTAACAGTGATATGTACTTTAAGATGAAATAATAAATATAGCTTTTTCCGAAGCAAGGGCGTTAATGCTTGAGAAGTTCTCCCGGCACTTCACCATCAGCTCCTTTATTGTGATGAGCATAAATTGCTTAGCTAATATATACCATACTAGCTGTCCCGGCGAACTTCGTACCGCGGATAATTTTTTTTTGATGAATGTTATATTTTAATAATTATTATCCTATTCCAGTCTAAGAGGAACCCAAAAAATTAAATATCATAAAAATTGGTCCAGCCGTTTTTAAGTTATAAATGGTGTAACTAACACAACTTACTTTTATATATATAGATTCGAAGCTCAACCAGTGTAATACTTATTAATATGTAGTTCCGGTGCCCATCCGTGGTCTTCATCATCAGTTTTACTTGACCAAATGGTGATTTTCGTTAGAAAGTGCCCAAACTACTTTAAAATATGTATACTCAAATCGCTATAGGTGTAATATTTGAAGAGTTCTCTCAATTTCTCCAGGACCCCTTCAACATATTGACCTGATGAAAATGGGACCATGAGGAGTACCGAGCTAGCAAACATCTCTTTTCTTTGATGTCGGTTAAAATGCTCTTAACGACAATTTTTACTCGGAGAGCAGAGGTCATTGATAATACAAACACTGAAGCTATAGATATGCGTGGCAAAAAAAATAATTAGTCAAAAAATCTCCGTTTTTTATATTGATGTCAATATCGATGTTTTCCAAATAACACCCATTCCAAAAGATAAACAAAAGCTTGTGAAACATTCCAATTGTTTGATAAAACGTAGAACATAACACCAAAATAAAATCACCGTGTCGTTATTTCGGTGATTCAATTTGCCATTCCTCGTATACGTTCGACTTCGTAGTGCTGAGGTTAACAGTCTGTTTGAATAATGTTTTGCTAGTTTTATATTCTACGTGAGGGCCGTTGTATCCAAGTGATACTAAATCCGTATTTTAGGACTATAACCTTTGACCCACATCTGAGTTATTGCGAGGAATACTGAATTGTTTTACCCTGGAATTCTGAATGCGGGCTTTATTTTAATAAGGTTTGTTCTTTTTTTTCTGTGATAGCTTATGTATGCTTAACTGTTTGGGAGGTAAGCTCTTACATCTCATTTCTTTAAAACTTGCAATACAATACAAATAAGTACCGATACTTACAATTCGAAGTCAATTTTAACATTAGACTTCTGGCACTTAAATACTGTGTAATATAATAATTGGATAGAAGCAAGCATTTGACTTACACTTATCACTATGTTGAAGCACAATTTTATTTTCGCTTTCAGAATAGCTCATTAGTGTGTACGCAGTGCTCGCTCGCTTGTTCCACTTTTTGTGTGTTTGTATTCTAATGGTGTTTTGCCTTTAACACCCGAACTTAAGTAAAAACTTTGCTTCTTCATCGATAAACTCTGAAACTACTAACAATTTGAATAGTTCTTTCACTACTCCAAAGATATATTATATAGTAAAAAAGTCTATATTCCAAATTGGATAGAAGCTTTAATAATTATTCATTGTAAAGTCAACATCTCCTGAGGATGCTACGGTTTCGGAGCGAAACGTGCGTAGAGGGTACATTGCCGAAGATCTGTTTTGTGTGGAGTATAAGGATTGAAGAAATTATAAATTACAACACACAGATTCTCCTGCTTTTCGCGGAGTATAGCAAATTAAGCTTTATTTTCATACTATATTCCATTTCAATAGCTAATACTAATAAGATTTCAGCCCGAAATCATACTATTACAGAAATCTAGCAGGAAGAAAAACCGCTGCCGAGCTGTTTAATCCACATACATTGATTTGTTCAGCGTTTCCCTTTAATAAATATTTAAAAAAAAAATAGTTTATTTCGGTAAGAAACAAAGTGGTATCAATAAATCGCTGAAGCCTTCTTTTGAGTATTACTACCCCTGTGTCAGAAGACTCCGCTCTTCCATTACAATTAAAATAAACTTAACAAAATACATTAAAATGAAGGTAGGTAAACAAACAAAACAAGAGATATAATGATATAAAAAAGGACAGACATGTTATAAAGAAATTTAGATGATAATAAAAATTACAACCTATTATATACAAAATAAGTAATTTTATTTGTTGTTATTTAAAACTATATCTTACATATCAGCAACGATATCGCATTATATGTCGTAAATAATGTGAAACACAAAATTAGAAAAAACAATAAAACAACAACGACACTTTGTTGATTATATATGCTTTGTCCCTAAGTTTATTTAGTAGTAGTAGATCTTTTTGTGACAAAGCTCTGTAGTACCTAGTACTATCACCATGCATTTTTCTCCTCCGCTAAGCAGCATTGTTACAATGCTGTGTTGCTGCCCGAAGGGCGTAGTTTCCAGTGTGATTTGAAAGAGAAAGTAGTTCGTAAAGAGAAAAACGATTTATTCCTAAATAGTAATTTCCATATTCCACTTCTTTAAATACTCAAATTTTCAGTAGTACGTATTTTATCTCTCAAACGTTTGCCTCCACAATGCCTTTACACATCATTCGCACTACCTTCATATGGACACAATACTAGCACACCGGCTTCGGAGTGCTGAGCGACCGATCGTATCGCTCCCTTATAGTAGTCGCAGGGCGAGGCGGCCCTAATGCATATATGAAAAACTAAACTGTATTTATTTTATAATGACATGTTTTAGTACGACTCTAAACTTAATTATTGAGCCAGGTTTGATCGGATTTGGTTACGAAATAAAATTATGAGGTTTTCTTTCGATATTACGTTCTTTAAAAATATAGTTTATTTAGCGAGTAGGGTAGATTCGTAACAAATTACAGGCAAATGAGGCTTAACACCTACGCCGCAAATACATGGATGCAGGGTGACTTGCTCCTTGCATACCCTATGAAGTGTTGCGCTGTTAATAGCCGATGGTTTTCTACTGACTATCAGGTGGGCACTCTACTTTGTACGTCAATTATTTTACAAATATATAAAAGAAAAGTTCGCACGAAACCAGAAATTAATACGAAGTTTGACAGGTCTATAATATTGATATAGAGGTATAACCCACATTGTGATTGCTTACAGAAGTTTTAAAGTAAGCTGACGATTCGATCGGGATTTAAGTGTGGTTATCGGTCTTTGAATCTCATAATATAGCCCCGTTACACATGGTCGCATATTCGACACTAATCTTGATTGCCTATTTTCCGGCCAGTCCGAATTCCTACGCTTTCTGGGGCAACCTCATTTGTGATATAAAATTCAGGACGACAGTAACGCGTAAATACTTTTACGCTGGCGGGACAATGACCCTTGAAGCTTGTAGATTCCATAAATGCCTCTCCAGAAGCACAGATTTTTTTTCTCGTTCGATTAATATTAGAATAGTACACTAACACGACTTATTCGTTTTTATTCTTGCGTAATGGAAAGTATTTCTCTAGGTAAGCAGGCGAGGCGTTGATATTGACATAATAAATTATATATTATGTCAATATCATTTCTATTCTTTTGTCTAGTAAAATAATTCCAAAACCTACAACACACAGTTGTTCAGTTCATATGTTTCTTACCCACTCGGTTAAACGAACTTATATAAAACTTTTGTCGTCTTACAGAGTAGTTTTATCCAAATAATGTCCAATATATTGCACTACAAACAGATGTTATAAAAGCCATATTATGTACTACTAATATTTGAATTGAAAACACATTTTCCAATCAACCATTATGATTTCGCCTGTTTTGCTATTCGATCCGGCTATTGGAAACCAAATATTTCCGAGCCGGCTCCACGACTCGATCCGGCCCGGCTGAATACCATCTGCTTTTTATTGTGCTACGGTTTATTTTATCAAAAATATACTGCTTTTAGTTCGTTAGCTGCGTAAAGATTTATGAATATAAATATCAAATATGTTTATTCATTTTTATTATGTTTTTCATTGCCTCCTTGGTCTAGTGGTTAATCTATTTAACTACAGTTCTCAGTTCACTTTCCAGGTTGTGCCCATAAATAATTTTATTTCAGGTATACGTTTTAAGTAAAATTAATGTAATTATTGGCGTTTTAACAACTTTGCCTCGGAGCCTCATCACCGTTGGTACCGATTATTATCACAAAAATCAACTAGACCGTATTCGCAGATCAAGCTCTAAATCCTTTTCTCCTTTGAGCGATGAGGTCTGTGCCCAGCAGTGCACTGAGGATCATGATGATGTTTTATTTATGTTTTTTTTTTCAGGTAAGTCATGAAGTCACTTCCGCTAAACATGTGAAGACAAATTGGTAAGTGGAAGCTAAAATAAATACGTTATAACAATGGATACGTAAGAGGTATATAAATTCTGATATCAACTCTTAGTTAAATGTAAGATATAAATTATTGTAAACATGTGAAGCTCTAAGAAACTGTTAACTTTGTTTGAAAAAAAATTAACGATAATTGAAATTGCAGACGGAAATGATTGCCAAATGATTAATTTTGATCAAATAGGAAAAATGCCAATGATCCTGATATATCATAGCAAATTAGTAAGCAAAAGAATATATTCCGCGATATACCTAAATGATCTCTCTGGTTTTCAATTAAATAATTAAGACGTTGTCATTAAATTGCCCTTAGCATATTCAACAGATTGTACTACATAAAATATTTTTACCTTCAGTTCCTGTAAAGCTTTCTACATCAACGGATAACGAAAACAGTTTTCAATATTTTACAGGAACGAGGAGGTTTGTTTTAAGTAGGTAGGTAATTTAAATACATATTTTTTTTCCCAATCTATAGGTAATACTTTCGTATACTAACAAAAAATTTCATCCAACTCGCTTATTTATTAATTGATCAGCATTTTAAAAACTAGTGGCAACCTTAAATCTAATCATAAAATTGTGGTGCTTTTATTCATCGAGGATATATTTTTTATTTAAATGACTGAAACTTTTTGCTGATAAATACATAATTGTGATCACAAAACTCGACCCTCGTTATTTAATTGAAATACCATTCGCTGTCAAATAGGTGCTCGGTACTACCTAAATGAAACCAGAACAAGTGATAACATCAGTTGAAGTTCACATTGCGGTCAACAACTGTCAAAATGACAGAAGGACGTAACCCTGTGTCAACAGGAGCGTGTTACGTGCAACAAAACAAAAGCCCTCGGGCTATTTTGCTAAAAAACCTTTATGTTTATTATATTAGGGCCCATTATTAAACGTATCCTTTTTAAATGTGATTCTCATAATCGCCCACTTGTATTGTCGCTTATACAGCGCAAAATGGTTCAACGGGGCATCACCGACCCCTTAATAAGGTCCCACAGATTTTATCACACATTGAAGCAAATTATCTTTGTGGATGTCGTTGGATCGCTCGTAAAGGACCCAAAACGGTTGCATTAGGATAATATCAAAGATCTCGGTCATGCGGAACGACTTTTCAGAAACGAGACGTCATCTCGAGGGGCTGCTGTAAAAGGCAGCCCTAATTATCTTAACACAGGAATTGTATTGTAGCTTGTTGATTTATAGGTCTTGCTGCTAAGTAAATAGGCTTGATTGCGCGATAATTTATTAAAGCCTTTCGTATACTGATGTGGGTAACTTGTAAGTATTATATTTGTTACCCGCTGTTGCCCGCGGCTTCATACGCGGTGTTTTGGTTCTTCATGAATCCTGCGAGAACCTGTATTCGAAACGGACGACACTTTTCTGAAACAATACACTTTTATTTTAGAGTTTTTAAAGTAGATACAAAGGTGGCGGGAAATTTACATAATGCGTTATAATTCTGATCTGCCGTCATCACGCGCATAGGTATTTTGTATGAAGTTCGAAATCCCACGGTCTTGTACCGCTTGCTACCAAATGCTGCTAGAAGGCACTGTGTTTTTTAACCAAAATTATCTTTTAAAGCTATTACAGTGCAAGCAAGTCGGCATAATTTTTTATTTTATTATTTGAAAGATGAAAATACTTTTTCAGGTATACTTCTTGATTCGTACTCAATAATAAAACATTCGTCAAACTTTCGATAATTGTTAATAATAATAAATATTAAACAATATTTTTATAAGGTCAATGTCTACATTGTGTAAATGTATTATTTTCCTTACTTAAAGTACCTACCTCTAAAGCAATCAAGATCTCATCAAGTTAGCCACGTAATAAATCGATACAATACCAAGTTTAATTACTAAACCAACACCTATAAAAACAGTACTCTATTTTCCTCGGCAGGATACCGTCGGGCGTCGTATCCTTGACCCCATGCCCTAGTTTTGTATTCGCAAAGCCTTCTAAGACTATTATCGTACTTCAGTCCTATTTACGGGCTTTCGTAGGTAAGCTATTATTATTTGAGAGTTGTCTCCACTCGTAGGGATTTTACTTGAAAGAAGAAAAACTTGCATTAACGATGAAGGAAATTTTGTGAAAAAACCCGCATGGCTCCATATCCATAGAGGAGGATGGACCTCCTCTATGGATATGGAGGATGAAAATTAATAAATAAATATACAACGACAATGAAGCGGTGATAGCCAAGTGGGCAGGACTTCGACTTCACTTTCCGCAAACTAAGCAATAATAATATAATACCATTAGCTTCAATGGTGAAAATAAAAATCGTGAGGCAACCTGCATGCCTGAGAGTTCTCCATAATGTTCTCAAAAGGTGTGTGGAGTCCACCAATCCGCACTGGGCCAGCGTGGTGGACTATGGGCTTAACCCCTTCTCACTGTGGAAGGAGACCCGTGCCCTATAGTAGGCCGGTAATGGGTCGATATGATGATGGTGATGATGACTACGACAATACACATATCGCCATCTAGCCCCAAAGTAAGCGTAGCTTCTGTTATTGCTACTAAGATGAGTGATGAACAATTTTATGAATAATATATGCAAAAATTAATAACAAACAGATGAAAACCCAGACACGAAAAACATTCATGTTAATCACATATTATCCCGCTGTGGGAATCAAAACCACACCTTTGGACTCAGAAACTACTGTCAATTCTCAAGGGCGTATGAAGTCTACCAATGTACACTTGACTAGCGTGGCCGGAGACTTGTGCCCTGTATCGGAGTCGCAATGAGTACGTAATGTCGAAATGAGAACAGAATATTTTGTTTCGAACCCTGAACACTGTTCAGAACCCTGTATTTCGCGGACTATTATTTATATTATTTATTTATGTATATATTAAAACAAGGTTTACTATGACCCATATATATTTGAATACTTTTAGGTAAAAGTCCTAATTTGACCATGTTAGGATATCATATATTCTACCGCGGACTAGTTGCATGAACAGGTTTTATTTTAAAAATACTATAGCAAACTCAGCATAAGATCATTGGCTATTTGTTAAGTTATACTAAGGGCACATAGCCCTTTAGGTATTTCCACGCCACAGGTATCCCTGACCGCGTGCCCCACTTCGCTGTTTACAAAACCTCCTTGCTGACTATAACGAAGGAAAATCAATTATGGGATTTACTAAACACAATTTTTAGATATTTTTCTCTCAAGGATTTTTTTTTAACTCACTTCTTGTTAGCCCTTTGTGGTTAGTTATTATGAAGTCCAAGATGATATCGAGCGAACCTGTGAGGTATATAACATCTATATTAAAACCATGTCCTTGATAGGTTCCTACGCGGCATCGTACCGGAACGCTTATTCGCTTGGCGGCAAAAAAATGGCTACTTTAAAATCTAAAGCGTTTATGCTTTAATAACTTAAATCGACTCTACGCTTTTTGATTAAACGTTTAAACCTAATAAAACTGGCCGGAATTTTTATTAATTGATATCTAAAAAGGAGGAAATTCTCAATTCAACTAAAGTTCTAAAGTTAGTATGTATGTTTCGGATACTATCACTATTCACTCCATAAACGTAACAACATTTACTACGTACACGCATACCATTTTGTTAAAACCGTACGAATCGGATTCTGTTTTGTCATGTTACGTAAGCTGTAAAATATTCAAACTTTAAAAATTAAAGTCAAAGTTAGCAAATTAAAGACAGACTTTTTGAGTTAGTTTTCAGCAAGCAAATACCTATAGGGTTGTAAAGCAAACATTGCTTTTATATCTATTCTGAAATATTAAAACATATTATTGGTATCTATACAATGTTGATACAACTACTTATTTGCTTAAACAGCTCAAAAGACTGAGGTGTTTGGAACTCTTTACAAAAGATACGATAACATACGTCCAGCAGTGAACGTCCATTTTTTTGACATGATTTGCTTAACATCATCTTCATTTCGTGAACAAAAGATAAATATAATTACATTTATACACAATTGCGCATTTTATAACATACCGATAAAGTTGTAACGCCAAGCGATGGACCGTTCCGGTACGATAATGCGTATAAATTAATTACAGTGTATGTATATTTTGTTTTTGTATTAATTCCCTATAACTGAGGAATAAGTATAGTAACCTTATATAAGTGATTTACTGTTTACCTTACAAAGGTCTGCGTGGTCCGTTAGATCGTGGGCGTAAGCGATGCGAGTACATAGCGGTCGAGTAAATATTAGACTTTAATCCCATTACTTTACGTACCAATATTGAATAAAAGGGTTTTACATTTTATTATAATATTATACGCGTATCGTATTACGGTGGGAATAGATACATTACCTAAATAATTGTTATGTTATCTACAATGCATCTGAATTAGATATTCACACTACCCACCCGAATTCGTAACCACCTACTTATATCGAATCCAATTGTGTTTAACAGGCATAAATAATCTATCAAATTCTTATAATAAATAAAGGGGCAGTGACGGGACATGAGATTTATTTATTTATTAGCTTTTCAAGGGAAACAAACAGTATAATTATACATAAAAGAAATTCCGTATTTTTGTATCACATAGACCAATGAAGTTTCCAAAACTTGGTTATACATATAACACGATAACATTAACCACAATTGCTTAGGAGTAAGTACCTAGCAAGCAATTATTATACAAAAAAAAGAAAAAAATTAATAATAATGTAAGTAAAACAAAAATGAAAAACAAAAACTTTAAAGCTATAGTACTTATTTTGTATAAAATTCCCATCTCGATTTAGTATGTAGTAAATATGTTTTAAATTACAAAACACCAATATCAAAATACAGTAGGTACGAAAAAAAATATATATATTTGTTTTGAAAATAACTTTTTATTTTTACTGTTGGTTTTTATTCTGATAAAATGCAATATTTTCTATGGAAAAGGAGGAAAGAGCAATCTAAGATTACCTCCTGATGCTAAAATCAAAGATTACCTCCTGATGCTAAAATACCGCAACAGGTATTAAATTATTATGAGATCGGTTTCTTATCTTAGTTCTTAAACCCTTTCAGCCATGTTACTTTTTTATCTTGAAAAAACTTCTCGTTTTATAGATACCAAAGTAAGTTTGTAGGTTTGTGCTTCTTACACGCAGCAACTTCCGAATTTTTACGTACAATCCGTCTATCTATTTGGCAGGCAGATTTTTTCGAGGAGAAGCCGACAAGAAACTCAGCAGCCACGCACTTTACAACATCATCATTTCTGTAAAGCGACAGACAAAATCGGATCAGTCTGCTTCCAAGCATCCGTATCATTATTAATACATAGGTAGAGTTCCTTTTGCAGATGCACAAAATGTCTAAAGTCAGTTGTAGCAAAATTACCAAAATTATTTTTTTATTAGCACGGCAAAAGTCGCTATAAAGCGATAAGGCCGCCTTTTGTATTCTACTTCTTTCTATATGTTTCTGTTTTTATTATATTTTGTATATGTTAATATTGTGGTATACAAATAAAGAGTTTAATAAAAATAATAATAGTCCTTTTTAGAATATAAGTATAGGTATGGTACATGTGATGTTTACCGCTTTGCACTATAACAATTTGAAAACATCTTTAACCTTAACAGAATGTCGATAAAATAAACCATTGTACTTCGTAGAATGCGATAACAAAGGATCTTAAAATATTTTATCGTCAAACCGTTCGCGCTTCAGCGCTGCAGCGCTTCGTACGCTTTGACAGCTTCTAGAAAATGCTTCCCGCGTTTTGTCCGCGCATGCGTAGACAGCGCCATCCCTTCCGTGTGAATTGCGCGGCAGTATCCATTGCGCACTGAACTGCGTAGCCACGCGAGTATCGCGGTCGCCATCAAAACACGATGATTGCCGATTTGCCACCTTCACAAGCTCTGGAACTGCAAGTTTATACACCGCGTGGCTTCAGCAGCCACGCGCCACCACCGGCGAACGGTACTACTGTTGTTTTGTTGTATGCAAGCTGTATGACGTAGTAAGTTCAGACATGGATGCGTAATATAACCTATAACTCCATAATACGTTGTTTACTTGTGGGATTACCGTGAACTCTACGAATAGATCTCATCACTGAAACGCTATGAGCGATACCAAAATATTTTCAAACTATGTATGTGTTAATATTAATTCTATTGCACAATCTTTATCAAAGACGGTTGTAATATATTCTTCTTCAGCCTATATAATTCATAGTAACTTGAATTAACTTATAAAAAACCTTACTATAGTTACTACAGTTTAATGTATTTAAGACATAAGTAGTAACTATACTCACATGAAAATTGAACCGTATTGAAATATCCAAATTTTCCTCATTTGTATAAAGCTAAGGCGTCATTATGCGGCTTCAATGTCTACTACACTTAACTACGTCATACGTTCATTCAATCTGTAAGGTATTATCATTATTTTGTCATAGAATAAGTATTTTCAGATGGCACAGATCGTAAAAGGCCAGAAAAGGTCGTGAGGGAGTACAGTCTACAACTCAATGCGCCTTATCGACTTGTTGCGTGCTACTTAAGCCGTATTCTTTATAATGTGTGTTCCGTATTCCAACTAGGGTTGTTAGATTCGGAAATTCTGACACTGATTCCGTTATAAACAAATCCTAAGCTAATCTAGAACGTCACCAACAACGCTTGTGACATCCTTTTTAGCGGCGCAAACTGTGAAAAGATGGCACTATTTTCTGAACTTCGTTTCAGCGCTGTTATAATCATAAATATGACACAAATAACTGATTTAAATAAGACTTTCCTTATGCAGACTTAACCTCTACTTAATCACATCAAACATTGTAAGTTGTACTAGTTTAGGTGCGTTAGGGAAAAATGATGAGAGTAAATTTTGACGATGCACGCAAACACTGTCACAAAAATCCAAAACCCTGAAGTTAGTTTTTAAGGTTTGACAGTGTACGCTTTCAATTGTCAAAATCTGCGGGCACATTCCGGTGATACAATTGATTCAATTGTACATAAAGCTCAAATATTAATGTTGGTTATCCGATAATGTGTCAAATAGAATTCCAAATTTAATTATGATAATTATGTCCATTTCTTTAATTATATAGATTTTTTTGTGTATTTTAAATAAACTTTATTTAACGAACTAAATAACGAACTGATATTGCGTTATAATTAACCTTTTTCTACAAACGTAGAACAAGGCGAAAGATAACATTTTTGAAACGATTTTAATTTTTTATCTCGTTACGCCAAAGGAGTATAACTTCTAACGCGTATACATAAGTACACACATGTTTTGTTTATATTATTTTTATCAAAGAATACCGTATTGACAGATAGTACAGACCGTAAAAGGCCGGAAGAGGTTGTGAGGGCCTACAACTCAATACGCCCTAGCGACTTGTTGCGTTCTACTCAAACCGAACTAAACAATAGTTTAGTATATTATGTGTTCCGTATTTTAATTCAATTCAATTCAAAATTCATTTATTTTAAGTAGGCTTAGGCCTACTTGAGGCTTATATATTTTAGTATAAGCCCTTTTTTAACGTCAAGTTTAACTTCTGTTAGATATTTGATATTTCCAATACCTCGGTTTTACACAAATCCTAAACTAAACTAGACTGTCATCAAAACTGAGAAAAGGATTTAACTTCTTGTTGGACTGCTCGTGTATCTATAAATGCGATTACTAACATCACTTGCTTCGTCAGTAACTAATAAAAAAATAATTTATTTGTGCGGCTTTAATGCCTAATATACTTTTCCTACATGTACTACGTAATTCTACGTCTTTATAAGGATTGCACTACTTCTTAAACTGTTCGTGTATATCAGGAAGCTAACTTCCGCACTTACATACTCGTAACACACACAAAATTTAATTTCAAACCTCAGGTAAAAAAAAAGATCTAATTTGTGCGGCTTTACTGTGTAACTAATTCATTTATTCACTCTGCTCTGCATATTATTATCGTTATTTTGTCATAGAATAAAGTGTTAACAGATGGAAGAGATCGTAAAAGGCCGGAAGAGGTCGTGAGGGACTAAAGTCGACAACTCAATGCGCCCTAGCGACTTGTTGCGTACCACCAAAGCCGTATTGTTTACAATGTGTGTTCCGTATTCCAACTGGAGTTGTTAGATATTTGGAATTTCCGACACCAATTCGGTACACGGTTTTCGCAATTTGGTGTACACAAATCCTTAGTTAAACTAAACTGTCATCTACACCAGTAAGTGAACATTGTGCCTATCCTCTACAATTGAGAACATCTTAGTGGCACTACTTTCACTGAAGTCATCATTGAAGCAGTGGTAGCCCACAACCACCTGAAATCTTCCAAGCATCACAGCTTGGCGTGGCCACGGCCACGGCTACGGCCTAAGCCCTTCCTGTTCTGAGGGGAAACCCTTGCCCTTTAAAGAGCCAATGGATCGATAATGATGACAGACCTATTTAGTTTAGTTTCAGACCTATTTAGTTTAATTAATGGTATAAATTGAGTTCTCACATCTACAGATATGGTTAATATCCTGAATTGCATTAAGCTGTTTTGAAGATTGAGCACTATTCGGGAGTTTTAGACATGCTGAAACTCCAGACATTCGAGATACAAAAACGACAGATTTCTCAACTCTCATCACCATCTACATTTTATAATTTAGTTTCTCATAGTGCTCACAAATAGTAACATACTTACTGTTGTCCGAGATCTTCGTCCGTGTTTCTTACGACTATAAACAAATCCCGTGGGATTCGTTTGTTTTCCTGGAATAAAATCAAGTTCATTTGTTGTTTAGTTAGGGCGAGACGGAAGGTCAAAGAACAAGCACACTTTCGCATTTATAATATGAGTGACAATGAAATCAAGAAAAGTTTACCCCGGAAATGATTGTGAGATGAATAGAAACTGTTCATTCATATGAACCTAAATTTATAATATTTACAAAACGATCTGTCCTATTTCCAGTCACCAGTGGCGTGCACAGGGTTTTTGACCAGGGTATGCATAAAGAAGGCAAATAGCATAAAATGGAAAAATCCATCCCCTTTATAAGTAATACAAATTTTTTAGGGTATGCAATGCTTTTGTGCATGTATGAAGTGCACGCCACTGCCAGTCACCAATAGTTGTCTGGGAGAGATGGATAAGCCCGACTTCGTACGCAAAATTATTAGTTAAAGTTTTTTTTCTGCAGTATTAAAAGTCTGCGCAATAAAGTTGGTAAACAAACCGTTTAGACCTTTTGTATGCCAACAGAAACGTGACAATAGTGGCTCGGGTCGTTCTCAAAGTCGCAGGTTCAATGACAGGGTATTCAAACAATTAGGATACGTGCGATTGTCTAATTTGAGAACGCTTTGTTTCACTTTGTCACCGGTTCGAGCTTGAACATAAAGACATTTTTAAAAAATCATTAGATACTTTTATACTTAAATATGATTCGATATATAAGTAGCATGTTTAAAAAAGTTCAAAGACATACTAGGGAGAGTTACCTAAAAAATATTGTTACAAAAAAAGCTGTGATAGCGAAGAGATAGTGAGAGATAAGGATTTCTGCTTCATTTTCGGGGGGTAATCCCAGCACGCACTTTTTTAAGTTATATGCCATTTAATCAATTAAAATATCACTTGCTGTAACGGTGAAGGAAAAACATCGTGAGGTAACCTGCATGCCTTCAAGTTCTCCGTAATGTGCTTATTGGCGTGTGACGTCCACCTATCCACACAAGGAAAGCGTGGTGGACTACGGTCTAAATCAATATTTTTGGGGGAGCAGAGCCGTGCCCTGTAATGGGTTGATATGATAGACGTACCGCTAAGCGATTCAGCGTTCCGATACGATGTCGCGTAGAAACCGATTAGGGGTAGGGTTTAATATAACTACCATAAGACTATAGATTAGCCCGTGACCATCTTAAACTGCATCACTAACCATCTGGTTAGATTGCAGTCGAGAGCTGGCTTTTAGTGGTATAAAACGCCTGCTTCTATCCAATATTTGGCTTTATTATTCTAAATTGCTGAATTTAAAATTAATTTCTTAGTTAATTATAAGTACCAAAACTACATTATTATCAAATTCAATATAACTTCCTGTTAAAATATTTAGATTCTGAATAATATAGTAAGAAGGAAGACATAAAAATAAAATTAACATTGAAATGCTTTTAACAATGCAAATTAAAGTCTTGTAGTATAAGATGACTATCTGAAACTCCGAGTATATTATAATTTGTTAACAAGTAATTCAAATCAAACATGAGAACTAAATACACCATCATGTTAAACCTCTTCCATTTTAAGCGTCTTATAATCCACATAAAGCTCTCAAACCTAATTAGATGCACAACGTCATATAATATATTGCATACGTACATAGTTAGGAATATAGAATACACCTATATTTTATTACCTTTCCTTTGAAATAATACTGTAATTCGTTGTATATAATAGATGTCTTTCATTATTCGACTAAAACATACGAAAATTATTAAAAAGGGAGCAAAAATCGGCATTAGAAACATTAAAGTAACTATTCCGAATCATTTATGAAAAGGTTTTAATTGTAAATTTTAAAATTATTTATTTTTTATAATTAATTATTAATTTATTTATTTTCACTGCATTATATTTTTAGATAGCAAAAATAACCCTTTACAGACAAAAATTAGTTGCTTTTAATTATTTCTAGTAGGTCCTATATACGCACCCTTAAAATCTGTTTCTCTTTGCTGAATTTGCCTGTTTGTGACTCTACTCAGGACTATCCTCGTAGCACATTCTGAATAATTTAAATAACAAAAGGGTTTTAGGGGGCTCTAATTCTGTTTTTTGTTCTGAATGTTTATGAAGACAAAACCAAACTTCACACTTATTTTGACTCACAGATGCCGAGGTTTTTAATAGTATTTACAGTTTATAAACTCATAATAGGGTCATTTCGCCTGTTTGCGTCCACTTAGTGGAGTTGTTAGGTTTGAACGTGAAAAAAAAAATGTCCGTGCGGTAATTTTTAATCAAATATGGTTGCAATGTAGTCCCTATATAGTCTTGTCAAGTTTAATGCACAGTTTTGGACAACGCATCTGATGTTTTTTTCTACACAGGTACAAATAGCTGAAACAGGCGATTTTCCCATTTTGCGTCCACAAAGTCCAGATTGCGTCCGCCTGTGGACCAATTGACGTCCACCTGTTTAGAAATAATTAGGAAGGGAAATAGGCAATAACAAGGGAAGCTTGTGATTTTAATCAAAACATTTATTTAATACCTAATTGCTGATATCATAAAAGTTAACATAAATTGCACTTCAGGATATTTTTTTTCTCCTCCAACTAACTCATGTCGATGGCTTTATACGATTCTATTTTACCATTTCGGTACAAAGCCTTTAAAATTGGCCAAATGCGAATCGGACTCAGACTACTTTTTAATATTTATTGTTATAGCGGCAATAGAAATACATCATCCATGAAAATTTCAACTGTCTTACTATCACGATTAATGAGCTACAGCCTGGTGACAGACGAACAGCGAAGTCTTAGTACTGGGTTCCTGTTTTTACCCTTTGGGTAAGGAACCCTAAAAATGGAACAAAATTCAAATATTGGCAAATATATAAAATAATTTTCGTATAATAATTGTATATTTTTAGGTTATAAAGAGTATATTTAAATAAAATTATATAAATTATACTCTATTATTTTCGTGTGATAAAAAGATGGACGCAAAATGTTATAGGGTTTCTTATGTAGGAAAACTGTGCGTCCAAGTCTGATTTTTGACATTCATTATCTTTTTTTATATTTCTAATAATATGGACGCAAATCGGCCATCATATTATGCATGTTAATGTTGTTAAAATTGATAGGAAGTTCATATTGTTTTTCCCATGTTATCGTATTTAATTAAACATCTTACTGAGAAATAGTTAGAGTAATCTGCGTCCACAGCGGACGCAAAGTGGTTTTTTTATAAATTTTATGTACCAGTTCGCGTCCACCTTATATAAAACTGTCAGTAGAGAAATATAAGCACAAACATCGTTATTCCTATAGTGTGGTTCACAATTAAAATCTAGGGATAACAAAGTATTCTAAATTTCACATAAACACCTTAAATACTTACCGTGAAAAGTACAGCTGCTCACTATTTTTTTTACAACACATTCGCGCGTCAGCACTTGTTGGTTGCACACGCAAGATTAGTTTATTTTTCATTAAATTTGGGTTGCACGCACAGATCTTTTGTTTGTGTGTGAGTACCTGTCATAGGTCCGAACATCAATAGAAGCGCTCTTGTTTAGATTGGTGTGTCGGTATTGTTATTTTTCACTGTTGTATAACAGTGTTCCGTCGTTTGGACGCGAATTGGGCGTCGGACGCGAAAAGGCGGAAAGACCCTATAGTTATTTTACTAAAACGTATTCTCTCTGGAGCATGGACAGCTTGTTGCTCGAGTATGACTCTTCGCAGTTTTTTTTTACTAAGTACAAAATGTATTTGTGAGTAGGTACTAAGATAGCAGAAAGCTGGAAGAGTGGATCAATCCCACGTAAGCGGGTGAGTAACATTCATTTCGTAAAGGTCAGCTAGGACGTGACGACCTACGCGTCCGTTGCAACGTCACAGTCTGCTTGCTACGTTACTACGCACTTGCCCTTTTGTTAATTAAGTCTTAGAACTTTACTTTCGTCTTAGAAACCATAAATTAACGCCAATGAAATTTATTTCTACAAATAGTACAGTCACGCTAGGGATCCATTTAGTTTTTTTTCTTTTATTAGTAGCCTACTAAGTTAGCCCTTGACTGCAATATAACCTGCTGGTAGGTGATGATGGGGTCTAAGACGGTAACCGGTTAACCCGTTAGGGCTATGGCAGTTACACCCATACCATTCTTAACGGTTTCCACGTGACATTGTGCCGGAACGCTAAATCGCTTAGCGGCATCTTTGTCGGGAGGTAACTGGCCATGTTCAAAGCCTACCAGACCATAACATACCAAATTCCTAAATTGCCCCGGAAAGGCATTGTCAAAAAGTTTGCCAAAACGTTTACAATATTGTATTTGATAAATTTCTCTGTTTGCTAATTCGCTCGCGTTTGTTTCAGTTTTACGCTTTTGAGTGGGCTGGTTTGTAATTATCTCAGTTATAAATGCCGATTGTGACGGCTGCCCTGCTTTCTGAGTCAAATATTCATTAGTCATCTTACCCATAACACAAGCATTGCTTACTTTGGGGCTAGATGGCGATGTGTGCGTTGTCGTAATAAATTTATTATTATTATTTATTAGAATGTAAATTGCTCATAATCTTTTACAAAATATAGCTTTTCAAGGAAGGACGTTAATTGTTGAAGAGTTCTCCTGGCGCTTAACCTCCAGCTTATTTCTTATGGTGCACTTATTGCTTATCAACAATATTGAATTAATGCAATCGTATATCGAAAATAACTTATTATAATATAGTTCCGGTTGCCTAACATAGTCTTTCGTCATCAGTTTTACCAGTTATTATTAGAAACCCTCCTGTTTACTCTTATTTTTAGATTCCGTTTTTCATCTCCGAAGATATTCACCAGTTCTCACTAAATTGCAAAGGAACCACCATCACCGTTTTTTTGTTAGGTATAAAACATACCTTAAAAAAAATTACCAAATTCAATTTATAATTGGCGAAGTGATTGCGTTACAAATAATCGCGTTACAAAAAAATCTACAGTCGAATTGATAATGATATTGGCCCACGAGTCTCGTAGGTGTCGACCCACACGGTTTTATCGCTATTATGAAGTCTCTGAAACACCCACGTTGATTCTGGAAATAGCCAATTACAAAGCAGACACTAAAGTATAGCAAAATATAATTAGCGATACAAACTCTTAATAGATTTTTAAACGTTGGCGTAGCTTCGGTATATATATACTCAATTCGATATATTATGTTCAAATGATTTGGTTGTTTTCATGTCTGAGGCATTATCGAAGTGAAATGGCGAAAGAAGATTTTCATTTTTCATGTAATTTTAGAAAAAAAATTAAGTTAGCATTGTTTAAAAGAGCAGTGTGACGGATCCGAAAGTAAAACCTATAGGGCGTCCTTACTCCTTCGAACGTTTCCTAATGATTTTACCTAACTGTGAGACTTCAATAGATTTAGCCTTAGTTACGTAAATATGTAAGTTTCCATTATAAGATGTGCTTCACTTTCAGATAGAATGTTGGTGTGAATAATAAACTAATAAACACTTTACTCGGCGTTTGGAGCATTAATAACCAAACTTTTGTTCTCAACGAACAGAATCCGCATTATAATAATTTTGGGAAGCGAACTCGAGTTGTAGTCTAATTTATCTTAATTAAGGTTCACCGATTTTAAGATAAGCCTATAACGGTATGCTAATTCCGTTTCGCCTTAAATGTCTTTTATTATTTCGCTTTTGTTTCTGAATTATTCGCATCCTTTCGTATGATATTTCGGCTATTGGTTTCAAGCATGTAACGAATTTCAATATAATTAATAATGGATTTGAATAACAATACATGGGTATTGTTTTAATTCCGCAACCGACGCGGGAAAATAGCATTACATTTAAAATGCATAATAGTGGAATGAAATAACAAAATTCATGATTTTATCTCGATGATAGATTTTAAAACGCGAAATTCATTCTCCCAAAGGAAGCAATAATTCATTTTATGGAACCGGCTAACAGAAATATCTTCATTTAAATAGGCAAATTTTTATTTTCTGTTTTGAAGCGTTAATAAATACTGCTTTCACTGATGTTTGTAAACTTACACTACATTCGGCTTGTGGTTGTCATCATCACACAACTAAAAGAAAAAAATCTTTAGAACATTTCTAATACAATTAGAAAAGTAAATTCACTCATTATTCGTCATAACCGTGGTTAAACTTTTTATAGCCGAAGAAAACCCAGATATGTGATATTTCTGTAACTATAGTAAAATATTGAAATCAGAAACGTATATATATTTATGTTATATTCTTATTTGATTGCGTTTTATTGTGATCTCATCATTTAAAAGGACTATATATCGCTTGGTAGTGGTACGTGTTTGCCTTCCAAAGACTTCCATCAGACTACACGTGATTGTAAAAGTGAAACCAAATTTAAAGTTGACTGTTGTAAGTGTACAATCTACAAGTCAAGCCTTTTCATTTGATACCCATATTGAAAGAGTTGTGATAAAATACATAATCCGCCGATTTTCTAGCTCCTGACTAATTCTACTTTTAAAATAAAAACAAAATCGTAATCGGTCCATCCGTTCGGGAAATACGACACCACAGACACACACAAACAGACACGTCTAAGTTATTACAACCCGTTGGTTTTGCGTCGGGTGTTAAAAAAGAAAATGCGTCCGAAATTAATTGTTTTAAAACGCGTCAAAATCGACCCGGCGCCACGGAAACGCTAACATGTTACAAGTACAGAATAATTGTTACAGTAACAGAAAACAAAAGAAATGTGCGGAAAAAACCCGCTGTTTTGGAAAATTTAGGCCACCAAGAGTGCTTTACGACACTCGTTGAATTACTCCGTCGGATTGTTAGTCCATTTTGCGGCCATAAAAGTTTTCAACGGAGCGTTTTTGAATGTTTTCTCGCCTTCTTAACCCCAAGGGTAAACTGTATTGGAAACAAGGAATCTGTATAACTTTGCTCTTTAAAAGTCTTTGATGATATTTAAATTGTTTACTGCTTATTTCGTTCTCAAAAGCTATTATTTTCACTTTAGACATTTAAATGACTTTTTAATTTTTGTCCTAAGTATGCTCAATTCGAATTCAGAAGGGCTTAATCAAAGTTGGAGCAGTATGTTTGTAATAGCATCATATTTAGCTTATTTGATTATAGCGTTATTAATGTGTTGAGCAAGAAACTTATCTCTATTAGAGAGAGAGAGACTCTGTTATGCGAGTTTCGAGGTGCCTTGTTATGAGTGTTAGTGATATACCTTGTAATAATAATAGTTAAAACCCGATTGAAGCAGATCGGTGGGCCTATTTTTTAAGTCGTATGTTAATGTAGGGACGTTAATAGATCGGTGATGATGATCGGTTTTGCTATACAAACTAAAAACGTCAATGGCTTACCACATTCTGCTAGGCATTGGAGTGGGCAACAAAAAGTACCGATAAATAAACTCTTATTGTCTGGTACTGACAATTTCTTTCGGAAACCCCCAATGCATAAAAGTTGCAGGCCTGACACTATTCAAGCAAACCGAAATCAGGACCTTGTAAACCGTAGTCGACTATGTTTACTATAATATCAGTAGGTATTAAAAACGAAGTCCTTTGATCTCGAGGCAAATGCCGACATCACCTGGATAGCTTAGCTTTGCGACAGTGTATTAAAGCTAGCTTAGCTTTGCGACAGTGTATTAAAGCTATTTACATCATTCCTGTCACACTTACCGCACATCTGCTCTATCTCGGTGGCTTGTATGACTTCTGTATGACCACTCAGTATGGATACAGAGGGCCAACGCAGCCATCTCGACAGAGCAATCGTGCGGTTTGTGCGGTTTGGTGCGGGACTACGAAGGACTCTTACTGTTCGCAGTAAGAAAGGACGATATCAGCATTTACCACGTGATCAAAGGCGTCGAGCCACTGTCTATTCTCTGTAATAATATTTCTCTTATTTATGCATCGACCTTATACAACCGAATGACTTCCATGAGCCACGAATGAGGCACCGAATCATAGGCCTTCTTGTAGTCAATCCAAGCAGCCGTGTGGTTTCTTTTGTTTCACCGAACCTGCTGGCAAATAGCAGTATCAATGATGAGGAGTTCCTTTGTACCACGGGTCTTAAATGCATTCTGAGTATTATATTTGCATTGATATGCATTGTTATTTATCTCTTCTTTATAATGTATAACCCGGATTGTTGGCGTTGTCTTAACTCCTTGCCATGGAGAGCATGTCAGTCTACCGTTCCCGCTTATAATTACTACTGCCTTACTCCTTTTTTTTGTTAACACATTAATTAGGTTATGTGGGTTTCCTACGAAGTTTTAAAAGTAACAACAACAATAAATCTAGTAAAAGCACTCTTCTATATAAAGTGAAAGTGACACAATTGTCGATTGGGTTTTCAAACACTCGTCCGCGCAAATTACTCGTATGTGAAACGAAACGTCTAAATCGCTACTTTCTCTACGAAATGTTTGTTTTACAAACGGTTTATTGACAAAATAGCTTCTGCCCCAAGCCACGTCCGCTTAAAAGATTTAATATTGAAGAATGAGGCTTTGACGCTAGTAGAATCTAAAGCTGAAGGAGCTCGCTGAAATCCAGCGCTATATTAGTTCCCTATCGTGGTTGTAAGAAACTATTTATTCTTTTAAATACATGAAATGGACTGTAGTAATGTACCTACATTTTTTTGCAGCTGTCATAAGCTTCAAAATTAAAAAATTTGGTTCCTTTTTTGGTCTTATATTTTTTTTACATTACCACACTATATAGGGAAATGCGCATAAAAAAATATATAAATATATAAACCAGACCATATATGGTTCTGTAAACAAATTAAGCTTCCTAAATAGCTGAAGTCTAGAATCAATTATATAAAAACGGGAAAAAATGCATCAACAATCGCGACACAAACTTTTATCCTTAGAAAAAAAACCTTAAAGCAAGTGATTTCTAAACCCCGAAAAGTTAGAGGTGCGTGCTGGAGCTTCTAACTAAGTAGCTATTACCAATACCTATCGATCGATAATGATCGTTTTCTAATATATTGCACTACTTTTGAGGGACGATCCTTTAAGGATTTTCGACCTCTTTATATAAGATTGTTGTCTTTTTCTTGCCCTATGTGGGTTCGACACATGTCTTCTTCCACTCACTTCTAACTCACCATATATTCCTTTTTTGACGCATATCTTCTTTCACACAATCAATCTAACTTCAAAACTCTTTCGTCTTCTACTTATTTATCCTTCATAATTATCATCATAGTATTCTTCTGATTATGTTATTCAAGCTTCCAAATTAAATGAGCATACCATGTAGGTTATTAGGTACTCATTGCACTCTGAAGACAGGCGGATATAGATATCATTTAGGATACTTTTTATCCCAGAAATTTATAAAGCTCTCTTGGGATCTTTTAATAACCTAAACGATTAATATCTTACGAAGTACAACCGTTTAAATGGAAAGTTTTACTTCAAATATTTCCTTCGATTCCGTATATGTATATATAATAAGGTTTTAATTTGTTAACATCTGTAGAAACATTACGTAAAAGGAAAAAAAAACTTTTAAAACAATATTAATTCAATCGCTCTACTTACATAATTGCAACAATAATCTTTGATCTCATCGACACTAAAGCTTAATAAAAACACGTACAAACGGACGCCGAACGCGCAGTGGGCGGTTAACGTCATTCGGCCCCCTTTCCGCTCTCCGCTGCGCCCCGCCTCCGCCCACTAAAGCCTCTTACACACCTTTGATGAACTCTCGCGACTTCTGAGCCCTTGGTTCTTATTACCGATTCAACTCTTTTAATATAACTTTTTGTTTATTTTTTTATCAAAGGGAACAAAACTTCTTCGAACTTGTTGTATCTTACTTTTTATCCTAGAAAAGCAAGCGAAAACTGCTTATGCTTGATTTTAAACAATATAATAACTTTATTTCATATGCACTCTTAAACAGCTTAACCAGTCATAACTAATTAATGATCCAATAATATGAAGCTTCTTATAAAAATGTGCTTATAATATTTAAGTACCAGTTAGTGTTTATATGCGTACACATTGTATCAAAATGTAGCTGCTTTAACCTATTATGAACACTTTGGGTATTAATAACTATAAATATTACTAAACTATGACGGCCTAGTGGCGCAGTGCGCAGCGACCCTGCTTTCTGAGTCCAAGGTCGTGGGTTCGATTCCCACAACTGGAAAATGTTTGTGTGATGAACATGAATGTTTTTCAGTGTCTGGGTGTTTATCTGTATATTATAAGTATTTATGTGTATTTCATTCATAAAAAAAAAAAATATTCATCAGCTATCTTAGTACCCATAACACAAGCTACGCTTACTTTGGGGCTAGATGGCGTTGTGTGTATTGTCGTAGTATATTTATTTATTTATTTATTATGCTTATGGAAGCTACTTCGTCGCGAAGATTATTGTACCCCGGGCACAAAACACAAAAGTTTACTATTGTACATCTTGATAAGAGGTACGAAAGAATAAAATAATTTTTAATTTTAACATAAAAATCATTATTTTAGTGTGTGACGTTTATTTGTGGAATGAGCAAAAAAAAAACATAGTAAGAAGCACGCCTAGTACAAACTTTGTAATATTGTAGCTTCATTCCATCGCGGAAAATGCTGCAATAGCTTTCATATGATTCATTTATAGAATATTGAGTTCAAATACGCTGTAAATATGATTTAAATCTTTCCTAATACACTTTTGTTTGTTTTGTCATTTATATTATTATACCTTCCTATAAAGAAACGTAGATGACATAATACGCTTGGGTAAGCTATTAAGTAATTATACCCGCTTGTTACTATTTTCCACAAATTTGCTGCTTGAAATTTGTTTGTGAGTTTTGAATTCGTTTATAGTCTTCCAATTCATACTAGTATTATGAAAATTAAGCCCCGAGAAAAGCAGGAGAACCTGTATGGTGTCATTTATAATTTCATCAATCTTTATCAACACCAAACAGATCTTCGGCAATGTACCCTCTACCCACGTTTCGCTCCGAAACCGGAGCATCCTCAGGAGATGTTGACTTTACAATAAATAATTGTTAAGAATTATTCATTGCGAAGGCAACATCGTTTTCGTACACAAATCAAGCTTAATTTTCATGACATATCATGGAATTCCGCAAAGTGACGCCTGCTTCAATCCACACTAGTATAATAGTATAAATGCGAAAGTTTTTTTGCGAAGGTTTTTCGACATAGAGTTAGTCGAAAGGACAGATAGTAACATAGCCTATTTTTTGTCCCCGGAAAACAAATGGCCAGACGAAGAACTCGGGCAACAGCTGGTTTACTATAAATATGATTTAAAACTTTCCTAACACGCGTTTGTTTGTTTTATAATTTTCATTATTATCCCTATAAATAAAAAGGCATAGCGTAAAATCGAAGAGGACCTTCGATTTCTATGCTATGCTGTTAGGGATTAAGACAAATATAGTTTGTTGGAAAACTTAATAATTTGAAGAGCAAACTTTGAAGCCGGTTAACCGGTTATATAAAGCTAGAGCAGCGGAATGAACACCGGATTTTCCCATAACGCGTAAACTCGGCCAATAAACTTAGATGTTTAGAGAGTGGATTAAGGATGTGATTTTGTTCGTACGGCAGCGAAACCGCAGATGGGTTTTGATATTGGTAGCTTTTCTATGTTTGTCTGCGTTTATTTCGACTTTTTAAAACTGAATTGTTTATCTTCCCTGACTAAGGAATCTCATATATCCGTCTCTCTATCAATCATTTCTTCAAGATATGTCAGCGGATGAGTCAAACAAAGGTAACCAATAAACAGACACATTTTTGCATTCATAAAGTTAGGTATAGCTTTATAAAAGTATACTAGTGGATGCCGGCATCATTGTCTGCGTGGAAATTCTGATATTCTGTAATATTTAGAAACTCTCCAGAAAGCAAGCGAAAAGAAAGCCAAATTTATGGTACACGCAATGCCTTTTCTGTTATCTCACCTAAAGGTACAATTGCAGTCTACGATGGTAGCGGACTAGCCTGTTAGGGGTATTGCATTAATATATAACTGCACGTCTTTGTTCGTAGGCTAGTTACGAAAACAGAGATAATTCTGAATATATAAAATCCCAACATTGCACCTGCTGTGGGTAGAACCTGGGACCTCCTTATTGCAAAACCACTGCACCAGGGATGTTGTTAACATTTCCAACTAACCTTGTTCACCACTCCTGGCGAAGTAAAACAAAGAAATACGACTTAGTATTAGTAATATATATGGGCGCAAATCGCCACCTGTCGGCAATAATTGGCGACTATTGATATTTATGTTTTAGTTTATCGTTAAAGTGAATATTTTATTATAAAAATATCTGAAATATATCAGATTTAAATTCAAATAGTTATTTGTAAACATAAAACCGCTACTTATTAGGGCCTGATATTTAATAGACACTGTTTTGACTGTTTGAATGTTTTCAAGATATTTGATGTTCCATTTATTGTTAAACTACTTTATTTACTGTGAAAATGTTCAAATTAATATCTTATAGAATTATTATCATTATTCTGTATCAAACTTTATTATTTTATGCAATAAGTCTTTCTTTAATTCATTTTAAATCTGGCCTGCAGCGCCATCTTTAGACTGACTAATGTTTGTTGCAATTAAATGAACAAATCTCTGTATTATATAAATGATTAATCATTTTAAGTAATTTAAATTGATTATACATTTATTATAAATATTAAGGAATATTTTAAGAATTATTTTGCAGTACTTAATTTTATTAGTTTGTTTCAAAAGAAGTTGTATTTGCTATATCCGTTATACTATACTATAAAAGCGTTTAATTTGTGTAAATCGGCTCTGTTCTATACTAGCAATTGTGCTAAAATAAACTACGTGATATTTTGTGAGTTATTGACGTGACAACGTCTTATAAATTGGTTTGCCGGGTGACACTTCAAGAAACTGCGTTACGCTCCGCTCACGTTATGCGCTCACAATGAGAGCGAGTGAGAGGCACGCGTCCCTTCCACTCGGGCATGGTTAGCCCGCCTAAGAGCGAGAGAGACAGACATAAAAAGTGAAAGGCACGCGTCCCTTTGTAGTAAACGCTGTTTCATTGTACGCAAATGTATTGCAAGTTATTGTATGTATATTTGTATATAAATACGTATGTATGTGTAAAGGTAAAAATAAAATTTTGTTAATATGAAATTCAGTGCGAGATTCTTTGTATAAATTAATGTTTTAAATATAATTCTTTGTATAAGTAAATGTTTTAAATTGTTACTATTATTTCATCCTTCTTCCTACTATACAAATGAATATTCACATTAAAATTATTTTACCACTCAAAGTCGTTGTCACGTAAAACTTTCGCCCGTATACCGACTTTACAGGCAACCAATTTTTTATTGGAGCTAACGAAGTCGCCATTTTGGACGTTTGTGTAACCTTATCATAATATTAATTTTCAACGTGTTGTTTTTTTTTTATTATAATGGACACCGAGCGTGAAAACCCTGGAGTATCGCCGACATATACAATCGCCATTCTAAATCGATGAAAGCCCATAGCCCGCAATACATTTCATATTATGAACTCTACTTGTAACCCCTTACCCAGATTCATTGTCGAGATGCTCTATCAATATCGATTATGTCAATAGTTCAACGGTAAAAAGGCGGACATAGATCTGAAAGGCTACTTTCCCGTAGGAATTTCAGTCTGTGGAATATTCGCACGAGCTCGTGTTTAATAGAAAATATATTGTATCTTGTTCTAGTATTTAAAGTTATTATGTTTCTTTTATATGTCTGTTTTTTTTAATCAATACGTTTAAATTATTTTTTATTAAAGTCTTTTTTTAATAAAGATTAAAATGCCGGATCCAAGAGGTTTGAATATTAAAGAAACACGTGATATTTGAAAATGAATTTTAAGCATAAAAAGTAGAACATATATTGCGAAAGAGTAATCAAACAAAGAATATATTTAATTAATTTTAAACAAAGAATCAGTAACCTCAAGATTAGAATTTTTTTTTTTTTATTGCACAGTTCAAATAGAGCTTTATAATAGTTCATTGTCCTAACAACTACAGATTAAGATTCACTTCGTCAACACTGTACATGAGAAAGAAAGACAGTAATAAAAATAATACTTAAACTAACACTAATCTGTATGGCAAAATTACAAACACCGTGATTCGCAAGTTAGTTAGGTAGTGCTGTTTATTGTACTTATTTAATATTCACAAGTGAAGTCTAACATTGCTCAACTATTAAATATGAAGATATATTTATTTATGCATTATCAAAAGAAGTGATAAGTTAAATTTTAAAATAATATCCATACCTTGCTAAGATAGTGGTTCACAATAGAGAAATGTAAAGTGGATTACAAAAATATTCAGTCTTCATGATAAGTAAATGTTTAGTGAGCTTTTTCTATGATTAATATAATCGTCTAGAGAATCTCAAACCACTTAGTTGTGCAGAGCTGTTGCATACTTGACAAACAGTGTATTTCAATTATGAAAACCCGCCATGAAAACTCATAGTGCTTAACAAAGAAACACTAGATTTTAAACCACGCCTCGAAGAACAATGGACAAAAAAACAGTAAAAGTAAGCCTGAATCTCGTACATCTCGAGAATCTAAACCGAAATGTCAAGTGCACGACAAAGAACGTCGTCAAGTTGCCAAAAAGCTGAGCTCGCTAGCGATACCTATAGCCTATATGAATCGCTGTAAGAGCTGGTGGCAGAAATTTAAAAATCATTTTGTACGAATTGCAGGCAATTTTTTTTCTTATACAATGTTCTAATAGGATACTCAATAACATGACGATCTAGCTTATGATTGGCTTATTAGCTCTTCAAATTTAACGGTAACTTCTTAAATATTGTTATAACCCAGAATTAGTATTTTTATGATAATTAGTGTCACTTTGTTGGTCTGTTCATGCAGCAGTTACTCTACACATTCACTATTCACTATTCCAGCATCCACAAACTGTAGCAGCTGTATTGCCTCGAGGTTGACGTGATGGATGGTTGAGGATTTCAGCAAATTTGGTAACTGCTTTGTCAACGTATTTAATCAAGTATTGCAGGAACTAATTGATGCCAATTCTATCGTACACATATTTGTAAACTAATTGGGCATAATCTTAAATCCTCTTTACTATTTTCTATGTTGATAGCACTATTTTTGGATCTCTCAGTTTATTTAATGTCGGGTACGTTAAATAGTTTTTAGTACATGATCGTTATTAATTTAAAAAATTATCCTATCTTCTCATCGCATTTTTCCCCTTATCCTTCTCCCATTGTGAACTTCAATTAAAATGACCGCGTAATAAATAAAAAGTAATGCTTGCCTTTTTGGTAAACAAACATCACAATTGTTTGTTGTTTGGCATTCAGTCATTATGTACTCAAATTATCATGATAATAACCCATGCTAGGCATGATCTTCATCAATTATGAATGTGTGACATCATTTATTATTTCCAATTTCATAGTACAGAATAGTGAGTAGTGAATAGTGGTAACTAATCTTTTTATTCCCTGTAACAAAAACATAGTATTGTGTTTGCTCCGTTTCTTTGTTACTTATCATTCCCAGAGATCATCTCATTGCCTCTGATTTTATTTTAGCATTGACTTTTGTACCGTTTAAGCATATACATAACCAGTAGCATTCAAAATCTTAGAATAGTAGCTGGGTATTGTTTATAACCGGCAAACGATATTTATAACTACATTTAACTTACAATTATCCTGGTTGCTTGTAAAAATAACATAGTATTGAGCGAGATCCAATTCTTAGTTACTTATCGTTCCCAAAGATCAAATCATTGTCACTGATTTTATCGAATGGCAAGGACTTTCAAGCGACATAATAAAGGGGAGGTTCTCAATTCGACTGTATGTTTATTTTGTTTATTTGTTACCCAATTACTCCGCCAATTATGAACCGATTTCGATGTTTTTTTTTGTTTGGTACGTACAATCTCTGAATAGTCCCATTTTTATTTGGTGATGATTAAGAAATCGGTTAAGAAATCCTAGAGAAATCGAGGGAACTCTTCAAATATTATGGGCAGAACTATAGCAATTTGAGTATTTTTTAAATAAACTGGTGCATCCTCATTGTAAAAGCATCATATGGTCAAGTGGAACTGATGACTGATAATGAAGACCATGGATGGCCACTGGAAAAATACAATAATTAGTACTACACGGGTTGCGCTTCGATTGTGGTAATCAATTTATGCTCGTCACAATAAAATAGCTGACGGTGGAGTGCTGGGAGATCTCCTCGAAGAATAACATCCCGACCTCGCGATTAAATAAAAAAGATTAAAACTTAGAAAGAAGAAAACTTGTTTTTACACCTTTTGTACATTCCCATACAAAATCCTACAATAGCAGCTGGGTCTTGTGCAGTACAAATTATCAATAGTTATCCGTTGTGTTTAAAAATCTCTATGTTTTTACTTGAAAGAAGATTTTCCGTCATTATTTTTTTTTTTTCGGATGTAAACAAGCATCACTAAAATTATATATGACCTTAGATTTTTCTCCCAAATATATTATATCAGTTCAGTTTCATCAGACTTTATCGATTACAAAAAAAAACAAATATTTCCTGTTTATTATATTACTATAGTATAGAAGTAAACATATGTAGATAAAGATTAGTCTACGTTATCACAGTTCTGGTATAAAAATAAAAGAAAGTATTTGCCACAAGCTCTCTAGCTATAACGATACCTAGACTTTATGTAAATTCGAGACTATGGCGCAAATTTTGTACGGTTTTAATTTTATTACAATGTTAATTATAACCTCACCGACTCGTTTGCTTTGAATTTTGACTGCATTTGAATTTTAAACACCACTATAATATATTTGTTGTATATGACGGTCTATTTTAAAAGTTTACGTGCATTAACCTATTTTAACGACCTTTCTAGCTCAGCGATAAGCGAGAGATCTCGGACTCAGTTCACTGCGGTACTAATATCTGGGAATTTAATTGTATCTCTAATTTTGTCTGTTGGTCTTTAGCCGTAGCTTGTTCCACCTTCCTTACTACTGCTACGTATAGTGGCAATGTAAGAAGATACTGAATAAATCAGGGGTATGGATTTAAATGTCTCTTACCCCTATCAAATAGCTCGAATAATTTATAATAACGCTATTAGAGTTATAACATGATTGTGTTTAAAGCTTGTGATGCGGTGTAAATTACGCACTTTATAATATAGCCTTTAGAGGCTATAATATAAAGTGCGTAATTTATGCTCTAGATGATAGAATATGTAATCACTACAAATAGACTGAATTGACGTTCCAAAAGTTCTTATAAACTAGGCGTACATGAAATAAATAAATTTTGAATTTGCATTTGAATCCTTATTTTTCACTAGTCATGCAAGTGATATAAACGGTTGAGTTAAATTTCTCTTAATTTCGATTTTATTATAAACGATACCTGCAGACTCAACAAAAAAGTCTTAATATTCACACATGTCACAAGTGAGATTTCTGAAAAGTAGCCTATGAAAGATTGAAATGGATACAGAGTATTAGGAGTAGATATTAGAATAAATGTAGAGTTAATTATTTTCTACCACACTAAAAAAATATTTAATATTTTTATGTAAAACATTATATTCCACATATTTCATACTATTCAGAGTAATGTACCTACTCTGTATTATTCTCTCGCCAAATACATTTATGTGTTTGTTTCTTTATCGTGATGCATTTTTGTTTTATCGAGTTTCAAATAACAACGATTCTACAGACTGGAAATACTTTCTGAAAAATAAAAGCACCGCCATATTCATTATTTACGTTTTTATTTCGTTAGTAGCGATTCCAATTCATAATAGTATTTTTATATATTCAATTGGAACGTTGTTTAGTCGTACACATCTGGCGGTAAACGGCTGCATAACCGTTTGAAACTTCAATACGTTTACGTAAAGTAGTACGTAATGTGCGCAGAAAAAGCTAAAGTACCTAATAGTTGTTGGTCTTTTATGGTGATAATTATCACCATCGCACGTTACAATTATCATTTACTAGCGGACGCCACCAACTACGTCTGCCTAGAAATTCTGATATCGCGTGAGATTAAACTAAAAGACAAAGTAAGTGACTGTCAAAATACCAATAGTATTGATAGAAATTAGATACGAACTTCTATCCCCTATTTAACTCTTCGAGGATGAAATTTTGAAAAATTGTGTAACTCTAAAAGTCAGGATACAAGTTTTTGTGGGTAAGTATAACTTGAAAAATATCAGGATAATCATAACAGGCCGATTACTATCGTAGACTGCAACATAACTTACCAGCAGGTGAAATTGCAGTTAAGGGCTAATTTGTATTGGAATTCAAAAAAAAAAGCACAGCTTGTTTATTACTATTACTATACCTACAAAAAACGGAAACTCGCGTTTGTCACTTGTAGGATTTCATGATCTCTAGTAGAACATGCAAACCACTAGACCAACGAGGCAGTTGAGTAGATTTATTTAAGTGTATACCGAGAAATTCCTAGTAACTCTTGGTACAGCCCTACACATAAAGTGTTGTTTATTTACATTCTGTGCAGATTTATTTCACTTTACGCACCGTGTGTCTGCACTGACAGCGATTATGACTTATACAGCGCTATCACGTCATACCCAAGAGCGTCGGATTGTCAGCGGGAATTTTACGGTTAGTGTATACACAGCTTTAGTTCTCCGACTGAATGTACGCTATGCATTATTCACACCTTTCATTCGTTCACTAAACTCTCGAGTTACGAAGCAATCGACAGATTTATACACCTTTATGAGGGATAATGTTGATGCTCACGGATGATATTGGTGCTTGATGGAGCAACGGTAGGCGCCAATCGAATAAAATGATAAATTATGCAAACCCAGCGCCTTTCTTAGACCTTCGTTAGATTCTGGTTACTATCCGGAAAAGATATGTCGCAGAGATTTAAGATTCTAGACTTTGAATTTGATTTTACAGAACTGAAACGTCGTATTTTTAGCGGTTTTTTTTTAGAAATACCTATATTCAATCTCGAGCCGTGCAATCTTCGTGATTAGAACTTCGGCTTTACTTTCAGGGGGCCGGGTTCGAATTCCAGCTGTAACTTTTCTAAGTTATGTGCTTTTCAAGCGATTGAAATATCACTTACCTACTTCAACGGTAAAGGGAAATATCGTTAGGAAACCTGTATGCCTGAGAGTTCACCATAATGTTCTCAAAGGGCGTGTGGACACCACTAATCCGCACTGGTTCTGCGTGGTGAATTACGGCCCAAACAATTCTCATTGTGGGAGAAGGCCCGTGCCCCGTTGTGGGCCTGTAATGGGTTGATATGATGATGATGATTCAATCTTCTGGTGAGATGAATGTGCTGGAACCGTTTGCTTTAATAAATCTCGAAATTCATAAATTGAGTAGTACCTACCTAAAAATCGCGCGCGTGTGTGTGTGTGTGTGTGTGTGTGTGTGTGTGTGTGTGTGTGTATGTGTGTATGTGTGTGTGTTTTGTGTGTAGGGGATGACCACTATCATGTCAAATGAAAGGGCTTGACTATTAGTACACGATATTTAAAGACGTTGTTTTTAAATGTGAAATTTTTATATATCATACTATAACCTATACACTATGATAATATGCGATGAGCAATAAGAATAAGGCGACATAAATTATATTACCAAACAGTCAAAGGGAAGCGGAATCAGATAAAAGGTCTTAATTGAATACAAACTTAATTAAAAGTGACATTGTAATAAATACAAGTGATTGAGCTTTTAATTACTAACCCTCCCGCGTCTGTACCTTTTAATTCTGTTGATGTACTTATCGCAGAATAAATCGACGGCCTCGAATGCTTTTGGACTTGAGGTTACAGGTTAAGCTAATTTTTAAATGATTATCGTGGGTAGGTAAACACTTGTTTAGTTTTTTAGGAACATCAATCATCAACATCACCCTCATTTTATTAATGTCCTAATGCTGGACAAAAGCCTCAATAGGGTCATAAATGACGTTCTACACAAGTCCTCTTTAGAAGTCATCATCAACATATTCACCCATTACAGAAAATTGCATGGATTACGTAGATTATTACGTAGATCTTCTCCTACGAAGGGCCCATCATCCGTCTCGCTGGCCCAGTGGATACCAATAGGCGAAGCCGACGGATTAGGTCTTTAGAAATGACTAACAATACTTATCTATCAGGTGTCAAAGATTTTTATGACGCAGAAAACATTATTCAAGAAGGTACTTAAATAGTGCTATGCCGAGAACAAGAAAAGCAACCCTGGTAAGCACTACGAGGTTTACCATGATTAAGATTTTTTTTAAATGCCCTAAATTAAACTTTCTGTTAAAGTCAATTCCTGCGATATATCATTAAACTAACTATTTAATGCAATTAAATAATCTAATTAACTTCTACAAATTCTTGAGATAAGCGCTTATTTATAAACAAGCCATCTTTTTAGCTTTATGATATTGTTAAAGAATAAGGTTTATTAGGCACTGTTGATAAGTAAAATAGAAAAATGTATACTGCATTGTACACCAAGAAACATATATACTACGACAAACGATACAAAAAACTCACATGTTACAGCTTAACAGTTGTACACTTGGCGCTTAAAAGCGATAAATATAAACAAATAAATAATAAATACATAATAAAAAAAAAGTATCATTAAAAAGAAGAAAGAAAATATACTATGGCGATGTATACGTAGGTAACAAGTATGACTCGTTAACGACACTATAAATTACCTAAAAAAGGTATAAATTATTTGTATAGGTATCATTCAGAAGAATTTATTATTTATTTAAGTCGAGCAAAACTAAACTTACTGCTAAAAACGATCTTAACAAACGAATCGTGTTAATGTAGCTGTGATTGAACTGTGATCATTGTTCCATTGCTAACGCAACTGGGTCAATCTGGGTAATCATTTATTCGGGGCGAGCTCACAAACGTGATGAAATAAAAAAACAAAAGAACAACCTCATGGAAAGCGATTTTAATAACACATGACTAACACTTAACAGAAGTGTTTGTGATGGCAATTTTATAGCTTTTCGAAAAAATTAAAACATGAAAAAAATATTAAACAATTTATTTTGGTTTGCCATTGGGATTTTTTTTTGGTCGTCTATCTTTGACGAACTGTGTGTAATTATGTGATATTTGCCAGCTCACAATCATAGAGCCCATCAATACGCATTGCAGCAGCATGTTGGGTATTTGCCCTTAAACCTTCTTGGTATTAACTAAGCTCGGTTTATTTTATTTTACGTATTAAAACTGTAATGTTTACGCTGATGACTGAGATAGGCAAGTTCATTTAAAAGTTGCGTTTAAAATACAACTTCTAAGCTGAAAACCAGCATGCAGTCTAACCGGTTTTATTTATTTACGTTTATTTGACCTTGTTAGGCCGTAACGGAGACTTTACACTCGCAATAGAGACGGCGCGGCGCAGTGAGACTGGCAGTGAGAGGCAATATTTACTCAAGATTGTATTAATAAATATAGAATTTGGAATATCATTACCACACATCTTATTGATAAAACTGAATTTACGTAAATATAACAGAAAATATAAAACTATGTCATAACTAACACAGTTATTTTAGAAATCAGCGATAATTATTTACAAACAAGCTTAGTCATCATGCGGTGCGAAACAAAGATGTTATGTTTATTTTAACATTTTCGGCTTAAGGTGAGGTGCAATAATGTATTCAAAAGTAGTTTACGTGTTGTATTTATGGATAGGGAACACTAGTGCGAAATTATTTTTCTATTAAACACCAAGCATATAAAAGTATTAACAACTACAACTGAGAGAGTACTTAATTCAGGAAATTATATTTTAAACACGTACGTAATCAAAATAAGTTATGAATATTTACCTACATTGTTCTTCTTCTCCTTGCCCTTATCACTCGCTACATAAAAAAAATATATCTTCGCAAAATATATCTTCTGCTTTCATTAATCTGTATATACTCTTTCACACAACCAATCTGTCTTTTTGGTCTACGTCTTTATCCTTACACATAAATACACTACTACTGGTACCTTCTGACAATTATTTCTTTTAATTAACATGACTTTACTTACTATACTCATTGGCGCTACTTTTTAACTGCACTTTATATGAGCATCTTTTCGTTCATTACCTTCCTACCTTTTACATCTAGCTTTAATAATACAACTCATCTTTTGAACTTTAATAACAAGGTGAGCGTGAAACATAAAAAAAAGATAGTTAAGCCACATAAATATTGGATATCTATAGATATAGAATACGAAGTCAGTCGGTTAAGGTTATACGCTTTTATTGGCAAGTGAGAAATCTTCATAAAAATCATGCGAAGTTTATAAATCTGAATTTCAATTTAAGGTTTACGACTTTATTTTATACGAATGACCTTCGAATGGATAAGAGGCCGTTTTTGTTAGAAATAGGATTTTTATTAGGGTATAAAATTAATATGAATTTAATACTCCGAAACTTTTAATATTTGGCGATGATATAATGACATAAAAATGTAAGAGTTTTAATGTAAAATTTCCGAAACTTCTGCTATCCATTTATTTCTAAGTAGCTATTGCACGCGGCTTGTTCGCGGTGTTTTGGTTTTTAATGAATCCTGCGGGAACCGCACATTGTCCCGGGATAAAAAGTAGATTATGTGTTAATCTGAGGTATAATTAATCTATCTCCACTCCAAAAAATTCTGTCAAAGTGGTTCAGCAGTTTTTGCGTGAAAACTATCCATCCATAAAAACTTTCGCATTTATATTATTAGTAGGATTGATATATAATGTTTTGAACATTTATATGTATTGTGATTTTGCAAAGAGGGCAACATTAGAACGGTTCCCGCTGGATTAAGCTAAATGAATGAGGACGAAGCCGCGCGCAATAGCTAGTTAGTTATGATATAACTAATCGAACCCCTGTCGCGGTGATGAGTGTAGTGGTCTTATAAGTGTAGGTCCCGCGTTTAATTCCCGACACTTTGGGAATACATATATATAATTTACAAATTTTCTCTGGCCGGTGGAAGGCATTAGCCACTAGGCTAGCACCCTACCGCTAAGCGAAAATGTTTATGTTTTCATTTGATTTGTTTTTGAAATGCATTCTTCAAATTAAAAAGTTGTGTTACCTAAATAATATAATAAGTAAAAAAAAAGAAAGATATTCATCCAATTAAAAGGTTTATTTATTATGATCGCCGGTCTAAATGTTTTGCAACGCAACTGAAATCTATGAAATTAAATACTAAGATAGGTTTATTTAATATTGTCCATCTGTTTGTTTCGGAACTCCGTGCGCAACTAAATTAGACTCACTTAGTGGGAAATGAGCGGTCCACTAAAATAACACCGAGCGCATTAAGTATACACCACAACAATGCACGGGCTTTTATGACCTATATTACATAGGCAATAGGAGTTGTTATAGTCTGGAAATAATTTTCCTCGTCGCCCGTCACTCGGTTTACGGGCCTCTCTGTATTGTGTCTTGCAATAACTCTTATATATCTGAAGGAGATATCACAATAAAACATTATGAGGACTTATATCGTCTGGTAATAACCTCTAATTATAAACACGTCTCAATTGGACTCAAATAACTTATTAAATTACTTAGACGAATGTACAGTTTTCTATTGCAATTGAGTCAATGGCTTCTTCTGACGCTTAAGACATTTGGGTTTTTTCTTACCGCTTCTCTGGCTTTAACAAAGAAAAGCTAGCCTAGCTTTCATCTTGTGGGAGTAAAGCCTTCATTGGTTAGTAGTTAAGACCCTACCGGCAAAAACGTGCCAGCTAAGCGATTCCGCGTTCCCGTGCAATTTCGCGTTTAAACAGGTTCTGGTTTTAATATCTTATTATCTGCCATGCCCCTTACAGCAATACAATATTGGATAATTTTTGGAACTCGAATAACGATCTTACAAACTGTCGCATTAGTAAAATAAACATGAAGAGGGCTTGATGGACTGTAATTTATATGATTGTCTTGATAATTTGAAGGCGATAAACATTAGTTTTGTTATATAAATCGTTGTGGAATCTACATAACTATTTATTAGTTGCAAAGAGGATTTTTTTTATATATTTATTAATATAATTATTGATGGAACCAGTAGATGGCCTACCAAAACAGAGCAACACTTCGCAGGGAATGCAAGGTCATGCAAAGTGCCGCGCTGCTGTATCCATCAACCAGTAACCACCGTAACACGCTCTTCAGACCGGCACAGGGCAATGCTGCTTAACGGCAGAAATAACTATGGCGGTAGGAGGCACTTCCCCTTACGAGGTCCGCCACAAAAAGCAAACTACTACTAAAAAGATGTAAAAATACAAATGCATAATTGTTATAGCATCTATCCACCGGCCTTACAGTGTTCATGACAAGTAATCTAGCTGTGGCTTCCATAGAATTTAATATTTAATTACGTACTATTACTAAATATTTCATACTAGCGTACCCAGCCCGCTTCGCCGGGCTAGATTTTGCTTTATTTTATTAAAACAATAAACTTACATCATTGAATTTTTAATTTAAGTCTCATAATATATTAAATCATTTATTTCTCTCGTATCCCGTATTCATTATCTTCTATTCTCTTCTCGAGCGGGTTGAGATAATTATCTACACCCATGTACACCCAACAATAGAATATCATCATAGTAAATAAAAGCTGTATTTGACAGTTTGACAGTTCAAAAATAGGAGTGATCCGATCGTCACCAAATTTTACAGGATTACTCGCCAAGTCCATCCGGAGATTCCCTGAAAGTTTCATTGAAATCGGTCCAGCCGTTTCGGAGCCTATACGGAACTCACCCACACACTATCTCTTTTATATATATAAAAGATAGATAGATGGTTGGAGATACTATGATTGTACGTACTTAGTAAAATAATCTTGGTATTTGTTTGATATATAATTAACTAAATAATATAATTATATAAATAATTAAAATGAACGCTCTGTTTTCTTTAGATATACGTTATTTGTTGTTGTTATTAACAAAATAAATGTAAGAGAAGTTTCCTTTTTGGATAATGAACTTTCGATACGCGACTTGGACTCGCCCGTTTATTTAACAGCAAAGATTGGAAAGTCTACCGGTTTTCAAATACACAAATAATATTGCATTAGCTGTATACCAAAATTTCACAAAACATAGCTAGAACAAACATATTCAATTCAACACACAGCATCTTGTGATGTACAAACAGAGCGTGAGAACAACATAACAGTTGTTTCTCTACGATACTATCTAGTCTAACCCTCGTGCCTCAAACTGCAAACTGTGCCTTACTCCCCACTAATACGGTTCAAATGCTCACAATAATCTATTATGCAGTCGAACGGCGTCGTCTCATCACATCTCAATTAATACCGAATGACATGGTACGATATGACGTTGATTATTCTCCTTTGGTTAAGCATAACAGTCACCGACCACGTCCAGTATATCGTGGACGCTCGGCATAATCATGTGCCTACTTTCAATAAAGGCAATTCGAAGCCGTATGTATACAAGTCTAGTTTCAAAAGAGTATTACGGTATTCAGGATAATAAAAACCTTTGGCTTCAATACTATTTGTTTATAGTAATAATTGAGGGGCCAAGCAGATGGCCCACCTGATGTTAAGTTGAAACTCATTGCCTAAACAAAAAAACAGTTCGCAAGGTTTGCGAGGGTCACGTCCTGTAAAGTGCCGCCCTGTTTCCGTCTATTTGGTGATCTGATGTTAAGCTTAATGTGCCTCTAATTTCTCAGGCATTCACCCCCTTCAGGCTGGAAAATAACAATTATTCTTGGCGGCAGGAGATAGACACTGGGAGGCACTTTGAAGGGCGTGTTGCTGGCATACCCTGCGAAGTGTTTCTCTGTTCTCCACTTTTACACATTATGTCAAAGAAAGACGTGTTCTCGCCGCAAAAACAACGGGGTGTTGTAAGTTTTACGTGTCTGTACGTATTTGTGTGTCTGTGACATCGTATTTCCCGAACGGATGAACCGATTTTGACTTTGTTTTTTTTTTGGCTTTATTTGGAAATGTTAAGTTTGATGAAAATTGGTCAAATATGGCCGCCGCCACAAAATGGCAAATTACATTTTTTTCACAACTCCCTTATTATCGATATCAAATGAAAGGGTTTGACTAGTAGAATAATGTACAGTATAATGAACGTCAGGGATATTTTAAATTTACCTATATGTTATATGTCCCGGCTTTTTAAATTTATTGGTACCACGTTTAACAGTAAGGCTAGGGACAAATTTTGCGGTATTTGTAAATACGGAGTTCCAACCACCTCCACAAATCTGAGCGGAAAATTCCCTCTAATCTACCGCGTTGATAAAGGGGTGCAAATAATGCTAAGTAAAATGTAATATATCAGAATATATCTGTGGAGTGGAAACGAAAATACTTTGCCTCGCGCATCACCTCTACTAATATATTTAGCCTAAGTAGGTATGTGTGTGGTATCCATATTGAAGAAGCCAAAGTGTGTTTTCTTGTTTGTTGGTTTGTTGCCTGCCTATGCTCAGCTCAACCTTTGAACTGATCTTAAAAATATTTTGCCCCCATGTAGTATCCCCCTATACCCATAATATTTATCTTGGAAAAGAAAAGTAAAAAGTGAGCTGACGACGTATTCCCTTCTCACTCGGTTTCGCGACAACCATTATCCTGTTAAAATTGTGTAACCATGTGCGCGCGCATTTCGTTACATCGTGTAATTTCAACCCCATGTTTTTTTCCTAACCCCTATAAAGAAGCTTAACTTCAAAAGTTACCCACAGGATAAAAAAATAGCATTAGTGATTTTACATTGACACTGTTTGTGTCCAGGAGGATAGGATACACTCTATCACGGAAATGGGGTTTATCGGGATTAAAAAAACGCGGATGATTTTGCGGGCAACAACTTGTCACTTAAACAAGGAAATAATAAAGGTACCATAACGCATATATTTTTCTGGTTGTCACGGATTATATCAATCAAAAACTATTGAATCACAAATCAATGCAGATGTTAAAAATCCCTTGAGGATACAGAGCTAAAGAGATATTGAGAGCTACACTCTCACATCAAATTTGTTAGGAAAGACTTCATAAAATGTGTGTGTTTCCTTAATTATGCAATAAAGTTGTTTAAATAAAATAAAAAAATACCATGAAACCAAACTGTTTTAGAACATCACTTATAACGTCGTCGTCGATACACTAAGAGTAGACAATCTTAAAACTACCTAATTCAGCAAACGGTTCCCAGGTTTGTTTTCCAGGGATAAAAGTTATACCTATGTTATTTCCATCCTTTAAAGTAATTCTAAGCCAAAAATCATTCGATTGGTTGCTTAGTTAGAACGGGAAGGAAGGATAAACAAACTCAGTTTCGCATTTATATTCTCTCAGTATATTTTACACAGACATAAATGGCAAGTAATTTCGCGGCAACAGGAATCTGTCATGACGCGAGATCGATGTGATAGGCTGCCTTAATAATGCAGATGCGTCTCTATTGATATCGTGTTTCTCTCTGGATTGTTAGTTTATGCCCGTTGTATTCCCAATCACCACGCAAACCTAGTCTCACATATTTTTTGTTAGAATACAGATTTCCCCCTTTGGATGCTTCTAGCGCGGCATTGTAAAACCGTTTATTTTTCCTGATTTTAAATAACCTCGATACTTAGTTCAATCAACAATCAAACCAATCAATTCAAATAAATAAGAAATATACCTAAAGATATTAAAATCAATAAAGACTAAACTTTGAAAATATCCACATACCTACTTATTCGTCTAAAAATATTGCTGGACCCTCTAATACATATTGCCTGAAGAATCCTCAAAGAGTTCACAGTAAGTTTGCCAAATCAGTTTGATAAGTCTACATACCCAAGTTGGCGAATCTTGGCTAACTTTCTTGGAGATTTGCCGAAATTTTAAGCCAACATAACTTTTTCCATCCTCATTGGCTTTAATATCTTAGCATAACACAGAATAGATTTACATTATTTGGGCCTAATCTATCTAAATCAAATCAGTAATAGGATAAATAAATAAATATTGTATTAATTTATTATATGTATTTATTTATACTATTACGAACGACTGCTAACCATAGCAGAGGGAGCTATAGAGCCTAGACCCATCACGCTGCTTGGCATGGGCACCCGCACACACAGATGAATTTTACAAGTCACGTTTCACTCTACACTTTAGATCCGACCGTCCCTTTTCATCATCATCATCAAATCAATCGATCGACGTCCACTGCTGGGCATAGGTATTTTGTAGGGCGTTCCAAACTTAACGATTCTGGGCCGCTTGTATCCAGCGGCTCCCCGCGACTCGTTTGATGTCGTCTTTCCACCTGGTGGGGGTCGACCAACGCTGCGCTAACCGGTGCGGGGTTGCCACTCTAACACCTTGGAACTTCAACGTCCATCGGTTCTCCAAGCTATGTGCCCCACCCATTGACACTTCAGCTTCGCGACTAGTTGAGCTATGTCGGTAACTCTATCATTGAATGAATCCTCATTTGATCATGTAGAGATACTCTTCTTCTTATGAGGCCCATAGTTAGCGACCACGTCTCAGATCCGTAAGTGGTCACTGGCAACACTCACTGTTTCAAGACTTTGGTCTTCAGGCACTGAGGGATTTTGGACGAAAAGATGTGACGAAGTTTCCCGAGCACTGCCCATCCCAGTTTAATTCGGACGTACCTATGCCTACTTAAATTTTAATTTGTATCTGTTCTCTTATCTGTTTTGTGGTGTGTTATTATTAAATACTTACAAACGTCCTCGTGATACTAACATCCGCTTGATACTAACAAATCAATTAAAACTCAAAGATTAAACATATATTTCTAGTCAACATTTTTGTTAACCATTTATCACGATCACGATTGTTTATATATTGTAAGCAACATAGGAATCCTCAACGTGCATAGATAACAGTGCAATGGGACAGCTATGTAGAGATAAGCTTTATCTTATCTGTGATTCTTGTAATAACACAAAGGATCCGGACGGACCTTTTCAAGGATCATATCACGTATGCCATACATAACATAACGTAACATCATCATATACATACTTGTTTTGTTGATAAGAATGTTTTGTTGGATCATAATCTTGTACATTGTTATCGTTTGAATAAGAGCCATAGTAAGTAGTGCACAAAGCATATAACTTGTTATTTCGGTAACTATTTTTATCTGTATCTGTACTTATAAAGCTAAGGAGTTTTTCTATGCGCTTATTTCTAGAATTACCTCTGGGTCTGTGGATTTGAAATATCTTTTTCTCATTAGTTACCTCCCAAGTTCTGATAAAGCCCGTATTTCTTTAAGTTGTATAGCTGAAGATTGCTGTTTAGTTTGACAAATAAAATAATTTCAATCTCTGTAAAGGGGCTCATTTATGTTAAAAGATGTAGTCCTTATTGATACAAAAGGAGAGAGGGAGACATGGGAAAAGCTGGCATATGCAAGTTGGGCGAGTTTAAACAGCCGTTAATTCTAACTAACATTAATTATTTACTTCATGTTAAATACAAACTTAAGAAACATGAAATACAAAGTAAAATACACATAAAGTGAGCAATGAAATTCCGGAATTCCTGATAGAAAGTGTAGATGGGCCTAAGATGGAACGCGCTAGGATAGAAGTTTGTAAGAATTAGGAAACACAGAACTCGGAAGGGTGTCCAAACCCGGGCCATTCGTATAAGAAAAGAAGATGCAAATGGCTTCGTGCGAGTTTTTGGGATATTGACAACATAGGGGTCAAAAAGCTGTTACAAATCACCGGCATTATCCGATTTCCAATAACCAATCACGTCCAAATAAACGTCGATATTATATAAAAGAGAGGATGTAAAGGATAAACTTGGGAATGTAATTTGGTGGTCATAATTGTAAAACAACCGTGTTACTGCCAAATTCTTATTAAGATAAAAAGATAAGTTATTCACCACATGTAACTATTTATAAACGTAAATAACACCTGATACAAAGGAAAAATACTTAAAATGAAGTGGGTAATATAATCCCGGGCAACTGTTACAAATCACCGGCATTATCCGATTTCCAATAACAAATCACGTCAAAATAAACGTCTTCGTTTTCAATTGTCTGTAAAGGACCTCGGATGTGGGAGGGAGGCGGGGGACAAAAAGCTGCAAACAAAACGTTAGGTGAAATGAGCGCGAGGGGATGAAGCAAGCTTTTATTATGGCGATTGCTCTGCGTGGATGCTTTTTAATTTACCTTTCTCCGTATAATTAAAACTTGTGGCCACGTTTTTTTTGATAACAACAATGGATTTTGCTTTAGATATGCGAGTATCAAACCGGCCAATTACTGTCATTGTATAGGTTTTCATCACGTTTTGCTAAGGAGTTTCGATTGTGTGTTGTGGTACTCCTTCCATTTTATTTATATTGTCTTGATTTTTACCTTCCATTATTACAGGTTATCGCGTTTCCATCATAGATCAAGTAACTCTTTCTCTGTTGGGAATAGCTTACCAAATTGTACCTACATTACCAGATTTCTGCGTTTATTGACCTTATTTTGTATATTGAATATACAGTCGTATTTAAAAACAGGTGCGAAGTTTTGTTTAATAATAATAATAATAATAATGAAGCCCTATATTACTGAAAAAACTTAATAGAAAAAACATAAATACTGGAAATTAAGAAATAAGGATATTTTGTTAAAAAGAAAAATCTTTCAAACAAAATTTCCCTATAACTATTTTACTTAACCTAACATTCAATATAACAATTTCGCACTTTCATTACGCTCCTTGGACGAAGGCTTCCTCCATTCGTTTCCATGCACCTCAAAAACAGTCTGTGCCATGGCAGGAGCAACTCCCATTGCTCTACCTAATTCGTTGCCGACCTTTAGACCACTTCCCTTCTCTCGGAATCCATTCTGTAACTATTGCCCTCTTGTTTACCCAGGGCTAAATTTATGTATTTATAAGCGGTGATAGCCCATTGGGTAGCACTTCGACTTCACTTTCGGGGTGCCGAGTTCGAATCCTAGCATACACCTCTGACGTTTCTTAGTTATGTGTACTTTAGTAGTAAAATATCACTTAAGAATGAAGGAAAACATTGTTTGGAAACCTGTATACCTGTGAGTTCTTTAAAAGTTCTCAAAGGCGTATGCAGCCCATCAATCCGCACTGGGCCAGCATGGTGGACTACGGCCTCAATCCCTTCTTACTGTAGGAGGAGATCTGTGCCCTGTAATGGGCCGATGATGGGTTGATATCAGGCTCAAGCTAATCACTTTGCAATATCATATCAAACTTGCTTTAGCTTCAAAGCTCCACATAAGAAGCAATTTTTTTTTTAAATCTTACAGAAACGGTACCTGATGAAAAATATTCTTAATCCGTCTCAAGGACGCAAGTTATATATTATATGTTAATTTCATCAATATTGTTGGTGCATTTGAGCTGATATGTAACAAACTAACAAACACATAAAACCTTCTTTTAAAATATTATTTTTATAATGGGTAGGTTTTCTAGTTACGTAAATTTCCAAAGGTTTCAATAATTTACAATGACACTGAACAATACAATGGCGAAGCATGGAAGTCCCGCCTTTCAATCACAGTTTTCCATTTTTTGAAACTATGAATAATGGACGATGGCAATTAGGTCATTGCACGTCGAAAAATTCGTGGAAATTGCAGTTGTTCTTTTGTGTTTCTTTACAATATGATAAATTAGATATAATACCTACTAAACAGCCGTATTACGTACCCCGTATTTTAAAAGGTTAACTATATGCAACTAAATTCTAAAACAAAATTTCTCGACTTTTCTCTATGGAAAATTCGTTTAGGGCATTTTTAATTACATTTTTAAATAGATCAAGATTTTTATTGCATATTTTGATAACTTATAAGTTTATAAGTGTTTATAAGACGTATAATTATTTTCCTTTTAATTTATACTTAATATTATCAATGCGAGATTGTGTCAGTTTTTATGTTGCTATGTTCATGTGTTTGTTTGTAATGTATGTTCTGTAACAACCTTGATAAAATTTGAGACACGCGTAGCTTGCATCCTGAAGATTGGAATAGGATATAACTCGCAAGAACTGCTGGTAAAAGTGACCTGCGGAATTACAAAAATAGCAACTTGCATAGATTGATCTTAGTGAAATTTTTCATATAAATAGTTGCATTATGGAGACGGCTTTGGATAACTTTGATACGGGAAAATAAAGGGTTAATGCGGGTTTTTTCAAACCCCGAAAATAAAAGCGCTGAAGTAGCGGATAACAGCTACTTTTAAATAAGTTAGACACGCTATTTATAACCTCAAAAAGTATTTATTCGTTTGTGAAAGGCCAACGAACTAGTTAAAAATGGATTTTTTACGGATTACTCACATTAAATTAAAGGGTTAGAAGGGTTAATCGGATGTAACACAATCTAAACCTCTATTCACCAGATAAACGCGAAGTGTACTCAATGCTTTAACACACTTGAGCATGATCTCATCACTTTCGCCGTCAAAGGGCGTATCCTGTATATTGTTGTAGACGACCGGACAACTATTGTTCGTCACAATGGCGGAATAACGAAACGTCGTGTTTGTCGAGCGTCGACTTTCTCTTTTATGTGTAATTGAGACTATAAAATGAGGATTAAATCACTGACAACTGGTTTCGACTTGTCACGGTGAATTTTGGGTGACCGAAGTGTTACATGGAACAAAACTCTTTTATGGAAGCTATTTAAGCTATTTAAAAACTTTAGGTTGAGTTTTCGGTTTGATTTTGTCTATATGGTCTCTCAAATCAGCAACTAAGATTAATTGCGACGTTTTGGTATGGTTAATAGCACTATCTTCCAACTCATGAAAATATGACTAGACCGTACACATGTCTTTTCCATATTCTTATATGAATCCGAAACTCGGGCCCTAGAGTCTACCCAACAAAAAGAACTGGTGCATTTGAGCTTGCTGCTAGAAGCAGATGCAGAGCATATGAAGAATTTCATATTGCATTGATATTTTAAGTTAAGGACCGCCGCTTGTCAGCTGGCGGTGGGATTGCATTATATGATGCGGTATCTCGACCTGCTGGCGGCGTATCAGTTCACCTACCCGCTTACATTTTAAAATTTTGTATAACATTAGAGGGTTATGCAATGTCCATACAAACTCAATGTAGTTTTAGGACATCAAGTCACCTATGTATACCTATCTACTTATGATTGTAAGAAAATAAATAAATAAAAATAAATAAATAAACCAACATCTGTCTACGGTGGATAAATAAATAAATATACTACGACGATACACACATCGCAATATTGCCCAAAAGTAAGGTACTAAGATGACTGATGAATATTTTTACGAATAATATGCGTAAATGCTTATTATATACAGATTAACACCCTGACAATTTGACTAAATTTTTTTTATCACACAAACATTATCCATTATCCACACAAACGTTATGGGAATCTCAGACTCGGTAAGCAGGGTCGCTGTCCACTGGGCCAATCGGTCGTCAAATAACGATGCTCGACTACTGCAAGTTGCTAAAAAAAAGCTACCATGGAAGTGCCTATCACTGGTAAGATTAAAGGAAAGATACCCCGATTCCCGAGATATTTGTGTGATCAAAAAAGAGAGGCAGTCGACGCATCCCATTGTAGTTTTATTCATACGGCCACAAATAAGCAAAAATCGCGAGAAATCATAAACTGAATCCGTCAAATTTGAGGGAATAGTCGGTAACTAAAGTGGATAAAGGTAGCTCTTCCTTGCGCTATTCTATAGGTAAAATATACCCCAACTCACCGCGTCATATCACCCGCCCGCAATATTACTTTATTTGCTTAGCTCGGAAGGGTCATAACATAAAATATTTCTTAATAATTCGGCTGTCAAATGCATTTATGAATCCAACTGACAGCTCCAGCAAACTCTTATATTATTAGTATAGATTTGTAAGCATAACTCTACACCGCTTTCATACCAAATACAAACCAATGAATCCGTTGTTAATTTAGAAACATAAATAAAAGGATTCAACCGGTGGAATACAAACAGCAAAAATATTTGAGGTTAACTATCTAATAAACGTCAAGACACTCTTTATTTTAAGCACGTCCTAAATAACCTTAATTTTGCTTTTAGCTATTTTCCCGTTCCCGCTTCCCCGGCAATGAATTGCCTTGGTCAAGCTAGTAAAAGACTGAACTGTTTGAAGACTTGTACAGACAACAAATAATTATAATTTCCAAATTGTCTCTGGTCTCTCTATCTCTATAGCGTTAGCTATTTTAGCTTTCCGGTACGATGCCGCGTAGAAACTGATGTGAGTCTTGAGAGAGTATGGGTTTAACATAACTGACTGCATCATCACTTGGCTGGTTTTACATCCTTCTTGCCTCGTCATGTCAAAGCCTGTAAGCCGCCGCAAGATTTTATTGTTAACTTCGTTAATAATATTTTAAATGGATGTTTGTTAATTTTTTTTTATTTGACTTAAATTTATAACATATATAGATTATAACCTAGATTAACATATAGGCTACTTTTTACCCTACTTTTATTTACGTTTGATTTGTGATTTATTTAAACCAGAATTTCACGTCGTCGCTCATCGATAACTATAGCTGTAGTTTGCTACAGCAAATTAAATGTATGCCAGCTGCGCCTTTAGACTTAATTGTCAAAATAAAGAACCACAAGTTGTTGCACAATTTCCGTTTTATAATTTTTTGAAGTATTTTTTTGCTATCGGTTAAACGGAAAGCCTACATAATTATCGGTCGGTATCTAGCTATTCAAAGAGAAAGCGACCGCGTTAACGTCCCGATCGGTTTCAATAAATAGTTCGCTTAAATATCGCTCCCGAGTTACTTTAGTTCGGCGTCGTCGGCTTTGTCCTGTCTGTGCGGTCACGCGATTCGCAACGCCTTTAATACAGTCAGAGTTCAGTTTACAAAGTAAAAAACAAAATCAAATTGTAAGAGTCCCGTTGTCATAATAAACCACTTTTGGATGGGTTTTTATGTACACGTAAGTAAACTTAAAACGCAATAAAAAGAGATTTTCGTCAAAGCGTTTTATTATTTTCTTAACAATTTCAAAATGAACTATCGACTAGAAAGTAACAAAAAGATTGTTTAGATTATAATACAAATTACTCACATCAGTTGAAACTCTGATATTGAATTTTTTTGGCAAAAATAACCGATTTTGTTATGTACTAAAGAGCGACTAATAAATATTTAATTAATTCATTTTCTACAATTTATTAGGCACAATATCAATTGCATAACATAACCTTTTACAAAATATTTCTTTTCCCGAATCGGGGGCGTTAAAGGTTATGGACCAGCATAATTTTTTTACAAACCATATACCATAATCAAATCGCAAGCAGTTCAAAACTTATTATTGTGTAGTTCCGGGGGCCATCCGTGGTCTTCATCATCAGTTTCACTTGACCAAATGGTTTTCGAAAGCAAATGCTCAAGTTTTTACAAAAATACTCAAATCGTTATTGATGTCCCTATAGTATTTGAAGAGGTAACGATTTCTCCAAGATCTCTTCAACAGTAGTTATAGTAAACTCTAAAATATTTGTATGAACTGCTTAATCTGGGGTTGGTTAATAATATAAAATACTTACTTGCTGTTTTTGTACGTGCATGCAGTATCCAAATGTAATTTCAAGATCTAAAACATAGAAGATCATTCCTTTAACAAAGATCTAGCAATAGCAGTACAGACTTCAGACCGCCCATTAATGTTTGATCATTTAAATATGTTTACGAGAACATTAGACGGTCTGTACAATAAAGTTGGTGCATTAAAAGCAAGCGTTTATCAGTGTAGCGCATTCACACTCCGTAAATAGGATTAAAAACAAAACTAAACAAACTTGTTACAAAATAGCATCGTAAAATGTAACAACGTGAACCGTTCGCAAACAGCTTTTGATTTAAGTACTTTGAAATTTTTATCGGAGTACCTATGGCGGAATTAAATTCGTTTAAAACTCTCTGTGTATGACACAACCGTTAGTTTTTAGAGTAAAAGGTTTGTTTTTGTAAATTTTTTGTATCCTTTTGGAAACATTGCCTGATCGTTTAAAAGGATTTATAGATGTATCATACTGATTTTATAGGTAGGTGTTTTAATTGCAAATTTAAATACTTTAAGTTTTAACTTAGTTCATCATCATCACTAGCGTCCCACTGCTGGGCAGTGGCCACCTCCTCATTGAAAAAAGTGTTTTAGAGCGTAGACCCACCACGCAGTTCCAATACGGGTTGCTGAATTTTACCACGGCTATCATATTTCAGTGATATAACCGATACCAATAGCGTAACGTGCTCTCCGAGTCACAGTTGTGGACACCGTCTACTTTCTTATTTTTGTTGGCACTGAGACATTTGGCTTTGTAACAGAAAAACCCAATACGAATTCTAGGTCAACCCAGGGAATCGAATCCAAGTCCTTGTGATCCCTCGTTGAACATACTAACCACTAACTAACATACTACATACTAAACAGGTCAAACTATATAAAACCGTTTAAAAAACCTAAGGACTGAAACAACCATCCTCGAAAAAACTATTTTTTTAACTCAAAAATAACTTTCACGTCATTATCATAAGCCAAATCATGTCCCAATGCTGGGCACAGGTGTCCTCTGTCAGGAAAAAACTAAATCGAGCTTTGACCCGCCACAATACCCAAGTACGGATTGACGAATAGCGGCATTTCACAGAAACTTTCACGTATCAAAAAAGCGATACATTTTTATCAAGAATCCATTGATGTGACGCAAGTTATTCACACGGAAGTGTTTAAACCTATTGCTGTTTCTTTCAATTACGTGGGATCGCAATGAAACGTTACCTCGAATAAAATAAATCAAGACGCATTGTAGTAAATAAAAAATGTTTAATATTAATACGAAAATAGTAACTACCTACTAAGGTTAAACCAAGGCGTTCAACCCGAGCTCGCGGTGGCGTGCAAAACAACCAATCACAAGACGTGCTGATTTAAGCAAGAGTTTTGATTGGCCGCAAGGACTACGCAGATTTCTACGCTATTGCGGACGCTTGCTTGATGCCTTAGTTTGGCCTTGTCTTTATTTGTTTTTTTATTTTAATACACTTTATTGTAAACCAAAACTTAATGCAAAGTAATTTAACTAGAATAACCTAACAAATATTAGGCACGTTCAATAGGCGGCCTTATCGCTAACAAACGATCAATACCAGGCAACGTATAACGAAACAAGAGAAAAGTTACAGTATATAGTTAGGGTCTTAGTGTTTAAGAAGGCGTTGCATTTTTATCCTTCAATTGTCGGATAAGAGCAATTTATGGCAAGTGGCTATTTTGTTTCATGAAAATAGATGATCGCTTAACAAACAATGTAAGGGCTATTATCTGAAATTGATAATTATTACTTAATATGTCTTAATCATACATCATAAGTATTACTTATTAAAGTAACTACTAGTACATATATTCCAGTATAATATTATTTATCAACTAACATTTGCCCGCAACCTTGTCGCGAAACTTATTATTAAGTGAGTGTGACATCCTGTGACAGCTTAAAGCAATTAATATAAATAAAATAACCATCGTCTGCCTTTATTACAGTTGTTTACTTATCCCGTGGAAACCGGGATAAAAAGTAGCCTAAGTTACTCTCCGTCCTTTGAACTAAGTCAATGCCAAAAATTAAGTTCATTGATTGCTTAGTTAGGACGTCAAGGAAGGAAAAATATATGCATAATACGCATTTAATTTAATATTACTTAGTACGTATAATATTGGTATGTATCTATTGTTGAGTAATTTTATAAAGTGGTTAAGTGTAGTGGGTAAGTAATGAAGCTTTTGATAACTCTAACTTTATGGGTCCCAGATATTTTATTAAACTGCAATGTGACCAATGTGCTGATAATTCTTATTTAATTAATAATAATAAACTTTATTCAGCTTTCAAACGTAAGTAAACTAAAGTAAAACTAATTACTATTATTTTAAAACGAATTATTACAAACTAAATGGCTTATAGAAAGGTGGTTCAGCTGAAAAGGCTGCTACCTCAGCATGATGCTACGGTATTTGGCTACTGCAGCGCGAAATGAACTTCACAAGGAGAATGTGATCGAGAGGTGTACGGCAAAGTGAAGTAAAATTAAAGGATACAAAACAAGCCCCACTACATAAAAAAGAAAACTTAAACAAGGTTAAACACACCAATAAGTAATTAGTATGCAAGATCTGGAATGTCTTTTTATTTAATTAATAAATAGTTTTCAAGAAATAATTAGAATTATATTTTATTCACAGCCAATCTTCATGACATTGTGCCACTTCAGTGAATGAATGAATACTCTTTTATTGTACACCACATAAACATATAGAAAAATAGTAAATAAAAATTTAACAGAAATTGCACAATTTGGTGGCCTTATCGCTACATACAACAAAAGGTGTAAAACAGGAAGAGAGGTAGAAGGAGCATATAAATAAACATATATATTTGCATATATACCTATTCCATACCATATAGTCCTAGGGACTCGAACAATTCAAAGACACCTCACGGTGCCTTAGTGTCCGTTCACACAGACCGGCTCGGACCGGAGAGCAGATTATCATAGCGATTAAAATAGAGTGTTGGTTAGTTGAAATAAGGTTTATTTTTACATATCACCTCTTTTGTTATTGAGAATGCCGGAGAGCAAACCTTACGCGGTTAGTGTGAAAAAATAAAAGGAGCCGACCGGCTACGTATGATTACTGATGACGCGCTCTTCCGCTCTCGCGCAGTCGAGCAGTTCCGTTTGCGTACTCTCTTGCGCTTGTGTAGCCGACCAGCCGGTCTATGTGAAACAAAGCTTGGTCGCTCCGGCCAGCTCCAACCGTACGCGCCCCGGAGGTCTGTGTGAAAAGAAGAACACCGTCAGATTCTTTCCGAGCCGGTCTGTGTGAACGGAAACTTAGTCGTTATCAGTTCTATTTAAAATGTTGTTGTAGGAAGGGAGCTACAGCTGAGTTTCTTACCGGCTTCTCAGTAGACGTTGGACCGGCGCAGTCAATGAGTCACTAATAATAATTGAACTTGCTTGAAATAAAAGTATTTCGAATTTTAAAAGTGTTCTACTTTCATATGTACATAAGTGAACAGATTAAAACTATGTAGACGCCACAGTAATATTATGTTGCAGACTAGGGTGTGGAGTGCCATTGAGTTGAGAGATAAAATTCTACGAGTATACTTACGTGTATAGAACGGAAGTATTTTTATGATTTCGTTTTAGTCGTCCGATTTCCGGAGATGAAAGAACCTTTTTTTCATAATTGGTTTCAGTGATGTTCCTTTTAGGCATTACTGGTTCCCCTATCCCTAAGCCGTTCAACAGAATTGAGCGTTTGTGTTAGTTTTATGCGGGCGATAATACTTTCTGAAGAATATACTTACTAATGCAAAACACTCAGATTCAAGCAAACACTGTAATGAATCGGCAGATGTTCCGCGTTTTGGTCCGACGTCGGGTGTTTATGGAGCCGCACCGAAGCAACTCAAAATCGCAGTAACTGCGCTCATACAACAAATTTATCGAATTTATTCATTAGATTCACTTATCTTCATTCACAGTACGAAAAACAAATAAAAATCACACATTCTCCTAATTTGAATTTGGAATTATCTTCTTTAAAATTTAAACTTTTAATTATTCCAAAAACAGCCCAAATAGTATATATAGCCAAAAAGATTTTATTACAAGTTCATACATACTATAATTCGAAAAGACTTTTTCCCCAACCTATTATATACTAGGTATATCAGTGGCTTGTAAATTTAGTCATCATCATCATCATCATCATCATCATTATAAACCTATTACCGTCCCATTACACCGCAATGGTGCTAGGAGCTCCTATCAGAATGAAAAGAGTTCAGGTCGTAATCTACCACGCTGGCCAAGTGCGGATTTGGTAGACTTCACACGCCGTTGAGAACATTATGGAGAACTCTCGGACAAATAGGTTTTTTCACGACGTTTTCACCGTAAAAGCACATATCTCCGAAAAGTCTGTTCTCATAAGGTCAATATTTTGTCTAGCTGGAGGCTTCGGCCGTGGCTAGTTACCTAACCACCGCTAAGGTATTTAGATAACGATGGCGCGTAGAGACCGATTAATACCGACAACAGTATGGGTTTAATTAGTTCAAATTCAAGTATTCTTTATTCATGCTGGCCTGTCGCAGGCACTTATGAAGCGTGCATACATACGAGTATATGATGACATAATTGTGTAATGATAATAACTTTGTTCGAAAACTTAAACCTAAAGCTAGTCTAAGAAGAACCCACAACAAACCGGGTATTTTTTTTGTTATCATTATATAACTTCTTCTTAGACTGCATCATCACTCAATAGGGGAGATTGCAGTCAAAGGTTAACTTGTAATAGAATAAAAAGATGCCATGGCGCTTAAAACGCTGGTGATGTGCGCTTTTTGAATGCTAGGCTTAGTGTTTGGGCTTAGTAAGTTTCAACTCTTGGCTTACCAGATGCTCTAGGTAACACAGTTCTACACAGCTCTAGGTGCACTGTTTCGATTTATTCGGTTATGAACAGATATCAATTTTGTACAAATCGCGAAAAACTGCATGGTGCAAATTTGTAATCGTTTATGTGCTAAAAATTTTCTTAGACTATTTCAGAGCAAAATTTAAAATAAAATAATTATTTTTTATAGAGCATAATTAAACAATTAATCATGTTTTTTAAGATTTGAAGGCTCCTTTACTGATGAAATCTTTTATTTACAATTTTTTTAGAAGAAACTGTAAGTAACATTAAATTTGTTTTAGTTTTGATATGAACTCATAAATAGCATTACGTTTTGTAATCGCTAATGGTCGTAATTTCATGAAAGCTTATTGCGTTATGCGGTTATGTTATTTATTAAATTGGTTTTCTTTGTCCTTAGCACACTTGTTAAATTGAATATATACCTTTGCTACATGCATGTCTCTCTCTACGTCGTGTTCCTCATTGCTGAGGGTCGTGACCCCTGCCACTTACATCCTTTTGGACGATTTTGTGCCATTTGACTCGGCTTTGAGCAACGTTTAAAGCAGTATGCACTTTGGTGTCGAGAGCAGTGCGGATTTGATCCGACCAACGAATCGGGCTACGTGCTCGAGGTCTCTTTCCTTCCACTTTACCAGTGACCACTATCTTTTCAAGATTGTCTCAATCTCTTCTGGCAATGTGACCGAAGTACTCGAGAATCCTCTTAAGACAGGTGGTTGATAGCCTTCTTGTAATTTTAAGCTGTCTCAAAATCGATGCGTTCGTCCTGCCGTCCACGGGATTCGCAGCATTCTCCTCCAGCACCACATCTCAAAAGCGTCAATACGTTGTCTATCAGATGCTTTAATGGTCCATGTCACAGCTGCATGCATGTACCAAGTTATATATGCCTACCCTACCTACTAAATTATAAAAAATTGGAAGTTGCTTTAAGAAGGTCATCGCTGCAATACCACTGCAATGCAGTCTAGATAACACGAAGGCATCCGTGATTTTTTTTTTATCGAAAGCCAAATCAAACCGGCGAATATGCAAAAATCTCCGAGAATCTCCCAGTTATTGCCAAACCCGGAAATCAAACGTTGTAATAACACTATCCGCATTGAAAGTATTTCGGCGTAAAATACTCAATTCATTTTTTGCCACCAATTCGTCGGGAATCGGTCTTTATGAAAACCGATGTCATTTTTTGTTCACTATATTAAGCCACGTAGGTATTCAACAAAGTAAAAAGAGATATAGTAGTCCGACGCCTTTGATCTCCTGTTAAATGCTGACATTACCTAGACAGCGTAGTGACAGTTTTTAATGTGTAAATAACGACAGAACTTCAACGTGAATTTTAGTGTAAAAGTGTGCTATCTTTTTTTTATAGAATCTAATAATGAACCGACTAAGCAGATGGCTCACGTTATGGTAAGTGGAAAATCATCGCCTAGAATGAAAGTAATAGAAAAGAAACCTTGCAGGGCATGCAAGGTACACGTTTTACGATGTGCCGCTTTACGTACATCAAACTGTGCCTCAATGGTCCGAAAGACCGGAACAGTCCAGGGGACCGTTGTTCTGGTCTTTTTCAGGGATCAAAAGTATCATGTGCCTTTGATAGATCAGTGTTTGAGCCGAATATACAAATAAATAAACAGACACACCTTTTTACGCCGATGTATTTGCTCCCATGTCCGCTTCTGATCATTTATATAATATTGGAAAACGCGTCATTAAAATTGTATGAGGACATGATAAAGATCTTGAACTGTACTCGTCAATGGACAAAAGCAAATCATTCGCATCACAGCAAGATTAGGAGTTACGTTACGTTTAAAGTTATACTCTCTCTCTGGTCGTTTCTTCATCACTGAAGATCGTGGTCCTGATGAGACGGCACGACTTTGATTTTTTCAGCTGGTCTGCCCATTTTGTTGGTGACCGGCCTCTACGTCTTTTACCTTCGGTGTTGCCCGTAACTATAATTTTTTCCAGGCCTAAAGTTACACACACTGGGGAAATATAAAGGAGAACAGGCAGCAGCTACTTTTGTTACTTTCTTTATACCTTCTTCTTCTTATTTTTTACCTTCTTCTTCTTCTTATTATTTCCCTGGGCTTGTCGCCGTGCTTGGTCGGCCGGAACCTTCCGTTGTACGAAGTGCCACTGGTACGGCTCCCCGCTGGGTCACTCCAGCTAGCCGAGCGCACTCCAAAAGCTTAGCAAGCCGCCCAGGTCGGGGAGTGATGCTGGGGAGCCAAGATATGCTGCGCGTTGCTCTGCTACATCGGAGCAATACGTCAGTGTTTCATCTGCCTACATGCATGCTCTACACAGTGCACAGAGGACTGCCGTTTATTGCTAAAATTAAAAGGTGTTTGTTTAGTTGGCAATGCCCTGTTATGCTGATGCGCTACTGCGTTAGCTAACCCGGTGAATAGGTGCAATCCCTCCCTCTCCTCCTAAGGAGAGGCTTATCGTGTAGCAGTTGACAATTGTAGGCTATTAAGAGTAAACACTATATGCTTTTAACCATTAGTTGCTTTAATGGTAATGGGACAAAAAAAAAACAGTTTTCCTTTATCTATTACTAGCCGTTTCCAGCCCGCTTCGCTGGGCGAATTTGAAAAAGGAAATAAATTACATTTTATGTTTCATTTTTATTTATTTTTTTCATATTTTTATTATTCTCCTTTTTTTTTATTTTTGTATGAACATAAATAGGCCGGCCGCGGATAGAACTGTAAGCATCGATATTGTTTAGACTTACTCAAATTCCAAATTCCATCGATTTAGCCTGTATCTTTCATCCAGGTGATTTTTCTCACTAATATTCATTGTATCTTTCAATGTGCAATCATTATAACATTTCCGTGCCTTTCTTCCAAAAATTAATAATAATTGACATGAAGAAAAAAATTTGAAATGAGCATTGAAAGTTTAAGTTAAAGTCATTGCAAGTCTCATATGTGAAGTTGAAATCTGTCTAGGTTCAAGTGCGACGAATTTTCTGTTAACTAAAATTTTCTCCGTGACATCAATTTTTTATAGAAAATTAATTGTGCATGTTTTTTATGAATTCTATTGGAATAAGTAACTAAATTTCTTTTCCACATCTCATGTGCTTGGAAAATGCATTCATTTTAATCTGTTACATTTCCGCGATCCCGCAATAAAAGAATTCGTCGGTTATGTAATCTGCAAAAGTAAAATGAATGTAAAATTCTTAGTCCGTTGATTGGATAGCTACATGTAAAGTTAAGTTTTTGAAACCTCTCAATGACTTTTTCTCCGCTGCCAAAAAGACGATTGTTGTAAGGAAATACGAATATCCCTACATACACGAAGATCCCCACCAAATTTGGAGTCTGTAGAAGTTACAGGTTAGAAATAAAAATTTTAGATTTTAACACCCACCCCCGCAATTCCTGTCGGAAGTAGATTTTATTGAAATCCATTTTGAGATGTTCTTTATGTGAATAATAAAAGATTCCTACTATATTTAGAATTTTTAGAAGCTATATTTCGAAATTGAAATTTTTTATTGTTAACACCCACCCCCGCGAACCTTATTGGAGGTGATTCATTGTAAAATCCGCTCGAAGATCATTTTTATATTACATATAGAACACTCTCACTAAATTTGGAGTCTATAGGAGCTATCGCTGGAAAATTAAAAATATTAATTGTTAATACCCACCCCCGCAACCCCCTGTGGGGTGAGCTATCGTAAAATTCGTTCATAGCCTATTTCTACACCTCTTACAGAAGATTCCTACCAAATTTGAAGTCTATAGGAGCTATAGTTTAAAAACGGGAATTGTTCATTGTTAACGCCCCCGCAATCCCCTTTAGGGAATGAATTTCTTAAAATCTATTCATAGCTGACCTCAACATAGCAAAAGTAATATTCCTACCAAGTTTCACGTTTCCTACCAAGTCTTATGGTTCCCGAGATTTCGTGGTGAGTGACTATATAGATGGGAATTCTTCGATTATCCTCGAAATTTTTAACTTTTTATCGGGCTTTATTAAAATTTTCTTACATACAAAACTTTCTCCTGACAATTCTGAAGATAAAAAAAGCCCAATTGGTCCAGCCGTTCTCCACTACCGTGAGTAGATTCTTAGCTGAATGTAAAAAACCATAATCCGTTTAATACACTCTGTTGAAATCCATGAAAACAAAAGAATCAAGAGAAAATGTTTGTTTTTATTAGCGGGATAAATGTTCATAAAAGTAAAACAGCAATAAAAAAATGAAGGAATGTTGGAATTCAAAAAATAGATAGCCATAGACCATCTAGGAAAAATTTCGCATCGAATGGTGGTAGTTTCATGTCGATACGATCAGTGGTTTAAGCGTGATTGAGCCTCAAACGAAGACCATTTTCATTACATATATATAGAAGAAGATAAGATTGTTTTTATTAGCGGGATAAATGTTCATAAAAGTAAAACAGCAATAAAAAAATGAAGGAATGTTGGAATTCAAAAAATAGATAGCCATAAACCATCTAGGAAAAATTTCGCATCGAATGGTGGTAGTTTCATGTCGATACGATCAGTGGTTTAGGCGTGATTGAGCCTCAAACGAAGACCATTTTCATTACATATATATAGAAGAAGATAAGATTGTTTTTATTAGCGGGATAAATGTTCATAAAAGTAAAACAGCAATAAAAAAAATGAAGGAATGTTGGAATTCAAAAAATAGATAGCCATAAACCATCTAGGAAAAATTTCGCATCGAATGGTGGTAGTTTCATGTCGATACGATTAGTGGTTTAGGCGTGATTGAGCCTCAAACGAAGACCATTTTCATTATATATATATATAGAAGAAGATAAGATTGTTTTTATTAGCGGGATAAATGTTCATAAAAGTAAAACAGCAATAAAAAAATGAAGGAATGTTGGAATTCAAAAAATAGATAGCCATAAACCATCTAGGAAAAATTTCGCATCGAATGGTGGTAGTTTCATGTCGATACGATCAGTGGTTTAGGCGTGATTGAGCCTCAAACGAAGACCATTTTCATTATATATATATAGAAGAAGATAAGATTGTTTTTATTAGCGGGATAAATGTTCATAAAAGTAAAACAGCAATAAAAAAATGAAGGAATGTTGGAATTCAAAAAATAGATAGCCATAAACCATCTAGGAAAAATTTCGTATCGAATGGTGGTAGTTTCATGTCGATACGATCAGTGGTTTAGGCGTGATTGAGCCTCAAACGAAGACCATTTTCATTATATATATATATATAGATTACATATTTTTTAAAAATATGCGGAAACTGATAGAGTTCAAACTATCGTTAATGTTTTTTTTTTTTATGTCAATGAAATATTGCGAATGCAACTTAGTAATTTTATTGGATCTATTACTAGTCGTATCTATAATTAATTGAATGAGTAAATACACTTATACAACGCCTACTATAGCGAGCTTATCGCTAATCGCGATCTCTACATTTCAAGGAGTACCTATTTTTTTGCTAATCATGGACCATTCACTATAACTGTTTGTTTTTACTTGAATATCCATTTTTGGGCATTCACATCGTTTCTTAGCAATAAGAAGTCGTAATCAAACTACTTAAAATTATAGCAATAAAACGTTGCTTACGCGTTTTTGTTTACCACAACTGTCAAACTTTTTATAACAAAAAAAGATAACCTTAAAGTATCCGTTAACTTCAACTTAGTCATCATCTATAGCAGTTTATGGTCACATAGTAAAGGGTAGGTGTTCGCACGATTTTCAGTTTAAAGATTCAATAATTAAAACCGTTCCATAGGCTACGTGTTACAAATGCTCATGTAAGGTCGAGAATATCAAAAAAATTACTTTTGTGCACCGAATAACACTTGTCTACAGCTAAAAATAAAGAACAAGTGGGATGTTATGGTCAAAATTCGCAGTCAATGTTATTTTTATATTCTCATTAAAATCCAGTACATTTTTTATCAACTTGCTATTCAGCTTAGATTTCAAGGTATGAAGGAGTTCATTATTCCACCACGCATATCTTTACTGCCTAGTGCTTGTGTACTTATTGGCGCTGTCATAGAAAATAAATTGCCTCCAAAAAAACTAAAACCTACGGTCGGGAGCTGGTAATGTTAAATATACTAAAAAATATAATTATGAATTGTTTGCTTAACAGTAGTATATATATTTACACATTAGAGATATATGTGATTAAAATATTAATTATTCACTCATTTTGAATTCAAAATCACGATTTGAATAAACATGAGTGTAGATAAAATTTAATTAATTATAACTTCAATAATGATATTTGCCGTATCAAAGAACTTAGCCGCCATTACGTTAGTTAAAAGTTTTTGATCCCAAAGCGACAGCCGCCAGCCTCCAAGCACTCATTGAGAATCCGAACGAGTCTGAACGACCAGCTGACTGCAGTCGAGACTCGAGAGCAACTAGTATCCGTCTCTGTCAAGTAGAGGCGCTGTTTGCTTCTAGTTTCATTTACTTCTGAATGGGATTCCGCTACATCTGTGAAGTGCAGATATTTACATCAATCAATTCTATGAAGCAAAATGCATGGTCACTTTGCACCTTGCGTAAGGTATTTATTAATTTATTACTATAGATTAAAATTAACACGAAAAAGGACAGAATGTGCACAAGGACAACTTATCTCAAAAGAGATTTCTTCCAAAAGCTCTCAAAAAATTTAACTGATCAATGCTGAGTAGGTACATAAAGAAATAACTTAATAATTATTGGCGATACTATACAGATATACAATACATAGATATAGTATAAATACCATATTCTAACTTTAACATAACCATTGATGAGCAGTTGTAAAAAAAAGAAGATATTTACTTTAACTCTTATATCTTCAAAGCAAAATTTATAGCCTGCACGGCTGTTCACAGGAAAGAAAAAAATCTCTGACGAGTTTAACAAGTTTATTTAAAAATTAAAATGCACTGCATTGTCAATTATTCTTTGATAATTGTTAGCCGCTAAGATTTTTTGTCTTTAATATTTTATAACTATAAGCTATATCATAATTTGCTGCATTATTAACCAAGTTATAGTTTGCCACAACTTGCGAAAAGACATTTGGTTAAAGCATAACGTAATAATTTTTACTTTACCTGGAAGATAACAAGTCTTCAGACTTAAATACTGTTTTGTAGTATCTATAGTTATTCAATGCCTTCTGATTTCATATATCAATCTGTATTTCGTTTTATTGTATAGGACACTGGACAAGTCGCTCTTACCTACACAATATGCAACTGATGAGGCACTAAAATATATAATATAGATATTATAAGTAAACCGGTAAAATAAATAGTTAATTGCAATTGAGTAAGTTGTTCTTAAAACAATTGATTAGCCATAGAAAGTTTGTATGGTAAATTTATCAGAAATTGTAAACAGACGAAATCGCGGGAGGCCATCTTTATATTTTATAGCCACTTTGAAATTTACATATAATTAAAAATGTTTTGAGTCTATACCTGTGAAAATAAATAGTTCATCGCAATTAAGTTAGTTTATATAAAAGGGACAGTCGAGCTCACGAGCACTCGTTGAAACTCCAAGCGAGTTTGAACGACCAACTGGCTACAGTCAAGAGCGACCACCGTCTATGTCAAGCAGAAGCGTACTTTGCTTTTAATTTTTATACTCTTTCATCTATATAAACCTGCATTAACTATAAATCGTAACGAAGTGTTAAATTGAAGCATGCCATGCTAGTGGGTGCCTTACTCATAAACGTAAACTCCCATCCCCAACGTATTGCAATTTTAATTTTACTCTCCGAAACTATACGTTCAAATTACATAATGTAACTCCTGCCGAATGTATTTTAATTTTAATTTCACATTATTTCCTAATCTATATATTTAAACACTGTTCATAACTTCGGTTTTTGTAAACTTGGCAGGTACCAGATTTTGTGGGTTGAATGGTTAGCATGTTAGTCAATGTGATAGTAATCGTAAAGCAAGCCACCCAAGCTAAGCTATAAGTATCCATCTCTGCTATGTGAGCGGAAGCGAGCGAAATCATCATCATCATCTTCATCTCAACCAAAGTACGTCCTCTGTTGGAGGACATATGTTCCAATACAGCGGCTTCTTGCGACTCGTATGATGCCATCCGTCCGCCTCTACAAACGCTACGTTTGCCGGAGCGAGGGCGCCATTCCAGCACATTGGAAGCATAAATAAATATAGTGTACTGGGGTAAACCTCTACCTTGTCATGCTTTGGCAGGTGGGCAAGTAAATATCTCTTGTCAGTGATTCAATCGGAGTATAAGTGGAGTATAACAATTTCGAATAGAAGTCATAATTTTCACAAAAATAAATACTAATAATTGTTAACAATGAATGAACGTATCGTGCAGACGTCATTTAAAGCCTTTGACCTCAGCGATAAGATATAAACGCACTAAACAATCGCCGCAAAAATGGAAATAATGTTAGTATGGCAAATTAACCCTTATCGCCTCTTAATAAACACACTACACAGAATCACTTGCGCTACGTTTACCTACTTCATGTTTATTTAATAAACATCATTCGAATTGTGGCCTTCGCAATGAGGATAATGAGTGAAAAATTTAATGAATATGTATATTTTAATGATATTATATTGTATTTGTGTTAAATTTTGTAGGTTTTGTACGATCATCTTGTATGATTGTATGATAATTGTGTAAGGCAACGATGTGAGTTAATGTTATTCAGGTTTTAAACAATGAGAATGTTGCAACATTAGGAAATAATTATTTATTTTTACGCTGATGAAGTCAGATATTTATATTGGTAATGGATCGGTACCTAATTCTTTTAATCAAAATTGTTTACCTAATCCGCTAACCTGCGCTCGAGCAACGTTGCGATTCTAAGCTATTATTTATTCTTAACTAGCGGTTCCCCACGACTTAGTATCTGTTAAGAAAGTTTATCACATTAGAACCAATAATCCCCCTTTGCTATGTGCGTTAAAATATACAATAAATTAAATGCAGGTCTAAAAAATTAACCTACGCGTTTTTTTAAGAAAAATCTGGCGCATTGGCTGTGTACAAAATGTTTCTATACAATATCCGAGTATCTGACTTCGAATTAAAAATGATATTATTTGGACATTATTATGATAACATTGATTTTACCTGTATAATTTAATAAATAACTTTTCAATGCTTGCTCAACAAGATTATACAGACATGTGTAATGATTGTTCATGTTGTGCACTATACATTTCGCATGCTTAATAGTAGAATATGGAGGAATGTTATATTATAATAAGACCCTATGTAAGCTCATATTCAGCGAATAAAATTTAATTTCATTTCAATAACACAACGTTGGCTCCCTATTTAATTAAATAAATGATAAATCTTTGCACATGAACGATGTTACACATAGTATATTGCCGCCGACGCACCAAATATGGAAATCTATGCATCGACCTTGAGTTGATGACGAGTTTCTGGTGTTGACGCAAAAGAAGTTTTATGCACGCTAGATTAAACATCCACGTGGCTTCGGTTTGCACATTTTTATGATAATAATATCAGCTATGTACATTTGGCCTCTTAACTACCACTCAAGTGCAAACCTACAAAGTAACCATACATTGAATCTGTAAATTAATGCTCACTAACATTTTTGAAAAACTTATTTCTAACGCAGCATCACTATCGTGGCACTGGCCTTATCCCTCATGTCTCCACTAGCTCCCATAAGAGAGTGCTATTTACAGCTTTCATCCACCATGCTGTTTCTAACGCATTTTAATTTTTATTGCCGTTGGGTATCTATTCGTGCATTGCTATTTAATTCCTTGTATTTTATACCGACTTGCATATTTATTGTTTGGTCTGGTTGCGATAGCGCGAAACAATTGTTTGCGCTGGTTATAAAACATTAATCCAAATGTGTAATGGATTGGCGATCGGAAAATAAACGATTTATTAAGTTTAAAGAACGTATACTTTTATATTGCTATCAGTGGCAGATGAGCTTCAGACGATGATTGTGGTGCATATGGCATGTATAGGCTGTATAGGTATTAACTTTTGCCTTTCCTATCCCTTGCCGTTCGATACAGATAACTTATTGAAATGGCACCTTTAATACTGCTGTCAAATTCATAATTGGAATATTTTGATATCGAAGTAGATAAATAACTTCTCCGGTACTTGACTCTACTAAATCGGAAGCTGCAACCGCAGCCAGTAGGTAAGCTCCTTTCCAACAAAGCGGTTCGGCCAAATGCTCAATCAAATGAAACGATCGCCAGCTCATGATTACAAGTCGCATTAATGGATGTCCTACGTGTTAGACGGCACGTCGCCTCTTGGTACGCAATTACCTACTACCATTTACATATTTAATCAGTTATACTCTATTTGCCTGTAACGATTATGTCATCCAACGGTATGTAAAGCCATAATATTTTATATTTTTTGTTAAATTTTGTTTTACCCTAACTTGGAGGAAATGTCAAATATGTATATAAATTCAAAATGCCAACATAAATTTCGGAACCGTCATGATTTGAACCCGCATCCCATCGGATATCACAACCTTATAGTAAACCTTATTAGTTAGTTTTACCTTATTAGTAACACAAAACTTTGCCCATAAGGTAAAAACAGAATGATAAATGGTAAACATGTAGATATTTAAATTGCATATAAAGACTTCCGAACCGCCAGTATTTATGGTATAAGTATAGGTATTATTGCTTATTCAATTATACATAAAAATTTAAGTTTAACTGAATTGATAGATCTTAAAGAGGTGCTAGCCTTTTCACAATGTACGCCGTGGAAACGGACAACAAATTTGCTGCCGTTAAAGGGATGAAATTTTGTCATGTTGGCAAAAAAAAATTAAAATACACATGAAGGAAAAAAAATGCATAAATAACATGGATCTCCTTTTGCAGATGACGGACAGGTCTAAAACTTATTTTTAGCAAAACTTTAAAATTCGCCTGTATCATTAGTACGACTGAATTTCCAATTTAGTTTAAATTATTATTACCAGTAGGTAGTTCCTGGGTTCATCGCGTTAAAGTAAATAAAAAAACTAATTTTAGTGTTTGATAGCCCATTTATCAAGAAAGGCTATAGGCTATATAAAATCACGCTTAAACCAAAAGGAGCGTAACAACAATGAAGAATGTTCCTAAAATCGGGTTTTTTTTCCTATTGAGAGCTTGCGCTGCGTAAACGGTGTAAGTTTCGATAATGTGTCTATCTCTTAAGGTTATACGCGGACGAAGTCGCGAGGGACCACTAGTAATAAATTTTCTTTATACAACACATACATGACCATCTAGCCCCAATGTAAGCATAGCCTGTGTTATTCTTACTAAGATAGCTGTTGAATATTTGTAATAATATAATACACATAAATACTTATAATATACAGATAAACACCCAGACTCTGAAAAACAATCATGTTTATCACAAAAACATTTTCCAGTTGTGGGAATGGAACCCACAGCCTGGGACTCAGAAAACAGGGACGCTGCCCACTGCGCCAGTCGGCAGTCAATAAAAGCCTAAGCTTGTCTAAGCTTTAAATACCTCTCTGATAAGTGATAAAGTGAAAGATCTGTGTTAAGAATTAGTTAGACGGTCGATTTGAGCAGTGGGCAGCGACACTGCTTTCTGTGCCCAAGGCCGTGGGTTCGATTCCCACAACAAGATAATGTTTGTGTGATCGACATGAATGTTTTTCAATGTTTAGGTTTTTCTGTATATTATAAGTTTTCTGTATATTATTCATAAAAATATATATCAGTCATCTTAGTACCCGTAACACAAGCTACGATTACTTTGGGGCTATTTATTTGTATATAATCCACCAAATGCAAACATATCACTACACAACGTAGGTCCGACGTAAAACAAATGACAAAAACAATAACAAAAATATTAATCAAGTTTGTATTTGAACAGATCACAAAGTTACAAAGTGATATGTTTATTTTGGGATAAGATCAAGTATGTTATTTTACTGCCTTCCTTCTTGTCAGAGAGCTGACGGTATTTAATTAATATTCGATTTGGTTCTTAGTATTTGACTACCGGTTTTTTATTGCGCTGTTTCGGCTTTAATGCGTACCTACGTAAAGCTATTGGAGGATAATATCAATTCGCGGCATCGTAAATGAACAGTTAGGTACTTATTTTATTTATTTCACACAAAACTGATCTGCCCAGATTCAGACACTGCAACCAACGCCAGCTGCAGACTAGAGATTAAAGTCAAATATTATTCCTTACAAAAAAAGTTTTTTTATTATATTTCACGTCGTTCCTGGCGCAGCTCAGAGAGCTGAGAAGTTAACAAGAGGTCTCGGATTCAATACCTTGCAAGGGCAAATGGGGAATTTATATTTTTTTCTGGTCTGATTCTGGTAGGAGGCCTTTGCCGTGGCTAGTTACCACCCATTCGACATTGACTTGCCTATAAGCGATTTAGCGGTCTAGTACGATTTTGCGTAGAAACCGATTAGGAAAATGGGTTTAGTGTAGCATAATCATATCAACCTATACTGGCTCACTACACCTACCACAATGAGAAGGGGTTAAGGCCGTTGTCCACCACGCTGGCCCAATGCAGATCGCTGGACTAGCATAGCATAGAATAGTATAGCATATGGACTAGTAGAGCATAGACTAATAATAAATAAATAAATAATATACTACGACAATGCACACATCGCCATCTACCCCAAAGTAAGCGTAGCTTGTGTTATGAGTACTAAGATAGCTGATGAATATTTTTATGAATATAATACACATAAATACTTATAATATACAGATAAAACCCCCAGACACTGACAAACATTCACGTTCATCACACAAACATTTTCCAGTTTTTGGGATCGACCCACGGCCTTGGACTCGGAAAGCAGGGTCGCTGCCCACTGCGCCAGCTGGCCGTCGTAAGCGGCCCGACTAAGATAAATATAATAATATAAAGATATAGAGCTAAGCATAGACTCCAGCAAACGCAACCTCTCATGGAGTAGTGCTCACATCTTTGGGCTGGGGCACCTCTTTAACACCTCCTTCCATTTGATTGGATACAAAACTGGGCTGTTCGACTTGTTGGCAATCTCAAATTGCCTCGAGCTTGAATCCTCGAGCTTGAATTCAAGCTCAATTTGGGATTCCGGGCACCGAAGAGATGCTAGCTCGCTTCATTTATTCATATACACTTTAAATTGAAGAGTGTTCTGAAGAGTTGTATACATTAATACCTCCTTCCTTGTTCTCAGATCGCACCTCACGCCGTATAGAAAAAGTTACGACTCTTAGTAAATGCGGGTATAACCGCGGATATAGTTTTTCGAATAGGTTCTGAAACTACTGAACTGGTTTTAGGCATATTTTACCAATCAAATGCATGCAATATTTTACTTTAGAAAAAAAAGAGATCCTTAAGAAAAAACTAACACAAAGTAGCAAAATGTCGCCTATAAAATTCATTTATTGGCAATACGTGCACCCAGAAAAATATTGATGATACATATAAAATATGTAGGAGTTACATAAATATAGATTACATTATAACATACAGAAAACCTGCGATGAAATACATCTAGCTCTCACAGTTAAATCGAAATAGCGATAAAATTTGTTAACTACATAACTTTCTTCCTTACGTTGCCCATTGAATTGAAAGTTGGGTAAAACCATAGGGCACAGCTAGTAGTTATAAAAGCTGAAAATTATAGGCGATACCGTGGGTATTTCGTTGCTTTAGTAAAATTAGAAACGTGATACTAAATTCCGGATAAATGTCGTAAAGTCAATCTGATCTATGAATACAACGCTTACGAAATCTATCTTGCACATCTCGAAGCCACCCGAATTGCCGAAAGAAAATACCGGATAATTCTTAGAATGCGAGAACAGATTTATTTCTAAAACCAAAGCGTATCGGTTGCACTAACAACATTATAAATGGATGCAACAATTTGTGAGCTCGACAAAATGCGACATGACTTTTACAAAAGACCCTGTTTCCTGCTACGCTATCAGCAAATCTGATGTCCAATCTCTTTCGGTCGGGTTTCCGTGACAGGTAGCTGCGAGCATGCCGACAGGATTCCCAGGGAGTCCCGTGGATCGCCTGGAAATTCCAACAACAAATGAACGCTACGCCCGCCATCCTTTGTATGTTTTAATGTGACAGATTTTTTCTCCTTTGTTCGGTAAACATGACTAATGATAATATTGTTTAAAATTCCTTTAATGGGAGTTTTATTGCGCTACAATGGCAATGCTATTTACGGCGTATTATGGCTGGCAAAGTTTCAATTTAGTTTCTTGTGCATGTCATGTCAAAACTTTAAATAGAACTGACCATATCATTCTGCCTTATTCCTTTCAAAAAACTTGTAAAAGTTTCAGAGCCCTTTTTTATTGGATAAAAAAGAAAGAAAGATATCTTTATTAAAAAATTATGCCACACTTTACAATTTGCGACACCTTACTTGCTCATTAGGTATATTGGATTAGCTGCTACCCTATGATTCCATTACATAAACTTCTACTAGTTTGGATGAATAAAAGTAGCGGAAAACTTTGAGAAGTCTCAAAAGTTTGCTTCATGTCATTACATCGGAACTGCTAGCGTTTTGTGCAGGGGCTCCAAACCTGGGCGACGTAGATAGTACAGAGGTGCGCCGCGCCGCGAGGTTCTTCTTCCGTACTTAAAGAAAATTTGTTTTTTGATAGTTTTTGTGCAGAGGCTTATCCTACACCTTGAATCCTATTTTTCTTAATTTTTTATAAATATAATATATTGGATTCATAACTAGGATGTTTCATTTTTTGCGCCTATCTTCCTAACTAAGAAGTTCCTAAGTATTTTAACCATAGGACCTAGACCTAGGTCAGGGCGAGGGCGCTTTTCGTAAGACGCTAGCTTAATAGGGTTTGGCACCCCTGGTCTAGTGTATAAACAAATGCATGGAAATATAGCCAATCATGCCACGGATAGCAGCGACCATACATATATTAGAATCACGCGAAAATTTACGCGACGTGAAAATTTTCCCTGCGTCATAAAGAACTTTAGAGTTAGAGGAATGGAGTTTTCAACAGCCAATCACTCAAAATCAGTGTAATTATTTAGGAACAGGGAACTTTACCATTGTAATGGTATTCACACTGCTCGAACTCGAATTTGCCAAACTCAAGTTGAAAGTATGCTACGCGTGTGCGACGAGTGGTCGTCTCCTTTTTAATCCGTAATACCAAACTAAAGGAAGATTTTTGTTGCAGGTACTGACAATTATTTATACCAAGAGGACATCACCAACGTTTCTATACAACGTTTCAATTCAACGTTACAAAGTGAGTTTATTAGTCATAATATGTCAACTGGCAACCCTAGCAATGAATAGCATCAGAGATCCAACCACGGCTGCAAACAACTATTATTACGACATTATATCACATGAAAATTTTATCATCGTCACTGCCGCTTTGAAAGCGTTCGGGAATCCGTTCGAGCTTCATAATGCTGGAAACGTGACGTTCGTTCCGAAACCCATCCCATAGAATAGTCCTAGGGCTGGCATCAAGGCCGATTATATTATACGGAAGCGAGACCCCTTTATTGGTCTCAACAAGTACTTATGCTCCCCTCTGAACGCTTAGCGAACCCTCCGAAATAAAAAGAAGTTTTTTTTTCATAACAAGATTTTAAAAAGCGTGTCGTAAAATTAAAAGTGTTTATCAATTTGGCAATTATAAATATTTCTATGACGCATATTGAAACGTTTTACGCATTGTCTAAACACATGATAAACGGTATTGTTATGATTCGCTCATACCTACTTTTGTTATATTATTCGCCGTTTAGCAAAAGATTTTAGTTTTCCGATTTACTAAATACTTTACTATTTATTGATAAAGATATTTTATGAAATATATACAACTAACTGGCGTTCAATTCAGTTGGCTGTTGTGTATGCATATTGCACATGCAAATTGTTTTAGGATGCGTATGCTTGTGATTTATTATTCTTGTGTCAGATAAACGCAACTTACGTGCACAGGAATAGTGTAAACGAGTTTTGTGAGATGTATTCATCTCACGAATCTGCAGTTATTAAGTAAAAATAATTGTAGGAGTTTCACTTATTTGTCCTTAATTATAAACCTTTTAAGAAATACCACGAACAAATGGTGATTTTATATATAAACAACATACCTACATACGGCATACCTATTATAAAATCTGTGATAACACGAAATTATTGTTCATTATTCAAGCGGCAATAGGTATGGATTATGCTCGTAAATTATTCTGCGTATGCGCAGTACAATTGTAATAAAATCGTACAATTGTTCCAAAATGAATTCTATTAATGTTTTTTTTTTCTCTGGCTAATTAGGTCGATTTTTAATTAAAGTAGCTAAACATTTTCTGTTAATATGCTTCGTTTACTTATAAAATAACGCTGCCACATATTTTCTTTTTTAATATAGTATCTATATATATTTAACTGACGTGTGACAATAACATTGATTTAATATGTTGCTACTGTAGTACTGGATAATAATTGGCAAAGCCTTTAAAACCGCATTGAATCGGGGATAACCGCTCTACAACTCACACACCTATGAAAGACCTGTGCAGCAGTGGAACATTCATAGACTGAGAACTGACGATGATGCTTTTATTTGAACGCACTAATCTCCGGAACTGCCATTCAAATAAAAAATCATTTTTTATTTTATTTGAAGTCCGATAGGCTATTAACGTTACCCTTCGACGATTAGGAGTTGGGCAAAGGCGGCCGATGCAACGCGGTGGATCCTAGAATGAAAGTTTGTATGGGACTAATTTACTTATCTCTAGTAGCGACTTTCGCGGGGGACCGCTAGTTACTAATACAGTTGTTGCCTACAAACTACCTACCTTCCAGTTTATAATGTGTTGATTGTAATAAATTCCCAGAAGTAAGCTGTCACGCGGAATTTCCAATAGGCACGCCTACAACCCTATTCTAGCGAGTGAATGCTCGATTGTTGGACCACTTTGTGGGGTACAATGAGGAATAAAAACACATTCCGCTTTGTTCACTGGACCCGTTGCTGTGACTCACCAGACGTATCAATCTCCGGCGGTCCTACTGTTTACATTAGATATGACCGCCTAAATAGACTTTGTAATTTAGAGCTATGGCACTACCTCACTTGTTATTATTAAATCTTTAGTAATCCTAATATAATAAATGCGAATGTGAGTTTGTCTGTAAAGCTTTACCGTCACAACTAATCATATAGAAATTTGCATAGATACACGTTAGATCAGGTACAGAAAAGCGCATAGAGTACCTACTTTTCATGCTGAAGGATATCGTTCACGAGGGTTGGTAAAATAACTTTTAGGACCGGACAATCCGAGTTATAAAAATATAAAAAAAAAAATTGTAGTTGAGTGTGTGTTCACCTATATTGATGAAATTAGGCTTAAATATTCATAATGGATGCTGAATGCTCAAGGAAAACGGTCCTACGCGAAAAAAATATGTAATAATTGTAAATCTTTAAAACTAAACCGATGTTGACGAAACTTTACGCCCTAGTAAGGATACTTGTAAAGCCAGAAACGGGATTTAAAAAAAAAACAAATCAAACGCGGACAAAGTTGCGGAAAAACATCTAGGTATTAGATAAACCAAGTGCAAACTTATTAATAACATATCTCTGAAAAAAAAACAATATACAAGTATATATACTTTATAATATATTGCTAGTAAATAAAATAAAAATAACTCCAGTTGAAAGAATCAAAAAGAGTAATGGCTGAGCGATTTCACAGTAACGGTCCGCGCTCACCGTTAAACAGGTTTCTGCTATATCACACCAATGTTACCCGAGATACCTACACTGAGTACCCCGTGGCCAAGGATTTGTCCGGCTTCCGCATTTACAAATTGAGTTTTGAATGAACTTAATATCAGCATATGCAATCGTGTTTAGAAGCTTTTTAAGAGCTTTTGAACTTTAAAGATGTTAAAGACACTAAAGCTCGTCAATAGCCCGTAACAGTCCACTTTTAGACTAAAGGCCTTTGTTTCCTCGGGGGAAAATCCCCATGGATACCACCACACATGGGTTATGTCGAACTCTTACTGACTAAAATCCCACGGTGTTCCAAATCGTCATCTGGCGACTGGGTCAGAACGCTTTCGTACAAAACTGCAACCCAGCTAGCTTGGACTAAAGACCTATCCTAACGGGATGGTTTGCCCATAATCACCACGCTATGTGGGGTTGGAGATCGCAGTAGATGGTAGTAGTATTTGCTACTACTGGACGCTGCTGCCCGTTCTCTATTATATTCCCTTAATAGCCTCGTACGATACCAGTAGCAATAGGAGCCGTTGTTACAACTGTGCTCTAATCCGTTACCACATGACTTCCTTGGGACCCCAGCCTCCATCGGTCTTCATGGCTATGCCCACTGTTCGGAAGTTACAGTGATACGGTCAACCGTAACAATAGGAAGATCCTCCTCCGAGCGGGTGATCGTGCTTGGTGAACGAGGTCCGAAGTTTTATCTTTGGAATAGTCATAGTCAATTCTTGTGAACACTTCGCTAGCGCAATGCAAGATTTTTGTGGTGCCATCTAGTTCGGTAATTTGGAGACCGCTACACCAACGAATTGCGACTTTAGCTTCGCATCTCATTGAGCTTTATCTGTTACCATGCTTCTTGCCTAGTTAGAGTAATCTGATTGATTTGTACATTCAACTGAAATGGTTATCCGTATAGTTAATTGAATTAAGATATAATAAATAAATAAATATACTTCGACAATACACACATTGCAATCTAGCACCAATGTAAGCTTAGCTTGTGGTATGGGTATTCAGATGACTGATGCATAATTTTATGAATAATATACATAAATACTTATAGATAAACAATCAGACACAAAAAATTAATCTATGATTATCAAAAAAAAATATTTTACACAGCCTTGGACTCAGAAAGCAGGGTCGTTTCCCACTGCGCTAATCGGCCGCTCGGCCGCGCATATATGTATCGAAATTAAACTAGGTATAAAGAAAAAAAGAAGGCATTAGTAGTAAAGAAAAAAAAAACTGAGTGTAAGTAAGCACGCTTAGCTTCTGCACATACCTGCCTACCTTAGAATCTGTGTTTTTTTTTAAATCTACAAAAACATTGAGAGAAGTTTAGCCAGATGTTCCAGAATACGATCTTAAATTATCTTCTTCATTAGATAATGTCAACATATAATTTAAGTAATATACTTTTCTAAGCTTATACTTACGCCTCACGGCACCCTTTAAGCCACAAATTTTATAGTAGAGAGGTATGGAGGGTAGAGGTAAGGAGAGTCATCTTATATGGGAGAAAAGTTGAAAAAGTGTCCAGTTGTATGCGCTAAATAACAGTTCAAAAATCCCCCACAATGGCGCTGGTGGATGCACAGGGTATGGTATGAATGTAGCAATCGTAGATGAATTGAAGTATGCCGAGTTAAAAAATTTAATGTTCATTATCATTATCGACTAAAGTAGTTAATTATTGAGAATTTCAACAACTTACGTTGTACAAAATATTGTGGTAAATATAACCTTACTTCCTTGTTTATTTTCAAGCCTACTCTAACAATATTTGGCGCTTCTTTTAAGAGTTACCTTGATGCAAATGTGGCGCCATACTAATTTAATACATTTTGACGGACACTTTTTCATATACACAGATGATCCTCCTTACCTCTACCCTCCATATATGGAGGGTAGAGGTAAGGAGAGTCATCTTATATGGGAGAAAAGTTGAAAAAGTGTCCAGTTGTATGCGCTAAATAACAGTTCAAAAATCCTCCACAATGGCGCTGGTGGATGCACAGGGTATGGTATGAATGTAGCAATCGTAGATGAATTGAAGTATGCCGAGTTAAAAAATTTAATGTCATTATCGACTAAAGTAGTTAATTATTGAGAATTTCAACAACTTACGTTGTACAAAATATTGTGGTAAATATAACCTTACTTCATTGTTTATTTTTCAAGCCTACTCTAACAATATTTATATTTGGCGCTTCTTTTAAGAGTTACCTTGATGCAAATGTGGCGCCATCCTAATTTAATACATTTTGACGACACTTTTTCATATACACAGATGATCCTCCTTACCTCTACCCTCCATAGTAGAGAGGGAATTAGAGCTAAGACTACACAGTGGCACAGGGGGACGCTATAGGTACCATGAAGGAATAAAAATTCCTATATATTTGAGAGTTAATGCTTATCAAGCTTAAAAGTATTTTCAATCTGTTATGAAGAGCAGAGAGAAAAATAAGACTAACAAACTAATACTCCAGTATTAGTTTGTTAGTCTTATTTTTCTCTCTGTATTTACATAACTTCTTTAATATTAAAGCTATTTTAATCTGTAGCTTAGATTTACCTGAGACCGTTGAGATTTATACGGCTTACGAGTTAACAAATTGAAACTTCAACGTTCTTACTGATATCCGCTTCGCGTAAAATCCTGTCTGATCTTTGGCTTGAGCATTTTGAACTCAAGGAATATAGTACAAACAATTATGATCAGGATCAGAATAAACTGGAATCGCGATTTATTGTGATTTATTCACCAGTATTTACCCTTAGTATTATAAAACATGCTCGCAATCGTAGAGTTGTTTTCGCGTATCCAAAGAGTATAGTGGTGTCGCAATTAAAAGAATATCGGTATCGGTATCATTTTCCTATTTTTGTAGTCGATATATTTTGGAATAGTTTACTTTTAATTTATAATTATTCCGCTAGGAGCGCTAGCGCAAGCTGTATTAATGCAGACGAACTCAAGGTATACAATTTATATGAATTGGTAACCTAGTAACATTGTTTCTCCAAAAAGCGTGCAAATGTTAAAGCCCAAGAATTCATTTAAAACTATTGACATAATAATAATAATTGTTTATTGTTCAATAAAACATAGGTACACGTTACATTACATCTGCACATTAGATATAACTTACATTATTCTTATAATTTACTTGTATAGTTATATAGCATAGTTTAACGTGATTCCAGCTTTAAGCAACGGATGCTTTACAAGTATCATTTAAAAGATACATTTTGTCAAACTTCTTCGTCTTCGGTTGTAATATTGGTAGAGGAATACTTGTTAAGTATTGGGTTTTTCAAACCCGAAGTTAAGCCGTCGTTCCGGAGTATTACGACCGACATGTGATAATCTTAAACCCCGCATCAACATGCATTTGAGCTGCGTAATGCATCTCTGCTATGTAACCATTTCTTATATCAGAGAGGAGGCCAGTAGAACGTTAAAAGGCTGAAGGTGATGATAATGTCGATTTAATAATAAACGTAGAAAAAAACCACGTAATTAGCCCTAATTATAATAAAAAGAATAAATAAATATACAATATATTTACGCTCATCATATAAATGGATCACAATAATAAATATGAAAATTTATTTAAAAACTATTTTCTTCCTTCTTAGTTTATGATTAATACTTCAAATGCGCTGCACAATATATTTACCTAATTAATTATCATAATATTTGAATTATCATTAAGCGAGCTATCTACGCCTCAGATATACAACACCGGATGTTTAAAATATAATTCATATACTAAATATGCGAATATTTGGAATATTCCAGTAGATATCATAAACCTTGATGTTTAGCGAGGCTTCCTTGTCTCTTTTAGTACCTTGTCACATACCAGGTTTAATTGTCTTCGGATTTATGTGATATTAATTATGAATACCTCCATATTTGTAACATATTAATACCCTATATGTAAGGAATGGAAAACAATAAACATTGTTAGCATGCATTCTATTCTGCTGCTTTATGGAAAGGATGTAATTTTCTTTTATATTGGAATAGGTCAGGTTGAAGCGTTGATTCAGGCGATGACAAGTATTAGTTAAAATGGGAATAGGTCTTCTAAATCCTTTTCCCTAATTGATGATTTGTATTTTTATTCTACTACAAGTTAGCCTTTAACTGCAATCTCGCCTGGTAGAAAGTGATGAAACAGTCGAATATAGAAGCGGGTTAACTTATTAGAGGTGTGAAAGTTATATTACAAGTGAACCCATACCCTAATCAGTCTTCTACGCGACATCGTTCCGCAACGCTAAATCGCTTAGCGGCATGTCTCTGCCGGATAGGGTGGTAAATAGACAAGGCTGAAGCCTCTATACAACGGGTTCCCCGGACGATTAATAAACATACCAACCAGAGGGACATGACGTGGTAGTTTTTAGTTCGGGTAAACGAGTCTCACATAAAACGTGGAAAAGCTTTATGGCTACCTCTGTCCTTTTGGGCAGGACAGAGGTAGCCATAAAGCTTTTCCACCACGACGAAAAAAATAAGCTGAAGATCCCACCAGATCACACCGGTGATAATAAAAAAAATAATAAATTTCCAAATTGTTTGATTTTCCAAAGTACATCCGGGGCTCGAACCCGGGAACTCCGGTTATATGTTTGTGATCTTATAACTTTGGCTGTCCACTGCGCCAGGGTGGTCGTCAAACTTACCATAGGGCTACTCAAAATAGGTCAAAGTTTAAGAAGCATTGATTAGAAAACAACGCTGTGATTTTAACAGTTTCTCGACTCTACTTAAATTATAAAAAGGATAGATTTGTTTTTTTTAACACTATTTTATCCCGAAATATCATAGGCTTAATTTAGATTCATAAATAATAAGACCTTAGTCTGAAATAATGGTATAGACAGTCATTCAGAAACGATATTTCTCCAAAAGTACTGGTATTTAATAAATTTAAAGTCCACGAAACCATAATATACATATCTCCTATAAATAAGTCACAATAAGACTATTGAAAAAAACCAAAATTTTCTTTGGAATCTCAATTTTTGGGCAAAAATAATTAATCCTTACAAAATAGGGTAAGACAATCATATTTAGATAAATCTTGCCCTTTACAGCGTGTTATTTGGTCGCGTCGGTTAGGAAATAATAAGAAAAAATAATACGCACGACGGTCTTCAAGTATGCTAAGCAATAAAACATCACGTTACGATCTTAGGTATTAGTTCAGTTAGTTAAAGCGAGTGAAACCGCGGGGAAAAGCTAGTTTGAAACAAAAAGAGCCATTAAAAAGACTTATTATCACTTCCAAAAGCTCGACGTGTATACTTTGTCGTAATAGATAAGAAGATAGCGCCTGACCTTAACCACTCTTAAGTATTTTATCAGTAAACAGTAAACACGTCCGATAGCACGGCGCGCTAAGTGAAATCGGCTTTCACTATCAGAAGTGAAGTGACAATGTATGATTACACTGACAAGAAGAGATACTAATGAAGTAATTGGTGATCAATGTCAAGGAATATTAAACACACGTGTCTGTTAATTTGTTACAAAGTGCTATCAGACGACTATCAATTAACGTCTTTACATACAAAGAGTGGATAGAAAAAGACTCGACTGTTTCTGTTATGAGCTTTAATTTTAAAATTAGCGTGTGTAATTTCTCTACTATTAATATTTCGATGAACTCCTTGCCCATCAATCCGCTTTAAAACAGCACGGTGGCATCTTAAGGTACTCTACATATTTATGTCGTAAAGGTTCTATATAAGTAATTGGTGATAAATGCCAAGGTATATTGATTTTAAAGTGCTATTAGACGTCTTGCAATTAACGACTTAAAAGATAACAAAGTGAATACAATACGTAGGTACTCTACCGTGTCTGTGATGGGCTTTTTTATACGAATATAAGTTATGTCTATTATATTTTTTTCTAATAATCTTCTAGCCGACCAATCCGCATGAAAGAAACTTGAAATGAAATTTTTTTTTGTTTGTATTGGTGGCATCGTTAAATATCTACTCTAATTGCTTTACTCTTAATAGATTGTACTGAAGTAATTAGTTATCAATTTTAGACGGCCGATTGACCCAGTGGGCAGCGACCCTGCTTTCTGAGTCCATGGCTATAGGTTGGCTTCCCACAACTGGAAAATGTTTGTGCACTGAACATGAATGTTTTCAGTGGATTTTAACTATTTATGTACAATATTTATAAAAATATTCACCGGTCATTTTAGTACCCATAAAACAAGCTACTTTTACTTTGGGGATAGATCGCGATGTTTGTACCTATTGACATTGTCGTCATTACTAACTTTCATAAACGACATAGTAGATAGAATGAGACTCATACTATGCCGTTTATGTAATGATCTTACTAATAGCGCTATATATACATACAAATAATATTTGTTTTTGATAGAAGGCTATTTGTTAAAAGATTCGTGGAGATTTTACCCCTGAGGAGTTTAAATAAGGGATGAAAGTTTCAGTGAAAAGTTTTGAAGTTACAACGATGTAATTTGTTATTTAGATTGACAATTATAATAATATAAATAAATGTTTCAGTATTTATCAAAAATTCACCTCTATAGGGTTTGTATAGAGAATGAAAGTTTGTTTACTATCGCTTATCTCCGGAACTGTATTAATAACTTAATTATTGAAGAAGTTTATATACGCTAATTTAAATCACTTAACTCTTCTTAGAATTCGGGCAACGGGTGGACGATGTAAGGCGGGAGGTCGCACAAAGTTGAGGTCTGTAGGTACTCATCAGAAGCTCCTACATACGCGGACGAAGTCTCACGGAACTTCTAGATTCACATAAAACACTGTGTTGGAGATTAGAAAAAATAGAAAATATGTAACATAGTATAATGTCATACTAGTATCATCTGAAACAAGTAGGTAGTAGGAGAGGATTAATGGAAATATTTCAGCATCTTTTGTGATTTCCTTGCGACATAATATTTACAATAACGGAAAGCTAATGAAAATTTACAGACGTTTTACATAATCATTTAAGTTATACATTAGTAATTTATTTAAATACACGCTAAATTGTAACGATGAAAAGGTTAAACGGCAATTTAAAATATTTATTATGTGGCCATTAAAAATTAAGCTTCGCTTTGCTGAGATTGGGTTAATTATCATAAATTCATCTTGTTAAAAACTAAATTGAATTAAGAACCTGTGCGGGGCGTTTTTTTATCGCAATCGTACATATTTCAAAAGACAGCGTAACTATTTTGCAATTAGCATTCATTTTAAATTATGAAATAACCCAGTCGGGGGTCCCGACGATGAACAATTATGTCACAACAATCATAATTTATTGACATTCGACCATTAAGCGCCGCCGCCTTGTCCGGACCCTTTTACACCCGAATGAAAATCAGCAGGCTTCCCAACAACAAAACATAACCAAAGAATACGGCGCTTTGCGGAAGATTGCCGTTATTATCTTTAATGAAGCAGCGACTCCGCTGCCGTCCCGTTTCCTCTACCCCAACGACAACCACGACAGCAAAGGACATACATATGTCGCAATGATAAAAGCAAAAGGTGAAGTGACGTAGACAGGATGCGCGAGCGCAGCTGGCTGGAACTTTTGTATTTTTTCATTCTTGTCTTTAAAAAAAAATTGGTTTCGCGCGGCTTAGCTCAGAACGAGCCGTGCTTGTTTCCGTGAACGGGAAATGTTAATGAGCGTTCGACAATACGTGTTGAATTATGTGCTCGCAATGACTACGGGCTGTAATTTAAAAGAATTATGGTCTCGAATACCGACAATTAATTGTATTAAACGTCTGTTATAACAATATATAGATACATTAATTATTTAACTTAATTTGGGGAGACAATTACCTGTTTGCGTTGTTAATTAGGTATTTGGTGAATTGTGAGTAGTATGCTTAGTAGAAAGCACCAACTAATTAGCTGGTGGGAAACTTGTTAACAAATAGTTAGTCTGCCAGTAAACCTTTACCAAATCAAAAGAAGTGTGATTCTTTTTCTATTAACGCAAGACAAAATCGGATAAAAGTATCTCATACAGGTTTCCAGTATGAACCAAAGAGGGTATGCAAAGGGTATGCAGATGATATAAAATGGAGAAAATCTCCAGTCCGAGGTATAAAAACTTAGGGATGGCATTGTAAGAGTTAGAGAATAAGGCTACCCTAAAAGTATTTATAACTCGTCCTGGATATCTTCTTCATTTTATATACATACATACCATGTGCATTACCCTTATGCATGCCACTGCAGGTTCCATTTCATCATCAGCATCACATCAACCCATTGCCGGCCCACTACAGAGCACGGGTCTCCCACAATAAGAAGGGGTTGGGGCTGTAGTCCACCTCGCTGGCCTGGTGCGATTTGGTGGACTCCACAAACCTTTGAGAACATTATGACGAACTCTCAGGCAAGCAGGTTTCCTCACGGTTTTTTCCTTCACCGTTGAAGCAAGTGATATTTTAAATACCTAAAACGAACATAACTTGGAAAAGTTAGAGGTGCGTGCTAGGATTCAAACTCCGCCCCTCGAAAGTGACGTGGAGCTCCTACCCAATGCGCTAATGTCTATTACGTTCATATAAATTTGCCTCATTACAATATGAATGAATACAATACATCTCAAAAAAATACAGAAAATAGATAAACAAGCATACTTAACATAACGCATACAATATTATGTAAAGTCCATTTACCTAACATCAAATAATTCACAGATTAGTTCATATTATGTATAATTTAAAGAAACTGAATTAATAATTAAGTATATTTTATCAGTGAACTATTTCACCGGAAGTCATACTTTACATTTTATATTTCCTAACGATAAATATGCCACAAAATTTTATGGAATGATGCTTATTCTGCCCACTAAACTATACTCAAACGGATTTAAAATGATAAATTTATTTAATATAAATGAAATAAATTCATAATTATAATGTAAAGCTTAATAAATAAAAATAGGTATTGAATAACGTCCCTTATAATTTAACCAATAAGGATTACCAGCCGCCAGATTTATCTACTACTAAAAAGATAAAATTTGACATTATGCCAAAGGTAGCTTTTTTAAGCCCTGTCAGTTTAGATACTCGCGTACAATCCTTTTTCAAATATTTTATACACTAATGGATACAAAATATTTTAAAATAAATTAATGAATGAGACAAAACATTCTTATTAATTTAGAAAGACAGTCTACAACTAGCGCTTATCATATAAAAAAAAACAGTTGATGTTTTATGCATTAACTTCCTTAAAATAAGCATTATAATAATTATTCTGATACAAAATATCAATATAGTAGTACTGCTTTAAGTTACTCAACAAACAGTAACTTCCCTATTCACAATGATTCTTGCGCAAAGAGATTGCACATTGATTTAGATTTGTAATTTTAGTTTAAATTCGTCCAATACTGCATGCCAATATTCCAAAAGGGAACAGTTATGTTAGGTATGAAGAACTGGTATGAGTAATATTGGACGGATGTTAAGTGAAAAACATCGCCTATGAACAAAGTAACGCTTCCAAGGGCATGCAAGGAACTCGTCTTATAATGTGTAATTACAGTGGCAACAATGCGCTTCAGATCGGAACACACTCAATGCTGCTTGGCGGCAGTCGAAGAGCTCTGTCAAAAAAAGCTCTACATATACTAAGTAAAGGCCATTTTTAATTTTTCCATCATGTTTACTGAATACTCATTGTCTGCTCACAAAAAAGCTTTAGGTACTTCTTCTTAAAAATAGATACAGAAAAACGATTTCAATAAAATAGATTCCGCGTCTCTCGCTCCCGACGCATGCCCATCTCGTATGCGATGCAACTTGTATATGTAATAGAAACATTACCGGCCTATCAGGTCGTTTTTCTGATAGCTTACGGTATTGATTTCCTTTTAAAGACTTATAGAGGAAAATTATGCGATCATTGAGACCGCTCGTGAGTATCCACTTTAGTACAAACACCTCATTAATATTTAAATTCAGCATATAAAGTGAGAAAATAGTAGCTATATAATATGAATATAATGTTCAACAGGGCTAGTTTGAGCATAAAGTAAATCTTTAACCACCGTACCATATCAGACGCCATCAATGACTAACACATTTTCGTAATGCTATCCATATATGTTTAGTTGATATGTTATATCAATACGAGGTTAATATTTCAATGATATAAAGGGGTAATTAAATCTTGGTAATTTTTGTAGGAGTATAGGCTATGGCTAGTTACCAGCCTACCGAATACTCATATAGTCGTGCCGTCAAGCGATTTAGCGATCCGGTACGATGCCGCGTGGAAACCGATACCTCTGTCAGGTTAGCCCACTTCTATCTGAGACTGGACCGTCACTCGCCACTAGGTGAGATTGCGGCCAAGGACTATCATTTAGTGGAATAATAAAAAAAAACTAAATTTGAATTTTGAATTTGAATTTTGAATTTAAATTTTGAATTTGGTATAAGCTTGTTTGTACGTAAAAATGCCAATCGAAAATTGCACTAAGCGGGGCGGCCACATTGCAATAATGGGACGCGTTTTAGTTTGAAAGTTTTCAAATCGAATTTAGTCATGTCACGCTCTTAAAGAGAAATGAAGCGACAAATAGCAGCCAATAATCGCAGAAAACTTTTCCATTGACTCAAGTCTAACGGGACTCATTTAAAAATCAATGTAAGCCAATCAAGCATTCCATCGCTATCCGTGACCCGTGCAGCGCCACTGTGAAGTAATAAAACCATTAACGGTCTAATAAACGATATTCTTTCACTGCCGTTGGCTTCAAGATCCTGTTAAGGGTTATTAATCGATCGACATTTTATGTACAAATAAATTAATTGGCTTATGAGATGCATACTAAGTTTTTTAATGCGAAAGTCTGTTCGTTTGGTTTTCTGGTAGAAGATCTAAGTCTAGTCATGTCAACCTATTTAAATATTATTGAAGACACCGACCCGTGCTGGTAGAAATGTTTAGGCCGTAGTCCACCACGCTGGCCCAGTGCGTATTGGTGGTGATTTCATTCATGTATGCTTAATTTTAAAACCCACCACCCCTCCTCTTTCCGCGGGTGTCGAATGAGGCGACAAAGGGAATGTAACGCAGAACGGGCAGCAGCATCCTCTGTGCTACTACTACTGTGCTACGATCACCAACCCGTTTGCTCAGCGTTGTTAATTACATCGTATACCTCCCATTGGAAGAGGCATTTAGTCCAGCAGTGGACTGTTACAGGCTGTTGATGATGATGATGACATGCTTTCTCCACTATAAATATAAATCTACCAATTACAGCAGTGAACTGCTATAGGCTATACGCAGTGGCGTGCAGAGAGGGTTAGCACACGGTATATGGATACTATAAAATGGAGAAAATCTCTCCAGTACGAGTTATAAAAAACTTAAGGATAGGCGTTGTAAGAGTAATAAAAGCCTACCCTTAAGTATATATAAAAAGTACTGGAGATTTTCTTCATTTTATATCATCTGCATACCCTGTGCATACCCTCTATGCACGCCAATGTCTATACGTAATTATGCTTAACTTTAACACCATAGTAAAAAACTTTTTCTAGTAAGAGACTTCGGTCGTGTCTAGTTACCACCTTATCGACAAAAGATTGATCAAGGACTATGAGTGTAATACAAAAAAAATGTGTTTGTTTGTGTATTTCTTTTAACTACTAGCTGTTGACCGCGTTCTTTGCACGGTTTCCTTACAAATTCCCAGGGAACCGTTTGCATTTCTAAGATAAAAAGTTATATTATAAGTATAAGTATATATATATTATATATATACCTAGTTATAAGCCTACGTCCCCATTCTTTCAACTAACTCCAAAAATCAACTTGATTGGTTGCATAGTTAAACCCCTATTCCGTTCGGGCTAATAAATTTTTTAAGTAGTAAAACGTACTTACACCTAGGACATACGAGTATATAGACTCATTCAATGTAGGCGTACAAAAAAACTGTCCTCAGTCGGTAAGCTGCACGGCAATAAATTTAATAGAGCTAGTTTAAAAGGCAATTATCTTCCATCACCCGTCATCCCCATGTAACCGCACAAAGTAACTATTAAATAATGAAAAACAGTAGTAGCTGACTGACATGTCGTTCTTCTCATAGCCTGGCGACATTGAATTTTTTATCCAGCAAAACATTTTTTTTTATTCATAAGAAGCTAGTGGTTATTGAATAATTCTTTTACAACAGATGTCTTTTTTTTTCACTTTTCGCGGTATCAAGTAGTCAAGATGACTTCTTGCAGAGTCCATATTGAAAAAGATTCGTCCAAATCTTTCCCGCGGTAACAAAGTAGCCTTCCAAAGTCACGCACGTTTTATACCTACCTTTAACACATTCAGTTGATTGTACTGCATTACTACAGCTTTTGTATGTATTATTGTGTTTTGTCCAAGATCTAAGTCTGGGTCGTGTCAAACCTTTTAAATATATTTCATCATAGATTCTCATGTAAATTAACAACCAGCCAGAAAAACTAGGGAAATTTATCAATAATTTGATGCCGCTTAGGAACTGATAATAGAAAACTGTTGATGCCGATAAGGTTTAGACCGTTTCCATTTTGATTGCACTCAAGGGCTAAGTTAAAAATGGTATGCAAAAAATATATATTTTGCTCTCATCAGATCAACTATTTGAAATGCAGAAATGTTTTTACCTATTCAACTAAAATAGCTTAATATATACGATAACGTGCAATGTACTAGATATAACATAGCAGCCCTTCGTCACGATGTCGCCCTTGCACAGACATTAATGCGGCTAGTTTAAAAAACCAATTGAATTCAATTAAGCGACATCCCCATCTCGCCGCACGGTGCCGCTCCTTGCTAATGAAAACATTAATGGACCAGCATGTCGTATTCTGTTAACAGACGAACCAATTTGGCTAGTATCGACACCAACCTTGGTCGGATGGTTTACTGACGGACTAAAAGGAGAAAGATGAGCTGTTAATGAAGCGTCAATGTACTGAACTAATATTAGTTATTTTATCACAAGTAGCGTAAATATGACTACTTCTACTAGGAATTACATGTATTTCGGGTGTTGAGTTGTCTCAGTTGGGTAATTAACTACAAATAATAACTCTTAGAGATAATCACTGCATGCAATTGTTCTGTACGATAACTATTTGAAATGGAAAGCCAAAAGTCACAAATGTAATAAAATCACGAGCACTCATCCTGCCTCCAAAACGCTTTAAAAATTTAAACTTAAAATTGACTTCGTCAGTAACATTCATTAGCATTTCCAGCACTCATCAAATCCACCATTGACGGATATCGCCCGACCGTATCAGTAGCAACCAAATTGGTTCATCTGTTAATACCTGGTCATATATTCCTGGTCAAGAAGTAAGAATATACACCATCGATTTAACTTTCGATCAATGCAGAACGGTTTATTCATAGCTCTATGTTACAAGGAATTATTTATAATGCATGTCACAAAATCTTATATAAAGCTCAAACAAATACGAAATGAATCTGGAAATTCTACAGCACTCTAGTGCGATATCATTTATTTGTACATTTATAACCGGTATATAGCCCTATGTAACTGGGAATTTTCTGTATAGGGCAATGGGTTAAAAAATTCGTATTTTTTGAAGAATTAATTTAAGTATCGATTTATCTTTATCTTTCCATTTATCCGAAAGTATCATAATAATTATTTGCGATACCTTCTCTTCGTACGTTTTCATCATGATATTCACCCTATTACTGGCAACTACTGCCTACCACTCAGAATGAGAAGGATAGAGTAGTGAAATACCTAAACAAGTGTGGATTGGTGGATTCACACACTTTTGAGAACATTACGGAAAACTCTCAGGCGTGCAGGTTTCCTCATGATCATTTCACATTAAAGCAAATAATTATTAAATTAAAATAATATATTTAATTGCACAAATTAAAAACGCCCATAACTCCGAAAAGTTTAAGGCCGGGGATCGCACTCGGCACCCCCGGAAGGAGACCGATGTGGTAACCTTTAGGCTATCACCGCTACATATATACGTATGCTTTGTATGACCGAAATATTGAGACCTGTCTGGTCTTATCGCCAGAGTTAATTAACGTACTTTGACATCAAAGTTTTAATTGTTCCATAATATCGCACTACAGCAATATTGTTATTACGAAATTCTCTTATCCACAAAACCGTCCTATTAAAAAATAGAGCAAATTTCCTATAAGACATATATTTTATGGTAGAGGAGTTAAAGTACCGTGATTTTTCTTTTGATGTCAAGCATATTGGTCTAGTTTACCTTGCAAGTAAATTCGTTTCGTGTACCTTCGGAAGACAAAAATCTTTTTCCTCGAAGCTTTTAAAGAATTTAGGGCTAAGTTTATATTCTGCTGGTTGCTTGTTTTCCGTTTATTATAGACAAATTTAATTTTAGAAAAACAAATTGACTTCACTAGTGACTTGTTTTAATTTTAGAATAAAAATGCTATCCGTATATTCATATGTGAAAGGAAAAATTTGTTCCCCTTTACAACCATATTTCGCGCGGAAATAGAGTGAAATTTGGCATACTTTTTTTTTTACTTAAAAAGCGGTTATAGCCTAGGGGTTCGATCTCCGGCACGCTCCTCTAATTTTGCGGAGTTATGTGCGTTCTAATTTTAGGAAATTATAAATATTATTTTCTTTAACGGTGAAGGCAAACATCGTGCTAAAGCTTGCGTGCATGAGAGTTCTCCATAATGTTCTCAAAGGCGTGTGAATTCTACCAATAGAAGCAGTGCAGGAAACTATTTTAGTTTCATAGAATAGGTCAAATTTCCACAACTTAGTGATCACTAGTTTACATATTGGATAGAGGCAGGCGTTACTTTGCGCAATTCCATATTATTAAGCTTAATTTTCATAGCATACAACTAGTTTTATACCAATTGCACTACGGTAGTGCAATTGGTATAAAACTGGTAGTTAATATTAACGTAACTAAAATAACCTTTAACGGAAAGCCAAAACGTAGATCAAAGCCGGCAATAGTTAACATCAGATCGCTCATTATTGAATACTCTTATCAATATAACTCCGTCACTTTTTTAGTTACGATAATAAACTGGTCGAATGTGCTCCCGTGCACTGTTTTTATCTCGACGGCGCGACGCAGGCATTCTTTCTCATTAACTTCACTTAATTAAATTTTATTTGAACATCGCAAAAGAAAAGTATGTTTGTTTTCGCAATCTTTAGATTTTAAATCAATTCCATGTATCGACGGTATTGTTGAGTAGATAAAGGATATTGAAAAATCCATTAGTCTTTAACGGTTTGGAGCTTAAACAAAGGTAAGCATCCCAAATAAAAAAAGGACCATTTATCGAATTATATTGTAATTATTGTGGATGCCCCTGTCCGCTTTGATTGACTTCGAGGCATTCTCCGCATTCTTACATACTTTTATATGGGATAAATTGCTGCTATGTTAGGATCGGCATCTGAATCGCCATTGACTTCAATAAACTAATTGAAATTATGCTAACCACCTATTGACCATAAAAATAAATAGTCCATAGAATACCTTCGCTATTCGCTAAAGAAAACCATTAAGGTTTTGTAAATATGGCAACATACGTACATTGTATATCTTAACTCAACTCCATTATTATGATATTCAGTATCATAAGGCTTAACAGTTTTTAGTAAGGCTATATAATTTTATCATTTAATAGGCATGTGAACAAAAACACTTGTTGCTCATTTAGCTAACAAATGGTTAATAAGTGTAATAAAGGAAAAATTCCAAAAAAAGGCTGCGCTGGCTGTTTCAAATATCCAGGTACTTGTTATATACGGTGACTTTTTTCGTCTCTTTTCCGTGGTCCAGTTAATATGTCGAACTATTCATTGGTAAAAAATATAAATAAGAAGAAAATGAAGTAATTAGTTTTGTGTATAAGAAGCATGCTACAGCGAGTGTCAGAGGTGCCGAACGACGTTGAATAATAATGTGTTCTTATAAAAAAATAGTCTTATAAATTACAATGTCTGTATTAAATAATGCTTACCCTGTCAAATTTATAACATGCAGGATGTTTTTATATGATACACATATATAAAATACACCTGACTAGTTGCAAACTGCTTAAGGAAAAAAGATACCTGATTAAACCTTTAACGAACGTGCACGTTTAATATATTACGACATTATGAAATTTTTAGCGGACTCTCGCGACTTCTTTCGCGAATTCTTTCGCATCAACTTTAAAAAAATAGTCGTATGATATAAATAGTTGTATGTGTGATTGTTTTATAGAACTTTAAAGAAACCGACTATTCCGATATACTAACTAAATATCTGTCGTTTCGCATACGTTTACCGTTCACGCATCGGAATCTCTCAAAAAGGATATTTTTTGTGCAGTTTTTGCAACAATTCACAATAATCATAGTAGCCATTGGTCGTAACGTTATGTTATTGCCTTTATCGATATCACCAATCCAAAAAAAATCTAAATCGAAAGAGCATTTTCTGAGATAAGCGCGTTCAACCAAACGAACTCAAAAACTTTATAATATTACAACTATACCTATCCAAAAAAACCACGTCAATGTAAAACCCGCGGATTTTAGAAGATAAATTCGGAAAAAAATCGATGCTATCCTGTAGGAGCTGTTTGCTTTTCCGGGATGAAAATAAGAGAGCTATTCCAGACTATATCTATATAGTCTCTGCCAAATTTCGGCCAAATCGGTTCATTCGTTGTGGCTGGTTAAAGCATCCATCCATCCATCCATGCACCTGATGAAACGCTCTTTAAAGCAAATCATATGTACCGATGGGTTTAACTTAATTGTCAAATATGTCAAGAAATACATATATCCATCTATCCATACTTCCATCCTCACAAACTATTTAATATTTATTTTTTCCTATTTATAATATTAGTAGGTATGCATTCGATCGTTTCCAATATGCTTTGCGACTTGCTGTTATCTGTGAAGAGTTATTTCCTTTATCTCCGACAATATTTATTAGATCTTCATTAAAATTAGGCAATACATGCTTAATTTAATAGTATACACTTTCAAATAAATAAAAAAAAAAACGGTTCGAATTTAACGGTTTAAAATTGATAAAAAAAATTATCCCATTATTGATAAGAAACTTATTGTTAATCGGGATAAAAATTATGTTTGCCCGGAATATCAGTTACAACTATAGAAAAAGTTATTTAAATCCGTTTAATAGTTTTCACGTGATGCCCGGACAGATAGACAAACTAAATAAAAAATCCGTTTTGGACTCGATTATAAAGCATCCCGTTACTGGTACACGACGTTTTCTTTTAATAAATATAAACAAAAGATGCCACTATAAGAAGATAGTTATGATGTTTTTTATTCGTTATATTAATAGATCCATGTAAATAGGTGTTAAGTAAACCTAAATCATATATATATAAAAACTGTGGAACAATCTCCTATCTGATGTGTTTCCTCAAAAATTCAATCTAGGGTTATTCAAGGGGCGGGTAAACAAATTCCTTAAAAGCCGGCAACGCATCGGTGGCTCCTCTGGTGCTGCAGATGTTTATGGGCGGCGGTGATCACTTACCACCAGGTGACCCACTTGCTCATTTGCCCGCTGTTAATATAAAAAAAAAACATAAAAAAAAAATTTACGTAGGTTGTACTAACATTTTTTTTTTTAATGTCAAACATCGATTCAAGTCAAACTCGGTTCGAGGGAATCTATTAGCAATGTAGAATTGTCTGTAAAACGCATAATTGCACACCAAATTTTTCCAACTGCTCGTGAATGTTAAGCGTCATCATCATCATCATCATCATCTACTTCATCATCAGTACATCATCAGTACTTGTTTAGTATATCCTTTATGAAGTCCATACTTTTCACCTCTAAGGAACCTAAAAAATAGTCTTCTACTCTTTAAAATACTTATCTTACGTGACTTAACAAATGAAGATATAGTTTAAGACTTTAAGTGATAAATCTTTGTGCTAAGGTTTAGCCTAACATTTAAAAAATATCTTTATATGTTATGTTCAAGTGGTCCCCATAGATGGCACTTAATATAATGCGTACATTACATAAAAAATGTATACAAGGTAGTGTGATTATAGCGATAACCGTATTCGTACACTACAACGACGAGGATTCCAAACGCGCTGTGATCTAAGAAGAAGACACAACGTCATACTTGTGGGAGTGTTCTATTTTGTTTTCACCATAACAAAAGTACTAAAACTAGGCATATAAAATTTTAAATTCAGATTTAACTTTCAGAAGTGCTTTCGAGTATCTTGTTATGGACACAATTAACTTTTGCGTATATAAATCAGATACGTACCTACAGCATACATATTATAATATATGCTGTAGGCATATATCCGTACAGCACATATTATAAACCGTGTCTAAAAAAAATAACTATAGGCATACATGATAAACAATACTTCGTTATTACATTAGATATTTACGTGCAGAGTCTATATATCGCAACTTGACATTTACGAACGTACGAGGACATTACCTACTTATGCAACAAATAGTCAACAGCTATACCTACATATCAGCGCAAGCGCGGAGGAAAGCTTTTGCGTCGCAAATCCTCACAACACGCGCAAGTGTAAATTGCCTGTATGCATGTTTTCGTATTGCTCACATTAAAATGCACAGAAACGAGCTTACGGTCACACGGTTAGGCGCGCCTAATGAGAAAGTTTATCAAGCGATTATTGCGTAGTTCAGCGGGAAGCTTCGTCCGCCTCGTCCGCTAGAGGCGCTCCCGCCGCAGGTGTGCCCTCCTCCCCCCACCACAGCGCTACGACGCAGCTTTCTTTAGTACACGCCACTTCACGCCAGTCGACTGTCAACCACGGAGGCGGGCGGTCGCACGCACGCCGCAGAAAAGCGCCGCGCCAACCGTAAACACGACGCACTATCTGCGCTCCGCTTCCGTTCGTGAAATAACCTCAATCCAGCGCTCTTTCGCTAGTGTCGTGTTGTGCCAAAGTGGATTTATGGAACCAGTGCAATTGAAAACTTCGTTACATGTAAATAAATGTCACGTATAGCTGTGTAGTGTCCGGCGCGCTGATCGGATCGTGCAAAGAAATTGTGGATTGCCGTATTGTGCGAACTGCGAAACGAGTTCCGGCCGGTTCTATTGAAGCTACCGAATCTACATGTTGTCTACTGACCAGATCAGTGTCTAACTAACAATTGTGCCCCTTGCCTTTAATGCGCAGTTGGTTTACATCGCGTCCATGATGACCTGCCGCCAGATTTGTCAAAAATCTTTTTGACACCACGTACCCTAATTATTATTCAATTAGACATTATGTCGTCAACCTTATCCAATATCCAACGTCAAAGAAAAATAATGCTATTTTTAATAATTTTTTTCTGGGTTTTCTCGTAATATTAAAATGGGTATTGATTCCTATTAAAACTAATATTTGCTTAAATTAAAAATAATCTTTATCGTATTAAGTATTTCTAAACTGAAAATGGTTAGAACTGAACCGTAAAGACAACTTATTAAAAAAAAACAATATTTTATCGTACATTAAAAGCTTTATAATATCCACGGTGAGCTCGCTGTTGTCAACGCTATCAATTAGTGCCATCGAGGTGGCCCACTTACACAAAAGTCATGCTGTTACGAAGAGGAAAACTTATAATAAGCTCATAGATCAACTTTATTTATAGCGCTGTTTATTCCCAGCACATACACAGAACAGAGGGCTAATAGACGCATATAGCAAAGATACAAATAGAATAACAATTAGAAAAAATATTTAAATAGTAAGGAATACTTGACAAATTTATATTCAAACGAAATTAAAATCTTCCTCCCTCAAATAAACGGTCATATCTTCTGCAAAACATATTTTTTTTAAATGTTTATGCAACATTTATTCTAAAATAAGATTATGATAGAGCTATAGTAAAAAAAAATCAAAACTCAACATCTCGATGTAATAAAGTTTTTTAATAATAACAAGAAAAAGTAAGCTTAAGAAAATATTTTAAAACACCGAACTTTTGTACAATAGGTACTTTTGGATTTGATTTAGGTTGACAAAATGATTAACAAGGAACTTTACGAAACTATTATGGATAAACGATGGTAGATAAGCAAAGTAACTAAACTTATTACGTATTTAAATCTAGAAACGTATAAGTTTAGCTTTAAATAAATATCCCTCAAAGTCGACAATCGCCAAATTAACCTTCATTAAGACAATGAAAATGGTTTGGGGCAATTAATTTAATTTGATACACGCCATGATAAATTAGAGCTTAATTACTAAGTGACACTTGACTCGTAGATAAAACCAACAGAATGCCTTTCCGTTTATTCGAAACAATGATACCCGTAGGAATACTGATTAATGATTGTCTTAAAATTTTACAAAATTTTAAAGCCCTGACTACTTAAATTGATAGATTTTAAAGGTATCCAATATATTATTGTTGAGCGTGATCTCAACAGAATAAAATAAAAATAATAATATAATAGTACAAATGCCTAGAAATTTAAACCTAATATTGTATTTATTTTCAGACAATGTTGCATTGAAACTTTAACCTTTATAGTTCTTAAACTTTGCTAACTATAACAAAACCGCTTTTACCCTCTGGTTAATCTTTTGTTTACCTTAATTTAACATAACCTCAGGTTGAGAAAGTTTGTGTTTGAGAGTCTTTATCACAACAAGTTCAACATTCTTGCTAACGTTATTACTAAAATTGATAAAACTAGTTAGGAGTCATTTTGATTCCCTTGATCACTTTTTAATATTTCACCGACTAAACGTTTCGCTCTTAGTCATAAATATTTTACCAAGAAAATTTAATATGAAATGGGCATCTGAAAGTTCTGATATCATATAGATAAATGAGTTCCGATATATAAAACGAAAGTATACATTATGTTGTTTCTTATTTCTTTACAGTTCAACTGCTGAAAATCTGTTTTGTGCGTAAACCGACATTGCTGAATTTTATTGATCTCATCTTCTGATAGCTCATTGCCAAAACCCAGAGACAACATTTTTAATCTGGCAAATACTGATGATTTGAAAATACTTAAATTCCGCATCAAAAAAGTTATCACATTTTAATAACTGTTATACTTATTTCGCTGAAAATAACAAAGAAGTAATGACAAAATATATTTTCAATTCCGGCAGGGGAGTTAATTTGTTTGTTACCTTTTCACAGCTTAACCGCCTGTAATGATCTTAAATTTGACATGGTAAAAGCTTTAATTATTTAGAGGGATTGCTCCGTTTTATCTAGAGCTTAATAGCTCTGGCCGCAGCTTCACGTACGAATTCAGATACGCAAATTGCTGACAAAAAGAAATAAAGTAAAATCAAAAAACGCATGTATACAAAGGATCAATTTTCTGAATAAATATTGTCCATTTGCAAGAATAAGTATCTGAAGGGTCTTGGTACCAATTTTCGTCGAAAAAATTCAGGCTAACCATTTTGGTATGTAGAGTTAAAACAAGATTTCGCTTGAAATCCATCCCGTATTAACCCTGCAATATAACCCTGATAAAAGAAGAAAGCACTATCCAGCTCATTAAATATATCTGTACAAAAAATTTCTACCACTTTTTGCGTGAAAGAAGAATTAACCGAAGAACACAATTTCACATTTATGGCCCACACTTGACCGTATACTTTAAAAACGGAACAATTAAACCTTGCTGCAACAAGTATTTTATGCGATCCAAATAGATTTAGCGATTTCCTGCATATGATTGTTTAAATTAGCGGTATATAGCGTGTGGTAGACAGACCGAGAGAAAGGCACTTTCTCTAACCCTCCGGCCCTCCGCGATAACTCTATCGCAGAAATTTACACCGCTCCAACAATATCACTTACACCGATTATTAAGTGTTTAACTGTTTGTTGGCAAGAAATAACAATCAAACAACTAACTGTAATTCTGTCAAATCATGATTTATTATTATTTAGGTCGCTTTGATTGATATTCCGAGCTACAGGTGGCCGGCAATTATTATCATTAATATTTGCTTACTACGTCGCTTTATATCGAGTTTCAGTTACGGGATGTTAACATAATTACATTTAACAGTTGAATGAGTAACCAAAATTGAGGCAGCTTATTTATTTTATCCATAAACAGGTAATAAACAAATTAACGAATTGAATATCTATACCATTCTACAAAATATTATGTTCTACTCCGCTCTTTCATGCTAATATTTAATTATTTATTTTACCGACAGGAATATTTTAATTACAATTTGGACTACTTAGATATTTCGTTCAAGTCATGTTCAGATGTCTGATCTATTGTTATAAACGCTTAAACAATGATATAATTAAACTTTAATTTTTAATATACTTATTCTGTTTATTTAGAGCGGTTATATGAGTGCCATAGATAATTATCCTCTTTGCTTTGATCCGTACCTAAGTATATTCTCCACTGTGTAGGTAGTAAACAATCTCTTTACGTGTTCCTAAAAAGTTTCTTTTAAATATACAAGTATGATGTGTGATGTTTTTTGTATCTTACTTGAAGTGTCTGTTATATTTTTTGTTTCTCTGAACTTGATGTGGTTTACAAATAAACAGTATAAATTAATAAATCAATTCAGTATTTTAAATGTTTTCCTTATTCTAAGGTTGGCAGCGATAAGGCCGCCTTTTTTGTCTTAATTCGTTCTTTATGTGTCTGTTTATATACGTATCCTTAACTTGATATGATGTACAAATGAAGAGTTATAATAATATTTATATTTTTAAAATAATGTATATCTGAGTAAAACGAAAAACAAGTATCAAAAATAGTAGATCAGCATAAATAATTTGTTAGAATTAGCCTAGTTGTTGGTCCGTTACATGTTCAAGATCGTGTCTTTTTTTCACCACTCCTTTCTACCTCTCGCTCGACGTATGTAGGTCGACACAAATCGCATTGTTCGTCTTTGATTTATGTGTTTCTTAATACCTTACGTTATTTAACTATTCGTCCTATTCTCACAAGCTTTCTAATACCTTTTACTTCCACAACGTCAGTTTTAATAACATTTTGAGCCGAATTAATTTTAAACGTTCGATCTGCTACTTAATTGTATGTAATAACTGATATATTTCGCACGATTAAGCGTACGTGAACTAGCCAAGCTTAGAGCAAACGAGCAGCTAAGTGGAGTTTACGCAAGCTTTGCTTATGTAAGCAATTTGTGATTCTTGTGCAACCACCTCAAGCTTTCGTTAACTGAACTTATAGCTCACACATCATCAATGGATAATGTTATAGGTATATGAATTTTAGACTTATAATTTCAATTATAAGGTTTGGTGTATTAGTTACAAATTTATTATTTTCTGGTTAATCTTATGAGGTTGCTTTGAAGAAATAAGGAGTCACATTTTATATTTGTCTTTGAATACAAACATTTCGTAAATAAGAGCTTTTGCCACCAATATGTTTGCCAGTAACAATAAAACATAGTTTTGTGATTCAGAAAATGTTAAATCTAATAAATATCAGAAAGAAAGGGTATGTTATATCAGGCAATTGCGATATGGTAATCGATAAGATAAATTTGCGATAGGCAGTTCTCATACAATAGTTTCTGCCGCAAATTCTACAATCTGTTGAGTGGAAAAGTAACAAATAAGCAGTGGCTAGTTAGATACAGTGATCTTTCTGAGAGAGCTGCCTATCAATGTATTGATTAAAAACGTTTATTTTATGACTAGTTTCCGTCCATATTATTTTATGGATTTTAAAATTTCCCGGGACAAACATTTTTTTTTCGGGTTAATATTTGTATTTTATGAGCTCTACTGGTTATGCCTAATTGAGTTATCTTTTAATCCAACGATTTTAACATCTTACTGAATTTTCACATATACAGGTTAATAGTGTTATACTTGAAAAACTACACAGGTAAAACAGTTATCGTTATCAACATCACCATCATTATCTCAACCATGGGCATAGGTTTTTAGCGCAAATTAACCCCGCAAGGAATTTGATGAAAAACGCAGCGTTGGTTACTACAGCAGGAAACTACTCGAAACAACGGGCATAAGAACCAAATATCAATGTCTAACAAATGTATCTGACAGTTAGCAAACTATCCATCCTAATGCCATTATTATTCACTATCGGCTGTTATTCCGATCCAGTCTAGTCTTGGAGGAATCCGTTAAATTGGGTTACAGCCAACTTCCACAGCCAACTCTATTGAAGGGAGCCACTGCCCTTATAAACGATTGATAACATCTGCTTTACCATGTTTGAATAGGACTAATCGAATGTCATTATGTAACTCATTGACTCCGTATACAAGGAAGGAAACAATAACATAATATTATACAATTATGATATAATTAAATGTAAATAAAAGCGGCTGGGTGCACGCCAACATTGTTTGGCAAAAGATATTGTAGTTATTTATTTTAGAAGACCGTAACCGGACAGCACTATAACTCAGGAACATTTAAAATTAATTACAAGTAGTTGCCGAAACTTTTTCCTATTTGAGAAAACCTATTGCTTATTTACTGGTACACTATATTTTCTACTCGTTCTATTACTGGGTGTCTGCCAAAAATCGTTGCCAAATAATTGCATTCATCTAAACATTAGCTAACATAGGTACCCGGGCAGCATGTTAAAAGTTTATCAGGTACTGATAAATATTATTTAACCGCCGTAATACAATGGGTACGCCTATTAATACGAGGGTATAAATATTAAATTTTAAAACAAGTGCATAAAACAAGCCAATATATGCGAAAAGTTAATTCACAAGAGCGAAATGCTATGGTTGATACAAAATCTATTTTATACGGATTTTGTGTCAAATTTCAACCTGTTTCTCAGTTTGATTGCCTGGAAATTAAAGACTGTTGAAGTATTTGAAAACTTATTTCACAATATCTCTATGTGTATCATTAGGCTTGGTTCGTAGACCTTACTGGCACTATGGGAATACCATATTAATTTTATGTTCTGGCTACCCATTAAAATAATGCACAAGAGCATAAAAAGGAGTTTTAGTCGGCTTACACCTAGTAAAGAAGTTAAAAAGAACTAATAAATGTCGATACAACAAATCGCAAGCAACTCGCGATTTGATGCCTGACCTGCCCAATGATCGCGACTGCGAATGAATATGTATTAGACTCATTCTGCACGGTCCGTAGCAATTTATCTTGATTTATCGTATTGTTCTTTCTATATTAGGCATAATTAAGGATCTGATTAATTACGAAACCTTTTATTTACGTTCCGCTCATTGAATACTGATGCGTGTTTTATAATGTTGAATTAGTCTCGGTAGAGTCAAGTTGGACTCGTGGGGCAGGTAGCCGGCTCCACCCCGACTTGCCGAGGAGGGGACGGGGTCTTCCGTCGACTTCAACAGCTGTCATCGCAGCTGCCTGCCTTTGATCGCACGTGCGGCTACACCTATTATTAATGTTTTTTTTTTTTTATTTGGGAAGTGTTACGGAAGGTTTAGTGTAAAAGGAATTGTGGAACACCTTTATGGCCAACGGATTTCTGCTGGTTTTATCTACAAAGTTCTCAAGATTTTTTGTGCGTTCAAAAATTGGTCCGTTAAGTTTATTATCTGCGATATTAACTTTAAAATAGCAAATTGGGTACCGTTTTTTCCTCGAATACTCCTTTTTGAAAGGTTTCGTTTGTTGTTTCGTGGATAGAACGTCGATTAAAAACGCACGTTGCTCCAAATGTTGGAGCAACGTGCGTTTTCAATTAGCACGAGAAATACTTGCAATTTGTCTATTGATTTATTCAAGTTAAGGAAAAATAATCAAAAAATGTTTTAATATATTATTTTAAGTTTACTCGCAAACGCCAATTCCGTAACTCCGGCTACTGAGATTCTATTAAAAAAAACTATACAACGTAAGAATTTGGCCCGTCCCCGGAATCGAACTCAGAACCTCGAGATCAGTAGTCGATTATACAAATCCGTAGAGGTATCTTCTACTATTACGTATTTATTAACTTCAATTTCACTTCCTCGAAAACATGCTTTGACTATAGTTATGAAATATTATTGTCAGTACAGCGATCCGACATGTTTCCTGCGGTACCTACACTACACGTGACGCTTGTTTATGTGTCATTTCAAGGTTATTGCATATTGCGACGTTCGGCGCACATAAACGGTGGTTAGTGGTGAATATGATTTTTCGAACACATGCGTCAAAACAACTTGCGCCTCTTTACACGTCACATTCTTTTGATTATAACATCTTGGACAACACGTGCGTACATCATGGCACGGTAATATTATTTATATGTGTATGAATATTACCGTGATCACGGACAAAATAAAAGATACAAAATTTACTTATGTAATAATACCTTTTATTCGGTATACTACCTGGAGATCGGGACACATACTTTTTAACCGGGAGTAAGTTACTGAAAACTGTTTCCGCGAGATTTATGAAAATAATATTTGACCTTAAGACTTAATTATCAATCTTTTAATTTCTCTTTTGACAAATTGTTCCCACGGGATTCGCCGAAAGAATCGGCCACAATATAGCAGTCAGCAGTTAGTTTATGTAAATATAAAATTCGAAAACACGTAGGTAGAAAAATCAATAGGGACAAAAAAATCTTACACCTTATTTTTAATAACACACCTGTCTCATTATATATTTTTTTTAATTTTTACTAATTTACATAACTTTATCTACCTATCACTTATAAACAAGACTAGCTATAAGGTTAAGGGGTTAAGACTTCGGCCTCCCTTGAGCACGACAGAGTTCAATCCCGAGTCATTTCAACTGTTCGGACTTATAAGTTACAAAAAAAATTACTTCCTTTGGTAAAGCATTTGTATTTGTATTTCTACTGATTTTAAAATAAATTGCGGCGGTAGGTATACCTCTTTAATCATTCCTCAATAAACATTCTAAACTCATGAGTATGATGTATATATGTTGTAATGCATGCTTTTATTTACTTACGTATGTATGCATCTATAATGTCTTTTATTCATACATATTTATTATATTCTTCTCATTTGTTCTTACATTTTTTTTTGCCGTCGTCATATCTATTTACGACTTGCATAACTTTATCATAACTATTATTGCTCTTTCCACATCGGCAAATATAACCGCATGAGAATACCTTTATATTTAAGTTCTTATAGGCATGTATATTTAGAACCCGCGCAATAAATTTTACATAAACAAACTACCTTAAAAGGAAAATTAACTACGATCACATTATATTTCGACGCGATTATAATTATCAATGATTCATGTTCGTTTTTATCTCCATTTGATCGACTTTATGAAATTGAATAATAGCATTATTTTGCTCCATATAAAAATCTAAAAATGCAGAGTTCAACTTTTACAGTGGATATTAATCAACATCGAACCAATTCTTTATTGCGACAAATTACATGATAGCTAGTCATTGCGGCGAGCTGTCAAAACATGACAAGAAGCTAGAACTTATACAGCATTACGTATTACTTAATTAACTGCTTCAGGCTTGAAGCTTGGGTTCAAAATCACTCTGATCATCAAACTACAACTCAAATAAATACCTTTTACAATCAGAGTTCCTGTTTTTCCCCAGTTTAAACAAATTAACTCTTTAACTAAATAATATAGTTAGCATAGAATTTTAAAAGATGAGTTTTTGTGTATTGTTAGAATTTCGCTCTTATGGGTCATTTCGTGGTGTTATAAAGCTTATAAACTTTTTGGATAAACAAGCAATATAGTGAGAATAATTGTATAACTCAGCGAGTAAATAGATCTACTAGTTTCTATGATAAGCGCATTTAAACATACAAACAAAACAGCTCCTCAAAATAATAATATTTCGGACCGACTTTAACAGATGATTTACTTTGACAGTTGTCGATCGAAAAGCCATTTTTATTTCCCATTGCTGTTATCTAATACCACGTTGTATTAAATTAAAATACGTTTAGTGGATTAAATACGAACTTTATTTTTATTCACAGCCCAACATATTTTGATAGTAACAAAGGCAACAATAGAGCATCGGTTACTCGAAACTCAAATCGCACAACGTCATTGCACCTTTTAACTCGCTATAAGCTGCAATGCAGATCGCTGACACTACACCTATACTATTTGGCTTACGGCCCCATATTATGTTATCGCTTACCTAATAAGCATATACAATAATATCTCTGTTAAAATTTCGTGCAATTGTGCAATTTTTAATCTTAATATAATATTTGCCGACGCATGCATGATGCAATCTATTACAAGAACGAATTATTATGGATTCAGTCCGCGTCGTGCCATGCCATTTACGTGTTAAAGGTCAATCTGTAACAAATACTAAAGCTTCTAACGTTATATTATTTTTTTAAATTCAATCTTAACAAATGTCACAGTTGTGCGAGATGTTGGAATTAAACTTATGCGACCCCAATAACTTCAAATGTAAATCTAATTAACCTTCACCCTTGATATTTCAGCTAATTGGATGTGTGTGTTTTAAGTGAGGCAGTTTGCATTCGGTAAACACAAATAACTACAGTGCCTTTGGATTGAAGTGTGACCTTGAAGTGATTGACGTGAGACGGGATCGCAACGGACCGCAAACGCCGAACACTGCTGTGATATTATCTTCTGTGATGTGCCAGTGAGCATACGGATATTTTTATATGTGATTTTACCAGTGCCCAGTACAAACCGAGTACAAAAAAAAACGGATTTAGCATATTTATATTTACATTGGAACGATGAAAGAGGAGTGCAAGCTGTGTAGCGTGAACGGGTGGTGCGCTTCCCAGGGGACTACAGATTTTTCAATAAACTCTCTGATGAGGCCGGCCGCTCAGCAATCCGAGCAAATGGAGCCAAGACACGACGCGGTGCTCCTCTCCGCCTATTTGTTCAAACTAGGTGATTATCCCTTGTATACGCTTCACGATTACTACTCCGACATCGGTGAGTATCGTGCACGTAGAAATAGACATCGCACCCCCCGACTAACATTCAACTAACTATTGGGTAAAAGCAAGTATTACTTTGGAGGTAATCTATGCATATGCTAACAAAACATTTTAAAATCTATACTTATAACAATAGATAAATCTTTCGTGTTACTTTTTTACTTTGCAAGTATTGGGAAAGTCAACATGTCTTGAGGATGCTCGGTATAGGTGCAAAACGTGCGTTGAAAACCTATTTTGGGAAATATATGTAGTTTTACTTATAAAGGAGAATGCTCATAATCCATACAGAAAAGAACCTGATATTTATTTATTTATTTATTTTTTATTTAAACTCTTTATTTGTATACCACAACATTTAAAATATAACAAAAACAGAAACATCGAAAGAAGTAGTAATACAAAAGGCGGCCTTATCGCTTAATAGCGATCTCTGCCAGGCAACCTTAGAATTAGGAAAAAAAAAGAGGAGAATAGACTGCTGGTGGTACAAATATTAAAATACATACATGCAAATAACTACATGCTAATACATAAACTAGTGTGCACAAATAGATAAAAAGTAAATAATATAATAAATAAATAAATATAAAAATAAACTAATATATATAATAACAACACTTACATAATTAAATACTTTTAACATACAATAAATGAGTAAGTACATATATACATACTATTAAAAGTCGTTAACAATATAATGGGCCTTAACTGCTCTTTTAAATATCGCCAGTGATTTGGATCGTCGTATGCTCAATGGAAGCGCATTCCACAATTCCACAGCTCGTACGCTAAACGAACGCTTATAAAATTTTGTCCAATGATAAGGCATACACAGCGTCAGCGCACGGCACGATCTTACACCAGATTGCTCACCAAGAAAAGTGAACTTCTCTTTTAAATACGATACTTCTCTTTTCTCTTTTACACAGTTGTAGTAGAAAATAAATTCAATATCGGTAGCTAACATATATATAAGTACATTTCCATGTGTTATTGTTTGGACGAAGTATTTAATACCTATTTTTAACCACTTTCACAAGTATACCCATCCATTTTGGGAGTATTACTTCCTAGTCGTTCCAGTTAGTGACCAGGTTAATTTTCTTTTATTAAAAAAAAAATAGATTACGATGGTGGTACTGGGAAGGATAGTGGAAGTCTTATCTGACTAATATATCCGCCGAATAAAAGCCTATGAGAATCAGTAGCAGTTAATAAATAAAGATTTTTAACACTTTATAATACTAATTTTTAATAATTACTTTTAAAAATACAAGTTAGCCACTGATATCGAATATAAAAAAAAGAATTGTTTTCCTTACTCATGTCATATCCTTGATCCTTGATTTGTCTGATTATGGTGGATTATGGATAATTAAGTTTAATGTATATGGTTCAACTAACTTTTAATTTATCTAACCTTTCTGTGCTTCTGCTGCTAATTTGAACTCAATGCTTGTTGGTGTAGTTCATACTAGTTCCCTTTTCGTACACACGTGGGCGGTAAAGCTAAATTGGTTTTAAAAGTGAGGGTGTTCCAATCCGACCGAGAAAACTCGGAAGAAAAATTAAGATTACCAATGGTTTATTGCATGTAATGTGGTTTTCTTTTATCTTCTATACGTCATTAACTGTGTTTAGTTAAAGCATACAAAACATAAAGCTCAAATAATTATAAATAAAGCTAAGTCTGGGATAGCTATGGTAAATGACCTAACATAATCCAAAATCCCGATCTATGTGTGAACCTATACAATATGAGAAACCCAATGGAAATCAGTTTAGCCGTTTTTAACATAAACGTAATGATAGCAATCAATATTATAAATGCGAAATTGTGTGTTTGTGTATTTTCCATAGAGATCCTGGATATCCCGGGCTTTCGCGGAAATTAAAAAAATGTGACTAACGCGGATGAAGATGCGTGCAAAAGCTAGTATATTAAATAAATGTACTCCAAACCTTTCTGTTTCCGCCAGAACAGAAATTGTTTTGTTCCTACTACCTACACGAAATAGTATTTTTGGCAAAATCGTTATAAGTATTTTCCTCATTTTGTGAATCATTTACGTTAATCATAAACAAGGATAAAAGAACTTTTAAACCTTCCTAATTAATTTAACGTAAAGAAAAATTAAACTAATGAACCTGTCACAAAATTAATTTTTATTAATTTATTTATTTATTTATTTATTTAAGAGCACTAACAACATGCATATTACACGTTTTTTAAACATAGGACACACACGAACACATGGACTGATATGCACGTCATAGTGACAAGTGCACATACCATTGACAAAGCGTCATATAAACTTAATTTGCAAAAAATAAAAAAAATTTAACACAAAATTTAACTCACCGATAAATGTTCGGTGAGTTTTTTTCTAAAAGCTGTGGGTGAGTCATGGAAGATATCGATGCTAGGTATCTTTTTAGATAAATCGTTGTATTTCGCACAAATACGTATAATAGGCGCTTGTTTTCCGAGATGGGATTTAGTAAATGGTATATGAAAAAAATTTGTGGATTTGCAACTTCTGGTGTACCGGCGCGGGACAGTCAGAGATATATGATTGAGAAGGTTGTTACATTTAATTTTGTTTTGTAATAATTAATCTCATTCGCTATTCCTTAATTCTCTACTTTAATCTTATCTTATCATTTAATACTTACAGACATGTAGCTTGGAGGCGAGATTCTTGTAATGATTAAAATAATAAACAGCTAACTGGTCAAGTTAATAAACCAGTCATCACTCTACAATACAAAGGTAGAATTACCTATTTTTGTTTGTTTTAACTGTTATATTTTCATTGTATTTGGTTAAATGTGCCTTGACAAAGCATATAGAGGCGCTTGGCATTAGGCGTTGCTGTAAAACTCAATAAATAGGAAATGTATCTTTGTTTTGTAGAGAATAGGTAGTCCGCAATTATCAACACTGTCCTATCAGTGTTAACTTTGCCCATTCTACGTACGACGTTGCCCGGGTAAAGTTCGTAAATACACTGTTAAAATCTACATATTTGAATGCATGACTCGCTCTTTTCTTTTATCTCCTCGTATAAGTTTACCGCTCTTGGTTAATAAATGATTCTAATTTTTTTTATAACGGTGCAACCAAACAGGATTTCTTAGACAAATAGCAGTCGACCTCGTGTAGATCCGCGAACAAATCCGGAGTTAATACAACATCGTTCTTACCTAATCCAAAGCCGAGTAAATTATCAAGTATTAATTTGCCAAGTAAATTTCCGAGTGTCCAAAAACAATAACTCTATGTTTAATATCTATCTACTAACTTTATTAAACTTAAACATGTAAATAAAAAGAATGTCGATCCGCTGGAAAAAATAACACTTACTAATCTGTTACGTTTAGATACTTTTTAGTGTTTTATTGCCATTATGGTTTAGTTTTCTATGAATGTACTACTAAGCTAACTTTGACGTTAGCTTGGAATTACTTACCTTAAGTACCAAATTTATTATAGACTTGAGAAAGTAGGTATATTTTAAGATTAAAAACCAAATATAGAACTCCGATTGCAAAGTAAAAAATAAATCTTTATGTGGGTTACTTACACGTATATTAGGTTAAGTCGGGTATTTTGAAGTATTGTAAGAAAAATCGGACCTACAATTACGATTTTACGTATTACGACACTTGTACGTATTTCCCATTTTTTTTAGAGAATACGGATTTTTAGTTTGCTGGTTTTTTAACGTCTGTAATGCGCGATCATCGTTTTGCAAAGCGTTCGTTAAGTGTAGATTACCAAACCAATGCCAACGTAAAAAAATCCTCAATGTAATTTCAACTTGATGATAATCATAGGTTTCCCTTGGATGCTAATCGACTCCCATAATGGGTACTTAGTGTTAATAAGCTTAGTTATATACAGGAAGACTACGACAAATAAAATAAGATATACCGAAGTTCCGCAATCTGAAACTCACACTTCATGCCTGTTAAGAGTACGCTGGCTTTTAACTCGTTGTCATGCGTGAGCGTTGCTTGGAACATGCTATTTACATATCGTCATTGTTAATCACATAATGAATAACATTAATAAGTATAACTGTGATGTTTTATGATCCAAAACCTTTTGGAATACTAACACGGAAGTGACGTCAACAAACTCACCGGAATGTAGATATTTTTTCATTTTATTGCACAAGAAAATAACAATGCTTTGTACATTGTGTTTTTCGTATTCTCTCCCATACAGTAAAGATTACTTTAATATGTTATATTAGTAAAAGAATTTTAAATTGATTCCTTAAAAACCAACAATTTGATCATAAATTCTTTTATGTCTAATTAATTTACTGTGGAAATCATATACGCTCCCAAGTTAAAACGGAATATTTCAAGATCCATAACTTTAAACCAATTTAATTTCACTATGTAATTTGGTCAGGATTACAGATAATAATGACATTAATTTAACCAAATTTATGTAACTATTAACTAATCTAAAATTATAAATCATAGACCGTTCGTCCGGTTTTAAAAGATAAATTTTGGGGTAGCGTAACCTTAAAGGCTGCCTAACTGCATTATTAATGCAATAGTCTAACATTAGATATGACAGTAATTTCGGTAGGGACCTAATTCAGTTTAATGTTGGGTACTGTTTGGACGCTTGAGAAATTCCATGATAGCATATTTGATTTATTTGTTCATGGGTGTCATAGAAGTTAAGGTTTCGTAACTTTGTCGTTCTTGTATTTGTTTAATATATATAACTAGCTGTTGCCCGCATTCTTCGTCCGATTTAATTACGGTTTTTATACAGATCTCGTGATGGCCGTTTGTTCAATCAATCAACTAAGTAACCAATCGACTTTATTACAAAAATAAAGTCGATTGGTTACTTAGTTAGGGCATAAAATGGGGACAAACAAACAAACACACTTTTGCATTTTTTTGAACCTACACTCACAAACACACACGACGTACTACATCCTCGACATAGGTTGAATAATACACCAATGAGAAAATTACCAAAAACCAATAGTTTAATGACGAAAGCACGTTGCAACGACTATTGTAAAATACTTGATCTCGAATCACGGAACAACGAATGCACTTTATACTTTAACGAAAAACTTCACTCCAGCTTTTCTCCAGCCACATACCCCAGCCTGATTATTTCGTTATAACTATCAAACAAAATGTTTTATTATTCTCAGGTTATGCAGTTCGGTAGTTCGTTCTTAGTTGTTATTAAGTGCATTCGTTACCCGGTGATTCGTAATCAAATGTTATGATATTCGTTGCTTCGTGATTCATGATTATATTATTTGTCATTTCGAATATATAATAAGTGAGATTTCCTACAGAGAATAAGAAACTAACTGTGGTTTTTACTTGCACCCAAGGTTAACTTTACGACTTTTGACGCTAGAATAACATAAATGGGCATACGTATTAAAGGCCACAAAATGTTATACAAAAGATAATTTATACATGTCATAATGGGTACGAAGGATGCGTTATTACTTTCATGAGATTTTTTGTTAGATTAGATTGCGACTCTTGGATGATGACTCGATATAGACCAAATTCAAGAACTTCTTATCCATAAATATTACTATGAGTTCGCAGTGTGTATTATGTGATTAAAGTAACCTACGCTGTGCGTATATATGAATCAAATAGTAACTTTTTCAATATGCAATATCAGTGGAACCAAAACAACATCTATGGAAATGAAAATGTATGTATAAATAGCGGATAAGGTGGAGACCTTATTATTACATGTCTGATAGGAAGAGGAACTTCTCCGGGAAGGTCCACATAGATATAATTCTCAGGGAGACTGTCCCTTAGGTACCTTACCCCTTTGAACCAATATGTGGCGTTTGTTTCACCAACTAATAATATTCCTAAGGACTGTTGACATCTGGCCGGCGTATTATACCAAATCCAAAACAACAATTCTGCCAAGTTTGAAGAAGAAATTCTGTACCGACCCATTATAACCTTGCTATTCTGAAGAGTTACTGTTCTCTAAACAGTAACTCTTCTAAATAATAATGATGGATACTTACTGGTACCTAAAGGGCTTAGCTTTTGTAGATAAGACGTGTTGCAATACATCAGACTAATTATACCATTTGCCGTCTTAAGCGTAAATCTTAAGATCCACTCTTAACTTATTTTTACCTTAAGATGTAATCTTACATGGCAATTAGGAGTTGAAACTTAAAACTTACTACACTTAAACAAGTCTATGGATTAAATAATAGTGAAAGTACAGTTTTAATAGAGTTCACTTTATTAAATTCACACAAGGAAACTGTCGTAAATTTTTAACTGCTTTTAAATTCTCCGTAATGTCCTTATGATAAACCCAATCCCGTTTTCCTGTTCCGATAACAAGATCCAATGAGTCACCAGGGCAGTCCTGTGACGCACTCGCAAGTCGCAACTACGTGGTGTAATATTGGTTCACTACCTACATACTCATAGTATATCTACTTTGTATTTTACAACTTTTGACGGCCAACGGCGCAGTGGGCAGCGACCTTGCTTTCTGAGTCGCAGGCCGTTGGTTTGATTCCCACAACTGGAAAATGTTTATTTGATGACCATGAATGTTTTTCAGTGTTTGGGTGTTTATCAGTATATTATAAGTATTCATCTTAGTACACATAACACAAGCTTCGCTTAGTTTGGGTCTAGATGGCGATGTGTGTATTGTTGTAATGTTTATTTATTTATTAAATAGGGAAGGGGTACCAACTGTTTGCATGATCAGCACACAACTGTTAGGGGGTATGGCCGTTATATTAAACCCATATCCCTAAAAACTAAATTTAAAATAATAAATATATGAATTTTTCCAGTACGCTACAGATACATAACTTACTTGATACATTTTCAAGATTCACTTGCGAGCTCCATTACGCTACACTATGCTACTAACACAAAGATAATCAAAATTTATGATAACTAGCCGAAACTGAACCTGTCTACCAGAAGACCTGACAGAAGTGCACAAAAGAAAATAGATGTTCAAAAAGGCATTTTTTTTTATTTTATAAATTCGACGTTTTATAAATGTATCTACGGGTGCCAATTTAAAAATAAATGCATCAAATTTCTCTTGAATTAAACTGCAAATTAACACAAAGTAAGATTTATTTACGGAAATATAACTAGATTAATGGACTATTTTATTCAAGTCTTAAGTCACGGTTCGGTGAATTTAGCTGCCTCCGAAGATGTTTTATATAGCAGGCCAAGCATATAGTAAGGGTAATGGATAGACCTTTCACATCAGGTTAAATATTATGAGCCCGTGCCACGAGAACAATCTATTACACGTACTTGCCGATATATTTTCACCCCCAAACAAAAGAGGTTTATTCTACGCCCTTTCTTGCCATTAATCTTGCACGGGTGGTGTAGGTGAGTTTTCTATCTATAGTCTACGTATAAATAGTAATGCAAAGCTGCAAAAATATGTAGGCTGTTTTCATTACGCAGGTACAAGTTTGCCTTTTTAAGGATAGAATTAGTTCTTTAAAAACCGGTTCGAGTTGGAAATGCACACAAAGGGTTCAGTGCATTAAGAAACTCTACAAATTACCATTTTTTTTGGTTCATCAAAGTGCATTAAGAAACTCTACAAATTACCATATTTTTTGGTTTCAGGAAAACATGTTTTTTAACGTCCATCATGTGGGTAATCTACTCGGTACGCCATTTCGGTATTTAAAAAAATATGAAAGACGTCAACTTTACCTATGATTCATATTCAGAGATGGACTGTATATCATGTACAGCGGACAGGCTGAAAGACAGATGGACGGACGGACGAACTGGCAGAAAGCGAAGGCTATATAACAGGGTCCCGTTGGAACCCATCGCAAACGGAACCCCTAAACAAAACTGTTATTAAATAATGTCGTTAAATTTCAACGCAAATCCTCAACGCTCTTTTTAACATATTTTCTTGCTAAAATACACATTTATTTAAAGAAATTGGTGTGTTAAATTATGATTAGGTATTATAACGTGAAAATATGCTGATAAGAGGAAATTTCGTTTACGATAACGCCATATCTCGTATCATAGTAGATAAGGGATGTTATTGTTATTCGGAAAAGAACACTAAGCTGCCGATTTGCAAATAGATGATAACATGATTGTATCTTTCGAATTTCAATATAACATTTTCTCTCAATATTCTGTTACGCTTGACTATAATATCAGTTTATAAAGTGAGTCTTACAAGACGGAACACTTTATTGCACGTGAAACAATATAATATCCTATACTAATGAACGAGTTAAACGGTTGCAAAGTTAAGTCATGTTTTGCATTCCTTTTTTCGAATGACAATTTACTTACTTTATGGTGGCCTTATGCCCGATTTCACTAAACCTAGGAATACCCTTTATCTATTGATGTCGGTAAAATGAATGCCTAGTGATGTCGGTAATACGTGGAGAAAAAACACGTTTCACGAACACTTATGTGAAAACTAACGATTAAGCGCCATCTAAAGTAACGACACCGATTCGTCGTATCGTATAGTTTAAGGGACTCGTAAACTGGCACTTGGCAAATCAAAACTATTTTATTTAACAACCATATAACCATAAGGAAAATAAAAAATATCAAAAATGAACCTTGTGGCAAGAACCTTAGACAAGTAAAGTTCGATATATGAGTTGCCTAGTGTATGACAAGTTAGGTTATATGAGTTGTAATGTATGCCTCGGATTCTTCTTTGGCGTTACTTACTTCCTTATCCCTTGTCGAAAACAGGCATTATTGTCGCAAGCACATTCTTAGATGGTACCTTTGTCAAAATAACATGCGGTAAAAAAGTGGATCAATGCCACGAATATTCTAGATGGGAACGCACTTATTCTGGACCCCAAGACTGCTATTACAACTGCATACCACGGGTCGATCAATGGCGTCAGCCTTCTAATAAAAAAATGAATATAGGAAACGATAATAAACTTTTACAATGAATACAATTTCCGATGGTACCCACACCAGGCAATCCTGTTTCGTGAATGCCTATTCAGGTTGCGTTTACTATTCATTCGGTTACCGTATCTTTTTTCGCAATGAATTATTAAAAAAAAAAAAAAGCGTGCACTGCTGATAGCAAGCAAACTCCTATTACTGTTTGTGGCGCAACACATTTTAATGGCAACAAAAGTTTGTTCATTTTATTTTTTTACTTTAGTATATTATTAATGTGGAAGGACAGATAAGTGGAGGAATACCGAAGAAATTATGGACGTATTGTGTGAAAGAAGATATGCGTGTTAAAGGAATGGAAATTAAGATATCGGCTTATAGGATTCGGTGGTAAAGTTACAACAAAGTGATAGATTTGACTTTCCAAGACAGTTCATCATCATCATCACATCAACCCATTACCGGCCCACTACAGGGTACGGGTCTCCTCCCACAATGAGAAGGGGTTAAGGCCCACCACTCTGGCCCAGTGCGGTGCAACATTATGCAGAACTCTCAGGCATGCCGGTTTCCTGACGATGTCAATCCTTTTACTCCACACCTATTTGGTGTGGAGTATAAGGATTGAAGATCTTGAAGATGTCGATCTTTGGCAACGTACCCTCTACGCACGTTTCGCTCCGAAACCGGAGCATCCTCAGGAGATGTTGACTTAACAATTATTCATTGTAAAACTCCACACCAAACAGATATTTGACAATGTACCCTCTACGCACGTTTCGCTCCGAAACCGGAGCATCCTCAAGAGATGTTTACTTAACAATTATTCATTGTAAAACTCCACGCCAAACAGATCTTTGGCAATGTACCCTCTACGCACGTTTCGCTCCGAAACCGCAGCATCGTCAGGAGATACCACCTATTTATCACCATATTGTATCAGTGAGGGTCCTATGGAATGAAATTAGTAACATAAGAGAAACTGCAAACCTTCACTGCGAATTGCAAACCTCCTGATGAAAAAGCTATAAGCACTCTAAGTATTAATAATAAAAGAAGGGTTTTGAAATACAATAAAAACGGAAATAAAACAATAACACTTAATCCATACTGCATTTATTATTAAAGTACTTTTGCCCTCGGTTTTTCAAGGTCAAATATATTGGATTTCATTAAACTGATTTTGGCTCATGTTAAAACAATACTTTGCTTTTCAAGGCCAAAGATATATTGAATTTCATCACACTGCTTTTTACTAAATTTAAGACACTACTAAGCTCTGCCTTGTATTTTGTTTTGACAATCAAAAAATCAGATAAAAGTATAGATAAGCTGTTAACAAGACTTAAATCGATTTTGTCACCATATGTGTTGAGAATTGTTATACTCAGGTGTGTTTTACAAGTAACAAGAATCCTTTACATTTAAAACAAAAACCATAATAAATATTTTACCCGTAAGTACTACTTTGTCCAGCCATAAAGCTTTTCTCGCCAACATTAATTGTCTATTATTGTCTCTTTACATTACACTAACCTTGTTATTTAAATGTAGACACTATGAATATACTGTTAAGGTTTGTTTTAACGTGTCCGTCTGGTACGGTACTTGTACGGTATCCATGGAATGTTCTATCCCCATCGACTCAAACTTGCTTCCAGACATTTCCCGGTATTCGACGCGTTTCTTTTCGATGTTCTCGAAATTTCTGCTAATTGATATGTTTACTACCGGAATAATGCATGTTTAATTACAAGCTAAGTATTTACTTGGAAATTTGATGACACACAAATAGCACTTCTATTTATTTCGACGTAAATACCAAAGCCAAAATCGTATTTAAAATGAGATAACCTTACTTTAGCACTGATAAGATATATAAATTGTAATAGCCAAATAAATTATTCTTAATAATGCTTTAAAGGTTTTGGTTGTAAAATTATAGTTTTTGGTCCAAATTAATAGTCTGCGTATAGTTTCTGATATCCCGGCGAGAACTTAATGCCCGTCAAAAGAAGACACTATGGTGTAGCATGCACTGTTGGGACCCATGCCCCGTAACGGTTTCCATGGGGCATCGTGCCGGAAAGCTTTGCTTGGAAGGCACCTTTATGTCTGTAGGGTGGTTAGCTAGGTAACTAGCCACAGTCTCTAGAACAAACAGAATTCAGAAATCATAAATTAGGAATTACTTTTGCCGGAAATCGAACCCTGGAACTCCTATTATAAGAACACAGCGCTCCTAACTATGCCAGGGAGGTCGACAAGTTCCGCGTTTCAAAAATATCTCTTATCTGATTCTCTCGAATAGCTGTTTGCGGCGTATTCTGTTTGCTTATAAAAACTTGCACACACACGAAGTTTAAAGGCAAACAACACGGCTACCATAATACCGGCAGTATTACGTAAGGGTTCACGTAGACAGGAGACAAAGCAATTTTTAATCGTAGTTGTTTAATTTTCAAGAAATCCAATAAAAAGAGGTGGTTTAAATTCTACGCGTAGAATCGGATCGGAGAGTAGTTCAAATTGAATAGTATCTAATTTTATTGTTATTTGTTTACTAGGTATAGCGAAATGAGCAGGCAACTTCTTGGGAAACACTTTCCCTACACAATATTCCTTTCTCTTTCTATTGTGAAAAACAAATGTTTATAGATACACTGTATGTTAAATAATAATAAAATGATGTTGTAGTTCTTAAAGCTGCAATTAACATCTAAAAATTCGACAAGAGATGCTCCGAAAATATGGAGCATTGGCGAATTTAAAATGAATATACATAATGCAACAAATTTTCAAAAAAGGTAGAGGATAAGGTTCTAACCTCATACCTTAATTTTTCACTGTTAACATACCTAAGACTATTGTGTGATTTTTAATCTGCATCACATCACAAGTAGTATAAGAGAGACTTCTTTGATTTTTTATGTGCTTTGTGTTTTATTTACTTATTGTTGTATTTAATAAATAAGTATTCTAAGACAATACACACATCCCCATCTAGCCCCAAAGTGATCGTAGCTTGCGCTATGGGACCACACAGAACATCCAGACACTGATAAACATACATGTTCATCACACAAACATTTTCCAATTGAGGGAATCTAATCCACAGCCTTGGACTTGGAAAGCAGAGTCGCTGCCCACTGCGCCAATCGGCCGTCGAACGTACGTACGTAAATCGTACTTAGAAACTAAGAAACTAGTTAAAATTAAGTCTATTTAGTTTTTGATAAAATCTATGATTTGTTTTATTTATAGTGTACAAGAACCATGCTGAGGTAGAACTTCTAAATTACCGGATTGATAAATATAATGCAGTTTGGTAAAGTCGTTACTTTAACATGACATAAAATAACACTCCCGTACAAGACAGTCGCGTGCCTGCGCTACATTGAGCCTTAATGCATAATGCGCAATTGTTTATCACATTGCCAAGTTTATTATGCAAATAGATTCTCAAATTTAAGTTTCAAATTTATTCATCGTTTGACGTATCTACTTTGTTAATATTTAGTTTGACAAGCTATTTTTTGTTACAGGTAAGCCGGCAACGTGCAGCTTATGTGATCCTATGATTCCCACGCCGACTTACGGTAAGTCATTGGCCTGGTCATCACAAATAAATTTAACTAGCTTCTGAAGCATGAAACTCGTCTGTTACTTGTTGGTCGATCCTTGACTAGTACAGATATCATTAAACCAGTCGCAGATAGTTGCTGGAAACAAGCGGCATAAGATCGTGGAATTTGGAAGTCCCTCTAAAAGACTTATCTCCAACAGTGGACGTCAGTTGGTTGTCATGATGATGTTGATGAAGAACGTCTTAACAAAGTGTTTTGTTTAACCTGCTAGTTGCAACCATGTGTGAAAAATATATTTCTAGTTATTACAACACTGTTTATCGCGTTTCATATCTAGTTGTACTTACTTGTTATCAGTGGAATTTGTTCCTATGGGCTAAACTATGTAAAAGCAACGATTCTATTTAAGGTGTTAATACCATCCGCTATAATGTTTTCTATATAAAAGATAGCTTTTAGGCCACCAAAAGATAATCTTAAAAAAAATAGCATTCTCGCTGAGAACATTGTCGAGTGGGGACGAATATAATCATATTAACCGTGTTTTCAGTCTTTGTCCAATTGAATCCAGTTCAGTAATCAAGTGGATAGGAGTGGGTCACGAGGTCGTTCTGTCCCGCCGCCCGCGCTCTCCTCCCCCCCCACCCCCATAGTACATTATTCACGAATATACCCAGCGCAGTGCACACAAAAACAACTAATAAACATTTCACCCTTATAATGAACAGGCGGGTTTAAAGTGTGGGAACTTTTTTCTGGTTATTTGTTTTTCAATACTTATGCGGGTGGTGGGGTGCTAACAGGAAAGGCATTTTGTTTATGTTACTGTTTTTGAACGTCTTTTAATGTCGGTTACGTTGTTAATAATCTTCATATCAGATACAATTGACAGTCTAAAAAAAACTCGAAACGACTTTGTTATACAACTAAAAAACAAGAAGTATATGATATATACATATTAACTGTATACTTATTATGTATATATCATATACTTAGTATTTCTTTTTATAAAGTAGCAAGGAAAATACCAGTAATTTTCTAAATTCTACTCGGCACCGACTTTAAAATATTTATTTCTTGTTTTTTAGTTGTATAAAAAAGTCGGTTATTTTTGTCAAAAAAAAAATTCACGCTTTGACGGTGGCCATCGCCTATAAACAAAGCGACAGCGACTTCGCGAGGCATTAACACCTGTGTCCATCAACCTGGACACAGGTGTTAAGCCTCTTGTGCCCGTAATTACACCAGCAAACACGCTCGACCGATTTCGATAAAATTTTAGTGGATCCTGGAAAGTGTTCCCTTTAAAACAAAAAAAGTATTTTTCAAATCGGTTCAGGCGTCTTTGAATAATCGGGTAATATACATTAAAAAAAACCGACGAATTGAAAACCTCCTCCTTTTTGAAGTCGATTCAAAAGCGTAGTAAAGCTTTTTGTGTCAGCAGAGCTCGACCGGGGAAATAGTACCGCTATGTTCATATCTGCCGCCAAGCAGCATTGTTGCAATGCTGCGTGTTTGCTGGCTCTAAAGGGCGTGGTTGCCGTTGTAATTACAAGCACATAAGGTTAACACCTACGACTCAGGTTTATCGACACGGGGCGGCACTTTGCAGGACGTCTTTCTTGATGATGTTTCTCAACTTACCTAGTAGTGGGTCATCTGCTTGGTCAGTCAATTAATACTATTAAAAACACTTTCACACATTTATTCTAGCCGCGACGTAACTAATATTGTTCAATAGGTGTTGAAAGTGATGCGGAACCGTTTGAAGATTATAATTATAAACACCTTCCTACCGCGAAGTTATTTTCGACAGGAAATAACTAAATACCGAATTTTTGACATCTTGGAGATGTCTCCTAAAAATTTCAAAGTTTGTATAAAGCGTAAGCATATAGATAAGTCCTATTATACTATAAAGGACTACGTAATCGATAATAGAGCGTGAGTGTGAAATACAGCTCTAACCACTTTGCTCTTCTAATAATTTTAAATGTAAATGTGAGATGGTGATAACGAAAAAGAACAGTTAGCTAAGTTTGTTGTGAGCTTCTTAGACCAGGGCGCGTTTGTAATCCTCGGACCTTTACTTCTAAGTTTAAAAACATAGTTCTCACATCTTCATCATCTGTCATGTACATATTTCTCATGTAATATGTAACGGCATAAGTGCCATCTACTTGAACAAAGATATTTTTGACTTCGAATGAAACAATTAAAAATGTAGGTATGTAGTTTTTCAGAGCAATAAAAGGATATGTTATTCTTAACCATATTATTGGTTGTCCGCTTTACACGATTATCTTTATTTATCTGGAACAGTAATAACTTCTCCATGAAAAAAGTTTACAAAGTTACCTGTAACGAAAATTTAAAGTACGTTTTTTTAGTTATTTGTAAAGAAATTGGCCTAAAATAAAAAGTGCAGTTTATATATAGGCATATCTGAGTAATTTGGTTGTAGTGAGCATATAGTGTTAGAACTCTATACCCATCTTTTTTCGTAGCTACCTTGCTTTTTGCTTGTGAACGGAACGATCATGACTGAGTTCAGCCAACCTCCAAATGGCATATCAAATCCCATGTCTTAATCAGCCAGTTCCCAGCTTTGTATTAATAATGCTATTAAAGTCGACCAAATAATCCCGCTTACTAATTGCTCGACTTCGGATCTTGACGGCAATTAAATTTAGTCACTCCACTCGACTCTCGACTAGGGTTACCAGATAAATTTTAAATCGGGACAAACTTTTCAACTCTGTCACGAAATTGATTTTGTACTGACTGATGTCCAACTAAGACGCCCGGGGCACTTTGCCAACAGACTTTTATCCTTAAATTTCGATGTCGCAGTTTAACAATCCAATGTCGGCTGTAATAAAAACTTTTGGACTTTCAGTTTTGCTCAAACGCTGACTTTAGTTTTATTTAAAATGTAGAGACAATATTATTTTTTTCTTTTATTATCTTAATATATATAAATCTCCTGTCACGATGTTTGTCCGCGATGGACTCCTTAACTACTTAACCGATTTTAAATTAAATTGGCATACCGTCAGCAGTCTGGTCCAACTTAAGAGATAGGATAGCTTATATCTTTAATTATAGTCGCAATTTTATTTTATTGCAAATTATTTGTCTTTAATTAATTGACAGTCACATGTTATATGTATATATATATATATATATATCTTTATACTACTATACTCATTTAAGGCTTAGCGATACTGAATACTTTAAAAAAAAAAACGCAGACGAAGTCGCGGGCAACAGCTAGTTATTATATATAAGTTTAGTAGTTGAATGATTACAATTAATATGTATATTAAAATGATAACTTTATATCTCGTTTGTTTTTTCATAACAAGAATGTATAATAAATAGTAAACTCGATGCGAGTCCTTAACTATAACTACCTAAATTAGTTCTTAAAATACATGTTGACTTTTTCCGCAATATTTTGTCGTTAGTTGTTTTTTTTTCTTATAAACGATGGACTATGCGCATTCAATTGACATTTAATATTTTGATTAAATGCATGTTAACATGTTAACAGAACTTATGTACTCTGCAAGACCTTCCGAATCATTCCTCAGTATTTGGAGACCGTACTTTCGCCCCGATTGTAGAGTCCTTTATCGAACCCGAAGCGCCGTTAGCTTTCCCACTATTCAATAAGGTCAAAGCTTTCCAATAACAAAAAAAAAAACTTGTACGGTACCGTTGTTTTGTGGTTACCTAACTTGTTAGTTGTTTTAATATGCTAATAATAGTCACATAAAAGTATTCTTATTTAAATATCTGTGTAACGTATATTCTATTTGATTTTTTTGTTATTATAATTAAATTATCTTTTGAATGAATGAATGAATACACTTTTATTGTATACCACAGAAAATATATGTAACAAATATGTACAAGTTAGATATAGGAGACAATTTAAAATTTGATTTTGGAACTTATCCTGGCAAACAAAGGCGAAGTGCGAAATGACAATATTTAACATCATAAAATACATATTATATATCATTTCTTCGTTGATGTTGCAATTTTATGTTTCAAACCTAATACAAACGCAGCTCAAGCCCGAAACGACAAGTTAGTGTAAGAGAAGGTTCTGATAACTACACAGCATGATGTCTTTTATGTTTATCCGATTAATTATTTGTATAATTAACTATCAAGGTTAATTAGTTACGGAACCATTCGGGGAGGAATTTGGTTTGAAAATAAATGAAGGTACCTTCATGTATCTTCATTTATTTTCACATCTGCTACTTAAGGCTTTCAAGGTTTTCTGTCAAATCCGTACTAATATTATTAATGCAAAAGTGTGTTTGTTTGTTTGTATTTACTTTACGCCCTAACTAAGCAACCAATCGTCTTAATTTTTACCATAGAGTTAACTCATAGGACGGAGAGTAACATAGGCCATCATTTGTCCCTGGAAATTAAACGGTTCCCACGAGATTTTTAAAAAACCGTTATAAATGCGAAAGTGTTAACCTAAAGATCAACCACTGCACTGATTGATGAAAGAGATCATTTATGAATTTTTTTATTAAAAATATTTTGTATGTTTACTATAGCAGCCAGTCTCGCTCTCATCTCCCGCAAGATAGCAAAATGATTGTAAATGTTGATGTTGGAAAAGAGCAACTACTGAGTTTCTTGCCGGCTCTTCTCGGTAGAATCTGCTTTCCGAACCGGTGGTAGAGTCACACAAACATACATACTTGACGTTTCAAAAGTGCTTATAAAGTAGGCCTACTTGGAATAAATGAATTTGAATTTGAATTTGAATTTGAATTTATAAAGCTTATTGTCTATAAGTATATTCTCAGGCTTCTCACTCTTAAGAGTTAAAGTTTATGTGTTTATAATATAGAGATAAATCCTAAGTTTGGAGGGCGTCAACCGATGATTCTTTATTCCGCCTGCCTAATTGCCGCCCACGCTTTTTTATTTTTAACCCGAGTGAGTAATACGCATGAACGTGTGTCCATCCATTTTATCTAAGACATGTTTAAAAATTCTGTTTACTGGGAGCGGACGTCATAGAAACACCCATTCTAAACTTCTGTAGTCTCAACGCAGGTCACAAAACTGACGTCACAGCACAAGAGCGGCAGCCCTAAAGTTACTATATAACTTACTAGCTGTTGCCCGCGACTTCGTCTGCGTTTGTTTTTGTTTATGACACTAGCGCCTAGTGCTATTAATAGGTGCTAGTAATATAATTTATTTTCTGGGTTTGAATCAGGTAATCTCATCAACATCAACCATTATCGACCCATTACGGGCCCACTACAGGGCACGGGTCTCATCTCAAAGTGAGAAGGGACATAATCCACCACGCTAGCCAAATGCGAATAAGCCGACTTCACACGCTTTTGAAAACGTTATGTTGAACCCTCAGGCATGCAGGATTCCTCGCGATTTTCCCTTCACCTTCATAGCAATTATCAGAATAAGTACCCACTCTTGTTAAGAACAATGGCGATATCTTATCGTAAGTATAGATTTATTGTAGGTACATACAAAAATTGGCCTCGTTTAAATTTGGGTCGTACCTACCTATGTGAACTAATTTGTTATTTAACAGGCTTTTAGGTCAAAGTAACTAGAACAAATTTACAGTATTATATATATAACGATTGTATTTCTTTTGGCGATGTTACTCCTTATATGTTCAATTTGACCTGATTTCAATGATTTTATTCGCAGTAGTATGCGGTGTGTAGAGTAGCTCGCGAGCGAATCATGAAAAGTTTTATATCTGTAGCCTACTGGAATCTACGTATACGGGGAATGCGTTTAACATAACTGCCATACCCTTTAGCGTTAGCCCGGTATATACTGCATCGATAACCACAAGTTAAAATAGCAGTCGACTGGAAGCGGTAATAAAAAAAATTGTCATTTAAAAAAAAGTTGTGTTTTTTCGGTTTTTTGAAAATCGCGTGGAGACCGTTAGTTTACTTAAGATAAAATTTATTTTCAATTAATTTGTATTCTATGTTCATCTCCAAAATGCAAAATTTCGCCAACTTTTTATTCCGGAAAGCAAACGGGAAACCTTTCCGCGGGATTTTAATTCTTTGACCGACCTGTGAATGAAACGCTGAACCATTTAGCGCGATCTTACTTGGCCGGATTGAAGACGACTCCCCAAGACGCTTGCGCATATCTGCGCAACGACTCGTGACTTAAGTACGTTCCGGCCACAGGACAAATCGCGTGGCGCGAACTATGCGCAACCGCCACCCCGTGGCATGCTTGGTATATTTCCATACATTTATTTCACTAGACGCTTAGCCGGTCGCGTCGTCCGTCCCGTGGCCAGACCTTTATTTCATTACGGCATACTTAGATCGCGCGACTAATTCACTAGAACAACGAGGTAGTTATCGAAGTCTATTTATATAGATTAGTTTAACTGACCATCACAATAGTCTGTTTACAGCTCGTAAATAGTTGGTTCAACAATACGAAACGTAAACAAGCTTCCGCGATTCGGTTTCTTGGTTCTCTTCCTCATTATACGTTGTCAGTGATCTCACGGACCGTTTTATCTTTGCGCGCATTATTTATCAATATCCATGGTCGATGTGTTACTGGAAAATGATTTATTGGGCATTATTAATAATGCCCGGATGATATGATAATGGTCATTAGGGGGGTGTCAAAATTAGCGAAGAAGCGGTGACCTCATTGTAAGTGGAATACTAATAATTGATTGTAAAACCTTATAAAAAATATTCATCCCTAAAGTTTAAAATTGACATTTGTGTCTGTTGTCGCTTAGCCGTGGCTAGTACAACTCTACCGTCAAGGCCGTGCCGCGTAAAAACCGTCTAGAGGGGTTTAATATGACTGTCATGCCACTAACAAGTTAGCCAGCTACCGTATTAGACTGCATCACTACCAGAAGAGTAAAAAAAATGTTAATGAAATGTTAATAATGATGTAAAATATAAGGTTTATTTTTAATTATAACCAAAAACAATGACTCACCTTTGATTAAATATAATTAGAGTAAACTTAGGTTTTTATTACGATCAAAAGCTTATAAGGGTATTATCTAGTTGGGTTCGGGTATCTTAGGAACCAGTTTATGTACAAAATTCCATGAAGTATTGCTTTTTAGTTCGTTTGGATTAGTACATTAATCATACTGCATAGCGTCGAAGCGGCCTAGCACTTACAACTAACGAAGTTTCAATTTGTATTAATCAAGTGGCTGGATTCGACTTGTTTATAATCATATTTCCCGGGAATTATTCATAATGCACACATAAATCACTTTTAACATAACAGATATAGAATAAATATTGTGTAGGTATAGTTTATGTAAATCGTGCTAATTTTTGCGAAGGTTGCCTAGACCTCGCGAAAAGCTGCGCCGTACTGACCTCGTGTTTATCATTGGTTTGATATCGTGATATGCGCAATATTTTTTGTGATGATAGTCATTTGTCACTGTTACTTTGCCGTCTCCTTGCACACGCGTTCATACGTTGCGTCGTTTTTTACACGGTATCCAGAAGGAGTTTATAGTGTTTATAATTTAAATACGTCATAGAAAACCACTTATATATTGTTGTGCCCTGACTTTACTTGTTGTTTAAATTAATTGGTTTAGTAATTAATTGTTCCTTTAGACTGACCCACATTGTAGTTAGATTAGCCTAAATTTTATAAAGAATATCAGAATTGAAAACAATTTTGTTTTATTATTTTTTCACCGAAAAGAATCATAATGTAGGATCGACATATATTCATTTTGTTCTTCAATTTATTAATAAAAAATTTAATTTTTGGGCGTATCTTATACATCGATATAATATTGTGTGCACGCAGGCTGTGAATTGTGATATTGTGTTTGTTTCGTTCTCATGTCTTGGAAAAAACTATATGCCAGTAAGTTTCTATTATTTATTTTATTGAGTAAATTTCATGAACACCTAGAGAATATAAGTATTAAAAATGCGGCCAATTTATCCGCGGACCAAATTTAAACAAACAAATGACTGTTCCCTAAAATTGTATTCAATTTATACAGAAAACTAATATAAAAAAATATTTTTCATTTTTATAGAAGACTCAAATGTTTACGTACATAAATGTACTATAGAACTATCAAATACATTGTCAAATATTATTCTTAATTTCAACGTGTATCAAGATGTCCATTGTTGGTATTGTCCGTGGAACACAAAAAAGTCTTTTGTAAAAAAAGCATTGGTAACTATTAGGTGGGACCAACTTTTGGTTCAGAGTTTGAAACAAAAGGTTCAAACAAAAAGTTATCCAAACACCGTACGTCATAGCAGCCAAAATAACAAAGGTAACAAATACCAAAATAGAGTTGAATAAAAAGGTACTACCGTCAACATATACAAATTAATGGATACGCTTAAAATAATCTTCAATGTAATCATGGACTTTCGCAAAGTAACACCTGCTTATATCCAATATCCTAACATTACTTTACGTTTACCTTTTTTCCTGGGATAAAACGTAGCATACGTTGTATGTGCTATCATCTCTATGCGTAAAATCAAGTTATTTGGTTGCTTCATTAAAGGAGAGTGAGAGAGAGAGAGTCTTAAAGGAGAGACAAACAAACACACTTTCGCATTTATTATAATAGTAAAAAGGTTAGCAAAACTAAAAATAAAGAAGTTACTAGCTTAGAATCCGTTACTAATAGTTTAAAAGAATCGAAGACGACGGTTATGTTAGTACAAATTAATAGCGGTTGTAAACGCTAACCGTTTAGAGGACGTTTTATTTTTGGCGCCGGTGCTAATAATAGAATGCTACAAATAATACGAGCCCAGTGATACTCGTAGCCGATTTATTTCGGAGTGTTTCAGTTTTTTTATTAACACTATCTACAGTTTTAAACGAAAAATAACTTGATAGCTTCATCATCAGCTCCTTACATCCCACTGTAGGGCACAGTTGTCCTCGCAGAATGAAAGTTTCAGCCGTAATCCGCCCACGTAGTAGATGTCGTTTCATAGACTTCACACCCCCTTGAGAACATTGTGAAGGACTCTCAGGCATGTTCCCCCCTATGTTTTCCTTCACCGTAAAACAAATGATATTTATTTACTTAAGTTTAAAGAAAATAAGTTACAAAATACGACTAGGTTTTCGATGTGCAATAAAGTTTTAGCCTAGATTAAAAGCCTGTTAGCATTGTCCCTTAATTAAAAAAAAAATATAACTTACATTAGCTGTGAACCTGCATGCCTAAGAGTTCTTCGTAATGTTCTCAAAGATGTGTGAAGTCCACCAATCCGCACGTGGCCAGCGTGGTAGACTGCGGCTTAAACACTTCTCATTGTGGGAGGAGATTTGTGCCTTGCGGGCCTGTAGTGTGCCGGTAATGCGTTGATATGAGGATTATTATGCCCAAGGGAGTAGTGGGGGAGTTGATTGTGATTAGCGCCTTTAAAATAACATGATTTTTTATTATAGAAAGAATAATGGTCTTTATTATCACACATATGTGTCATAAATTTGTTAAAGTAAAAATGTGTGACAAAGGCTCTGGTATAGTATAGTATAGCTGCATACTAAAAAGCGCAGCACTGGTTTTCAGCCAGCCCCATTATCTTCGTCGTCACTGACTCCTCGCAACTAAACAATAACAAAACAATCATAAAGAGGGACAATAAAATAAAATAGAATATAATATATAAATAAACGAAAGATATTTTTTACTTTAACACAAAGCTTAATTACCTATAAAAGACATAATAAAAAACAAAATGTAACAAATCAAAGTAAGAGGTAAATATGAATTATGGTTAACCGTTATATATTAAATAGTACTTTGTCTCACAAGAAGCGCCCCTGTTAAAAAAACCATCATATAATATATCCTTAATACACGAGATAGACATTACAGTATAAAAAAACAATAACTTATGTATGCCATAAAGAAAATAAGTTAATAAGCTAAATTAAAGATAACTTGTACATGTGTGAAAACTAGCCAAGTCATATCATGAGCTTAATTTTTCAAAATAAATCAAAGGGCGCGTTTACAACGTGTTAACTTACTGCCGAGTTGTAAACAGTCCGTTTTATGGTACCGGTGGGGGCCATCTACAATTAGTTATACTAAAATATTTGCTTCTGCATTCATAACTCCTATCCTTTAATGTTTTAGCAGAACGGTGAGAAATTGATCAGAGAGATGACCTGAAGCATTGTAACTTATCTTTTTGGTCTGGTTTTTACGTAGTTCGACTAGCAAGGTCCTATACTCGATTTCTCACTAAGAGAAATTCTTAGGTATTAGGATGCTCTTTAATTAAATTCTCATTACCAGCCCAGAGTTAGTAAATTGGCGATATTCACCGTCATGTCTCGGAGAGCATGTTAAGCAAGTCTCGACTAGCATCATTAACATGTGGTAATATGTCTGGTGGGAGGCTTGGGCCGTGGCTAGTAACCACCCTACCGACAAAGACGAGCCGTCAATTATTTAGTGTTCCGTTGCGATGCCGCGACAACAGGTTAGCCCGCTGTAATTTTAGACTGCAACGTCTCTTAGCTCTAGAGGAGTTTGCAGTCAAGGGCTAACTTGATTTTGAGGGGCTTAAGGTTTAACACCTATGCCTCAGGTTGACCACAGGGCGGCATGTTGCGGGATGTATCCTTGCATGCCCTCCTTGATCAGTTTATAGGCGATGGCTTTTCATAAAGTTGGCCATCAGCTTTTTCCGTCAATAAATATTACTATACAAAAAAGATAAGATAAGAAAGCAGCCTGTATTCAAAGGATCCGGTGTTCATTCTTTGTTCTTTCCATTAATACACAGTCGTCAGTCTTTCACAGTAATCGGTTAACTTTCCGCAGCCAATGTATAGAGTTTCAAGTACTTATTGGCTTTGCTAAAGTCCCCTTTTGTGACGGACGTTAAAGCGACGCGTCATTCCTGCGGCCAGTTTATCTGCGACATTGGAATCGTTAATATACAAACGCATAATCTAACCTTAACTTTGACACTTCCTCGTACAAAACTGTCAAGTTTAATGTCACAAATTGCGCTCACAAGTGTGCGTCGATTTAAATGGCATTACAAGAATCTTGTATCGATTTAGTTTAATTGTACTGACACTCATTCATATAGTTTTAGTTCAGACAAAATGTCATTGGACCTACCAAATACTAAGTGTATTTAACATTCCAATTTTGGACTAAAAGCCTCTCTCAAGGCCAGGCTGTCAGTTTTCCGTCATATTCCCTTAGTCACGAGAAGAGAGATTGATTGTGTGTTGTAACAACTGTATTCTAATCTCTGGTCACACGGAAACCCATTGGTAGTGACCAACATCATAACTTACCAACAGGTTATATTGCAGTCACGGGCTAACTTTTAGTGGAAATAATATCTTATCTTAAATCTTTAAACGAGCAATTCTTGTATTGGAAAGAATAAAGAATACTTGGAATCTCGGAATCGGCTCCAACGATTTTCATGAAATTTAGTATACAGGGGGTTTCGGGGAAGATAAATCGATCTAGCTAGGATTCATTTTTAGAAAATGTCATTTTATTTGTGTTTTCCGGTAATAAAGATTTGGTGCAACGCAGGTGTAGAGATAATCACCCTGCCGATTTTCATCAAACGTAGCTAAGAACACACCTGAATAACTAACCTTCTAACCTAATAAAAAACGAAATAAAAATCGGTTCATCCGGAAATACGGTGCCACAGACACACACACACACACACACACACACATCCACATACACATACTCATTCACACATAAAACACACGCGCACACAAACGGAAAACTTAAACACCCCGTCGTTTTTGCGTCGGGGGTTAATAAAAAAAACTAATCAGGTAACTTAACTTAATATTTCGTTCTTCCGTATGCGACGTAACAGTCTGCATTCTAAAATTGCGAGTGTCCTTGTCCAATACCGCGACTTATTTTAACATAACTTCAGATACAAAGCCCGGTGACACCTATCAATAACGCGGCATTGTTTAAAATTCCTCGCTCGTCAGGGATTTGGCACTTCAACGCGGAGTCGGAATTCATAATACTTTTTATAGCCGTCTTTGGGTGAATTTGACGTATGCCGCTCGCTGTTATGCCAGCGAGATTGCGGTATCGGAAGAACAAGTCAAGCGAAGTGAACCGTGTTTTTAATGCCGATCGGATATTGGAATTTAGTTGGAAAACTTTTGTCATTTTCTAAATTCCTTGTACTATACTAAACGTTCTGATGCACATTAAATACAATTCAGGATTTTTGTCACGCATAATCGTCTTACTTACGTTTGCATCGTGCTCAGCGAAGCACGTAAGTATACAATACCAATTTCCTAAATCGTGGCTGGTACTGAGATTTGCAGGGCAGAAAAAAACACAATAACTGGCAAAGTCTTAGCCCGACTTGTAAATCGAACAAAGGATCTCATGATCTCTTGTCCAACAACTAACCACATGATAAAAGAGGCAGGAAAAAAATATGGTCACAATATCTCGCCAGAGTAGCTCACATACTTCTTCTAAAATATACTCCTAGATTATAATATATTGCACGCCTCATAAGCGAAGCGTTGAGGTGGGTATTACAGCTCCTAGTCAGTTTACGCACACCGAGTGATTCTCCAACTTAAAGTGTCACTTTTTTTATTATTCTTTATTGCTTTGTAAATAGACAAATGTTGAGAAAAAACACTATTGTTAACACATTATATTTTTAAATCTCTTTTTATTATTTAAACTAATTAAAAAATTGTTTAAAATAGTACTGTCTTGGACGTCCGTGTGTCTTTATGTGCGGATCCCGTATCTTGTGATCACGTTAACGAGCGAAATACTTCACTTATCGAGTTGTTTTTTTTATAGGCTTCAGTATTTTTAGGAAAAGAAGCCTATTACTTTTCACGGTATAATTAGATGTAGTTGAAATATTATTTACAAATAATATCAATTTCATTGTAATGAATGAGATGAGAGGCGTGCACTTTTGGATTTTCCAATTTATTTTGGAGTTCGAATTAATACTTACACCTGGCAGCTCTACTAACTCAATAATCTACATAAATTAAGGACATATTAGATGTAAAAATCTTGTACTCGTATATAATAGGATACCACTCTATGTACACTATATAATAACTAAATATAATTCAGTAAATCTAGTTCAAGGTGTCACGGCTTGAGGTCAGTGAATTAGCTACAAACATTTAAGTACCTATTAGGTTCTTACATGTTCGTTTTATCATATTATAAATAAAATATACATTTATCCATTGAGAGCCTGAGGTTGAGGATTTTATATAAAACTATAATTTTTAAATAGTACGGGAAATGAATACGGAAAAGTTTCAGTATCTATGTGTGGCGTCTATATTTGACACACTTGTTAATGAAGCATGTCACTTAATCATAAAGCATTAAATCTAATAACATATCTACTTTTGAAGAAAAAAAACTGTTTGAAATCAACCGTTAATGCATCAAAATCCTTTCGTATTGAATTATCTTTCATATGCGATGATGGATTAATTAATTACATATGATTATCTTTTACATATCTTTCAATTAACATGATACATGATTTTCGTAAAAAGAACGAAATTAAAACAAAGATTATCGAACATTTATCTGGTATCTAACGAAAAATATTTTTTCTTGTCGTACCCACGGATAAACACTTATAATTAGTAAATTAGTTTTTTATATTTATGTATACATAAACACATAAGATACGAGTACATATATATATAAATATTCATACCGGTAGATCACAGTTATTTTGAAATATATATAAGATAACTGTTAATCAATCAAATAACCATTACAATATAGGTACTTAATGAGATATGATAGAAGTTATTACGAGTGAGCTGAGCTTTTCACAAAACACTTTTTTATTAAATATTGTATGTATGCGAAAAGGCTGTCTTCTTGCAAGCCTTTAAGCTCTAAAATTGCTTTTCTTTGACATTTAATATTGTAATATCCCAGAGAACTTAGATATAATTTTGACAGAGTTCGGCAAGCCCCGTTCCGTTAACACAGATAAACCCACCCATAACTGGGGCACACCGGCCTCCGCAACTGATGCCTAGTACCGCAGTAACTATGTGGTGTTTATTAAGCTTGTTTTGAAGTTGTTTATGGATCGAATGAATTTCTTCGTTGTTTTTTTAACGGTACACCAATCCGATCCATAACCCCTTCTCATTGTGGGAGGAGACCCGTGCCCTGTAGTGGGCCGGTAATGAGTCGATATGATGATAGATATGATGATGGAGTAATCCTACGTCCAAGCAGTTTTCTTTTTCTCCGAACAAGTTACAATTATTATTATTATTATTATAGCCTCTTTATTTCCATAATACATTTTTGTCAATTATTAATACATTATAATATGTGCATGCATAAAAATGATATCTATATATATATATATTAAATTCTTAGTTATAAATAATAAAATCAATTTTCACTATGGACCCCTATACGGGTGAAGGCCTCCTCCATTTTTCCCCACGACTGTCTGTCCTTGGAACTGGGAATGGAAATGGGCGGGTCATATTGCACGTATGGACAAGGATAAATGGACAAATAGAGTAACCACCTGGCAAGGTCCAACAAGCAAAAGGAAAAAAGGTAGACCGAAAGAAAGATGGGTTGACGAAATAATAAGAAAAGCCGGTGAATATTGGTTAACTAAAGTTACAATTACCAAGGTTAATTTAACGCGGCTTTAATTAATTAAAAAGAGGTGAAAAGTACGTGACGCTTAATCATAGAAATTACAGCGTTACAGCCAATTAATACCCCATAAAATAGCCCTATTTCGAAGTATGTAGTTTTTATTACGAAAGGCATTTCGTGGCATGTTTTAATTGTAATTGTGTGTAACTGAAGTTTATTCAACGGATTACTACAGCATTCCTTTACAAACCATTAGAACCCAATTAAAACTATAAAGCTTTAATTGGTGTTACAAATTGATATTTAACAGGAATTATTAAAAGCGACTCCAATTTCAATATCAGAATATCAATCATTCATTCGCGATTGATATTATTCTATTAACAAATACCCACAGTCGTGCCTGTAAATATAATGTTAGTTTTTGTGAAATTACGACATTATGACAATCCAATATGGTGGTTAACAAACACATTTAGTGCATAATGTACTAAAACATAATATAAATTATTTATTCTGTTTGTTTTAATATTCTTTTGTTACTAAATTATACATATATTTCATCTAGTTTGAAAATATCGTTTGCATCAAAAATAGGTTTTTTTTTTTAATATTTTCATAATTTACGCACATCATTTTGCTAAGAACGCATCATAGCTTTACGAAAGAATAAATGTACGAGTATGTAGAGGTTCATCGTCTCTAAAAGGAAGAAAGTTTAAGAGCATAGACCCACCACGCTGCTATAATGCGGCTTGGTGGGCTAGAGGCTATAGACGCGAATTCTATTAACACGATTTATATTCATGCGCGTTTTGTATTCATAATTAATCAGTGGGCATCAAGCACTCTACCAACTGCGCGTAATGAAGTGCAAACAGCACAATAGTTTATATGACGCTAGTGAATATTAGCCTACTTTCACACTACACCGTGACGTGTGAGAGCTGCAAGAAATAATGTCATCGCTAACTAAAAAGCATACTATTTAGTTAGCGATGACATGGTGGTTTATGTGTGTTACGAGTTTGTGTCGCGTTTGATACAACTATAATGATTTAGAAACTGTATCAGAATTACTTGAAAATAACCCGTAAATAAATAATAGAAAAGGTAAGCTATGGTGATCACAAAAAATGAATTGACATAATTGTTAAAACAACAAACTACACCCATTAAAAATGGAAAAAAAACACTTAATTATCACTTAATTATCAATTAAGTGTTTTTTTTTGTGATTACCATAGCTTACCTTTTTTATGATTTATTTACGGGTTTTTTTTCAAATAAATTCTGATACAGTTTTGAAATCATTATAGTTGTATCAAACGCGAAACAAACTCGGAACACACATAAACCATCCATAAAAACTCAACCGCGCGTAGCCAATGGTCCTTGCATGCAAATGAGGGGTCACAAAGACGTGAATGATGCGTAGGTATTATTCAGTAGCTGATCAAACGTCTGGTACGTAATATAGGACGCGTCGGCGCCCCAGAGCGTTTAGAGACGCGACTGTCGGGTGCCCGGCGAGCCTCTTGTGTTATTTGTGCCTGTGAAGTTTTGTAGCGTTTGTATTGAATTAAGGCGTCACCTTTCTTGCGAGTTAGTCACTAGGATTCCTCCTTTATTCCGTCGCGTAAACTTTGTAGTGCGTAGGTTGGCTGCATCATCACTTACTACCAGGTGAGATTGCAGTCAAAAACTAACTTGTAGTGGAAAAAAAAAAGAGTGTAAGTTTTATAGTATTCCTTGACCATTTTTGGCCACGGTGGTCAATAGTCAGATAGAACTTCAGATCCGACAGGACCGGAAAGAGATCAGGCGCAGGACCGGTTAATACCGCCAATTTCAAAACTCCAGCCTGTTTAAAAATTTCTTGATAGAAAACCCCAAAATTGTTCATTGGACCGACCCGGAGAGCGCACCCAGGTCCTCGTGATTTTAAGTGCGGACCACTAGACCAACAAGCCAGTCAAGTATTATTTATTACTACCAGCTTCTTCGTTCATATTTATTAAGGTTGTTTACAAATCCCGTAGGAAACATTTATATACCTGTGATAATAAGTAACCTATGTTATTCTCGACCTGTCAACTAACTCTATACGCTAAAAGTCAAGTTTATTGGTTGCTTAGTTAGGCCGTAAAGTGAAGACAAACAAACACTTGAGGATTTATATTAATAAAAAGGTTTATATATGTACAACCACATCGGCGTTCCTACGCGTAGATCTTTTATGTGGACAACTAAGCGTGTTGAATTGACAACTCGATACAATATTACAGATTGAAGACCACACCTGCGCAGTGGTGATCGTATTGGTCTCGTAGGTGTGTCCGGGTTCAAGCTCTGGCAGGGCCAATTTGAGAATTTTTAAACAAACGAAGGATTCCTTGATATTTAAACTTAAACAGATCTCAAACTTTAAATGTCAATCTATATAAAATTGGCTTAAATCCCAAGAGTTCTTGTTGTGAGAAGAGAGCGAATATAAAATGCAGGTAATAAAAGTACTCGTATATACTTCACCAATTCTTTATAAATCCATTTACCGTATCGTGCAGGTCGTAAAGAAGCGTCAATAATACTTTTCAGAAAGACTTTTGAAGCGATCTAAATCCAGTTCTAAATCCACACCTACATAACTCAGTTATTCATAGCTCAATCGTATAACTGCGAAAATGCTTCCGTATTGCCGATATTTTTCCTTTTCCGCGCTCTTCACAGAAAACGGTGGAAAATTCGAACAATTCGCAACACATTACCATTATCGCATTTAATATACAAAACTATACTGGATCACAGAATCACTAATATTGAAGTTATCTAGCCTATATAACGGAGCTCAGGGCTTAGATACTAGTTACTACTCAAAACAGTATAATTTTAATATTGTTGTTGCACTTGCTTCTGAATCTGAATTTTTGACGACCGCCTTGGCGCAGTGGCGAACGCTTTGAAGTGGAAGGTTCCGGGTTCGAACCCGGCAGGCGTAATTTGGGAATTTATAATTTCTGAATTTTCTCTGGTCTTAAATAAAGACTTGCCGCTAAGAGATTTAGCGTTCCGGTACGATGTCGCGTAGAAACCGATAAGGGGTATAGGTTTAATATAACTTCCATACCTCTAACAGGTTAGCCCGTTACCATGTTAGACTACATCATCATTTACCAGCAGGTGAGATTGCAGTCAAGGGCTAACTTGTAGTGGGATAAAAAATTTTAATTATTATTTTATGGACGTAAAAGTGCATACGAGTATCTATCTATATATATATATATAAAAGAGAAACTGTTTGAGTATGTTCCGTATAGGCTTCGAAACGGCTGGACCGATTTCAATGAAACTTGACCTGGCGAGTAATCCCGTAAAGTTTGGTGACGATCGGAGCTCTCCTATTTTTGAACTGTCTAACTGTCAAATACAGCTTTTATTTACTATGATGATATTCTATTGTTGGGTGTACATGGGTGTAGATCTACACCCGCTCGAGAAGAGAATAGATGAGAATGAATACGGAGATAAATAAAAGATATAATATATTATGAGACTTAAATTAAAAAATTTATGATGTAAGTTTATTGTTTAAATAAAATAAAGCAAATTCTAGCCCGGCGAAGTGGGCTGGGTACGCTATATAAACGCGGAGTAAGCCTTGTTAAAAACTATATTTTATTTGTTACCGATTAAATATAAACTAACTATATTGAATACGTAACTGTTGTCCGCATTTTTCGTCAGTTTTTATTATGGTTTTTAACAAATCTTTAGTAACATTTGTTTTCCTGGGATAAAAACTTACTTATAGTTATAACTCCTTACAACTACCTCTATGCCAAAAATCAAGGAAATTGGTTGCTTAGTGAGTGCGTTAAGGATGAACAAACAAACAATCACACTTTCGCGTTTATCATAGTTGTAACGAAATGTCAAGATATTGTTTTTATGATTTAACGAGCTACTTTTAAGTACTAATTTTCGAACTAAAAAAAAATATGTGTACATTAGATAATTTAACGCTTACTGAAGAAGGTTAAATGCTATTACCGTGCCATGCCATCATACTAAGACCAACTTCTAAGGCGAGTGTAACCAAGGAACACAGCTATAAATACAATTCGTATGTAAAAATCCACAGATCCTAATAACTAAAAGCATGGTCTTTCAGTTTTTCAGTTAAATATTATAGATTCAAGGTCTTGTGTAATCATAACAAATAGCAAAGATGGTCTAAACTTTGAAGGTGAACGGTGTTTTATGCTCGTTTTATGCCACTTGAAAAAATTAGGCCATGAATCTTGGCACATGATGTGTCGATTGAGCGATAATCGATTCGTGATTGTTTTTATGAATCACGTCTCAAAACGCTACTTGACTTTAAATGGGCGGTAGGTACTATGACTACTTCTATACAAAGCTTGTAATATTGCTGTTAAGGGACCATTTTATTGTGCTGAGAGCAAAAAGCCTAACATTTACAGTATAATTATTACTACAATTCTAGCTTAGCTCTTAGGCTTGTGAATATCAACATCATCAGCAAGTCCATCATATTAGACCACAGATAAGGCAAATTTTTATTTTTTCAAATTATACCCAAAATTTATTATAAAAAAAGAAAAATTACTTTTCACTTTTTTTTATATTATGAACAATCATTTTGATACAATACTTTATCGTAAAAAACAAATTCTACAGTTTAAATATCGGTAATTTCGTTAAAGTCAAAGTAAAGGTCAAATATTTTTTTATTCAAATAGGTCATAATATAACCAATGTGCTATTTATTTGATAGCCATTTGGTGCGTACATTACATTAAAAATATGTACATAGTAGTGAGATGATGGCGATGTATACATTCGTAAACAAAAGCAACGAGTGTGCCAAACGCGCCCGAGGAGCCCACAACAAAGTAAGCCGGGTGTTTTTGTTTTTATCACAATCTGACATTGTTATTTAAAACGACTATTTTGAAATTGCATTTCTGCAAATAAAGCAAACTTGTAAAAGACACAATTCACAGAATGACGCAGCAGTTAACTCGATTCCCACAAACCGTTTTATTGCCATAGATTAGTTTTTCGATTGGAACATTTCACGCCACTTATCTTCTCGTCACTGGTTTAACTGAATACGCAGTTTACTGCGTCACAACACTAAATATATACTATCTTTATATAGAAGGGACGAAAGAAAGCTAGACATGTAACTTGGTCGGCGCGTGCCTCAATAAGGTTACGAAAGAAAGAGATAGTAATTGTCCAATAAAACGTAAACGTATACAGACATCTGAGTCAGACACTCTCGGACGACCTTTGACATAATAGGGATGCCCTTTTCAACAAAACAACAACAAACAAACAACAATATTTCAGTAACGCTTAATCTACAGATAAAAATCTACTCGTATACAACTCCTCACACAACTATGAGAATTTAAAGTTAAATTGGACTACTACTACCTATTTTATAAGTAGTAGTAGACAACTGTCACGAAAAAGGTGACGACCTACTATATACCAGGTAGGATTTCTTTCAGAAAGTAAGAGGGATAAATATAGCCCCACCGATAGGTCTAATGTGAGCTTCCGGGCCTTACATAACAAATATTTGCAGATGTATAAACGAATTCACAACTCAACAGTCCACCCATCCTGTTAAGCAGCGAATCAGTTGATTGACATTGGCTACACCACCTTCTCATACTAGGTACAATTAAATCAATTGATCCATGAATTACAGTTCGTAGACAACCGTCTTGGAAGTAATTTATGTATTTCGCCTCTCGCTCTACAGTTGTGTTTTTGAATTGACAGGTGGCGTGGTAAGTGCTATATTTTATCCAAGGGGCCAACCCTCCACGTTCAAGGTCATAGGGGTGCGGTACAATCGGATCTGCTTTATTTATGTACGCCATTTTAAATTGCATCCATGTTCGTTGTACACTTACCGTGTGAAATTAGGCATCCATCCGTTGACTTCATTGTTTCTGACTACATATATGTAACATTGTTAGTGATTTATACTGATAACTGGTTTTAGAATTGCATTTACAGCTTTATATAAAAGTTTAACTTACAGTTGTTATGGATAAGGTTATCATAAAAAATGGTGTCTATAGATCACATAGTTGATATTACCTGACCTTATACCGACGCATAAGATATGTTTAACGTTTCATTAATAAAATTGATTAAGTTACATTAACTTACGCTATTTGTTTAACTGTCTCATTAGGATTTAAGTTTGCATCATCGACTACGGGTTCTGGGATGGATTCCCGGATCATCATAATATCAACCCATTACCGGCCCGCTACGAGGATCGGGTCTCGTCCCTCAATGAGAAGGGTTTAGGTCGTAATCAACCATGCTGGCCCAACACAATGATTCCCGCATATGAGCTAACATTTCTATGTATTAAACAAGTTACAGCCCTCGAGTAAGAAAATTCGCATTGAACTATTAATTTATTTATTTATTTATACTCTTTATTTGCACACAAATAAAAATACAGAAGAAGAATAAAAGAAAACACATACAGAAGAAGTATACAAAAGGCGGCCTTATCGCTTTGTAGTGATCTCTTCCAGGCAACCTTAGGATAAGGAAAACAAAAGGATAACATACTGCAGGTTGTGCATATTAAAAAAAAATACATACTAATAACTACAACTATGTGCCTCGAAAACCTATGACGCCGCATAGGAGCAGCGTTGATGGTCTAAGCTCCCTGTCTCTACTAAGCATTCTAGTAACCAAATGTTATGTGATATCTGCTCTTTTAAATCGTTCATAAATATATTATTAAATGTAAGAAAGTGGTAATAGTTTTACAGCCAATTTAAAAACAATAAGGAAGGATTCCAAATACGCCGGAAAAAATCCTTCTGTATTAGTTTTCCTTATTTAGGTAACTGCTTATGAAAATATAACTTTTCTGGAACTTTTAATTATAGCTTGTGTCCGGGTCTCAATGGACTAAGTGTGTTTTCAAGTATCTTTCCCGGTAGATATTTAAAGTAACCTATGTACTTTAAGCCTCTTTTACAATCTCTATGTGAAAACTCTTCGATCCCATGCTGCATTGCTGAATTTAAAGTCTTTTAAGAAATCCAACTAAGAAAGCTTGAGAAAATAAAAGCTAAGATAACACAAATGCGTTTTCAATTACATTTACTGTTAGGTGATAATATTTTAAATCCAATTTCATTGCAGCGAGATTGGAAAATTAAAATTTTAGTTAGGGCGGAGGGAGTTGCGCTCTCTTTGACTTAATAATTGACTAATATAGTCCTTATTGCTTACGATTATCCTTTCTGTTGTTCTGCCTGTGATCCATTCAACAATTTCTGATAATTTCATATATCCAAAATATTTTATTTATTTATTTATTTATTAGTAATCCAACAGCGTTACAAATTATTTTGGTTAAGGGTTTATCTTACTACTAAAATAAGACCAAATCTAGATTACAAATATAAACTGTGACAATTAAGCAATAGGTGCAAGTACAACATATACAAAACAATCAGTTACGATATTCACAACAGCATGAATGAGTGTGAGTGGGTGTGAGTGTGCGTAAGTGTGCGCGTGTGTGTATAAGTGTGCAAATGTATGTGTTGGGTGCGTGTGTGAGTAATGTCTTGTGTTTTGTTTATCTTATTTTGTCTCAAATATGCCTCAAATTGCATTTTGTACTGTTATCCGTTCAACCGTTACCGGCCCAATACAGAATGAAAAGGGTTCAGGCCGTAGTTCACAAGCTAGCCAAGTGAGGGTAGACTTTGAGGGTTGACATGCTTTATAGAGCATTAAAGAGAACTCTAATGCATGCTGGTTTCCTCACGATGTTTTTTTTTTCAGCGTTAAAGCTAGTAAAAATTTAACGGACGGCCGACTGACGCTGGTTGGTGTTGGCAGCGACCCTGCTTTCTGAGTCCAAGGCCGTGTGTTCGATTCCCACAACTGGTAAATGTTTGTGTGTTGAGCATGAATTTATTTCAGTGTCTGGGTGTTTATATGAATATTATAAGTATTTATGTATATTCATGTCATCTAAGTACCCATAACATAAGCTACGCTAACTTTGGGGCTAGATGGCGATGTGTCTATTGTCGTAGTATTAAAAAAAAAACGATTATAAGTCCTAACCTAAGGCTATCACCGCTTGATATCGGTAAGTATTTGTTGTAAAATCAACAGAAAACATCTCATATGTAATGCGTGTATAACGATTTCGTACAATCTGTTTTACTTATAAAAGTAAGAAATAAATTTCACCGTAAAGACATGTCCGGTTTTTGATATCAGAATGCAATTGTCACCACCCCACCTAATCCCGGTGTCGTACGAGCCGACTAATGGAATAACAGAAAACTGGCAGCAGCGTCTTCTATGCTACTACAATCGCCACCAATCCGTCTGCCCAGCGTGGTGATTATAAAGTCAAAGTCAAAGTCAAAAATATCTTTATTCAAGTAGGCCAACAGATGGCACTTATGATGACATAGACAAACCCTCCCGTTAGGAGAGGCCCGTAGTCCACCAGTGGACTGTTATAGGCTATAGATGATAGCAATGCCCCAATGATAAAATTTGTACGCGCACAATTGAACGTTACACAACATCATTATTAATTTAATCTAAAGCAATCTGCCTTGACACTTAATAAATTAGCGCTCTTGAGATGCGATTAAAAATAATGATTAATGGTGACTTTCAAAATAGATGAGAGTAGCTTTGAGATGTTGATATATCTATATGGGGCACAGGCGTAGAGAATGTTTTAATGTACTCCACTTTCTAGAACGTGCTTAACGTGTCGTTATAATTTTTGTTGTACTCGTGTCTACTGAAAGTCTTATACACTTAAGAGCGTGGCATGACCGGATTAGACGTTGACGGATATGCGATACTTAATACAAATTATTTTTTTGCAATGTTTAGGTTGGAATATAAATTAAATTTTATTTGTTTTCCTTTCCTTTTTTAACTTTTTTTTTCTGTCGAAAATTTTTTACTGAATTTTGTAAAGCGGATAACCATTTATTCGAAAATATGATCAATAATAATATTTAGTTTGCTCGCTATGCAGATCTGCATATATTTTATGAACAGTGTGAGTTCTTTTACCTCATTTAAAAACTAAGCCCGTAAAACGAAGCGCATACGTGGTAAAGAAGAAGGTTGTTTTGCTAGCACACCGGAATGTATCCCCCTGGAAAACTTTTCATCTAAAACCATTTTCTCTATATCATTATCATATTTCAGACACGGTATGCCTGCATTTGTAAGAAATTAGGTCCCGGCCACTTATTCAATGGAAAACTATTAAAAAAGCTTCAATTTTTATGTTTACAATTAAATTGAATCATGGAAGAAAAACTTGGCCGTATTTAATCTTATTTATGTAGATATTTTCTCAAGCCAATGCTATAATTACAGTTTCGTCGTACTATAAATGGTATAGAAAATAAGCTCTGTTGCTCGCGTCGACAACATTATTTCCATCTCTTTCTTGACCCACGATCCAATTTTGGACTTCTAAATCAGCATCTTAATTAGGAGAATTATGCATCTTATTTGCAGCAAGCAGAACTTGTTTTTATCCCTAGCCAGGTATACAAAAAAATAATATTATACAACTTTGTCTGATGTATACCGTCTCCATCTTTCTATCATGAGGGTAACGCACGCGAAAGCGGAAAAAAAGACCGCGAAAAAAACTCGTGTCTAACTAATCTGGGGACGTCGACCTCGCGAATACGATCTTTGACTCTAGCATTCTAGAATGCAAAAAATAAACATGGATTCCCATTGAAAATGGCGCCAAATTGCGTCATTCATCGCAGTGATAAAAGTATAGGCGACATGCCTATCCTTTTTATACATTTTGGAATAGATGCTCGTTATCTTTTAAGTAGATAATAGTAAAAATGTGATGACAAAAGTAATTTATATGACCATGTATATTGTATATGCAAATGTAATAATTACACGGCTGTTTTACTCGAATTAAATTGATATATATTTTACTAACGAGTCTATCTGTAAAGCAAACTTTAAAATTAGACTTGGTAAGAGAAAACTTTTAAAGTGGTAGTTTGATTGTACAACAGATGGTTTTTTTTTATTTTAAGTTTGTATTTTTCCTTTGATGTCTTCTATGTTGCTTGGTTTACTAATTTTACTTTCTTTCTGTATTTTATAATAGATATAACTATTTTCTGTATTTGTTTTCTTTGCAATTGCTTTGCCTGGAGGAAATCGCTATGAAGCGATAAGGCCGCCAAATTGTATACGTTGTTTTGTTATACTTTTCTTTTTTTATGTACTTTTTGTGGTGTGCAATAAAAGTATATTCATTCATTCGTTTCCATACATGTGTGTCACATCATAACTGAAAAATGGCTGGACCAATCTGAATTGTTTTATTTATTTGCCTAAATACAGGGAAGATTTCAAAAATTTTATTAGAAAAATCCCAAAGGAATAGCTGAAAAATCTAAAAAAACTAGATGGCGATCGATTAGGATTAATAATATCGTATATGAATACTCACAATCAAAACAATTTTAGGATTTACGAAGTTCAGCGAGTAATAGTTTATATAATATATGTAGTGTGAATTACATATAATTATGATTAGCGCAGCACAAACATTACATGGTATAAGGTTATAAATAAAAGTAATGAAATAAAATTTATATCATAACATCAGCGTACAATAACTCTTGCTTGATAATACCTATTAAGGGGTTTCCATGAATAACATTAGCACAGCTCATTCAGCGCTATGTAAGCGAATCATTATTCCGATTACGTCATCTCAGGCCGTTGACTCCCAAAACCCGCTCCACTATGTTTCCTACTTATTTGTTTCGACGACGTTTTGTTTTCTTTCTGATTTTTATATTTACTTACTTTCAAATAAAGAATAAATTCTTTGTGTCTATTTTCAATGTGACTATTCAAATTACAGAAATACTTTTAAATCTGCTAGTCCATGTTTGTTATTATACGCTCTACAAAAGGTTGAGAAAGCTATTATTGTTTGTTTTTTTATTTATTTTTAAATGGAACAGTAGTGCCGATGCATTTGTACATAAATCTCGTTAACTGAACTTAAGTTGACCGTGCCACTATTTTTTTTAAAAAGAAACTTTGCATTTTTTTTTTTTAATATTAATGTGGCAAACGAGCAAGTGGGTCACCTGATGGTAAGTGATCACCACCGCCAATAAACATCTGCAACACCAGAGGAGCCACCGATGCGTTGCCGGCTTTTAAGGAATTTGTTTATCCGCCGTATATATATTTGAGGAATCACAACAGATGTGTAATTGACTGAAGCTGTATTTTTTTCACTTTCCAATTTAGTTAAGTTAACACATTTTTGTACAAAAGAATAGGTTCTAGCATTTATTATTATCCTTCTACCCGCCGATAATCAAAAATGTTATCAAAAAAGGCTGTTAAGCTAAAAGCGTGATTCTGTTGATAACTATTTTGAATTTTGTTAACGGATAAAGTTCATTATTTCGGTAGCCATAGATTTATCTTAATTCACCTTTATAATCGTTATAATATTTATTCACAGAATTAATTGAAATATAATATGTATAGAGAAAGAAAACATTTTAGCTTGGTTTTAATTGCTGAAAACCAAGAATTCATAATCATTATCATCATATAAACCCATTACCGGTCCACTGCAGGGCACGGGTCTCCTCCCACAATGAGAATGGGCTAAGGCCGTAGTCCACCAGACTGGCCCAGTGCGGATTGGTGGACACTCCAAACTCCACAAACCTTTATCACGATATATCATAAACAAAAGAACAAACTATTTATCAATGTAAAATAAAGCGACAAATGAAAGTTTTCGATTTGTAAATTAAAATAATTCGTAAATAATAATCCATTTTCTATTTCCCGTGTATCAAATAAGCAACTAGTCCGGTTTTAGGTTTTGAGCGTAATTATTTTAATAAATTTATAGCATAGTAGGTCTTTGTTTATTGTATATAAAGTCTTTAGACCTATAATAGGTACTCAAATTTTTCGTAATTTAAGATATAAAAGCGTAACCAACTCCCGGATACAAACCATTGAGTCTCCGTGCTGCTACAGTGCGGCATGGCGGGCTTCGGTATCGCTCAGTTAAACATTAGTCGATTGTCATTAGTTTAGTGACGATTACCGGAACCAGAATCATAAAATTTAAACTTCTGAAGAATAACTAACCAACTTACTAACTTAAATTAATATTGATCCACCAACGTAATCGACTGACTTACTATGTCACCACTAGGCCATACCACCTTTCACAATCCAACTAGGTATGTTAAATGGTTTTGTTTTCGATCTCTTTAAATACACCTTGCTGGTCTAAAACTTTTTATTTAAAACGTTAAACATTGTTTTCACAGAAATTAATTTCCTTTTTTGTTAATTGCGTTGTACATCCAGACAACCGACAGACGCATAATGTGCGCTATAACTTCTTTATTACACAGGTAAAATAGGTAAGAGGAATGTACAAGGTAGGCATTAAAACTGTACCGCGTTTTATTTGCACAGTACGTTCTTTTCTCATACAGGACTCCAGTCATTAAAAAGTGTGGAATGCTCCGTTGGCTATTCGAGCATTTAATGAGTAAACACCTTGTATGGAATATATTAAGCAGCAATCATTACAATACCTACCATAGCGTGAGGCAGCCGTTGAAGCGTTTAACATAAATCCATGGTTTATAATCTAAGGATCAATACACAACGAATTAAATTTAATAACTTAACAATAAAATATGTTCAGTGAGGAAAACAACGGATGTTATTGATTTACTTTGCAAACAGCACTGCTTACTTACTAATATTATAAAAGTAAAACTGTGTTTGTTTGTTTGTCCTTCTATCTCTCTAATAAAGCAACCAATTGACTTGATTTTTGGCATGGACGGAGAGAAACATAGGCTACTTTTACATTTTGTTACGACTTATCGTTAAGGTGGATAAAGCATGACATAAAACATAACATCAAATAAAAAACCATCGCTTAACTAATAATATTATTAACATCCGTTGTTTTTCCCACAGTAAATATTTCTTTTTAAATAATTAAATTTAATTAGTTTATAAGTGAAGCCATGTTTTTTTATCCTAGGAAACAGAACACAGACACGACAAAAATTTTAAAATAACAATTAATCGGTACTCCAATAACCTGGCATAAAACAGCTGCAGTCAATTTAGAAAAGAGAGTGATTTTAAAATCGCTCCATTATTAATCGATCTACCTTACATTTTATACATTTAATCTCACGTGCTATACAGCTGAAAAACCTAAAAAAACTATAAAAAAAGCTAATTGACATGCCCGTCTATTTATTAAAATAAAAAGGTATATATAGGTATTATATATTCGAATGTCAAAAGTGGATACCTGGTATAAACTCAGTTGATATAAGAGCGAAGCAGCATTAACCGCCAGTGAATCATTTTTCATCCAATTTCACTGTGAACACGGCATCAAAAATATTCCCCAATTGTTATCGTTGTATCACTTGAAAGTTTTTAATAACAAAACGTTATATATACCTTTACGTATTAGTCCACCAACCCACACTGGGCTAGAATGGTGGACTACGGCCTTAACCCCTTCTCATTATGGAACGAGACCCGTGCCCTGTAGTAGGCCGGTAATGGGCCGATATGAAATACCTCCCCGCCTCCTTCATATAAAACGCTAATAAAATACAGATAAAAATGTAACAACTCTAGTGTATAACCAACTTAAGTTCAATGTAACCGCTTGACTACACTTGAAAGAAATCAATCGCAATGATTATACTCCGACGTTGAAACTAGTTATGGAAATTACAATTACCTATAGATAAATAAATGTATAATATTGCTATAAAATCACCATAAACTTTGCTCGAGCTTATAGGCATGACAAATCTCTGAATCAAATGATTTGAGTACCTACTTACACTCTACGATACACTAGCATAAGATGATTCGTTATAACTTATATTTATGATAAAAATAAAAGTAACCGGCTAATAGATATCGTACAGCCTAAACCTAAAGATTTAAAGAAGGGCTTCAAAAAGCAAATAATAGTTTTTTTTCTATAATCAGATATGGATCTAGAGTTAATATAGTTTTGTGTAAACATTACGGGAAATATTAAACCATTTCTCTAAAAACTAAATTTTTTAAGAAACCAGTTTTCGACTATGCGGTCCAAAAGTATAGTTATTTAATAAGCCAATATAAATTACTATTCAAAAGATTCCTTCGTCTAAAATAAAACTGTAGTGTTAATGAATACAATAAAATAAATAGTGAATTGTATTTCAATTTATTTGATTATCTCTAAAATATAATTTTTATTAATACATAACTATAACCTAAAATAAACTATTTAAAAACTAAATAAAATCTAAAACGTCCTCGAAACCACCGCAGCGAGGCACAGTTCCTAAGATGCTGGCAGCATTTCCCCTCTGGATGGCCAAACTAATTCGTTGGCCAAGGTAACTGCCCGCTCTAGGATCACCGGTAGACTCGATAACCCTTTTCGATAATTCTTTGAAAAGGGCTCTTGCCTCCGGACCCCACGGTCCCAAAGTCTACACCAAAAGGCACAAAAATGAAGCTGCTATCCAGGTTTTCATATTTACGCCTCTTGGCCTGCTCGGCACTGGAAGCAGCCGCACCTACCATTGACGAAGTGGCCTGGATGTGTGATGCAGCTAGGGTATCAACACAAGTTGCATCCCACAGAAGTGACCTTCCAAGCCTCCAAGGTATGAGCGTCATACCATCAGGTCTCTTGCCATCGCTCCGCGCCAAACCAATAGGTTCTAATACAGCTGGTACGTGAGCGGTAGCTAGAGAACGTCGGATGATGTCGTTGATGGTGCTATGGCGAGAGAAGCGACCAGCGCTTCTTGAACAGGAGAGTCCATGGTGACCGTAGGTGTCAACGCTGTCACCGCAGTGGCATCGATGAGGCTGAATTATAGAGGCGCCAAGCCTAAGACCAATCACCACCGATAGAGTGGTGTGGTCTAACATAGTGCCCAGGTTAGCTGAAGGGAGAGCATGTAGCCAGTAGCCGGACTCCTTAGCAGATAGAGCGAGAAGACGAGCACGGTCTCTTTTAGATGGCATTTGGTCTAAAAGTGTGTCAAAAGTTTTTTTGCAAATAATGTCGTCCCACTGTCTCTGTGAAGAAAAAGAAACCGGCAAAATACTGGGACTAAGAGCAGACCAACTATTTCTTGCCTCTGCCAAGTATGACACTTCTATGGAACCCAAAGAATTGGATATAATTTTTTGAAAAAGAGTGTGTGAATGAATAAAGAAGAATATCTGCTCATGTCAAAATACAGTTCAAGCGGTGGCTAAAAGGGTACGGAGTAACAAGTGGTTATGCCACTTTAGTCGTTTCACGCTAGCCGTGTTAACACGAGCTATAAATTAGGCGTTATATAAATGAACTATTATAACCTTCCCTCTCTTTATTTAACACGAGATTTTCCCAAGTACGTTAAGTTGTTGATACCGTCCGTTATGATTTATTATTTTTTATTGATACACTTAAATTAAAAACTAAACTAGGTACTGTAAAAATCATGCCTGCTTGGAGCGAGTTTTCCTACGCCGTTAAAGCAAGTTCAAGGCATCGAAATTAGTACCCCCGGAAGGCAAACTGAAGTCTTGCCCACAAGGCTATCAGTATCAACTTTTTAGTAGTTTTAGTACATAAGGCTTATAATGTTCGAGACTGATAAAAAAATTATTTCTGATTTGGGCAAGGATGTGCATACATTATTACATATTACACATACTGAACACTTCAATCAATTGTATCCTATTAAGAGTCTATCTATTGAATACTGCGTCGTCCATTTATCTGTTGATACGTCACTCAATATGACGGAATAGTAATATTATTTTAAGTCCTCATTTAATAAAAGAAGCAATACATATCAACTTGAACAAGTCGTAGTAATTACGATTACGGAAGCAATCTGTAAATCTTACGTAAGTAATATTTTCTCTGTCTATCTTTGTAAGCTTTCAGAAACAAATTACGTAACTGATACCTACCTATTAACGCCGGATGTTAATAATCCATAATCTTCAGATAAAAGATTGAATTTGGTAGTGGTTTCCTTATCTACAGGAAATAATAGAAAAACCCACCAATACTAAATTCAACGTTCCCTCTGAAGTTTTTGCCAACATCGGACATTAGTAGGTAGCAATGACATAATTTGTTTCTGAAAACTTACAAATATAGAAAGAGACAATATTATTTACGTAAGATTTACAGATTGATTTTATTAACACTAACAATACCTACATTCCTACTCCCTAGTTTTCATGTAGCAATTCCGTAGTTTCAGTAGAACACAATTTTATTCGAGAAACTCGACTGTTTCTCTATATGTTAGTTTCTTGGCTCTAAAGTTTTCTATTAAAAGCTGTAGATAGTGTTTTATAATTCGTTTTCATGATTGCCTGTAAATTATTTGCGATTTTTCCTTTTTCTTGCTTTCATTTTTATATTTGTTTGTAAAAATGTCATTTTTAAAACATACGAGTAAATAAATAACAATAAGTTTACTGCAAAAATTTGAATTGCGCATTGTTTTTGTTATATACAAATAACATAAGAGTTTTGCGTGCGTGACATAATATGTTTTTTTATTATAATAATTTCACTGTTGTTATTATAAAACAAAATAAAAAAAAATCTAGACCTGTTTTCTTAATATAAATCAAAAATATATAGATAGACAATTAATAAGATACTTAAGTTAACTTTGTTAGGTAATAAGAGAAAGTACTTGTACAATGGATTTTTACGATTGGTCACAGTATTACCTATCTACCGCGATGGTCTGTACATTAAGTTACCACACGAACTACCGTTACTAATTTGCGTTTCGAAAAAGACTGGACTCCGGTTATTTTCACGAAAACATCGGTTGCGCCGCTACCGTTTCATAGGTTGTTTTTGTATTAAATTGCAGCTAGATACGAGTCAGCCATTTATCATCATAATCAGCCTAGCGAAATCCCACTTCTGAGCACATCTATACCATCGGAAAGAGGAAATTACCACTACGACAGGGCACGGGCCAGCTGTAATGTAAAGGGACTTACTTGGCCCTTGCTTTAACGGTAAAGAAGAATATCGTGGTAAACCTGCACGCCTTTGAATCCTCTATAATGTTCCCAAACTAAAAAGCATGTAAAGTCTACCAAACCGTAATTTGCCAGTGTGCTAGACTACGGCCTAAAGCCTTCTCGTTCTGAGAGGAGATCCATGCGTGATGAGATATCTAAGACTATATCTAGACTCATATTGAGCTCAACTTAAAAAGGATAGCGTACTAACCTATCCCAAATAATCTTTTTCATTTGTTTGTTTAAGATTAACTTCAAAACGGCTAAATTGATTATTTAGATAAACTTCCACAAACAGTTTTGCTTACGCGACAAAGGCTATACCTTTAAACCATTGAAATGCTTCAGTTAGGAAGTGGACTGTCCAAACAAATTCCAAGCCTTTTTTATAACACTTGAAATATAAATTCCATGCGTACAAAGTGGAGTACAGCTAGAAAGCAAAGTGGGAGAGCAGATAAAGTTTGTTTGAAGGTAGCTCACGGATTAATCCAGATATTGAAATAGTGCCGTACCTACTTAAAATTTAACAATCCTAATCAAGCTAAGTGAAACTTGCAGACCATAGAATGCGACAGTTCTGAACTTATTCTCTCAAGTTAAACTAATATTCCAGAGTCTGTGTTTGAAGCTACCTATTTATTATATCCGAACCCGACCGCCTGCTGCAGATCGAGTTTTTGGAACTTTCTAAACAATGAAATAACATTATTAACTGTAGTTTACGTTAATAAACCCTCCTCATACGTACCTACGTTCTTAGTGTATGTTTTCAAGTAAAGAACTATAATAAGATACTATTGCGTTTTTGTCAATCTGTAATTATACATGCCTAAGTACTTACCAAATTATACCGTTTGCTACAAGGGTCTCGGATATACCAATATAATAAAGTTGATATTTATTTCTCTGGGCATTTCTCCTCAAATGGCTCATATATTACCGTTGTGTCTGACAACTTAATATGAAATATTACGATAAACTGTATAAAAATACCACCGTAAAATATTGCCTATAAAACTGTGCGGTAATTATTTTCTACCGTACGAGATAAGTAAGTATACCCAAATAATTGACATTAAAGGGATAGGTTTGCTCTTTCATAGGAGAAATGGTTTAACATAAACCCACCATGCTGCTTCATTGCTGGTTGGCGGGCTACTTGTTTGCTTTGTATATTATTAACAAGGCAAGTCAATGTTATATAACCAACGCAAACGTTTAATTTAGTTTAAATCCTACTATATTATCAATAACATAACTCTCATTCACGTGAATGTTTATTTAAATAAGTTGTAGTTGATAATTATCTGGCGATAGATTTCCGTGCAGTTAGCGGCGGCCCTAATTGCATACTTCGTGTTAATTGACCGGTTAGCTACAACCGGTCTCCGTGCGGTTAGTTAACCGGTTACCGCTTTACATTAACTTTAACGCCGCACAAAATATTCGTTTTATAAAACCTACTTCAATACTACAAAGTGTATAAAAAAAATCGGTTTTAAGTATCAACATTATTTCACTTATGAATTCAATTGTTTGAAGTCAATTTGATCAAGGTAGCCGCAGTAACTATTCCTTTTATAATAAGAGGATTGACTCAAAAATCTTCATCATCATCACATCAACCGATAGACGTCCACTGCTGGACATAGGTCTTTTGTAGGGAGTTCCAAGTTCCACGATTCTGAGCCGCTTGGATCCAACGGCTACCTGCGACGCGCTTAATGTCGTCTGTCCACCTCGTTGGGGGTCGACCAACGCTGCGCTTACCAGTACGGGGCTGCCATTCCAGCACCTTGGGACCCCAACGTCCATCCTTTCTCCGAACTATGTGCCCGGCCCATTGCCACTTAAGCTTCGCGACTCGTTCGAAGACAAAAATCTTACTTAACTAAATTTTAATTTTAAAGAGACGTAAGCATAAAGCCACACACCAAATAAAAAAATAAAGCAAACCATAAAAAACGGCATAGAAAACAGCACAGATATGAAATTGTGCCCGTACAAGTATTCAATTTCTGTTTTACTGATTCTGTATTAAATTATTTTAGTCATACATTCTTATGTCTTAACCACATGTGTGGAGTAAAAATTGTAATAAGATGTAAAAATTTTAAGGCCACAGATAAATAATCAGGACCCAAAAGAAAAGCATACCAACAGATATATGAGGAAACCACTACACTACATGTCAAACAACAGAACAGAATTTACTGGTCATACAATATAACTATTTTATTTTACTCAATACGTGTAGCTTGACGTAATAAAGGTGCTGGTATTTATTTGATGGACAAATATTTCAAGATCAGTTTAACTCATAATATTAGCGAAACAAAGGACGGCCTCTGCCTTTGTACTAACAGTTTAATAATGCATAATGAAAATAATAAATTGAAGAAACAAACTTTATAAAAAGGGGCTAATAAACTAAACAAGCTACTAAATTAATTGCCTACGGTTGGCATTAAAAGAATAATTAAGTAAAGTTGATCGCTCATTGCCAAGAGTTGCATAGAAAGCTTTTCAGTACCTACCGAAAAATACTAGATGTATCTAGATACTACTAGATGACATAACGTGATGTAACGTTATTACCATTATGAAGAATAACAGAGGACGCAACTCAAGCTGAAGACGCCATTTTCATTTTCTACGGGCTACTTAAGGAAAAAAACGGATTGTAGCTCTGGTAACACGGACTGTATTTATTCAGCAATTTTTTGAAAGCTCACGGTACGTGGTCAAACACCAGACACAGATGTGTCTGTGTCGAATAAATTATATTTAAAACACTCCATATGGATTTATGGTGTGTTTTATATATGCTTATTATTATATTCTATATCGCAAAACCACATATTATCATATTATACTCAGGGTATCGGTTTTCTATACCAAATTACCAATTGAGTTCTTTAGATTTAAAGAAAGCTGTGACAGCCGGGCAGCGAGTGATCCTAGAAGATCCGTTATTCAGTACGAAACACGGAAAATAAAAATTGCGTTGCCTACTTCTCTTGCAACCTTGCCACAATGTGCGATCTACTTTAGTAGATATAATTCAGCGCAAGAATGCACCCGCCACCCAGTGTTAAGACATCCGGATGTAATTTGTATAGCTTAGGATTTTGCTTGTAATTAAATTGTGTCAGGTTACTTTCTATTAGGTAAAGCTTTTATAAGAAATTAACTCTAAAAAGCTTGCCAAAAGAAATTTTTCGATATTTGAATATTAATTTTGTTTTGAATGTATTGACTATAGAGTATAGACTGAACCTCCCTTTTGGGGGACCGAGCTAAATACCCGACAAGCACCTGTGTTACTTGAGCTGTGTTTTTCGGAGATGTGTGCTAATAATCAATTAAATATCCCTAACTTTAACGTTGAAGTACAGCATCGTGAGACAACATGCATACAACCTGTTCCCATAGGCGTGTGAAATGTTGCAATCCGCATTTTACGTGATTGGGTGGGTGGCTTATCCCTTCAGCAGACCCGTTCTAGTAGTGGGTCGGCAATGGGTTGACAGTAAATATATTACTGCCCAATTGATAGTAAATAGCATTTTTTTCATGATCATGACGAAGCATTTTAAGGTGTCGAATTTTCTGTCAAGGAATTCACAGTAGCAGCTCGGACTGATGAAGTTAGCGTTGTCCACTCCCATGCTTCGGAAATCATGATTAGCTGTAGGTGTCGGTTATTTTTAAAGCTTGTCGGATGCATTAGAGCACCGTTTCAGCAAAACAAGGTGTTTATAGTACAAGTCATGATACCCCGAATGAGACAAATGAATAGTTTGAATTAATTCGACCCCAGTCTCAGTTAAATCGTGCTTAGTTTAAATTCCATCTTAATTCATTTGTAAAGTCCAGTCCAGTCAGTTATTATAGTCAATTTTGTGGTTGTTTCAGTATTTAAAAAAAAATAAAAATAAAAAATAAAAATAGTTTATTTGGGTAAATAAAATTACTTTAAACACTAATGGCTGGAGCCTTCTTTTAAGGGTAGTATTACTACCCCTGTGTCAGAAGACACCGCTCTTCCATAACAAGAAATAAACATAAAAACGAGGGTAGGTATACAAACAAAAATATTTGAGTTGATATTAAAAATAATAGACATCTTAACAGAAGAAATTAAGTTAACTAAAAAATGAACATTAAAGAAAAATGACATTACAATATATTTAAAGTGTAAAGTAATTCGCGTGCGTGTTTGTGAGTATGCGTGAGGGTGTGAGTATGCGTGTGGGTGTGTGTGCGTGTGCGTGTGCGTGTGCGTGTGCGTGTGCGTGCGTGTGTGTGTGTGTTTTAACCTCTATAATTGTTTTAATATTAAATTATGCGTTTTAATAGCGATTCCACTTCATTATAATTTAATGTTAATAGAAATTTATTTAATATTTCTTTGCATGCATGCAATTTTTGCGGATATATTTTAAGTTTTCTGTTAATCGTGTTATATAAGTAACTTGATTGCGAGAAATATTGATTTCGCGCAAAAACAGTTCTGGTGCGAAGAGGTTTTGCCACAACAAATCGATTACGTTTATTTAAAGCTATAAACGGTAAAGATTTGTGCCTTCTAAGAACTATGTTCAAAACATATAGCTGCCTGACTGAAAGTATCCCAGAGGTGGAGTAGAGTTGTGAAGTAGGGAACAGATAAGATTTAAAGAACATTACTTTTAAAAGAGATCGTTGGGCTCTCTCTAGCTCAATAAATTTCGTTTTGGCTGCACCACCCCAGACTGTTATACAGTAGCATATAATTGATTGAACAAGAGTTATGTACACCGTATTCAAAATTTTTTTAGAAGCTATATGTCTCAGGCTTTTGAATATCCATATTAGTTTCCTGATCCTGTTAGAGACTAAATCTATATGAAAATACCAAGTCATTCGTTGATCTAGCACTACACCGAGGTACTTAATAGTCGAAACTTTCTGTATAACCGGGCAGTCACAGATCGCGTCATTGCGTAACTGTCCGCATGTATGAATCTTAAGTTTAAGATGTTGACCTGGTTGTGTACATTCACGGATAGTAAAACACATATATTTAGTTTTTTCTGTATTAAGCGTCAAAAGATTCCATACCAGCCACTTAGAAATGTCCCTGAGCCCTCTCTCAGCATGACTGTGAACTTCTTCCCAAGAGTTGCCAGTGAACACAATGGCAGTGTCATCTGCGTATGAGAAGATTTGTCCATGTTGTAGCTTTAGATTACACAGTTCATTGATATAGATTAAAAATAAGGTTGGACCCAAAACACTACCCTGGGGGACGCCATAATTAATATCTATCTCCCTACTAATATATCCATCAATCTTGATTACTTGGGTACGCTCACTCAGATAGCTCTTAAACAAAGACAATATCGTATCCCTTACACCAATAGATTCGAGTTTTTTGATAAGAATGGGCACCGAAACAGTATCAAAAGCTTTTCTAAGATCAAGGAAGACTGTGAGACATTTTTTATTGCTATCTAACTGTTTTACGATGAGAGTACTAAGTGCTGATACAGCATCTTCTGTAGACTTACCTCGTCTGAATCCGTATTGGCATTCAGATAATATATTGCGTTGTTCTAAATAATTAAGCAGTCGTATGTTGATTATTTTTTCAAGAACTTTGGAGATAGCAGGTAATACTGAGATCGGTCTAAAGTTACTAACATCATTAGTGGTTCCCCCCTTATGGACTGGTGTAACAATCGATTTTTTTAAGATAGCAGGAAAATTTCCTGTACTGAAGCAACGATTAACAAAGTGCGCAATGATGGGAGCAATCAAATTGTTAGCTAGTTTAAGAAATTCTGTTGGGACATTGTCCCACCCTGATGCACTACCCGTTTTTAGATTCACAAGTATGTCACTAACTTCCTTAAAATCAGTTTCAAGGAGGCCAAATGATGAATAATGGGAGTAGTTAGAGGTGATGAGCCTAGGTGGCTTTTGTTGCGGATTATTTAGAAGGATATTCTCGGCCAGTTTTTTTCCAACACCAGCAAAATATGTATTAACAAGATTAACAGATTCAGAAGGGGAAGGCTTAATACTTAGGAGATCCGTATTTTTATTTTTTGAGATATTCAGATTAGTAAAACTTTTAATGTTCTTCCAAAGTGCTTTATAATTTTTTGTAGATTTATTCAACTGGTCTTTTTCAAATTTACGTTTTAGTTTTTTAATTAAGTTATTACAATGGTTGCGATATCTTTTGTAAACAATTTTTAAGTTACCATCAAAAGAATTAGCACGAAAACTTTTCTGTAACTTATTTCTGTGCCTTATACAACGCAGGACTCCTGGAGTTATCCACGGTTTAATAATACGTTTACATTTAGGAATTATTAAAGTTCTTGTATTTTCGTCTAGAGAATCTTTAATTTTATTTGTTAATTCTTCAATTAATATATTAGGGTTATCGCAATGTAGTAGTATAGAGATGTTTTTATTAGCAAGACTCTTGAGTGCTTCATTAAAGTCAGTAATTGTCTTGATCTTTGAACATCTATATTTGCTACCAACTATATTTGATAAGTGAAGAAGTTGCATGGCATGGTCAGTAACAGTAGTATTGAGTACAGCTATAAAAGCACTACGTTTGGTTTTCTCTAATTTAAGCATACAGTGATCCAAGCAATTATCTTCCCTAGTTGGTAGTAAATGACCTGGAAGTAAACCATGAAGAGTGAGCATATTAAGGTAATTTGTTCTATTATTGCGTTCGTACGTGTCTTCAGTAAGTTTTGAAATAATATTTATATTTATGTCACCAGTTATTGTGATATTCTTGTAGGATTTAATATTTTCTAAATGCGAGTTAAGAGATTCAATAAAACTATCAGCACTGTTATGAGATGGCGAGCGATAGATGCCTAATATGACATTGTTGTTATTTGTTACTAATTGTAAGCATGATGCATGCACTAGCTGAACTTCTTTAACATTAACATTGATTGTATTTTTAGTATAGGCAACTACACCATCATTTTGGTTTAAATGCATAGTAGAATTATGAGAGATGTAATTTCTCAGTTGAGGAATAGGCTTATTTTGGCTCAGCCAGCATTCAGTAAGAATCAAAACATCAGGTTCGTGATTTAACTGGGACAAGGTCACACAAAAGTCATCAAAGTTACGATAAATACTTCTAATGTTTTGAGAAAGGACAGTAAGACCTTTGTTATTAATACTAATATGCTTTGGAAGATCTGATATTTCACATATCACAGTATTTAAAAATATAATTCAATATAATAAACTATTACTTGCCCGCAATTTTTTGTGTGTTTATTTTTTCTTTTATTCTCTATCCCCTGAAATAATATGAAAAAAATATGTTGAAATCTTGCTCTGCGAAAACAAAAACAATCTTATAGTCATTTATGAAATAATTGTTGTGAATTTAAAGAAAAACAATTAAATGACATTGTGGCATCAATATTTTAATTATAAATGCAAATGTGTGTTTGTCTGTTTGTTTGTTTGTCCTTCCGTAACGGCATATCTAAGCAGCCAATCAGCTTGATTTTTTGCATGGAGATATTTGGAAGGACTAAGATTAACCTAAGCTACTTTTTGCCTAGGAAATCTGTCCGAGGGAAATGGTTAAAAATCCTTTATTAATGCAGACAAACAATGCGGGCGAACAGCTAGAGTATTTAATATGATAAAAAAACTAAGCTTCAAATTTTACATTACTATCACAAAAAAGATGTGTAATGAATAGTGTCTTACTGACTTCGTTGTAAAAAGCTCATGGCAACATTGAGATGCCTATTATTTTGTAGCCGTTATACTGTCTAGACTGAAAGGCGACTAACTTGACTAACTAAACGCCTAAACATTTACGCAATTATTTCAAGTGCCTCTTTGCGCTTGCTGATTTTATCTATTGAACTAGAACTACATTTTAGATCATGAAGTCCTTGAATGCTGAATTGATACATAAACACATCAAAATTTTACGACCTTCCATAAGGGTCATTTGCAGAGGTCAATCTATACGTTTCTATCAAGGTGAAGCTTGCAGTGACGTCATTATCACCATCAAGAAATGCCCACTGTCGCAAAAATCTTCTTTAAAGCAGCGCTTGTTTTCCGTGCCACTCTTTTGTTTTCATCCCTGGTGGAACACTGACAAGGCCTCTGATAGGTTTATCTGCATTGACCTTTCACTACTCGTCGTTTGCTGAGGTCAGTCTATACGTTTCTATCAAGGTGAACCTTGCAGTGACGTCATTATCATCATCAAGAAATGACCACTATCGAAAAAAAATCCTCTTTAAAGCAGCGCTGGTTTTCCGTGCCAGTCTTTTGTTTCCATCCCTGATGGAACACTGACAAGGCCTCGTGATAGGTTTATCTGCATTGACCTTATATAAGACCCTGTGTTTTTTTATATAGACCATAATTGATGGACAAAGCAGACTGCCCACTTGGTAGTAAGTGGAAACTGAGTAACACTTTGTAGGCCATTTAAGGAATGTTCTGTTCATCATCGTCAGAAGTAGGATAATTGTCATGTGCCTGGAATTATACCACCAACCACGCCCTTCAGACCGTAACACAGCATTTCAACAATGTTGCTTGGCGACAAAATGGCAGTAGTATATCGCCGGACAAGCTCTGTCATTAAAAACTCTACCAATACTAGACTTCTATCTCCTTCTTCTCTTCTATAACCTTAACATATCGTGCAAATAAAAAGTATGAATAAATTCATGTATAAATTCAAATAATTTGTGTACATCCAACATAAATGTTAAACTTCAGAATGACAGACTGACTATGTTGCCTCAACAATAGAGCCTTAAGGCACCGCTATATAATACCAGTAAGATAACTTACAAGCTTTCAGGTACGATATACTTTGCCAAGAAATAGTCTTATTTTATTTAGCGTCTCTATTTTCCCTTCCTTTCCGACTTCCTGTATGGAGTAGGTTCGATAATCGAAGCGTACATTTTAGAATGTATTTATTGTATCTACTCCGATCTCACAGATTTTTCTTCGCTGATTTGAGTGTTTTTAAATGTATTATGTTGTTTAAGTTCTCAAATAGCTAGTTCTAAATATATTTTTTTGAATAAATATATAAATCTACTAAGACAATATACACCATCACCACCTAGCCCCAAAGTAAGCGTAGCTTGTGTTATGGGCACATAACTTAGAAAAGTTAGAGGTGCGTGCTGGGATACGAACTCGCCCCCTCGAAAGTAACGTCGAAGTCCTTCCCACTCCGCCATCACCGCTACTTAATAATAAATAATAATAGTTATATGTAGGTACTCAATGTGGCCAATGAATTATAAAAATAGTTTAAAGAAACAAGAACGAACGTGTAGTTTATACTTATTATAGCTTTTTGCTTTCTTGTTTGTGTGCCGTGACGTACGTGTTGACGGTAGAACAGTTATGTAACACAGTCGTCACCAACCATGCTCTTCCCGCGGGTGGGGTACGAGACTAAGGGAATATAGAACGGAGAACGTGCAGTAACGTCCTTTGTGCTGGATACTACTACTACCTCAACACTACTGCTTTCACCAACCAGTCTACCCAACGTTGTCTTTATGGACAAACCCGTTGGGAGAGGCCCCTTTGACCCAGCAACTGACTGTTATAAGCTATTGATTAATAGCTCTGTACTATTATTATCTCTATCTCTATATATTACAATTGTCTCTATTTATAACTTCATTATAAATAAACTACACGTGTAAGTCTAAAGTGAATTCATAATATAATCTTAACCACAAAGTTTACCACCTACAAAGTAAATAACATAGGGTTCGCGTGCGTTCAAAGAATAAACGTTACTTTACTTTTTACGACTTGACTCAAGTGGCATTTTTAACTCGATTCCGCTATTAAAATATTAAAAGAAGAAAACAAGGCGCTAAGTTAATTAATTAATGATTTCATTCAATAAAATTTGAATGAGCAAATTAATTTCAATTACAAAGACTTTAATGATATTAAAGCCCGCTTTCTTACCGTTTGTTCTTGCTCAACATTACTTACCAAGATAAGTTTGGTAAGACATTTTTCACTATAAAACCTTACCTAATCAGTGAAGCATAATTAGATATTTGCCGGGGCTTGTTCTTGAGGCTATAAGTAAAGAGACTAAAATTCAATAGGACTGTAATCCATGTAGTCCATTATCTATGTAGTCTGTTTTAAGCAAATTCGTGACTGCGTAGCGGAGAAGATATTTATTATACCATTCAAGAATATTCCGTTAAAAATGTCAGAATTATAGTTCTTGTTAGCCTGTCCCTTTTCTCGGTGCAACGAAAAATGGATAGGTTTGCTTTCTTTTATCGTGTTAATAGATACGACTCCTGTTTCAGAACTCAACTTTATCGTGTTAAAAGATACGACTCCTGAACTCAATTGTTACCCTTTTAGTCGTAGGTATTATTATAATAAGAACAGCATTCATTCACAATAAGTAAAAATAAATTAAGAGACATATACCTAAAAAAGTTCAAGAACTATCGGAAATAGAATAATGATAAAAGAATAGCTTTTATATGACTTTAAGTTATAAGTAATAATAATTACAAACTAAAACTAATATTTACAATAAATATAAGCCGTCTAACTGTTCAATATAAATTTAGTAAATTTATTGCTACTTCAGACAAATAGCGACACAAGTCAAAAAAGGTTTTTAAACAGTAGCGCTGTTAATGAATTCACAACAGTCATGTAACTGTGGATTTTTTTTTTATTTCAAGATGGAATTCATCCATACAAATTTCGAAGTAAAACTTCTTTAGGCGCGACTAAGGAGGAACTCAGATGTTTTCTCTGACGGAAGTAACGCTTACGTCAGACGTGTCTATAGTTTCCGCTATTTATAAATAATAATATGGATTGGTCGTAAGCAAATGTCATATATCTTGGCTAAGAAGTCAGCTAGTGGCAAATATCATAATCGATTAGGATTATTTATTTGATTCAGTTGTGTCCTTAACTAGAAAATTGTACATTTTCCGTGTAGCATGCGAATTAATATTAATACAAAGCAACTTTATATTGTACCTCTACGTGTGACCCACTAGTCCCCACTCGCCACTGGGACACAATAAAACTTCGAGAGCGATCCTGTAACGATACAGTAAACCGGTAGATAAATAAATGAGCGCAAAAAGCGGTTTCAAAACCCCCCCCTTAAGGCATCACAGCAGCTGCGGTGCACTCTCAAGGCAAACCGCCCGCTTCTTTTAGGCCATGTTTTGCAACTCAAATGTAGTTCTTTTTGCGCTTTTTCTTCCCTTACTAGACACCAGCAGCAATTCACAAGTGAAAATGTAGTCCGTTTTTATCTGCTCTTATATTTATGAGCTGGAAAAAGCTAAGTTATTGCCAATGACCGTCAAGTGAACGAGTATATAACTTTGCGGATGCCCATTAATTTGTACCATTGATGTAATTAAGTGTGTAGTGAATCTTAATGATGCAGATATAGGTTGTGACAGTGTTCCTTGATGATTAATTTGTCGAATTGTTTTTTTATGATTCCAAGTCATTTGATGACTTTAGTCAATAAAAAATACTTCAGACTAATAGAAAAGTAACTTAATCAATAACTTGAGGAAAACTATAATGCTTAATTTGTGGATACAATGGTGATGGTATATGTTGTGATCAGTGATGATTAATTTGTTGTTTTTTTTTATATGATTCTAAGTCATTTCACGAGTTTAGTCAATAAACACAGTTTAGACTTTTAGAAAGGTGCGATATTCAATACTTGATACTCAGCCGAATTACCATTCCAGTTTTAGGCGCAGGCTTACTGTCCTTCAGAAGGGGGGGAAATGAAGCTTTGACCCGCTGGGCTGCTCAAATTCGAGTTATTAGGTTTAAGTTATAGATATGTAACAACCCTTAATCGGCAATCTTATCAGGTATAAGACATGATTAGCCGTTAGGTGCCGTATGCTGACGGCAGATAAGAATACAGTTTTTACCAACTCTTCCCGCGGATGTCGTACGAGGCGACTAAGGGAATATAATGAAGGACGGGCAGCAGCGTCCTCTGTGCACCTACTACCATCTACTGCCACCAAACCGTCCGTCCAGCGTTGCGATTATAGGTAGACCCTCCCGTTGGCAGAGTCCTTTGGTCCAGCAGTGACGCCTATAGGCTATTGATGTTTTTAGACATGTTTAAATTCAAACCTCTGATAGTCGTACATTCGATTTTTGACGACCTCCCAACGCAACGGTGAGCACTGTGAATTTAAGCAGGTCGCGGGTTCGATTCCCAATTCGAAAGGCAGGGTCAATTTTCTCTGGTCTAGTCTGATGGGAGGCTTTGGCCGTGGCTAGTTACCACCCTGCCGAAATAGACGTGCCGCTAAGCGATTTAGTGTTCCGGTGCTATGTCGCATATAAACCGATTAGCGGTATGACTAACAAAATAAGTGGTTAGCCCGCTACCGTCTTAGACTGCATCATAACTTACCACCAGGTGAAATTGCAATCAAGGGCTAACTTGTAGTGAAAAAACCGGTTCTGTTACCGACTTGTATAAATTTTACTTATCCAACGCTAAAGTAGCTAATAGACACCACAAAATAAAGTACAAGCGGGGTTCTTTATTCAATTTTCACTTTGTAATAGTATATTAAACCCTTGTTTGGTTAAATTCGATATTTTAAATGAGACAAGCAGGATTCTATCCCATCAACCCTCATTGAACCAGCGGGGTAAATCTAAGATTATTTCTGTCATCTAAATGATACCTACTCGTTAAATTCAAAGTTTTACTAACGTATAAATGTCACTGACCTAAACTACACTGTTTAAATAATTATTAAAATAGGCCAGCCACATTACTTGAAATTTGTCAACTTACAAATGAATACATGTAAAGAACATTTGGAGCATGTAATAGAGAAAGCTTACGAACAATAAACATAAATTACCTTAAGCACGTAATGGGACGGATTCTTACAGTCGCAGAGAAAAAAAATATTTAATGATTTGGGTTTAAAAGGCAACAGTACTGAAGATTAGGTATTTACGCAGTGGTAAACTATAAAAATGGATAGGTTTTTTTTTATTTTCTAGGTAGAAGTCACCCCTTGTCTGCAACCTTATCGTGATAAGTAATGATGAATTCAAAATGGTAGTGAGGTTACCTCTTAGAAGTATATCAGCTATTATAAAACCGTACCCCTAATAGGTTTCTATGCGGCATCGTAGCGGAACGCAAAATCGCTCTGCGGCACCTCTTTGTCGGTAAGGTGGTAACTGGCCACGGCCAAAGCAACTACACCAGACCAGAGAGAATTCAGAAATTATAAATTCCCAAATTTCCGCTGTCGGAAATCAAACTTGAGACCTCTAACTTAAAAGCATAATGCTCACCGCTGCACCAAGGCGGTCGTCAAGACGTACACATAAACAATAACAATCAACGTTAAACACTCCGCCCATTGCCCTTTAAATATTATTTTATCCGTTCGGTCGCGAGAATCAACACGCAACAATTAGCCGTCCCTTACACCGGAGAACTTGAGCAGTTATCTTAATTAAATTGTACAATCCCTTGTTGAATAATGAAGACTAATTTAGCCATACCCAAACTACAAAATGTGAAACATGCCTTCTAACACTAGACTGTATAGACTGTACTGTATAGACTGTAGTCTTTAATTAGTTTTGATAACTAACACTAACAGTTCCCGCGGTTTTTTCAAATTTCCCCTGGGCAATTTAGGAATTTATAATTTCTGAATTTTCACTGGTCTGGTCTGGTGGGTGGCTCTTAGGCTGGTGGCTACCACCATGCAGCCAAGAATTAGCATTTCGATACAATGTCGCGTATAAACTAATTAGGGCTAGGTTTAGCTTATACCTGCCGAACGCAGGTTAGCCCGTTACCATTTTCGATTGCATAATCATTTACCATTGGGTCAAACTGCAGTCAAGGTTTAACTTATAATACAATAAAATGAACAATTTGCTTAAGATCTAATGCATAGCAATCACGCATATTTTCTGAATAAGTTATAAAAAATATAAAAAAAAACTCGACAACGTGAAAAAAGTCAAAGTTTTCAGGCATTTTAAATTTCGTCCGATATGATTTATATTGCTAAGTATTACTCATTTCATTTTCCACTCTTTTATCGGCTTCGTAGATCGCCTTTAAAAGATCACTTTTAGTGATAAGGCCGCCTTTGCAACCCAGCTCTAGTACTTAGTGTACTTACTGTTTTCCTTGTGTTTTTCCTATTGTGTTGTGTTGCAATAAAGTTTTTCTATTCTATTCTATTCTACATTTCATTATTAGAACATTAGTAAGACAAGACATAAATTGTATGCAAGCTATGTTTTTCTACATCTCAGATCCTGTCTGGATATACCTTAAAGCTGGTCCGTTATATAACTCGAGTAGCATAATGCAGATAGGATGGAGGTAGCTAATATTTTCATGTACTAAACATAGCTTGCTGCTATTGCAGTAGTTCAAACTAAAGCGGCTCGTTTGTTCACGGGCGCGTGTTTTACTACGCTAGCGCCACTACAAGTAAATGAGTACTATATTGTAGTCACATTCTACGATCCAAACGTAAAACTTTGATATTTTGGTGCTTTTTATTTTGGTACGTTGGGAATATTTATATCGGAAACTATACTTTTATATTGTTAACTTACATATCATGATCGTCATCATCATCATGTCAATCCAATACAGGGCACGGGTCTCCTTCCACAATAAAATATATAAATAAATAATATACTTATAACAAAACACACATCGCCAATCGCCATCGATAGCTTATGTTATGGGTACTAAAACAACAGATGAATATTTTTATGAATAATATACATAATATACAGATAAACACACATACACTGAAAAACAATTGCGTTGATCACACAAAAAATTCCCAGTTGTGGGAATCGAACCCGCGGCCACAGGGCAATCGGCCGTCAAACAATAATGAAAGGCATTAAGGCCGCTGTCCACCACGCTGGCGAAGAGCGGATTGGTGGACTTCACACGCCTTTGAGAACATTATGGAGAGCTCTTTGGCATTCAGATTTCTTGACGATGTTTTCCTTCATCGTTTAAGCAAGTGAAAATAAGTTTTTACCTTAGGCATTAATTTATTTCAATTTATACACATATGTTATACATATAGAATAGAATAGAAAAAACTTTATTGCAACACAACAAAAAAAGGAAAATACAAGGAAAACAGTAATATTACTTAGTGCTAGGGTGCAAAGGCGGCCTTATCACTAAAAGTGATCTTTTAAAGGCAACCTGAGCGTACGAAGCCGATAAAAGAGTGGAAAATGGATGGTGCATAAAGACAACATATATGTATAACGTATATGTTATACATATACGTTATACATATATGTTGTAGGATTATATGGAAACATCCATTATATGCAAAAAACCTATTACGATTACAAAGGTGCGGATAATTGAAAACTATTATTGATACCAACATATTTACTTTCTAATATAACCTAACTTGAGGTTTTTGTAAGACTTAAGAAAGGAATGCGAAATCTTACTTAGTTCCAAAGCAAACACTCAACTTGTCCCAATATCCTGTGACGCGTATAAAATAAATTCAGAAGAATATTATTTTTTAATATAATATATTTAAAATTAGAAACATTTATAAAACAATTGACGCAATCGGAAGTTTTGTCGACCGCAAAATGTACAAGTAGGTACTCGTATCTACCGCAAGCGGTGAACGAACCATTATTAGAATGAAACATTCGCTCGTCGGGAATGAGTTTTCAGTCTTTCTTTCAATAAAATAAAACTGTTAATCTATTTACGCGCGACGAACACTGTACACAAAAAATCTACTAAAACAGTACAGTGTTATGTGACAGTGCTCGTCCGGGAAAGTACACCGCCATGTTTATTTCTGCCATCAAGAACCATTGCTGTGTTCCGGTCCGAAGGGCGTGGTTGCCGGTGTATTTGGTGCACTTGAGGTTTAACATCTACGCCATAGGTTGATGGATTGATGAATGAATGAATGAATGAATGAATACACTTTTATTGTACACCACATAAACATATAGTAAAATTATAAATAAAAATTTAACAAAAAGTATACAATTTGGCGGCCTTATCGCTACATAGCGTTCTCTTCCAGGCAACCAAAGGCGTTAAACACAGCTCAAGAAGAGAGGTAGGTGGTGCACTTAAATAAACATGCATATATACATTATACCTACATATACAAATATGCTCAATTATTCCAAAAAAAAACTATGTATTTATTCATACTTTTCATTTGTATACTATAGTGGTGGGAAAATAAAAAATTACAAATTCCCAAATCGCCCCTGCCAAGAAATGAACTTAAATATACAAATATATATACTAATATATATACTACGACAATACATACATCGCCATCTAGCCCCAAAGTAAGCGTAGCTTGTCTTATGGGAACTTAGATGACGGATGAATATTTTTATGAATAATATACATAAATACTTCTAATATATAGAATAACCATTAAAAAACATTGTTCATCACACCAATATTTTTCCACTTATGGGAATCGAACCCAAGACCTTTGACACAGAAAGCAGGGTCGCTGCACACTGCGCCAGTTGACCGCCGTTGAACTTGACCTTTAAAAACCACCAGGCATCTAGGAAGGTTACTAAGACGTTAGTAAATTCTAAAATAGTAATAAGTACATTGATCGTTGTGGTTGTTTATCGTTATGTTAGTTAATTAATTCAATTAGGAGTAGGTTCCTACTTCACGTTACCACTTACATCCGTAAAAAATTACAGATAAACTAACATACTGCTTGATGGATTTATCAATGAACAACTTTTTGCAGATCGCATATCAGCCCATGCTGCTAGTAAAGCGCATTTTTCGCGTTCTTCGCGTTCACGGACGAGTACGTCCTCCGCATTTCTTTGTCACATTCAACGCGTGCTATTAATTCGAATTTACAGACATCCTTATCATTTTCAGCCTATTAAATATATTTTTTGCCCATTTCCCTGTTGACATACTATACATACGTGCTATACCTAGTATACTTATGTACTTACGTACGTAGTGAGAAAACTATTTTAGACTATATTAGACTTCATGAACCGAAGTTTATAATGTTCCAAACCTATGTCACCAGTTTAGGGGTGAATTTTAGAAAACACATGCCGGATAACAACACCTTTAAAGAAACCTACCTTCTGACTATGTCACCCGGTGTAAAAACCTCAAACTTCGCCTGAATGTGCCTTCATTATACGTTCAGACGTGCTAAACAGTAGCCCGTTTAAACAGACGGACAAAAAATGTTGTAATATTTATTAAATCCAAATATCAGGGTGTTGTGCTGCTTGTGTCTAACGGATCCCTGCGTCTCCCTGCGTCAGTCGTCCACCTCGTACGGGGTCCACCAACACTACGATCTCCGGTGCTAGGTCGTCATTCTAGCACCTTGGGACCCAACATTCATTGGTCTTCCGAGCTATGTGCCTTACCCATGGCCACTTAAACTTCGCGCCTCGTTAAGCTATGTCGGTAACTTTAGTTCTTCTACAGATCTCTCCAATCCTGATTTAATCACGTAAAGATACTCCAAGCATAGCTCTCTCCACTGCCCGCTGAGTTACCCTGAGCCTTCTTAAAAGACCCATAAATAGCGACCATTAATCAAGTAGTCATCTAAACTAACTAAAATATACTATGACAATACACACATCGCCATCTAGCCCCAAAGTAAGCGTAGCTTGTGTTATGGTTACTAAGTTGACTGATGCATATTTTTTGATGAATAATACAGGTACAGAAATGCTTATAATATATATATAAACACCCAGACACTTAAAAATATTTATGTTCATCGCACAAACATTTTACAGTTGTGGGAATAGAACCTACGGCCTTGGACTCAGAAAGCGGGGTCGTTGCCCACTGCGCCAATCGGCCGTCAAAATATTTATTTATTTATTCATAAAACACACCAACAATTAATTGTAACTACGTTCATAAAAAAAATAATTATGTGTTAGAATTACAAATTCTGTCTAGTGCCATTACAATAATCAATTATAGGTGTATTCAGCATTATCGTTGTTATCTCCGGTCACAATTATATACACAGACAGACAATGAAATTGTATCTATTTGTAAATAGTATATACTATAAGAACATCTTAATATTAATAGCGAGGTAGATATCTACTTAATATTACCAAAAACATTTTCCTACGTTCACGAACTGAAAAGCCACTTAAAATTCTTCATCAAGGACATTCAAAGACGTCTTTTGACGTAAACCGGAAAGTAGAGCAACTTTACGGGTCACGCTTTAAACTCTTTCAACGAAAGCTCTGCGCCGTAGGACATTAATAAACGATCACCAACTTACAAGGAAGCCTAAGAATGACTCCCACATTCATTCGTTCATTATAGTCGACTCGAACTTTTGGTCGCTCTCATGAACATTAAATATGTACGTAGTTTGCAGCCTCTTTGATTATAGTTCCTCGCGAATCTGAACGAGCTTTTAACACAGTATAACTACGTATCAACACTAAGTGGTCTACTCCCACAATGATAAGGGTTTAGGACAAAGTCCACCATGCTGGCATAGGGCGGATTTGTGGACGTGTAAGGTAAAAAATTGTTTAAGTTTGTACGCTTACTTTCCGCTTTTCATAACCTAAAGAAATTTGAAAAAAATTATGGTTCTAGGGTTATTATTATTAATCTAGGGTTATTCAAGGGGCGGATAAACAAACTCCTTAAAAACTGGAAACGCATCGGTGGATCACTTAACATCAGGTGACCCACTTGCTCGTTTGCCCGCTATTAAACAAAAAAAAATTGAAAAGGAGGTGATTCATGTGCTCACTGGTCTATCAATTATAACTACAAAGAATACAAAAACAAGGCATTTTTATAAAACAGGAAAGCATGAAACTTTATAAAGTGTGAGGATATTTTAAATAAAATTGACGTATATTCGTTAATACTGTTGGTAAACTATTCAAGTGAATGGAAATTCCTCATCCGGTCTATTTACTTAATCGCTGGAGGATTATTACATTTTATTCCGAATATTTTTTTGGCAAATTCAACTGTTATTTACCACCGGTAGTGATGGCTGCGATTCGTTTTAATGCTGGCTGCACATCTGTATATAATAATAAATAAAGCTGTGTATGTTTTTGGTACTTTCGTTTGAACGCGCGTTTCTCTGGAATTAAAGGCAAAATTTATGTTTTAATTCTATAATCCCTACTAATATTATAAATGTCAATGTAAGTTTGTTTGTTACGCTTTCACGCAAAAATTACTTAACCGATCCTCATTAAACCTTTTACTCATGTTCTTGGAAGTATTAGAAGTAATATAGGATACTTTTTATCCTGACATAGTGTGTTTATGGTCGTTAAACCCACCAAACCGCATTAAATCAGCGTGTCTTAGCTCTTAATCACTGTCTTGTCTTACACCCAGCAGTGGGGCATTAAATAAGGCTGATGCGATGATATAGCGGATTTTTAACGTCATAAAAAAGTTGACATCATAAATCAAGGCCCTGTTGGATGTGGGTATGTACCTACTTACGGTGTGTATTTATATCTAGAACACGTGTTCACCAATTCACACCCATCCATGCGGAGCGGAGAAAATTGTTTCTCGAGACTTGTATTCTAGATCTTTCCAAACATAAAAACGTTTAATTATGTTACTTATGATTGTTTTTATTACACTACAAGTAATAAATACAAACAATCACTGACAACAAATACAGATATATCATTTGTTACTATTTTATCTTTCAAATCTTAAACCGTCTACTAAATTAAGTAATACATTTGAAAAGGTATAAGTACAGTCTTGTTGGTCTCATTAACATTCGATAAAAAATATCATGAATATGTGTTAATAACACGAAGTTTCTTTAGTGCAACAGAAAATCGAACTCAAGTATTAAGTATACTTTATGAAATAGTATACTTTTATTCTAACTGAAGACTGAAGTCTGTTTGGTTATTTTCGATTCCATAATTACAATGAAAATTTAAAGTATGACTTTATTTAACACGGGTAAGGTAGCACGATAAAATAAAACGAATACGAATTTAAGTACCGTCTGTGAAAATCCACTGTATGTATTTAATTCTATCTCAATCACGTGTTTACAAATACACACCCATCCATGTGAGAAGCTTTACAAAAGTGTGTTACAACACAATGTTATACAGTATACACTATGATACAATGTCCATCGCAACTGTTTATTCTAAAGCTTTCGAAACTCAACAAAACTAAATGTGGTTTTACGGTGCGAGGTATTACTTTGTTTATTTTTATTGAAAAAAAATATAATGAAGGTTTCGCGCTATGAATAATTTATTTCAATTGAGAGCACGTATTTCCAAATACATATGCCTTGAGTGAAACTTAACAAAAGAATGTTTTATATAGACCCTCTTAGTTCTAGAGCTTTCTAAACATAAGCAAAACTGAATTTTTACTTGATAGTCCAAATGTTGTTATTAGTTCTATTATTGATAAAGATATTTATTGGTCAAAATACACACATTTTAATAATGAGCTATCCTCTAAGAAACAATTTATAATATTAATGCTACCGCTACGTGTTGGCTATAGGTATCCAGTGTCTGTTTTTAACCGAAGCACGTGTTTACAAATACACACCCATCTTTGGGCGGGGCTTCAGAAAACACTTAAATATTTATTAAGACTGTCTTTGAGCTTTCTAAACAAAATCTTTTATTTTATAAAAAACATAAACGTCAAACTTTTTTAACTCTATAACGAACACCAAAATGACTTTAAGTGTAGTTTTTGACTGTGATTCTAAGTTTATTTTTATCCGAAGCAAGTGTTTATAAATACACAACTAGGCGGGCTTTTGTAAATTGTTTTACACTCCAATATCAATCAAAACTATCTTATTTAAGAGCTTATTAAACTTAAACAAAACTAATTGTGTTTCGACGATGCAGGATTCCTTTCAGTATTTCATACTAAAACGTAAATACACGTACGTACGTGTACGTATTTAAAAACACGCGAATCAGCTTCGATTTTTCATTGAAAGAATCATTTGACCTGCTTTTATATTTGAATTTACTAAGACTGCGACTGCCTCAAATAAATAAGAAATATTTGGAATGTAAACTGACATAATACATGTTAAAACATAATGTACATGAAGGTTTGTAAATTTACGTTTGAGTTCGCAATCGTGTCTCATAGTTTCTCATGTCCTCTTTAAAACAAGTCTCTTTCTAACTGCTGTACTACCAAGCTTATTCTCACTTAGCTTAGTTGTAGCTTTTCTAAACATTAACAAACTTATCATATTCTTAATGTATTCTTACCTTGTTTCCTTTCTTAGCCTTTGCTGTAATAGTAAAAAAGTCGCGTGTTCTTTGTTGGCAGACAATAATACCACCTATTTTTTTTTTTTGGTACACTGTGGTCCGATCTTATAACACAGATTGCCAATTTGATTTATTTATTTTTAAAAATTATTCATTGTTAAGTCAACATCTACTGAGGATGCTCCGGTTTCGGAGCGAAACGTGTGTAGTACATTGCCGAAGATCTGTTTGGTGCGGATCATAAGGATTGAAGAAATTATAAATTACACCATACAGATTCTCCTGCTTTTCGCATAGTATAGCTAATTAGGCTTAATTTTCATGATATATCATGGATTTCCGCAAATCCAATACAAATTGCCGTAATAAAATAGACGAATTTAAAATTTTTACAACGATTATATAAGGTTTACGCGCAAAATGTATCATGAGAAAATATTCAAATTCTAAGTAGGGAATTAAGTTTAGGTAGGCCTGTCGTACAAGTTTTGTTATCGCTTAACATCCTTGTAATATGAATGCTTTATCAGTAGAGATAAAAATGATGTTAAACGCTATTCAATTTAAAATCCGCGTGAAATTTTATAAACGTATGCATATTTCAACTTATTACTAATTAATAAAAAAAAAGTAAAATAAAAATACATATCGTATTCAAGAATCCTAAAATTTTTGGAAGAATTTTGAAAATAGGGATTAGCTATGGATATTAATGAAAATCTGCGTGAGATGTACTTAATCGGATATGTATTGGAAACTGATTGTAATTTAAGTAACATAAAAGATTATGGAGCTGGCATATCCACGACGGACGACTGAAGACGCAAAAAATTAGACATACAAAAAAAAAACTGTGCGATTTGTTTGTTAATTCCGAACTTTAGGTACGTACAGAACAACTACAATATAGTTTGCTTCAACTAGTGTAAAGGAAATTGGTCGAGGAAGGTTATGTCAACATTATCAACGCAAACGCTACAAAACTGTTGCTATTGTTTGAGGTGAAACATGTGGCATTGTTGTGTTTGCGAGGCGCACGTCGTGGCTCGTATCTACTCGACTCGTAGCGGACGTGGGCCACCGCATCCGCTGTGCGAAGGAGGGGGGAGGATCTTTCAAATGAATTTCTTTCACGATTTTATGAACATTACTTTTTGAAATTTGAATATCTTCAAAACTAGAGTTATTCGCGTTTAAACAATGATATATCACATTCCACCTGTAAGGCATGTGACAATGAAGACGGTGAAGGAGTCATCGTGGGGAAAACTGCATGTCTAATGCCTAAGAGCTCCATCTTAGTTACATCGTCATTATTGTGATTTTAAACCAACACTGGTATATTTTCATTGAAAAAAACCTCTTTAAGGTTTATTCCAAATGTTTTTTTTTCCATTAATGATAAGAATCAAATATGAATGATATTGGAATTAAAAATAACCATTCTAAGTACACCTCTGCGGTGCTCACTTACAAATATTCTACGTTCAGCCGTTTGTACTGTAGTTTATCTGTCTTTACAAATTAATTAAAATGTAACATTATTTTAAGGGCACACAGTAAAAATTTTCTGTATAGATTAGGTCAATTACGATATAGGATACAAATTGGAACAAGCGGAAGAATCACGAACATAAAGGCGATAATAAATAGTATAAAAGATTTTCCTTGTTTTTGTGCAATGAATCATTAGAACTATCAATGCAGCTTTATTTGAATAGTATTCAGTCCGACAAGGAAAACTTAAGATAGTTTAGCTAACCACAAATTAAAGGAATTGTTTAACGACTTAAAACATAATAAGGATAATAAATAATATTTTACGGAGTAAGACTTGTATGGTTTTTTGCAATTACAACCTCTTACTTATTATTGATAATAATCCATTCACACCGTAGTAGGTACCTTTTCGTAAAACTTAATACTAAATACCTATTTTAATCGACCAAATTAAATAATACGCAGAACCTCTTGTATTTATACGACTAAGTAAAAGAAAGAAAACCTCATGTATTTTTACTAATAAGTTAATATAAAGGTCTACTTTCTAAACACATGTGGATTGACGAGGAAAACACAAATGGTCATCAAACTTTAAGGACCTTATTAGCAAACAACATAACCTCGGAATGGTATATATAAATTATTGTTATATAATGAAAATTTATTTATTCCAGGCGTTCCTTTATCGATTAAGTATAAGCTATTTTGAAACGGAATTAAATCAAAAAGGCGGCAAAGCTCACACTATTTAAACAAACATTCCACGTAGCGAAAACGCAAAATATTAGATCTAAAACATGCAAATATTTGCATGCTGTTGTTCTTTATCTCATTCATCTGAATTAGCATTTAATCCTCGCATGCTCTTGCATATGTAGGTATTTATCGTCTTATAACGATAATGGCTGGACGTTATATTTCATACAACGAGTGACTGTCAGCATATGCCGGGTCAATTAGCATGAATTAACGCTAGATAGGCCGGGCCGGGCTATAAATTGCCCTATTGAATAGATAAAGATAAAGATAACGGATTGAAATTGAATAGTGGACTCAACCTAATTGATTGATGTTTGCGAAAAACAAATAGTGTTTACATATCTAGATATCTTTCATCATTATATTTTTGTCTGTGTTTATTTATAAGAAGATTCTTCGTTTACAAAATGAAAGCCTGTTCTATTTTTAGAAATGAAACGAACTAACGACAAATAACGTTATACCAGAATCTACAAGGGCTTCTATGTTTACAACTAAATAAAAGTCGACCTTGTTAAAACCCAAAAAAAGGTACAGACATTCCGATACAACGAGATCACAGACATCAACAGATGTCTGTCGTTTCGTTCTTATTCTTAATAATATTCAGTGATCTTAGTACCCATAACACAATCTAGGTTTATTTTAGGGCTAGATGGCGATGTATGAATTGTCGCTGTAAATTTATTTATTTATATACATCTTGAGTAATAATCGCCTTCGTATACCAACTTTTTTACCTATGATCATGGAATCGTTAAAAAACCAAAATAACGTGTACTAGCACAACGTACGTTTTTAAAATTTTATCTGTTTACTTGTTTTTATCAATATTGTCTACGCATATTTGAAATGGAATGGGATGTCTCCCTTAAATGTCAGTTGTTAAATACGACCTTAGGTATTTTCTTACCTTGTTTATGACCGCGTGTTCTTTATTTGCAGGATACTATCAGCCCGCGGGTCCGCTGATAAAGGAGAGCAGCGCAGATGCAGAACGAGCGCTTGCCAGATATCACCCGCCGCATTACCACCCTCCGCATCCACCTGTGAGTATCATTCCACATCTTCCGGGGTCACTAAATATTACCATGATATTATGATGCGAATACTCTGAGCTATCTCATCAGGCCGATTTTCAAGGCTCAAATTTATAGAAAACGGTCGCTTTTGTGCTATCTCAATCCAAAGAGATAGCAAGACATCGGCACGGCATCATTCTATAATTGTGCAGGTTTATACTTGTCTACAGACCACACTTCAGTAGGAAGCGGTGATAGTTAAGTAATGTGGTTATGTTAGGTTAGGCTCATACACACAAATAAGTTTTGGAAGTTATCTGCGTTTTTAATTTTAGCACTAAAAATATCAATTGTTTTATGAAAATTAAGTTTAAGCTATTTTGCTGCTAATTGCTTAAGCTAATTTTTAAAAGCAGGAGAATCCACACAAAACAGATCTTCGGAAATGTAATACGCACGTTTCGATCGGAAACCGAAGCATCTTCAGGAGAATTAATTTCTTTACAATTAATAATTGTTAACAATTAATTCATATTCGTAATTGTTAACACTTATCATAATTGTTAAATGTTGTTGTTAATCAATAAATTGTCAAAAAATATATCACGGAATTCAGCAAAGTAACGCCTGCGTCTATCCAAATATCAATTGCTTAAACGAAATACTCCTAATAAGGAAACCTGTATGCTTGAAAGTTCTCCATGGTGTTCTTATGACGATTCTTCTGTGTGGTTTAATTCAATTAAACAATAAATTTTCTTGTTCCAGGTACTACAGCAGTATGGACCATATTACCCAGCAGAGCTATGTTACGGGCGGTACTATCGACCGCCTGGACCCTACCACATCCCGCCACCGCAACCTGATGCACAGGTAACTCAAAAGCTTGTACCAAACCCGCGGTCAGATCTTTCTCTTACAATGCTCTATTGAGAGATATCATCGTCGTCATCCTCAATCTAATAATGTCTCTCTGCTGGACCAATGGCTCATCTCTCATAGGGGAATGGGACACAGAGCTCAGATCTTGCACGCTGCTCAAACGTTAGCTTAGCTATCAGGTATAAAATTATAACTAGCGGAACCGCGCGACTTCGTCCGCGAATGAGTCGACTTAAAAAATAGTCGTATGTCTATATCTCTATCTAATATATAAATGATTCCGAGATTCCAATATAAATGAATCCTAGCTAGATCGATTTATCGCTCCCGAAACACCCTGTATACTAAATTTCATGAAAATCGTAGGAGCCGATTCCGAGATTCCAATTACATATATATACAAGAATTGCTCGTTTAAGGATATAAGATATGTAGCGGTTTAAATTTCTCAACTACATATGTAAGACGAGCAGCGAGCTCGAGACTTAAAAGCTACGCCTAAGGTCTGGTCATAGAAAGGAACTTATTTATTTATTTATTTATTTATTTAAGAGCACTAACAACATGCATATTACACGTTTTTTAAACATAGGACACACACGAACACATGGACTGATATGCACGTCAATGACAAGTGCACATAGCATTGACAAAGCGTCATATAAACTTAATTTGCAAAAAATAAAAAAAATTTAACACAAAATTTAACTCACCGATAAATGTTCGGTGAGTTTTTTTCTAAAAGCTGTGGGTGAGTCATGGAAGATATCGATGCTAGGTATCTTTTTAGATAAATCGTTGTATTTCGCACAAATACGTATAATATTATATATATAACTTCGTAGGACGTGTTTCTAACATGCTCTATTTATAAGCGATGGTATTCCATTTCCCATAAGGTGGGCCATCGCTTGATCCGAACTCTAAATAGCAGAACATACGTATGCACCTTTTACAACTATATAAATAAATTAGTTGTCAAATTATGAAACCTTTGAAATACTTATACTTAACGAAGTTTTGTCGACCAAAACGATATCTATTGGTTTTAAAAGTCCGGTCACCTTGTCTCGTTCAAATGGCAAATTTAATTAAGGTCTGAAATAAGTAGACACATTGGTATAGTACGCGTGACTTCAGGTATTATGGATATTGATTTATTTATCGTGTCTGTCAACCATAGCATGTAGTTAAATGTTTAGCAAATCCCATGACACTGGTTGAGGTCGTCTTGATTTTATCGCATCAAATCGATAGCATAAATAACTATAACTTGGTATAAGTTATACCAAAGTTACAAGAAGTCGAAAATGTTCGTAAGCGCAGAAAGGGGTAGGTCATCTAATTACAATTTAAAAAACAGTGAAATATAGACACATAGGCTTTAAGGTTAGTTTTGAAAAACAACAACAATAAGAGAGTCACGCCTTCATTTCTGCCCTCAAATATGAGCTATTATTGGCTATTTCTTAGCGCCTTTCTTAGAATAACATCCGTGTAGATATCTGTGTACAGTGACTATACCAGCTGTATAAATACCCATGACGCCAAAAAAAGGCTTCGCATTCTGATTGTATGGCAACAGAAGCCGCTATCACCATACACCAACCTATTTATAAACTAGTTGAACAAAGTTTTATCTTAATGTAAATGTTTTTCCAGATGGTAGGTGTAGGAAGCGAGCCGTACCCACCTCAGTATTACGGCACGCCACCATGTTATCAACATTCACCACAAAGGATACCATATGTAGGTTAGTAAACATAAAAAAAAACAAAATATACCTTATTTTTTATTTTATGTGGAAATTGAATACACTTTTAATGTTAAGATATGAAGTATAAAATGGCGTTTGGATATCAGGAAAGTTAAAATTGCTAAGATTCACCAAATATCATCATCATTTCGACTGATGGATTTTCGCAGTTTCCGCAGTTCTAGTGTTGTGCCACCAACGACTTATGAGGCCACAAACGACTGGCGAATCTACAAACGCAGTGTTTTAAGTGCGAACAACCATATCCCAAGGTGTGGGACCTTGGTACCCCAAAGTCCATCTGTCCTCCAAGCATCGCGGCCCCCCCCTTTGACACTTTACTTTACCAGAATTAACTCATTATCATTATCACTGCTGAGCACAGGCCAGCTCTCGTTTCTCACCACATATTTTCTCCATGCTGCTCATATGTGGGTGAGCTACCAGATATAAATTTTGACTCAAATTTGACTTTTACATACACAGAGTACCGAGGATGCCCGTGCCCATTAAACGCGTGTCCAAAAAACGTCCTTATTGGGCCCGCTACTGGTAAAGCCCCGACCGGTGGGGGCCCAGCGGACGTTCCTTCAGCTCTAGCTCCGCCCGGGGGCGCCTTCCGATTGAAGGTGCGGGCGGGCGCGCTTGAATCTGCTGCCGACAACCATGGCAGCGGAAAGGTAAGGAAATAACTTAACTTACATATTCGGCCGATTGGCGCAGTGGGCAGCGACCCTGCTTTCTGAGGCCGTGGGTTCGATTCCCACAACTGGAAAATGTTTGTGTGATGAACAGGATTGTTTTTCAGTGTCTGCATGTTTATATGTATTTTAAAAGTATTTATATTTATATTATTCATTAAAAAATATTTACATCAGTCATCTTGGCACCCAAAGCACAAGCTACGCTTGCTTTGGGGCTACATGGCGATGTGTGTATTGTCGTAGTATATTTATTTATTTATTTATTCGATCGTCACCAAATCTTTTTTAAGTAGGTCTGTGATTTGTACAAGTATAAATACCTGTTTAAGGATTTTAAGATAATGATAATATATAGCCATTACATATTTGAAAAAAATTGAATGTGTGTTCCCCAAAATATATCAAAATGTAAGAGAAAATGTGACTGCAATATTAGATGCAAAAAGTTTAGACATTACAATCAAAAATAAACTTGAAGGGCATTAACTAGACTACGAAAATAAGTGGTTCATTCAAAGGAAATTTTAGAAATATAATAATACAATTTTATAATAAACTAGTTTATCGTAAAATTTATATCTCGGAGATGTCTTTTAAAAATTCAAAAATTTGTATTAAACGTAAGCTTACCTATAGAAAAGTCCTGGTATAGTATAAAAAACTACGTTAACGATACTAAAGGTCCGGTGTGAATTATTGTTCTAACCAGGTTGTTACTTGAATAGTTATAAATCTGAGATGGGGATAACAAAAAAAACGGGTAAGTTTATTGAGGGCTTCTTCTTAGACCAAAGCGCGTTTGGAACACTCGTAGCCTTAGTTTTATGTTAACGAATGCAGCTATCGCCATCAACTTACTTTTATGTACCTACATATTTTAAATTTAATGACGCATCATAAGTGCCATCTATGTGCCTATATGAATAAAGATATATTTGACTTTGACTTTGATTATGACACATAATTCAGCCTTCTTTCTAAAGCGACCTAACAACTATTAAATACTGATATATGTATGGTGTGATTTTGATTCGTGGTAACGATAGCAATCGCGCCTGGCACAATAAAATATATAGCCTTCTTATTGACATAGCTTAGTGTACCTAAATATAGAAAGTTAGCGTTCCATACATATTAAAACACCTTTATACTCCGAAAGAAAACTCGTCAAAAAATATTTGGTTAGAAGAATATATATATGCTTTATGCAAATCATACGAAACACAAGGATGCTATGCAAGGTTATTTGATTAGATTTGTTCTTTTTCTCTGTTATAGGATCCTCCGTTAGAGCCGGAGCCACCAGAACCACCGATGGCAGCGGATGCGCCACATCCCTGCCCTCTGCCAGCTATTGGCGGAGCATCACCCAAGCGCGAAATGTACGATGTGCGAGAAAACCTCCGCCTGACCGCTGATGTCCCCGGACCGACCGAAGCTTTGGGACCGCCCTCACCGGCACGAGGGGCCTGCGCACCACAACCACCGCCATCGGCTCCACGACGAGCCCGTCTTGGTAAAGCAATGGCAAGGCGCTCGTTGGCAGGCGAAGACACCGGCCTACTCATTTCAAACCCACAGTCAACTACAATCAATCAAGACGTGGATGACGACGTTCTTGCTATCTCACCACCCATCTGCGCTCCAATTGATCTGTCCTCGTCTGACGAACGTTCGACACCTTTAGTGGATGTTAAAAAAGAAAACGAGGGCCCTACATATGCAACGTCAAGAAAAACAGATACACAAGCCCTCAGAGAGCACAACTCCACTACAGCCTTGATTGATGCCTTGGATTCAACTGATGCTGCTAAAGCTGTCAAACGAAGATATTCTAAACCAAAATTGGAAATAGAAATGAAAGACGTACAACTCGAGGACGCTTGTAAAACTAACGGAATCGGAGAACATGTTAAACTTCAAAAGCGGCGTAAAGTTTCCGGTGATCAAACAAACGTCCCACGAATTGAGACGATAACGAAGGAGCCCAAGAAAAAGTCGACACAAAATAAAAGGATGCAAAAAACTTCACCTGGAGATAAAAAGGCTCACAAAAGAAAATCGGATACAATACACACTGAGCCAAAGAATAAAAAATTAATAATTGACAAAGGAGTTAATGAAGATCTGCGCTTTGCAAATATAGCAGCAGTGCCCGATGATGATCTTTGTATGAAACCCAAAACAAAAAGTGCTTTATTACTCGACAATCTTATTAAGAAAAACAGTATTGATAGGCTCGATGCCAAGGCATCAGATACAAAGCTAAATCCAGCTGAACTTTTCTTACCTCCAACCGACAATGTTTCCCAAAATTGTACAAAGAAAACTTTAAATATAAATAATAATATAGTAGAAAATAGCGTTCCTGTTAATGGTGTACAACCGAAGACTATTGCAGCTGTCAGTCAACTAATAGTAAAGAAACTAGCTAATAAGACTGCATGTAAAATAGAAAAGGTTGATTCCAAGATCATGCATAACCTCAAGTCAGTATTATCAGCTCCCACCGAAGCTATAAATTTCAAGGAGGTCAATAACACTTCTTTCATGAACGGAGAAACAAATATCGAGAAAAGTAGTTTAAATATATGTATTGAAGATGAAAAACCTAAAATTGTAGATATTAAAGAAAAGTGTGAACAGAAAGACATTAGTGTAAGTGTTAATGAGAGTAATAGCGCTGTTGATGCTATCAAACTAGCAAAATCAATCAAACCTGTAAAGACTAAGCCGTTACCAAATTCTTTGGAACCGATCTCTAAATCGCTGACTACCGGTAATGTTGATGAATCTCAAACGGCTATGCCTAGCGAATGTAAAGTCAAAAATTCAGCAAACATCGGTGATAAATTTGAAGATATAGATAAATCATTGCCAAAACGAAGCAAAGTATACACGGACAAAACAAACGGGGAATTCAAGAGCAAGAATGTTGAAAATTTAGTTAAGTTGCTAACTTCGAAGAAATTGGCGTCAAAGGCTACAGAATTACTGGCTCCAGTTGAACAAAAAGACGAAGAAATTACAAAAGAAAAAGATGTTGCTACGCCGAAACGCTGCAAGTTAGTGGGAGAAAAGACAACCGGGGAATCTAAAAGTAAAAATGTTGAAAAGGTTGTCAAGTTACTCGTCTCAAAAAAGACAGTTATAAAGACAGACGAAGCGTCGTTGGTTGTGGAAGACGCATGTTCGTCGCCTGTTCCTAATATGAAGAAAACTCGCCGAAGACGCAGCGGAGGTCGACGTGTGCGACGAGTGGCAGCTCCATTAATAGCTCCTGACTTGCAGCCACGAACGCAGCCCAAATGGAGCAATGGATGGAATTGGGACGGCGAGGACTACATATCTAAGGTGTACCAAAATGTGAGTTTTAACGCTTTAACATTGATATCAGTGCTTCTGTCTTACGTTGTTAAAGATCACTAGTACCCCCCACGAGTACCCCTTTGAAATAACTGATCAAATTAATATTTTTGCTGTTGAGTAAAAGTCAGAAACTGGGATAGATACCACTAGTGCACTGTGGTGCACGTATATTATATATTTTGTCTACTTTCTGGCAATTCATAAATTAGCCAATGACAGGTTTTTGATAAGTGGTGATAGCCTAGTGGTAGGGCTTCACATACTGACAAAACACTGAAAGACTTCGCATTTAAAATTATGGATGGATTAATTTGCAATGAGTTCTTCAATTTCAGAACGATTCGCGACTAGATCGCACGGCACGATGCTGGCCGCGTATGACGCACTTGAGTGGCGACCGAGTGTCCCGCGGAGACTGTGTCCTACTACGAGCGTCACTGAAACCGACTAACGAAGCTCAGCCCTACGTCGCTAGGATAGCTAGCCTATGGGAGGACCCTGAAAACGGTAATTATCATCCCTTATATTATCGTAATTATCGTGTAGCCTATTAATGTGGCACTACTTTAATTGACGGAAGTTTTTCATGAAATTCTGTATCGGGTATCTTGAAATGCAAGTGCCCTTTTGTACTTTAACTATGAAAACACTTTTCGCGGAACTACGGCTCCCAGCCACCATACCACTTAAAGTTCAGAGTGGAAATATTACGCGCTAGGAGTCATACGTTTCTGCGTACACAAGGGCGTATAGTAGTTTTTTTGCGTATTGGCAATGTATTTTAAAATTTACAATAGAGTCGCTAACTGCTACAAATGTTTCTTAAGTATCATATAACAATTGGTGTGCTCTAAGACACGTTCGCGGCAACGAATTGACGCGTACACATCATGTACTATTATAAAACTTTCTATGCCTGTAAACGATGAAATTGTTTTCAAAATTTTACACAGTTTTTAAACAGTATGCTAGTAGCTAAAATGTATGACGCTAAAATGCATTGTAATTTTTTGTGTTTTGCCAAACAGTGAAAATTTTGATTGATTTTAGAAATCACTGTACGACGTATTTAATTGGAAGACAGTTATAAAAATTAAGAAATTTTTTATATGCAATTCCTTTGTTTTAACGTATCATATTTATACTTACTACTAGTATAGCTATATGATCGCCAAATCGTACCTTCTCCTTATCGCTCACGGGATATCCATTCGTTCATTCGTTCATTGATTTATTAATTATTAACTAATTTTAAGTAGGAATTCAGTACACGCAAAAAGATATACTCACACTACACACGGTCTATTTTAATGATGTCGACTGTTACTTTACAGGGGAAATGATGGTGTCCCTGGTGTGGTACTACCGTCCTGAGCACACGGAGCGGGGCCGACAGGCTACCGACGCACCCGACGAGGTGTTCGCCTCGCGACACCGCGACGCTAACTCCGTAGCCTGCATCGAGGATAAGTGCTACGTGCTCACTTTTAACGAGTACTGCCGGTGAGTCAACTATTACCCATAACCCTGTAGTCATAGTACAAGATTTGCTAACTCGCAATCGAAGTGTCGTTTTCGAGAATAAAACTCTGTTTCGTCAAAGTAAAATAGACCTAATGTCACCAGATTTAGATGGCGATTTAGATTTAGAGTCGCAAATCATGTAGTTCTGATTTTGGTTTTACAAACATTCTGTCCAAATTTCAGCCTAAAGAATCATAGGCGAATTTGACGTTTAATTTAATGTAATTAAGATCCATTTCACTCCGATGTTCAATATTTCGATAATCGAAATCGACTGCGCGCAAACAAATCTTGTACTAAGGCTACTGATCTTTTTCTGCGTGACATCGTACCGGAACGAAATTAATCACTAGGCGTCACGTCTTTGCCGGCAGGGTGGTAAACAGCCAAAAAGCCTCCCACCCGACCAAACTAGAGACAAATCAGATTTTTTTAATTATTTATATAACCACAATTAATTAATATAAATACCCCATACAAGAGTACAAGACCACAGTGCTCACTACTGCGCCTGTACAACTAATATTTTTTTTTACAATACAATAGGTACAAGAAGCGGCTAAAGGCTGCTGAAGAAGGCATCGTAATGGGACCATCGATAGTACCGCCGTTGCCTGCCAGCGAAGTCACCCCATTACTAGCGCCAAATGACACCAAGCTGCCACCAACGGTGTCCCCCGAACTGGTACTCTTCTGTCGGAAGATCTACGACTTCAGGTCGAAGAAAATTCACGTGCCCAACAAATGAACTAACTACCGGAACGTTTGGATGTCGATTTTACACGATAATGTCGGGCGCGATGGACCTCAAGATTTTTGTAACTATTTTTGTCTACTTAGGAGTCAACACCAAAGCTTCGAGATAAGTCTATCGTCGGCAGTACTTCCCGGAGGATAAGGATCCTTCGCAACTTGTCGGATATGATAAATGTATACTTTACATAGTAGTGTCTCGTCAAACCCTATATTAGTACAAAGCCCGATTCCCAGTAGTTGAGTGTGGCCATTTTCTTTTTTGGATAATCGCCGATCTGTCTTTCTGTTGCTTGTATGTATCGTATCGTAGTGATGTTTCTTGTAATTATATTGAGTTGCGGATTATGTGACGATTGATGGTGGTGATGAACTTTGAAAATGGATGCCTTTTTATAAAACATAAGTAGTTGTAAGTGAATCATGAATGCATAATTGTGAATAGCGATGTTTATTTTTGCTTCGGGATTGAAGAATTTATGTATTCTCAATTCTGTATGTAGAGGCATTGAGTTAGTGTGGTAGATGCTGACTTAACTCGTGTGTGACGTCTGACTGGATGACTCGGTCTAACATTAAGTTTTGTTCGGCGAAACGGAAAAGGCATTTATACGATTTAAATTAATTTTAATTTACTGTTACATTGTTATCTTCGTAGAGTCTATAATAAATTATTAATTTAATACAACAATGCAAGTGCGCCATGTTTTATTATGAAGCGAATCGATTTAGTAATTCGCTTACTTATTTTAGGTACAATCTTGTGACGAATTCTGTTAAAGAGTAATAGAAATATACAATACAAGTCATTCGAAGGGTACCAACCCTTTAGTACCTTCAAAATTATTATACAAATTGGACAATTTTATGACTTAAAATCTTTAAGACCATGTTTATACGTAAAATATACTATTTCTTCTTGATTTGGAAAGCATAGGTAGTATTCTACATTTGCTTAGACTTTTTTGTAACATTTAATGATCTACCTTCATCACATTATCGTAAAAAATACTTCTTTTTTTTTAACTGAACTTTTCCATAAGTGCATTATTTTATTAATTCCAATTTGAAATACACATTTTATGTTCTCTGCATTTGAGGAATTGATTTTTACCAAATGTCTTTTACAACTGACCGACAGTTTAAAAAAAAAAGTGTTTTCCTTTAATATTTTGTCTTTAAAGACTGATTTGCAAGAGCAGAGCACACATTTTTTTACAAAAAAGGAAGTATAACTGTATTAGTATATAACTTTGAAAAATGCAACTTGCGAAGTGTTTTTTTTTATTTATACTTTGTATCAGCCAATATTTTACACTTAAAAATAACAAGTGGGATCATTGTAACATATTTTTAAATATAATATTAGTGCATAGATGTAAACGAAAAAAAGTGTTGGACTAAAAGAGATATATTGTATGACTATTAATAGTGAAAATCTCTTTATCATTAGAATTTATGTCTCAACACAACGCGTGAGCCATCTGATATGGGGACGTGAGACGTACCAAATATTGGTAATCCAAATCATGAGACTTCATCAAACATTTATTAGTTTATTTTACATCATGTGAACATAAATCTTAATACGTTTGCGTTAATTCTGTGTATTAGGCCCATATTTTTATGTAGAACAGAAATTTAGATTATATTTAGGAATATGTAAATTTCCTGTGTGGGAAATTTTAAAGGGCATTTAAACTTATGGGCTGATAGTTCGTCCGCTCAAATAATTCGCAGTATACACGCTACTCTGGTAAATATGTGAAAAAGATAAAAAAGGTACAATATTTTATCATTTAGTACCTCATTAATTTAAACATTTTACATTGAATACCATCAAAATCAAAAACTAAGTAGTAATCATTTTAATTAGGTATGCTATTCGCGACGCACCAATTTACACTGCTGGTGTACGGTACGTCGAGTCTTTGAAGGAGCCGACGCTCGCCTTTCGCCAAAGAGCCCAAACTATTTGAGCCAGCGAACTATAGATATGAAATCAAGAAAGACTTCTTCTTATCACTCATGTTTCTAAACGGTGTACCAAGAAAAAAATATACTTAACCAGAGGCCCAGGGCTTTAGCCGCGTGTATGTCTGCATTCGTAGTACCTATCTAATGTTTAATGCGAAAGGATCTATATGGACAACGCAAATATGCGGCGTTGACACATACTTTAATGACAAGACATGTGATTTCTATTATATACGCAATAACATTTGGGTGATTCCGAGGAATTTAAAGTGTGTTTTGTTTATAATAGAATTCATATTTGTTAGTTACGTATGATATATGAACAATGCGATCAGCGGCTGCCATTAAGAAGCCGAACGAATGCCAGATGAGCGCCGCGTTCAGCAACCTAACCTAATGTCAAATGTGCATTCTATTATTTACGCACAACATTAAAATTCCTTGCGCCGATTGCATAATCGTGCGGTGGAATTTAAAGTGTGTTGTATTGTTAATAGAATTCATATTTTTTTATTACGTTTTCCATATGAACAAAGCGGCCAACTGGTGCCACAAAGAAGGTGCACGAAACTTTTCACGTCATTTAAACGCAGCGTTAAGAACCATGCATTTTTCTGGAATAAGTAAAAGTATATGTCATCAACTCCTGCAAATGCTCATGTCGATTCTTTGCTCTGTTGTTGTACGATCGAAAGACAGAAAATCAACAAACTTTCACATTGAAATTATTACTAGGGATTATGACATACACCTTCAAGGCCGATGTCATTAATGTTTTTTATGGTGCATCTTTCGAAATGGAATGAACGGACACAGTACGTCCGTGTGGACATAGTGCTACGTTCAAACGTGGATTCGTACAGCCCATTAGCCCGCGCTCACTTTGAATGCGTTTACGTACGAAAATCGATCGTGAGCTAATGTCCTTCTGAGATGAAAATCTTTACAAATACGGGCGTCAAGCTCCGATGTCCGTAGTCAATCCCGTCTTGTTGGGATATTGCATTTTGAACGAAATGGACGCCGAACTATCAATTAATTTTGTTCTGAAATTTATCCAGGGTGCGCCCGGGCACTCAAATCGTACGAGTATTCTGCTGCCCTTCTCACGATAAGTGCAATAACTAGGATCAATTTCTCATAATAATTAACCGAAACTCCAAAAATGTACGGTATGTTGACTTTTTTAGGAAAGCAAAACATCAAATAATCGATAGACAAGTAAAATCTGTCTAAGAAGACAATGTATTCATAAATTCATTCTGTATGACGGACATGCATAAAAGTCTGTGGTGTCCGTTTGCGACCGAGAAGATGGTATCTCTCCTCGACTCCAAAAGTCGATACACCTGTTGGGCAGGTGGTTCCGCTTCTGCACGGCTAGCATGCGCAGGAGAATCTCCCCGGGGAAAGGATTCAATTTATGTTCTCCTACAGCTTTATCAACTCAGAGCACTGGCGCAAAAGTGGAAATAACATCTAAATAATATACGTGTAATAAAAAACTGGGGTAAACATCTCCTATTCCATGTTCCTGTGCTTTGGCAGTTGGAGACGTTAATTATATCCCTTGTCAGGGGCTATAATCGTGAGATATAGTTTTTGTCTCCTGCCTATGCTAGCCTTGTTGGAGGATCTAGGTGAACCCCAGAGCGCTGCGGTGCTCTTCACGGGCAAACCGAAAAGTCTCTCTTCACGATAAACACCGCAGAGGTCACCCCCTGATAGCGGGTTATCCCCTCAGGTGGTTATCGGCAAGTGTCCTTCAGAAAAAAAGGAAGCCCGAGTTATTGCACTTTTCGCAACGACAGCACTTTAAAGTGCGATATAAATTCGTTTCTTGTAAATTGTGGCAAACATGTCTATTTCTTACAATGTATCTCTTGAACTGTTTCTGTTATTTCTCTTTTGATTCTTTATATTATTACGTTGTATGTAATTGTACAAATATGTGTCTCTATTTTAAGTTGTAACTTCAAACTTACTATCCCAGTGAGATTTTATTTAGATTTGTTTATATAATCAAGTGAAAAAACTATTATATATTTTTTTATTTCTTTCGCGTGTCTTACTCATTTCGATTTATGATAAAGCTTAATTTGGATCTTGATGGTCTGTAATGATTTTTGACATTTCTTTTTTTGTTATCTCACTGGTGTCTATTCCAAAGCTTTAGTTTTTCAATGTTTCTAATCTTATTCTTTGCTTGATGCCAAAAAAATTAGCTGCAAAATGTTCTATTATTCAATAATAATGTAATACCATTCTCTTTTCTATTTAAGTTATCCAAGTGTTCGTGGAGACTGCGCGGTTAAGACTTACTTTGATGCCTACGTACGACTAGATTATAAATAACATTTACCTACCAACTTTATTGTATATCTAATTTATTTTAAGTAGGCATATAAAGGTACCTAAATCTACATTTTTTTAAACCACCAGACTCCTATATTAAACCGGATAAGTTTATAGCACACGAATATACAGCATTGGGACTCAGACCTACCGCGTCGCGTCGCCCGGCATTGCTGTTACTTGGTTTCAACTTAACTTTTTTCTTTTTGCTCGTCACCTGAGGATTTTAGCGTAATTTGACCTTTTAGAATGTGCAAAAAATTGTAAATATGCAGTGGCACGGAGTGGACATAACGGTATAAGAGAGATGCCTTTATGTCATACGACTGTCAGTTGCTGATAAGGCGCGCCAATATATATTTTATATAAAAAAAATGTTCACCTTTATTTTATTATAAATAGGTTTGAGTACCTACCTACCTACAATAGTAATAGTAAGTACTTCCCGCACAAACTCCACGAACTTCGTTACTCATTACTAATTACTTAATTAGAATTAATGAGTAAATTCCATAATAATAGTAATATTACTATAAGTAAGCCCTCCCTTGCTTGTAGATGGAATGTTTTAAGATGTTACCTGGACCGCAATCGCAAACTTCTTTTAGTCAATGATAATTTTTAGAATTAGGTTTTACTAATAAGAAAAAAAATACCTTGTTTTTATTATTTATTTGTTTCAATGGAAATTATATAGGTATATTTTTATTATTGTAACCTACATAGTTACGTTGGCTGTAATTTAATATTGATGTAAAAGTAATATATGTATTTTTATTTCAAATCCTCGTTTTATTTTCCCTACCTAAAGCTACCCAAAGATTTCAAGTGTCGAATTTGTCATCTAGGCAAACAATAAAATGTTCGTTTGGTATTTTAATGGAACTGAGTACCTACAGTTGCTAAAGGGAAACGCCTAACAGTACTTCGGCTTATTTCACAACTGAAGGGCTAGCAGGAGCAGAGCAGGGGCAGGAGACAAAAACTATATCCCCCGATTCCTCACAAGAGATATAATTAAAGTGTCAACCTGCTAAAGCACGGGAACATGGCAAAAATGGAGAATATCGGGATACCCCGTCTATTATTACACATTTATTATTTTAGATATCATTTACACTTATTTTCAATTGCTCTGACAGTTAATAAAGCTGTGGGAGAACATACATTTTTATCCTTTCCCCGGGGAGATAATTATCTCCTGTCCATGCTAGCCGTGAAGACCACATCTGTTGACTAGTGCTAAACTCACGAAGCTTGGTGAAAGTACCTACATACGTCATTCTGCAGAGTAGAATGAAGAGCAGAGCAGAAGCAGGCCACGCCGCCATCATGTTTCACAAAACAGAGAAAATTGTAAATATCGTTAAACTAAAATTATAAATAAATATTGTACAAATATTGTTAGAAAAGAGCAATCTATTGAGTTTCTTGCCGGCTCTTCTTAGTGAAATCTGCTTTCCGAACCAGTGGTAGTCACTACAAACAGACTGACTTGACGTTTCAAAAGTGCTTATAAAGTAGGCCTACTTGAAATAAATTAATTTTGAATTCTACTTTATCTTGTCTACTAGCTATTGTTTCTCTATTTAAAATTCTTCAATATTAGCCATATAACCCTATATTATTAAATCATAATAGAATATAAAAAAATAAACGAACTTTCGGTATTTTTACGAATCGTTTCGCTAGTTTACTTTTTTTGTATTGAATAAAGCGTAAATTCAATCAAAGGTTTATGTAAAAAATATTGTGTACTTCAAGGAATCCATTTCTGTTGTTTAAATGATAATCCCCTAATCGAATATAATCAAAAAATAATAGTTAACATCACTCGAAATTAAAATTATATTCATAGCGCAATATTTGATAATAGTTTCAAATAGGTAAATGAGTATTTATTTAAATAAAAAAAAAGTTGGGAGGAGGTGAGGTTACACGACATCGGTCAGTAAAAATGCGCTGTCGATGAAGGTGAGGGGTTTTAAGGGTGGAAAAAATTTCATTATTTTGAGTTAGGATGTACCGTTTCCAAGATGTCCTATATCCTACATTTTAATTTCTTCTCTCGATGTTTTTAACCCCAGATCCCGGCGACGAGGTGTTGTAAGTTTAACGTGTCTGTGTGTTCGTATGTGTGTGTGGCTGTGGCATGATACTTCCGGAACAGATGAAGCGATTTAGATTTTGTAAAAAATCTTTTTGTTTGAAACGTGAGGTAAATTACATTTCTTTTCAAAAGTCCCTCAACGGTATCAAGTGAAAGAGTACTAATAACTAGTGAAATACTACTATACACAATAACAATTTTCAAGCTGCACTCGGGATTAGCTCCCGATGAAAAAGACCTCCTTAACGACTGACGTAGTTTGTAGTCACGAAATTTTGTATACGCACAATTAACTATTTATTTTTGTTCCCCTATAAATTTCTACAAATAAAAATTTGCCATCTTTGATTTTGATAACATACTGTTTTAAAGTCTGTTAATAATCTCCTTTTGTAAGTCTACTAACAAGATTTTAAGATGTTTCCTTTTGACCATCGATGGTCAAAATCTTAAAAAATTCTGAACTTCACTAAGCTAAAGTAACCTTTAAGATAATAAAAAGAATATTACAATCCGATAAATAGTTAAGGTGAAATGCGTTGACAAAGGTACACACCAGCAATGATATCCTACAGCTCTAAAATTTTGTATATTTTTTTGAAAGCTTGATATCATATGTGATTATTTTGCCAATCCAATACCCATGCCCTGGCCCACAGTAATGGGTTGATATGATCATGATCTTGATGCATTTTGTGAATGGCTTAAACCTATAGCTCGAGTCAATAAGTGGTGCTAAAAATTTGGTACGAACTATACATTTTTTTAATTAAGAACTTTTATATCATTCTTAGGTTGAGGGTGGATAAATTAAAACTTATTTTTTTGGATTTGAAAATGCACGTACGTACTAATATCTTATTCTGAGATACCCCCTTTATTTGGTTGCCCCATTATAAAATACCTATTCTGCTGTTTTGCCACGTTCGTAACGAAAATAAAAACATTTGCAGCCTTAATTTAGCAACAATTTCATTTTTGTGTAACCATTTAAAATTTCAGATCGATAGTAGGAGGTACACCTCATATGTATAAGGTTGTGACAGACGGATAAAGGTTGATTCTATATATATTTGGTAACGGGATCTAAAACACAAGAAATAACTGTAATATACTTACAAACATTTATTCAACATGACGACACAATAAGTTTACAGTCTCTTTACAATTTATAGTTTAAACATAATAATCCAGTATTTATTTATTTTTAACTATTATGCCAACTAGCAACACTAATACGAATACGTAGCCTTGTTGTATTTCCATTTTTTATTCCATGGTAACAATTGACCGGACGAAGCAGATGGCCCACCTAACGGCAGAGCATAGAAGGTACACGTACTTCAACATGCCGCCCTGTGTCCATCAATTTAAGGCTTCGGTGTTAAGCCTCATGTGCCCGAAATTACACCGGCAACGCTACTTAGCAGCGGAAATAAGCATGACTCTTTCACAAAAAGCTAATACTAAAACCATTACCCATGTGGTTTTGTGCATCCTTCCGTGATGTGTTAATTAAACATAAGGCACAATACAATTTATACATTACTAGAGTTTACATTGTCCGCCGTCGTCAACGAGTCGCGAAGCTGAAGTGGCAATGTGCGGGGAACATAGCTTCGAGAACCGATGGACGCTGGTGTCCCAAGGTTCAAGGGGAATGAAGACCCCGCACCGATAGATGCAGCGTTGGACGACCTCCAACGAGGTGGACAGACTACATCAAACTAGTCGCTGAGCACAAGCGGACCACGACCACGGAATCTGGAACTCTGTAGAAAAGACCTATGTCCAACACTATGCGTCAATCTGATCAAGTGATGATGATGATGATGATGAGACTACAGATATACCAGATGGATGAAGAACTTTAAACTGTTCATCAATGAACAAATCCGTTTGAACATAACTTCGTATACTTAGATCTTGTACACAGTGCAGGTAACTGGAAAACAAATGATATTGGACGCGCTATGTCATAAAGAGGTAACTGACAACTTTCTTATTTTAAGATAGTATAAATCGCTTTCCTATTTATTGCGATGAATTTAAATTGGCCAATGTCGAGAACTGATACTATCTTCCTTTCCTAGTTAATACAGTTATTTGTCACGATATCAGTAATTGTAATATCAACATACTGTACTAGCCCACTTATTTAAAACCACGATACGACATAATTTAAGCCCGTACCAGTGTTCAAACATGCGCTTCAAAAAGTCGCACTAAATCTAATGATGACAGAAGATAGAATCACACTGCACCTATCATAGTAATAGGTAAATATGTATGCCAACACAACTTAAAACTTGTTTTATCACTTTACATTCGCACAAGGTGAATTGGCAACGATTTATAAAACCGCTCTTTAACCGATTGCGTGCTCGTATACAATGAGTTAATTAAACTAAGAGCCTACGTTTATAAGTGCCCGGAGGCGGGCACGGGCATGGAGGACACAAACCCGTTGTAAAATGTCACAACTGTCTTTCCTACTCATTTTGTTGTAGGTAGGTAAGTTGATCGATGTCGGGAACAATAACCGTTTTTTTACTACTTGATACGGTCTCTATGTCGAGGTTTGTAACCAGACTGTGCGGTTTGGGTGCCAGAACAGAACTTCAAACTTCGAATACGCAGTTTCTAAGTCTGATAAGAGAACTGTAGATAAGTAAATAGTGAAATGGAATTTGCGTTTTAAAAGATACACTACTACACAATCACGTAAGCAAAAGTAACCACTATCTATATATTTTAAATATCTATAAATGTTTGTTTGTTACAAAACATATTTAAACTATACCTACTATTTGTGATGTTTATTATACACTAAAGGTAGAGTAATTTATTATCACCCAAAATTATCCATCCGTAATTTGGTAAAACAAATTGAAACTTTATCCATAGATTAGAAATATCTATGAATTATTTATTTTGGGTGTGTAATATATTTTTTCCAATAAGTGCATCCAATGTAAATGAAGAAAATTTTACAATCAATACTAATGAGACTTCAAGTTTATATTATAAAGTATATACTAAAAGTAACATACAAATTAATACTAAAGTAAAGCCAGCATGAATTTTGTCTATATCTTATCTTGTCTTTATATCTTGTATATTATGTGTGTAATGCAAACAAACTTTGATGTTGCTTGTGTGAGCAAGAAAGGATGTTTAATGTATGTCCTTTTTTCTCTTGCATACAATACTGTCAAAGTGTGTTTATATTCTTTTTTTTTGTTTCCCTGACTTTGCTTTATGTATTATTATTCTATTTTTTTTAAATTACACTATTTAGTATATTCATGTCAAAACTTATAGATGTCAGAATATACTGGAACATAGCAACTCTTATCTTGCTGCACAAACATTATATACTACTCTTGGCACAGCAAAAATTATTTAGAATGGAGAATGTTATGGTACAATAATTATTGCTTCATCATATAAGCCAGTTGTGTGCTGTAGTTTTGCACTAATGAATAAAAAAATAAGCAGCAATTATCAGGCTAAATTTAAGACATACATAATATTAAGTGAATATAAAGGCCACAAAACATAGTGTTGAGATTAATGCACTCAGGATACATACTCTTGATCATAAATCACTCAGCCTGTCCCACTGCTATGGATAGGCCTCCTTTTTATAGCAAAGGGATTGAGATATTTAATCCACCACAGTGCTCCAACACACATAATATTTTAACATAATTAAAATTACATTATTCTCTAATCAAGTATTGTAAATCATAATAATCTTTCCCATAATACATTTCTGTGGGGTTATTGCTATATTTTAACATTTAATATTGTTCTAAAGAGCAAAAGCATGACACACACTAGATAACATATAATGTCAATATCCAAATTTGATAACATACTTTGTCTTGCTCACTGTAACCTTTATATACAGCTGTATAAATTCTACCACACAAATGCCTCAGAAATTACAACAACTGTTAGTTTTGCGGGCAGTTTTATAAAATGCCTTACTGTGTGTTGAGAGACTATCAGTCTTGGCAACTAAGTCATCTAATTGCTCGCCCCTATCTAATACAGCTTTAATTGTATTGTGTAATATAATCTTTGTCTCGTCTAAATCATCTTGTATTTTTGTCAAGGCATCTGCTTCACGAGGATTTTGAAATTTAGCTAAATATTCTGGTAAAATAGGAAATTCTACACTAGTCTCATCAGATGTTGCCCAACTAGTTGCGGGAACTTTTGCAGAGAACTCATCCAAAACTTTGGTGATTAAAGTGTGTGCAACTCTGTTAGGATATTCATGATCTGAAATGAGTACTCCTGCCAAGTTGTCCGCTCTAACATATACCTGAAGCATGTACTCTCCCTCTTTAACAGATTGCCTGGAAGCTGGCTGCGTCCGTTCAACGATAGTTTTGCTGACGAATGTCATAAATTCCTGCACAGATCCTTTCTGGAAGAAACTGAAGCTTTGCAAGTTATATGCTGCTTTTAAAACTGTAGCACTGTTGACTCCTTTATAAAGCACTGCCAAGGCATATACTCTTACCATCGTGATATAATTGAATGCACACCTAAAACATAAAAATATTATAAACATTTTTGTTGTAATGGTTCAGCAACCGAAGTAAGGCTATGTTAAACAATTGAGCAACCTTAATAATTCGTCAATGTAGTTCAAGTATTAATTTTTGTTTACACTTTCTTTAATTCACAAAATAGAGAAAGTAATCAGAAATTATTTTGCTAAACTTCGTTCTGGAATCTGGTAAGCGTATGACGTGACGTACAGACGTATAAATGGGTCTACCGTCTGACATTGATAGTCATTTCTCCTAGTGATCCACAGACATTGACTAGACACAGACTTTTATACTATAGTGGGTACATGATATTGACATCAATGTCATTCTCTTATATAGTCTTGTCATATGTATAATTTTAGTGAATTTTGCGGCATTTCCTGTTTTATTTCACCACAGATCAATACTGGGGAGTAGAGTGAAGGCCCTTAACTATACAATAATTATGTGATTTTGAGAAAGAGGTGAACCGCCGAATTCAACTCGGATGGGCAGCGTTCGGAAAACTTCGAGACATCTTTTCGTCCAAAATCCCTCAGTGCCTGAAGACCAAAGTCTTCGAACAGTGCGTGTTGCCAGTGATGACTTACGGATCCGAAACGTGGTCGCTTACTATGGGCCTCATAAGAAAGCTCAGAATCACTCAGCGGGTGATGGAAATGGATAGAGCAATGTTGGGAGTATCTCTACGTGATCAAATCAGAAATAAGGAGATCCGTAGAAGAACCAGAGTTACTGACATAGCTCAGCGAGTTGCTAAGCTGAAGTGGAAATGGGCGGGGCACATAGCTCGGAGAACCGATGGACCTTGGGGTTCCAAGGTGTTGGAATGGTGACCCCGCACAGGTAAACGCAGTGTTGGTCGGCCCCTAACAAGGTGGACAGACGACATCAAACGAGTCGCTGGGAGCCGCTGGAAGCAAGCGGCCCAGGACCGTGGATTTTGGAACTCTACAAAAGACATATGTCCAGCTGTGGACTTCAATCGGTTGAAGTGATGATGATGATGATGAATTGATAGTTTGCATTAAGTTGTGATGCTTTGATGTTCAAGCTTAAAATTCAATGATTTAATTTTTAATATGTGTTACCTACAATAGGTCTACGTAGAAGACGCTTAAAAAGCCTAGAAGCCTGACAAATGAGCGATACACTTAGGTATGACATCTATGTTTGACATTTGACTGTCTGTCACCAGCAGAGTGACAGATCAAGGAAAAATAAAAACATAAAAAGCTCCTCTAAGCCCCGAATGTTTTTCTATTTGAGAAAATCAAAAGTCTGATATTATCTAACAATGTCCGAAAACACAGAGAAACTAGAAAGCTCTTGTGATGCGCGACGAAGAATTTTAAATATAGCCGTATCTACAGTTCTGCTAGAAACTGGCTTTGACTCTGCTGATAAAATGGCTTTGGAAACATTAACAGAAATTATTCAGTGTTGTAAGTATTCGTTCAAATAAGTTTTTAAAACTTTAAACGTCCCTTGTCTAGCACTTGTAAAATACCTGTGTTGCTGTGCATTGGGCGATTTATTATTTATTTGCGAATGCATATGTTTGCAAGGAATTTCGCGCATTTACGTTCAATATTATAGTAACAAACATATTTCGCTGCTATCTAAGCTAATTCACGATGCAACCTTTTTATTCTTCCCAAAACATCAATCAATGTATATAAAATATTTGTTTATTTTATCCTTAATATATTCTTATCACTAACTGTCACTCAATTACTCATTACTGATGACCTCTTCCTAACTCCATTTTCTGACTCTAACCAGGAACATAGCACCAAATTATTTACAAGCTGTTGCAACATATAGAACATTTATTGACTTTTAGAGATTTTCTGGGAACACTACTCATTTTCAGCAGGGCTATGGTATGTAAGAATATTAATATGTAAGGTCTACAAATTATTGCTCGCTGAGGTGCCAGCAAGTGCATGAGAAATCAATTATAAATTTTATACCAGAAAGCAAACATTGTTGTGTTTGCTTTGCATCACACAAACAAGAAGTCAAATCAGTTAATTGTAGGAGTAGATATTTCCCAGAAGGAATTTCTTATTAGATCCTAATAAAAGGGCTCTGGATTTGGTAACCAGAAATTATATGCTGTTTAATGTATATGCATGTTGCAGGCAGTATGATAAATCATTGGTTTTTTTTTTCTATATTATATATGTTATTAAAATCATTAAATCTATCCCAGCCAATCCTCCTGGAAGCTGGGTGGTGGGATTGAGTCTTAAATCCCTCAATTAAGAGAGGCCTGAACAATACTAGAAATAAAACCTCTATAATACTACTACCAGTTTCCTAAACCTGTATCTGGACACAAATTCTGATAAGGACTTTTTTCACATACAAACTCTCATTTAATATTCATTGTACACCCTGCCTGCCTCATTACTTTATTTCTGTTTAGCTTCCACTGACAGTCTTTCATTCCTATAGTTATAAAATTCTAAGGTGCTCTTAAATTCTTACTAATTAACCCAACCTAACCTAATCAAACAACAAATCAACTTTATTTTTAGCATAGAATTATTTTAAAGGGCGGAGAGTTACATAGGCTACTTTTATATGCATATAGCATGTTCAAATGAAACAACTAACTCTTCTGCTTTTATAAATAGATATTAAGCTAGCTGTATTTTATTTTTAGTTTTCACAGAAGTTGGCAATTCAGCGAAGAACTATTGTGAGCTCACAGGAAGAACAGAGCCAGTGCTTGGTGATGTAACAATGGCTCTTATTAATATGGGTATGCATCAATTATTTTAGTCAGTACAGTGCTTAAGTACTCTGTCTGTATATGAATTAGGAAGTGCAAAATAACAATATAGACGTTTATTTAGCCTACTGGTTAGGACTTTGGCTGTTTTAGGGGTCCCAGTTTGATTCCCAGCACTACAAACTCTAACTTTTAGAAGTAGTTTCTTTAAAGCATTTAAATATCACTTATTTTAACTGTGAAGGAAAACATAGGGAAACATGAACCTGGAGTTCTTCATAATGTTCTCAAAGTCTATCTGCAATTGGCCAGTGTGATAGACTACAGCTTAAACCCTTGTCATTATGAGAGGAGACCTGTACCCAGTGGAGAGGCAGGGGGGTTGATAATTATGATGATGATTAATTGTTGAAGCAATATTTTTTGGTGTCTCCTTGCATTAATACATTTTTTTTAAACACAAAATTATGAATAGCTACTAAGAAAGTGTCTGTGGTGCTCCACAGAAAACAATTTTCGTAAAATATCTTCTGTTTATATATTACTAGCTGTAGCCCGCGACTTCATCTGCGTCTGATTTTGTTTTTGATGTGGCATTAAATTTAGTTGTAGTTCTAAATAAATTGAAGTATTCGGTATCGTTAAGCCTTAAATTTAGTGTGTGCTGCTGTCCGCTGAGGAGTTCTGTCCTCTCCACAGTTTCGGACACACTGTATAACCTCTATAGTACAAAAATAACTATTTAAATCGGTTATAATTTATCGGAGTTATGGTGTAAAATCGTCAAACACTTTCATCCCCTCTCCCAAAGGAACCGAGCTTAATGTCGGGATAAGAAGTATGTTATATTATTTCTAACACTTCCAAGAATATGTGTACAAAGTTTCATGAGGATCGGTTAGGTAGTTTTTGCGTTAAAGCGTAACAAACAAACTTACATTGCCATTTATAATATTAGTAGGTTCACATATAAGGTATTTACTTATTATGTGTCAATAATATTACATTCTGAAACTGGGTTCTAGGTATAAGTGTACAAGGTATTGAGCAATATGCAGCCCGCCCAAACAGGCATGTGATACAAGCCCCACAACAGGCTTCTGTGCCCCGCACACCAGCAATGTTATCTGCTGGATCAAAAGCTAAACCACCTCCGCATATACCATTTCATTTGCCACCACTGCCAGACCCACATGCTTATATTCGGACACCTGTAAGTCTTTGTTATAGCATAATACATTTTGTGAACATTCATTTATACACTTATCTCAAATTAAAAGTAGAAATAATAATAGTTATTAAAATTCAAATAAAATCCATAAGGGATACTAAAAATTGAGCAAACAAAAAAAATTATATGGCGAGTGCAAATGAGATACTGTAATTTTAAAGATGCAGCAATTGCGAATTGAATTTGTGGGCGATTAGAAATACTGAGAGGGCGAAGTTTTATACCAAGTGAGCGACTATAAAATCTGAAGCGAAAAATTAAGTACTTCATAAGTGTTTCTCACTGTAATCATGCTACATCTTTTATCTAATATGTCTAGTTTATTCTTGACTGAAATTCAAATTGCATTTACGCCAGCAAATCAATTTTTATTAAAATCATTTAAGATAATTGACTCATATAAATCACATTTACTTCTATCCATCCAACTAAACACACATTTTGCATTTCCAGCAATTAAATTTGATGAACTATATGATCACACGACTGGTGATATATTTCTATTCTACTGTAAGCTAATTTATGTTCTTATTTTGTAGACACACAAACAACCAGTGACAGAATATGAAGCCATAAGGGAAAAGGCTGCCAGCCAAAAGAAAGACATTGAAAGGGCATTAACAAAGTTCCTCGCTAAGACTAGTGAAACTCATAATCTTTTTAACACAGATGACAATCAAGTTTATCCATGTAAGCTACGTTTTACGAGTAACTAGTCAACCCAGTAGGTTTTTACTGTTTAAAAGCCGATTTACATAAAACGAGTGAATGCTCAATCTATCACCACTCTATTAAATTCTTTTAGTATAAATAGACGTAGATTTCTGTCGTTATTCTATCCGCGTTTGCAAGATTCTATGTAATATTTTAAGAATGCTCGTTTGCTTCATGTAAACGGCATTAGACTGTACAAACAGTTGTGTAGAGCATTCTTGCTTGTTCTTGTGTACACAAGCAAAAAATCAAATCTTTATTCAGTTTAGGCTATAGTTACAGCACTTATGAACGTCATACATTATTTGTTTTATAAATATAATAATAACACTTATATTAATGAAAAAAAAAACAATGATCAATAATTAATAATTAAAATAAAGTAATACTCGCTCCCCGGAGGTGTTTATTCAAACCGTTCTTATGTCCTAGTAATGAGCATTTGTTCGGTTGATCTTTACATTTGTCCAAGAGCTCTAGTTCTTCTTTCTTATTCTTGAACGTTATTATTTTGGTTTAAACACTGGAGGTAAGCTTTTGTTTCATGGAAGAATGTTCTTTTCGGTGGAGTTGGCACCACCAGAGAACGGGCTGCGTTATCTACTGTGCTACTACTACCATCTACTGAGATCACAAACCATTTCATTATTCTTTTCAATTTTAAACACGTCTCACCATCTCCTTTTTTTTTTTAATAAAGAAATATACAATACACACATCGCCATCTAGCCCCAAAGTAAGCGTAGCTTTAGTTATGGGTATACTGAGATAGCTGATGAATATTTTTTTATGAATATAATACACATAAATACTTATAATATACAGATAAACACCCAGTCACTGAAAAACATTCCGCCTAACTATCCGCTCAAAGTCTTTGAGCGGATAGTTCATAGACAAATGACCCTGTTTCTTACTCGATGTAACCTTTTAAATCCATTAAAATCTGGTTTTCGTTCCGGTCATAGTACGACTACTGCTTTAGTTAAAATTACTGAAGATATCCGTTTCGGGATGGATAATCAATCTGTAACTGTATTAGCATTATTAGATTTCAGTAATGCTTTTAATAATGTTGATCATGATCTACTTTTAACTATTTTATGTTCTCCTTAACATATCTCCTAGTGTCATTGACTGGTTTCATAGTTACTTGCACGGCCGCCGGCAGCGGATACGGATTGAAAATTCATATTCAGAATGGTGTCCAATAAATGCCGGTGTGCCCCAAGGTGGCGTGTTGTCTCCTCTCCTGTTTTCAATTTTCATTAGTTCAATTACTCAGAATTTATCCTATCTCTACCACCTGTATGCAGACGATCTACAGATATATACCCAATCTAAGTTGCAAGATCTACCCCTAGCGATTGAACAAGTAAATAAGGACTTAGAAGCTGTTGTACAATGGAGTAGATCTTATGGACTCAGGGTAAATCCGTCTAAAACAAAAATAATTATAATAGGCAGTCAGAATTTAATTTCACGGATAGATTGGACTACCCTACCTTCTGTTGTTTTTGATGGAGTCCAATTACAATTTAGTGACACAGTCAAGAATCTTGGGGTTGTTTTTGACAGATTTCTTTCTTGGGTTCCCCAGATTAGTGAGGTGAGCAGGAAGATGTTTGCAGCTGTAGGTTCTCTTCGGCGATTAAGTAATTTCCTTCCCATACCAACTAAAATTGCGCTAGCTCAATCTCTCCTCTTTCCAATTCTTGATTACGCTGATACTTGCTATCTTGATTTAACTATGGAGCAATTTAATAAACTCGAGCGCATTCAAAATCTTTGCATACGGTTCATATTTGGCCTTCGTAAATATGACCACATTTCAGAATTTCGCGACAAACTCGAGTGGCTTCAAATTCGCCTTCGCAGGAATATTCATATTCTTTCTCTCTTATACTGTGTTCTGTTCAATCCAGCTACTCCTCCATATCTTAAAGAACGGTTTGAGTTTCTCAGTGATTCTCACTGTCGCTCTCTCCGTTCTGAAGACAATCTTATGCTCAAAATTCCTTCCCATAGTACTTCTTTCTATTCTAAATCCTTTTCAGTTGAAGCTGTTCGGCTATGGAACTCTCTCCCCTTTCAAATTAGGCGCGCGCAGTCACTACCGATTTTTAAGACTCCTTAAAAAACATTTTATGCCACCCTAATTCGTCATTTTTTTTTTTTTTTTGCTTCGGAGTCACTTTTCTTTGTGTTGCTGGCTTGTACTTTGTATGATATAGTAATTGATATATATATTTATTTTTAATTTGTTAACTGCTCTTCTCTTGTGTACAACCTAACCCTTAAGTCTGTGTTTTTTTGTGTTTTCCTTTCCTTGATTGGGTTGCCTGGCAGAGATCGCTTTTTAGCGATAAGGCCGCCCATTGTACCTGTGTTTTATTGTGTTGTTTTTGTTTATAATTTAATTTCTGTTAGGTGTACAATAAAGTGTATTTTCATTTCATTTTCATTTTCATTTCAACATTGATGTTCATCACACAAACATTTTCCAGTTGTGAGAATCGAACCCACGGCGTTGGACTCAGAAAGCAGGGTCGCTTCCCACTGCGCCACTCGGCCGTCAAAGTTTATCTTCTTTTAGTGTTATTATTAGTACCTACAGTCATTTAATTTTTTTTTCAGTAATAGCATGCAAGCCCACTTTTCCACCTTACTTGGCATGTCTTCTACCCACCGACCAAGTTTTTGATTTTGATGAGCTTGAGTATCACTTTCAAGTGGCTAACAGAACTGAAGATTTACCAGCTGATAAGAAAGGTATATTTTTGCGCATTGTGATAACACAATTACTACACAATATCTAATAGTAGTAAAGCTTTCTGTGACAGAGCTTGTCAAAGGGATTGGTTGCTGGTGTGATAAAAGTTATGTTATATATAGTTATGTTATATAATTATATGTTATAAACACCTACCTCGGCACGTTGCAGGACGTGTTCCTACTATGCCGTACAAAGTGTTGCTCTGTTTATAGGCGGTGGTTTTCTAGTTACCTAGTTACCTATTAAAAACTCAAGACCTCGTGATCTGTAGTTAAACATGCCTTAATTTAGGCTCATGCGTTGAGAAGTTCATGCATATATGAATGAACTAAATATACGTGAGGCAAAATCGCTTGAAACATTCAAAAACGCGGTGAAAGCATATCTTGCACAATAATTACCACATTTATTATACCTTGATTATGTTTATTTTTAATATCTATATGTTCATAAGTATTTATGTATGATTGAGTATATATTAGTTTATTATTTTATATTTATTTATTATATTTTTCTTATTTGTGCAGTTTTTTTTATGTATTTGTATTTAGCTATTTGAATGTACGTTTATAATAATTTTACAGCATCTGTCCGCTCTCGCTCATCTTGTCCTAATCCAAAGGTTGCCTGGCAGAGATCGCTACTAAGCAATAAGGCCGCCTTTTGTGTTCTACTTCTGTCTTTGTATTTCTATTGTTTTTTTATTTTCCTAACTTCATTGTGGTGTACAAATAAAGAGTTAAATAATAATAATAAATGCCAGTTCATAAAATAAGTACATTATAATATATAATAGACGACGGATCTGAAGGCAGATTCTAGTTTATCCGAGAAGAAGCTAGCAAGAAATTCAGCAGTTGCTCTCGATTAAGCCGAAATGTGTTATACTCGTTAAAGACGGCTCGGCTCTGAAACCCTCCCTCCTATGCCCAGTACTCAAATATTCATTGAAATTTGAAATTAACAGACAATTTCATAAATTTCAGATCAATCAGATAATGAAGGTGACAATGGAGGTGACAATGAAAATAGCTCCCAACCTGAAATTATGGACATTCCTGGTGCGTCAAGCCCTGAAAGGATGAAAAGTGGAGGATGAACTTAGTTTCTAAGCCAATATTATGATTTTAATAAATATTTATGTTTTTAAAATAAATAAAGTGTTGAAGTTATTTCCACTATGTTAGGACCCCAAAACAAGAAATGAAAACACTCAGTAGCCCTGTTTTTATTCCATGACAAGTGAACCGTTACCGAAATTCCTCACAGATTGACTTCGTCCTGTGTGATGCTTTCATGCGTAAAGATTTCAGAGATTGCAAGGTTATAACGCGGAAACCTTACCTTTGACCAAAAGAAAACCGGTTTTAAGAAATGGCAAAATACAAAATCAGAACTTGATAAAACCGAGATTGCAAAACGATCAGCAAAACAAACGGTTGCCATTGCTAAAGCGTCAGCAAATAAGTAGCTGATATCTAGACTGCAGAGTGCTGAAACTAAAGAGAAAATTTTTAAAATAGCGAAACACTATAATAAGAAAACTCAAGTTTTTAAGCATAATAAATGAATTAATGATATTTCAGGAAAGTTATTAACTACAGACAAAGAAAGCAATAATAGATGGCAGGAATACTAGAAACTTTTGAATGAAGAGTTTTCTCATCAACAAACGATACTCCTCTCATTTATATCTGGTCCTTTGGAGGTAATTTCACCTTCTAAAGTCAAATCCGCTATTAAAGCAATGAAAAATAGCAAAGCCGCAGGCCTAGACGAGATACCAGCAGAGCTTTGGAAAAAACAGGAGATCGGTGCGAAATGGCTAACAGACTTGTTCAGACTTGATCTTTATTGATAATAGTTTAAGGAAATATGTCAGATATGTGGAGACTGAGCAACATGATACTATTTTATAAGAATAAAGGAAGTATAGCTGAGGGTGGGAATTATATAGCGATCAAATTAACGTCATATACCCTTAAAATCTGGAAGTAAGTCATGATCAAGAGACTTAATTTGCTCACAAAAATTGAACCTAACTAGTGTGGCTTTTCTGCAGGGGTTGGTACTACGAATTCAAAATACACAAGGATACTGATTGACAATTATTAAACCCTTAAAAATAATCTACATATGGTCTTTATTGATCTCGAAAAGGCCTTGGACGAAATAGCGCGTCGACTCATATGGCAAGGTCTCAGGGCCCAACTAGCAACGGAAAAGTACATCAGTATCGTACAGGACATGTACAGCAATGTGACCAGCCAGTATTAAATGGCGGACAAGTATCAGGAGAGCCGACCCCAAATAGAGAAAGCGCCAGGAGAATGACAATGACAGGTTAACCGTAGACTGCAATGTCACCTGGTAAGTGATGCAGTCATAGATTGCAACAGGCTAACCTGTTAGGGGAGTTGGAGCTATATTAAACTTATACTCCTCAACGGTTTCTACACGACATATCTCATAGTCCTAAAAGGGTAAAGCTTTAGCTTCGGGGTGACCAGCACGCGCCTCGTAACTTTTCAGAGCTATGTGCGTTTTAAGCTATTAAATATTATTACTTGCGTTAGGAAAACCATCATGACGATTCCTACATATCTAAGAAATTTCCACAATATTCTCAAACGCGTGTGAAGTCTACCAATCCATACTTGGCCAGCGTGGTGGCCTTAACCCTTCTTGTTCTGAGAGGAAACCTGTGTCCTGTAGTAAGGTAATAATGGGTTAATGATGAAGATATTTTACTCTTATCTTTAATTCTCACGATAATAAAGCAAGTGTTCAAATTCTTAATAAGAGTGGATTATGATTATAACCTAACAGAATTAGGAATTTGGAATAAAATAAAAAAGAGTTTAATAATGTTACTTTATTATATTATACTTAGAAAAAATCACTTCAAAGCAGCAGAATTGATAACGGGCAGTGCTTTGATCCCATCTCGGTTCACAACGGTCACTTGGAAGTTCGGCAGGCTCACAAACAGACGCCTGTGCACCTCTTGTACACACTTTTTGAGAATCTCATACGCTTCCTCTTCAGTAGCATCTGTAAGCACAAAAAATACTATTATTGATGTGAAAAATGCACACCTTGGATGTAAAAGCCTCTGTACTTATTTTTATTCAGTATAGTATTATTCTAAATTCTACCTAGTATGAACTTTCAATTATGAAAATCAAGCTTAATTTACCATACGCAGCAAAAAGCAGTAGTATCTGTATGGTATAATTTATAATTTCTTGAAATTTTACACTCCACACCAAACAGATCTTCGGCAATGCACTACACCCCACATGCCTCCACACATGTTGCACTCCAAAACCAGAGCATCCTTAGATATTGACTTTACAATGTATAATTGTTTGCCTTAACAATTATTCATTGCAGTTTTTTTTGTAAACCTTCTAATATTTTGAAATGTATATTTGATATATTTGAGGATGCCAAGTGTAAATACCCCTTCATCTGTGTAGTAACTTCATCAGTCAATGTCATTTATTAATAGTTAATAATTAAGATATTCTTACAGGAACTATAAATAAGGGAAATTCTGAAATAAATTTCTAGTGTAAAGTATGTATGGTGTAACTACTTAATCTTGGTTAAACTTTGCATAGAAGTAGTTTACATCCTTGAGATAGCCATAGGAAACACCTCCTGGGAAAATAAAGGCTTTCCGGAGGATTTCTAAAACCCTATATAAATGCTGCCAAAGTTTCAGGCAACACTCATAAATGGAAACTGACAAGTCTTAGTAACTATGATACGATTTGTTTAATTACTAAGATACCTTTCTTATAATAGCGATCCATGATGCTCATGCTGAGGATACCACCAAAACCGTGGACTGCGAAGGGCACCTTTACACTTGATGCTAAGTAATCCATGAAGTACAGCTCTGGGCCATTTTCTTTATCATAACCAGCCATCATCAGGTTCACAAAGTAAGGAGTCTGAAAAAAACCATTTGCTTTTTATGGATCAGACCAATATTATGGCCTTCATGCATAATATTGTTTCAAAGTAGTCTCCTCCTTGGATTGAAATATTATAGTACTGTTCCTTCTCCTACACATGCAGACGTTAATTTTTTGAAGTGATGATAATAATGGAGATATTTTTATTTTACTACCAACTTTTTCTTTTTTTTTCCCCTATTATTATCCTACAAATTGTTACTATCAATAGAAACATAAACTTACATTACTTCTGAGGTATTCAGCAAGATTCCTCCTTGTAAAATTTGCAGCAGCGGTAGGTCCAAGTTCGTAGCCATTACGCATTTTATATAGTTGGATATTCTTTGCTATATACTCTGCAAATTGTGTAGTGTCACCAGAGTCTCCGATAACACCCATTACCAACTTATCTGATATTTTATAGATCTTTTCCTCATCTGTAATACATTTTAGAAATCAATATACTTCCTCACCTGGTTCTTTGACATAGAATATTAATTAGTATATGCAGGGCTTGAAGGCTAATGTCTTATTGACTGTTGCTCACACTGGTTGGCAACAGGAACCGCAGAGCTTGGCTGGGAGTAACAGGTTATAAACTTAAGTGAAGAACTACAGTTTATAAACTGTTACTGTCATGCTACATGTTTTAAGCCAAATACACTGACATCAGCAAGCCAAGAGACAAATTCAGCCACCACCAGGCCATAACTATTTCAGATACAGTTTGGGTACATTAATAAGTGGAACCCCTTCTCATTGTGCGAAGAGGCCCATGCCCTGTAGTAGACCAGTAATGGGTTTATATGATGATGATATTGATGAACCAGCGGAAACGATAAAAATGCGCTGTCGTCCGTAAACTACACCACTCGCGGTATTGATATACACCAACCCGTACATAATAAAAAAGAAATTATCCAAAAATATTAAAATAGTTACCGTCTTTCATCACCATAATACTATGGCTATTGGTTTGATCCGCCGCTATCATAACAAAGTCGTTGCACTGTATTCCCAGCAGACATTGCAAATTAATATTCGCCATATTATTATAAGTTAAATCAAGGGTATTCTGCTTTTTACAAAACTTAGCGTCTAGCGATATTAATTTGCCGCAAACAATGACAATACAAACCACAATAACCTAAAAACTTGTCAAATCATTTAATTTGACAAGACTCAGAGTATAAGTTTTTTCAATGAAGCCTGTATGGCACAGAAGTTAGTACAGTTGTACTGGGGTCTGTTAAGTGGGATCGCACAGACAGATGACTCTTTAGCGTATTTGAGTGAGATTACGAATCATGTAATCGAAGGGGAATGTGTGGAAAACTTTGATTGTTTGTTCTTTTGGTATCACATAATGTCAGAAATCTTTTAGCAGCGTAGTGTTTATATCCTCATTACACATAATTACAGGGGCAAGGCTTCTTGGCTCAGCCTGGGGACAAGTGTGATCATTGAGCAACACAACATGACTAAAGTAGTAAAGTCATTTATACATTATAATTATATAATAATGGCTTTCATACTGAAGACATGGCTATATGCCTTACTATGAAATTTAAAATGAATATTTAGGATTAAAGACACGTCTTTACGCCTTACTATGAGATCGAGAATATTGAACACTATAAGCCATGACTATGACATCAAATAAGACATGACTATTATACACTGAATAAAAGGCTGTATGGTCCCTATGGTAATTGGTAATATACCTATGACTTTTCCCTTTGAGAAAGTATGGAGGGTAGAGGTAAGGAGAGTCATCTTATATGGGAGAAAAGTTGAAAAAGTGTCCAGTTGTATGCGCTAAATAACAGTTCAAAAATCCTCCACAATGGCGCTGGTGGATGCACAGAGTATGGTATGAATGTAGCAATCGTAGATGAATTGAAGTATGCCGAGTTAAAAAATTTAATGTCAGTATCGACTAAAGTAGTTAATTATTGAGAATTTCAACAACTTACGTTGTACAAAATATTGTGGTAAATATAACCTTACTTCCTTGTTTATTTTTCAAGCCTACTCTAACAATATTTATATTTGGCGCTTCTTTTAAGAGTTACCTTGATGCAAATGTGGCGCCATTCTAATTTAATATATTTTGACGACACTTTTCATATACACAGATGATCCTCCTTACCTCTACCCTCCATATGAGAAAGAAAAAAAATAGCTGTCAGTGTTATCTTACAGCTGTTTACTTTCTGTACATATTTATAAATCAAAAGAAGTAGAAGTACCTATTTTTTCCAAGTTCTAAAATGTAACGTGATTCCTTAGATATAATGGCAATGAGTTCTAATCACTAAATCATTAGCCTAAAACGTGTTAACCAATTTATGAGTGATCAATACTTATTGATACTTCACCACGATGTTCAAGAAAATAGCTGTAGGTATTTCAGGTGGTGTTGATAGTGCTGTTGCTGCGTTGTTATTAAAAAAAGCAAGTAAGTTATATTAATCAAAAAATTGCACACTAAGCACATCCTATAGTTATATAAAAAAATCAGCTTTCGCAAGTTGTGTGCAAGTTGTCGCAAAACTAGAAACTTTAACAATTAGGTTATAAGGTTGGCATTAAATTTTTGGATAATGTTGCATATTAAAGTGTGTGCCTGGTAGTCATTATCATGCTAAAGTTGTTCAACTTAAATTTTAAATAATAAACTAGAATCATCAATTATTTTCTGCAGTTTCTTTATAAACATACACAAAATATACGCCATTCATGAGGATTTTCCCCCTCAAGAAAAAAGACATCTTATTGAAAAAGTCCTGAATTGGGTAGCAGGTTTCTTATCAATTGTTAAGTTTAAGTTTTCTGTGTGTACTTATCTGAGTTTGTATGCTAATCATAATATTTTTCTTTTAGATTACCAAGTACAAGGAGTATTTATGAGAAACTGGGATAGTAACTATGAAGCTGGATTTTGTACAGATGAAAAAGATTTTGAAGATGCAACTGTTGTTTGCCGTAAGCTTGATATTCCATTACATAGAGTTCACTTCATAAAGGAATATTGGAATGAGGTCTTTTCTGTGGTACTGAGGGAGTATGAAAAAGGGCTGACACCCAACCCTGACATTCTGTGCAATAGATACATAAAATTTGATAGCTTTTTTGAACATTGCAGGAACAATTTAGCAGTTGATGCTATAGCAACTGGTCACTATGCAAACACATCTTTTGGCCCATTTTTAGAGAATTATAATGATAATGAAGGTATTTTTTGAAAAAAATATTTGTGAAATCTGTAGAAATGAATGTTATTATTGCAAGGAACTTTGACAATCTTGACAGCATTAATGTAGTTTTATTCCATTTCAGATGTAAGGCTTCTACAACCTGCGGACAAACACAAAGATCAAACCTTTTTTTTGTCTCAGGTACAACAATTTTCCCTCAGAAAATGTATGTTCCCTATTGCTAATTTATTGAAAAGTGAAGTGAGAACAATTGCTCGAAAAGAAGGTCTTTTGCAAGTTGCCAGTAAAAGAGACAGTACTGGAATTTGTTTTATCGGAAAAAGAAGATTTCAAGATTTTATTGGTGATGTAAGTTATGTTGCAAGACAGTACCCATTAAAAAATAGGAATGATGATTTAGTCATAATACTACAGGGATATTTAGTATTCTTTTATTATTATATTCCATACAAACTATTAGGTGTTGATGTGCGTCCATTGTCAACTATCAATATCATGAGATTGACTACTAGATCACATCATACATATATTGGTTTCACAAATAATAGTATTAATATTAATTTATAATATACTTTTTGTTCTTACAGTTTATTCAAACTAGGGAAGGATTTTTCATTGATATAGATTCAGGACATAAAGTTGGAGAGCACAGTGGTATTCACAAATGGACAGTGGGCCAAAGATGCTGTCTGAGTAATTTTACACAAGCATATTTTATTTTTAAGAAAGACTTGAGTACTAACAATATTTATGTGGTGAGTTCCTAAAATGATGCTTCTTATAAATTTCAAATATGTTATAATAATAAATCATTACAAGTACTTTCCACTTTTAATTATCACATGTGTCATTTATTTTAGGTTCCAGGAACTAAACATCCAGCATTATGGAATGATCTTTGCATAACTGAAACACCCCATTGGATTTGTAAAGAACCTTCTGACTTAACTAACAATGGTGTATTGAATTGTTCATTTAGATTTCAACATACAAAGCCATTGGTACCTTGTAGAGTTTTAAAGAATTACGAGGGTTTAACAATACTACTTGAAACAAATCTAAGGGCACTTACAGAAGGTCAATTTGGTGTACTTTACAATGATAGTGAATGTCTTGGTAGTGCAAAAATAAAGCATGTGTGTCACAATTTAGTGTATTAAATAAGTTATATTTATTTATAATATGTTGTTTAATTTAATTACAGTTTTCTTCATGAATTCTAAAGTGAAGACAAAGGGGATGCTCTAGAAATTTATACCAAGCTCTCATACATTCAATAAATTCAAATACCGCATTATTTACAGTCTGTAACATCACAAGGTAAACAGAAAGTCAACCAATCAATGGCGTTTATTTTATGATATAATTATTATACATAGTTTTGTAAAGTGAAAATATAATAATGAAAAAAATAATTACATATAAAACAAAGTCTCCTTTCGCGTCTGTTTGTCTGGGCGCGAAAAACTTATATGTACCGAATGGATTTTCTCACGGTTTTTACTAATGGACAATGATTCATGAAGAAGGATAATGTATAATTTATTGTTTTTCTGTAAATTGGCCAAAATATAACGATGAAAATTATACCGACATGAAGCTTTACTAAAATTATTGTAATGATACATACAAATTAAGCAATAACCATCATTGCCGACAAAAAGTCCGCGATGCAATATAAATATCCATTATAGTTAAGTCAAAATAACCGCCTTTTTATCAAATTTTTCAGTATCATGAAATTATAGAAATAATTACTTTTATTAATAGACTTTAAATTATTCAAATTGGACTTATACTTCAAAAGTTCCGGGTATAAAAAGCTAAAAGTAGGAAAAATTTGCAGTGTGAGCCGATCAGACCTATGGCAATGAATATCTATGGATCGAAAATCGAAATTTATATCGGTGGTGTTTAATTCTGCTTTTTACGAATACTCTACGTAATACTTACTGCTTCAAATAAAATATTTTGTAATATTCAGCTCATCACATCTTTAAATCCTATTCTACAGTTTTATTCTTCTTCTTCTTTTTGGTTTATTGGTTCTGCGCGCTGAGCGATTGAACCATAGTCAATTGCTTATTCTGTGGTCAAGTGTTGTTCTTATTTATAAATTTTTTTTAAACGAGGAAACTTCTTACATTGAAAAAAAAACTAAGTTTTTTATAAAAAGGAAACGGAATTTCGAAAAGAATTAATAGGATCAGGAAAGGATTAAATAGTATATGGATTTAATAATAATATAATTTAATAATATGGAATACTTAAACTAGCTACTTATTTACAACTTAATATCATACAATAGGATAAATGAGGAAAAAAGTTTATATATACATGGTTCATTAATGGACAAGAGGATGTCAACGGAAGTAGGAAGTGGGATGTTTAACTTAATAAGACCCTGGTAAAATGAATCCCGGTTATATTTTTAGCATGATAAGAATATGTGGTTCAGGTCCCCCACCTCACCACATTCGCACAAATCACTATCCACAATTCCAAATTTCGCCAGTTGCACAGGAGAACAAACGTGGCCCAAACGCATACGCGTCAAGATACATGTCACTCTCCTGCTCAACTTTAAACCCGAGAACCATGGCTTTGACGGAATAGAGTTTTGAATCCTAGCGAAAGATTTACCCTTTGACTGGCTAGAAATCGACCAAGCCATTTTCCAAGATTCCTGAAGGGAATGTTTTGGCAGTGCACATAAATCATAGGCATAGTTACAATAGTCGGCAATATCTCCGCATGATATAGCCTCATTGGCAAGCTGGTCAGCACGTTCATTTCCAGAAATTCCAGTGTGACCTGGTACCCAGGAAAACACCACTGTATAGCCTTTTTCATTACAAGTAAGCAGGAGGTTTCTAATTTTTAAAATAACATGGCTTATCTGGGCAGACTTAAATGGAAATCTAGATAAAGCTTGCAGAGCACTCATAGAGTCGGTAAATATGATAGATTCCTTAAGTTTGGCAAGAAGAATATATTCTACAGATTTTAACAAACCAAAGCATTCTCCAGTAAATACTGATGATTCCGGTGGAAGTTTTATTTTCTGGACAATATTATATTGAACATGAAAAACTCCAACTCCAACCGGGCCATCCGGTGAATGCTTAGAAGCATCACTATACATATAATGAAAATCAGAAAATTTATTTTCTTTTAATATGTTTACATATTGAGGAGCTTCCAACTGGTTTCTTGGAATACCTGGATTAATTCTAACATTCGGAGAGATTATTAATGCATTATATTTAGAATAAAAAGTAGGATAGCAATATGTACTATAGATCGGCGCTTGTATGGAGCAAAACATTCGATAGCTTTTGATAAGACACGGGGCAGATTTATGGGACCAGTACGAACAAGTATCTATAAATTCTAAGAGGAGTTGAAGTTTATCACGTAAAGGATGCTGTGAAAATTGCATAGCTTTAAATAGATACCTATCAGCTAGAAATTGTCGTCTTAAACATAGAGGGGGTTCAACGCACTCTATTTGCATAGCATTGATAGGAGTAGATTTCATAGCACCAAGGATGATCCTTAGCGCTTTTGCCTGCACGCTATCTAATTTCCTAAGAGCAACGGCACTACAGGGCTCTAGAATGAAAGTGGCGTAATCTAATAAGCTACGAATAAGGGCATTATAAATAAGACGCAAGGAAAAAGAATGAGCACCCACCAGACACCGGTTAGACACCTGATCATATTTAAGTTTTTTTCACACTTAGCTACAATATAGTTACAGTGAGGGACTCCAGTAAGTCTGGAGTCTAAAATAACGCCCAAGAATTTCGCTTCAGACTTTACAGGGATAGGATTATCCCTATAAAGGACGTTGAAATCGGGATAGATTCTCCGTCTAGAAAATAGAACAACAGTGCTTTTATTAACAGACAATTCCAGTCCGTGGACATCTAACCAGTAATTTAGCTTTTTAAGAGTTGTAGTTAAACAGTTACTAGAATTTTCAATACACTTATCCGACTTGTATAAGAGTAGATCATCAGCATATTGCAAAATATTTACATCAGAGTTTAATGATTTTTCTAAATCATATGTATAAATATTATACAGTAATGGACTGAGGACGGACCCCTGGGGTAAACCTCTCCATGCCAGCCTTGAAAGTTGAGTACCGTTATATAGGTCTAATTTAATACACCTCTCAGAAAGCATATTGATAATAAATGTAATTAATAATTGTGGTACATGGAGGTCATGAAGTTTTCTATGCATAACTGAGATCAGCACATTATCATACGCTGAGCTGATATCAAGAAAGGCCGCAAGAACCGACTCATTACTCGAGAAAGCTAGCCGAATATCCGAAACCAAAATACTAATATTGTCTGTGGTACTACGGCCTTTTCTGAATCCCAGCTGATTAGCTGTCAAAATATTATTATTTTCAATGAAAAATTCTAACCTGTTTTTAACAAGATGCTCAGCTATTTTAGCAAGAACAGAGGATAGGGCTATTGGGCGAAAAGAAGAAACATTAGAGGCTGGTTTGTTTGGTTTTAATATGGGAATTATAGCTTGGGTTTTCCAAGAAGAAGGAATATTACCAGACAACACAATGGCATTAATAATACTCAAATAGTAGTTCAAGGAAGCGACACTGCTGTTTATTAAGAAAGAGTAAGTAATGCCGTCTTCGCCTGGGGATGAATCTTTTACATAAGATAAAACCCCTTCTAGTTCAGACAAAGAAAAGGGAGCATTGAGGTCTGTATAACTACAAGCTTTAGAGGAAAAAGTACAACACTGGGCATTATTAAAGTCAGGAACTGATGGAGGAGCCAACTTATCCATAAATTGGTCGGCTAGCTCAATAGGTAATGCACCAGATGGAGATTCATAGAAAGCTGATTTAAACCTTCTAATATTTCTCCAAACTACCGATGGACAAATATCAGGACTTATGGACTCGCAAAATCGTTTCCAACCCTCAAATTTCTTCTTTTTGAGGAGCTTACGAGTTGTAGAAACTGTTTGAGAATAATTTTCAAAATTATCCGTAGTCATCATGGAACAATATTTTTTCTCAGCCTCTTTCCGTTGCTTAATGGCAATTGTGCATTCATGATCCCACCAAGGGGGAAATGGAATTTTACCTTGTCTATTACCTTGTTGTGGGAATAAAGTGTTAGCAGCATCAATAAGAATTTTACTAAATGCATCTGCACATATTGTTTCATTACCACCTTTAACCGTAGGAAGGCTAGATATTTTTGAATCAACATAATGTTTAAATGTAGTCCAGTCATCTGGCAGCTTATGTTTTAATTTAGAACTGTATTGTAGGTTAGAAGGAGGGCAAGAGATAGGTAAAGTAAGAACAAGTGGTAAGTGATCACTGCCATAAGAATGATCAAGTACACTCCAGGATATCAGAGAGGCCATACTTGGAGAGCAAAGAGATAGGTCAGGAGCACTAAGGCATTCACCAGGACCAGTACGTCGAGTTGGAGTGCCATTGTTCAAAATACATATATTTTGAAAGTCTAAAATATCTGCCATCAATTCACCATAATAATTAGAACTAGTACTACCCCATGACTGATTTTGACAATTGAAATCCCCAAGTACTAAAAATGGACTAGGTAAAGTAGTAAGTAAATGACTAAACTCATTATATAAGGAATAAGAAGGGTGAGGAATATAAACAGAAATAATACAAATTTTATTTACAATCACAGCAATGGCATTAATGCCATCACTGAGGGGAGGGAGTGAAAAAATTTTATAGGAGAAAGCTTTGGCAATGAGTATGGCCACTCCACCATATCCATCAAGCCTATCATTTCTCACAGTAACAAAACCAGAGATCCTGAAAGAGAACTCTGGTTTTAACCATGTCTCAGAGAGACACATAGCCATAGGCTTATATTTATTTAGCAAGTAAAGAATATCAGTTTTTTTGCTTATGGCACTCCTACAGTTCCACTGAAGGATTTTGTGGTCCATAATTAAAGATTTGGTTTAGAGCTGTCAATAAAGAATTTGCGACGTTGGACGGTGAAGAGATAGTATTAGAAGTGTTATTTAAACTAGAATTAGAGAGTAATTTTATAAGTTCCAAAATTAATTCTGCAATGAATTGTTGTGGGATTGTATTTGATGATCTCTGTTTTAAGACATAACCATCAGGCATCTGAGAATTAGCATTATTGTAATCACTGTCAATCGATTGATGCATGGAACGGTCATATCCTCCAGTTTGTTTTGGAGGTACACGACGTTGAACAAACACAGTTTTTTTATGAGAACTGTTTGGTGCTGATGGTACATATGAATTGAAGTTTGATGAAGGATGATTTTCATTTTCAGATTGTGGAGGAGAGGTAGCAGCTACATCAGCATAAGACTTTGATGTAGAAGGGGGATGGACTTTAGCCGCCTCTGCATATGATATGCAGCTCTAGGCCATTGAAATTTTGATTTTCTGCTGTCTAGAAAATTCTGGACACAACTTACTAGTCGTAAAGTGGCGACCTGTGCAATGAAGACAACAAGCATTATCAGAGACAACGGCACAAGTGTCTGAGGGGTGTTCATCCCCACATTTAAAGCAACGGGGCTTGGATCTGCATTGAATTTTAGTGTGGCCAAATTTGCAACAATTGTAGCACTGGATGGTTGGGAAAATATATAATTCAACAGGGAGTGCTGTATAACACATGTAAACCCTTTTTGGTAAAATTTGACCATCAAACGTCAATACAACCATGTTTGTATTTGAAAATAAAGCTGTACCATCAGTAACATTTTTTCTTTTAATATGTCTTACCTTTATGATTTTACCACATCCTATAGGAACATTGATATTTTCCTGGATATCTTCTTCCGTCCAGTCTTGGGGCACACCTTTCACTATACCCACTTGTGTAACAGTAAAGCTAGGAATGAAAACTTTGTAAGAGAGGCCCACTATCAATGAGCTCTCTGTAAACAAGTTGGCATCCTCATAATTGGAAAAAGCCATGGACAATCTATTTCTGCCTATGCGTTTTAAACTGCCATTAACAATATTATTTATTTTATATTTTTTCAAATCTTTGCCAAACTGTATTGGATGCAAAGTTATTGGATCATTTGGGGATGAGGTGATTCTTTGTATGTGGACAGTGAAAGGGCCGGAATCTGTGCTAACATACTTTCTTAAGTGGTTGTGAGAGACCCGAGGTAGTGGGTTGAGTCATGTTGGCACCAGTATTGACCGGTGGGGCATGGCTTTTAGGAGGTAACATATTTTTGTTCTCATCTTTAATATCATCTAAAACAATTGGAATAATTTTTCCGTCAGAGTCTTCGCACTGACATGCTTGGGCATACAATTTTCCATCCTTACACTTTCGTTTTTTACAGTTGCAATGACGACACCTTTTTCGCGGTTTCGTGCGTTTAAGTTGTGAAGCAGGAACAAAGCCATCTTCAGTGTCCATTGACGAATCATCAATGACTATGTTATATCCTACAGGAGGACCAGGGCCAGGCCCCGGACCTCCGGGGTCGTCCGGGGGATCGACCCCCATATAAAGAAAAAAAACTTACCAACTCTCAATAATTAATACATACACTAATAATAACACAAAATAATAAAATAAATATCTAGAAACAATTTACTAAATACTCTTAAACACTAAATTCCTTATCTGATCCACTTTTTTCAATAATTAAAAATTAAAATCTAAAAACCACGTCCGCCAAATTCGTAGTTTCCCGCGCTTTTCTACAGTTTTATTCAGATAGAAGGAAAGTATTCGTTAAGGGTATGGAGGGTAGAGGTAAGGAGAGTCATCTGTGTATATGAAAAAGTGTCGTCAAAATGTATTAAATTAGGATGGCGCCACATTTGCATCAAGTAACTTAACTCTTAAAAGAAGCGCCAAATATAAATATTGTTAGAGTAGGCTTGAAAAATAAACAAGGAAGTAAGGTTATATTTACCACAATATTTTGTACAACGTAAGTTGTTGAAATTCTCAATAATTAACTACTGTAGTCGATAATGACATTAAATTTTTTAACTCGGCATACTTCAATTGAGTAGTCCACTTGCAAACCACGTTATGTTAAAAAAAAAACATTTTTTATCCAATGGCGCCAATCGGTTAAGGATTTAAAATATTAACGTCAGCATTTAATATACTGTGTTAAAACTCGCTATGATAAGAATAAAATGGGATTGAAATCTCAATACTTTTGCAAAAGTCGTTATGTTGATCGGCAGTCCACTTTCAAAAATCGCTAAGTTTGTATTAACTTGCAAACGACGCTAAGTTGCGTGGTGACTTTTGCAAAAGCCGCCATCTTGAGTGCCAGTACGCATAATACTGTCGAAGTGCATGCACGCGTTGCTTTCTTCAGATACTGCAGGCTTTTAAAAACGAGGTATTTTCTATTAAAATTATCATGGAGTATCAAGAACAAGAAGTTGTTTTGGCACCAAACAGAAGAGGACGTAAAAAGATAGCTGATAAATCTACATGGAAGAGAGAACTTGAGAAGTCGAAACGGTAAGATTATTATTTTATGGTTACCTTTTGTAAATAGGATAGATACCTGGTTATTTGCTGGGGATTTTTTTGCTCTATTGTTATTTATTAATGTGCCTATCTGTTTTGTTTTAGACATATGCCTAAGGGACTGCCAGTTATACCACAATGTGTACATGGAAATTCAAAACAGGGATACAAGTGTAACGACTTAACGGTTCAAGACTACAGTAAATTTCATCGGAATTTTTATTCAACTTCAGTTAAAGTCACCCAAGATACTTTTTTATTAAAATACTGTACAGCGCAAACTCCTAAAAAAGAAGGAAAGAGAAAATCCCAGACTATATGCTATTTTATACCAAAGCACGAAAATTTGGCTGGAAGACGCCGCGTCAAATTAATTAAGGTGTGTCAAAAAGCAATGACCACAATTCTGGGAATCTCTAGGGACAGAATTCAAAGAATTTGTAAACAGCATTTAATCACGATGGCAATGCCGAAAGAAAGAAGAGGAGGTAATAGAAAGTCCAATCTGTATTCTGATCGCACAGAATCCGTAAAATCGTTTATAAAGGGACTTGAAGCTTTGGAATCACATTATGTTAGAGGAAGATCTACTGTGCAATATCTGAGCAGCGATCTAAGTATAAAAAAATTGCATAAACTTTACAACGATGACGCTCAGAATGTGTCAGTGAGATATGAATTTTTCCGACGTATCTTTAACAAGTACTTTAATTTGAGTTTTAAGTCTCCCGCTACAGATGCATGTTCTAAATGCATTCAATTAAAAGAAGTTATTAAAAGAGAACGCGACACAGCAAAAAAACAGCTGCAAATAGCTCAGCTTCGTATTCACAAGCTAAAGGCCAAATGCTTTTACACTAGCCTCAAAACACAAGGCGACAACGAAATAATTTTCTCTTTTGACTGTCAAAAGAATTTGGTTTTACCAAAAGTACCAGACCAGAGTGCCTACTTTAGCCGACAATTGTATACGTATAACTTAACAGTATGTCAAGGGCCATCTCGTGGGGCTCAAAACTGTTTAAACACATTTATTTACACGTGGTTGGAAACTGAGGCAAAGAAAGGATCTAATCAGATTGCTTCGGCGGTATTTCATCGGCTAATGAATACCAATTTTGAAGACACTGTTAGTCATATTAAATTATTTTGCGACGGTTGTGGGGGGCAAAATAAAAACTCAATCGTTTTGGGAATGTTGGCATATTGGCTAAAAACAAAAGCTCCACGTCACATCAAGAAACTTACGCTGATATTCCCTGTAGTGGGGCATTCATTTTTGCCCCCCGACCGTGTATTTGGAAATATCGAAAGAGAAATACGTCCTTTAGAAGTCATTGTGGAACCCCAGACATATTTTGATATTTTTAAAAAGTATGGTACGGTTCTCAGACTAGGCAGCGACTTCCATTTTTATGATTGGAAATCAAGCGTTAAAAACGTACTTAAGTTACCTGGATCTTGGCACTTTCAATTTAATGCCTCTAAAAGATTCTTTTTAAGAAAGGATAAAAATAATAGAATTGCCATTAAAGGGGAACCTAATTATGTATCTGAGGTAATAAATTATGGCAACGTTTGCAAAAGAGGCAAATCATTCGAAAATATTGTGCCCGTTATGATGAATGTTGGAGTTCCAGTAAAACCAGTAAAGTTAAATGATGTGCGAAATCTTTTGAAAAAACATTTCGGTGAAGATTGGGCTTCTTACGATTATTTACAATATTACAATTTTCTTCAAGAAGAACCAAATGAGACTGTTATAGAAGAGACTGATAATGAAGAAACCATAATACACGAAGAAATAGACTTAAGAGTGTAATAATAGATAAAAATTGTAATTTCTTAAGAGTAGAGGAAAATAGAAGCTTATATTTGATTATTTCAAAACTGCCTATGTTGATTGCATACAACTGCAAAACTATCTATGTTAAAAAATCTTTTGCAAAACTAGCTATGTTTAATTTTAAAATGCAAATTAAATGATTATTATGAAAGAGTGATTTTATTTGCTAACATAATTTAATTCGATGTGCTACTAAGTTCATGTAATACACAAAAAAATGCATCTTAATATCGTAATTTTAAGTCTAAACATTTTAATTAGTTTTCTCAATTAATTGCTGCATAAACTTAACGGGGTTTGAAAGTGGACTACTCAATTCATCTACGATTGCTACATTCATACCATACCCTGTGCATCCACCAGCGCCATTGTGGAGGATTTTTGAACTGTTATTTAGCGCAGTGTCAGGACACTTTTTCAACTTTTCTCCCATATAAGATGACTCTCCTTACCTCTACCCTCCATAGTTGAGGGATAGCTCAAGCTGGTCAGTAATATTTGTTTTGATTTTTTTTTTAACACAGATGACGTCAAACGCGTATAACCGCTTTTCGACTTTCGTTGGGAGTTAACCACAGATTAAAAATACAAATATTTTTTAAATCTGGTTCAATCAATTTTGTTTGTTGATTTAAAATTATAAATAATTATTATTTATTATACCCAAAAAAACACACCAAAACTGACGGTTCAGGAGGTATTTGCAAAATACCCGAAATTAACGTTGACAAAGTCGCGCGCAAAAGCTAGTTAAAAATATTTTATTGGTATAAACTGTTACTGCAACTTTAACATTGCAATCAATAAGATCGATAACGTGTGTGTGGGGAACTTAAAACAACTGACTTAAAGTTTTTTTATAGTAGAATCTCATAACATCAGGCAATCCATTATATTGACTGACGCCTTAAGCTATGTTCAAGCGCTTCAGGCAAAATCTTTTCGAAGCAAAGCTCTTATCTCCATCATCTTTCAGATTAGGGAAGTCCTATGCTCTTGCCAGCAAAAAGACCTGTCTGTCTTTGGCGTGGATACCAGGTCACATGGGTATAAAAGGTAATGAAACTGTTGTTGATGTGTGTACGAAACTTGCCATTGGGATGGGTATAGTCCATTTTAAAAACTTCCCCCAGGATCTACGTTTTCTCGCAAATACTCACCTTCGGGATTCGAATGCGGATTGAATCGAAGACTAAAAGGCAAATTCTATTTCTCAGTTTAACCAGATATACGAGTACCACGCAAAGCGTGGTTCTTTATGTTCCGTTATATCAATCATTGGGTGTCGTCCACAATATGCCTGCACTCCAGTACATCTCAGTAAATTGAGAACAAGGGATCACTCCATGTGTGAACGCGGTCTTGGCGAAGGATCGGTCGCTCATATGTTGTTTTCCTGCCCGAAACTCCTTCATAAGCTTTACGACGTCCTTCATCCTACTATTGTAATCTATTAAATGTCCAAAGTTGTCTATTGCTGGTTTTTAGTCGCTATGCAAAATTTGTTTGTAAATATATTCAATCCAACAAAATCGAAAATTAAGCTCTAAATATCTTATTATGATTAATAATAAAAAAAATCTTTGAGTTATAACACTATTCAAAGATCAAGTGTGGTCTTACTAACTGCTAACTACTGGATTTATAAAAAAACATTGTGCTATATTTATATAATGTTTATTTTTTGACAATCTCTCTTGTGTTGAGTTTCTTGCCGGCTTCTTCTCGGTAGAATCTGCCTTCCGAACCGGTGGTAGAGTCACTACACACGGACAGACTTGACGTTTCAAAAGTGCTTGTATTAGGCCTACTTGAAATAAATGAATTTTGAATTTTTGAATTTTTTTTGAATTTTGTGGTTTTTCCAAGTATACGTGACATTGGCGAAATACAACGTGCTGATTTGTTATACCTAAAAGCCAAAAAAAAGAAGAAGAAGAAGATACTAGCGGAACCCAGCGCCATCTGTCGGGCTAATTTGTGAATCTAAACCATCCAGGGCGACACTCCAACGTATACTAAAAAAATCATTAAAATCGGTCCAGCCGTCTAGGAAGAGTTCAGTGACATACACACGCACACAAGAAATATATATATAAGACTAGCTGTTGCCCGCGACTTCGTCTGCGTTTGTTTTTTGATGTGGCATTAAATTGCTGCTGTCCGCTGAAGAGTTCTGTCGTCTATCTCCAACTACAGTTTGGGCACACAATTAAACACATATACCTGTATAGTACAAAAATAATTATTTAAATCGGTTCTAATTTGTCGGAGTTATGATGTTAAATCGTCAAACACTCATCCCCTCTCCCAAAGGAACCGAGCTTAATGACGGGATAAAAAGTATCCTATATTACTTCTAACACTTCCAAGAATCTATATATATCATATTTACATTCTCCGTGGAAAAATACATGGTCATACCAGTTTTTATGACAATCGGTTGAACGGGGCGGAAGTCGATACTTGACAGCGCCGCCTGGTGGGGAGTTACATCAATGGGCATAGCATATAAACCTTCTCCGTGAAAAAATACATAAGCATACCAATTTTCATAATGATCGGTCAAATAGTTTCTGAGTTTATCGATGACATATATACAAACATCCTCTTTTATATATATAGATATATATTATACTGAAAATGAACTAACATCTGCGCGACCAAGGAGAATTGCTCGACGCAGCGTAGTTCAACCGTGTATCCTAGTCCCGGTCTATGGCTACCCTCCATATCCCGGTCTTAAAAAAAGTATTGTGATCTGTGGTATAGTCACAACTTTCAACTGACAGTTTTGCGAAAATCGTGCTTCTGTCAATAATTTTAATAAAATAATCACATCAATCTTGTGAATTTCAGATGAAGTAAAAACAAAAGATCGCTCAGTAACTAGAACATTCGCTTCACTCTACTTCAACTAGTTTTTATGTGTCAAGTAAGCAAGGGTTGAAGAGTATACAAACTGTTGTGGAAACGCAGTGAATATATGTTGTGCATTACTAACTACTGTTTTCCACCTATAGGGTGAAGATCCGAAAGATGTCAGTACCGCCCTTGGATTTCAGTGTCCCGCCGCCTCATTTCGGAGTCGCTCCGCCGAGCCATACTGGTATTCCGGTCTTGAACTCTACGCCTGCACATATGTATATCCATCCACCGCCATTTTTGCCGCCAGTCCATCCTGTGGACGTACCGCCGCCAACCTACGTGAATATATCCGCGCCAGTTAATATTCCTCCGCCCACGCCGGCCTTCCCACCTCCTGTTTTATATCCTCCCCCAAGTATACCAACAAATTATACCTATCGACAAACTAATCAATATACATTAAGAACGTCTTCAACGTCGTCAGTATCTGGCAGCAGCTATGCAATGCCAAAAACTGTCCCTAGTGCACCAGATTTTAATTATTATAACAAAGACATCAAAAGTGTCAGGGATTATGCATTTAATCAATATGGTAAAAGTTGTATTAGAAGTTCAAGGGAGTCTTCATCATCAAGCTCTAGGTACTCTGTGAGTCGTGAAAGGGATAGGGCTCAATATGAGAGGGACAGCAGATATGATAGAGATAGGATGCAACCACCCAGATCAAGTCGAAGCCCAAGTAGTAGTAGCATTAGATACAGCCGGAGCCCATCTAGATACCACAGAGATAAAGAGGAGCAATACCGCAGAGAGAAATATGCTGAAAAGAGATATGAGTATGAGTGCAGAAAACGGGACTATGAAAGACTTAGGAGTCCATCAAGTAATAGAGATCATAGGAGTAAAAGTCGCAGCTATGACAGTCACGATGATAGGGCAAGATTCAAATCACCAGACAGACATAGATATCACTCACGTCATAGGGAAGTGTCATCATCTCATTCACAAAGTCGTTCAAGGGAGCTATCACCAAGAGCTTCCAGAGATTCAATGCCACCAAAAAGTGTCAGTGATCGGGAAAAAATATTAAGTGATTTTAGGTAAGAATTTACACCCGATTTTATTAATAACCCACAGCATTAATATTATAATTAACAATTTTAATTGAAATAATTTCTGTTACTCTTCATCAATAAAATTGTACACACCAATATTCTTGAAATTGGATTGGTAGTTTTGAGTTCAGCATATTCAAACATAATATAAGCTCTTCAAATGATTGGTAAAGATAAATGTTATGTTATTGATTCAAATTCAAATACAAATCTTTATTTGTGTGATTGCAGGTTAACAAATTTGATCTTAAATAAAACATAACATGTTCCGTGCTACAATCTGCCATTCTATGGCATGCCAATTATAATAACACCTTTATTATAAAATGAAAAATAAGTATCAAAACTGTGAAATTAAATAACAATGTCAAATTAAAATTAAAATTAATTTGAACCAAAATATAAACCTAGAAACACAATAATCTATACCTTAAATTTTAGATATTTTGTCTACTGAATAATATTATTATATGATTTTAATTTGTAATTAAAGTCCATACTTTTTGAGGGGGGTATTACTATCAGTTTACGCACACTGAGTGATTCTCCATCTTAAAATGTCACTTTTTTTATTCTTTATTGCTTTTATAAGTGAATATAAATAGACAAATGTTGAGAAAAAACACTATTTTTTACACATGATATTTATAAATCTCTTTTTATTATTTAAACTAATTAAAAAATAGTTTACAAAAGTTCTGTCTTGGACGTCCGTGTGTCAGTATGTGCGGATCCCGTATCTAGTAGTCACAATAACGAGTGAAATACTTCACGTATCAAGTTGGTTTTTTTTATAGGCTTTAGTATTTTGAGGAATAGAAGCCTATTACTTTTCACGGTATAATTAGATGTAGTTTAATTATTATTTACATATAATCTCAATTTTATTGTAATGAATGAGATTTTGAGGAGTGCACTTTTATAACTATTTTAAAAATAGACAATTAAATCCATAATCAATCCTTAATATACATGCAGGGTAAGGGTAAAATATGAAGTCTTAAAGATTGGTTGCCATTATCCAAAAAATGTGCCCTGACACATTTCTTTTAAGCTCAAAAAAATTTACATGGGATACTACTAAAAATGGGATTTTCCACTTTGTAGGAAGAACTACTGCAGAACTTCAGAGGACTTTATAAAAAAGATAGAGCAATGGTCAAAGGAGCACAATTCTGATGAAGAGGAAGTAAGATGCATTCATTTATAAAATTTAAACATTTTTCTGTTTAGATTTCTTTTATGCTTCCACGATAATTAAATGATTGTGTGATTAAAAAGTTGAATGAAGTGAGTCAAGTTAGTTATGCTTACTTGTTCATAAAAATATTCATCAGTCATCTTAGTACCCATAATACAAGCTACACTTACTTTGGGGATAAATGGCAATGTGTGTAATGAATATTTTTATGAAAAATATACATATACAGATAAACACCCATACACTGAAAACATTCATGCTCATCACACAAACATTTTCCAACACTGCACCAATCAGCCGTCAAATGGGGTGTTGATATCTTAAGTTGTTGGAAAATACTGTGGTTGTGCAAAAATCATTTTACAATTCAGTTATTTGTTTGTGAAATATTAAACTTTTTTGTTTTTATAATTTTGTGACAGTCATGTGTCTGTGCGTCCTGCCAGCTAAATTGTTGGCACTCAGTAACCTATCGAACAATGGGTAATCAGTAGTAAGCTGTGATCTTAATAGACATGAGTGTTAAATGATGTGCTTTATATAAAGACAACTGGTTAGCAATTTGTTGGAAAAGTAAGTAAATCAGTCTGCAGGTATGAGTGCAGTCATGATGACATAGTTGTTGAATAAGAAAAAGATACTTTAGGAGTTATTTTTAAAAGAAAAAGTCAAAAAGATAACATTAATATTTTAGAACACCAAAATGTGGTACAGAAGTTCACCAGCTGAGCTTTATTATAATACTTTGGAAGAAGGTGCAGGTGTGGAACAGACAAAAAAGTTAGAGAAAATTTGTGAGAAATTCTTGAAAACCCTCATTGAACGAGGAAGAAATGCTAGACCTGTTGAAGATGAACTACCCCCTTTAAAGCCGCCAAAAGCAAAAATGTGTAGACACAGATGTGAGTTTGCTTAAATATTTCTATATTTCTCTTTTGAGTTTTGTGCATTTTTAACATAAGCAATTAACAATAGCTTGCTTTAACGGTAAAGGAAAATATCTCAATGCCTAACCAATCATGCTGAAAATTGGCACATATATATCTTGGAATCTGGATGGATTATTTTACCCTACATATGTTTTAGCACAAGAGATGAGTCAATCAGTAAAAAAAACTAAAATCAAAAGAAAATATAACTCAAGGCTCTGCGATTGTACAATCTGAACCTTCAATGTTTTGTTTATAACTTATGTTTATTTTCGTAGTGGAGGAAAATGCCTCGTCGTCTTCATCAGACAGTGAAGAGAGCATTGATGAAGACGGGTTGCACGGCTACACTGATAGAATAATGCTGGAGTTGCAGAGAAAACAGAGCCATCCTCGGCGGTTGCATCCAGAATTATGGTGAGCACTGTTTTTTTTGTAGTATATATTAACAGACCAAGCAGATGGCCCACCTGATAGTAGGTGGAAAACCATCACCTATTAACAGAGCAAAACAGGGCATAGGAGAAATATATTCTGCAAGGGTCAGCTCAGGGCTCGGAAACAGGAAAAAAATGCAAACCGGTTTCGGCCATTAAACGTCGTTTTTTTAATCGGTTAAACAGAGAAACCGGTTTCATTTCATCGAATAAAATTATTATCCTGCTGATAAGTTCCAAATCCGGCCAAAATGTTATCTATTTTATCCCTTTTGTGTCATCAACTCTAGGTTCAACAACTCCGGCGAGATGAACGGAGGACCGCTTTGTCGCTGCAGTGCGCGAGCTCGTCGCAACGGTATACGACATGGAGTGTACACGGGGGAACAACAATTCCCCAAGTGTATCCCAACGCAAAGCAATATTGAGAAACTGTATCATTATCGGTAAGTTTCATAGCATTTTATTGTACCCGTTCTTTTATTCTTCATCATATCAAGTTAATAAGTTCCAAATACCAAGGTCTTATGCCGCTTGGGTTCAGCGGCTACCTGCGACTCGTTTGATGTCATCTGTCCAACACGTCGGCTGTCTACCAAAGCTGCGTTTGCTGTTGTGAGGTCGCTTTTCTAGCACTTTGGGCCCCCAACGTCCATCGGTTTGATGGTGCAGCTTCGCGACCGGCCAAATTGACCAAAGTCAAAGTCAAATATTTCTATATTCAAATAGGCACATAGATGGCACTTTTGATGCGTACATTACATGTAATATGTGACATAGAAATGAGTTGATGGCGATAACCTAAACTCGTCAACTTAAAACTAAAGCTACGAGGGTTCCAAACGCGCCCTGGTTTGAGAAGAAGCCCACAACAAACTTAGACGTTTTTTTTTTGTTATCACCATCTCACATCGTCATATAAAACTATTAAAGAAGCCACCTGGTTAGAGAAATAATTTACACCCAAGAATTTTTATTGTAGACGTTGGTCTTAATACTATTATAGGACATTTCTATAAGCTTACATTTAATACAATCTTTAAACCTATGTTGCTCATTCTCGTTCTACGGATCTCCTCAATCCTGATTTGTTTACGTAAAGTGCTTAAACGCGCCTTTCAGAATTTCGGCAGATTCTAATGTTAAAAAGCTCGAAAGGTCCGATCAACATTTTGGTCTCAAAGTTCTATGCTGTGAATACCATCATCGGTTGAAATAATAGTGATATATTTTAAAATAGCAAACCTTCAAAATTTTTGTCTTTTCTTGAAAGCAAAATTAACAGCAGATGTTATCCAATTACACTTTTAATTTCTGTTACATGCTTGAATCAGAAATATATCATGAAAAGTAATAAGGGCATAAATATATTTCAGAATTACAGTGTCACCACCAACAAACTTTCTAATTAAAGCGCCCACAATAATAGGTCACGACGAGCACGAATTCCTATTCTCTGGGTTTTCAATGTTTTCACATTACAAACTCAAAAAGCTACCAAAATGCAAAGTGATACGGTTCAATATCGAATACACGATATTGTATGTTGAAGAACCGCCGCCTCAGAACTTCACCGTGCAAGAATTAGATTTGTTCGGTGAGTAGATATTTTTTTATTAGAATTCTGAATCTTAAGATTTCTTTACAATTCTGTAAGCCCTCATTTATAACCATATTCTATATCTATGCTATAAAATATATTTTTGAGCTAATTCCGTTGTATATACAATTTAAAACAAACTCAGTACAACACAGCATTGCAAATTTTATGTTCTTTTTTTTGCTAAGAAATATTTAGCCGATTATAGAATATTTTGAATAAAGACCATATGAAGGTAAAATTTTAAATCCAACGACAACAGATTCACTCTATACAGCAGATGCTACCATGATCATACCATACCTTCAGTTTTAATTTTGTCAAGTAAAGCTTTGATAGTTTTGTACCTCGACAGTCTGAAGCTTTAATTGTTTGTATCAGCAATCGATTAATAGGTTTATGCTTGTCTGCCATCTTAAAAATAAATAAATAAACCCGGTAAACCAGGTAATATTCAAAGCACTTAAAAAGCTTATAGTATCAAACGTGTGTACACTCAATTTAATATTAAATATTTTAAACATTTCAGAGGAGTTTCTATTCAAAGAGTTATTGGAGTTGGTGGACTTAGATTTGGGCAAGGCTACAGAAGATTCTTGTTCGCAATTCCACTTTATGCCGCGATTTGTACGATATCTTCCCGAAGGTGGATGTGAGGTATGTATTATGTACTTTATTTTAGTGACTTAGGTGATTTGATACCAATTTTATTAAGTTATGGCTTCGATTCTCTTTTCATTTAAAATTATTAAATTTAAAGGAAAGCATTTTAAAGTGTAAAGGACCTCTATTGAGTCAAGAGCTTTTTGCGTCCGGAAAAGTATTATCGCCTTGCTTATTTCTGCTAGCAAAAAGCATTGTAGTGTTTCGGTCTGAAGTGCTTGGTTGCCTGTGTGAACAAAAATAATAAAGATTTGTTTGAGTTGAAAATAATAAAATAAACGAACACGGAGAACGCGGGCCAAACAGCTACTATAAATAAAAAAAGAGCGGTATAGCTATGCACACAAGGTTTTTTTTTGTATAATACTTTTGTGTAGAAACTAAACAAAATAACAGTGATTCTTTAAAATATATAGTGCTATCCTTATCTACAGGGAGCATTGTAAAAAAGACATACCATTTAGTTTGGTTTGAGACTTGTGTACCTACAATAGAATGGCACAGAGGTTGTAGTGTTTGTTCCTTAATTCATTTATGTTGTTTATGCTGTTATCTCATAAATATATAATACTATAAAATAACAACAAACATTGTGCCTAGTGTGAGATTATGTACCTACGTTTAATTATTCGATCGCGTTCTTGTTAATACTATTTATATGGTATAGAAGTAGCGCGATCTATTTACAATACAGGGAAACGGCGTTGTCACTAGATGGCGCTCTTCAAATACCATTTAAATAGGAGTTAACTTTAACGAGTTCGAATTCATTAACGTATAGGTAGAAAAGTTAGAAAATAGTCACACTAGGCACCAAGAACATATAATTAAAAAAAAAATCTTGAAGTAATGAAACTTTTCTACGGTTTTCGTAGGTTTTATCAATGTGCGAAGTACTCAAATATCTCATAAACGAGAGCGGTTTTCTAATTCCACCGGACATGCTGGAGGATTTTCACAATATGGATCATTTTAGCTGGCAGAAGTTTGTTGACGGAATAAAAGGTATTATATGAGTATTTATTTATAACTATATTTATTACAGTACGTTAAGGTTAGGTACGTTAAAATAATGTTAATAACGATTATAAAGCGTTTGAAAGTTATTCGTATTATAATAAATATTATATATTGCCGAAGATCTGTTTGGTGTGAACTGTATAGATCGAAGAAATTATAAATTAAACCGCACAGATTTTTCGCGGAGCATTAATAAAATTAACTAAGCTTAATTTTTTATTGTATATTTCTGGGATTCGAACTCGGCACTCCGAAATTGAAGTTGAGCTCCTACCCAATTCGCTATCACCTAAATAATAATTTAGAAAGAAGTAATGCTAATAATATGCTGAGAATAATATGCAACTATTACAAATATTTCCAGGCATGATAGTAACTTATCCAGGCAAAAAGCCGTGCTCAGTCCGCGTTGACCAATTGGACCGCAGTCCACCCGTCACCTCTGAAGATGTCAAGAATCCCAAAGAACTGAAGAGATACTTTCCCGAAATCGTGCATTTCGGTATCAGACCACCTCAGCTGAGTTACGCCGGAAATCCTGAGTGAGTTAACTTTCAATATGTTGTTTCATTAATGTCACGGAAGGTAAGGATATCGGAGAACTAAGTGTAGTATCAAATTTAATAGTAAGAAACCTAAGGTAGGAGGGTTCAACCCCTTAAACGTGTGGTCGCAGGGCTCTTCTTACTACACCTAACGGTACAGATATCTAATTATCATATAACATTTGTTTTTGATTACTTAAACATCCAAGTGATATCTAAAATCCTTCTAAGATTACATGTGTATCATTGAGTGATGTGACAAAACAGCTCAGTTATAATAATTTCACTGGACTGTTCTAAAGACTAGGTTATGACAAGGTTGCTTGGAAGCATCCGGCTCCGCTTTCATCTCTCACAAGATAGAAAAATGAATGTTAAAATGTAAAATGTAAATTGTTGATGTTCGAAAAGAGCAACTGCTGAGTTTCTTGTCGGCTTCTTCTCGGTAGAATCTGCCTTCCGAACCGGTGGTAGAGTCACTACAAACAGACAGACTTGACGTTTCAAAAGTGCTTATATTAGGCCTACTTGAAATAAATGAATTTTGAATTTTGACTTAAACATATTTTATAGAGCAAATTGTGACGTGCAAAGTAAATAATGAGTGAGATAGTGCTCTGTAAATAATTCTAAAGATTATGATTTAAGGTTACGTACCTACATAACACAAATTTGCTAGTGCAGGTAGGTACCTGACAGACCAGTGATCGATTACATAATTCTAGCAAATAATTACAAAAAGTTTTTATTGCACACAATTATAACAACAAAAAAGAAATTCAAAATAACAAAAATAAAATACACAATGATCTTATCGATTTAAGCGATCTCCGTACAAACCGTAATGTAAGAATCAAAATAAAGAAAACGGGATCGTGCAATAGCTTAATTAGTAATAACATATACAGCATAAAATTGACACACAAATAATACACTTTAGATATCAAAAAGCATGGCGCTTCTACGTAAAATACCGTCATCTGATAGTCAACATGGCGAAGCCGTCGTACAAAGAGCGACATAAGTTGGCCGCCAAGGAAGCCAAATTACAAGAGATGAGGACACAAAGCAAAATGAAGAGGGACGTCACAGTTGCGATTTCTTCACAAGGTTTTCACACAACTGGCCTAATGTGTGACGTGGTGCAGGTAACTAAATGAATAAAACCATTATTGACATTTATTTAACTTTAAATATTATTTACTTCAATTAAATAACAGTTCATTTTGTAGTGTATGTAATTAACCTATCGATATTGCTGTTTATTATTGCTTCCACAGTCATATATTGGCGAAAATGCAAAATCTTTTATGAATCATCTGCATAAATTAAAACACAACACTCAGTGGTGTGCACATGGTCTTTGACCAGGGTACGCATAAAGCAGGTGCATGGCATAAAATGCAAAAAAATCCCCTTCAGCTTAGCTTAAAATAATTTGGGTAGGCAGTGCTTTTGTGTATATATGAAGTGCACGCTACTGACAATCCTAATGAATTACCCTGGACATCTAATAATACACGATGAATTTAATTGACATTATTTAAGTTATAAATAATGATAATACCTTGTATTACAGTGTTTTTTATTAAAGGAATTTGACACTCTTACTAACTTTATAAGTACAGACGCAAATATTAGACTTATTTTATAAATGTATCGTTTTTATTTCGAACGCTATCGGGAATTAAATACAAACCCGCCAAAATGTTATGTTCCCCTGTCTTTTGTGTTTCATGCTATTTTACTATTAATTAATTTCACTCTTCGCATTTCAGCTTTCAATAACCTCAATCTCTTCTAAAAACCTCTACAATTACTCAATCTCTTCTTTGTTCTTTTGACAACTTTTTTGTCCTTTCTCATTAATTTGTTTGTTTTCCCTATTCAAAATATTGAGTAGGGAAAGCAAATTAATGAGAAAGAGACATATTGTCCATAAAGCATGGTGTGTATCAGGTCACGTCTATTGATCGTTATCTTTTCTCACCTATCAGGGCTAGGACAGTCAGGAGACAAAAATTATATTCCCTGACAAGGGATATAATTAACGTCCACCTGCTACGCACGTGCGTAAAGCACGGGAACACGGAATAGGAGAAGTTTATCTCCGTTTATTACACGTATATTATTTGGATATTATTTCCACTAGTGCGCCAGTGCTCTGAGAGTTGATAAAGCTGTGGGAGAGACAGACACATTTTCATCCTTTCCCCAGAGATATAATTGTCCCCTGCCCATGCTGGCCGTGCTAACTTTACTTTCAAACTTCGATTATATTGTTTTTCTTTACAATAAAATAAACAAAGAATTTGCTATATACCAAAAAACGTTTTTTGAATGTGACAAAACATTGACAGCCTCGCTGAAGACACTAATCTATGAAGAAACTGAGGCGCTGCTTCTTCAGTTTATTTCTATTTAAAATGTAATGGATATAGCAGCACTTAACACACGCGCGCACAATCACAAACATAAACACACCAAGACACACTACTCAATCGTTTTATTTTTATTTTATCTTGTTTTTGCTATGGAAGAGTAAGGCCTCCTGACACCGGTATTTTGATGTTTACTAGGAGGTCTTCACAATATGTATCATTTACAATGTAAGAAACGAAATAAAGGTTTTTTTTTTTAATTTATTTATTGATCGCGTAAGATCTAAAACCATTAATACGAATTGATTTTTTTTCAGCACGCGATGTTAATACCAGTCCTAGTGCGTCATTTACGATTCCACAAATCATTGGACAGTTTGGAGAAAACTATAGAATACACGTTCAAGCGAAGATCTCTGTTGCAAACTGCCCTCACACATCCGTCATACAGGGAGAACTTTGGTACGAACCCTGATCATGCTCGGAACAGTTTGACCAACTGTGGCATAAGGCAGCCGGAGTATGGCGATCGAAGAATACATTATACAAGGAAGAAGGGTAAGTTATTTCATCAATAGCAAAAATAGGGAATTTAACTGTATACAGATGTTGGTTATTTATTTTCATCCTAGAAAAAAACTTCATCACTATTAAACAACTCACTAGCGGACTCCTTCCGGAATAAGAAGGGTTTAGGCGCCCATGAATAAGAAGAAGAAGAAACACTTTATTGCACGTAAACATACAGGAAAAGAATCAGTAAGGAGTACACAGTACACAATGTGGACATGCAAAGGCGGCCTTATTTCTGCAAGCAATCTCTTACTTAAGTCTAAAGTCCTATCTACAAAGGTTGCCTACCTTTTTAGATAGGACTTACAGCGAGAGAACAGTAATGAAAATGATATAGTACAGTCAAATAAAGTAAAAAGTAAACGACTAACGATTTCAGGCCATCTAAAGTTACGACACCAATTCGAAGGATCGTAAAGTTTAGGGGACGCGTAAACTGACACTTGACAGATTAATAAAATATTGACTCGGTTTTTCTTTTTGGAAAAATTTGATAATACAAACACAAAATACGACACCCAATAGCAAGAACCATAGACAAATTAGGTTATATGAGTGGTCGAGTGAAAAACGATTGGTGAAATGTATGCCCAGCAATATTCCTCTATTCCTATAGTTAGTGAAAACGCTTGGTTAATTTACAGAGGCCTAGATAGACGCATATATTTTATTGTAAGTTTGTTATATGTACATATTATATTTGTATATATAGGTTTATGCATGTTTATTTGCAACACAGTACAGTTAAATGCACCACCTACCTCTCCTCTTGAGCTGTTTTCAACGCCTTTGGTTGCCTGGAAGAGATCGCTATGTAGCGATAAGGCCGCCAAATTGTATACCTTTTGTTAAATTTTTACTTTTAATGTTATGTTTATGTGGTGTATTCATTCATTCATTCATAGACGCTGTACGTGAGTCGAGTTAGTCCTTAACTATACATATTGGTGTATTCTTATGTACACTCTTATTGTGGGAGGAGACCCGTGCCCTGTAGTGGGCCGGGAATGGGTTGATATGATGATGACACTATTTTTATGTGATTGATTTCATTTAAAGTTACTATATCTCTAAAAAACACCCTATGCTATTGTTATCTACAACCGATTTTATTTTGTCCCGGAACATTATGATGATGAGGTACTTACTATGACTAATAACCAATTAATTTCATTTCAGGCATTGTAACACTAATAAAAATTATGTCCCGTTTCGGAAAGCATAACGAAACTGAGTCCGAGCTCAAACACAACGAGCGTCTTGAATTCCTCGGCGATGCGGTGGTAGAGTTTATATCCTCCATACATCTATTCCGCATGTTCCCCGGCCTAGCTGAGGGGGGGCTGGCGACCTTCAGAGCCTCGATTGTACAGAACCAACATCTGGCGCAATTGGCCAAGGTGAGAATACTACATATTATTAAACTAATTTAACACTAATACATTTTAGTATTTATAGAGCTTTTTATGACAAAGAGCTCGTCCGGGTACTGTAAACTTACTTATTTCTGTCGCAAAGCAGTTGTTCAATGTTGTGTACCAGTCTCAGGTTTATGCACACAGGTCAGGACGTTTGTGGACCATGGTTTTCCACTTACCATTAGGTGGTACATATGCTGGGTCCATGAATAATTACTAATAAAAAAAATTCTCTTTAACTGGCTTGCTGCTTGAGGTTTGATTACGGGTCGGGCCAAGAATTATTAGGCCAAAGATATTTCTGTTAAAAAATCCCAATACACGCCCGCAATTTTGACATTGCCGGTCTCTACCGTGTCCACGTTTAGCCGTCAGCCCCGGTTTTAACACTAATAAGTAATCGTTAAAGCCCACTAATCAGCACTTGAGCAGCGTTGTGGGTCTGTGTTCTAAAACCTATGAGAGAAATGGCCCGTGTTCAGCAGACGTTTATAGGTTAGGCTATGTTTTTATAGATAAAACAGAAAGAGGAGGCAATAAATGGGACGACATTTCGATACTGCTGATAACAGGATCTTTTTTTAAATTTCTATTGTGCCAGTAACATTTTCGTTTAAATAAACCAACCCACCCACCAACCCGCACTTGGCCAGCGCGGTGGACTGCTGCCTTAACTCCTTCTCACTGTGGGAGGAGACCCGTGCCCTATAGAGGGAGTGTAATGGGTTGATAACTACTACAATCATTATTTTTAATTTGTGTTTATTTTGTTCCAGAACATAGGTCTAGAACAATACATGCTATGTGCACACGGATCGGATTTGTGCCGCGAAGTGGTGATGCGACATGCGATGGCCAACTGCTTTGAAGCGCTAATGGGCGCACTATTCCTCGATGCTGGAGTTGGGGTACGTTTTAGAAGCCCAAATAGTTATACTGACAGACTGCAATTCAAAATTCATTGATTTCAAGTAGGCCTAATATAAACACGTTAGAAACGTCAAGTATTTAGGTTTGTAGTGACTCTACTACCGGTTCGGACATCAGATTCTAGGGAGAAAAATGGCAGACGAGGAACTCAGTATTACTCAATTATTGTTCTATCTTGTGTGAGATTAAAGCGGAGCAGCTTGCTTCCAAGCAACTTTGTCATTATTCGTGAGTTAACCTAAAATGTAAAAGACATTCAAATTTTCATGTTGGCCTATCACAGGCACTTATGAAACGTTCATACATATATGTTTACATAATTGTGAGGTAATAGTGATAACTTCGTTCGCCAACTTATACCTAAAGCTACGAGGGTTTCAATAGTGCTCCGGTCTAAGAATAAACCCACAACAAATTTAGTGGGCTGTTTTATTTGTTATCACCGTCTCAAATTGTCATTTAAAACTATAAAAGAAGCGTCCGACCAATAGTTCACATCCAAACTTTTTTTATCGTTAACGTAGGTCTTAATACTTAATATTATAATAGGACTTTTTGAGGGACAAATATTTCATGTGGTAATTTGTTATAAAATAATATACAATTTCCCTTGAATGATTTTTATGTAGCCCAGTAATGTATTTTTATTTCTTACATTAATATTGTTAGAGTCCATTTTCATTTTAAATTGTGTTTTATTTTTACGTACATACATAAAATTGAAGTATGTACTAACCATGCACAGTCATTATTTAAACTTGTTTAAACATATCCTGTAATGACTCCCTTGGGCCCAATTTATATATTGCACAAACAGCCCGCTTCTGCAGTATGAAAATATAATAGATAAAACTGTGGGTTATCCTTTGTAGAAAAATATATATCATCGCGGAATTTTTTATTGATCTCTTTAAGATATACCATTCAATAGTAAATTGAATTTAGCCAGCGTTTCTATTGCAATCGCACAAAAATAGGATTGTTACGATATGACATTGAAAGTCTTAAAATTTCATGGCTTCTCTCTTCTATAATACGCTTGTATACCTAACACATAACTTTCCTCTTGAATCACTTTGTCTATTGCTGAAAATCAATAATCCGTTGCGTAGTTTAAAAGATCTAATCCGACCAAGGGCGGTAGTGACTTCGTTTAATACTATTTAAAGAAGTCGCCAGTCTAATTTCATTAAGTCGTGCGATTATGACAAAGAGGAAAGTGGTGTGGCTTTTAATAAATTTTTAAAATGTGCAGGTTACTGATAAAGTGTTTGGCCTAGCTCTGTGGTACAACGAACCTGAACTTCTAGATGTTTGGAATAAAGATCGACCCCACCCGTTGCAAGATCAAGAGCCGCTCGGTGACAGAAAATATATAAAAGATTTTGAATTTCTGAAGCGATTGACAGAATTTGAGGAATCTATTGGTATTATTTTTTCTAAAATCTCATAACTTTAATAATATTTAAAGCATTCATTTCAATTTTGATGCATTAAAACTGAAAAGTATTTTAAATGTGAGGAAACCTCGATAATTTTTTATCGGCATTTAAGGTAATAACGTAAATAAATGGTTGTATATTTAAAATTACCTTGATTTTTAATTGACTGAGTATGAATTATTGTTGTAACATTGTCTTATGATCTTTGTATTTTATATGTTGCCAGTATTATTGATCGCCACTTGACCTTGAATATAAACACAGCTGTTGGTTGTCACCGCGTAATTTTTATAAAAGATTTTATACTACCCGTTTTCCTACCAGCTATGTATAAAATGTTTAATTTGCAGGTGTTCAATTCAAACACATTCGTTTGCTGGCACGTGCGTTCACTGATCGTTCAGTAGGATTCACGAATTTAACTCTCGGTTCCAATCAACGTTTGGAATTCCTAGGCGATACTGTGCTACAGCTAGTGGTCTCTGATCGACTGTATAGACACTTCCCGGACCATCACGAAGGGCATTTATCGGTAAGATTTAATTTTCTAAGATGCTGCAGAAAATATCGTACCTATTTTGTAGACAATTCAGTGTTTCTGGTATATATTAAATCCTAGTTGTTAGTTACAAGTACTGTTATAAAGTGACTATAGTGGCATAAAGTACAGAGGTTTAGATTAATTTTATATACTAACAATATTGGGATTGTGTATTAATTCCATCACGAATGTTTTGATACAAAATCATGTAAATATAATAATTAAATATGCAATACGTGTTAACAAATATTTCCTTTCAAGCTAATCACTTTTACCATACATACATTTTAGCTCTGGCTTGTTTATCAAAAATATTTTGGGTATTTTCCGTCTAATATACTTTGAAATTAATTTAAAGCTTTCATATTTCATGACTAATTTTCATTGCTCTTTACAGTTACTTCGCTCGTCACTCGTTAACAACCGCACGCAGTCAATGGTGTGTGACGACCTCAACATGTCCGAATACGCGATATACAACAATCCTAAAGCGAAGCCTACCACCAAGAAGCACAAGGCCGATTTGCTTGAAGCATTCTTGGGCGCTTTGTATATTGACAAGGTTAGTTGTATGACGGCCTATAGGTGCAGCGGACAGCCACCCTGTTTTCTGAGTCCAAGGCTGTGTGTTCTATTCCCATAACTGGAAAATGTTTGCGTGATGAACATGCATGTTTTTCGTTGTCTGGGTGTTTATCTGTATATAATAAGTATGTATGTATAAAAATATAAAATATTCATAAAAATATTCATCAGTATATCATAGGTATATTTTCGTAGTATTTTTATTTATTTATGAGTTCATAGCCTGCTGGACATAAGTATTTTGTAGACTTGAAATGCAGGCTGATATAGGTATTTTGAAGGAAGTTCCACGGTCCAGTCGGTAAACCACTAGAAACCCATAGTGACTCAAAGCAATTCTTTTAATGGCATTTGTCCACCTCGTTGGGGGTCGACTAACAAAATTTCCGCTTAAACGATGTCGCAGGCATCGAACTTGTATGTTATAAGCAGTGGCGACGCTCGCTGCTGGAGTTTCTGGCAGATATGCAATGCTATATACGCCCCATATGACTTCGTGGTCTTCCGTAATTTCGCACACGCCTCTTCTTTAATTAATAATCATAAGGGGTCATTACTAACTTACAGGAAGTGATTTAAGCGATTTTTTGATCTCACTTCTGATATGTGAAATTTTCAGGAAAAAAAATCATAATTCAAAATTCATTTATTTGAAGTAGGCCTACTTCATAAGCACTTTTGAAACGTCAAGTAGTGACTCGACCTAGATTATATCGAGAAGAGCCGGCAAGAAACTCAGTAGTTGCTCTTTCCATTGACCCAATCTCAACTAGTAAAAAAAATCGTATATTTAGAATATTGCATATACATCGTTATAAAACTGCCTTACTGCTTAAGTGATTGATTCCCAGACTTTTGGGGTTTTTTTCTTAAAATATGTCAGTACCAGTCCTTTGTTAGAAAATTGGCAATGTGTCTAAACTGTATACCCGTGCCTCGTAGAGCAAGTTAAGTCGTTGCTACCAGTAATTATCACTAGCACGTGGTAAAAGTCATTAAAGCCAACCAACCCGCATCATACCAGTGTTGTACGTCGGAAATTTTGCTTGGTCATAGAGATCATCGCAAAGATCGATAAGTACAAAATCGTCTATGTATGTTTTAGAGTCTAGAATACTGCCAAACGTTTTGCAACGCCTGCCTGTTCCCGCGCCTGCAGGAGTTCATAATGAGCCAGGGCTGGAACGATCCCAAGTCGAAGTTGCAACAGTGCTGCCTCACTCTACGCTCCATGGAGGGGGGAGAGCCGGACATACCTGTGTACAAGTCAGTATCAAAATATAACTTTCCTATTAGCATCCCAAAGATCTGGAATAATAATAATAATCTTTATTGAAAGGTGTAAAATATAAAAAGATAAATAAAATAACAAAATAATAATAATAAGTAACAATAAATATATTGTTAACGCACGTCCGTGATAATAATTTTATAGCTCGTCATAGTTTATGGGTTATCTTATACCTAACCTTTACAAAATCACTACAATGCCCTTCCAGCTGCCATTTTCCCCGTACCTTCAAATCATGAGTGAATAGGCATTTTCTGGGCAAGCGCTCTGTACCTTAGGCTGCATCATCACTTAACGTCAGGTGTGCTCAGTGGCGTGCACAGGGTTTTCGACCAGGGTATGCATAAAGCAGGTAGATGGCATACAATGGCGAAATTCCCCTCCAATACGAGTTATATAAAATAATTTGGGTATGCAGTGCTTTTGTGCATGTATGAAGTGCACGCCACTGGGTATGCTTGCAGTCAAGCGCTCGTTTGTATACTTAGTAATAATCAGTAGAGCTTTTTGTGACAGATCTCGTCCGTGGAAGTACTATTTGCCGCCAAGCAGCGTTGTTGCAAATGCGGTCGGAAAAATACAGGCACACGAGATTTAACACCTACGCTTTGGGTTGATTGACATAGAGTGATAATTTTAGTTATATGTTTATATACGTGTATGTGTTTCTGGTATGCCATGGGAAGTACCACTTACCAACAAGCACGGCTAGCATGAATAGAAGGCACTTATTTTCACGGGACAAGACAAATTTATTATCTACTCCCACAGTTTTATCCACTACCGTACCCGTACGCCATTGCTTGCAATGGCGTACGGGTGGAAATAATATCCAAGTAATAATAAAAAATAATACATCTAATATTAAACAGGGATAAACATCTCACTTTGGAGTGTGGTTTGGAGTTAATTTCACCCCATGTCAGTGGATATAACACGGGATAAAAAAATTATCTTAACTATCCCAAACGTACTGGTGCCCATTTGCTTGTTCCGTAAATTATTCATCATCATCATCCCTCCAGTTGGGAGAGGTGATAGTCCAGGAGCAGACTGTTATAATAGTATATTGATGATGGTAACTTAGGTTGTATCCGCTCATAAGTGTAACCTTTTCGCTATATTGTATACTCTATTTTTATAAGTTGTCTTATCTTGTAAACCATCTTTTCATTACATTTGAATGTAAAGTTAAAAGTTAGTTAAAAATTAAAAGACATATTCTTCTTATGGATTTTTTAAATTATTTTTCAATATTTTGAAAACGATCTTCACTCTAGAAAGTAACTGAAATATTGTCTACATAATTAGACACGTAACAAAAAATGGGGTGTTGCTAACATATCGTTATGTTTCCTGCTCGTAAGGGTGATCGAGTGCCTGGGGCCCACGAACACGCGTGTGTACACGGTGGGCGTGTACTTTCGCGGCACGCGTCTCGCCGCCTCCCGTGGCCACTCCATACAAGAGGCTGAGATGAACGCCGCCGAAGAGGCACTCAGCTGCGCGCACGGTACGTACGTAAGAAAAAAAGAGCGTGAAATAATTGGATGAATTATCAGAGTGCGAGATGATATCAGTGAGTGAGTGAGCGATTTTGCAAATAATTTAACTACGATTTATATGTAATCGGAAGAGCGCCATCTTTTTACAATACTGAGAAACAGTGCCACTAGGTGGCGCTCTAATGATTTCATACATCGCAACATAAAATTATATGTCTCCGTGCACTTTTCCATTGCCATTTTTTTTTTTTTTTTTAATTTTTACATTTTTATGAAATTATAACCAACATGATAATGAATCCTCAGAAGTATTTTGTATTTTATTACATTAGCATTAGCGTCGTCGAGTTAAGTTGCTAGTATTTATTTTTTTATTTCTTATACTTTGCTATTATATTATTTTATTTACCTGTCAGATCGTTGCAAACCTAATTATTTAATTTCTTTATTCATGGTTACACTAAAAGAATACAATATTATAATAATAAATAATTACATGTTAAAGAAAAAAGAATTATTAAATGAAATAAAAATGTCAGTCAATATCGCCCATTTCTTTTTTCCACTAAATAATTATTACGTCATCTTTCAGAACTATTCCCACAACTGGACCACCAGAAACGAGTGATAGCGAAAAGCGTGCGCAAAAAGAAAAATCCTCAACGTTCCTTGCGCGACGCTCCGAACAGTCGGATACAGTCGCTCAACGAGACCTTTGTCACAGAAAAAGCCATAGATGAGAGTGTACCAAAGGCTTATAGGCCTGGAGCAAAAGAGGAAAGCTCGGATGAAAGTGTTCACGAAGCTTCCGATAATGAACTGGTGGAAAATCGGGAGGAAAGGAACTCTAACGACGATTCTGGCTTGGACAGTGACTCGGATTCTGGATCGCAAAAACTCGAGAATGTCAAAGTGAGCAGTCTACTCAGCGATATGGAGAAACTGAAGGAACAGTTAATAGAACGCAATGAGTATGAGAAGTTGAAAGAGAAGTGCCGAAAGTCCGACTCGGACGACGATTGAAACATTTAATTCTTATAAAATGAATTAATAATATTGATATCCGTTCTTAATATTATAAAGTGTACTAGTTTTCTTATTATTTATAAAATGTAGAGAACTATCGCTGAACTAATATTGATATATTTCGGCAAAGAGATATCTTGCATCCTAGAGGAGTCGTACAGGATTTATAAGTTTGCAACATTGAAGTGGATATGGAATACTTATTGTTTTGGGAAATCTAGATTATTCAGATGGGTTTTAAATTTTGCACCCTGAAAGTGGATAAAAGGATACTTTTTATTTTTAAAAACAAAGTATTCCTATTAGATTTGAAATTTAAGGTACATTATTTTTAAATAGAGTTTGTATAAAAGGAATTCTTCGAAACTCCGATTACATAGTTCAATAGTTATACTTACGTATAGTTCTCATAAAATAAAAAGTGTGTGTGTGCAAGTGTGGCTGTCTGTCTAGAAGTGTCAAATGCCATTGAGTAATATCTTGAAGCAATTCGGTTGCGAGCAGTGGCTTGCATAGAGGGTATGCACAGGATATGTAGATGATATAAAATGAAGAAAATCTCCAGTACGAGTTATAGAAAACTTAGGGATAGGCTTTGAAAGAGTTATAAAAAGCCTACCCTAAGTATTTATAACTCGTACTGGAGATTTTCTTCAATTTATATCATCTGCGTACCATGTGCATACCCTCTATGCATGCCACTGGTTGCGAGTAAGCTCGCTTCCTTTAAACTGTCATAGCGCAGAGACACAATATTGCGACGATTTTGATCTCGTGCGAATGCCGACATTCTCTAGATCACCATTCCGAAAATTTTTTTGTCGTAGACCATTTTTAAAATTTACTAGTTCCGTTACTAAACTACTCATATGATCATATTTCTAACAATAATCAAGAACTAAAGATTCAAGATATCCGCCGGTTACTAATGGGTTTGCTTCACAAATTTCAATATTCCAAGAATAGCCGAAATTAAACTCTTTATTTATAATAATAAAATTTTGAAAAAACCCGTCATAGGATAATGTTATTATTATTTTTTGTACAAATTATAATACACGTTGACAAAAGTTTTTGCCAAAAACTTTGACCATTTGAATCAAAAAGCTCAAAACTTTTTGCCTCAGTACGACCATTTCCCACTGAAATACAAAATAATCGAAAATTTTATTTCCGTTCTTCTTTAATCGTATCTTAGCATCGAGATTGATAGGTAATGCCAAGCCAACATTTTTGCACTTTACTCTCGATACCAGGTACGCTGAAGTAGATCCCCGTGAAGTTTCTAATACCCGGAGTCCACCTGGACAACTCTGGGAAAATCTGGACTTCAGATCGACATCGTGACAGTGTAAAGAGAAGATAAGAGACAATGTTCTAAGTAAGATTGGGTACTTTGGCGCTCAACACAACCCGGCACTTATCGCACGATTTCTCTATCTAGTCAACTTCGTTTTTTCTCTGTATGATCCTTTACTCTGTGATCATTGCTACCGCTACCGTAAGTTTTTAAGTCAGAAAATGCTATTGGATTCCTACTTGTTTACGGTGTTTATAGGTTTAGCTGATATAAAACTAAAGTGGTTACATTTCATTGCTATGTAGGCCCGGTTGTTTTAAACGATTGGTTATCGTATCATACATTGCGTCACTAAGAAGAGAGCATATTAAATTAATAATAATAGGAATTTCATATTTCTACTAACTTATTAAAAAATAAAGGCACATTGCGGATATCGCATTATCCGATACATTTATTAGTGATAAAATAATGTATAAGTGAAAAAAATCCTAGAAAATTAAAATATTTATTTGGTTGATGAAACATACTATGCCAGATATAGGGTCAACCGATTAGTAGTATCTATCTTTGAAGAATATTATCTTCCTAACGTAGCTTCATATATATGAAAAGCAATTTAGTGTAGTTCTTACGATATATTTTTTTTAATTACTGTTACTGCGACTACAGAAAATAATATCATTCCAGAGTTCTAAGCATAAGGATAGGTGGTTCTGACGCATCTGTCAAGTTTGACAAGATATATAAAAGTGTCAAATGACAACCCGTTTTAAGCGATTTCATGTTGATTTCGCGCTTTTTTAAAGTACCTCTTCAATAAGCAAGAGTGTAGCTCAAGTAATACCGTACTAAAGACATACGTTTAAGACCTAGAAAAATAGAGTCAATTCTAGTAGACATATTTTTTTTCAGAGATGCTTTAGCGGATTGTTTAAAAGTAACGTGTCCTTAAAATGTGTTAATGCAACTGGGCCATTGTAATCTATGAACTGATTATTTATTATACATTTATCGACATTATGTTTAAATGTGATCAGACGTAGATTTAAATTTGATTGAGATTGCGTGAAATTTGAAAAACTAAAATTTAAATAGTATTTCCTTTAATCATATTATGCCAAAAATAAGTGTAACTTTGTGACGAAATAAAAATGTAATCAAATCGAGATTGTTTTTAATTAATGCCTTGCAATAAATACTTATGCCATACCGAATACTGATACCGAAGCAACCGTTAGTCTAGTAGATGGCAGGTTGGACTAGGTTTACTAGATCTTGGCTTCTGAGTCTCGTTCTAAAGCGAACATCATTGAACACACACATTTCACATTCACATAGAAAACGCCTAGCGGGGTTGTTATGTACCTACTGAAATGCATTTCACCTCTTGGGTATACATGCAATTTCCAAAATGAAAAATCTTTACGTATTTACTTTCATAATCATCGTCAAGCTACTAAAGTCACATGGGTAAGGGCCTCCCTTTCATAGAATGTTTTAATAATACCAATAATATAAAACTTTATTTCAGGCATCAAGGTTCATATTTCTTTTGTTATTAAGAAGACTTTATTTCTGTATTACTTTCTAAAAGATAATAAAAAGTAATAACAAAATAAATGCATAATATTCGTGAGCACAGCAGTGATTCACATACCAGGGCCCCAAGTCTGCTATTACAATTGTATGTCAGTGATCGATCAGTGACTTCATAATTGTCAATTTTGGCATATTTGGTAGTCTGCTAACACAATGGTGTCATTATGGTGTCATTATGATTTTCCGATGGAAGACCACTGACACGCCAATGAACATTTGCTAGTCTGCTGCACAATGACAATTCAATGATCGCACGAATTGGTAGTCTGCTAATATCTATAGTCTAATATCTATATATATATATAGTCTGCTAGTCTGCAGTCCAGTTTTAGGACATACACCCTGATAAACGACTAAGAAACCGGGAGGTATCTTTGCATCGTTCGAGTCCATGCAGGACTGCGGTGCATCAATAATGCAGTTGTATTTATACCAAAATACCCAACAACTCTAATGTGATGAACATAAATATCTGGCAAATTATAGTTATCAAAAGTTTAATTATTTTTCACTTTAAAAAAGAAGTTTATTTATTTATGCGGCGTGTTAAATAAAACACATAATTCAAATATATATTTATTGAGTTAACATATTAATATAAAACTAAGCAACATAGGGTAAAGGCGACTGGCCCCTTGAACTTGCCCGCACGTAACGTCAGCCACTGCTTCTGGTTCGGCACGTACATCTCAGCCGGCATTAGCTGCTCCGGAGTGTCGCTTTCTAGAAGAGAGCGATACAAAATGAGTGAAAATGAGTATCACTACCAACTGGGTTTGCAGAATAATATCAATTTATGAATATTTTTTATTTAATATAGGTAAATATTAATGAAAACCGAAGTAATACTTTAGAGGTATATTACTTAAGTGTCTTTGAGAATTATCTGTCTCAAGTATAAGTTTTAGTTTTTGAGTTTTTAACGTTGGTAATATGCACGTGTCGGTCTTTTATCTTCAATAGGGTTGTCATAAGTAAACACTTAGAATGTTATGAATTAGTTTATACGGAAAAATTAAATATGCTTCTTTTGATTTAATATTTTTACAGGGTGATTCCTTATGAAATATACTTAAGCGACGGTGAGCGCTATGAATTTAAGTAGGAGGTCCCGGATTCCCGACAGGGGGCAATTTGGGAATTAATAATTTCAGATTTTTTTCTGGTCTGTTTTGGTGGGAGGCTTTGGCCGTGGCTAGTTACCACCCCACCGACAAAGACGTGCCGCTAAGCGATTTAATGTTCCGGTGCGATGTCGCGTAGATACCTATTAGGGGTATGACTACCATACCCATTAACAAGGTCTCACAAGGTCCGGTGTAAGCCAGGGCAGCAACTTAGGACCATTGCAGTTCATTTTAATGATTAATGATCTGCCAAACATAGTCAAACACGCTAAATGTTTGTTATTTGCAGATGATCTTAAGCTGTCTCTAAGAATTAACGACATCAGTGACTGTGCGAGGCTACAGGAGGACATAGATAGAGTGGTAAAATGGAGTGAATACAATAGGTTACAATTTAATACTCGCAAATTAATGTGCAGTGATGACATTTTCTCGGGCATGTGCCCCTGTTTTCGGTAACTATATAATCGACGGGGTACCAATGACGAGAGTAGTAGAAGTTAAGGACTTGGGGGTAAGTTTTAATACTGAGCTAACGTTTCGTAGTCACATAATATAATGTTGTAAGAAATCCTACAGGAATATAGGCTTTTTGCTACGCACGGTTCGTAGTTTCACGAATATAAGTGCTGTAATCGCCTTGTATCAGCATTGGTTAGGAGCCACCTAGAAGGTAACGCAGTCATTTGGGCTCCACATGAAGCTAAATATAGTCTCATGCTGGAGCGGGTCCAAAACAAATTTGTAAGGTACTTGTACATGAAGCTTTATGGAGTGTACCCCTACTACCCATTGATGTACCCAACATTATTTGTTCTGGGCTTGGTTAGGGTAAGGAGAGAGCTTACACTCGTAACGTATGTTGTTAGAGTACTGAGGGGACAAATATGTAATGCTGATGTGTTACGCCTGGTAAGCCTGCGTGCGCCGGACCGGTATGTTTGGCGGAGGCACCGGCCATCGCTGCTGGCGGTGCCGAACGGGCGCACCAAGCTACTGAAGGAGGCGCCACTGACGCGCGCACTCCGTACCCTCAATGTGATAGCCGAGAAGACGTATTTATTTTGTTGCAATCTGAGTGAACTCACAAATATAGCGATTTGGATTTTATCATATACACTATAGACTATAGTTATATATATTATTAAAATTTACATAACATGCTGCATTGTCGTATTAGGATAACTTTTTCCTGTAATGACAAAAATGTAAGATGGGAATAAATAAATAAATAAATAATGTTAGCCCGCTACCATTAGACTTAGACTACATCATCACTTACCACCAAGTGAGATTGCAGTCAAGGGCTTACTTTTAGTGTTAAAATTTAATGGCCCAACCCTTAGGTGCCGAACAGACGAAGTTATAGCGCAGTGGGTAATTACCTATATATTATGTAGAATAGCGGATGAAAGTTTGTATGGGGAATGAGTAATTATTAGAAGATGTACGAGTACACGTCCTAAGTCGCTAAGTTACATTTAACAATTATGTAATTAAGAGGCATTAGAACAATTATGTTTGTGTAATTTTAGTAAAAGTATTTTCATGGCGTATTTGCAGTATATAATGTGTTTATAAGTAAATGTAATAAAAGACATACCATCTTTTCGAATCTTAGCGGACTGCATCGTTGACTCTTGCATTGATATGAGATCGCCTGGCGCGTGAAGTAACAATCTTCCAACGCCTTCGCATCTCCTGTGAAAGTTTATTTATTTATTTCTTTGTTTCGATGTGAGTATGAGTTAGTAGTCTTTGATTTTATTCTTAGCTCTTAACCAAATTCCGTTCAGTATGCAAACCTAGGTAGGTAGATAGAGCTAACATAAAAGTTAGACTTGAATTAATATTATTAATTAAAAGCATGTCAAGTTATGTCAAACTTTATCTAGGATATAATCATTAATTGCTTAGTAACTTTGATAAGAATTACTTGAATTTTCATTTAAAAGAACGAAATTCGCGTTTCCCAATTATACCTACGTTTAGGCAAGTGATTATATAAAAGTGGACTGGTGCAGAAAAAGCTTGCGATGTTTATGCATACGTCTTCTACTGCAGTTCATTGAAAAATGGCGTCTAAAATGGTATGCATAAAACCTAGCGCAAAAATGCTGACGTGCGCTTGAGATAAAGGCCACAAATAAGGGAATCAATTATTTATAAATAAGCTGAGTTTAGAACAATGCGTAGAAAAAAGCAGTTCATCGCTCTATGGTTTCGACCTAAAAACAAATTGTCCAAACGAAGTAAACACATCCAATTTCAATAAATCTTAATTCATTATTTTTATGTAGGCCTACTTTATAAGCACTAATGAAACGTCAAGTATGTCTATTTCTAGTCACTCTACCAATGGTTCGGCAAGCAGATTCTGCAGAGAAGAAGCCGGCAGTAACTCAGCAGTGGCTCTTTTCAAACATAATAAGCGTAATAAAAAAAAATTCGGACCGCAGTTAACTCATCGTAATAAGAGATACGATAAAAGAAAAAGATTATTTTTTGCCAGTCAATTTAAACCTACTGTCAAGCAATAAAAAAAAAAAAATTTGCCCGCTTAAACTAAACATGGTGTTGGGTGGTAAGCAAAGCAAACTTTAAATACTTTTAGAAAGGTTTTACCTCAACACTTCGTTTTGCAAGATGTGTTTCTTAGATGAGGCTGCAAGAGGTTTGCAGTTGTTTAACCAAACGCGGACTTCATTGAAATCTGCTAATAACTGTACCGCAGCATCTTTTCTGTACAAAAAGAATATTAAGTGATTTATTTTTTGAAGGTATGAAAATATTTTTATTATAAGTACAATAAATGTAAACGAAACCCGAAATATTACTTCAGTTGCTTATAGAGGTACTTAACCTGTTATTAGTATTAACTACTAACTATATTATATATTATAAACTATTTTGTAATTACAGCTGTTGGTTTTCCAATAATAAAAATAAAATAATAATAACCTAAAAATAACATCAATAAAATCAAAAACGTCTTTGAAGCCACCACAGCAAGGAACAAGATGGGCACATAGTGCCCAAGATGCTGGCAACATTGCTTTTATAGATCAACGCATTTGCCAGTTATGTTGATGTATATTTATTTACACAAAATATTTAGATTTCTTATAACTTCCTGGTACCTTTGTAACTTAAGCTCTATCAAAATCGACAATTTTCACTATATATATAACCATTTTCTGAAATTGCAATGAGAGGTCTTCGTTAGGGTTCGCTTGTCTATAAAATCCCTGTTCAATCTTACCTTGAAGGTATTCAAATTATGCATATCTACGTAATATATTATGATTATAACAACGAGAATTACTGTAACCCACATTTTGAAAACCCATTCAAGTTGCCTTGATTTGGCTTTTACAGTACCGATTAGGTACCTACTTACGTAAATTTTACTTTCGCCACATAAATATGATGTAGCCACGACTCGCACATTATCCTTAGCACCATGTTTAAAGTCGTAATATCTTTAGTTGCTTTTATAACTGGCAATAACATTTTATCTGAAATAGATGCATAAATATGAAATGAAAAAAAAATATAGAGTGATGACAAAGAGTCAAAGCGGGAGTGGAATACAGTGCTTATCTGTAAAATATTGCTTCTAGCAATAAGGCAGTCTTTACTGCCTACAATTTTTCATGCTAATATTTTTCTGTATAATTTTATGTTTGTATGAAATAAAGTATTTATTCCTCTAATAAATATTGTAGAAATTTACAAAATTATTAGTTACCTAGGAACTCGTGTACATATAAGGAAAAGGTAGGATCTGGCGGTTGAACTACCCTCCGCCACTCGGCGTTGCTCGGGAATATCATCGTGAGATGCGCTAGGCTTATTGTGGCGCATACGGACGACAGAACCGTCGTTATTTCATCTGCCGCCTCCTACGGTAAAAACAAACATCGTGTAAAAATTGGTAGTATTGTATTAACATAGGCATCAAGAAAATGTCACTTCGCCAAGTGTCTGTATCCTCATTGACATCAACCAGTCTACTCTGCTCTTTGTTTTTCAATAGATTATTCTGATCGTTTCTAGCTAAGGTATCTTTTTATTTTGATATGCTCTAAGTAATTAATTAATGTGTTCAATCATTGCATTGTGTTGTGGTTATTTATTAAACCGCAGATTAATAAAGGAAAAAAAAGAAAATATTTACATTCCCAGTATGACCAATGCCTAATATAATAATTTCTTGATAATATGATAATTTCTCAGTTAAAAATAAAACAACTTTGGAATTTATCAATAAATTTCTCACTTATGATGTACCTGCCCCACATATGCTAGAAACCCAAATAGTATTCAAATAAAATTTAGATATGCTAGTCAAATAAAACGAAAAAGTAAAAATAGATTGCCTTTAGTTTCTGAATGTTGACTTTCACTTCTGACACTAACTTTTCTCTCATTTTAGCGCAAACATTTTCGTGTACACCAACTTTACCTGTAAAATAAAGGCATTTGAGTAATTAAGTAATAAGCTAAGAATATACCAGACCGATTTAAATGTTGTTTTTTTGTATTCGCCCATATTCCTGGGGACCCTGTTATGTATGTTTATAATGTACATATTGTAAGCTTATAAGATGGTACTTTTCTAAGTAGCCGTAGTGGCGTAACGAAAAGTCGTGTTTCTTTGACCTCTCAGTATTTCTTAGTGGCGGCGAGGATGGGATCAAACGTAGTAACAGATCAGGCGGTCGAGACGACGCGGTGGGTCGGGGTATACCTATTGTGTAGAATAGCGAAACTCATCAGAAGAGATACGTACCAGATTCAAGGGTATCGTTGTGATCAGCGAAACGCAAGTTTACAAGTTGCTCTAAGCAAACTTGCATATCGTTTTGAGCTACTCGGAAGAAGTTATCCATATCCCAGAGGTTCGCCAAACGACGTGTTTCCGCAAGGCACCACAGTCGATACGTATGGATTGAATGATCTACGGAAAGATTTGAAATTTAAAATCAAAGACCTTTTAATAAAGTAGACCCATCACAGGAAACTATGAGCGTTCGTAGATAATGTGTTAACATTATTGTGAATGTATGGCGATAACTAAATCCGTTTACTTAAAACTAAAGCTAATAGGGTTCGAATCGCGCCCTGTTCTAACAAGACGTAGCCGGTTTTTTTTGTTATCACCATCTCACAGTCAAATAATATATAGATGTGGAGTAGAGAGTTTTTCGTCGTTCATGTGATCCTTAATATTTAAAACTTTATGTTCATCAATTATTATGAATTATTATTTAAAAAAAAAATTAAACAAGTCGCGCGGGAAACATGGATTTTCCGGGGTAAAATTATCCTATCTGTTAATCTAGGGTATAATCACAGAACTAAGAACGTACAGAACCCTCATTACCATTATTGTATGCAGTGTATTGTGTCCAAAAGCAGTGTAAACGCCCTGCGCACGTCTCACATAACACCCGTGGAAAGTTGCTAGCTCACAAACGTTACCCATTTTCGCCATTTTATTGTAAACGTTTAGAACATTAGAGGTAAAATAATTACTTTCAACTGCTAAACGGAAAAAAATGGCTAACGGCCTGTTCGAGAAACATTACTAAAGTGGAGTTGTTTTAGATGAGATAAAGAAATGAAATGAAATAAAATTTTCGCGTTTATAAGAAGTAGAATTATTACCGCATAAGTAGGAAGTAGAATTATTATCATTACCTAATCGATGTAAAATAGGTATTTGTTCCACTATAGGCAAGTCCTCTAACGGCGCCCCTAAAATATAGTCCCAGGTTACTTCGCAATGGTTGTTTAGAGTCACGAGCTCTTGAAGCATCACTGCGAAGTTAGCTCCAGATTCTGTAGCCTAGAACATTCGGGGCATTATTAACGCGCCGTGATTTAGAAATCGTTTAGAGGTATTTTCATGCTTACAAGTTCTCCCCAACATGTACCATTTACTACCAAGAAATGAAAGTCAAAAAAAAAGTCAAAAATTTTGAATTTAATGCAATTGCAATTACAAAGGCATGCAATCGTTTACATTTAATTTTATTACATGACATGCACAAAAATTAATTATGATTTGCCAAATGCATTAATTTAAACACTTTTTTAACAAAAGCTTTATTTAAAGTTGCTAAAAAGAATACAAATAGCTTTTTTCTATAACACTTTTAATATCAACTTAAAAGGTCACACAATTTCACACATAAAATCATGACAAAAATACAATGTCAGGTACCTCCTCCTCGGTTGCATTAGCTAAAGGGTATTTCTTAAGCACCTAATTAAAATATTTTAATATACTTACTCATTTTTTTTTTAAATAATGTTATCTTTTGCTAGTAAGTAGGTATTAAACATTGTTCGAAAGACAGAAAAATCGTCATTAGTATATTATGACAAAGCACTTACTTCGTTGATGGCGACAGAGAGGTTCGAGTAATCCTTTAAAGCGGTCGGCTTTAAATTTGTTGTTAATGTTGCCCTGTGAATGTAATAATTAAAAAAAATATATATAACCAGCTATTCCCGCGTTCTTCGTCCGCGCTTATTACTGTTTTTACGAATCCTGTGGGAACCGTTTATTTTCCTGGGACAAAAGTCCATGTTATTATTAGAAGTCTATGTACTCTCCGGCCTTTAAACTAACTCTATGCCAAAAATCCAGTTGATTGGATCCTTAATTGGCGCGTAAAGGAAGGACAAACAAACACACATTTGCATTTTATAAAGGACAAGTTAAAGTCAGACGGTAAAGTAGGAACGCATAGAATTAAGAACACACAGAACCCACATTCAGCCCTTATGCATTGTGTCCAAAAAAAATTTAAACGCCTCGCGCACGTCTAACTTCACATCCGCGGAATGTTGCTAGCTCACAAACTTTTACCACTTTATGGTAGAACATTAGAGTAACATAATAACTGTCAACTGCTAAATAGTATGAAGTTCGAGGAACAACACTTGGTGGGCAGCGACCTTGCTTTCTGAGTCCGAGGTCGTGGGTTCGATTCCCCCAACTACTAAATATTTGTGTGACGAACATGAATGTTTTTCAGTGTCTGAGTGTTTATTTGTATATTATAAGTATTTATGTATATTCATAAAAATATTCAACAGCTATCTTAGTACCCATAGCACAAGCTACGCTTACTTTGGGGCTAGATGGCGATGTGTGTATTGTCGTAGTATATTTATTTATTTATTTTGTATTTATTTTCAGTGTCTGAATGTTTATATTTAAATTATAAGTATTTATGTATATTATTCATTAAAATATTCATCAGTTACCTTAGTACCCATAACACAAGCTTCGCTTAATTTGGGGCTAGATGACGATGTATGTTTTGTCGTAGCATATTTATTTATTTAGGTAATGTAACGTGGCTTACCCAAAATGCTTGTCCCAAGAAGTTGATGTGACATGGCATCCTAAGGCGTCAGCTAATATTCTCAATGATGATAGTACTAAATCTGGAGTATCTGTGAATGGAAGCATTCAATAACGTTAAGTTGCGTTAAAGCACTGCCTACCCCTAAGAATTCCTGAAATCAAAAATCTTTATTGAAGTTGAACTATCACTATTTAAATAAATAAATAAATAAATAAATATCACAGATGTTTGTGAAGCGTAATAAATTTTTTACCAACATGCGTGCCATGAAAGAACTATCTTTACCCGTTACGCGTATTTTTTCTATAGCGATGGATGAGATAATAGGTAGAAATAATTTTCTCGTTGTACGCATGCTAGCCCTACTGTACACGTTCGGAACCCTTGTTGTATTTTTACCCGAAGATTCAAAAACCGATTCTATTACATTAGACACATCGTTCTTTTTTTTTACCAATCTAGTACCAAGTTTTTTAGCACTAAACTTTTAAAAGTTTGAAGTCATTTAATTAAAAAAAGAAGTATGGATACTACTTTCGGTTCAGGGCCATTGGCGCTAAGCGTGTTAAAACAACATTAGTTTGGCCCATTTGCCATATCCGATTTATCAAAAGTAGGGCACGCACGTGGCCATATCCGGTATCAACACTCAATTTTCGTGAGGATACGAGATATCTGTAATAAACACGCACATGGTCATTTATTTTATTTTATTTTATTGTACAGGAAAACTTACAGCTTATAACAGAAAATAAAGAAATCAAATGAAGTTTAGTACAAAGTTAAAAGAATTATGAATGGTGTAAGTCTAAAAATAGGAATGCCCACAGCCCTTAAAATAAGAAGTTATAGCTACAAACAATATTGTGAAATTACTTAAAATGATTGATAAATCCTGAACAGCAGATTTACTAACTCAAGTTAAAAGAGCTAAAAAATCCATTAGCCATAATTTTACGCGCAGAAGATGCATAAAATAGTTTAAAAAAGATCCATTTTCTTATTTTTATTACTTAGTTTTTGAATGATACGCAAGATCTAAGCATATAAGAATTACTCCGGAATTTCGTGTTTACCGGAAGATTTTAGTTTCGTTTGAATAATATACAACTTAATAAGAAATCGCTATGTAGCAATAAGGCCACCAAATTGTACTCTCTTGCTATGGTTTTATATCTCGTTTTATATTCATTCATTCATTCATTCATAACTTTGGGTTGTCTATGGGCGATTTTTTTAATACAGTAAATTCAAAAAATCCTAAATTTAATTAAACTGTGGGTTTAGTAACATTTAAGTTTATGACACAAGGTTGTTTGGAACTCTTGAAAGCAAGGCTGGAAAAATGAGTTTCTTGCCACCGCCTTCGCGGTAGAATGTGTCTTCGAAACCTGTTCAAATAAAAAATAAACGTGAGACAAAGACGTGCTTATTTTAAGCCTACTTGAATGAATATTGTTCTTTTTAACGATGGCAACATGTTTTTTTAAGACATGAATACACGAGCCTATTATATTTTTGCAATCAAAATACTCTTAACTTAAACGACTTGAATACTCACTATTATCGTTGAAAGTAGAAAACAACCATTGACGAAGATTTTGACTCGTATTGGGCGATCTAAAATATAACAAAATAGAATGAATTTCTATACTCGTGGTACACTTGGACGAGGCTCGCCACTTATAGTGTGCAGTGGGACAAGATGAAGGAGGCCTTTACCCGCAGATGGATACTCAACTAACTTTAATGCATGTTTATTATTTAGATTTTCTTTATTTTATTTATTACTTTATTTTTTTATAATTCGATGTTTAATATGTTACTTGGAATGAAATGGCTTATTTATTTATTTATTTTATTTATACTCGTGGTACCAATTTTATTATTCAATCACAAATTCAGGAAATTCAGGAAATTTGTGATTGTGGACATCAAAGAAAAATTTTCATCGCGCTATCTATAGAGTAACACTTGTGGAATTTATTGATATAATTTTAACACGTTTAAAATTCTCACCTTGTAGCTAATGGAAATGAAGACCACCAAAGCACGATATGTTCTAGGCAACTACCGACATCACCCCAAAGCAAATTTTGATAGTACTGTGTTACTTTTTGGGCTGATTTTTTGCTAGCTTGTATCCTACCTGCAAGCATTATTTGAAAATTGTATTATCTTTAGTAAGCACAGATATAAAATCCGAAATACATTTGGGATTCTTCTTGGAAGCTAGAAGAAGCCTCTTTCAATAAGAATACCTTTATATACCTATCTATAAAAATTTTTGAAGATATCAGCTTCAAAACTTATTTGTTAGATTCCACCCGAACATATAAATATACCTATATACATTGCAACCTTAATAAATGCTTGTGAAATTCTATCCTTTATATTACCTTTACTATTAAAGACGTATAATACACATTCGTTGGTCAAAAGTAAGGCACTCCGGAATCCGAAATTTGCAGGTTCAGTACTTCCGTCACCTTTTTATGACCGTTTTTAGGTTCGATAAGACTCTGCGCTCGTTTCATTTTGGCTTTTTTATTATCTATGAATGCTTGCCGACGTTTGTTCATGTTCAGACGTCGAGATGCGGAAGAACTCTTTTAATAAGAATGCCTTTATATGCATATAATAATTTGGATAGAATTGCAATGTCTATAAATACCTGATTTTAGATTTTTGACACCCTTTGGTCCCAATAACAAAGGAGAAACATTTGCTACAGTGTCTAGTAGTATCTCTATGTATATTTCTTCACTCTGCAAAATTGTATTGACGTTTTCTGCAAAAGACCATTACCACATATATATTTTATTAATATGCTTTCTTACTCGACATTTTTTTTAAGTTAAGTTAGTTACAGAAGGATAAAAAGCACGAGGATCTACCCTGTTACCAGTGTCCCTTACCTATAATAATCGGTTTTCTGAAAATGTCTTTACCGGAAGAGAGCCAATTTAAAGCTGCCCATTCATTCTTGATTCAATGGAACCCTTACCATGGCATTTGAGTTATGACTGCATCGTAAGTCAACCGGGCCACCATGGGTATGAAGCGTTTGGAGTCCCTTCTCTGCCCGCAAAGTCTGTAGTAAGCTAGCTCGGCTTTGCTTGCGCACTGGTATTCTTAATGAGTATACAAAGAAGCTTACACACTAAATACATGTTAGAAAACGTCAGTGGTATATTCGTTTCCGTTGGGGGTAACTATATCACGTTGCAGACCCCTTCGATGATGTAAAGCTGTCTATAAATAAATGAAAGGTATAGAACCTTTTTATAAAGCAAGATGTTATTTAAACATAGAACTTAACTTTTTTGACGTGACAACGTCTTATAAATTGGTTTGCCGGGTGACACTTCAAGAAACTGCGTTACGCTCCGCTCACGTTATGCGCTCACAATGAGAGCGAGTGAGAGGCACGCATCCCTTCCACTCGGGCATGGTTAGCCCGCCTAAGAGCGAGAGAGACAGACATAAAAAGTGAAAGGCACGCGTCCCTTTGTAGTAAACGCTGTTTCATTGTACGCAAATGTATTGCAAGTTATTGTATGTATATTTGTATATAAATACGTATGTATGTGTAAAGGTAAAAATAAAATTTTGTTAATATGAAATTCAGTGCGAGATTCTTTGTACAAATTAATGTTTTAAATATAATTCTTTGTATAAATAAATGTTTTAAATTGTTACTATTATTTCATCCTTCTTCCTACTATACGAATGAATATTCACATTAAAATTATTTTACCACTCAAAGTCGTTGTCACGTAAAACTTTCGCCCGTATACCGAGTTTACAGGCAACCAATTTTTTTACTTTCTTAAAGTATCAACTTATAACATCATCACTCAATTTATGATAGATTATTGCGAAATTTCAGTGCGCACCTACTCGTATTTACTTCGTTTGGAATTTCAGTAGTTAAAATCAACACATTCACATCAACTAATTTACTTTACTTGTTTATTTACGCGAGTCAATCTTAAAATCAAGTCACTTAAACTGAACGTGAATGCATATTTCAGCTCAATCGTTTGAAGATTTCTGCTTCAACACTTATTTGCTAGATTCCACCCGAACATATAAATGTACCTATATACATTGCAACCTTAATAAAAGCTTGTAAAATTCAATCCTTTTTATTACCTTCACTATTAAAGGCGTCTAATACACATTCGTTGGTTAAAAGTGAAGAGTAAGGCACTTCGGAATCCGAAATTTGTGGGTTCAGTACTTCAGTCAGCTTTTTATGTCCGTTTTTAGGTTCGATAAGACTCTGCGCTTGTTTCATTTTGGCTTTTTTATTATCTATGAAAGCTTGTCGACGTTTGTTCATGTTCAGACGTCGAGATGCGGAAGACGTTGGTGGTGTTATGTGTTTAGTTAAAGTGCTGAAATAAATAATCATTAGTTAATCAACAGAAGATACACATTATCCCATTTCAATAATAGGCTGTCTTTTTTGAACATTTCAGTTTGTTTTCTGAAAAACCAAGCCAAGTCATCATAAAAAAAAAAAAAGTTACCTACGAGAATCCACGTGAGCTCAGCCGTTATTTAATAAAGATAAAATGAACGAACGAAGGAAATTATTCACGACAGTTTAAATTATATCGAATGGAAGATTCCATATATAAACCTACCTATACAAATACCTCGATACGCACGTATATCTTGACGACATCGTGCAGTACGGAAATTTCATATTAGATATAAATCACTTACTGATATATTTCCAAACTGTCAGCTGTACTGGAACTGGAGTCGCTATCAGCATGGTCTTCGGGTTTATACATCATGACTAAACAATTGATTAGACGATGACAATTTGTTTCCGTGCGGCTTTTGGCCAGAACCTATGGCAACGAAATTAAAACAATTTGATACCTATCTACGTTACAGATTTTTTTTTTTTTCATAAAAGTCGATGGTTATTACCGAAAGGGCAAAAAATGTCCTACCATCTCCCCGCAAATTTATTCTTTTTTCAAAAATGTGAAGCCGTCAGTACAATTTATTGGGTTTATATCTCAAAAACGTTTTAGAACATTTTGTATCACACAATAGTTACCATGTATCTATATTATATCCTTTACTTATAAATAGTAAAAATTACTAGATAATAATATATAAGTTATGTCAGGTACCTATTGAAAAAAAAAAAGAATCGGACAGTACCTACCCAAGTCTCCTTATTCCTTGCTCAATCCGACTTTAGACTCCTTATACAAAGCTATTTAAATATAGTTGCTTTCTATCTTTCTAATGGATTTCCATAGAGTTTAGAATCAGCAACTAGCAACTAGAATATAGCAACTACGCTAGCCAAGAAGTAAATATAGAAATAAAACCGTTTATTAGTTCTTGAAACCCTTCAAGAAATATTTATAAAAGTTCGAAACAATCCAAATATTAAAAAAAAAATAGGTACCTATTTTTCTTTGAAAAATTTGTTCCTAAAAATATAATTAAATAGGAAGTTAAGTTTCTGTTGTTAAAGCCTCTAGGCTTTTATGCTCAGCATTCTGCAGCTGGACACATATCCATTCTTTCATAGGAGAAGGCGGTTTTAAACCATAAAGCCGTCTATGCATCGTTGAAAAACCGTCCTTTGTGGATTTAGTAGACTACGAACTTTTGGCACAATGATAATTGGAATGCAATGGAATGGTGTCACAATGACAAATCTTGTAAAATAGCAGACTTGGGGCCCAGGTGACTTAAAATTTTAGGAAATTACGGGCAAAGTCAAATTTCTAAATATAAACCCTGTTACTGTACCTACATACCTACATATACTTAGTCTACTTAATGCTATATGGTTACAAATGATAATACTGAATTAAAAACAACGTACCTGTACTAATTTAGTAAGAGTAAGAGTTTTCGTTTCACTTATAGTGTTTGGATATGTGTTACTGCAGATATTGAATTTAGCTGTAAACCTCTTGTAGCTCAAACCGATCAAGTTGTTATAAATACCCACTAAGCTGAAACAAATTTGTAACAAAGAAATTTAATACTGTTTTTTATGTGAATAATGAATACCTAATATTTAAAACAATAAAACCATTTTAATAAAGGTAAAATGGGCATCTTTGATTAAAATTTCCAAAAAAAAAAAGTAAATCAAATTTAGATTCCTCTCAGTACTAGGGGCAAGTATTCCTCTAAGATTAAACGGTAAGTTAAGCTTTATTTAACACGATTAAGAAATTTCGTCTATTCAACAAACGCCACTTAACTTTTCGGGATCTTATGAAGCATTTCGTTGCAAATATCTTTGATTTTCTGATATCATTAGATATTCAATAATAGCCAGGCTAAGGCTTGCAAATTGATGTGATGCTTGCGACCAATCAGACGCCAACGCAGTCGCGGGTTCTAAATACGACGTAGGTACCGCATTCCAGCAAATAAAAAAATATTTACCTTAAACAAGACTCGATCATTTTCCTCGAATCTTCTCTATGTAGACATGCTGACAGTATCGTAATTATAAGATTGTACAGAGATTGCAGCATTATAAACCTTCTGCTACACAACATGTCGAAAGTATGATCATGTTTGCTAACTAATAAATCATTTTCTTTTTTCAGTCTAGCTAATTTAGGATTTAATTTGTAAAATGACTTAACTACTTTCGATAAATATTGTATTATTTGATCTAAAACCTGCAAACATGTCAGATAAAATAAATACACGATAGTATAGTTTTTTAAATACACTAGGTAGGTACCTATGATTTATTTTTTATGAACAATGGCATTTCTAAATTCAAATCAATTCAGTACCTACGCAAAAGCGATCTGCCTGACCACAGTTTTTTTAAAAAGAGGAATAGATAGTAAAGTGTTACTTAGTTATGCCAAAATAGTTATAGTAAGGTTTAATAAATAATTAGTATGAAATATTTTAAGTCAATTATTTCTTAGTATTATTTATGTAAAAATAATCCCAAGTTTTACACATATCTACTGAATAATTGTTATAATTTTTAGTTTATAAAATTAGCTTTAAATTAATGTATTTTCACTAAACGATAAAAGTACATATAGGATTAGGGGAACTCAAAATAACAATCCCATTTCTAATATTAAATAACAACTGTTTATTATAAATATGAAACACATTTACGTTATAAGTTTTACATCTTCCGTTAGTAGCTATGATTTCGACATTTAGTTCTAATCAACAGTCAACAGTTTGAACTTTTCTAAGCATAGACAATAATGTCGCTAGTAACATAAAAGTTTAAAACTATTGAAAAAATATTAACTATAACTAATCTTCATCATTCTCATCATATCAACCCATTACCCTGTAGTGGTACAGGGCACGGGTTTCCTACAGCTGGCCCAGTGCGGATTGATGGACTCCACACCCATTGCAGAACATTATAAAGAACTCTCAGGCATACAGATTTCCTCAAGATGTCTTTCTTCACCGTTGAAGCAAGTGATATTTCAATTGATTAAAACGCTCAGGACATTTAGTGGTGCCGGCTGGGATTCGAATCGAACACGGCCCCCGGAAAGTAAAGCTGAACATCTAACCACTAGGCTCTATAACTAATATTATTTACAAAATTATCAAAGAAAAGTTACAAAATACTTACTAAGTATTAGTTAGAATTATTTATTAGGTATTCAAATTGTTCATATGTAAAATTATTAGCTTCATCAATTTGTGAAAACACGGAAACTTAGACATGTTGGTATTATACCTAATGTTAGTATAAATGTATGTAACTATGCATAACTTGCACAAATTAAGAAAAAAACTTAGGTGTTTTTCAGTGAGAACGGACACACACAAGCAATAAGAAAAAAATGTACCTGTATGCTGACCAGTTCCATTATATAGCTGCGATTTGATAATGAATGGCTATTATTTTTGCCAACACAATCTTTCCATTTGTTATTGGCCTCTAACAAAACTTTCGTTACTGCATAACAAACAATATCCATTTCCCTGCAATGCCTAAAAAGTTCCTCCTCGTCCAATGTTTCTTCGCTTATCCATTTTTTACTTGTAACTTTTGCCGCAGTCATGATGCAAATAAAAATAAACTAGGCTATACCTACTACGTAAAACCTAGTGGTAGTAATGAAAAAAAAAACTTTTGTTTATTGTTTTTTGTAAACTAAATTGACGCTAGCTGTGCGGCGTCATCGTGAAGACTGAGGTTTGGTCGTATTTCACCAGAGATCGATGACCAGCGACGTCGGTGCCAGGTTAGCAAAAGTTCGCGTCTTAGTTCTTGTAGGACAAGTTACAATTGCTATCGTAAGTTTTTATTGATGTACACAACCCCGACCTTGAGTTTTGGATAATGAACGACTAACACAACTGGTACAATACAATATTGCTTTAGAAAGCTAGTAAAAAGAGCTTCAAAATAATTTGATTAATGACTGATATCCATTTAAAGGAAATGGTGATAGTGGTAAAAACTTTAGCTTGCCGTGCGGGGAGCCCCAGTTCGATTCCCGACACGCACCTCTGACTTTCCAAAGTTATAATGTTATCAACAAATAAATATCACTTGCATATTACTGGCCTAGTGCGATTTAGTAGACTTCATACGATTTTAAGACATTTTCGAGAACTTTCAGACATGCAGGTTTCTTCGCGATCTTTTCCTGCACCGTTAAAGCAAGTCATGTTTGAATTCCTCTAATTAAAAACGCACATAACTCCGAAAAGTTAGTGCAGGGGGTCGATCTCGGCACCCCGAAAAAGAAGCCGAATTTTTAAACACTAGGCTATCCGATCACTTACCGCCGCTTAATCATTATTCTTTTTTATTTTTTTTATAATTTTTATTAGTGTTTTTACCTACACTTGGAGGAATTATTAATTTTATAAATTTAAAATGCATATACAAATTTAAGGAACCTTTCCTTTTCGAAATCTATTTTAATTTAATCACGCGCTAAGTAGACACGCGGCACCGTTATGGAAAAGGGACAAGGTGAAATAGAGCTTCCTCCAAAGTTATAGATAATTGGTAGGTAGTAGATTCAAGGTAAACCCAAGGCGAATAGCGCAAAATTACGTAACCAAATTTCCCAAGTGAGTAAGGGCCAACTTTTCATTTAAATAACCTAAAGCAAGGCTTCCCAACCTGGGCGCCGTAGAAAGTACGAAGGTGCACCGCGAGACGCTCCTTCTGCGCTTAAAAACATCTAGAAAAAAATGTCTCTGTGCAGCGTTGTTGTCTCACACTTTGAAAAATTGTGTGGAGATCACAAAGCTTAGCTATCCCATTGTTGTGGTATCATCATCATCATCATATAAACCGATAGACGTCCACTGTTGCACATCGGTTTGTAGGGAGTTCCAAATACCACGGTTCTGTACCGCTTGGATCCAGCGGCTACCTGCGACGCGCTTAATGTGGTTTGTCCACCTCATTGGGGACGACCAACGCTGCACTTACCAGTTCGGGTCTGCCATTCCAGCACCTTGGGAGATGGGACCCCAACGTCCATACTTTCTCCGAACTATGTGCCTGGCCCATTGCTACTTCAGTGACTCGTTGAGCTATGTCGGAAACTCTGGTTCTTCTACGAATCTCCACATTTCTGATAAGATGGCGTAGAGATATTACGAGCATAGCTCTTCATCTGAGTGACTCTGAGCCTTCTTATGAGGTCCCATAGTTTTGAAATTTATTATTTATTATTGTTTTATTAGTTTCTTCATAATCAGGATGTTTTATTGTTTGCGTCTACCTGCCTAACTAACAAAAACCTATCTAATTCAGCTAGGTCAGGGCGCGGGCGCCGCAACATTTCTTTACTTAACTTGTAACTAGTGCGCCATGTGCAATAAGTTAGGAACCTCTGACCTAAAGTATAAATGTCGTCGCCTAGATTCGCCTATAAATGAGTAAACGATTTACTTATACCATAATTCTAAGATTATCTTATGACCTTGATTCCAAATATGTGGTGAAGGCAGATCAGTTGTCACCACCCCTCTTCTTCCCTCGGGTGTCGAACGAGGCAACACAACAGAGAGCGGACAGCAGCGTCCTCTGTGCTACTACTACCATTTACTGCGATCACCAAACCGCCTGCCCAGCGTGGTGATTATTGGCAAAACCTACATTTGGGAGAGGCCTTTAGTCCAGCAGTGGACTGTTCAGTTTTCTGAGTGTTTTTTTTCGATTTTCTACAATTGGTTTTTAACAGCGGACTCGAACAAGGTTGACATGTTGCTTGGAATGACAAGGTTGCTTGGAAGCATCCGGCTCCGCTTTCATCTCTCACAAGATAGAACAATGAATGTTAAAATGTAAATTGTTTATGTTGGAAAAGAGCAACTGCTGAGTTTCTTGCCGGCTTCTTCTCGGTAGAAGCTGCCTTCCGAACCGGTGGTAGTCTCTACAAACAGACAGACTTGACGTTTTAAAAGTGCTTATATTAGGCCTACTTGAAATAAATGAGTTGTATAACGAAAGGGACGATTACCGAACCCCTCGATTAACCTGGCTTTGATTTACATTGTAAGCGCTGAACACGATAATCTTGGCATCATTGAACATCTAAAACCATTCAGAAATCTTTGCCAATAACGCTTCTAAATTTACTCGACTTTGAGATTATTCAAATCAGTAACCTCAGGTTCAGCATAAATAAAAGTGTCCGCAGTTTTGACCTTCTTAACAGGTTGTATAGCAATGCCCTTTGATAGATTTACAACTGTCAATGCGTGCTACTATTACAAAGTAAGCCACGAAGTCGGAGTAGTTATGACTTATTTTTCACACACAAGTGACCGAGTAAGGTAACATGAATACTAAATTGTGACAAAACATCTTAAATCTAATATGTATAATTTGTCACCGAGTTAAAGATAAATATTTAGCGATTAAAATAAACCATCAGCAAATTTAAAATCTATAGGTACTTATAATAAAATTGGAAGATTTCAGTACATTTAATATATTTTAAAAATTTTGACCGGGGGTTGCGTTCTAATTTAATTTTGGTCTGTCTGTCTGTCCGGGCATCACGTAAAAACTACTGAACGAATTAAAATAAAATTTGGTATAGTGGTAACTGATATTCCGGGTCAACATAAAGGATACCTTTTATCCCGATAAACAATAAGTTTCCTCCGGGAAATGGGATAATTTTTTTTTTATCAAATTTACTCCACAGCTTCATTAAATTTGAACCGATTTAAATAATTCTTTTTCATGATAAACATGTATTGTCTAAATTTAATGAAGATCTTATAAATATTGTCGGAGATAAAGGACATAACTCTTCACAAATAACAGTAAGTCGCAAGACAAAGTACGTACCATCCTACTTATATTATAAATGCTAGAGTTTGTGAGGATGGATGTATGTATGTATGTATCAACTAAAATAATGACAACTAACTTACTCAGTATACCACGTAAAGTAATAGTAGGTACATAGCTAGCCTAGATAATTATGATGTTAGTATCAGATCTATTCTAGCTTCTCGATTGACTCATACGCGGTCAAAGTCGCGAGGGTCCGCTAGTATGAAATAAATGAATTAATAGAGGCAAAACTATTGTTCGGAATAATAAAAAATTTACTTGAGACTTCGTATATTCCTATATGTAAATATCCTCCTTAAAAATTAAAGGTAAAAAAAAAACTTCATTGCTTTGTACAAGTTGTTTTATATTCTGGGACAATAAATAAATGATACTTTTTAACAAAAATAATTTGCTAATTGTTCGTACGGTATCGCAAAGCAGCATCAGGAAGAATATATCACAGTTAACAATGTATATGTATAAAACATCTATTGATTTACCTGTACATTTTGTTCACATCTATTTTTTTATAACAATATCTAACCGCTACTTAATTTATTTATTAACAAATAAGCTCCCGAAGTACAGTCAATGTCTACTTAAAAACTAGTACCTATTACTTTATTTTGTTTCTGAAATAATAGTGGTCAAACTTTAGTTGTTGTTAATTGTTAATTAATTTAGTTAAGTATTTGCTTTTGACTGTACTTATGTATAGCATCAACGGTGTTTAGGCAATCTAAGACGTAAAACTAAGTATTGACAGAGTACCCTATTTTATAATTTAGCTTTTAAAGTAAAACTGGTTAAATTATATGTATATAGTTTTAGTAATACATATATAAAAGAATTAAGATGATATGTGCCATAAAAATTATTGAAGAGTCACCGAATCTCTTATCCGTCTCTCTCTCTTAAACAAGAACCTATGTGCTACAGATACGATGCCAGTCATACAAGGCTAAACAAAGTCCACCTTTGCCGGTTTGAGTAAGGACTTCTTTATACCTACGGTATTAGTTGGGTTCTCATTACTATAGTTCATTAATATTTTAATATTTTTTGTCCCCCGCCATTTGAGAATTTTATTTTGAAAAAAAAAAAACCTAAAAGGTTACCCTACACATATTTTAACCCGTATATAGAAATATTAATTGGAATAAAGACCCAAATTTTTAATAGGAATGGCAAGTAGCCATGTTATCTATAAAATAACCCCAAAAATATTGATCTTAGTTGTATAATTGAGTTATTGAAACGCTTATTAATTATGTAATAAACTAATATTGAAACAAAAGTTTCTTGGTATAATAAACCATTTTTGAACCAGTGGTATAATTATAGCCAAGGGATTTTAAAGTTTCTGTGAAAACAAACCAATAAATGCAAGAGGTTTTAACTGCAGAGATAATCTGCGAATGTAAGAATATAAGAAGGGATTTTTTTCGGTTGGACGAGAGCCATCGAGAAAACATATTATATAGCATGACGCTGTATCAAAGCATTCGTGTTCATTTGGAGTTTTATTTGTCTACCTGCATGAAATATTAGCTTTCGGTTATGGATGACAGTTTGTCACGACATGATAAATAGGTTTTGGGTTACCTATCGTAATACCGATTTGGGTGTGTCGTGCAGGTACTGTTCCTCGAGGTTTTGAGGGTCGGGATCGATCGTTGTTGACTGTGACTATGTCGTATCTAAATACGTCTCGTTTGGCTTTCTTCCTGTTTGCTAGAACACCCTTACTACTATTTTGGAATCGAAACGCGAGGCATCGGAAGGGTTCTATGTAGTCGATGTCTCTGCAATCTGACATCAGAGTTTGATCTAGTTACCTAAACCTATTACCCCACCTCTTTTGTGTCAAAGTGCCAAGTGTGAAAGAGCGTCATTTAATAACAGTACAGTTTCCCAGTATTGTAACTAGATGGCGTTTTTGCGATCTCATATAAATCGTAGTTAAGTTTCACGTGTTCGTATAAGTAAACGTAGGTAGAAAATCTCACACTTGGCACTCTGGACCTGCGGGGTTATTACGTATCTAGACAGGCTTGCGACAGGCGTAGCTGTTGCATTTATTGTATGGAAAAGTGACGTGAGACAGCAGCGATCAAACGTCACTTTTCCATACAATAAATTAACACTGATTTCATTGATTATTTTATGCAACCAATAATAGAATTTACAGTTATTACGGCCAGACATAATGGAAAAATCGCTCAGAAGTAAAACATTGTTTTAACAAAATTTTTCATAAAAAAAAAATACTAAACAAATATCATTATTGTTATATATTAGGCCCGTTAATTTCTAAATAACTAAGATGCAAAAAAAAATTACAATTAAACATGGTAAAAGCGTCCAATAAAAATAGTTCATCTACGAAATCGTTAAATAAAATACTACAGTAGTAGAAGTAGTAGTTTGTAGAAGTAGAAATGTTTGAATGTTATATAAATACTATTTAGCAAATACTCGTTTCAGATTAATTCAAATCTGCAAATACCTTAGGCTTTTTTACATCCTTAACAATGGTATCCAAAGTGGTCTACCGCCCCTTTCAGTCGATAACGGATCCCGGTTAAGCAGGTCGCGACTTGTAAATGTAAAAAAACTGTTTTTTTTTAAGTTATCTATCGTACATTTGAAGTCGATGAGTTTGAAAAAAATCGAAAAACAAGGCAAGTGGGATGCTGAGACGAAAAAAGTTGGGGACCTCTCCTCAATAGACGCGGCGTATATTTTTACAGCGGTTTTATTTATTCTCTTTAAATTCATAGGTGTTTAATTATCAGATATTTATAGACTGCAGTCTATAGTTTTTGCGTTGAAGCATGGTCACATAGGACATGTCACAATGAAAAAAATGGTAACGTAAGTCAGTCAAATATTCAAACACATTTTGAATATTACCTACAGACAGTTTGGTGTGATAGCCGCGGGTGTCTTACGAGGCGACTAAGGGTATAACGGAGAGCGGGCAGCAGCGTCTTCTGTGCTACTACTACCGTTGGAAGAGGCATTTAATCAACCGGTGGACTTGGGCTATGATGATAACATTCAAATATTTTTTGGGAAAGGAGTTTAAACTTGCACCTTAAGTTAAAATTCCTTCCTTGAATAGAAACAGATCTTCTAAACTCAGATAGGCGTTTCGATTTGGTACGCCCCGAACAATGACTTAGGCTGTGTCCACAATAGGCAAACTGTTAGCGGCCAACTGAGTTTGCCTCGTATCGGTTTAGTACGCCCTTCCATATATTTGAAATGGAGTGTCCATAGTTAGCTAGTTTTGCGCTCCCTTTACGCATTTTGTGGCGTTACGTGCGCCGACTGTCTCAGTTAGTGGCCGACTTACAGCAAAACCGGTTGCAGTCGGCGGCGGCGATATGATTGTTCGCCGGGCGTCTAGTCCGATTGCAAACTTTTCATGCGGACAGTTGGAACGAAGCTGTCGACCTATCCTCTTTCATCCTCATTATCTTCTTTCAGTGCCTTTAAGATACCAATTACTTCAAAAATATCCATCGTGACCAAACACAACCACGTACAGCAATAGTAAAGTGAAAATTCATTCGGTCGACCTAAATAAGCGGCTAACTCATAACAGTTTGCCGCGACACATGAAAATTTATCAAAGTTTGCAGCTAACTCGATTTATTTCAGTTCGCCACTTTGCGGCTCACTCAGTCGGCCGCTAACAGTTTGCCTACTGGGTACACAGCCTTAGAAATGAACTAAGCATAACTTTTTTTTTCACACAACTCGAGGCTTTAGAAGCTGCCTAATTGCAGCAGGCGTGCAATTCCAGTGCGGCGAAACTGCAAGTCAACTGCATCTCAGACATAACCGTGCGTAGTGGTGTGGCAGTTGGTAACACTGCAAGCGGACTGCGCAGTTATGGCTTGCAGTTTCTAAACAGATATGCCAAACACACTAGACGTCGTGTAGTCTAAAACAGACTGTCTGTCTTGACGCTAAGATGATTCCTAATATCCTGTAATATCACCTATACGCAAAAATAGCTTAGTGCTAAACAAACTAGTGATGTAACGAATATCGATAGTCATTATACGAATATTCGCCAGTAGCTTTTGTGTCGAGTTAGTTAAATTAAAGGCTTAAGATTGCATTAATCAATTTTTTAAAGGGATTTACTCCTACTAGCCTAATTATTCTGCCGTTGCGTCATCCGCAATTATTTTGAATTAAACAATTAAATCAATAAAAATGGCAAGGACTTGATAATTTGTGTGAGTTCGATTCTCTTTTTCTTCTTCTCTTTTACCATATTAATTGTTGAATTTTAGATACATAATATACCTACTTACATTAAATTTTCCTAACACTATTAAAGTTGTTTATTCTCTAATCGAACAACATTCTAATCTAAGCAATAAGATTTCCTTTAATAAAGACCGCATGATGAGTTATGTTACAACAACTTTGAATATATTATCCTATTTTTTATTTTAATTGACGATATTACAATGAACTTGTGCGCTAAATATCTAGCGTAACCTTATCAAGAGTTTACGTTGAATAGCGGGTGAATTGTTACAAACAGATTTCTCTTTCTGCCATCAGTAAATCGACACTAGCAAAAAGAAGACAAAACATTGTGTCTGTACAAAGTTTTAAGGAGGCTAGTATTTACGTTACTAAAGCCATCGTATGCATCTACAACTATTGAGAATTTGAATGTTTAGAACTATAATATAAAGAATATGAATTTATTAAACTTGGGAATAAGTTTTAAGTTGTTCTAAGATGGTAACAAATTTAATAGCTTTTTGTATTTTTGGTTAATGAATGCAGTTGTCATCATCACCTTACAACGATTACATGTGAATGATTATAACAAGTCTTGGATTATTTTTAAGAAATTTTGATTCCATTCTATTTGAATATTCGAATAACTACAATAGATTCGTTACATCACTAAAACAAACTTAACAAATAGTATTGCTCATAGAAGCTCGATATTCACAAAGGACTAAATTCTAACAAGTGAACACACATTTCAGCATTTTAAACCCATTTCACGTGACAGGATCATCAATCGGGCATATCTATACTGGTCACAGGCACAACTGGCTTCAACGCTTCGTTCTTCTTTTGGTTCTTCTGTTTTTTCTCCTTGACCTTATTATTAGCGTCGTCCCTGTAGGGCTCTTGGCTGGCCGGTGGGTCGGTGGGCACGCGGTTCGAACCTTGGTTTACGTTGTTATTGTACGCTATGTTCGCGTATTCTTGCAGAAGTGGGAATACAGATAGAAGGAACTGGCAGAAGTCTTTCCGTATTCCGAACCACCCTAAAATACGGGATCTATTTAATATTCAGTCCGTATGGTATTTTATAGTTTGTTAGTAGTCTATGCATGCACATATACTATGCACATAATACAATAATCGAAATACGTTTCCGTTGGAACACTTCAAATCTCTGAAGGTTCAGCGATTTAGAGTAACAAATTCTGTACCACAGATTTTCATTTGACAAATGTTCTGCAAAATTGCCAAAACCAGAAATTGAGGATATGTTCATGTTACTTTGAAGTTTCAGCGTTTCTATAATCGAAAATGAGTTAACGATTGCGAGTGTCGTTATCTCGCAGCAGCATTTATTATACTGATGAGTATACTATAGCCTTCTCTAAACTTATTTTTTTCTACTACAAGTTAACCTGTGACTGTAATCACTTGGTAAGTGTCACCTGTTAGGAGGTATGACAGTTATATTAAAACGCGACATCGCAATAGCAACTCACATTTGTTTCCACCTTTTGAGCTAAACGACATGATAATAAGCGTAGCATACGTCACGAATAGCGGGCTGACAACCACGATGTAGGTGAGCGAATGCAGCTCATCGTCCAACTTATTCGTCAATAGGACCTGGTGGACAAAAGGAATATTTGTTCAAACCAAAAATCCACTATATGGATCAACTTATACATACTTACAAAGGAATATATTTTGGTTAAACCATCGATCGACTAATACAACATAATTTACAAAATGCCCCGAAATACATCCTTATTTGAAATGCAAAATATTGACAACCGTTTCACAAAAACCAACTATATGTTTCGGGACAGTTTTCTAAATCTCACTAATTGAATTGTTAACTCTCGCTAAATTGGACTTCAAAAGCGCAATTTTCTTTTGCCGTTCTGGCGTATCGATGTTGCATCTAGTAATATACTTTTTTTCTTTTTTTTTTTTTAATAATGCGATCCGCAAGTTTATTATTTAGTCTGATTGCAATTGCGCTCTAAAATAATGTTTACTAATTTATTGCTAATCTATACTTTATTAAATTTCATCATCATCACATCAACCGATAGACGTCCACTGCTGGACATAGGTCTTTTGTAGGGAGTTCCAAGTTCCACGATTCTGAGCCGCTTGGATCCAACGGCTACCTGCGACGCGCTTAATGTCGTCTGTCCACCTCGTTGGGGGTCGACCAACGCTGCGCTTACCAGTACGGGGCTGCCATTCCAGCACCTTGGGACCCCAACGTCCATCCTTTCTCCGAACTATGTGCCCGGCCCATTGCCACTTAAGCTTCGCGACTCGTTGAGCTATGTCGGTAACTTTGGTTCTTCTACGAATCTCCACATTTCTGATTCGATCGCGTAGAGATACTCCGAGCATAGCTCTCTCCATCGCCCGCTGAGTGACTCTAAGCTTTCTTATGAGGCCCATAGTTAACGACCATGTTTCAGAGCCATAGGTCATCACTGGCAACACGCACTGTTCGAAGACTTTCGTCTTCAGGCACTGAGGGATTTCCGACGAAAAGATGGCACGGAGTTTCCCGAACGCTGCCCATCCGAGTTGGATTCGGCGGTTCACCTCCTTCTCGAAATTGGACCTACCTAACTGGATCGTGTGTCCTAGGTATACGTATTCGTCAACAATTTCGAGTGCAGTGTTCTCAACGATTACTGGTTGAAGCGGAACATGAGCATTAGACATAATCTTCGTCTTGCTCATGTTCATTCGTAGGCCAACCTGTTGAGAAGCTCTGCTGAGGCCATCGAGCATCGTATTTAGGTCTCCCAGAGTCTCTGCCATTATGACTACATCGTCGGCAAACCGAAGTTGAGTGATGTACTCGCCGTTAATGTTGATGCCAAGTCCGTTCCATTCCAGAAGCTTAAAGACGTCCTCCAACGCAGCGGTAAATAGTTTCGGGGAGATAACATCTCCCTGTCGCACGCCTCGCTGCAATTGGATTGGTCTCGTAGTCTGATCCTGTATACGAACTGACATAGTGGCGTTTTTGTACAAACACTGCAACACTTGGATATACCGGTAGTCAATTCGGCATCTCTGCAGTGACCTAAACACAGCCCAAGTTTCCACCGAATCAAAGGCTTTTTCATAGTCCACAAACGCTAAGCAAAGTGGCCGGTTATACTCTTCAGTCTTCTGTATAACCTGCCGCAGCGTATGAATGTGGTCTATGGTACTAAAGCCCTTACGGAAACCGGCTTGTTCGGGAGGCTGGAAGTCATCAAACCTACGAGCGAGACGATTCGTAATGACTCTCGAAAACAGCTTGTAGATATGACTCAGCAGCGAGATGGGTCTGTAATTCTTCAACAAGGTATTATCACCTTTTTTGAAGAACAGAACCACCACACTCCTGTGCCATGCCTCTGGCGTTGTGCCTTGGTGAATAACGGAATCAAACAATCGCTGAAGGACTCTCAGTATCGGTTTTCCACCTGCCTTCAGGAGTTCTGCCGTTATTCCGTCATCACCCGGCGCCTTGCCATTTTTAAGCTGCTTGAGAGCCACACTAATCTCGTATAGGCTGACGTCTGGGATATCTTCGGTATAGTGTCGAGTTAATTTGGCTCTAGGATCCTTAGCCAAATCTTCAACAGGCGTCTGTACTGTGGTGTACAACTGTCCATAAAAGTTCTCAAACTCACCCAAGATCTCAGGTTTGGAAGAGACAAGACTACCATTATTGGTCTTCAGTCGCATCAACTGGCTCTGACCGATAGACAGATCTCTAGCGAACACTTTAGAGCCTCTGTTTTGCTCGATGGCATTTTTAATACGCTCTGTATTGAAGTGCCGCATATCACGAGTCTGTGATTTAGAGATCTGCCTATTAATCCGCCGGTAAGCGGACGCGTCTGCTATAGACTGTAGTCTCATCTCTTGCCTCTCCGTCATAAGCTTGAGTGTATTGGTTGAGAACCTATTGGCCTTGTTTCTACGGTGGGCCTTGTAGAATTTGGACCCGACTGTTTGGACAGTTTCCACCAGCCTGTTGTTCAAATCGTCCACAGTGTCGCAATCTGCTAGGCAACCGAACCGGTTCTGTAGTTCTAGTTGAAAGCTCTCGGGGTTTTGAATATGGGCACGAGTAGGCCGGAGTGTAGACTTCACCAGTCTGACTCTTTCAAGTTGAACGTTTATACTCAATGTGCCTCTTACCATACGGTGATCACTTCCGGTTTTAACCCTGTTGATCACAGAGACATCATTGAATACATGCCGTTTGGTCGACATGATGAAGTCGATCTCGTTTCTCGTGGAACCATCGGGGCTTATCCAGGTCCATTTCCTGTGTGGCCGCTTCTTGAAGAAGGAGTTCATCATATAAAGGCCCTCCTTCTCCATGAAGTCAGCCAACATTTGACCCCTGTGGTTCCGTTGCCCATACCCAAATTGCCCCACCCTCAACTCTGAACCAGTTCGCTCGCCAAGCTTCGCGTTGAAATCCCCCATCACAATATTGTAGTAGGTGTTCGAGGCATGTATGGCTTTTGAAATGTCCTCATACAAAACCTCTACATCCTCGTCTGGGTGTGCCGAAGTCGGCGCGTATACCTGTATGACCTTCAACGAATACCGTTTGGTAATTCTGAGTATAAGGTATGCTACCCTGCTCGACACACTTTCGACTTTTACAACATTGTTGACGAGAGACTTGTGGACGATAAACCCGACACCACCCTGTGACTGTTGGTCACCCTCCCGGTAGTAAAACAAGTTGCCGGATTCCAAGATTATCGAGTCCTCCCCCTCTCGCCGGACTTCAGACAATCCTATAATATCCCAGCGCAACTTGCTCACCACTTCTTCCAGCTCAATCACCTTTCCATCGGTCCTCAACGTGCGTGCGTTGTATGTTGCCAGGTCAAGTCGTCGGGGTTGGCAGCGGAATCTCTGCCGGAGATTCTTAACACCCCTTGCCCCGCCGTTACCATAACCGCTGCCAGAGCCAGGAATAGCGGGGCCGCCGGGAACTAGGGGCTGTGGTTTTTTTCTCCTTCCCATTAAAGATATGCCCGATAATGACCACGCTGGGCAGGCGGGTTGGTCATCGCAGGGCTAGACTGATCGCCCCGGCGTCGCTGCTGCCCGACACCGGTCTGTGCCATTTGTTCAGCCTAGCCAATTCGAAGTGGTTATACCGCCACTTGTCGGTTATTAAATTTACATAATAATATTATAAATACGAAAGATTTTATTTGTTTGTACCGAACCGGAACCGAATTGATACGGTACTTTGAATCTTTTTTTTTTACCAATATAAAGCAATTTTATCCAGAATATTTCAGCTAGAAATAATTTTAGATAGGTATTTGGCTAAAGCCAGAAGCAAAAATACTACCAAGATACTTAATCCACGTGGACTGATTAAAAGAATTGTACTGCTTAAACACCATGATGGGCTTTAGTAGATCTAAAATAGGTTAACGTAGCCATAAACTAATATATTAGGTATGAATAAGCCAAAATTACGCAATGTACGTGGCAAAAAAAAAAAAAAACATTTTGAACCTTTACAAGAAAGAGTAAATTTTTAATCCCTACAAAAAAGTTTTTATAATATTTAAAAGTAGTGTCGTAAATGAATACATTATGAATGTTAACGCGTAGGTTTGACCTCGCCTAGAACGTTCAATATTGCACCTTACAAGACTAAAATAGACATTACCAATAGACATTAATAAAAATAATAATAGACATTATTATTGTTATTTATACATATTTTACTATAATATGTTTATGTTGTGTACAATAAAAGTTTATTCATTAATTCATTACTTAAACATTTTCAGTAGGTACATACCTGGAAAACTAATATAGGTATAACAGTGAAAGTGTAAGCTAGGGCCGAATTGAAACTTGTTCGCCTTTGCTGTATATTGACGTCAGGCGTTCGCAGCAAGATACCAGCAAATATTATACTGTACAGCACCCCTAAAATCATTCATACACATTTGTAGAAAAACAATGTTTTGGACAGAAAACGAAATGACAGAAAAAAAAGAGGTAGATCAGTTTTAGCAAAATGTCAAAAATAGCCTTTTACATTGGGACAACAGCATGGCTATTAAGGTATATAATTTCTAAATAGCAATATTAAACACTTTGCATATTGTTTCACCCACAAAATATATTTTATAGAATATTATTTATAGGATAGGATATAATTTTTATAGGATATAGGATATTTTGTGGGCGGTTTCAGTTGTGGCTAGTTACAATTTACACACATGCAAGAGTTAGCATTCAAGAACTATACAGTGCAGTAATGGTAGAGTCACACAAACATGCATACTTGACGTTTCAAAAGTGCTTATATTAGGCCTACTTGAAATAAATGAATTTTGAATTTTAATGGATGTAATATAACTGTCATACTTTTAACAATGTTAACTTACTAATATTTTAGACTGCATAATCCTTAAGAGATTGCAGTAGAGAACTCGTTGTAAAATTAAAAAAAAATAATAGAGTTGAATATTTTAGTTTGGAGCGTTACTAACTGTCCCCAAATTTTTGCTTCCCAAATAGCAGAAATGCATAAAACCCATATTGTTCAAGCAAAGACACAACTTTAATACAAATTATTATTTGTGATTGCAGTGAAAGCCCTTTACGCCGGATTACAGCGAAGATGCTTCGCAGCAGAAATAAGAATGGAGATAGTACTTCCTTGGACAAGCTCTGTCACAAACCGCTCTTCTACTACTTAAACATGAAACTCTTCCAGTACCATTTTAAAAAAGCACTTTCAAACAGAGAGATACAGTAGCTACGGTTTACTTAATACTATTTATAATGTAGTGTTCATATTGTATAGGTAAAAAGAATACATACACTCACCTACAAGGCTGAGACACATGAGTATCCACAGGGGCACAAATACAACCTCCCATGACCAGTTTATAAATTTATCCAATTTCAACGCCAGAAATATGAATTGTAGGATATTTACAGCACAAAAAAACTCCAACTGAAAATGTTGTATATGTTTTAATAAAATTTAAGATGTTGTGTTAAAAAGCATTTGTAAAAGAACCAATAATTATCTTTTGTAATTGAGCACCATAATACGGGCAATTACATAACAGAATCTGTAACTCATAATTTCATACCATTCAAGTGCATATTTGTAGTGATAGCCTAGTGGTTAGCACTTTAGCCTGTGTAAAGAAGACATTGAGAGGAGAACTACATGCCTGAGAACATTCCATATTCTCACAAGCATATGAAGTCCACTGATCTTCACTTGGCCGGTATAGCGGACTACAGCCTAAACCCCCCTCATTTGCGGAGGAGACTCGTAAATTCATCTCCACACACATTCACTTCTTTAGTTAAACTAAATGTTATAATTTCACGATCACTTCGGGTCGAAAATTCAAATACCTACTTTTCGTTATATCACAAAAGTGTCATTAATGTCAACCAGATGTCAACCTACGTTTCACTTCTCATTTGCGGAGAAGACTCGTATCCTGTAGTGAGCAGTTGATGGGTTTTAAATTGTGATGACAATAATGAATTATCATACAAAGGAATTTTTTTTTCACAATTCCTTTTAGTTTTTCCTATCTGTCTTATAAAACTAAAAAAATATGTCAAAACAAATATGTCTTCTATTTTTGAGTATTTGTGAGACATAAAACAATTATATAAAAAATTATATAAAACTATTTTTTTTGCGCGTAATTAATTAATACAGAATTTTGAAAGTCATACAAAAAAAGTTGTTAGTTTCCATGTTAACTACAAGGCTAAGAGCTTTCTGGTATTTTTTACTTAACCCTTAATTTATAAGATTTAACTTTTTATATATATATAGAAAGATCATCATATAATAATACAAACCTCATAGCTTCTATCATGTTTCACACACCATATACAGATTGCAATGGAGACTATGCTTATAAATATAAGCGGTATGAAGACTAGTATCCAAACATGGCGGGTAGTTGTCAGTTGGTCGCACACTAGTAGCTCAAACATGAGCAATATTAAATGTATGGCAAGACTTATTAACATTGCTTTGTAGTGAATATAGGCTTCACCTTCCAACCTGCAAGAGTAAAAACTATTTAGACCAATAAATCAACCTCAAGCGTCAAAATTTTATATAAGTTACTATCACACAGTTACTTCTGTCTGTTTTTTATAACTTTAGCTTTGAAACTTAAATGGCTGGACTTCCTCTTTCCCCATTTCGCAGAATTATACAATAAATATTGGAATGGGGGGGGGGGGGGGGGTTAATATTAAATTCAAATTCAGAATATGGCTCACTGGGTACATTTACATCACAAACTTTCATAAAGAGCATTTGATCTCTCAAGCACTTTCATATGCAAAACAAATGAAGAGGTCTTTCACTGCCTGCACAATTTTGCAGAGTGTACTGGGAATACTGGGATACATCTGCTATAAAAAAACTTAGCAAAGACTGTTTAGACTAAGCTATACAAAACGAACATAAAAATGAACTAAGGTCATGTGCAAAACTGAAATAAAATCACCAATCAAGCCATAAAAGATTGTGACAATCTATATAAGTGATGTGACCTAGATGATGACCTAGACTTGTTTAACGTTTTGGTGTGATCTAAATAAAATAACTTAAAATGATAAGAACTTCGTTTAGTAAAAAAGATACTGACCTGAAATGAGGATACTGCCACCATACATAAGTACCAACTGTAGCACCAAGAACTACAAGGAATTTCCAAATCCATATCGGCGTAAATACTGCCCAATACGACCATGTTATGGTGTTATCCAACTTAAGAGCCAATAAAGCCGTAAAAACCAGCAAACAGGTGTGAACGACGAATTTGCTATCAAAATAAAAAAATATTGTAAGTTCAAAATAAGAAACAGAACGAGGCACTTTATGGAAAAAATAAATCTTACCTAGGATTGAAATCCTGGAATAGTGTCTGTAAATTCATCTCCACACACATTCACTTCTTTAGTTAAACTAAATGTTATCATTTCACGATCACTTCGGGTCGAAAATTCTAATACCTACTTTTCGTCAAATCACAAATGTGTCATCAGTCATGTATGTCAGATGTCAACCTACGTTTGACTTTGACCCACAGATATAGGACCTCAGATCTATATCTGTGCTTAGACCAGACTCAGAATTTAGACCGAAGTAGATTACGTCTTTATTCTATGGGTTTAGTACCAACAATTATAGTATGATTAAACTTAACAAGAGTTGGTGAAAAAAGAAATATTATCTATTTAAAACTCTAGAAATCAGAAGAGAGAAAGTCTTTAGCCGTCTTTTAGCAGTAAGTCAAGTAGATATTTGATAGAAACAGGAGTTAATTTGCTTAATTCTATGATATTAGGGTTAGTAACAATGATCCGATGTCATAACGTAGTATAATTATCCAATTTAGTATGATTTATTTTAATAACAGAACCCAAAGGGTTTGCATAAAAGACATTAAGTCGCAGGGGTCGGCTACGTCAATGTGTGTCCCACAGGGTTCAATCTTGGGTCCCTTTCTATTTTTGGTGTATATAAATGATCTACCACACCATGTCAGTGAAACCTGTGACATTGTACTGTTTGCAGATGATACATCTCTAATTTTTAAAACTGATAGAGGTAGAGAAAACTCTGACGATGTAAACCGTGCTATGTCGCATGTGTCGCACTGGATTACTGTCAATAATTTACTTATAAATGCAAAAAAAACTAAGTGTGTGGAATTTATTTTACCAAATGTAAAGAAAGTTAATAAAAATACAATAATAAATGGAGAATCACTAAAAATTGAAGATTCCACAGTTTTTCTGGGCATGACCTTGGATTGTAAGCTTCAGTGGGGTACCCATATAGATACACTAGCAGGTAAACTAAGCTGGGCTGCCTACGCCGTCAGGAAAATTAGACAGGTTACTGACGTAGAAACAGCAAGACTTGTTTACTTCGCGTACTTTCATAGTGTGATGTCTGACAGGATCTTATTATGGGGCAAAGCTGCTGATATTGAAACTATATTCATATTGCAGAAAAGAGCTGTACGGTCAATATATAAACTTAAATCACGTGAATCCCTCCGTGAAAAATTTAAAGAAATAGGTATACTTACGGTAGCCTCACAATATATTTATAACAATATAGTATTTGTAAGACAACATATTAGTCTTTATAAACAAAAAGTGGATATAAACAGTCGACTTACAAGAAATTGTCATAAATTAGTGACATCTGCATATCGTCTGGCTTTTATAATATGATTCCTAAGGTAATTTTGGACCTACCAATGCATAATGTTAAAACACATTTATTACAGCGAGGTTATTATACAATTGATGAGTTTCTTAATGACAAGGTTGCTTGGAAGCATCCAGCTCCGCTTTCATCTCTCACAAGATAGAAAAATGAATGTTAACATGTAAAATGTAAATTTTTGATGTTGGAAAAGAGCAACTGCTGAGTTTCTTGCCGGCTTCTTCTCGGTAGAATCTGCAAGTGACACTTGCTGTTCAATTAAAGGTATCGATTAAAAAAAATATCGATATAGTGGTGAAAAATTCTAAAATTCTTTTGAAATTGTATGGTTTCATGTATTGGAAATATAATGTATGTGATACGATATCGAAAACCGATATTTTATATCGATATAACTAAAAAATAATCATCACCTAATAATATTGATCGAATCATAATTATATTTACTACTCTGTGGCGAAAAGTAAACCTGCGAAGGCTGGAAGCACAGCTGTGAAGTAAACTGAAAACATTGCAGAGAAAATAATCCTAGCAAATATTATTAAGAATAAAAACTAGTAAGATTAAAAGTTATTCGATTCCGCCATCGTATTATCAGTATGGCTTCTCCATCACCTAAGTCACCAGAGCAAAGTGAAAAGAACAAACAATACGACCGGCAACTGCGGTTATGGGGTGATCATGGGCAAGCTGCCCTGGAAAATGGTCATATATGTTTAATAAATGCAACTGCCCTTGGTACAGAAATATTAAAATCTATCGTACTCCCTGGCGTAGGAGCTATTACAATCGTCGATCACAACATAGTCGCCGAAGAAGACATAGGAAGCAATTTTTTTTTGGATTGTTCCAGTAAAGGACTAAATAGGGGTACGGAAACTCTTCGACTTCTACTAGAGCTAAACCCTGCTGTTCAGGGTCATGCTGTGCAAGAGCCAACTGAACAAATTTTGCAAGAAAATCCTGACTTTTTTAAATCTTTTAGCATTGTTGTGGCCACATCCCTTGGAGAAAAAATTATACAAGATTTGGCCCAACACTTATGGGACATTAATGTCCCGTTTATATTGTGTAGATCTGTTGGATTTTTGGGATCTTTTAGAATACAAATAAAGGAGCATGCAATAATTGAAACTCACCCAGAAAATGAGCAAATTGGCTTGAGGTTAGACGTGCCATTCCCTGCTCTTGCTCAATATTTAGATACCTTCGATATTGATACTCTTGATTTAAAAGATCATGGTCAAATACCGTGGATTGTCATTTTATATAAAGCAGTTCAGAAGTGGCAACTCAGTAATCAAAATAGATGGCCTATGAGTAGGAAAGAAAAAAATGAAATTAAAGAGATTATCCAAGAGTTTATTAGAAAGGATGAAAATGGGATACCTATTGAAGAGGAAAACTTTGAAGAAGCACTCAGAGCTGTAAATACTGCTTTAGTTCCTACCTTCTTACCTGTGAAAATTCAAGAACTCTTATATTGTAGTTCTGCTACAAATTTAACCAAGGACAGTTTACCATTTTGGATAATGTGTTCAGCGTTAAGAAATTTTATTGAAGCTGAAGGAAAAAGCAAGTTGCCTCTGAGAGGTGTGTTACCAGACATGACCTCTTCAACAGAGCATTATGTGAAACTTCAAAGTATGTATCGCACACAAGCTGTGATGGAAGCAGAGATTGTATATAGAAAGGTGCAGGAAATAGTTGCACAACTACACTGTGAAAGTATTAGTGAAACTGAAGTAAAATTATTTTGTAGACATTCACATGACTTACATCTTATAAAAGGTTCTAATATAGCTATGGAGTATCAATTGGGCAGTAATAGTGTGGCTTCTTATATCGCCAGGTACTTAGAAGAGCCGGATGTTATGATGGTGCATTATATACTTTTGAGAGCAGCTGAAATATTTCGCTCGGAGCATTGTCGGGCACCAGGAGAATGGGAACCTGAAGCTGACATAGCTAAACTAAAAACATGTGTCTCTAGACTTCTTACTGATATATCCTGTTCACCATTCCCCAAAGATGATCATATACATGAAATGTGCAGATATGGTGGGGCAGAAATTCACAGTGTCTCAGCATTTCTAGGTGGATGTATTGCCCAGGAGGCTATCAAAATAGTTACCAAGCAGTATAATCCTGTCAATAACACATTTATATATGATGGAGCTTCAACTAATACTGCCACATTTACATTTTAGATGATTAAAAATAAAAAAAAGTTAACAAAAGCACTTTGTTTTTATTTCAACCAGATTCTAATTAGAAAATTAAAATACAAATAAATTAACATAACCACATTCTGCTTGGCAATAAAATCTTTTGGCTTTAGGAAAGTTAAATAAAGGAACAATTTAATTCATCAAAGTTGTGTATTTTAGTTAAGATATTATTATATCATTTACTTATTGAGATATAAAAGTAATTGCAGAAAACATTTAATTAACAATTTTTAACACATAAATTAGAAAAAATAAAACATCACATGTCCAAAAAAGAAATTTCAAACAATCTATACATTTGGCTAAAATTCACATGGCAGGTTTCTTAGGTTATACCATAATAACAACAGGGTTTATATAAAAACCTGTGACAGAAGTCATCAGCGACATAAACACAACATTGAGAATTTTCGATTTGTTACCTAAATATTTCATCTTAGCCATAATTTCAACCGTAATGCATCTACTCCATTAAGATAGTATCGAAATAAGCGTTTGTCTCTTACAAATCCCAAATTTTCGTATAGTTTTAGTGCAGGTTTATTTGTGATTTCTGTTTCTAATACAACTTCATCTGCATTATCATCTATCATTGCCTGGAAAAAAAAAAATTAATTTTAAATTGTATGCAAAGTCAATTACATTTCATTAAATTCTTAAACCATTACATTTTCTGCCAAAATAGTATATCTATGACTAAATTAACAATATTCTTTACATTAAAGTTATTTTTAATATTTGATTCTTTCTTACTAAAATATTAAAAATTTTTAAGACAATTAAGAACCAGTTTGTTGCATTATAGCAATAACAATATAAAATTGATTCAAGGTGGTCAGGTGATTGATTGCATATTTGTCCTAAACTTAAGCACCCCTAAGTTTGCAGTTTGGGCAGTGTGATTTGGCCTTGCCTTAATAAGCTGATTAAGGATTAAGGAGGGTTTTTTATGATGAAGATACATTAAGGTTTTTTGAGTGTTGCTGCTTTTAGCATTTGAAATAAATAAGCAAATATACTATAATATAATCTTCTTTCGGAATTGTTCTAAAGGCGATTGCTTTTTATTCATTCATCATTATCATCACAATATAACAGGCCCACTACATAGCAGTCTCTTCTCATAGTGAGATGGGTTAAGGCCAAAGTCCACCATTTGTGGATTTTTGAGATCTTTATAGAGAACTCTGAGGAGCCTGCATGAGGTTTCCTCACAATGTATACCTTGACCAATAATGTTGTTACCTTTTATATTGCTATGCTTAGTAAAAAAACCATCAAAAAAATTACTATGTAGCAAATATGTAGCAAATATGTATATGTAGCAATAGGGCAACCAAATTGTACTTTTTAGCTCTATGTTTATATCTCTGTAATTACTTTTTTCTTTGGTGTACAATAAAGTGTGAAATGAATACTCATTCAAAACCGTTTCAATGTCAACTTACCTGTATTGCTTTCTGTACTAAATTAGACCCGATCTTCCTTTTCCTATATTTCTCGTCAACAGCCAACATTGCAATGTATCCTCTTTTGACAACATTTCGATGCATATCTAACTTACATACAATGGCACCAATACATTTGCCTTCATGACTTGCCAAAAAACATAGTTTAGGCCAGTTATGAATAAAATATCTATATGTATAGATAGAGTAAGGTTCTGATAGATCTTTTTGTATGAGTCTCATAATTTCTGGCATTTGTAATTCAGATTCGTATGACATAATTTCAATGTCCCCTTTAAGAGCATGGGCAAGGGATGAGATCTCACATGTTTCTGTTTCTATGCCTTCACTGTATTTGACCTTGTTTCTTTCTGAGGAGATACTATTACTCTCCCTGGTGGGCGCGACATCACTACACTGTACACTATTTACAACCATCGCGACTTCACTCGGAGCTGCCACTAGTGATATTGGCTCTGCATTTGAATCATTCACACTATCGTTAGAATGATCACTTGTACCATTAGTAAGGTTACTATTAAGTTTAATATGAAGTGTATTCACTAACGCTTCGCTTATTTTGTCTTCATTCAGTTTATTTATTTCGTTTGTTGTTTCCGGAGGATCTTTGGCTTTTTTACTTTTGTTTTTCGTGCTTGCACTTTTCTGACTGCACTTAATATTTTGCACATTCTCCTCTACGAGTCGATTCATATCAGTGTTATTCTATCTATCTTATGTACACTTTCACACGATCATAAGCTCATCAAGATTTTTTACAAAAGCATCGTAGGATTATACAAACATTTTCTTGTCAAAATCGTATGCGAGTATCACGGACATCTTGGTACAAAAGTATTACCTTTGATTTAAAACGTAATCTGACAGTACTAATCTATTTTTGTTAGCTTATTTTTTATAGAAAATTTTGTAATCTAAAACGAAACATACGAAAATATTTCAATGAATTTTATTATTTTACGAAAAGTCCAATTTTAATCCCTCCACAATCACATTGCAAAATTGATAAATTGCATAGTGTTACCATTATAATATTTGTAAAATTATAACAAACTCTGGAAGTCATGAAGTCTATGGATTAAAAAAATTAGATTGGCAACATTGTAATACAGTACAGACCATTGAGTTATATAAAATTTAACAGTTCAGAAATAGAAGCAATAAAGAAACAATCATAATGTATAAAATGCTTATTAAATAAATCGTAGTGATTAAACAATCATAAAATTTGGTATTTTGATGCAGCGCGCGTTAAAATATCAAATATTATAGTTATAGTTATGTAGTATCGGTTTTATTTTGTATTATTAAACACTGATTACAAAAATAAGAATGTTGACTTTATATTAATCATATTGTTTTTATTTATTATTATTGCCGTCATATTATTGAAAGTAGGCACGTGGACTTTACTTGAAAGGCAAAAAGCAAGAAATCGAAGCAGACATCCGAAAAAAAGTAACCAACTGCTTTTTTCCCGCACTTTTTAAATGATGAATGTTGGTGTTTTAATTTTGTGAGGCATACACTTAAAACGTAATTAAATAAGTTTTACTTTTACTAACAAACCAATTATTTGCTGTTTAAAATGATAAAATACATTATTAGTGTTTAGAGAGCATGTAACATGTCAGTGACCTATAAGTCAAACTTTAATATTCATTGTTCTTAGGTTTTGACAAGAAATCTCTAAACGCAGCTAATGAAATTTTCACTTCAAAAACTGTATTACCGGTGTCGCTACCTTATTTTTCTCGCATGGTGGCATTATCAAGTTAGAACACTCCTTAGAACACTCCTTACGAAGTCCTCTTACTACCAAAGAAGACTTAAAGTATTTTTTAATTCTATTATTCTATAATAAGAATTTATAATTTCTGAATTTTATCTGGTCTGATCTGGTGGCCACCGTATTACCAGTAAAGACGTACCACTAAGCGATTTAACGTTTCAGTACGATGTATCGTAGATATCGATTAGGTTTAATATAAATGGTATAGATACCAGTAACATGTTAGCTCACTACAAGATTAGCCAACCTGATACCCCTGGTCTTTTTTTTATTTAGTTTTCTCACACTCTTGTTTACGTTGTTTTGTTAAACTTTTCTTTTTTTATGTACTTTTTATGGTGTGCAATAAAAATATTTTTATTCATTCATTCACTCTTATTATAAATTCATTCATTAATTTTATAAGTTAAAATTTTTGAGAATGAACATCCCTGTTTCTTCTATTTGATACCTCGACTTTAAATACATTTTTACTTTCTTCCTATATACATTAATAAATTAAAACTGTACAATTGACACATTTATTAAAATTCAAATTAATATACGAAACCAGGAACAATAAATATTAAATCGCTTAAGTTTTCAACATGGTTCTGTTTCGCACCCCAAGGCGCTCGCGGAAGAACTTATGGTCCAATCGGAGCCTTCGAAGCGGGGACAATCCCGGAATAGATGGTCACGGGTCTTGCTGGTGGAGTCGACACAGACCTGCACGGCACTAGCATAGGCAGGAGACAAATATATCGATAGGAGAAGATTACCCTCGTTTATTATTACACGCACAGAACTAAGAACATACAGAAACTGTGTTCCAGTTGATAGTAATTATTTTACCTATAATGTTCTAAACGATTGCCATAAAATGGGAAAAGCTTGTGAGCTAGCAACATTCCACGGGTGTGAAGTGAGTTAGTTGTGCACGGCGCGTTTTACGGTTTTTGGACACAATGCACTGCATGCAATAATGGCCTAATGAGGGTTCTGTATGTTTATTTCCATCTCAACAAATCGCTACAACAAATGCGCCAATGCTCGGAGAGTTGATGAAACTGAAGAAAATAAAATTTTGTCGTATCCCCGGTCCCGGGGAGAAAAATATCTCCTGCCCATGTTAGCCGTACAGGGGGTGTGCATTGCTGCAGTCCTGGGTGGCTTGTAAAGCGGTGAAGAAGTCTTTAGATGAAGATTGGAGCTCACGAGCAAGCAGCGCCGTCCGAATAAAGCAACTGTGCATGTGCATTCGGTTAGATAAGAGAGAACCATGTTTTGGGTGTTTTCGAAATGACAGAAATACAAATGTGCCGTTATTTATAAATCATGGGCATGCATAATATAGGTACTCATTAATCCTATAGAATTAAGATTTGCATCCTATGACTTGGTTAGGTACCTCAAGTAGAGTGTGGGATAGGTACAGTTCGACCCCGCACTTACCGGGAGAAGCTGAGGGCAAGAGTAGTGATTATAATAAAGTAACGATTTGATACGAGGCGACGCGACGCTCTATATTGTTTTACTTTGTATTCGATTTTGATCTGATTTTGATTTTGATTCGAAACTGATCGGTATTTGGTATATTTTAATTTATGATACTGTATCCTGGAATCTTGTATAAGCCTAAATGTTACGGGTATGTACAGTATCGTGCGTATTTCGATGACCATTACACGCTGCTGACGTCACACAAAAGCAATATGGCCGCTAAAAGCGCGCGCGTGTCGCGTCGAAGGTATTGGGCTATTCTATACGAGTACTCGACTCGAGTCTCCCTCACTCGACTCGAGAGACGAGTAGTCGACTAGAAGCCCGAGTTCAGTATCCGGTTGACAGCCGGTGAGGCGGCGGCGTCATGTTTCTGTAGCTTACGCTACGCGCGCCGCCTCTGCGCGATTTTCTATCAATTGTAAATATATTTTGTACACAAATATCTTACGTGCAGTAAAGCCTTAACAACCATTGTGCAAGTGACTGTAATCCGTATATTATGAACGTTTTAATTAACCTCGTACATACATATACCGTAAATAATTAAGTACATCGAATTGTTGCAATACCTTTGATACAATTTTGATTGAGCACTAAATGACTATACAATATAACGTCGGTTTTATTAGACAAATATTGTAGTGTAGTAAATTTTGTTATATTATTATGTTTACGGTTAGTAAATTTTTTGTGTTAACGGCATGTAAAGTTAAAGTGTTACGACTGACTAGTTTTGAATGAATTATAAATAGTATCACGTACCTATAACTAGGAAATAAAGTTGGTGAGGTGAAATTGATCGTCAAGTTTAATGATATCCAAATCAACAATGGCGGATCGTGATCGTCCTGCGAAAACCCCCATCAGGGTGGGCTTTTATGACATTGAAAGGACCATAGGCAAAGGGAATTTTGCCGTCGTAAAATTAGCGCGACATCGAATAACGAAGACTGAGGTAAGTAATTCTATTTCACAGTATGTAGGTGTACGTCATAGATAGGAATTTTCATAAGTGTATTATTCTTAATACTTAACATGATTCTTATAAGAATCCGGCTCGAAGGACTAATTCGTAACTGTCTATAAATTCATCATGATATTCATGTATCACTTCATGGTCTTTGATTATTTTCTTTTTCCATAGCCTTTAATGGAGGCAAACAAGAACACTGCAATTTTTATTAAAAAAAAACTGATAAATCTATAGCGAGCTATAGAAAAAGTTTTCGAACTTAATTCAATATGTATTTTACTTTACTTATTAAATTATAAGTAGGTACTTAGGTATGGCATAAAAATAAAATTGTCAGTGGATGAGGATTCAGAGACGGGACAGGCATGATATGTCATATTCTCAGGTTGGTAGGAATTTTATACAAATTTAGTTCTTATGCAAACAAGTCTGCATCTAATTATTGTAAACGTATTAGCTAGGTGTAAATACGAGTAGGAAGAGAATTTGCTAACAAAACAAAATTATATATAGAGTTTTGACCAATCACTGTTTAGTTACTAAATAGTTTTTAATAGTCAGTTGAAATACATATAGGTTAACAATATATATATATATATATCGATCGATTCGATTTATTTAACCATTATAGGTAAATAAATCGATCGTAAAAACAGCCAATAAGAATACTTACTTACCTAAATTTAAATGTAAGCAATGATTAACGTACATAATATACCTAAGATAGCTACATAGGTTTGGTATTTACCTAAGCCTATGTTTGAGCGTAAGAAGCTAGGTATGTTCTTACACCCAAACATAATATGCTTACCTACGCAACTAAAGTAACTCTATATTAACACCTAGAAATTAAAAAAAATAATTTTAGCTCTTATAGGTAGGTAGGTCTAATATGTAGCGATTAATTTAGTTAGGAAACCTTTGTATATTGAAACCTAATGGTAAAACAACCCTAGTCCCTACGACTAGGGTTGTTTTACGTTTCGATTTCGGTCCCTATTTCAATCGGTAGACCTGGTATTTTTTAAACATGTACCTAAATAAAAAAACTTGTGTTGTGCATAAAAATCCGTAAAGTACTCGTACCTAGTTAATTAAGTTAGGCAACGTTATTTCGTAACCACTGTAGGTTTATTTCGCAGGTGTAATGTTAAAAATGCTTAATTATTTTTACACTCTTTATTTACCCAATTATAACCGATGCAACGTAGGTAGATATCTATTAATGACGGGCTTACGTAATTATATATAGACGTAATTGCACACAGGAACTAAGTAATTTAAGTTACGTTCAATGATATTTTGTTTCTAAACGAAACCTTGTTTATGTAAGCTGTTGGGTTATCGTTTCCTGTAGATATCGTTGGTATAATTAATTAATCACATTAGCTTACATATTAAGGATCTTCTACCTTTGACCCAATGAATGGTTAACAATATTGTAGAGTGATAACTCATTAGTTTGCATTTTGCCAACTACTTTTAGAAAAGTGATTTTCTATCATTGGAAAAAGTATTTTATTAAAGAAAGAATAATTAACGAAATCATTACTTATCTATATATTATAATAATATAAGAAGTAAATTCTAAAATGGCGTGTCCTGAAAAATAGCACATTATAACGGAGTTTCATTTTGTTTTCTGTATGACACAATTTACTTATTAGCATATAGACTATTTAGCAATAAACAAGACATATTTAAAGTAGATATTAAAATATCCCACGATTCCGGCGCAATTATTTTGTGTGAGTGCAATTTAGGATGTCCAATCTGTTAGTAATTCGTGCCACATTGTTTCTTACCTAGGTATTTGCAATAAAACAAAAAGTTAAAATCTTGGCGCAACTCTGTTGTTATTATTATTGCAAACTCTGTTAAGCCCAACGATAAAGTACCTACTCTGCGTGGAAAAAGCATTTCACTAGTAGATCTCTTAGCCAATTTATGAAACCAAAATTTTCTATTTTTGAAATCTTACGCGATATAAAATAGATAAATAAAAGATGAGGGCTGATGTAAGAATTTTTAAAATATTACTGAGAAATAAAAGCACCTGTGTGTATTATTCGCATGATCCTACTTTATCCTTTTCCATTTTTTTTTGTTATAAATGTGAAGCGTGAAGAGTCAAGAGGCTATATATAAGCAGAATGGCATCTTTTGAAATTGTAAAGCTATGCTAGTAAATTAGTTGAAAATATTAGGTATATTTGCGAATACCTAATAAATAGGTATTATATCAATTTTAACTAAGTGAAATACGTGCTATCTTTGTAGATTATAATATTATTATTGGTAATCGACCAATAATTATCATATATTCTATTATTCATCTCGACATAATCATAATAAGTAATTAATATTTATATATTAATATAATATATTATATTCAGAATTCTCACGGTCTGCTGTAATGTTTTGTTTTTTCAGTCTGTTTCGCTTAGTGGCTGTACAAAATATTTCGTAAAACCAAAAGACTATCGTTTAGAAATAGTAAGATGTGTTGGCCATGTAGTAAAGTCAGAATAGTAGAGCAGAAAATAAACGAAAGCTTTTAGAAATAGCAAAAGCAATAGGACTTAGGTTAAATCCTCTAAGATGATATCGACAAAGGATTCGTTGTTAAGCTAAATTTGTTTCTTCTTTGACGGAGAGATAAATTTAGATTAGATAATATTATTCTCGTAACATTTTGCTATTAATATAAAATTATATTTTTCTGTGATGTGATACGTGAACGCAAGATTATTGATTTGATGGAATATATTATTGAAAGTCTTTCTCATTTTATCATTTGGATAACGGAGTGTGTTAGAAATTTAAAGTGATAATAGATCTTACATTTATTTTTGAATTAAATTTTACCGGGGACGTATTTGTTAACAAACTGACAAGACGGTCAATGTATTCTAGCATTCCTAATTTAAAGGTTTATAAGCACGATATATATATAATTTGGATTTTACTGTACGGAAGTGTAGAAGGCAAAAGAGTACAGGGCAGATCTCCAACCTTATCGAAACGATAATGACATCTTATACGATGCAGTGATAGGGATAAAATGAATAATGATTATACGTATCCTGATAACGTTAGAATATTCGTCATGTCAAAGGACGAAACGTGAAGGACAAACAGATGAAAAGTAACTGAAGGACCAACTTACTGGGTTAACATTGTCTACAATGTTGATATTAAGCTTAGCTAAAATTTCCTACAATCCGCGAAAACGAGGAAAATCTGTGCGGTGCAATTTTTAATTTCTTGAATCTACTATTTTCTACACCAAACAGAACTTCCTAAATGTACTGTCTACGCACATTCCGCTTTCTATTGCACTGTACAGATTTTTATTGGTTTCGCGCATAAAGCAAATTAAGCCTATGTTCATTGTATATAATGAAAATCCGCAAAGTAACGCCTGCTTCTATCCAATATACAAAGTAATTGATAATTGGACTGTCTGTAATACCTTGTTACAGCGGTTTCCATAATCCTTAGTTACTTGAATAATTCAGATGAAATCTAGTCTGAATAAAGGCCTTATTCACCATTCTGTATTAAACTTATTTTGCCTACAAGTAGATAAATATTATGTTTATTCACCTTATTTTCTGATAATCTCCTGCGATTTACAACGGCTGAAAATAGGAACACGGATTAGACAATATATTTCTTTTTCCAGAGTTATAATGAGAAAATAGAGCTAAACAAGAGTTAAAATTATCTTAGCTAATTAAGTGACATGAAAATGCAAATAGATTTTCTTAATCGTTTGTCAGTACACCGAGTCACGAGTGCATTGTGTTTTTGTTTTAAAAGAATCGTGCTACATTTGAGTCAATAGATTCAGGCATAAAATTATAATACTATTGTTAGCGATTACGTACCCGCCACTTCGTCGTTATATTTACTGACTTACAGAAGGAAAAAAAAAAAAAACTTTAGGAAACTAGATATTATGAATGCATACTTTTACAGTGGTAATGCCTGTAAAAAATGTATCTAAAACCTGGTCTGTGGTGAAAGATATGTTATGCAAACCGCACCAGTAAAACTTATAACATAAAACACTCGCGGCGTCCCTTTTGACTTCTTGCATTCTCTTTGCATTATGAGATTAAGAACCCATGCCCAAAAGTGATTCGTAGGTTATCATGCAACCCGTACCTTTACGCTTTACGCTGCCATAGAAGGTCGTTCATGTATCATCACACACATACACAGACAGACAGATAAATCGGTCAAAAAGAGACTCTAGCATTACACACATTTGACATTACTGTTATCAGTTTAAACCATATCACTGAGAATCATGGTATATACTGTATTTATACAGAGAAACGCAACTGATAACGTAGTTTTAAAACTTTTTTCTGCCTTCAGAAGCCTAAAGTGTAAAGTGTTTCCTTGCCGACGTTCCTCATATTAAAAGACTTAAAATCAGTAAATTGCTTCTGAATGCCACACATCAATTGTCAAATTTTTCCTCCTAGTCAAATTTTAATTAAGTCAACATACTCGTATCAGTATTTGGTTTTGGAACCATTAATTCGTTATAGTAGACGAAGTTTGGCCATCATATTAACAGTGTTAATTGTCGCATTTATATGACTGATTAGTTTCTAATGGGTACGTAATTAATCCGTCACGTGCACATTCCATAAAATGGGGGCACACGCGCCTTACGTGATCGTAACTGAGACAGTATTGAGTTTGAGTATTCACATCGGAAAGTTATACTGAGCATAAAGTTAAAAATACGTTATCTGTTTATTACATTATGCACGAGCTGCAGATAACCTTTATTGGATTTTTTATTTATTGAACTGCTACATATAAATACGACAGATGTAACGCAGTCAACAAGTCGTGATGGATGACCTCATTCTTGGGTAAACTATGACTACTCTCACAACAAATGCGTATTTGAAACGAGGAAGAAAAGCGCTGTGTTGTCGATGAGATCAACTACTAAAGTGTTATGTTACGTTTCGATGGTTAAAAGGTGTGAACCAGGTGAAAAATATCTCTGAGCGGACTTTCAAAATATATCATGTGAAATATCGATTACCTTTCATCACCGATTAGTTGTCTATCTTCTTACCAGTACTTAGTTTACCAGAACAGATTAAGTATCTTGTTTTCTAAATATATTTTTTGAGTCACAATAAATATTGTAATGTAAGTGATTTATTTAATGTATGTCAGGCATGCATTTGATAGCAGACAGTAGACACTAGACATGAGTTTACATTATTGCAAGAGTGGCTTGTCGAAGTAGGTCGTTGGCCGAATACCGTCGACAACGATGACTCACTGTGTTTGAAACGAACAGACGTCAACTTTCATTTACAATTTTGATTTAATTTCAATTAAGTAAATCAGTATGATAATGTAATGGATGACGAATAGATGAAAGGCATTGCACGAGGACATGGCGGTGAATGAATACATCAAAATAACGTTCCTAAACGTCCTCGGCCTTCGTTGAGCTGTCTGTTGTTTAATGTGTTTGTGAATAGATAAAACGTAAAAGTCTACTAGTATATCACACAAGCCACACAATATCGTGATACAAAAGTAGATTTATAAGTTGTATCTTTTTATTATGATGTAGTTGAGTAACATAATTACTTAGGCTGACGTATATTCTTTTATTCCCAATAGTTTTTCCAATAATGATTGTTTGGTTCTGGTGATTTATCTATAGTCAGTATAGTAATAATATTTTTGTTTGAAACTCTATCTTTATCGTGAATTACTACTATATTAGCGGACCCTCGTGACTTCGTTCGCGTATGAGTCAATTGAGAAGCTATAATATATCTGATGCTAAAATCATAATCATCGTGGCTATATACCTACTATTATTTTACGTGGTACACTGGGTTAGTAAGTTGTCATTATTTTAGTTGATACAGACATACATACATACACCCTCACAAACTTTCGCATTTATAATATTAAGAAGAATGGTACGCATGTATCCGATCGTTGGCCTTGCTAATTGCTGTTATTTGTGAAGAGTTATGTCTTTTATCTCCGACATTTTTTATCAGATCTTCATTAAAATTAGGCACTGCATGTTTTATAGTATACAATTTAAAATAAAAAAAAAAAAAATCTAAAATCGCTTCAATTTTTAACGGAGCTATGAAGTAAAATTGATATAATTTTTCATCCGGTCTCCCGTAGGAAACTTATTGTTAATCGGGGTAAAAGGTATCCTATATGTTGACCCAAAATATCAGCTACAACTATACCGAGTTTTATTTAAATCCGTTCGGTAGTTTCCCCGTGATGCCCGGACAGACAGACAGACAGACAGACAAAAATTAAATAAAAATCTGTTTTGGACTGTCTTATCGATTATAAATCATCCCCGGTAAAAAAAATCAAAATATATTAAATGTACAGAAATCTTCCAGTTACAGTTTTATTATAAGTGTAGATTTCCTCTTATCCTAAGTGTATTGGGTACAACAAGGGCATTGTATAAATAATGTTATAGGTCTTCAAACACAAATGTTTCTTATGACTCTAAATTATTATTCTAACTAGAAAAGAATAATTGGCGCAGTGGTGAGCATATGGGGATGATGTCAAAAGCTGCAAAGAACTGCCACATATAAGACCACGATCTTATTGATTCTCGGTGTGATTGCCCCTGCCCGGGTTAGTACCTACCAGGGTGATCCCAGGTGGGGATGCTGCCATACCCTGGGAAGATTTCTCAATTTTCTTCTGAATGTTAGTTATCACTCTATAGAAAATACGTCCCACTCAGCGATTTAGCGTTCCAGCACAATGCTGCGTAGAATGTTGATGATATTTTTTGCGTGGGACGACTACTGCCCCAATGTCTCAAACGTGAGCGCAGCAAATTCATAGAACTTACAAATATTGTATTGGCCGCTAACTATGGGCCTCATAAAAAGGCTCAGAGTCACTCAGCGGGCGATGGAGAGAGCCATGCTAGGAGTATATCTACGTGATCAAATCAAAAATTAGGAGATCCGTAGAAGAACTAGAAGAAGAAGAGATGGAGACAATCTTGAAAAGATAGTGGTCACTGGCAAAGTGGAAGGAAAGAGACCTCGAGGACGTAGTCCGATTCGTTGGTCGGATCAAATCCGCACTGCTCTCGACACTTGAGTGCATACGGCTTTAAACGTTGCTCAAAGCCGAGTCAAATGGCACAAAATCGTCCAAAAAGATGTAAGTGGAAGGGGTCACGACCCTCAGCACTGAGGAACACGACGTAGAGAGAGAGAAGAACTAGAGTTACCGACATAGCTCAGCGAGTCGCGAAGCTGAAGTGGCAATAGCTCCGAAAACCGATGGACGTTAGGGTCTTAAGGTGCTGGAATGGCGACCCCGCACCCGTAAACGCAGCGTAGGTCGGCCCCCAACGAGGTGGACAGATGACATCAGGCGAGTCGCTGGGAGCCGCTGGAGGCGAGCGGCCCGGGACCGTGTATTGTGGAACTCCCTACAAAAGACCTATGTCCAGCAGTGGACGTCGATTGGTTGACTTCATGATGATGATGATGACAAATATTGTTATGGACATTGTATTTAAAAACTTATTACGGAAAATACTCTTATACCATAACAGTTTAATGAGAGCATCTGCGAAATATTTCAAGGAACGTAACCATCAATCAGCGGTTCAGCATAGTCGGGTGAGGTCGAATTGTTGCCGCGTCCAGAAATACCACGGCATCGACCTTGCCTTCGGATGCACGCACCGCGTTGTTTTTATTATTTAACATTTTTTCCGCGTGAACCATTAGCGCCAAGGTGATGGCCAGAAGCTGTTGCGGGATCAGGTAATACCGGAATCAAGAGATATTCCTTTTAAGTAATGCAAAGATGGGGTTTCTCAGAATGTCTTCTTGTATTTCATCAACTATTTAATGAATATTTTAATTTGTCAAGTTAAGATTAATTGTTATAAATCCGTGGAACATTTCTGTGTAATTCAAATTATATTTCTATAAACTGTTTGTTGCAAGGAGAATCACTTTGGCATTTGATGAAGAACTGCCATTACTTTCTTTCTCATTGTAAATGATTGCATTGTTTTGTGAAACGTTTTAAACGAGATAAGTGGTTTAATCCGCTCTCTTTACAATGTTTTTAAGAAAGAATGCTATCTCGGGTAAAACGCTGTCTGTCATTGTGTTAACAAAAAATGTTTTTTGTAAGATTAACATTACTGAGTGAATTCACACGCATCTAACAGTGATCGATGCTACTTTATCACGATCTGATAAAACGCTGGGAATAATAATGTGAAGTGATTTGTTACACCGATCCATATCTCACGCCATCCTCCGAGTTTAAACTTACCAATTGGTATTAAGAACGTTAAGAAAGTGAACATGAAGATAATGCGTGACGGGAACGTATAATTCAAGCGAATATTTTGCCAGGAAATCGTTCCGTATGGCACGCGCTCGGTTTACACTGGGGCGCTTGAAAAATGTTCGCTTGACGCAAATGCGTTATCTATTTTGGAGTTCTGCGTCAGACGCTCGTTCTTATCTGTACTCAGCAGTCTGGCGGTCACACTGTGTGATATCGCGATCTGTTATTAGACTGATACTTTCACCTACATTTGATATCCCAAAAACAAATACTCCATAATAACAAAGTAGAATACATATTTTTATGATATGAGAGCGGTTTATAGTGGAGAGCGGTGATAGCCTAGTGGTTACGGCTTCGACCTCTCCCTCAGGATGACCGAGTTAGATCCTCGCCACGCACCTCTTACTTTCGGAGTTATGTGCGTTTTTAATTTAAGAAAATTTGAATATCACTTGCTTTAAAGTCAAAGGAAAACATCGTGAGGTAACATGCATGCCCTTGAGTTCTACATAATGTTCTGATAATATTAAACAATATAATGGTGTGTAAGGCAATCCGTATTTGGACTGAGTGGTGGACTACGGCCTACACTCTTTTCATCCTAGGGGGAGACTATTAAATTCCTCGGGAGATAATTATATTCCTCGGGAGATAATTATATTCCTCGGGAAATCCTTCTCCCACATCTTTATAAACTCTCAGAGTACTGGCGCACAAGTGGAAATACAAAGATATGTATAATAATAAAAGCGGGTAAACTTCTCCTATTCCATGTTCCCGTGCTTTAGGTGGAGACGTTAATTATATCCCTTGTCAGGGGATCTAATTTTAGTCTCCTGCCTATACTAGCCCCGCTGTAGTGGGACGGTAATGGGTTGATTCGTATATCCTAATGTTTAAACTTTCGAAAGAAAAGTTACAAAAACGATGGGTCATTCAGCATGCCGGATTACGTTTTTCACGAGATGCGATTCAGTTACTTTTTCTTTCATTGGATATACAATAGCTTTAACAACCCGTTCAGAAGTTTTTTCTACAGCCGGAAGCGTGTGTTTGATGCGTTTTTAACAATATCCTATTTAGTTAACTTTGTGCTTACAGCTAAAGTTAACTTATCATGGTTTGTTAATTTGATGCGAACTTTGATCTGTATGTACAGAGAAATAGTGCGACTTATAAATGTCGTAATATCAGTCTTCATAGGGCTGGTCTTAAATTAGGATGTCTTGGGTTCGATACCCGGCGGAGACAGTTTGGGAATTTATGATTTCTGAGGTTTGTTAGGCCTCGATTGTGGCTAGTTCCCACACTACCGACAAAGACATGCCGCCAAGCGATTTAACGTTCTGATACGATGCCGCGTAGAAATTGCCACGGGGTATGGTTCAATATAACTGACATACCTACCCCTAACAGGTCCAATTTGGGAATTTATGATTTCTCAATTTTCTCTGGTCTGTTCTGGTGGGACTAGCCACGGCCGGAGCCATCAAAGATGCCGCGTAAAAACCGACTAGTTGTGCTATATAAGCTTTCATACCCGAACAGGTTAGCCATCTAAAACTGCATCGGAACTTACCAACGGATGAAATTGCAGTCAAGGGCTAAATTGATGATGAAAAAAAAATATTTTTTACTTCGTGTCGAAAATGTATGTAAGCGTATTATTATTTAGCTATTGCCCACATTCTTCGTCTGCATTTACGGTTTTTTACAAATCCCGTGGGAACAGTTGGTTATCCCGTGACAAGCCTAGGTCACCCTCCGTCATTTTAACTAACTGTAGGCCAGAAATCAAATTGATTTTGCATATTTATGGCGTAATTTCAAGACAACCGAAGAAACAAACACACTTTCTACTTTGGCAAGGATAATATTAAACAATATATATAAAGGAGCGTTGCACTGGCTCAAATTGAATCCAAGGGGGTGGCCAGATATTCTTGAAAAAGGTTTTCCGTGCCTACAACAAAGGGAGGGAGGTACTAGAATGGAGGGCACTACGCTTTTCCACCGTGGTCTACGTTCGACGTAGCTGAGTAAAGCACTTTAGGCGCCATAACGTACATTTCCCGTGTTTTTACAAAAAAACGTTCCACGCTGAAACAAAAGTTGGTTAAAAGCCTCAAGTAAAATAAGTTTGTTACAAGTTTAAGTATATCGTGTTGAAATTTTTAACTTCGCACTAACTCGTGTTCCATTATATGTACCTATGGTATTTTAACCGACTTAAAAAAAAGAGGTTATCAATTAATTTCAATCATATTTATGTTATACTAGCTGTTACCCGCGTTCTTCCTCCGCAATTTTTACGGTTTATTACCCGTGAGAACCAATTTTGCCTGTGATAAAAAGCCTATGTCACTCTCCGTCCTTTCAACTAACTATATGCCAAAAATCAAGCTGATTGGTTGCTTAGTTAGGGCGAGAAGGAATGACGAACAAACACACTTTCGCATTTATAATATATGTAAGAATTATTCTCACAAAATAAAATAAAATATAATAAAAAATTAAATAATGATCCTAGAGCGGGCAGTTACCTTGGCCAACGAATTAGTTTGGCCATCCAAAGGGGCAATGCGTCTTAGGAACTGTGCCTCGCTGCGGTGGTTTTGAAGACGTTTTAGATTTTATTAGTTTTACATAGTTTATTTTAGGTTATATTTATAAAACAAATGCGAAAGAAATAAATAATTATACTATATAAAATATAATAAAATAAATATTAAAATTATTTTTATTTTTATATTATTTTATATAATTATTAGCATATGATAGGCTTCATAAACAAATATATAAAACTTTGTAGGCGTTTGTATGTATGTTTGAATGATTTTTGTCCACGCATTTCTCTTTTGCTCAAATAGTGGGCGCTGTCTCATGCCAAAATCGTCGGCTACTTAGAAGATTCGGCACGTTCTGTACACATCGTTCCGTAAAAACGTCTGTGTATATTCGTGCGTTGCGTAATGGAGATTGAGATTTAGATGAATAAATTTAATTTCTGCTAAAAAATAATTATGGACAAAATTTTTAAAAAACTACTCCTGCGCCTATATGTTGGATAAAACTGTGGGAAGGGATTTTGTCCTTTTCCCTTAGAGTAAATGTCTACTTCTCATGCTAGACGCGTGCTTAAATCTGTAAGCTATATAATAAATAGACAATTTTATAGGTGGCAATATACTATTCAATACAAAATGTAACCTTACCCACCAAGGCGTATGCAAAATTCATGCAACGATAATAATTATAAATTCACGCCGCTCATCTGCGAAATTTCAGCCTCTAACTCGGCTACGTAATTTATACCAGACATGAAGTTAAAATATAAAAACCTACTCACGTGTTATTAATTTTATAGGTAGGCTTTACTGGGCTCTACAGTCTACTTAACTTCTTTTGTTATTCCAAAACAGGTTAGACCTTGAATACTATATTACCTTTCGGTAATTGATGATGCAGTCTAAACTGTTAGAAGTGACATGTTAAACCACACCCCTTGTTTCTAGGTGGCATCGTACCAGAACGCTATATTGCTTCGCGGAACGACTTAGTTAACTAGCTACGGCCAAAACCACCTGCCATATCAGAAAATACACAAATTATAGAATACTAAATGGTCCCTACCGGGGATCAAATCCGATACCTCCGATTTATGGAATCACAGCGTGTACCGCTGCGCCAGGTTAATTAAAATGGTTTTCGGTTTGGACTATAAAACGGACATTAACTCAGATACATATTTGGATTGTAATTTTTCTACAGCTTCCGTGATTTGATTTCACCATTATCATATCTACCCATTACTGTACCGTACACGTAGATTGGTGGACTCCACTCGCTTTTGGTATTCGCCTTTGGTACTCACCACTCGCATTATGGTAAACTCTCAGACGTGATGGTTTCTTCACGAATTTTTCCTTCACCGTTGATGCAAGTGATATTTTATAACGCTACGTGCGTTTTAAGCTTTTAATCTTAGAGAAGTTAAAGGTGTGTGCTGGGATTCCAACTCGTCCTCCGAATGTGGAGCCGAAGTCTTAACCACTGAGCTATCACCCTTACCGCACCGCTACGATTTGATTTTCTGGTCAAATAATAATAGACAAAAACTTAGAGGTTTTACACCTCCATGCTGCTATAATGCAGGTTGGCGGGCAACACACACCAAAAACACATTTTATAAAAAAAAAATTTTTTCATAGTTTTCATATAACAGCTTATTATTATTATTATTATATAAATTTTATAGTATGCCTTTGTACATACTATGACGAAAAATACCAACATCTTATGGCATGATGTTTAAATATAAAACTGTCGTACCGTCGGACCGGAATATTTCATGAGCTCGAATCAGCGTCCGTTCGCATTTCAGACACTTCTCGACAGAGCGTTGCAACTTGGAATTCACTTTATGTAACCCTACATACAGAGTAACTTATGTAAGAAACAGTATATATGCCAGAGAGTTAGGTGAAAGGACGGAGAGCAACAAAGGCTTCTTTTTATTTCACGGGATTTGTAAAAAAACCGTAACCGTTGCGTTTTTAATTAATATACTTTTAGTTTGATTTTAAGTTAGTGTGTACAACATTTTAAACATGTTATGTAAATTTGCATAAAAAATAACACGAGAAATTGTTAATTCATGCAGAAAAGCTTTCTGGAATATCAAACAATAGTTTATACTTTATTTGTGTTTATAATCTCGCGGATGAAACAAATGGCGTGCGTTTTTCTTTTGGCTTTGTTTACAAATCAGTAGATACTTACTTCAGTATTAAAACTTATTACTGAAATTAAATAATGCTTATGTTACTTCTGGATTTAAAATAACTTTCTAATAGTTCAAGATTAAGTATTCAAGATTAGTAATCGGTTAAGTAATTGCAAAGTTTATCGATTTAATAAACAGACAAACTATATTTAGATATATAAGTTGATAATATAGATGGAAATGAATATGACTTTTACCAAAACATACATTATATCTTTTAGTTAGTTCTAGTAGACACTTTTTGTGTCAGAACTGTGTGGTTCCACCCATGCTTATTTTTGCCGTAAAGTGGAATTGCTGTATTCGGTGTGAAGGGCGTGGTTGCTGATCTGTTACAGGCACATGAGTCTTAACACCTTCGCCTCGGGCGGCATTTTATAGGACATCTTCCTTGCATGCCCTACGAAGTGTTTCTCTGCTCTGAGCGATGGTTTTCCACTTCCCACCAGCGAGGCCATCTGCTTCGCCATTCTATTATTATTATAGTTTTTCGACACCTTTAAAGCATGGGATATATAATTGATTAAAACGGACCTTACTCTGAAAAGTTAAATGTGTGTGCTGGAGGTGGAACTCTCTCCCGGAAAAGGAGGCCGAATTTCAATCACTAGACTAGATTTATGTCTGTACTTATTAGATCATTTTTTTAAAAGGAAAAAATTACAATGTATAAGTTAGTATGATATATTATGATTATTGCTGATTATTATAAACTAATCTTCAACAATTTTATAAATATTTTTTTTAAATAAGTTAGTATACTAAGACAATACCAAAATCTCCATCTAGCCCCAAAGTAAGCGTAGCTTCTTTTGTGTGCTAAGATGACTGATAAAGATTTTTTGAATAATTTACATAATTACTTTTAATATAAACATAAACAACCAGACACTGAAAAACATTAATGTTCATCACACAAACATATTTCAGTAACTTAAGATATATGCATGAAAGTATCTGTCACACTCACAAACGAATGCCGTAGCGCTACTACGTCGAGTAATCTTTCATTATTCCTATTACAGTGATGAAAAATACTATACGTGCAGCGTAATCTCAAGTAAAGCAATGGGGGAGGTAAAGGCTGTCTTTATCACTCGCAGGCTTTCCCGCTCACTCTGTTCTATTGATCGCCGTCTGGACTTGTTGATCACACTGAATTTGGACTATAAAAATTCAGTTCCGCAACGACAGTTGTGATTTCTCGTTAATTATGCAATTTTTACTCTTCGTTAGTGAATTTGTGTGATTAAATGTTAATACGTATAGTAAAAAGCATTAGGAGTATTAGGAATATTATTACGGAGTTATTTTTTTATAGTACAAGCTAATCCTCAGGTTATTATTAATATAAATGCCATTGTTAAAGCCCACCAGCCTGTTCCCGAGCAATTTGGTAGGTATATGAACTAAGTAATTATATTGGTATGAGAGATCAATGGTTAGCATGTCCAACGAAAGATCACAAGGTCCTTGGTTCGATTCCCGGGTCTGGTAAAGAATAATTAAATAATAAATTATTCGGCAAGAAATGAGCGTTCGCCACCCTTAAGCCTCAGCCGTTACACCAAGAAATTATCACCGATAATCAAGTCCAACAACTAGAATTGTAGCAGTGGTGGTAGGTAGGTAGTATATGTTCTAATGAAACCATCTATATGAAATTTGTCATAAATATAATAGTCTAATACTTGCCTATACTAGTATTATGAATGTTAAAGGGTATATCTTTGTTCTGTACCCCAGTTCGCCTTAAACCAGCACACCGATCTTGATGAAATTTGTTTTCTTATATAAACATACCTATAGCTTCGATTCTAGAAACGGACGTAGGATCCTCATCTCAATTCTTATACCGGCAAAAGAAACGGTTCTCGAGGATTTTTTTTAAAAGTGTAAAAAAAAACGCAGACAAAGTTTTGGCAGCAGTACATAGATTATACAAATGACGTACCATTTACCTACTATCCGCATTATCTCTATATTGTCTTATCTGTTTATAAATAAACACGTTTCCAAGATCCAATTTTTCGATTTATAACTTATGAAATACTAGTTGTTATCCGCGTTAAATACGGCTTTTTAAAAAAAATCCGTAGGAAATGTTTGTTTTCCTAACATTTCCTGGGATATAAACTAGCCTTTGTTATTCTATGTCCTTTTAACTAACTCTATACTAAAAATCAAGTAGTTTAGTTGCTTAGTTAAAGTGCAAAGAAAGGACAAACAAACAAGCGGACTATTTATAATATTAGTAAGGATGTCACTAGTTTGGGGATCTTATTCACATAGCTTTGGAAATAAATATTCTTATTTAATTTAACACAGATAACGAGAGGTCGTCGAATGTTTCGATGACGTGCAACCGTTTAATAAACATCAATATCTTTCATTGACAAAGGCGCTGACGTCAAAGGCGATTTATGTCTTATAAAAAAAGTGCTCATCTGTTAAATGAACCGCAGGTAAGTACGTCAATACTTTGTCTAAGAGCTTATCGCCATTATAAGATAAGAACTGACGCAAATGCCTGTCACTTCACAATGGATACCGTTTAGACTTAATCGTTCAAAAGCGGGAGATTTCATAAACCAACTTCGAAACATGAACCCTGTCAAGTACACGTTTTCAAATCGATTCATTACCGCGGACTGAGCGTAACCGATAAAAAAATAAATCTACGTTTTTTACCATGGTATCATCATCATCATATCAACTGATTGCCGGCCAATTACAGGGCACATGTCTCCTCCAACAATGAGAATGGGTTAAGGCCGTAGTCCACCACGCTGTCCCAGTGCGGATTGGTGCAACAATGGTATGCATAAGTTTAAAGAATGTGTTAAAACTTAAAACTCTTCTATTGCAGCGAAGTTACGATTACCATTTTCTTAATCATCAAGGATTTCTTAATGACATGGTTGGTTAGAAGCACACGTCTCTGCTTTCATCTCTCATAAGATAAAAAATAAAATGGAAAAGAGCAAATGCAGTGTTTCTTGGCTTCTTCTTCTTGATGGAATCTACCATTCGAACCAGTAGTAAAGCCACAAATAGACAGAATTGACGTTGCAAAAGTGCTTTAAATAGAGTAGGTAAACCTACCTTTAATGAAGAAGAAACAGTTATTGCATGCAAAACATACAATAATACAGATAACACAAAATAACAAAAATAAGAACTTAATTAAAAAACGTAGGCATGTTAAGGCGGCCTTATTGCTGTAAGCAATCTCTTACAGGCAACCTTTGAATGTGATTAGAGACACAACCTGTGGCAAGAGAGCAGGACCGTCCTATAATTGTATTAATAAATAATACAAATAAAAAACATACTTCCGAGTTTAAATAACATCATTTAACGTCAGATAGTAGAAATTAATGGAATTGTAATTTTGTTTTTTTCTAACATTTATCTAAATGATTATAATTCCAGTTCACTTTAACCAATTGTATTGACTTGAAATCTTGATTATATATCAATTTAATAGTTCTGTGTCGAGTAGACTGCTACAAAGTCGGACAAACTTCTAGCAATGTAAACATAAAAACCGCGTTTGCGAGTCGGACTTGCAAACGAGTGGTTCCGTTGGTACCAAAGTGCAAATACGTTTGACGACCTCCTTGGCGCAACGGTGAGCGCTTTCAATTTAAGAAGGAGTTCCCGGGTTCGATTCCCCGTAGGGGCAATTTGGGAATTTATAATTTCTGAATTTTCTCGGGTCTGGTGGGAGGCTTTCGCCGTTGCTAGTTATCACCCTACCGACATATGTTAGCGAGGTATGTTACCGGTTTGATGTCCCGTAGAAACGTGTATGAACGCTTCATAAGACCCTGTGATAGGCTTACATGAATACAGAAATTTTTAATTTGAATTTGAAACTGATTAGTGGTATGTATGACTACCTTACTCCCTAACAGGTTAGCCCGCTACCATCTTAGACTGCATTAACGCTTATCACCAGATGAGATTGCACTCAAGGGCTAACTAGTAGTAAAAACGTTATAGGATAAACATTGTTAAAATCGAGCAAAAACTATAAAGAATATGTTACTTTTTTTTTATTTATAGGTTAAGAACATTGAAAGGAAAAACAGAAACCTAAAGAATTTTTCTTGTTATAGCGTCTATATAATTCTAGGAAAATTTTAACTTTACCCATTGCAGTTTATAAGATAGAGCCCACTGACAGATCGGACGGACGGACAAGCAGACAGCGGAGGCTTAGTTTCAGGGTCCCTTTCATTACGGAACTCTATAAAGCGACTTCTGAGCATTGTAATTTCTGTTTTTTTTTTTAAACCGATTCGCAATGGTCGACAAGTGTAAAAAGACCCCACGTATTTTTTGCACTTCAATATAAACAATAATGTACTTAAGCGACTTAAACTATCGGTTTCATATCTTTCTATTGACTGAACTGAAACATATAGCTCTATATTTTATTAAGTATTCCAAATAAAACAAACATTAGCGATAATTAAGTTGGCTTAACAAACATGTTGTTTTCAAACCACAATAATTATTAAGTATATAGCATGTGGTGACGGCAGATCATAATACAGTTTTTACCACCCCTCCTCTCCCGCGGGTATTGTACGAGGCGACTTAGGGAATATAACGGAGAAGAGGCAGCAACGTCCAACGTCAACGTCAACCTCTCTGATACCCCCGTACCAACCAGTCTGCCCAGCGTGGTGATTATGGACAAAAATTTCCGTTGGACGAGGCCTTTAGTCCAGCAGTGGATCCAGTAGTGTTAGGTTCGTTTGCTACGTTAAAGAAAGACGTGCCAAAAATTCACTTTTGCAATACAAACTATAATAATAATTTTAATGATCCATATTTTAACTAAGTCGTTAAAAAAACTTAGCGTTCTGAAGAGATTGGATGCTATGAACCAAAAGATATCATCCTGAATTTTCAAGTGATCCATCTTAGTCCAAGTAGATATCATAACAATACATCAAGTTACTTTCAAGGTACGTAGTTCGAAGATAAATAACAAGGACTTCGGAGCTTAACGATAATCTCCTGTCAATGTGTAAACTGTATACTACGCTCGTATATATATGTGGATACCTACGTCAATTTTTATCAGATAATGGCCTAGCATTAATGGGTCGTGATAACAAATTATTAATACAGGTAGGGGCATTTTGTTAAATATAGTAACTCTATTTAAACATTATTATGTGAACATTATAATGAAGGGTTATGTGATTTCAGCGCCATAAGCTATCTGCCTTAATTACATAAATACCCTTTTGGTTAATTGGCTAACTGTTCATGATAAGAGTGAATTACAAACAGGGCTGTTAACGTTATTTAAATATCGGTTTCGATTTTGGCGAACAATACGTTAAAATTTTAGTTCGGAACGCTCCATCAAACCGCCGGTCAGAACGCTCGATTGAAAATACACTCCCTTTTTTTCACACACAATTAACTTCAAAGTAAGTTAAGTTTAGTTGATTCTTAACTCGTCTCGTTTGTCGAACTTAAGCAAATATAATTTCCAAATCTCATTTCGTTTCCCAGAGTTAATTAAATATTAAATAATTAGTAAGTTATTTGTTAATAATGCAACTGGCGCGCTGGCTGTGCGTGACAGTGAATATAGCACTTCAGTTAATAGCTAGCAAGCTGTATAAATCATAATGTCAAAGCGAGTGCGGAGAGTTATGATATAATCGCGATGCATTTTGCCGTACATTGCACCACTATTAGATCACCTCAAAGAACGTAATCTAGCACAAGCTCCAAGCTTAATTAGAGAGCAAATTGGAATATTAGTCAAACTCGTTAATTACTGAATTTTCTTATAAGAACCTAGCTGTTGTCCACAACTTGATCTGCCTTTCATTGGGGATTTTTAAATATCTCGCAGGAACGCTTATCATAGCATTTTTTTAAATCCTGCAGGTAATGCTAAGCAGCAGAATTTTCCTCTATATCACCCGCGTGCAAGTTGCATGTGTGCCAAATTCCATCAAGATTGGTTCAATGGTTGAACCGAACATAGGTTACAAAGAAACACACTTTTGTGTAAATAAAAACCGAAATAATACTTTAGAAGCTTTAGATGTACATTATTTACTGTCTCTGAGACTTATCTGTGAAACCGAAATGCTAATAGTTTTTGAGTAAACCTTTGCCATAGTTTTTACTAAATGAAATCAGATACAGCCCTAACATCGCATGCAAAATTAAAATCATGGGACTTTATTAAGAACCCGTTGCGTAGCGTAGCTACTATGCATGTGTCGGTCTTTTATCTTCAATAGGACTGTCATAAGTATAGAATACTGTAACAATATTTCGTTATTCCGTTACACTTTGTATAATACAATAATAACTTACATTGAATACATGCGACAATTGATTTTCGTAGCTTATCTAAAGTTTATACGTTTGCCTAATCTATGAAAACTTAGCGAAGATAAATAATCCATTAGTAGGTTTGACGACCCTACTGGTATGTTTAACAAACATTCCTCGCTAACATACTTCAATGCAGACAGTAAAAAAGTGCTTCGTGCTTCGTTGAACCCTTTTCACCCAGAGCTAACCTAAAATGTGAAACGTAGCAATCTTATTTGTGTTCTAAATCTGGCCTCTGATTCTTTACGGTATTGAAATTTTAATCGCGCACGAAATAAGTTTTGTTTCGTAAATGGTTACATGTCTTCATAATTTTTTATTTCTTCTACAATTTAGCCTCTGGTGGTAAATGATAATATAGTCTAAGATGCCAGATATATTAAGCCAAATCCCCTAATTCTACGCTTAATCGTACTGGAACGTTAAATCACGTTTTACGAAGGTTAAATCTAACTAAACCTACCAGAGAAAATTAATAAATCCATTCTTCCGATCAGTGTGTTTGTTTTTTTTGTCCTTCCTTCACGTCCTAACTATGCATTCAATTAAATTGATTATTGGAATGGAGTTAGTTGAATGGACGGATAGTAGCATAGGCTACTTTTTATACCAGGAAAACAAAACGGTTGCTATGGGATTTGTAATAAACCGTAATTAACGCGGACTTAAAATGCGGGCAACATTTAGTTATATAAATTCTAGGGACTTTGGGACATCTCAGTTACCACGAGCTTACCACTGCGCCAGGAGAAAAAACTTGATAGGTTTCACGTCACAAAGCGTAAAAGTGTGCTATGATTAGAATCCAATAGAGAATCAGGGCCCCGATTGTGTGTCATTGACAGTGACTGTTTATCGTTTATGTTGTACGTTGGTCGGTCGAGGTTACACCTAACGGCAACGACCTCCACGACTTCGAAGACTCACAAATCCGGATACGTTATTTGAGATTAAGTATAGTTCCAGCATTTCCTGGTACAAATATCTTGCATATTGTAGTCTAAGTGTAATTACTTTAAATTCCTTGACCTTGTAACAAATAGTCTAAACGTTATAATTTATGGACCGACAATTATAGACACTTTAACACTTCCGTGCCTCAAAATATTAACTGGTGTTCTGTGTGAGAATAATATCAATCTCTGCTTTATATTTTACGAAGTAATAAAAAAATATAATAAAATATGAAAACCGTGACGAATTTTAGTTATCTATATATTTTACCTACAAATTCTTTATTTCATAAAAATGCGTTATATAATAACTCTGTTCTAAAGTGTAGTCTAAGTAAAAAAACCTTCGAAATACAGCATCATTGTCGACATCAGTTCAGTAGAGATTCTATATAGCAATCTAGGAAGACGTACCTACATAAAAAATATAAAAATTGTACTTATAAAAATTATTTAAAGAAAAAACTATTACGTTATTTCCCAAGCTTTGAAAATATTTACCCCGGTAAGTAACTAACCAAAGTCTGTATCCAGGGTGAAAGTTATTTTTGTGCCAAATGTTGTCTAGATGGAACAAGCTAATCGCAAAGGTACAACAAAAAATAAACAGACAACATTTTGCATGCACTTAATTAAGTTACGTTTTCGAAACATATCTAATTGGCTAATCGTATAGTTTACTTATTTATTCTTATTGTTGAAATTCATTAACTTTTATTAATACAATGTTATCTTAAGACAGTCAATTATTGATGAAAACGAAAGTCACCCCAATTACTTTTTTCTGCCGAGGTCTTATAAGCTTATCTTTAAGCTTAACGGAAGAGCAGATTGCTTTTGAAATACTATATAGTTATACTACCAACCTACACATCTGCCCGCTATGGGCAAGGATAAGTCAAAGTCACATTGCGACTGTTTATCTGAGGTTTATTAGTAGTAGTGCTGTTGAAAATATTTAATATGTATCTCAGATAAATGGATGGTCTGATTTTTATTTCGGTGGAATTCTGGCAGTTCTCAATTTATGACATTTCAGTTATCACCAACATTTTTTGCGTGCTTTTTTAAATTTGATACACCGTTTTATCGAAGGTCTAAAGTTACTGTATGAAATAAATTGATTTAGTGTACCTATTACTTGAAATAAATAACCTATTGTCATTTGCCAAGCCAGACTTTTAGGTGTCCTACCAACCTACTGTACAAGAATCAGTATATTAGTTTGCAAGAACGTATAAAATAAAATATACTCTATCGTACATCAAAAAATACAAAGAATAATAACGACACATTGAAATAATAGTAGTACAATTGGCGGTCTCATCGCTTAGAAGAGATCTCTGCCAGGAAACTAAACTGCAGAGGACATGATGAATGACAACTGACAAGAGGGTTATGGGTGTACAGTCAGTACAATAATATCTAATAACGTATACTCCATTACAGCACACATACTTACACATACAATAAATTCTAAAGTACATATACCTATATAAATAAATAGTATAATTTTGTACTGAATAACTAAGATGAGGATGAAGATGGTTAACAAAGTTTAGATCAGACAGAATCGAAGTAATTGAATACAAGATAGACAAATTAAATTCAAAGGAGGAAGGAAAGAGGAAATAAGTTAGTATAAATTTAATCAAAGGCTATTTAAAACTTGAAACGAAGAAACACTGTTATTTAACTCTTATATTATAGAGACATAGCATTATTATTCTTATTGGTCTCCTTGGCTGAACTCCAGTTTTGAATTCGAACAAATTACTATAACTTATATATAATATATATACTTACTAGATGTGCCCTGCGGCTTCGCCCGCGTAATTTTGGGAGGTAGTCTACACCTATAGTCATATATGAGATTTTGAGATTTTTTCACAAACATTTTTTTTATCTTACGTAATTTTTTTTTTAATGAGAAGTATACCATATAATTTCTAATACCGGTATAAAAAGTTTCATGAAGATCGGTTCAGTAGTTTTCGCGTGAAAGCGTAACAAACAAACTTACATTCACATTTATAATATTAGTAGGGATAGGGATAATTGGTTGCCAAGCCGATGGTCCAGCCGATAGTAAGTGAAAAACCATCGCATATAAACAGAGCAACAATATTCCGATCTCCTTTTTTTCTCCTTTTTTGAGTTGATCACGTACGAGATACTCCTTGCAAAGCTCTCCCCATCGTCCGCTGAGTGGCTCTGAACCGTCGATTGAATGTAGTGATGATAATGATTTATTATAACTAGTGGTCGCCGTGCTGGTCGATAATCGGCCATAAATAATTGAAATTTAAACTTTTTTTTTTTAAAGTTTGAACATTATTAAGGTTCTATTGTCAAAGACTATACTTCTTTAATCACAGATTACACCAAGGCTACTGTGTATATACCTGTTTTTTTTTTTTTCATAAATCCCAAAAAATGGTTAAAGAAGAGTAGTGTGAGTGTACGAGTATGTGCCAAATACATGGTAGTCATTAAATCAATAAAAACACATTACACATTACACACGTAATGTGTTTTTATTGATTTAATGACTACCATTTAATGAGGATTTAATGAATTTTTTATGCATTGATTTATTATGCAACTATCGGTTTTATGCAAAAAAATATGAGCACTCTGAACTTCTTCTCTATATGAACTATAAGTGTGGGTATTGTCATACTACTCCGTCAGCACAATTTTCGTAAAAAGGGGTACTAAGTTTTTGCTTCACGTATTAATATATAGTTATTACATACAAGCAAACTAAATCCATACATAAGGTTAGGTTACATAAAAAAGTTCTATGTATGTAACTAAGTAAAATCAGTAGAAAGGAATTCAATTAAACGCGGAGCTTTGACCAATTCGAAGCTTTAATAGGTTTCTTTCGTTCATTTAATTTTTTTCACAAAAAATCCTTTCAGAAGGCTACCCTACGTTTTAGTATAAGAAAAAGGGACGCTTATAGCTAACAGTCATATAAGAACGATTCTTTTCAATAAATAACGTAAATTTTTTATTATAGGTATCTAGGTACTCACCACGTATATTTATTTTGGTTGCTTAACAATTTAGTATGTTGTAAATGCAAACGAAAAGTTTAAGGAAAGTTCTGTTCTTACGTGTAAATAATACATGTTGTTGAGACCCATGTAGTCCTAGTAAGCATCAATATTCTTAAACTCAGGAGGCTTCACTCTTCCATGGCAAAAAAGATAGTATAAAAAACGATTGAGTAGTGTGTCTTGATGTGTATAGTGTATTTGTGTGTGTGTGTATGAGTGTGCGCGCGCGTGGTGTTTGTGCGTGTGCGCGTGTGTGTGCACGTCCGTTATATTTGAAATATAAATAAATTGATGAAAGCCTCGGTTTCTTCATAGGTTCGTGTGTTTAGCAAAGCTGTCAAAGTGTTTATTACATGGAAAATACGTTATTACTTTATTATAAAGAGTGCTGACTGACATAATGAATTGTCAACGAGAAAAAGCAGTCCTTGTTCTATATATATATTATATATTAGTTTGTTATCTGTGTGTGTATAAATAATACTACTTCCTACTTATATTATTATAAATATGAAAGTTTGTGAAGTTACATGGAAGTATGCATGCTTGGATGTTTTTTACTCTCTTACGTGTGTAACTTCAGAATGAACTTGATAAAACTGTACAGCTTTAAGTATAGCTTATACAAAGACGCATGTTATAAAAATACAGTAAAACATTTAATGGGTATACCCACACACTATTCAGTAGACAGGTGATTTTTTGCAACCGAATTAGCACCTTTGTCGACTTAAAGAGCCCTCAATGGTGCTAAATCGGTGTAACGGAGCTTTATCATTACCAATGAGCATATAAAAAACACGCAGGGCAGTCTTGGGGACTGTCGATATAAGTGAAAACTAAATCCATAGATAGATAGATAAACACTGCACATATACATGAGAAACTAAATAATAAATATATGAAAACATTGGTATGCAAAGGCGGTCTTATTGCTAAAGGAGTCACTATCAACGTTCATATATATGCAGTATAAATACAGCTCAAGGGAACGGTGTGGTGATGAGTTTCACGCTTTTTGTTCCCCCAAATAGTACGACAAGGCTGCTTGGAAGTAGGCCGCTAAGCTATCATCTCTCACAAGATAATAAAATTATGAAGAATGTAAACTGTGAAATGATGTTGAAATAGAGCAATCTGCAGAGTTTCTTGTCGCTCTTCGCGGTAGAATCTGCCTTCCGAAAGGGAAGAGTCAATACAAACAGACTGACTTGACGTCGCCGCTTGAAATAAATGAATTTTGAATTAGTACACATAAGTAATCATATATTGATATATATGTACACATAAGTACACATATATACACGGTCTGCATATAGCTCATTGAAAGCGTTCGGTGATTTTTGTTTACCCAACGCGCCTATAGAAGTATTCACTTCAAAAGTAAAACTTATAATTTAAATGGGGTCTCAAACGGGTTCAACGACACGGATGACTTTCACAAACAATGTCAATAAGTACTCATGTGACTTTTCCCACACACCACGCACGAAAAATTTTAAAATACATTTGTTAGTAGGTGCAATCCTAAAAACGGGTCCGACTGTATTTGAGTGACCAGCCGAGGCCCGAAGGATTGATGTGTATACGTTTCACATTCTAATATTATGTAGTAATAATGTACATATACGTGTTTGGGAAATGCATTTCTGTGGAAAAAAGGTCAAAATTTAAAATTTATTTATTTCCAGTAGCCTTCCGCACGGCGCAGCCGTGAGATTTGTGATTTTAAGTCAGAGGTCCCGGGTACGATTCCCGACAGGGTCAAAAGGTAATTTATAATTTTTGAATTTTCTCTGGGCTGGTATGTTGGAAGGCTTCAGCCGTGGCTAGTTACAACCCTAACGACAAAGACGTGCCGCTAAGCGATTAAGCGTTCCAGAACACGTGGAAACAGATTTGGAGTATGGGTTTATTATTATTTTTATTTATAGAGGGGACGCCTGCCAGTGCCAGACGGGTGATCAGTCCTCTGTAAGGACTATTCCACCCTTGGAGTATGGGTTACTTATAACTGCAATAGGTACTCCCAAACAGGATAGCCCGCTACCATCTTAACATCATCTCTTACCACCAGGTGAAAATTAAGATTGCAGACAAACGTGTAGTAAAATAAAAAAAACCGTCATAAACTTCTAGTCTCTCTGTTTGTAGTGACTCTATCACTACTCTGAGAAGAATCCGACAAAAAACTCAGCAGTTGCTCTTTTCCAATACATTTGGCAATTTAACATTCATTTTCCTATCTTGTGATAGATGAAAGCTGTGCCCGAGCGGAGCTTCCAAGCAACCTTGTCATTAAGAAATTCATCAATTGTAAAGTTACCTCGCTGTTAATATATGTTGCATATTTTATGCATTTAATACAGTCATCCTAAAAGAAATACAATTTAAAATAAGGGTTTAGGATCTATAATATCACGACTCCTTACTTATAAATATCTACTAGTAATAAAGTTAAGTAAACGGGTCAAAGTTGTTAAACGCCTCATGATTATTTGCGGTTATTAATTATGAGAGGCAATCAAAAGTACGTAAGGGTATTAAACTTTATCGAGACAAAAAATTATAATCGGTTCCCGTGTCGGTCATGCGAGGTTTCAATTAGTGAGTGATTGAAGCTCCAATTCAAGATGTATTATTTCCGGAAACATTTATGAATGTCTCTCATACAAGTTAAACAAAAAATTAGGGGTAGGCTTATTATAACTATAACAATGCCTACCTTTTTCTATTTTATAACATCTGCCCGCTAAGGGCGCTAAGTGCACGCCACTGATGAAATCAGGTGAAAAATTCGCATAAAGTTGAAGAGTTTGTTTATACGTAAGTGTTATAATTCGTAACGTTTTGTATAAAACCAATAGACCGACGAAGCAGTTAGTCTATTTATATATGTTCTGTAGTCTCTTATATATGCATGTTCAACTACGGATCACGAGGTAGGTCCTGGATTTGAATCCCGGGTCGGGCAAAATTACATAGTGTTGTGTATTTTCTATTAAAGAATTTTCAGCACCATCCTGGGAGTTAGGAAGTTGGTGGTGTCAGCCCCCATGCCTCGGAGGGCATGTAAAGCCGTCGGTCCCGGTTCTTATCACTTAATTCTGCTAATAGTTTTTAAAGCCCACTAACCTGCATTGGGGCGTGGTGGGTCCATTCTCTAAAACCGTCTCTACTGTGAGAAACGAGGCCTGATCCCAGCAATGGGAAGTGGATGATGATGGAAGTATATTCTTACGTCCTAATCTCTGAATGTACAAGTTCAATTTAATATTTTTTTATATAATATTATTGAGGAAGTTTGTGGGCTTAACGTAACATCACTAGGTAACGCGGGTGCAACCACAGGGCACAGCTTGATAAAACAGCAAATCCTTTATGGTAATCATTACCTCATGTAGGAATAACAAATTATTATGTAGGTACATAATGTTACCATGTTGATTGAAACAATCAGATTATCTCAATAAGAATATTATGTATTGCTATTACTGCGTCATCATATGACGCGGTTACTGGTTGCCAAGTTCTGTATTTTATATGATTGTAAATAAGCATTAAAGATAATAGTAATAATGTGTTGTTAATAACCTATCTAAGTTTATAAAAAACATCAAATTGAGACCTATTTCGTAAGTTTGTTAATAATTTACATACTAAAAGCACAAAACTTATAAGTATTACTAGAGCTTTAAGTGTCAGAGCTCATCAGGGAAGTTCTACCGCCAAGTATTGCTTCAATATAGTATTCCGACAGAGTCTGAAGGGCGTGGTCGCCGTGTTAATTACGTGAGGCTTAACACACCTATAAATAAATATAAATAAATAAATACCTATACTACGACAATATACACATCGCCATCCAGCCCCAAAGTAAGCGTAGATTGTGTTATGGGTACTAAGATATCTGATGAATATTTTTTATTAATATAATGCACATAACTACTTATATACAGATAAACACCCAGACACTGAAAAACATTCATGTTCATAACACAAACATTTTCCAGTTGTTGGAATCGAACCCACGACCTTGGACTCAGAAAGCAGGGTCGCTGCCCACTGCGCAACTCGGACGTCAAACCTATGCCTATTCTACGTCTCAGGTTTGGTTGTTAGGTTGATGAACACAAAGCGGCATGTTCATGCGGCATGGACGTGTTACTTGCATACCTACCCTACGAAGTGTTGCCCTGTCTATAGGCGATGGTTTTTCATTAACCCTCAGGTGGTTAAGTTATAGGTCCGTCAATTATTACTTTAAAAGAAAAAAAAACGCACTCCAAATTGTAGCGTGATACCTAAAACGCTGGCGATATCCGGGTATTCCAAGAATCAGATTTTACGAAACGGTATTTGTGCATAACGTTAGAGGTGTAGGTACATCTATGTGAGTATTTGTGGTTTTCACTGGTACTATTTCCCCAAGAGACTATTTGGATGCGATTTACTATCGCGATTATATCATATATATTATATAGGTACTAGTAGACTAACGGAAGTCCGTTTTCGTCGTGGGTATGCAATTGTTTTACTTTTTTTACAAGAATAGAGTGGTGTACTGATTTATTTAATATGTAACTAGTGTGTACTTAATAATGCAACACGAGTTGGCCGAAAGTAAAACTAACATTAAAAATGTACATATTATATACCATCCTTAAAGCCAGCCCTTATGTTTAGACTTAAAATCAGGGCAGGCGAACCTTTTAACATTAATCCCACAGTGAATTATTAATAAGAATTTGTGATAAAGATTACAGTCTTAGTTTGATAAGCATTTTTCTGATTCTAATTTTAACGTTTGATGTAGATGCCTTAGTAAATAAAATAATAAATAAAAAAGTATGTGTATCAGCTCCGACGCATGACTGGAGTATACTACTTAATAACGATTGTCTAAACATACGCAAAAGAGTTTATTTAACTGAAAAAAGATTAATACCATATGAAAGGGTAAATTAACAAATTAATGAAAATAACTAACAAAATATGGTTATAAAAAGATAATTATGTCACATAATCTGAAATTAAATAGTACATAAAAAATATTTAAGTATGCTAAATAATAACTTTTCCAAAGAAAATTTTATAAAAACATTATTATAATCAAGAAATATTGTTGATTTTTCAAATAATATTATCGAATTATTGACTTGAATTATTAATATTTAAAAATTATTCATAAAATAAATCATGATAACCTGGAGGAATTCATAGACATCGAAAACAAAAATTGAATAGAGATTGGTGGCGTAAAGATGGCATGACGGCGTATAGACCGTCATGCACTTTACCGTCACGGCATCAGGGTCGATTTTACTGCCAAGGCTCGCCAGTAGATGTTATCAGCTTGACGTAAGACCATCGTGACCATTTATCTAATCTTAACTTTACAAATATTAGATAGTTATAATTAAACTACAGCTTAGAAGAAGTAAATGATTACTTCTTCTAAGCTGTAGTTTAATTATAGAGCGATAGAGGTGCATACCACGAGTTGACAGGTAGTAAATATTTGTATGTAAAAAATTAGGTTATCAAGCCATCTCATTAGCTGTAGCTGTTTTAAGCACACAAACTAAACGTCACAGTAAAATCACTGTTTTAAGAGTGGCAAACTATATAGTACTGATTTTATTTTACAAACGTCTAAAAGCACTTGTAGAAATAGGGACTTGGAGCTTTTAAACGTTAGGATTTTAAAGCACAGATATAATGTTTCTTACAAGCTTGATATATTTAAATTCTAGAAGCTGCCAGCGCGAGGCTATTTGTTTGGGCCGGGCAATTATATAAGTTTGGTCTGAGCTTTCCTATACATCCCGCTAAGCCGTAGAACTTCCAAGAAATCGAGAACCCAATAAAGTGTTCTCAATCTTGAGTAAAATACGAGTTCTTACTCAGATGCTACTTATAGCGAATATCGAGATTAGAACGTGATTAAAACAATATATGACGAACTTGCATACTTGCCTTTTACTTTACTTGCCTTCATCTGCTCAGTGTTTTTCCCGGAATAAAAAGTAGACATCATTTTTCGGCTCTTTAACTGTCTTTATACCAAATAACGTCGATGATATATAAATAAATAAATAAATATACTACGACAATACACACACCGCCATCTAGCCCCAAAGTAAGCGTAGCTTGTGTTATGGGTACTAAAATAGCTGCTGAAAATTTTTTTTTTATGAATATAATAATTTTTATTAATACATAACTATAACCTAAAATAAACTATTTAAAAACTAAATGAAATCTAAAACGTCCTCGAAACCACCGAGGCACAGTTCCTAAGATATATATATATATATTATATATTAATATATATATAATATATATATATTATATATTAATATATATATATTATATATTAATATATATATAATATATTCCTATAATATACATATATTCTTATAATATACAGATAAACACCCGAACACTGAAAAGCATTCATGTTCATCACACAAACATTTTCCAGTTGTGGGAATCGAACCCACGACCGATAGACGAGAAAGCAGGGTCGCTGCTCACTGCGCCACTCGGCCGTCAAATGAAAGAAGAAATAGCAAAGGCAAACCTGATATTAAAAAAAAATTGCGGACCTGAAGTTTTATGCTATGCCGCAAATACAATAAAGAAAGGCGAAAAAATACTCTGTCTGTAGACGTAAAAACGTTGTCCTTAGTTTTATCACCAACCTTATACCCTACTTGTAGTCTCCCTTCTTTCTCTAGTAGAGTGGGATTTAGAACTAACATCCACGCTGCCCCAATGCGGGTTGGTGGGCTTTTTATTATATAAATGTATTAATTGCCAGGTCAAATGATTAAACTTGCTTTCTTAGGCTCGCGGGTGGACAACGTTATTTAGTTCCCAACTTACAAATGTCCTTTCTGAGTACACCAATGCTAATTTTATTGACGTTGTTTAGTAGGTACTCGTAATTCCCTAATTGCTTCGTTTGATCTTTTTTTTATATACCCGAGTCACACTCATCGTGCCAACTTTATTTTATCGCGTGTGTTCGTACACGCGTGCCATTGGTTCACCATCCCTGCACTAGGCGGTTCAATAACATTAGGTTATTGACCTACTGACAGGTGACGTGCATGTAAAAAAAAACTGAAGAAGTTGAACGTATACGGTACTAACTAAACGCGAAATGAAGGTAGGTAAACACAATCAAGTATGTTATCAGTTAGGTAGATAGGAAGCGGTGATAGCCCAGTGGGTAGGACTTCGACTTCACATTCGGGGGGGCCAAGTTCGAATCCCAGCACGCGCCTCTAACTTTCTAAGTTATGTGAGTTTTAAGTAATTAACTTGCTTCAACGGTGAAGGAAAACATTGTGAGGAAACCTGCATGCCTGAGAGTTCTCCATAATGTTCTCAAAGGTGTCTCGAGTCCACCAATCTGCACTGGGCCTGCGTGGTGGACTACGGCCTTAACTTCTTCACATTGGGGAAGGAGACCCGTGCCCTGCAGCCGGGACCTGGGCCGGTAATGGGTTGATTTGATGATGATGAACATAGGTTGTATATATATCTTCTACAACCATTGAAAATATATTTGAGGATATCACTGCTTTGAATTTTCCGTTACACTTAGGTATAATTTACATGATCTGTACATCTAAATATATTACTATATTTTTATTATCTTCGTAAAGAAAGAAATAATATTTAAGTTTCTGTCTAGGATTTCGAAATTACTGTTACACAACAACAAAACTAGTCTATAAAAAAACGTTTTGAAGTTATTGTCTGTAACATACAGACAATAACTTCAACAGTACATTTTATACTGGGCTAATCTTAAGAACGCTTCATCTTATTTCGAAGAGATTGTACTTAAAAAAGGTGAATAAGTAATTAGTTGGCTTGCATATTGCTTTTTATTTTGTTTGAATAAGATAAAATCTGAGAGAATGAGGTTTCCGCAATATCCGAAGAAACTTAGATAATATTAATTATTAGTATGGTCTCGGTTTCGCGCGTCAGAAAATAAGAAAAATTTTCATAGGGGCTATGCAGACAATGTATTTTCCATGCGCAGATGGCGCGCGTTTAAGGCGGTGATGTAAAGCTCAAAAAAGCAGGTTCTTGCAGTTACATTGGTACTTATAAGAGTGTGGGAAACGTCAAAATACAGATGTGCCTGAGAAGCGCCGCTGAACTAGGTAGTTACCGCGTTAATAGTTAATACAAGTACTTGACTACAACGCGCAGCGTCTGTATTGACGCTACTGTATATTTGTATTGATACAAACGCACATCTAGGTTTGAGAACGTTTACACAAGAACAATTCAAGCAAGCAATTCACAACATGAATTACCACGCATGTAATTAGCGTCAAAGTTTGTTTATCTTGCCTTGCTAACTAAAAACTAACTTGCCTTTAAGTAACGTACTTTAGCTTTTTAGTTCGGATTCTGGCCTCTCTTTTGGGGGACCTAGTCCGATGCTCGGCAACACCTCTTACTTTTTGGAATTGTTAACGTTTCTAATGTATGGAATTAGGTATCACTTTCTGCAACTGCTTGACGGCAACCGTGATTGTAACATCGTGAAGTTTCCTGCATGCCTCAGAGTTTTACATAGTATTCTCAAAGGCGTTTGAAGACTATCAATCCGAACTTGGCCATCAGTTTGGTGGACTACGGCTTACGTCTTTCACATTCAGATAAGAGGCTCCTACTTTGCTCTAAGCTGGTAATGGTTTGATAATCACGATGAGGATATTTTATTTTTAAAGCGCGCCTGCGCGAATAAAATACGTCATCTGCATAAGCCCTTAGATTCGTTTCTTTATTAGCCTTCCACAAAGGTGACCACAGTTTTATTGTCCCGAGTGAACACAGTTATAATTCGGAAACTTTTATAGCCGACATAATTTTCATTTTGGTAACTTTATGAAAGAAATCCGTCATAAAAAGTGATTGAGGAAGGTTTAGATTGTTTTAGTGCTTTTATATAAACCTTGAAATGTTACATTTATTTTTACTATAGAACCAACTTTGAAAAGTTTTTTATTATTTATTTAAACTAGCTTAAATGTTCGTGTTAATGTGTTCGCCACATTAAATGCATGGGTAGTTTTTATTGCTTACTATTTGGCGCTACTTATCGCGTGGTGCCAAAGTCTCGTGGCCAGCACGTGATTTTGATTTGCTTAGAAATCTCAAATCCGTTTGCCCCTTAGGGAGTTTAGACAGTCACTCAGTCAGTCAGTCAGTCAGTCACATTTCCCTTTTAATAGATATAGTAATAATAAACTAATCTTAGATCTGCCTAATTAGCTAATGTTATCGTAGGGTATTAAACTTCAGAGAATAAACTAAACCCTGTTATTACTGGCGGTTTATTATTATATTTAGGTTATTTTCCTGGCAATATTTTTATATGTTTGATCACTGAAAGCCAAACCTTATTGCTATTTTTCTCAAACATAAAAACTATGCATTGTAAATGCAATTTATTATTTAAAATAATATTAATCAGTTTTTTAGCACTACTAAATCTAAATATTGCCGGTAATGCGTTGATAATCTGATTTAGATCCAATGCTAATCTCTCATCGCTATTATTAAACCTTACCATTGTGTGTTATAAAAAGTGATAAGAGAACGTTAAAAAAGTACAGTGTTTAAGATAGAATGGCCTCAAAATATCAGAGTCCCTTATATGCCCACAATCGGGTATATAGAACTAGGCTTGAACTTTAAACCACAGCGATTTTGTGACTCCATATTCTTGTACCTTTTCTGGGATGTAGCTTTTTCCAGGTAGGTATTATGCTTATTATTCTGACCCAGATTTAACGAGCTGTTTTTATTGTGATTACAATCTGATGTCGCCAACCAATAAAAGATGGATCAATGAATATAAGTAAAATAGTCCCCGGTTTAATGACTATCGCTCGATGCTAGTGAAAATAGAACAAACGTTAGCCTCGGTATTGGTATTGAATATTCAGTAACTTTACCGTCAGGTTGTCAAATGCGTCTATTCCCAGTTGAATGGTTGTCCAGTTCTGTTGACAAAACTATCATTTTGCTACAAAAAAAAAAAAAAAACTTGAATAGCGACACCTTGTCAACCTCCCTGGCGCATTGGTAAGCGCTGTGGTCTTATAAGTGGAAGGTCCCGGGTTCCATCCCCAGAAATTTGGGCTTTTCTCACATTCAGAGAACCACCCTTATGACAAAGACATGCCGCCATGCGATTTAGCGATCCGGTACTATGACAAATGGAAACCGAAATGGGTTATGAGTTTAGCATATCCCCTAACAGGTTAGCCCGCTAGATTTAGATTGCACCATCACTTAGCATAAGCTAAGATTGTAGTCAAGGGCTAAATTGTAAAGGAATGAAACAAATTTACTACGCTCAGTCGACGTACTCGGTTCAGTATTTCACGTTTTGTAAGTTACTAATTCATAACAGTAGCCTTACTTACTAATGGACTGTATACAATCCCATTAATCGGGTAGAAGTTTAATTTGATTAATGGTATGTCAGCATCGTACATTTTGTACAAATTATGATACTGAGTTGTCATAGTTTTAGACTTATTGGTTAAAGCGTTATTTGTTTGCAGCGCAGTGGAGAACAATTAATTATTTATTTATTGTTATTAATATGGCATTCATAATTGTTATTGATCTAGGAGTTATTTATAAATACTTCGCACAGACCCCTGTTTCTCAATTACATACAAAAATGTATGCCGCCATGCCGCTCTCGTGCTGCAAATCGTATGAAAGAAGGTTGCCTGTAAGTTTGCTAGCAACGATAAGGCAGCCTGTGCAGAATGCAAAATTCAAAATATTTCGTACCTGTATATTGCCTGTATTAATTTTAGTATTTATTCTTCATAGAGAAGTTTTGACACCTCTACAAATTTCAAAATGGGTGTTTATATGTATATTATTATTATTAATATTAATCTTAGTACCAATAACACAAGCTATGCTTACTTTAAGGCTTGATGGCAATATGTGTACTGTAGTAGTATATTTATTTATTATATTTATATAAATATGCTTCCAGTCCTTTTCCACGTTACAGTGGCAAAGTAAATTGCATACAGATGGTACAGCAACATGCCATAAAATCAAATGAATTGAAAGACGCTTTGGAAACGTTAAATCTGTTGGTTAAATCTGTTTGTACGTGTAACTCTACTACACTTCCGACCGAGAAGAAGTGGCCAATATTTATTTTACAATTATTATTTTATCTTGTGTGAATCAATGAATGAACTCACTTTTATTGTACACAACAAATATTAATAATAAATGCAAATACAAAAGAAGGATAAAATAGAATTTTCAATTTGGCGTTGTGGTAGGAAATCCGAGCCGACTGCTACCACGTAACCTTGTCATTAAGAAAATCATCAATTGAATAGTGACCTTGATGTATTAAATGTGTTTTATACATTGTTTACCTTATGCATTCAATATAATATAAAGATTTTTACATAACAAATTGTGGTGCGATTTAAAGATGCACCTTCCCGAATCTATTTTTGTGTCCACTAGCCCACGTCATTTTCAGTCTCCACTAAGTCATTTGCGAATGCGAGGGTTTTTAAATAAACATTGCCGATTTGAAAATAGACATGGTATTGGAAAACAGAGATGTTCAGGAACGGAGAGCCGGTCAGCCGCTTGACATTGACCTGATTGCTGATACTGCTACTACGCACGTATCTTTACGTCACTCAGGCCTTTGCGGCTATCACATTGAGTTAAGGCGATATACCTATAGGTACATACAGTCATTGGTCGGCCTCGATGTATCCCTATCTTAGCAGTATTTTAACGCTTTCATTGACGCATTTGAAAACTGGCTTGCTGTTAAATTTTAAAGGGTTGCAGTCTATTCAGTTTATTTAGTAGATTAGGTATACGCACTATAAACAGCAGTGACATAACTATACCTTTAGATATGCCGTTGTAACAAGAATTAGGCTTGAAAAACAAATAGTAAGGAGATTCACATTGTAAATTTTACATAGTTCGGAACATCGTACGTGTAACTTTAATAAGTCACTAAACTTTGATATTGCTTCTTCAAATTTTTCCTTCAAAGCCTGACTTCACAAAAAACCCAGGGCGCGTATGAGAAGTTACGTAACACTCAATGTACCCTCAAGGAATATAAAAAATTGGTTTTGGAATAGAGTATGTACATTATTCAACGAGTAAGAAAGCCCTTTTATTTGTAACCTTTATTGAGCGAGTTGTGGAAAAATAATAACTGTTATTTCTAGCGGCGGCCATCTTGGATCGATTTTCATAAGAACACTCCCGACTGGATCACCTTTCAAACAAAAAACATAATCAAATTTAGTACATCAACAAGTCTAACTTATAAAATCCCATCGTTTTTGCCTCGGGGGTTAAAAATTTAATGGAGTAAAATTTCAGAGTCGCTTTAATAGGTTCGACTGTTTTAACTCTGTGTGGGTGGATTTAATTTAATTAGAAAGTATTCAAATAAGTTATTAAATCATTTTGGATCTTAGGATAGCAACTTGGTCATACCCACTTATCGTTGAATTAGCATGGTGATGCTACTCGTAAACCAAGTCCACGCGGGCAAACGAAATGTCGAAGATACTAATTGCGAGCAATTAAAAGACTTTTTCAATAGCAGTGCTTCTTGTGACAGATTATAGGTGTATAGGTTGGGCGCATACGCAAGTTACGTTATTTTATGTCAGTTCGTAGGTACTTACTGATTAAGAGTACCTTAGCGATGATCTTTTGAGTAGTTATTTGTATTGGAATAACCAGTTGCGTTTGCAACTTGGAAACATGAATGGAAATTTATAAAAACCCACTCACTTCAACAATAGAGGTTACGTACTGTAGTAGCCTAAGTACCAGATACGCTCACTCGCAATCGAGGAGTCGAGTTTCGAGCATTAAACTAAGTATGTGTCGTCAAAGAAAAATGGACATAATTTGACTCGTTTTAGAGTCGCAAGTTCTGTATTTCTGATTTTTTATTTGGCAAACGGTCTGCCAGAGCTACAGAATTGTAGACCAATTTGAGCTTTAATACAATGCTAAATTAATCAATTTTACTCCGATGCGCAAGTATTCCATCTCGATTTGCTCGATTGCAAGCGAGCAAATCTTATACTACGGGTACTGGTGCTAATGCTGTTTCATCTAGAGAGATCTGAGATAAGGATAACGCTATTTTTAGCTCCGATTTAGTTTAGTCTAAAATTTCAGCTTAATACTATTGAAAACATCGAGAACATAGAGAATAGGATGGCACTAATTTAGGATCTTTCAGTTTATTTATGGAAATAGAATTGCGTTCAATAGAAACGACAAGTAAGTATTTCATCAAAAGAAGTAAACTCCAAAAATATCAGTATCCTGTTCTATTCTAATTTATTAAAAAAACATGAGCCTTTATTTAGAAGTATATCAGCTCATGTTTATTTTAAACCAATTGTTTAATTTAAACATACCGTGGCCTTCCGTGGCGTGGCTTTGGTAGTTACAGTGCAGAAAAATAAATGTCGTTGTTAAAGCTTTGTTTTTTGTACATAATAAAAAATGTACCTATAAATGGTGTCGTACACTTGACTATGGGGGTTTGTATTTGGTCTTTATTATTCTTTACCAAGTATCGTAAGTAACCTACCCGTTCACCCACATCAAAAGAGTTTAAAAGTTATAGTCAAAGTCTGATTGATTTAATGTGTAACCATATGTCAATTTCGAACTGCATGCATCAACAGTCCCTTCTATAGGCATATTGAAGTCACTGATGATTCGTGTTTACAATTTTTTACGTGATAGTAATTTGTATAATTAAGCGTGTTTGTTTTTAACGTAAAATATAACCCGTATTGACAAAAAATATCATTAAGTCTCTAATTAAATCTGACCTCACAGTAAAGGTTTCTTCATAATGCAAAGGGATTTCTTTGCGGAATTTCATGGTATACAGTGAACATTAAGATTCATTTGCGATAATCCGCGAATACCAGGCCAATTTGCACGGTACCATTTATATTAAACAACATAGCATACTGCATGGCTCGGAAGTCCATTCTTCTCATTCTGAGGTATGCGGGTTTATAATGACAATGATAAAATAAATAAGCTACCTGAGTTATATGAATAGAGTTCGAAGTTGTAATATACTAAGTACCGACGTATGTGCTATTCAAATAAATAATCCCCTTTACTATTGAATTTAGCTTTCTTTTCTACATAGCCTTTTATTGAATCGAGGAGAGGTCGGCCCAATCACGTCAATTGGCTCAATCCGAGCAAATGACGCCCGACTGACGTCAGCGCCTCTGTGTCTGTATGGAAACAGCGATTCACACAATAATTGCTTTGTTCCGTTAAAATAATGTCCAAATCAGCGATGCGGATCGTTATAAACCGACTAAGTGCGAGTTTGATTTGCACGCGAAGGGTTCCATACGAACATGCAAAATAAAACAGTCCGTCAACTTTTGTATGAAAACGTCGATTTAAAGAAAGATTCCGCACCAAGTTGCAATATATAACACTAATTAATAAATAGATTTAACATTATTAAAGTCGAACAAAAACACGTTGCTTGTATTCCCTTTAATTTATTATTACAGCGGCAATATATATATATACACGTATGAAGGGGTTAAGGCCGTAGTCCAACACGCTGGCCCAGTGCGGATTGGTGGACTTATAGACGTCTTGTAACTGCCAACACTCTTCACTCACTCTTCTGTATGTGTTCGGAAAAAATCCAAATATATATATATCTGTCCAACCAAGTATATAAATATATATACACATTCTGGGTAAGTTTATGGAAACATAAAGATGTCCTGATATCAAAGTCCTATTGTCACGGTTTTTAAGTTATCAGTCGGTATTAGAACTGCCTCGTTAGTGTAGTGGTATTAGGTACTAATGGGTGTCTTATTTGAGATTTTCATAAATATGTTAAACCGCACTTAAATCGTTTAGAAACATTTTTTTATATATATATATATATATATATAAATAAATATACTACGACAATACACACATCGCCACCTAGCCCCAAAGTAAGCGTAGCTTGTGTTATGGGTACTAAGATGACTGATGAATATCTTTATGAATAATATACATAAATAATTAGAATATACATATAAACACCCAGACGCTGAAAATCATTCATGTTCATCACACAAACATTTTCCAGTTGTGGGAATCGAACCCACGGCCTTGGTCTCAGTAAGCAGGGTCCGTAAAAAAGCATCGGCCGTAAATTACTAGTAAGTTATTTAGTATGGAAGTTTCGCTTAACTGCAACGCTTGTTTCGAACATCTTATCGGATATTTCCTTAAGAATTGGATCGACATACTCGTAGTGATCTAAGCATTTCTTGTAAAAGCTCTTGAATTATTCCAAAGTGGTCGCGAGGTCGTGACACGAATTTTCAGAGTTTTCTCGGGAAGGAAAGTATTTAAATAACGTTTAGGCACTTACGTTCTTAAGCCTAATTAGGTAATCTCACTGCTTTTGGGTGTCAGCCAATCTTTTTTAACATTTACTATCTATACTGCTCTCTTTTATTTAAACTTAGATTTTAACCATTTTGGTTTTTTATGTTGTTACCCATTATGCCTGCCTCGTACGTCTAGTGGCTAGGAAGTTCAACTGAAGATCACGAAAGGTACAGAGTTGGATACACCTGAAAACTTTTCGAGGTTATGCGTGTTTTTTTGATTCTAGCAATTAAATATCACTATCTTTAACGGAGTCGGAGAACATCGTGAGAAAACAAGAATGCCTGAGAGTTCTCTATAATGTTCTCAAGGGCGTGTGAAGCCCACCAATTTGCATTCGCCAATCGTGGTGGCCTTAATACTTCTCATTCAGAGAATTCTTGTTCCTTGTTTAGCTGGTAATGGTTACATGATGATAAATTTTTGTATTGCAAATTTTGAATTTTCTCCCATACAATAGGATTTATTATTATTAAAGTAAAACTGCTTAAGGCGCGACTACGTAGTAACTCAGTTTTTTTTAACGGAAGTAACGCTAACGTCAGACGTCTGTGTTTCCGCTATTTAAAAATAAAAATTTGGATTGGTCGTAAGTATATGTCATATACTCCACGCTTCCTAACTTATACGCCAGCTAGTGGCAAATATCATAATCAATAAGGATTATTTATTTCTAATATTTTCACACGGATCAATTGTGAATAGCAAAGTGAATAAAAATTAAACAGTTTAAAAAAATATATTTTAAGTTGCAGTTTTCTGAAAATCTCTAATTATAGTTGTTTATTTACTTCTTCTGAAATTACTTCTGTAATAAATAAATTATTAATATTTTTTCTGACGATTGCGACATTCTATAATATTCAATGACAAGTTTATATTGACATGTGCTGATCTAACCTTAAATTTTCTCTCTCTATTCTATTTAACAAATGAAAATAATTATAAAATGTGAAAGTTATATTAATGAAATTTAAACAGAATATAAAATGAAATTGTGAATATAAATTGAAATGGCGGAGTCCCAGGAACATTTTACTCTTTCATCAATAAATAGTAATAAAAGTTTTACTTCAATCGCGCGTAAAGGTTACACGACCACACTTTTTTTTTTCATTTTTGTAGTCTAGTATTGCTAACCGATTTTTTTTATTTGTTACAGGTAGCAATTAAGATAATAGATAAATCACAATTAGACGCCAGCAATCTTCAAAAAGTCTACAGAGAAGTGGATATCATGAAGAGGCTGGATCATCCTCATATTATTAAGCTTTATCAGGTGAGAATGGCTTTTATTTTACCATATTTGATTCTGTGTTAGGACGTAACGGATGTTTGGTGTAAAAATACGAATATTCCTGTAAGCCATCCTTGGAAATTTGTCGTTTTTCCAGGATAAAAAGTTGCTTATGTAACTCTCTGTCCTTTTAACTAACTCCATGTCTAAAAAGTCTATTGTTTGCTTAGTTAGGGCGTGAAGTGAGGACAAACAATCAAAAACACTATAACATTTATATGTAGTAATAATTAGCTTCTGCCCACGACTTCGCCTCCGTGGACTTCAGAATTGGGTCTAAAGCTTCACTCGTTAACAATTTTCCCTCGGGAGCTACTAAAGGAATCGGGATAAAACGCCTATATTATTATAATAGCCTTAATTCTTTTTTTATGTCAAAGGCTACATGCATGCCAAATTTCATCCCAATCCGTTTAGTCGTTTTCGAGTGGTTGAGTAACAAACATCCACACTTTCACGTTTATAATATTAAGGAGGAGTATATAGTATGGAGGAGGAGTGTTAAGTATGTGCTATCACAAGGATCATAACGGCAGGAAACCGTCATTTGTGCTTATTCGCATAGATTCGTGCCGCCAAACTAGTCAAAGATCTAGCGGTCAAAGATTTCCCCGCCCGCATTCGGAAACAAACACACCTAAGGAAACTCTTACAGTCTTAAATGTATTTTAATTTTTTTATGTTATTGCCGTTTGTCTAATTAAATTTATATCGCTGGGCACAGTCTTAAAATGTAGTTGGCAAGAGGGATGTAGAAGTAGAGTCTTTTGTGACAGAGCTCATCCGGGAAAGTACTATCGCCATGTTTATTTCTGTCGCTAAGCAGCATTGTTGCAATACTGTGTATCGGTCTGAAGGGCGTGGTTTCCGGTGTAATTACGGGCACATGAGGCTTAACACCTACGCCTCAAACTGATGGACTCAGTGCGGCATGTTGCAGGACGTGTTCCTTGCATGCCCTGTGAAAGTTTGATCTGTTTATAGTCGATGGTTTCCCACTTACCATGTGTGTGTGTGTGTGTGTGTGTGTGTGTGTAAGTATTTGAATCGCTTATAACTTTTAAAGACTTACCCGATCGGAACCAACCAAACGGCGTTTTAAAGTGTTCCCTCAAACTTAGATTTCCTGAGAATTTTAACCGATTCAGACCGATAGATTTTGAGAAATTTAGAAAAAGCTCAATAAAATAAGAAAAAAATATTTTTTTCGAGAGATAGCGTGAGATAGCGTGACTGTCCCCGCGAGGTTGTCACTGCACTTACATGCCTGCCACGAGATAATTATCTTTACCCGTTACTTGTGTTAAAACCCGTTGTGTGTGAGATAAAAACGACATAATCGGTAGACATAAGTTTCTCGTGGAGCGCATGCTTGCCATACAGGGTGGGCATTAGTAAGGGGCTAAGGGCCCTTCTCACACTTCTGTTTAGGCCAAGAGTACGAACAGATATAATTTTATATAATAGCTGTCCCCTGCGGTTTCACCCGCCTTAGTAACGTACTACTTGACTGCGTTAAACGTAATTCGTTCCTTAACGTCTCGTTATATTATGTTTTCTTATATCATTAACTATGTTAAGGTATCTATATAACATAGTCTTATGCCTAGACTGAAAAGAAAATGACGCATTATTATTATTATTTTTGTAAGGAATAATATGATATGCCTAATAATGATTGAAAAGCACCTTTTTAGTTTCTAATTTATTTTGGACATAAAATGCGGCATATTATTTATGGCTTATCTATTAGGTATATATGAGCCGCAATGCAAAAATAGCTCCATGATTTTTTTTAAGTCCAGTAGGATATCTTTTTAGTTGTCACTAGTATTTATATATTACGTACCAATTACCGCGCACGCGAATAAAGCAGCTCGTTAGTATTTTTCTTCAGGCTTTCTTAACAAATACTATTATATCAGGCTGAAATCTTATAATTACTGAAATAAAATAGGCTATATTTTACTCGCTGAGAATGTAGCTTTCTATTAGCGAAATATATTTTCCTAATTTATATACTCTACCTTAAAGCGGCGATAGCGTAGTGGGTGGCATACCCATCGACTTTCCTTTCTTGGAGACCGTGTTCGAGCAGTTATGTGCTTTTTCAATTTAACCTATTTAAATATCACTGGCTTTAAACGCCGACGGAAACATCGTGAGGAAACCTGCATGCCTGAGAGTTCTCCATAAAGTTCTCAACGACGCGTGAAGTCTACTAATTCGTAATTGAATTGAATGAAATCTTTGAGATGTCTCTCAATAAGTTCAAAGTTTATATTAAACTTAAGCTTACAGAAAAAACCTATTATAACGTTAAGGATTACTTTAAGGATAAAAAAAGCTTGGGTGTGAATTGCTCTGTTCATAGCGTTATATAAATTTACTGTAACATGGTGATTACAAAAAAAAAATGTACCCTTCTAAGTTTGTTGTGGGCTCTTCTTAGACCAGGGCGCGTTTGGAACCCTTGTAGCTTTAGGTTTAAGTTGGCACCAAGTTATCACCATCCCCTTATATTTTGAATAATTGGCCTAAACCCTAATTGCGAGATGTGTTTGTTTGGTTGGTTGACCTTCCTTCACGCCCTAACCAAGCCACCAATCAACTTTATTTTTGGCATAGAGTTAGTTGAATAGAAGGAGAGTAACATATGATGTTTTTTTATCCCAAGAAAACAAACGGTATCCACGGTATTGGGAAAAACCATAATAAACGTGGACTAAGAACGCGGGCAATATGTATTTATAACTCGTATTCGAGATTTTCTTAATTTTAAATCATCTGCATACCCTGTGCATACCCTCTACTCTATGCACGCCACTGAACTAGATAGCGCTCCTTTGGTTCCATAAAAATCGCTGTTGTCTTTCGTACGATCGATTTAGTAAACGTAGGTAGAAAACCTAACACTAGGCACCCAGTTCTAGATCTAACTCGAAAGTATGCAAATGTGTATAATGGAACAGTTGTGTTCACCGTTACTTCACTTAGGCACTTGCCGGGCGTTCAAACAACCGTGTTGTTATACAGTTTAAAGTAAATGTCACCTAACATCGCTCACGTTACTTTAACCCCGTTGATAGGCCGTACAATTTCTCTGCCATTTAGAGCATTAAGTTGATATGTTATTAAATTGTTCGATCAAGAATGCACAAGATATCATACAAAATGTAGCAAAAAAAAACGTTTTTTTATCTTGGGATATAAAAACTTAATTCGAACAATAGCCTATAAGGAGGTCGACCATATAGGAGGTGAGAAGACGACATTAAACAGACCGCGGGACCAAACAGGCGCAGAATAGCGCACGACAGGAAGCAGTGGAGGGAGCTAGAGAAGGCCTTTGCCAACAGGCAATCCGAAATGCGTGACATAATAAATTAATAATTTAAGTACATAATTTAAATTCAATATTATTATAAAACCATACCTAACCTAACCAATCAATATATTAATGTTTATTAAATTTAAAAGTATTAAAATGTTAGTTAGTATGTATGAAATGACGTTGTAGAATTAAAGGCTATTTTATTTTATTAAATAAATATCCTATAACAGTCCAATGCTGGACTAAAGGCCTCTCGCAACGGGAGGTTTTGCCTATAATGGCGCTTACGCTTTCGTTGGTAGTAGTAGCACAGAGGAAGCTTATTCTCCGTCATCTTCCCTTAGTCGCTTCATACGGCACCCGCTGGAGGATAAGGGGTGGTGACAACTGCATCTTTAATGCCGTCACCACACGGCAAATGTTCAATCGATACAAATGTAGGAAAGAGTGTCTGTTTTGTTTTTTTTTTTCACCGATTTTGGGCTCAACCTCACTTACAAACCTTTTTACTTTGTTACTTTGTTTTCGTTTAGCATCCTTGCTTTTTTTTTCTGCTCATAAATGGTTTGACCCAACTTGATGTTAGCCTATATTACCTTGCTCAAGAATTGAGCTTTCGGGATAAGATATATACACTCTTCAGCATTTTTATAGACTAGTAAGTATTAGATAGGATATTATGAGTTTTATGAAGGCTTAAATTAGTAAATTTATCAAGCTTCTATCATAACTACGATTATCAAAGCGTTAGAAAACAATGGCGCATTATTCAAAGTGATGATAAAATGTAAAGCGGAACACGTTTCTGTAGGAAATACTTAGTAACACTTATGACTTACCTTGATGGTAACTAAAATGGTAATTAACATCGGTTAGTAAGGTTCCTAGACAATAGCTTTCCACTTCTTGGCCATGTTACATTACTGTTTTACTAAAAAGGAAAATGAATAAATGTAACAAACAAAAGTGATTCACAATATACTTGCTTTTACCCGCGACTTCATCCGCATTTCTTATTGTTTGTAATGTATATTATTAAGTTGTGTATCCTTGGATAAAAAAATACTTTTCAATAAAGGTTTTTTTAGGTGTAGTCCTTATATTATTAAAATCGCAATAACTTCGACATGAAATGTCCGATTGGAATAAATTTAAAAGTATTTTATTGATGATGCGATGTCATGTTGCCGGTTATTGTAGTTTGTAATAATTCAGATGAGTTAATTGAAAAGTTTAATCACCAATAGCATCATCATCAAGATAATCATCATCATCATCATCATCATCAAAACCACAGGACGCCCACTGCTGGACATAGGTCTTTTGTAAGGATTTCAGCTTGCTGCGGTGTAAAGGTTAAGTCACTATCCGAGATGCAGCTTTACTTGAATCTAAATGTGTTTAAAATGGTAAACCTATGTATACTATGTATTCTAGTGATCCTAGTACAGCTTTTGTTTTTAACATTGTTACAAAAAAAAAATTCTAAATTCAAAATTCATTTATTTCAAGTAGGCCTAATATAAGCACTTTTGAAACGTCCTGTCTGTCTGTTTGTAGTGATTCTACCACCGGTTCGGAAGGCAGATTCTACCGAGAAGAAGCCGTCAAGAAACTCAGCAGTTGCTCTTTTCCAACATCAACAATTTACATTTTACATTTTAACATTCATTTTTCTATCTTATGAGAGCTGAAAGCGGAGCCGGATGCTTACAAGCAACCTTGTCATTAAAAAATTCATCAATTGTATAGTAACCTTGCAGTAATAAATGTGTTTTAACAAATTCTTTAAACTTGTGCATTGGCAGGTCCAAAATCACCAAAATCACCTTACGCGACGGAGTGTAGTTAATAATTTCAGGATTCTTAGGTATGTTAGTTTCATCATGTCGCCCTAACTCCTAAATGCCTCAAATGATTTGGAAGTATGATGTATCGTTAGAAATCTTACCTACGCATAAGTGGCTCCCACGCATTATTCAATGGGCCTTATAAAAGCTTAAATGTTGTTATAAATAGCTTTATAAAAGTTGCTCTATTTTTAAATACACGCAATTTTATTAAGAGCGCTCGGTAAATTTAAAATCAGGTACTTATAGGTGCTAATTATATAAAACTTTACTATATTATAATTTAATGATGACGAGATAATTAAAGTTTATGTAGGCATTTGGTTTAGTTTATAATTACATCCTACCTAATAATGTACTAACTAAGCTCTAGAGACGACTTGGACGTCGCAAGCATTTGTTTTACCTAATCTTTATGGTCCACTGGGCTTTTGGACAAAAATATGACTGCGAGCGTAAAATACGCAGTCATATTTTTGTCCAAACTAAAAACTGTACGAATAACTACAGATTTCTTCTTCTTCTTCTTCAACAACTTCTTCGCAAACATCACACTCGGTGCTATGGTCTAAAACAAAAGAGTGCAAACACACGAAGGAGGCCGTACCAGTTCTCAACCCACGACTAACAACAAAATTACTGCAACTGAATCGACCTAAACTAAGGACAGTTGTAGGTATGATAACAGGGCACTGCCCACTAAACAAACACCTTTCCATTTTAGGTATAACTGACAGCCCTCTCTGCAGAGCATGCATGGAGACGGAGGAAACACCGATACACGTAATGCTCCAATGCAACGGAGTAGCAGAACAACGCGCAGCACACCTTGGCTCCTCAGCAACACTCCATGAAGCACTCGGCGACCTGGGCGGCCTGCTAAGCTTTTGGAGCGAGCTCGGTTGGCTGGAGTGATCCAGCGGGGAGCCGCATCAGTGGCCATACGTACAACGGACGGTCCCAGACCAACCAAGTGCGGAAAAGGCCCAGGAACAGAAGATGAAGAACTACAGATTTATATTATTCTTTAAATCTAGAGGTCATCATAATGCGACAAAGGATCTGACAAACTTTTCATACCATCGTAGAGAGCATACAAAAGAAAGAATACGGTAAAGATCAAGAAGAAGAAATAGTGGAGAAGTAGTGTCCGTTAAAATTGGTACAACTGTAAACCCTCTAGACTTGACTACAGTTGTACCCGTAAACTGTATGAACCCTTGTAGTTGTCGCAGAGTTTCTAGCGAGTTAGTTCGTGTAACAAACTCTTCAACTGAGTCGTCAATGAGTTAGACCTTCCTCTACTTAACATTTCTTGTATTATTCTATGTTAATATTGTTACTAAGGGGACAAGACTGCTCTAGTATTTATTCCATTATGACTTAATGACACCCGACTAATCATTTTACCATAAATAAACTAACGGAATATTGTTGCTATAACATTTCTAAACTTCCTAAATATTTGTCGTCAACTCATTTTGGATTTATTTTCTTTTAAAACAGGAAAACTTCGACGGAGTATTTATTCCGATGTTCTCTTTTTAATAAATCGCCTTTTAAGCGGATGATGGAGTCGTAATAAAATAACAGAATTGACATTTCAAAACTGCTAACCGAATAAACCAAAATTCAAGTAAATGAACGTTTATGTTCCTTTAAATACGCGGGTGTACAGCGTAATGAATAGGTATCAGCATGTATGCCGAGTCTTACCTTAGTAAAGTACCCGACGCGCGCAACTCTTTTTAGCTAAAGAACTATACGTCATATTTAGACGGATAGATAGAAAGTCTTTATTGCACCAAATTACAAAATTATCGTGAAAACAAGTAATATAGATAAATTGTACTGTGAAAAAGTAAAAAAATCGCGTAGGTTCTACTGCGTAGACCGTAGTAGGTCAATTAATGTATGTCACCGTAAAATGGCCATTGTATTTGGATTATGGAACGCATAATATAAGCTTAACATACCACGTTACAGCCAAAAATAGGTCACATGCTGTTACGCTAGCGATTCCTGCAATTGGAACAATGGCATGCATAATAAGGTTTTGTAACTAACGTGAATGAATTGAACGTTATTAGCGATCTTGAATGGAGACTTGTTTACAAACGTTTTCATTATTGATACTGATTGCCTCTTAATAACTTGTAAAATATGTACGAACAAAGAATTATAATCTATCTTCTATCTACAGCTTAAAAATACTTAAGCTACATTTATCCTGACTGACTTATAGACAATCTACAAACAAACATCCGAACGTGGATATTTGAAATTATCAGAGATTTTTTATATAAAAGTTATTATTGTGTTAGCTTATTGTTTTAAAATACTTGAATAACTCGGGGAACTGATTTCGAACTCCGGCAAGCACTTTTGTAGGTTACGTGCGTTTTAAGTTATTCAATGTCACTCGCTTTAATAGAATGAATATATAGGTAGTTTACTGTGCTTTAACGGTGAAGGAAGAATATTTTGAGGGAACCTGTAGGCCTGAGTGCTCTGAATAATGTTCTTAAAGGCGTGTCTTGTTTACCAATCTGCACTTGGCCAGCATGGTGGCAGTGGCCTGCACTCCATACATGCACAAAAACACTGCATACCCTAACATTGATACATTACTCGTAGAGGAGGAGAATTTGTGACGTTTTATGCAATTTTCCTGGTGTATGCATACCCTGGTAAGAAACCCAGTGCACGCCACGGCATGGTGGAATACTCATTTTTCACGTACCCTGTTACGATTTGTTGATCTAAGTTAATCAAAGTTAAAAAAAGACTTTTTTTCATCAAAGAAAAGCAGTGAATGATCGCTGAAAATGAAGTTACTGCCTACCAACGTTGCGTGTTGGCAATGTTACATATTCATAGCATTATATTTATAAAATCCTAATATTTTCACCACAAACTGGGCCTTTTGTTATCAGAGCGTTTAATAATATTTTCTAGTGAGTGACGGCACAGTTATATAACAATACCTATCTGATAGTAACAAAAGGCGATTGTGTAAAAGTAAAAATAGTACAGTATTATTATATAGTAATTTATCATTATTAATTATTTTGGACTTTAGTCTGTCAATTTGCATTGGAGCGTTAGTAGCCAAGCCATTATATATACCTTTATTTTGTTTAAGAGGGAAATAAACAGGTTATTTTACTGTAAGACATAGAATTATTATTCTAAATAAAATGTATTCTTCACAAACGCATACACAAGCATATATTTATATATAGTAACATTCTTTTGGTAGTGTCTATGACATTGAACTCGTCCTAAACGGCTAGATCGATTTAAATGAAACTCTTGGTTGTGTTTGACTGAGTCCACAGAAGTTTAAAAATACAGAATTGTATCTGCGATTAGATTTCAAGTTTTTTTAATTTCATCGTAGCACGTCTGCTAAGGCCGCTAGTTGATTGTTATATGTATGTTTATCAAATCTATATAATATCCTAGGTATTGTTTTTAGTTTTAAGTCGTATGTTTATGACGGTAGTTAGGTAGTTAATTGATGATAAATATAGATCAGCAAGAAACATTACAGTCGACGTAATTAGCATCAAAGTTTCCAAAAACGTGTAGTCGTATTTAATACTTTGTTTTTTTTTTTAAATCTATAATTATAAACATAAATAACCTAAAATAATTAATGTACCAAATTAAAACTAAATAAAATATAAAAGGTCTTCGAAACCTACGCTGCGAGACTCTAAGATGCTGTCAACATTGCCCATTTGAATGGCAAAACTAATAAAATTATTTTTACTTTAATCCTATTTTTTATTATTTCAACTGTTTTTACACAAGAAATAGAACGGTTTCGTTTATTCATTAATAATAGCTCCATCTTACAATACAAGCCAATGAAAAAGCTAGCCAAGATTGCCGATTTGTGAATACAGTAGCTAGTGTTGGTGTGCGTTTACATAGATATCGACAAACTCATGGAAAGACAGATACAGTGAGTCACCAGATATTTTTAGATGTTTTTGGTTTTACGCGGCCGCTGTAGTTCACGGACACGGCCTAGAGCATTTAGTAAGAATTAGCCTAATAGCTCGTAATCTTCATCATACTGAATACTTAAATTCATATTATTTCGCGGCATGAGGCCTATGCACGGTGTGGCTCTTGAAACATATCACTTATAAACTAAAAATACATGAAAAAATGTTTAAATTACCAAAGTATAAATATTTAATATTATTTATAAGTATTTAATATTTAAAAACTTAGTGATTAAAGTATATTTTGTATTACAAGTGAAGCAACTCGCAAGTGGATCAAGTGTTATACCTAGTGACTGCTACTATCTCTGGACAACGATTAACATGCGATTAGAAGTATATTGTGGAACCTCCTGTTTTGATAGTAGGCATTTTCAAACATTTTGCTCCTTTTCTAAGCAGCCATATAATTACCTACTGGTCTACATTATACTGGTCATATAATTATATAAAGAAATATTCTGGGACTTTCTCTGAATAACTAGCCTTATCTATTACGACTACTTAAGCATTGGATATTTTCATGCGCATATCAATTGCCGTTTACTAAACCGCGCGGCTGCCACCGCCTAGATAAACATTCTGGACCGATTGCTCATTTCCTTTGATCGTAATTCAGTTTATTTATACCCAACTACGGCGAAGTAAGGGACGAGTATTGTATAAAAATATATTTGTAATAAAATGGGTCGAATTCTGTACAGTGCATATTTAAAACAATATTTTTGGTATTTTTTTTTTTGGTCGTCGCGAATTACGCTGAAACTACTCAATGGATTCAAATGAAACTTTGCATGATTTTAGTTCATAGCATGACATAGTACATAAAATATCTTTTTATCCCTAAATTCAGCAAAGTTCCTTTGGGAGAGGGGTTAAAGATGTTTGGCGATTTAATGCCATAACTCGGCCAAATGTAAACTGATTTAAATAATTATTATTGTGCTGGATATGATCTGGTTCGTGTAGATCTGATGAATATGTTTAACATGTGACTAATTTCGACACGCGAGTGACCCGAGGTTTGTTAAGTCAAATCAACTGAACACAAACAAAAAAGGCTGTTTTTTGCCGTAACGGGTTTGCATGAAAATTAGGAAAGTATCCAATCGCGGCTAAAAATATCTGAACTCCCAACGGAAATTCCGTTAATACCTCCAGAATATTCTTTGTAAAAGCTTTCTAGTTTAGGTATAGTGGTTTTAAATAATATATTACTCAGTAGGTTTTTTCATTCCCGGTTTCGATAGCATCTGGGTCAAAGCGCACTTCGCTGTCACTTTCAAATTACTTTATAATTGGATCAAAATCTGCCTACAGGCTTACCCTTTGAGATAACTTCAAGTGGTTCCACGCTTATCTTGTTTGAAATTATCTGGCTCAATCTGAATAAGAATAGATATGGCAGTGTTCACTTAATTATTTAATTTGTTTATTAATTATTTGTAGTCCACATAAAGTTAAGAAAATCTCGTCGACAGGTTTGTGATATTGACTTTTTTATTTAAAATTTTAAGGAATGAAATTGATACTCCAAAACTACTTATTAGAATTGATTTTGTTTGTCCAAAAAATATAAAAAATTAATAGCGTAAATTCCCTCCATTTTATTTGCCCTTAGTCAGATCAAAATACGCTCTTAATAGCTATATTTATAGAGCTACTCAAAGCTATAATAATAATTTCATGGATTTAGATTTATTTAATTTTACTCTTGCTCAGTTAAAAAAACATCTTTATTCTAAATTCTACCTTCTGATTGTTCATTTACAACATCAAAAAATTTATACAGTTAAAGCAATAAAAAAAATCTGTTCCATTCTGTTCTGTTCTGTTCTCTATGTTCTGGTCTGGTCTGGTCTGGTCTCTTATGTTCTGTTCTGTTCTGTTCTGTTCTCCTAATAAACCGCGGATTCTTAACCGATTTCCGTGTTATTTCGACTGTATTCTACCTCCAACTATTAGCGTTCAGTAGATATTTTTAATTTAATATCTATGTTTTTTTCAGGTCATGGAGACGAAAAACATGATTTACATTGTATCAGAATACGCTAGTAAAGGAGAGATTTTTGGTAAGTAACTTGATTTACTTTGTATTTATATACGACAGTTTCAGAAACGAACTGTAAACCTTCATATCCTAACATTTAATCCCTTGGTACTAAAAAAATCGTTCATTCAATTTAGCGTGAAGATATTGATAGCTACCCTAAAGGAAATGCTAAATTCTCTAGCTAAAACTAGCTTATGTTAAGCCCGCAGCAGCAGTAACTCTACACGTACTCTCACACGTACAGCCTTTTTATGAGAAATAAGGACAAACTTAAATACACTCCCGCATCAATATAATAATAGTTAGGATCGTTATGATTGGTTCAGTTATAAAATGTGAGTTACCATTATCATTGAGAGCATTGAAAATATGTAAATCTAACAAGATGTTAGTAAATGTTTAACAATGTGATAACGACTAAGTCACCATTTGGTATCTTTGCGCCGTCTAAGTCTCTCAATAAGACTGAAGTGTATCTATCTTTTTCGGATGGACACTTGCCGATAACCACCTGCTACGTTGCTACGGCGTCACCAGGGCAGTGGGGCGAGTGAGCCATGAGAAGAGCACCAGGGCTCGACGACATCGGGTGGAATGAAGTGTATCGTTAATTCGCCCGTATTTATATCAAAATACCCACCAACAAAACGTGATGAACATTCGCTGGGAATCAAATTTAATTTAATTTATTTCTTGAGAACTATAACATAAATTAAATACGTATTAACACATTTATGAAAATGTTAATTAATGTTATAAAAGCACATATCAAGTGTCGTTTTAATAGTCTAATTATATACCCACTTCACACAATAACAGTAAAAATATGTTTTTACTGTTACTGTGAAACTGCCGTCTAGCAGTACGTACCATTAAGTAACGAATTTACTTGTGGTTACCACTGTTTGACCTATGAACGAAAAGATAGATTAGTGTATTTTAATGAAACGTGTGCGGTTAATTTCGGACCGGGGCGAGTTAAATGAATAAAAAGCGATTAATAATTGCCTGTCACGAGATCCGACCTTCTTTACAAGCATTTTTCTTATGTGACAATAATATATCTCCACCGCTTTTACGAACTTCCTGACGCAGTGGCGAGCGCTGTGGTCTAATAGCGGAAAGTTCCGGGTTTGATAGCAATTGGGATTTTTTTTAATTCCTGAAATTTCTCTGGATTAGTCTAGTGGGAGACATCGGCCGTGTATAGTTAGACCGTGGGTAGCAACCGACCGAAAAAGCCGTGCCTCGAGGCGAATAAGCGTTACAGTAAGACGCGCAGCCTTTTAAGGACCCACATGCCAAATTTAAATTTTAAATTTAAACAGCGCAAGGAGGTCATCAAAAAGGGTTATATTCTGATAAAGGATATAGTAGAGCCTAAATGACTATAACAACATCTATTAGCCAGTCCCAGAATGTCCTGCTAAAGTCGTTTAAGCCGTGACAGAGATTGGCTGGAACAAACAGAGAGTCAGACAAAAATTAAAAAAAATGTTTTAATATTAATATTATCTGCTGTTATATAGACATTACAATAATAGGGCTTTATCTATTAATTCAAATATATGAATCTATATCTTAAAAGCTATAAAGAAGGATTCTTAGAAGAATATATTGACTCAAGAGCTTTCACCTATGGTGTTTGAAGAGCACCAAATCATTTTTTTTAGAAGCGAACCTAGAACTTTCTCTCGTATCAAAGTCAAAGTCAGAAATATCTTTATTCAAGTAGGCCCATAGATGGCACGTTTGATGCGTACGTTACATGAAAAATGTTACCTAGATGGTGGTGAGATGATGGCGGTAACCATATTGGTAAACTTAAAGCTAAAGCTATTAGGATTCCAAACAAACGTTCACACAAACTTAGCCAGGTTTTCTTTTTTGTTATTATCACCTCACATTATCATTTAAAATTACTAGAGGAGCAGCCTGATTAGTGCAATAATTCACACCCAAGCTTTGTTATCGGTTACGTGATCTTTCTATTAGCTTACCTTTAATACAAACTTGGAACTTTTTAAGAGACATCTCTAAGATGTCAACCGTTAGTTTATTGATAGCCAGTTTTCGTAAGGAGACGGCACGCTGAGGAAAAGAAGAATAATGTTTTGAGTCTTCTTGTCAGATGGAATGTGCTTGTTATAAATTAATGGCGCCGTTATTAATGTAACGCAAAGATTTTATTCCGCCATAGTAATATATCTTAGATGGTCGTGGCGACAGGCGGATAGGTTTAATGAGTTATTGTCGTATTTTATATAAAATACGAATGGAAAACGCAATATATTATACTTACAAGATATTTGTCGAAAGTGAATTTTTAAAACCCCGACGTAAAAACGAAGGGTTGTTATAAGTTTGACGTGAGTGTTTGTGTCTGTCTGTGGCATCGTAGCTCGCGAACGGTTAGATCGATTTCGGTTTTGTTTTATTTGTTTGAAAGGTCAATGAGTTCAACAGTTTGCTGAAAATCGGTCCAAAATTTTTAGGTTTGTTTGATTAAAATCGGTCCAAAATGGCCACCGCCCAAAATGGCAAATAATTATTATATTTTTTCGTTATCAACTCTTTAAGAATAACATTTAGATGTTTTTTATTTCTTAGGTTTTCCGTTACAAATTATGTTCTTAATTTTGTTACTAAATACGGTAGATGTGGGTTCAAATCCTGTTGGATATGTATTAAAAACAAATACTAAAATTCATGACACGAGGTATTAATTTTGTTAATTCCAGCTTTCTAAGACTATATTTCTCCTCTGTAAAACTAAATAAATTCAAAAATGATGCGAAATTCTTCACGTTGTACCTAAGCAGCAAACGAATTTTGTTTTTCGCTCTATGTTTGTAACTTTTATTTAACATACAGGGAAAAACCTTTTTTGTATGCATTTCGCTATAGATGGTGGTTCAAGCTCGGCCTTGTTTCCACCTTTTTTTGGACGAGAGTTAGTATTTTTCATCGGGGTGTCGAAATCATTAAAAACCCAACCACATTTTGAATGATAAAATCTTTTTTGGAACTTTAATGAAGCTTTGGTTTTAAAAGTTTTTATTATACTAACATATTTCATTTTATTGAAGCGTTGATAGCCTAGGGGTTAGGAATTTCGGGGAGGTCCGAGTTCGCATCGTTTTTGAAGATTTTAAACTAAGATTCTCGTGGTTAATCTACATTTCTTAAATATAATTCAACGGGTATATACCACGATAATATTTTGGATTTGTCAATATTTCGACCCAGTTGCATGGAGCGTTGCCAGTGGCGTGCACTTCATACATGCACAAAAGCAATATAATATTTTTGCCATTTGATGCAATCTTCCTGCTGTATGCATACCCTAGTAAATAAATCAGTGCACGCCACTGAGCGTTGCCTGTCGGTGTGTGTCCCGTGGACCACGATCCATGGACCACGATCCAAAATATTATCGTGGTATGTAACCGTTAAACTATATTTAAGAAATGGTAATGGGTTGATTAAAAAAATAATATATATATTTTTTTTTCTTATTCTTCTACAAACAAAACCCACCTGGTGGTAAGTGAAGTCTAATATGGTAGCGGGCTAACCTGTTTGGGAGTATGGTAGTCATACCCCTAATCGGTTTCCACTGGACATCGCACGGGAACACTAAATCGCTTAGCCGCACGTCTTTTTCGGTAGGGTGGTAACTAGCCACGGCCTCCCACCAGACCAGAGAAAATTCATAAATTATAAATTCCAAAATTGTTCCTGCCGGGGATCGAACCCGGGACCTCCTGCTTAAATTCACAGCGCTCACCGTTGCTCCAGGAAGGTCGCCAAACCATAAAACATAATACATAAACATCTTATAAACTTAAGTAGGGTGTAATAGCAGCCATAAAGTAGAAGGAGAACAAAAGATACAATAGGAATAGTAGTTTTTTTTTTTTTTACGACAATACACACACCGCCATCTAGTCCCAAAGTAAGCGTAGCTTGTGTTATGGGAACTAAGATAACTGTTGAATATTTTTATGAATAATATACAGAAATACTTATAATATAACATATTCCACCCAGACACTGAACAACATTCATGTTCTTCACACAAACATTTTTCCAGTTGTGGGAATCGAACCCACGGCCTTGGACTCAGAAAGCAGGGTCGCTGCCCACTGCGCCAATCGGCCGTCAAAATTCCGCCGTTTGCGTACAAAGTAAAAGAAACATAGCACATACAATAAACTTTCATAAAATTAAGTATACTATAAGATACACACAAATTTCCAAAAATATACATATTGTTTATATGTATGTATACGATGATTTAATTTTGTTACGTGTAGGTAAAACATGATATATACTTTTGTTTGTTTCAACAGTCAGCCTACGCATGTATTATTAGTAAGGGTTCTCGTAGGAGTCTCTTAGGCGTAACAATAAACATAATATGACACACGTTAAGCATTTTCAAATATGCTGCGTATGTTCATATAAAGAATTGCCCGTGGGTTCTGCGTGATTTGCTGACTGATTCATCAACTAAAGCAGGGTCTGCCAATCTTATTAAGCCACAACCTAACTTAGCTTATTATTCCACTTTAATTAATTATTTTAATAATAATTTATTATTTAATTATAAAGTAGCACTGTTTTATTTATTTATTTATTTATTATTTAAGATACATGAAGTGTACAAAGGAAAGCTTATCTCTGTAAGAGATCTCTTCCAGCTACCCCAGGATGTGAGTAAGATGTTTTAATTGTGGTATAGGTCAAATAAAGGTACAATATACTTCATAACTACTAAGTATATTTAATTTTTCTAAATAATAACAAAATTCATAATAAATAATAACAAAATTTTAGATAAATTAGCAAATATAACGTTCTAATATAAAAAAATGTATAAAAAATAATTCGATGACAAGGACTAAGAATCAACCACAACATCCGATCAAAAAAAATTAAGGATATTACAAAAAAAACCTAACCTAGCTAGTTAAAATAGATAGGTACTCGTTAGTTAGACATATAGACGCAAAAAATAAACATCCGCATTATTGAATTAATAAAACCGAAATAAAAAACCAATTCAAACAAATGAATTAAGAAAAATAAAACTACTGCAATAAGGTACACATTATTTCAAAGTGTCGCACATGCCGTGACATCGCTGCACAAAAACAAAGTATCAAAAAATTTCGGGTTGCACTCCGGGTCTGCCGACAGTGTTGAGAACTTATTTTGGCGCGTTAGACATTTTTAGATCCTACAATAAGTTATTGGGTTATGAATTGTATTTTATTAAATATGAGAAACTTTAAAATACATTTATTATTCTATAATGAATTATCGTTAACAATTTCGACAACTCTGGTATCATCATCATTATCATTAAAATTATCATTGGTACTCAAGCGTGAAAGAAGCACAAACCAACAAAATCATTTAAGCATATATAATATTTTGGTTCGGACATTCTCGGCGTTGTTACTCCAGTCTTGTTCGATAAAAGGAACGTCCCGGAAAATTTTCATGTATATGGCGACCTTCTCCACCCCCGCCGCTGCAACCCCGTCGAACTGTGACGTCATTCCATGCCTGCTTACGTCATAGACAAAGCGGCAAAGAACTTACGTCGTTTGGCGTCCTTATTCGGTGCCGAGGTTACTCGCTGTCGGTAACATATTGCATTTTGTATTAGACTTCCAATCTCGCTCTGCACTAAGAAGTTTCGCCTTTAATAGAAAATGATATTAAACTGGATCTACTATATAGCACAATCATTCCCATAAATAAATACTTTATGAAACGGAAATATCTACCTCAAAATAAACGACTGCATGTTGTATTGTCAATGACTCTATCTTGTCATGGTTAAGAGTCCTATGGCAGTGGGACATATTGGCTAAGGGTAACCACCCCATGTCCCACTGATGGGCATAGGGCTCCTCTCTGATAGTAGGTAAATAAACGTCGATATGCACATTAAATGATTGGATGGATTTGATAAGTCCATGAAGGATTAAAACAAGTTGATGCTAATCTCACCCTTTTAAGTAATGTCACACTTCTGGTCAGCCCTTCGCTCAAAGAAAAGAAGAATTTACTGCTTATCTATATAATGGCGCTTTTAATTTTTACTATTACTCTCTAACTTCACATGAGAATAACCTCAAAATCAAATTTTGCCCGAATTCGGGAATTAATCCCAGGCGCCCCTAATCCGTAGTCAAACATGCTTACCACTAGACAAATTATACAATAAAATAGGAAGCTAAATAAAATAATAAAAACCATTATATCCAAAAAATAAATAGCTTTAACTCAACTACAAAAATATGACAAAACTAAAACGATATTCCTGGTTTTTTGTTATTAAATTAAACAAAGAAAAAATAAAATAAATAAATACTACGACAACACACATCGCGCTCTAGCGCCATTGTTAGCGTAGCTTGTGTTATGGAATATTTTTATGAATAATATACATAAATGCCTATATTATACATATAAACACCCAGCCACAGGAAAAGATTCATGTTCATAACACAACCATTTTTCCAGCTGAGGGAATCTAACCCACGCCTTGGACTCAGAAAGCAGGGTCGCTGCACGCTGCGCCAGTCGGTTGTCAAGGAATATAGTTACTAATTAAGTTCTCATACAGTCTTATGTTAATAGATACAGATATTTATGGTAATATTTAGCGAGAGGCACGGAAGAAAATCATGTTAAAATGTAAAAAGGACAATGAATCAAAGGGGACCAAAGATGAGATGGGTGGATTGCGTGAAAACGGATATGCGTGGCAAACAAGTGGATAGTGTCATAATGACTAACTTAAGTGATTGGAGGCCGAAGATATGTTACAAATCCACTTAATCGTCACCTACACCTACTAGGCTTCGGCCGTGGCTAGTTACCTCCCTACCAACATAAACGTCTCGCCAAGCGTTCCGGTACGATGTCGCTTGGAAATATATTACGGCCACACCGACTTTTTTTGTTTAAATGTCCTGATTACGAGATACCCGAATTCTTGGAGGGGTGAATTGGGTTATGTGGGATTTCTAATCACTAAAACCCTATCGGTGGCCGGCCTCACCACTTGTTGGGAGGCTCCGGGATTGCCTAAGAACGCACCGGTGCCTCCCTTGTACGTCGCCCTTTTGACACGTCCCGGGGAAATACGCTTCCCCAGATTGATTGGACTGGCTGTGAGCCACGGCAGCTTGTGCCACATAAAACTGCCGTCTTCGCGGAGCCAAAGGCCACACCGCTAACAGCCTAGCCCGTTATCACGAGATGAGACCTTGGTGAGATTTCCGACAAGGGCAAATTTTTCCGTTGTGGAATAAAAGAAAGGGTAAACAGAAGATAATATCCATTAGAACTGCTAATTCCTGGAAAATCCCTTAATCTACAGACACGTAGAAATACTAACGTGGAAGTAATTTCTTGAGGTTATGATAAGCTAAAACGCCCCATTTCGTACACTCGTTCCATGCGAGAATTCCATTTAAATTAATAATCAAATATTATGAAGCCGTGACATGCAAATTATTACAGCTGTCGTAATTTGCCTACAACTTGAGATAATATATTCATTTGACGATTTATGAGACGACCTTAGATTGTGTAGTATTTATAGTAGGTAATTTACTTATCACGACTTAACACACTTGTACAACGCCGTGTTATTAAATTGGTTCGAATACTTTGATTTCAGACAGCCCACTTTTGGGGCACGGGACTCCTTCCAGAATAAGAAGGGTTCAGACCGTATGTGGACTATTGCATATTGGTAGAATCCACACATTTTTGAGATCATTGGGAAGTCTTTCAAGCATGTATTCTCGTTGTTTTCCACACCGTTAAATCAAGTGATATTTTAATAGCTTAAATTTAAAAACGCACATAACTCCGAAAAGTTACAAGTGCGTGCCAGGGATCGAACTCGGTTTCCCGAACAGGAAGCTGAAGCCCTAACCAATAGGGTATCACTGCCCATTTACCTCCACCAGTATTATTAATATTGATTAGTATTTTTATCCATTTAAACTTAAGTAAACAAGTAATAAATATCACATTGAACTACGGATCACGCGGTTCTGGGTTCGAAGTTTTGGCCGTATGCCAAAATATAGGGCCCAAACCTATTAAATATACAACTCTGAAAATCAAAGTTCATGCTGGGTATCGAGCTCGGTTCCCTGAAAGGAAAGCGGAAGCTCTAACCCCTGGTATATCACAGCTTTTATTCATCGTATTAATCAAATAGGTTACATTATTTATTTTGTCACTGATTATTGCAGGCTTCTTTATTTAAAATTTCTGTTTTTATATTTTTGAATATTGCAGTACTATTTTTTTTTTTTCAAATAAATTTATTTATTAGGACAATCTACTATTTTTGAATATTGCAGTACTATTTTTTATTTCAAATACATTATTAGGACAAACTACATTATATTACCAGATGAAAACGATAATCCTGCATAAGTATAAACTGTGTAGCAGTAAACCTACAAAAAATAAAACCAGAGTTTAAGAGTCCAAGCAAAACAGAATTACTATACTAGAGGCATAATATAGAGGAATTACTATGTTACAAACAAAAAACAAAACTTAACTAACCTAGTTGATAAAAGAAACAAAACAATGACTAAGGAAGACTAATATTATGCTATTTTTATATACATCGAATTATTCGAATCATCATTATCACGTCAGCCCTTTACCGGCCCACTACAGGGCACGGGTCTCCTCCCACAATGAGAAGGGCTGTAGTCTATCACGCTGGCCCATTGCGGATTCTCAAATGCGTGTGAAGTCCATCACACATTTGGGAACATCATGGAGAATTCCTAGCCTTGCGGCATTCCTTACGATGTTTACCTTCACCGTGGTAGCAAGTAATATTTTATTTACCTAAATCGCACATAACTTACAAAAGTTAGAGTGTTTGCTGGGATTCGAACTCGGCCCACCGAAAGTGAAGCCGACGACCTAACCACTGAGCTATCACCCATTAATCAAATAGGTCGCATTATTTGTATATAAGCCAGCTATAAAACAGTTATTTCGGCAATGTGGTATACTGTAGTGAGTAGGTTATCCAGGCTCCATATTAAAAAATTCAAACCGTTTTATGCACGGGTCCGGTGACCCAGAGCAAACAATAGATAATAGTACCTACTGACCAAGCCTTTTTTTTGATGATGAATATAAGCTACTTGTATGAGGACATACGTACGAAAAGATGCATAAATGTTGCTTACCTTAACCTTTAAACTCTCTTATCTCTTTCGGTTATTTGTTATGAGCTGTTCTGTATTTCTTTTTTTTTTTTTTACAGATGAAAAGTTGTTGTTGTATAGTGTTTGTGATCGTAATATAGTCAAAGTTAAATATTTCTTTATTCAAATAGGCACATAGATGGCACTTTTAATGCGTTGATTATATACAAAATGTGTACATAGCAGTGAGTAGTGGTATATATTGGTATCATCTTCCTATTAACGTGCCATTGCTGGGCACAGGGCTGGTCTTATAAAAGGAAGGAATGTCGAGAATACACTCACCATGCTGCTTCAATGCGGGTTTGTGGGCTTTAACGATTTTTACCTCATGTTAGTTGCAATAACCGGGAACGGCGGATAAACGACCGATGAAATTCACTATTGATGAATTTCTTAATGACAAGGTTGTCTGGAAGCAAGCCGCTCCCGCTTTCATCTCACACAAGATTGAACAATGATTGTTAAATTGTAAAATTATGTTGGCAAAGAGTAACTGTTCTTGCCGGTTTCTGCAAAGTTTCTTGCCGGCTTCATCTGCCTTCCAAACCGGTGGTAGAGTCACTACAAACACACATACTTGAAGTTCCAAAAGTGCTTATAATAGGCCTACTTGAAATAAATTAATTTTGAATTAGAACGTGCTCTTCGAGGCACGTGGGTGGACATTGCAAAGTTCCTTACTCCGGCCTTGCACTGAAAGTTTTAACAGTAAAAACCCAATGCCTAACAAGGTTTGGCCCAACGTGTAGGGCTAGGATCCGCGAGAGGGTTATGTCTACCCATTATCTCGTCAATCTCTACAGAAAAAAATAAGATAATTACGGTAGGAGCCCACTGGAAATAGAACCCAGGACCTAGCAATCCACGGTTGAACATGCCAACGGCTAACCTAACGGCAGTTATGTATAATTCATATTACTTATTAGACCATATTAAATTCTTCTGTATTTCATATTTTTTTTACCAATTAATAAGCGCAAGTCGCTGTATATATTGTTTGTGATGATGAGCTATGGCTTAATATTATAAGCTTATTATAATATTATTGTGAAAATTAAAACCCGCTTGCGTTGCCTTTTTCGTTAATTAAGCAAACTTTGGTAATATCCGTTGCAACTCGTAAATATGGACATAGTAGGTACTTATGATGTGGTTGGTTAAGATGTTCTCTACTAATATTATAAATGGTTAAGTGTGTTTGTTGCAGTAAAAGATTATTTTCCTACAGATAAATAGCGATGATAGCGCAGTGGGTAGGACATCGACTTCATTTTCGGGGGGGGGCGAGTTCGAATCCCAGCACGCTCATCTCTGACTTTTCTAAGTTATGTGCGTTTTAAGAAATTAAAACATCACTTGCTTCAACGGTGAAGGAAAACATTGTGAGGATACCTGCATACCTGAGAGTTCTCCATAATGTTCTCAAAGGGTGTAAGTCCATTAATCCGCACATGGCCAGCGTGGTGGACTACGGCCTACACCCCTTCTCATTGCGCGAGGAGACACGTGCCTTGCAGTGGGCCGGTAAAGGGTTGATATGACGATGATAATGATGAACTAGCTGTTTCCTACGTTCTTAGTCCGCGTTTCCAATGGGATTTGTAAATACCCTCTATCTATACTTATAATAAAACATTAACTAGAAGATTTCTGTACATTTAATATATTTTGAAAATTTTGACCAGAGGATGCCTTATAATCGATACTGAATCCAAAACAGATTTTTATTTAATTTTTGTCTGTCTGTCTGTCTGTCCGGGCATCATGTGAAAACTAATGAACGGATTCAAATAAAATTTGGTATAGTGGTAGCTGATATTCCGGGTTAACATATAGGCTACTTTTTATCCCGATAAACAACAAGCTTCTCCCGGGAACTGAGATGAAATTTTTTATCAATTTTACTTCATAGCTCCGTTAAATTTGAACCGATTTTAATAATTCTTTTTTTATTTGAAAGTGTATACTATCAAGCATGTGTTGTGTAACCATCGCTTATAAATAATCAAACCAACACTTCGCAAGGCATGCAAGGGACACGTAGGACGTGTTCCTACTGCCGTACTAACTGCCACCCAATTTCCATGATCCTGAGGCGTAGGTGTTACGGCTCAGTTGTTGTGTAACAGCACCGTAAACGGCAGGAATAAACTTGGCGTACTGCCCCAGACGAGCTCAGTTACAAAAAGCTCTACTAAGTACTTCTAAAAAAAATTTAATTCCAAGGTTTATTGATTACTAGTCCTTTTTTACGTAACAACAGGTGTTAGGTGGGACAGAATTGCATATAGTTAAATGGCCAGAGGGCAATATAAGTATGCTGTTTTTTTATGTTTCACTGCTCCATAGGGACAAAGAAATTGAAAAAAAAAACCATTCAAAATTTATTTATTTCAAATAGGTTCACTTTATAGGCCTTTTTGCAAATGCAAGTCTATCTGTTCGTAGTGACTTCTTTGACGGCCGACTGGCGCAGTGGGCAGCGAACCTGCTTTCTGAGTCGTGGCCGTGGGTTCGATTCCCACAACTGGAAAATGTTTGTGTGATGCATATGAATGTTTTTCAGTGTCTGGGTGTTTATCTGTATATTATAAGTATTTATGTGTATTATTCATATAATTATTCATCAGTCATCTTAGTACTCATAACACAAGCTATGCTTACTTTGGGGCTAGGTGGCGATGTGTGTAATGTTGTAGTATATTTATTATTTATTTATTATTTATTATTTATTTTCCACTACAAGGCTCAGAAGGCCACGGCTGCAATTTCTTGAAGAGTGCCTGGCAGATATATTCTTATCGATTTCTACGCGGCATCGTCAAAAAACGCTACAATCGCTTTGCGTCTACGGCACGTTACGTCACGTCTTCGTCGGATGTTAGGACTCGGAGATTAAACTCCAAACTGTACTCTTTTAAATAACGGCACGTAGTAACTCAACATTTCTAATACATTATTATGAATATCTCCCATTTTTAATAGTGCCAATTGAGATAGTGTTTTACATCAGGGAAGTACATTGTGCACTCGGCTGAAGACGCGGTCAAAGCAAGTGTTCTAATTAAAAAAAAAAAATGTACCTATCTAGCTATTAAATCATTTACCTGCTCATAAATATAACTAACGCACGGCAAACATTACGCAATGTTGCGTTCTAATGGTTGCACAAATTGCACAAAAATTACATTAACAGTACGCTGGCGTCTAATAAAAACGTACTTAATGATAATTAAGTATAAAACTAAATGGCTCGTTGGTCTAGTGGTTAGCAAGTTTGGCTGGGATCATAAGGGCCTGGGTTCGATTGAAAAAAAGGATTCATCATCATCATCATCAATTCGACCCCAACATTCATCGGTTCTCCGAGCTATGTGCTATGCCCGTTGGCCACTTCAGCTTCGCGACTCGCTGAGCTATGTCGGTAACTGTAGTTATACTACTGATCTCCTCATTTCTGATTTGATCACCTAGATTTGATCTCCTAGCATTGCTCTGTCCAGCGCTCGCTGAGTGACTTCTTATAAGGCCCATAGTAAGCGACCAAATTTTCATAAAAAAAAAGGATGAGGGAAATGAAAGAAAAAAAAACATTTCTTTTTCGACACATGCTTGTGTTTGAATAAGGAATTTGCACATCTATTAACTATCAATCTATTACGGGTCCACTACAGGGCACGAGTCCCCTCTCAGAACGTGAAAGGTTTAGGCCGTAATCCACCTCGCCAAGTGCGGACGGATTAGTAGACTTCACAAGCCTTTGAGAATGTTAATTGATTACATTAAAAACGCAGTCGCACATCAGTAGGTATTCAATTTTTAAAAATGTGTGACATAGCATTTTCTTTATTACTTATGTCTATACTCAGAGGTGTATGCCTTATGTTCATCATCCAAAAACAGAAATACATTTATGAAATAGAAAGTGTAAAATTCCTTTTTATTGTAATTTTATAAACAACTAGCTGTTACCCGGCATTCAATTTAGTTTTAGTTCTAAAAAAAATTAAAGTATTCAGTATTGCTTTTAATGAGGGGTTTTCTGCTTTCCGCTGAGGAGTTCTGTCCTCTATCTCCAACCACATTCATATTATAACATCTATAGTACAAAAATAATTATTTAAATCATGAGGATCGGTTGAGTAGTTATTGCGTGAAAGCGTAACAAACTTTGCGCCAAGTTGTCAAGTCAAGGTGGTCGTCAAGTGATGTTGTTTCAATAGACAAAGATTTTATTAACAACGAACTCAGAATAAATAAATAAATAAATAAATAAATATACTACGACAATATACACACCGCCATCTAGTCCCAAAATAAGCGTAACTTGTGTTATGGGTACTAAGGTAACTGATGAATATTTTTATGAATAATATACATATAAACACCCAGACACTGAAAGACATTCATGTTATTCACACAAACATTTTCCAGTTGTGGGAATCGAACCCACGGCCTTGGACTCAGAAAGCAGGGTCGCTGCCCACTGCGCGAATCGGCCGTCACAACGTTTTTCGTCACGTCAGAAGTTTTTAAACAGTGCTAATGTAGCTAGGGGTACAATTGTTACCAACTGTAAGAGCAGTAACTGAATAGGGTGGCTGTACAACATAATAGTGCAGCCATACAGCCTTAGTTCATTATATCAACCCATTACCGGCCCACTAAAGGTCACGGGTCTCTTCCCACAAACAGAAGGGTTGAGGCCTTTGATTCAAGATTCTAGTCCCGTGCGGATTGTTGGACTCCACACACCTTTAAGAACATTATATTGGTAAACCAGGCATGCAGGTTTCCTCGCGATGTTTTCACCGCTGAAGCAAGTGTTATTTGATTGGCTTAAAACGCATGTACTGGTAACTTAGAAAAGTTAAGAGGTGTATGCTGAGATTCCATCTCCCCCCCCCCCCCCCCCCCCCTGAAGATCTACTCACGTTGCTAGTCTAAGGCAGTCTTAGACGCGCACTATCTTAAAAGAGGAGAATAGTAGTATATTGAACCCTTTAACCCTAATCTGTTTTTACTCGGCTTCCTACCGGATTGCCATGCCATTCTGTTTAGAACTAACACTTATAAGTGGCCAATTTTGTATAGCTTTCATTAAAAATACCTAGCCAGGTATATTTTTACGCTGTATTTGGCACAGTTAAAAAATTAGAAAATATATTTTATATAATTTTGATTTTCAAAGTTAAATTTTTTTAAAAAAATTGTTTCCCTGACAAATTATTAATATATAATAAATAAATAACATTGGCAAGAATTCCAATTTATTTTTCAATCGTCTAAAATAGGTAGGTTTCTAAATTGGAGTGGTTTTTTTGTGTATAGGTTTTGCATGCACTTATTTTACGATATTCTTATAATCGTGGCAAAATAGGTATAAAAAAAATCGAAGATAAGTGCTGAGAATATAAATACCAAAACAATTTGTTGTATTTACATTCTAAGCACTCATTGTTGGACATGGTTTATATATTTTAGTCGGACAATAGTTAATTTCGTCGTTTCAGATGACAAAAATATATTGTATGATTATTACCTCTCTTTTAATCGGCTCTTGATGTCGGCTTTTTGATAAGAATTTTTATTAAATATTTAAATTCCGTCCCAGTGAATATCGGCCCGAGAACTTTTTGCATTTACGTAAGTATTTAAATTTTCTTTGTTTCACGCCAGATGGAACCTGAAAATGCAAAATATACCCCTTTTGAATGTTATTCATCAGCGCCTGGGCTATGCAAATTTAATGACACTCCTAAAATTTATGTACCTATGTTTGCATAGAATATGATATTGTGAAAAACATCAGCGCAGGTTGAACAAAATTACGAAATTTTTGTTTTTATACCCACTGACTCTCTACTTATTTCTCTTTTCCTGTGCGAGAGAATCCAATTAAGAACAACTGTCATACCCCTTTACAGATTAGCCCGTTACCATCTTAGACTGCATCATCATTTACCGACAGGCGAGATTGCGGAATGAAAAAGAAAAAAGTTCTCTTCAATGTATTCTAAATCTACCAATGGACTACAGGATAAGCCCCTGTCATTTTGAGACTTGCCCTATAGTAAACCAGTAGTGAGTTGATAATGAATTGAGCAATAAGTATCGTCTGGAATTTTATTTTATAATATGCTAGCGTGTATAAACACAAGGTGAGAGAGTGAAGGAAGCGAATGAATAATTTAGGAGCCGCGCCACCACCTGCGCCAGATGATGTCATTCGGAAATGAAACGGGGAACGGAATATATAGATGACACAAAACCTGCAGCTGTGAGTCGAAATATACCAAAACTCACTTTGCATTTATAAGAACGTTTTATATTTCTCTACTTATTATTAATTCTTTCACCATCATTATCATAATGATAATCTTACCTACTATTAACTAAAACGCTCAGAATTTCTGGAGTGAAGTTTGGGATGAAAATTAAAACTAACACTTTTAAGAAGAAATGCATCGTTGTATTGACTTTTATCCCTTTTTTTGCGAAACATTTTTGCTGAATTTTTGTATTTAAAAAATGTATGTGTTTTGAAATCCCGCGAGAATCGTTAGTTACACCGGGACAAAAAGTGTTTTGTAAATATCGCGGTTATTTTTTACTAAATTTTGTCAAGATCGCGGTTTAGGTTATTTCAATTTAAGGCCACAAAGATTACATAAACAAAAGATTCGAAACACGGTCTCGGATTTAAAATAAAAAGAATTAGTTAAATATCTAAAAGAATTTATATAATATATATTTATAACTATAGAAAAACAACTAAAGAATACAAGTAGTACAATCGATTAAAAACAATCACACAAAAATTTATTCATATATAAAAAGTGTGCATGTTACTTGTGAGTTGCACTCTTTTTAGTGCGTTGCTTCATAAAGCTATTAGATACTTATTATATATAATCTATCTATAGATAACAAAGGCAATATATGAGCCATATTTCATCATAATCAGTGTAGTGGTTAAGCTGAATTTAGGTAACAAGCGGATAACAAACAGACAGTTGCGTGCACTGGGTTTCTTACCAGGGTATGTATACAGTAGGAAAATTGCATAAAATGGAAAAATCCTCCTCCTATCCGAGCTATATTTCAATTTTAGGGTATGCAGTGTTTTTGTGCATGTATGAAGTGCACGCCACTGCAAACAGACACACTTTAGAATTATATTAAAATAAAAAGTAAACCAAAACATATCAATCAGAAACTGCGTGAAGATGCGTGTCGTCTGGCTCCTTTAGAACGTTGACCGATAGGACTATCGGTACAATAACCGTGAAATTAAAACGGATATTGCGAATAACTAAGTATAGCTATAGCTACTTAAAAAAAAAAATGATATTTCAGCCCGCGTCAACATTATTAGTATCAAGAAAAAGCATGGGTTACCGTTAGTTTCACGTCACATACAAAGACAGCTCAAGAATTATACTAGCTTTCTTGGAAAAGAGTGGCATGACGAATAATTTTTATTTTCCATACTTTTTCTTAGTTAGTATTACGAGGGCTTTAAAAACCTAGGAAAATATCATTTTGAACCAGTTAATAATAACTGGTTCTAAGTTCACAGTTAATATAAAGGGGAAAGAACAAGGGCAATTTTATTCATGAGCGGTTTACTGGGTTGATTGACCGCTAGCGTTCGATCTCATATTTAGCAGCGAGCCCAAGCGGGTGAGGCTTGCGGGTGTTGGTCCTTCCTAAGTTCTTCGGCAATAAACATGCAATAAAACATGTTAAAGATATAGCATTGCTCGAAGGAAATTATAATGTTGAAACCAGTTTAACCTTTATAAATGTTGGTTTTAATTAAATATTTTGAAATACTGAGACTCATTAAAACTAATTGAAAGAAAAAAATGATTCATAGAATGTACACCTATTACTATTTACTTAGGTATGCCAATATATTTTAATGATGAAATAAATGAAAATGTTGGACTAGATTTCGTACCTCCTCATTCGTCATTATCATTGTCATCATTATTGCCAACCCTTTACCGGAACTATATAGGACGTGGATCTCTTCTCAGAATGAGAAGGGATTGGACCGTAACCCACCGAGCTGGCCCACTGCGGATTGGCTACCTTATGATGTTTTCCTGCACCGTTAAAGCAATATATATTTTAATTGATTAAAAACGGACGTTAGTTCTCCGAAAAGTGTGGTACCAGGATCGAACGAAATCGTTACAAGTCACTGAACGACATTTCCTTTTGTTTCAGATTATATCGCTAGGTACGGCCGGATGGCAGAGCAGGCGGCTCGGCGAAAGTTCTGGCAAATCCTATCCGCTGTTGAATATTGCCATGAAAGGCGGATTGTACACAGAGATCTTAAGGTTGGTAGTTTGTTGTATCTGTAATATAAATATACAATTTTAGAAACAAAGAGAAGATAAATTAGTTTAGGTGATGAAGTAGGTATTTATTACAGTATTCATTATAATAAGAAAGGTTTGTTTTACAATTTTCTCCTGAAACAAATTCTTTCAGAGTTAAATAACAAAGTTGTCATAAAAAATTACGCAATGACAACCATGACATCAGATGTGTTGGCATTAACTAGGTACCGCGATGGCAATAGCAAAAAGCTTTTGGGCCTGGCTCTCCTGATAATATTGAAACAATAATTTGCACAGGTTTGTGCGCACACACATACACGTGGATTGCAAGTTATTACAATTAGTTGGATAAAGATGGTATGAATTTGTAAAAATAAATTTTATTTATCAGAATTTATAAATTTATAAAATAGAGAGCAACTAATTGGATATCACTTAATTATCTTGCTAGCTTCTCGGTGATTAAAAAGCTGCTTTAAAATAAAAACCTAGGTAGATAACTCCCTAGGTAACAAATAGCCATGTCACCCTTTTTAATTTGTCTCTACAAGGACGATTTTAGATGGGCCGTAATAACAAGTATAGGTCAAAAATTTATGTGACGAGGGAAGCCAATAGCTGTCCTGATTTCGTCAGGATACGGTATAACGATAAAATCATATACTGTACGGTACTGAGTTTGTTTATAACTATTAAAAGATAAGTGGTGCAGACAAAAAAAATATTTTTAGATATCATTTCATCAACATCGTCACATCAACACTTTACCGGTCAACTACAGGGCACTGATCTCCTCCCACATGGAGAAGGGTTTTTTATAGAATTAGAAATAGAAGAGGTACCTAATATTAAATGAACCTTTTTAAAATACTGTTAATAAAACTGTCGTATACATTTTTGGTACTGACTTATTTATAAATTATAAATAATTTATTACAAACCACTTGATGCCATTTGTTTCATCCTAGTGCCTTTATTGTTAAAGTAGAAAAGTTATACGCTTAGATTTATCAGATATGCTGAATAGTAGTATCGTAGTCGGAATCATTAAGGCTATAATTTCGAATCTGAGCACGTGTGCAGGAATCTTGCGGAGTGTTAAACTGGCGAACTTTTCCCATTCAGGCGGAGAACTTGTTACTGGACGCGAATATGAATATCAAGATCGCGGATTTCGGCTTCAGCAACTACTACGCGACCGGGGAGTTGCTCGCGACATGGTGTGGGTCGCCACCCTACGCCGCTCCCGAGGTCTTCGAAGGGAAGCGGTACACCGGCCCTGAAATTGACATATGGGTACGTTATTGCTTTTCTTTTGTCATAGGTTTAGACTCGCGCCTCGACCCTGCACAATACCCTATTCACTACTGTACGAGTATATCAGCTCATAGTATACGCATCGTGTGAGTGTGTGCGAGGTTGTTGTATGTTAGGTGACGTAAAGCTTCTTGTTTTTACAAAAAAGGCGATGTCTTTTTCTTTATTTACACACTTTTTAATGTTAGTTCTGCCGGAACAAAGGCGCGTTACTTCATCATTGTATCATACGATGGAAGATCACAGAAGGATACAGGTCTTTAGGCTTTCCTAATTCCAGGGGGTCACTGCTACTTTTGATGTTGCTGTCAACCTGGGGTCTACTAATGCTGTGGAGTTGCCATTTTAGCACGTTAGAACCTTACACAGCTTTTTTGGGTTCTGTACCCAACCGATAAAACGGGACCCTATTACTAAGACTTCGCTGTCTGCCTGTTTAGTTAGACAGTTGAAAGTTCCACAGATGATGTATTTCTGTTGCCGCTATAACGACAAATACTAAATAACAGTATAAAATAAATATACAGGGGGCTCCCAAACAGACATGATTTTCTTGCGATTTTATAAAAAAATAAAAATCCTTGCGTGCCCGATGCGCACTTGGCCGTTTTTTTTATTTTTAACTACAACTTCTTGAATGCAATCTGGTGGTAAGTCATGATGCAGTTTAAGACGGTAGCAGGCTAATCACGTCGTTGTCAGTAGGGTGATAACTAACTACGACCAAAACCTCCTTCTACGGATTCCTAAATTGTCAAGGAATTCCCAAAATCTCCCCGCCGGGAACGAACTCGGGTCCTACCACTCATAAGACCGAAGCGCTTACCATACGCGCATACGCGCTACGGAGTTCGTCAGCGTTCGGTTACGTTGATTTTATACTAAATTCAAAATCATAATGTTGAGTGGTGAAATGTCTACTTCTTGACCTTAAGTCACGTTTAGTGGAGTCAGCACAAAATGTCTTCTCGAAACTCGAAGATAGTCTGAAACGAACTCGGGCAAATAGAAATTATTCTTCCAGCATATTCAATTACTGAAGACTTTCTTGAGATTTTTTTTATGCAAATTCTCGCTGGTTGCTCGTAAAATAATTTATGCTCTTTAAACATTGCGGGGGAGGTAAGAGAGAAATTCTTATATAATAAGATAAGATATAAATTAAAGAAATTAACGAAGCTTGCCAACCTAAATACAGTAATTAATTAGACACATGTAATTTTTTCAACTCCCGGCGCAAAAACAATGGTGTCAAAAGATAGCTTCGTTTGTCTGATTGTGTGTCTTCTTCATCGTAGTGTTCAAACGGATGTGCTGATTTCACTTTTGCACAGGTTTTATAATACGGCTTCGCTCACGTTAAGTTAAATTTTTGATTTGGTAAACTTTAACTACAAAGGTTTAAAAAAATTCTTGCTGCAATAGAAAAATATAAACGTTAACAGAAAATTAAAAACTCTTATATAAATTTTCATCCCCTATTTGATGCTTTTGGAGTTTTTGAATTTTGAAATTTGTCAAAACACGTATTTCTTTATTTTTAATCGAAAACCTAAAATCAAAAAATTTAAATTAATAAATTAAGGATTTTATAAAAACTTTCATCCCCCACTGAATTTTCAAAAAACCTTTCCTAGCGGATGCCTACGTTGTAATAACTATCTGTGTGCAAAACTTCAGCCCGATCCGTCAAGTGGTTAGAGCTGTGCGTTGATAGATCAGTCAGTCACTTTGAATTATATATATATAGAAGATTTTGGGGCTTAGTTAACAACACTGCGCACGTGAAATTACCGAAATTTTTTAGGACACGAAAACCACTCTTTTACCATCAACATCATCATGTCAACCAATGGACATTCACTGCGGACATAGGTCGTTTGTAGGGAGTTCCACATATCACGTCGTCGTGACCTTCAAAAGGAAAGTCAAAGGACCGTCAAAGGACCGCTTGAGTCCAGTGGCTCCCTGCGATCCCTGCTTGATGAGAAAAAAAAATCAAAATTTCTTTATTCATGTAGGCCTATCACAGGCACTTATGAAGCGTTCATACATATATGTTTACATAATTGTTAGGGGATGGTGATAACTTCGAGGCTTCCTAACGCGCCCTGGTCTAAGAAGAGCCCACAACAAACTTAGCCGATGTCATCAGTCCACTTGGTCGGGGGTCTAATAACGCTGCTTATACCGGTGCGAGATCGCATTCCATCTTAGGACCTTTGTCATTTTAGCTTCGCGACTGATCGAGCTCTGACCATATTGTGCAAAAATAAAAAACCCCTTATATTTATTATTATAAAAATTTTAATTTAGGATGTATAATAAGTAGATACCTAAAAATTTTGCCGATTTGACTTGCTTGGTATTTTTAGCTAAGCGTCGATTCACACCTACGCTTGAATTTCCCCCCTACACAAATATATAACTCTAATTTTGAATAGGGTGCGACACCACTAAACAAAGTCACAATCTATATAAAATCAAACTAATATTTATTTGGAGTATATTTAGAAAGATACAGAATTCTGTACTCCACCGATTGACCATTCATACAAAATTCGTACCTGGAGATCACACATTTTACACACATTTTTCACAAATTCTATGGCTTTTTGAATAAACCTACCTTTTTATTATGGTTTCAAAACTGTAAACAGGAGATATGCGATGGTCCTTTTATGTTGCACATAGGTACTTGTTCGTAGTATATGCAGCCTTTTTCTCTGTTATGTCTGACGAGTCGAGATACCTTTGTGGAATCTTGCAACATTCAAAACTGTAGTAATAAAAAATCTTCGGGAAAGGCCCGTAGTAGCACCCTTTGGGACTTCTGGTTAAAGCTAATTCTAGAGAAACTTTTCTAATATCGAATACTAACTAATCACCAATGGGGAGAGGAGGCCGGGTAACAATGCCCGTGTCTCCTCTCAGAATGAGTCGGCATGGGCCTCAGTCCACCACGCTGGCCAAGTGCACGCGGATTGGTAGACTTTACACTTCTTTGTTATGAAAACTCTTAGGCATGCGGTTTACTCACGATATTTTCCTTCACCGTTAAAGCCAGTGATACTTTTATTACTTCAATTAAAACGCACATAATTTCAGGTGCTAGCCGGGGATCGAACTCAGTTTCCTCGAAAAAAGCCGCAGCTTTACCCACTAGGCTATCACCGCTTATAAAATTAATGTTGCGTATTTTTCGGTCTGCTATACCCGTAATATTGAATGCAATACGATATTATATTTCAAATTACACGCGGAATGGTCTGGCGAAGGTTGCTTCCATTGCATTATTTTCAAACTCGAAATTTATTGTGGTATGAGTATATCAGTTTCTAATGGAAATCATGCTTTACATTTTTATACTATAGCATAAATTTCCTCGTTTCCTCGTAGTAAAGAAAACATAGAAGGAAGCTAAAGATCTTGATAGTGTAGTTTTATCTAAAATTCTTTTCACATCACTGAAGGTTTTCACAACATGTTTTCTAAGCTGCCTGCGGGTGGGTTGTATCCACCTACTTGCTTGTCCATGCCATGTGCGAGTATATTGTATAAGTGGTGTGCGCCTGTCAGACTCCGGAATATCCTTGTCTTGAAGACTTGTATACCTGCATATACCGCTGAATTGTTATTTTACCTACTTGAGTTAACACAGTATCACACAGTCAAAGCACTAGGTTTTCCTAAGTACATATGTATCGTGTAATATAACACACGGAGGCTGCGTCGCCGGTCCTCACTCTTGGCTGGAATATTGTTTGACGTGTGTCACGTGTCCCGCGTGTCTTGGTAACCTCGAATTCATCGAGTCATTTGTTTTTTTTTACTCCTACAGGGCTTAATAGAAAATATTCCCTGTTAGACTTATCAAGTACGAACCGGCCCTGCCAATAAGATCTTCGTGCTAGCATCATGTAAAGTTCTATATCCATTACATCGTAGTTGGAGATAACGTCTGCTAGCTTGGAGGATGTGTTGTAACTTGTACTTGACAATTTGGGGTACCCTAGCTTTCCTTTTGACGGGTACTGTAACAATATTGTCGTAGTCGCCTAGCCACTTCCCTCCATTTCCCAATTGGGTAAAAACCCTAAATCGAAGAGCAGAGAATCATTACTAATATTATAAATGCGAAAGTGTGTTTGTTTGTTTCTTTTTAACCTCAGGCAACCTCAGGCTTTTTAACCATAGGCATATATCTCCGTCTATATACTCATAGGCATATTTTTTAACCCAGGTAAACAAACGGTCCCAAGGGATTATGTAAAAAAATAACATTAACGTGGTCGAGGAACGCGGTAAGCTATAAGCTAGTCTTAATAAAAAACATTTTCTGCATAGCAACCTTTCAGGGTTTATAGTGTGGTGTGAAATTCTGTATCTATCCTTTCACAAGTTGGAAATTCTAATTAGATTTTATTGCTGCGTCTGGGGTTGTTATACGTTTGTAAGGTCCGAGCCTTTTGTTTGACGGATGCTGTTGCAATGTTGTCTTTATAATTACTAGCTCAAGCCCACCCACTTCCCGAAACATCCAAACTGTCTGTAATTACTTAGTCGGAGAGAATCTGTGCGTAGTTTTTACTAAACCGATACAATTTTTTCTTCATTTGTAGTATTGTATAAAAGCTGGCGTTACTTACTTTTAATTTCAAGATATACTATGACAATTATTTTAATACTTTTTGAATTTATACTTCTTTTGGCGCGTTATGGAAAATGATGAGAGTAAATTTGTGCGATGCGCGCACACCGTCACAAAAAACAGACACCCTGAAGTTAGCTATAAGGATTTACAGTGTACACTTTGAATTGTCAAGCTCTGCAGGCTCATTCCGGTCATTTAATTGATTCAATAGTACAGATATCTCAAATTTTAATGTTGAGTGAAACTTGGTTGTCCGATAACGAGTCCATTAGTGTTCCGAATTTAATTTTGTTTATTATGTCCACTTATTTAATTATGTATAAATATATTTTTTTGTGATATTTAAATAAACTTTATTTAACCTTTTTTCTATTGTTAGTGTCGTTTTTTCTACAAACGTAGAATAAGGCAAAGGTAAAATTTTTGAAAAGATTTTTATCTTGTTACACCAAAGTATTACTTCTTACGCGTGTACATAAGTACACACACGTTTTTTTAGTCTACCGTGCTGTGCCTTTTTTTTTTCGTCTAATACTCTTGCAATTATATTGTTGCCAGTAACACAACACCGACAACTTTGTAAAAAAAAACTGAGTGTTAGTAACTTGGAGATCAAATGAATTGAGTTAACTATTACTCTTACTTGAAAATATTCGATGCACATACTACTATTCTCATTTGCTACGTCCTTTAGGTCCTTACAATGTTGTATAAGTCAAAGTCTGTATCCTTTCACAACATTGAAAGTTTTCACGGAGATTTCTTTGCAGAGCCTGGGGGTTGTCTTGTACGTGCTAGTTTGCGGTGCCTTACCTTTCGACGGCTCCACCCTGCAGTCGCTGAGGGACAGAGTACTGTCGGGCAGGTTTCGGATACCCTATTTTATGAGTGAAGGTGAGTTTATTGTTATTTTAAAAGTTTTAACAGGTTATAACTTAAGAGAGTACGTGTCCAATGAAGATAGACTGGAATAATATTTTTTTTTTATTTTCAAGTTGCAACATTGCATGTACTTTTTGGTACATAAATAAGTATATTTTTGTACGTAGGTTATTGGTATTACAAACCATATATATATATCTAGGTTTCTCCGTTCTGTAGCTGTCTTTTTATGATATTAATTGATACGGTAGAGATCGCTATATATAAGACCGCCAAATTGTATCTATGAGCGGAGGTGTTGCGTTTATCTGTTTGTTATTTACCTTTCATAAAAGATCTCAATTTTAAAAAACCTTCCTGATTTTTAATTAAGTTAATAAAGTAATGAAGTAAAATACATGTATTATTAAATTAAAAGTAACAGTAGAGTATTTATAATGTTCTATAACTTACATGAATTTAATACACATTACGAATTTGTAGCTACCAACGAAGTAGGTTTATGTTACACAAACGACGGTAAAGTAAGTTCGGTAGTTAAAAGTTCGAAACGTATAATAATTCGTGGCATGTATTTCTAAACTTTTTCTTCCACATGTGTGCGCTATATTTTTTCTAAAGTAAATATTGTTCTTCAATGTTTTTTAAACATAGACTTACCGCATCAATTGCGTTAATTTTTACGGATTCCGTGGAAACCGTTAGTGTTCCAGTGATACAAAGTAGCCTTTGTTGTTAGTTAGGGCGATAACCAAGGACAAACAAACAAACACACATTCATTAAGGAGCAATGTTGGGTGTATCTCTAGGTGATCAAATGAGGTAATCCGTTTAAGAACCAGAGTTACCGGCATAGCTCAGCGAGTCGTAAAGCTGAAGCTGAATGGGCGGGTCACATAGTTTGGAGAACCGATGGACGTTGGGGTTTCAAGGTGCTGGAATGGCGACCCCGCACAGATAAGCGTATCGTTGGTCGGCCCCCAACGAGGTGGACAGACGACAACAAACGAGTAGCTAGGAGCCGCTGGGATCAAGCGGCCAAGGACCGAGGTTTTTTTGGTTACAAAAGACCAGCAGTGGACTTCAACCGGTTGAAATGATGATAATGATGAAGGATAAATAACCTTATAGAGTAGAGATAAAGAACAACAAACGGGAAACTGTTAATGAATTTAGAGTTAAGACTAATACGCACGACGATACGACTATAATAATGGGTAAACTTATTTCGGCGTGTATTTCCTACTTCCTTTGAGAGATTTAATGTAGATTGACTTGACGAGCAGATTACTGAATCGCATAAGACACTGTTCCCAACTTACCGAGCTTAGCTACGGTACGGTAGATGTACTTATCACCGTACCGTAGCTTAAGGAAATTGATGAGCTTTAATTTCATTTCAATTTTTTTTTATTTCACTATTAAATACTAGCAGAGTATTTATGTTGTATATTAGGTGCAGTTTAATATAACAATGTAAAGGTAGGTAGGTCATCCTAAACAACACATTGAAGGACACGGGTTCCTCTCAGAATGAGATAGGTTTATGTCGTAGTCCACCTAGCGGGCATGTGCGTATTAGTAGGAGAACTCTCAGGTCTGTGGATTTCCTCACGATGTTTTCCTTCACCGTTAATGCAAGTGATATTTTATTGCATACATGAAAAATACATAATAAGTTGTTTATTTATTTGAACGCGGTAGTCATACCGGTGTGCTGATAATATATGCATGCGTGGCATAGTTTAACACATACAGTTACATCACCTTCCTTTATACTACCGGTAATACTAGGATAAAAAGAAAGTAGCAAGCACCTACTGAATTAATAAAGTGTAATAAAGAAACCTTGCTGTTATAACACGGTCAGCTGTTCAGGTGTATTGTTTTGTTAATTATATTGCGATTTATATCGATGTGGATCAATGAACTTTCACAACCATCAATAGTGGGTCACTTAAACTTAACTTTCTAGATTAAATAATAATAGTAAACTTCTGATAAACTAAAATTTGCTCGTACGTATTTTCGTCCGCTGTTCTACATAATATACCCTGATCCACTGCGTAGAATCGCCCGCTCATGTTATTAATTCGATTTTTATCTCAATTTCACTGGAAAACGGCTTCTGGAAAAGAACTTAAGATTTCTAGTCCAGCCAATTTAGTTTACCTAAGAGATTTGTACAAAAGGATCAGCACCAATGTCATCTGTCAATTTGTCACCTAAAGTAAGACAGCGGGGGCATTCTAATTGGGTATATTTATCACTAAGCCGTCGTTGTCTGTTTGTCCGTCTTAAGGGTCTGCCGCTTTTAGTCTATAAATCTATTAGAAATTTTCAAAGCTACAAGAATAGGTGCGTATCAAACTTTGTATTAATAGCACCTAAAAAATCTGTTGGTTTCATTTCAACGTAACGTAATAAGGATGTTTGGAATTTGGTCGATGCGCTTTTATCTCTAATAAGACAATATTATTATTGTTTTATTCCTTGCAGGCTTCTTTCTTTTACCCAATTTTAAAAATGGGCAGGTCTAAAATACCAGTTATTCTGCTTAAAGAGAGTCCAAGAGGTCGTCCAGCGTACTTAGCAAAAAACACTGCCTACCAAAAACCATTAGCAATATATTATAATCTGTATTGGACTAGGAATTTGCAATTATTTTTCATCTGATTTTTATAGTACCTTGCCTAGTACCTTATTTTTATTTTTATTATCTTAAAAACTAAAAATACAGCACTTATAAGCTTTTTTAAAACGCCAAGTAGGTCTGTTCTGCAAAGTAACGACGCCTGCTTCTTCCAATCTTTAAGTGTTAAAAAATCATGTATATATAAGTATACAGCTTCGCCCATTTGCAGATACTAACTTAACTATATTTAAACTCAAATGTTATGGAAAGAAACATCGTACCTGACTGCTCTGAAATTAGCATATTTCATTACCACCGCATCAGTAACAACATAGTGTTAATTCGTGACAAGGTGCTCATAGACAAAAAGGTGAAATAAATCTTAAAAACCGGTTAAGTGCGTGTCGGGTCTCGCGGACTGTCGGGTTCCATCGTTTCCCGTAACAATATAAAAGAAGAGACACACTCACAATAACAGACTCACATTTTAAGTTGCTCAACTATTAATTGTTAACTTGTAAAGCTTACTTAGCTGTGTTTTTCTTTTCACTTCGTTATATATACTACTATATTCGAAAACAACCATTTCTTCGCCGACCCCTGAAACGTAAAACGATATTTACACACAGTATTCAACTGCTGACAGCCTTGCCGGATAGACAATTCCTTGTTGACTACGGAACCCTAAAATGTCTGCGTTAAAGTATTTCATAATAATTTCGCAACCAACAGCAGACAAAATATCTAAAATAGTTTTTTTTTTGTCATACTTAATAACAAAAAAAACTATTTTAGATGTGTTGTGACGCTATAAACTTCCACATATTAAGATAAACGCTGTTATTATGATATTTCAAATAGGCACTTCAATTTTATTTATTTATACATTTTGAAGTTGTGCACCTAGTATAAATAGGAATAGGATAACAATAGTATTACAAGTACTAACGTTAGTAACTGGTATTCCATTTGCTAAGTAATCCTAAGTACCTATTCGGTAAAATGAAATCGTTAACTGTCAAATTACTTCCGGAATAGACAGTGGAATACTATCGAAGCTGCATCGAAATAAAACACACACGTATTATATCGCAGTTGGATCTTATCACTTAGGCATCAGGATAAACTCCAGCCAATATAATATATTGAAGTCGAATCCTTTATCAAGATTGGAGCATTATAAATAAATGTAGCGTCATAAATGTTAAACCTGCACCTACCATTAGTGCTATCGTCCTTTTATCTACAACTGTAAAATCTCAAAATCGTGATCTAGAATTTTAGGATTAGAATTTAATGAAACCATTGAGGTATTGTCATTGAGTATAGCATTGTTGCGAAGCTAGAGTGCCAATGGGCGGGCATGGCACTTAGCAACGATGGAAGTTAGGGTACCAAGGTGCAGGAGTGCTGTACTAGAAATTCCAGTCTTGGTACGTCATATATTCAACTAGGACACAGGCCGATAAACCTTTGTATTTTTGTTTCCAAATCGATTCTAGTCTAATATTATGCAATCGCTTTCTTGCTGCAGCTCATAAAAAATGTATGAACTGACAGAAATAACGATCGGTTTGGTGGATAATTTAATGAACTACAACAATAGAGTCAATTCCATTTACAATAATTAGTTTAGGCTAGATGATGTCTGTGACTTTGTCTGCGATTGTTTCGGTTAATAAATAAATAATGATCGTTTGATTTCCTTGGGTAAAAAAGTCTAGTATTTAATTATGTCCCGATTTTAAGAGGCAAACTATCTCCGAGAAAATTTTCTTCAACTTTCAACGTAGTTTTGCTTAAACATGTCCGTGTAGCCAGTGGCGTGCGTATAGCTTTTGAACAGAGTGTGCATAAAGCAGAAAGACGGCATAATATGGAGAAATCCTAATACTATTCGAGTTTTATCTAAAAATAAGGGTAGGCAACGCTTTTGCGCATGTATGAAGTGAACGCCAATGCGTGTAGCCTGGTAGTAGTAAAATTCACAGTAGGGCCGCCGATGGGTAGTTCCCGGTGATCAAAGTATCCTTCGTCTATATATAGGATGCAGGCTATAATATATGTACCAAATATCATGGAAATCAATGCAGTGTTTGTTTGTTTGTTGGGCCAAGCATAAAACAAACAAACAGCCACATTTTTGCATATATAATATTAGTATGGATTATATCTGATAATTATATCGATAAGTAGATACCTATTATTATTAATGAAGGACTTGCGTCATTCTGTACGTCACTATAATCGACAACTTGAAGAAAAAAGTCTGTCCCGACGAGTAAGTTAATGTGGCAGAATAATATTATTGAGAAAGGCAATCCAGCTGCCAGGGTTCGAATCCAGTCGTTTTCGAAAATTTTGTGCATGTGAAAATTTCTTCTGTTTTTTGCCCAGCCTTTAGATAAAATTCTATAATGTATTGTATAAAAGGTAGTGACGAATAGTGCAATAATAAAGAAATCTTAAATAAATATTAAAATGCAAGCCAGTACTGAAAATAAGCAGTATGGTAAAAAAAATAGTCCAAAACAAAAAAAAAAGGGTGAATGTGATTTAATCAAACTGTCGCAGAAAAATAAACTTAAACTCAAAATTTGTTTATTGAAGCAACATCATCATCACATCAACGTATTACCGGCCCACTACAGTCACTATACTCCCACAATGAGAAGGGGTTAAGGCCGTAGTCCACTCTGCTGGGCTGGTGGACTCCACACACCTTTGAGAACATTTTGGAGAACTTCCAGCCATGCACGTTTTCTCATGATGTTTTTATTCACCGTGTATGTGATATTTGAAATGATTAAAATAAAAACGCACATAGCTCCGAAAATGGTGCGTGCAGGGCAGGCCTAAAAAGGAAAGCCAAATCTTAACCCATTAGGCTATCAACGCTTATTTATATAATTAAGTATAAAAAAAAATATTAAGAAAATGCCAGTCGGTGTTGTTTTAGGACAGAGTCGATTTTCATTTGAAATATGTACATACCTAACTACCTATCTGTTCCAACCAAAGTAATTTAGATGAATTAGCTATCGTTCATTCAATAAACACCTGACTTGATGCTGACGCCCGTGCCAGAAATAGTGTTATTGACGCCTTCTACGTCAGTTCTTAACGTCGAACATAGGTTTGACGCAGGAATGGTTCTCTTAAACGTCTAAACGTTGTAGGTAAAGAGCCAATCGCCAAAATCGATATACACAATGTGCATGCGAATATATTTTATTAAAATATAGCGGGTAGGGAATAGCGGGAAAATAAAAAAAAATAGTTCTTACATACGAATCTAGGATAGATATTTGCAAATTCTTTGCACCTTCAAAGTAGCTCCGATAGAAGACATACTCTTAGAGAAACGGTTGTGTTATGTTCATGGCATGAGACGACCCAAAAGTCATATGACCAAAACTGTTGTAAATATAAGGACATGGCCTAGACACCGTGTAAGACCCAAACAAACCTGTATGTCAGTAATTTAAATGCCAATAACCGCTCAAATTTGCATTTCGACGACCCAAAACAGAATACCTAACTTGGTGACATATGGTTACCCATATTAATTGGGATCGACCTCAATTAATATTGCATAAGGCTAAAAAAAATATATATTCCAAGTAATCCTACTTTATAACACTTTTGAAATGTCAAGTACGTCTGATTGTAGCTTGGAGATGATTTTGATAGTTTTTGCATTGCGATGCTTTTGCCATTGTACAAAGAAAAAACGTATAGCGCTATTTTTAGACCTGTTGATGTAGATTAGTTTAGAAAAGATAGATCCTTTAGACGAGCACTGGAAGGATTAGGATATCTAATATTGAACAGTTTTAGTCACAGCCTCTCAGACTATCAATTTGGTTTGACGCAAGAAATGTAAACGATAAAGTATAAACACTTAAATCTTAGAACAATGTAACTTCTGTTATCTTCTAAAACAAAACAGAACACATTGTTTGCAATATTTACATGACGCAAAGTTGGTGGTTAGACATAAAAGTACTTCACTTACCAAAATATTATGTTGCTTGTTTCACACTGTTAGTTTATAGTATCAAAGATGACTTTGTTGAATGCTTCATTAATATTTAGATAAGCAAGCACTGCTCGGTTTTTTTTGGAAAATAAAACAAAAATACCGAGTAAAAAGAAAAAAAAAATATCTTGACTCGAAAAGGGGTTTTAAAAAATTATAACCTTTTAGATGGTGGCAAAATTTACCTTCTAATTCTAATAATATTTTAAAACAACCTAGCTAGATCAATCTATCGCCCCAAAATCAGCTGCTTCTGAGGTCCGATTAATACATACATAAAGACAAGGAGTTATGTAAAAATATAATAAAAGGCATTTTCATAGGCTTCCGTTTTTTAAACTTTTTGAACTTTAGATACATTTCTAAGATGTTATTTAGACACAAAATAAGTCGATTTCTTTTAAATTCCAATTGGCATAGTCCCTATAAATTGCCGAGAGAGATGGGGATTCTAATCCTTCTGGTTCTGAAGGTTAAATGTATTTTAAAAATAAATATTTACTCTTGGTAGGTTACACATTTACTTACACATGAAAAAAGATTGTTCTCTTCATTGATTCAGGTCAGGCTGTATAAATGGTAACCAAACAATTATTTCGCTTCTGGCAAAGCTTACTTAAACATTGGTATCAATCCTTTTAATATTAAAAGGGTAGTAGGCATTTAGTTGAATAGTAGGCACTAGTAGGGAAATAATTTCATTATTTATTTGATAGCCCAAAGGCAAAGGGTCCAAGTTCCTCGAGATATATTGTTATTCTCCGCATTTTTGGAATAACATTTGCTATCTCAAAACTGGGAACAAGTATACATATGTAGTGTTCCTACCATAGTAACTGCTCAGATATCTACTATATTATTTAAGAGGTTACATCATGTACATTCCTCCAGAGACTTAACCTTGAACGAATGATATTGCTAGTATTTACTGAATCTAAAAGGACCTTATGGAATACGTGACTTGAATCGGTACCTCGATATTTAAAAAGGTTATTTTGCACAAAAATACATCGTTCTTTTTTACTGTTATTGGAAACATTGTAAAAGAGCAGATATTTACGAACAAATATTATACTAACAATGGATATACATATAATATTTTATTATGCTTTCAAATATAATAAAAGTTAGTCTACAATAATTTGTGTTTGAAATCAATTCCAATTTGGAAACTGCAATACATATGTAATATACAGCCCCGTAGAGTTTTGATCATTACATAGTATAATAAAATATAGTCGTTGGCTATGTTTTATTAAAATAGTTTTAGAAACATGCTAAAGATATTTTTATATATTATTTATTTGCAGGCGGAGATTTTAAAAGCATTACTGATATTAAGGAGAGACCTTAATATCAGTAATCAATATGTATTTTAGGAATTGTAAAATATATTTCGGTAAAATTACGATTCAAACTAAACTTTATAAAATAAAATAAAATTGTCTCAGTTTCTTTTATCTCCTCGGCCGTTGCGACTGTAATTCTGCAGCAGGTTTACTTTTTATACAAAACCCTGAAAAGTTCTCTTTCAATTTGGTCTTTTTCATTCGTAGCTAACGAAGGGATTACTCATTCCAAGTAGTCAAGTACTGGAATTCTTAACTTCCTTTTTTTTGAGTAGGCATTGCAAATTCTTTTAATAGGCATGATTACAGCAACAAAGAATCGCTAAAATATTGTATTTATCTAATGGTACGTGTATTATGAAAAACGTATTTTTATTTTTGTTCTAAGTGAGATTGGTATTTATTTTAAATAAATAAAATTTCAAAATAAAGCGATCCGCACTGACAGATGAAACGCTGAATTCAAAATAATGACGTCACGTCTATATAACCATAATTTTGTACCGCTTGTACTTCGAAAATCCCTGCGAATATCAAGTATTTTGTGAATGCAAACTATCAGTTGCTAAGTTATTTGTTATGAATACCAAAATCAATAGTCTTTAGCTACGGAACAAGGACTAACTAAAGCTCTAATTTGCCTATGGCGAACGTGAAATATATTTTTTCAAATAAAATTGGCAATTTATTTCAACATAACAAGATATTATTACCATTTGAACATCAAAGGGCAGTTTTAAACCCTTAATGAGAGGAAAAAAAATCGGAATACAAGGGTTTACTAAATTTAAAACGTGCAAAACCATTGTCTGATCTGCTGTCAGGAATTCTACCTTCCGAAGATTCATTGAGGTTAGGCCGATTAGTGTCGTGTTTATGACGGCATTTAGGACACTGCGTTATGGTGACTTGTTAGTGCTTTGTGTTACAGCTTCTTGCATTGATTGCATTTTTTTTTAGTTAGTACTTTCAACTTTGTTATACTTATGTCAAATAAGTAAGGTATTCTGTGGCATAGATAATTAGATAATTTTCGTAAGGTTGTTCACGTCTAAAAGTTTTACCGAGTCTCCAAAAGTTGGAAGTCTCTAATTTACAAGAACCTTCAGCAGAATAAGTCGAAATCCAAGGAGTTCTGTTAACTTCGTTTCTCATTTAACAAAATTTTGTCTCTGAGCAAATGCCTAACCGCTGTCTTTGTTGTTTAGCGAGTAAAAAAAAGATTGACAACTTAATTGCTTTTGTTTTTATAATAATTATCATAAAAAGAAAATATATTTTAACATTGGAATGAGAAAACTAGTGTAATGTGTATGTTACGCCAGTAGAGCAATTAACACGCGATGTTCTTGATAACTACTCGAGTACAAAAGTGCCTAATGACTTGGTCTTGTTCCAATTGAGCGTAATATTATACCGATTTGGTTTTTACGTGTAAGAGAAACACTTAAAATGGAACCGCTTATTCATAGTAAAACTAATACTATGAATAAGCGGTCTTTATATTTGAATTCAAATGAAAATTCAAAATTCATTTATTGCAAATAGGCCCACTTTATTAGCTCTTTTGAATTATGTTTGTGATAACTCTACCACCGGTTCGGAACACAGAATCCACCAAAAATAAGCCGGTCAGAAACTCAGCAGTTGCTCTGTTCAAACATCAACATCTTAAAACTATTTTTCCATTAGCGGAGCTGACTATTTCCAAGCAGCCTTGTTGTTAAAAATTCATCAATTGTATAATATTCAACAATTGAATAGTACCTACCTACCTTGCTGTAATTAATGTGTTTTAACACATTGTTACACTACACAAAAACATTTTTAGGTCAAAAATTACCTTCGGAATCACGTTATATTACCCTCTATGATTGAGATTATAAGGAAGATTTAAAAAAAAATTAAAAACTGAGGAAGTTGTTTAAATGTCTAAAATATTTGCAGCTTGGCGAACATGTCACATAACGTAAAACAGAGAGGACGGTAAAGAACAGAAACGCAAACAAGCTATTTTTTAAAGGAAAATTCTGCAAGATTTACGCACGAATTGTCGATAAAATTAGGTCGTTGGGGAAAATTTATTTTTTTATTACAAGTTGGGGTTGCGCCTTGCTTTTAACCATATGCAACTTAGCGTTGGATTTAAGTATTGGTGATTTATAGACGTTATAAATTAAGTACTAAGGGTATGGTAGGATAAGTAGTAGAGATCTCATAGGACAGCGAGATCGCTGTTCCAGAGCAAGTTACCTTCTTAGTAAATAAAATAAAAAAAAAAAAAAAAAAAAAAAAAGGTGTGGACCTTCTTAGTATTTAAGAAATAATAATGAATATTACTTAAATAATTTCAAAGCAAATGATTTATAAGCGGGGATAGCCTAGTTGTAGGACTTCGGCTTCACATTCGAGTTCTTTCCGATCTCGAATCCCAGCACGCTCCTTTAACTTTTCTAAGTTACGAGTATGTGCAGTTAATCAGTTAATCTATTACTGGTTTTTATGGCAAAGGAAACCTGCATGCCTGTGAGTTCTCCATGATGTTCTAAAAGGCCTGTGAAGCACAGCTATCGGCGCTAGGTCAGCGTGGTGGACTACGGCTACGTAGAGGACGTCAAGGATCGCTCCAAAGTCATAATATTTATATTAAAACAATGTCCCTAATCGGTGCGCGGCATCGTACTGTAACGCAAAATTACTATGCAGCACGTGCGTACTATGCGGCACGTGCGTACTAGTGGAACTAGTAGTTTCTAGAGAAAATTCATACATAAATTGCCGAATTTCCGAAATCCGGGAACTCCACTTATAAGATCACAGCGCTCACATCTGCACCAAGGAGGTTGTCAACAGAAATGAGAAAAAGAGAGGGGACTCTTGACTTCCCAGTAAGTAGGTAGGTACTGTTATGAGTGATAACAGTAGCCCCCCATGGGCCATTTTTTAGCATTTAGCTTAATGTTACTTTCATCCATTTTATATGGGTGTAAAACAAATTTGTTTATACGCCATGTGCGTCACAAATGACGTGTTTACATGTATTTTATGGCTAACGATTAGTTGCTGGCAAGCATCAACGGCCGCCGGTGACGGAAGGTCGCGCGGCGCGGCCGCTGCGGTTCAGACTCGTAAAACTGCACCAAGTTCATGGAACAACATGGCTGCCGGCGCCCACTGAGTTTCCACAGTTTTATTAAATAACACCCGCACATTTTTCAAACGATTGCGTCAATGGTCAGGCAGAGCACGCGATATTTGCGTCCGAGCGTTTTATTAATAGAAACGCCTGGCGAAAACTTGACTAGTCATCTGTTTTATTTTAGAAGTACCTACCCACTAAGCAAGTAAATAAAATAGTACGAATATACTCCTGGCTGACGCTTAGCGTGTTTTGTTTGCTCAGAGTGCAGGATTTGGACGCCCAGTCTATTTCGGAATGCGCTAAAACAAAACGTTGATTTATATTTATAATCGGATTCGTCACGCGCGTCGTAGCCATGTTTTGTTTGAGCTAAGTAAAGAGATCATCGCGAATGAAATATTTACATAAGATTATTTTCGGCGAGCATGGGATTTATTTAAGCCCCGACGGGCGTCATTCCCTTTCGGCATGTGAAAGCAATTTACCCATATTTTAGTTGGAATGACGCATTTGAATATTTTCTAAATGACACTTACGTAGATCATTTCTGCAATGTATTTATAATAATTCTATTTGAAACAAAAAAAATGGGCCAACAATAAACAACTGGCTGGTTCAGTAGTGAGGCATAATTAAGTCATCTAATAAGGTATTAATGCAGATAGATGCTTTCTATACATTCGCATAAAACAAAAAAATAAATTCTCCTAGCCATCTTGGCCTCAGATTTACATTAAGTTGAAGCATTCAACTGAAATATATTCACTGCCTACAAATTTAATACGAACGGTCTGACAATGCTGTTCGTTGGATAGTTTATAGATAAGTAAGTATAACGCTGGTTTCCATTTTGTAGTATTTTATGTAATTCTAGTGAACTGCGTTGTTAGCCTTTTCAAATATCGATTACGTGGTCTTGGGTTCATCAACCTGAGGCGTAGGTGTTAAGCCTCATGTGCCTGTATTACACCGATATCTGGGCCATTCAGACCGAAACAAAGCAATGCTTATGGCGGCTAAATAAGCTTGGCGGCAGTACTTACACAGACGAGCTCAGTCACAAAAAACTCTACTACTACCAAAATTTCATTTTAAAAGGTCTTTTTGTTTGCCTCTACTTGTAGGAACTTAAAGACCTATAAAAACTTCAAGTCTCTTAGGCTTCAAGCCGTAATTGTCCTAGAAGGCGGATCAACAGATAACAAAGTCATCCCATAACGGTTACGTTTTCTGTTAAAGTTCCAAAAAGGCTAAGTGCAAAATGGACTTGCACACTCTAACGGTTCCGTACCAAAGTGCAATATGAAACACTAAATAGTATTAATCAAGCAAAGAACACACAGTAGTCAATTTTCGTGTCATTTAGTTACGTTTCATAGAAAATTGTTTCGTTTGCCGCTAGAAAATAAGTTTCTGTAAAATGCCTACTCTCTACGGTTGCTATATTACGAGTTATATACTCGCTGACATACAGACGGACGGTTACGGACGGACTCGGTACTACGTACTAGTACCGAGTCCGTTAGGTACCCTAAAGTTACCGTAATGTCAGACCGCGTGGATGAAGTTCCGATCTATTATTTAGTCTGCCCCCAAATCGGTGATTTATTAATTTATTGTCGATGTATGTCTGACATAAGCTGACCTCTGAGGCGTTTAACAAATACGTGATTAATATTGACTACTTGATAAATACTAATCGTTACTGTCAACACTCCATGTCGGTACTCGTTTTGTTTATTTTCCATCGTATTACAAATATTTGCAGTAGAGTATTTACTGAGTAATATACTTACGACTAAATCATTACGAAATTGTTATAGCAATAATATATAAAATAGCAATTTGAATTACTTACTTATAATCTTTTTTGAATTCTATATCTCTCTCTCTCTATTATAGAGAAGACCCATGTTCAAAAAAGTACAGTCACATATTTCTTCATACAAAAAGACCCATAGATGAAAGATGGTATGTTTTATAACAAAATGTTTTCATAGTATTGAGATGATACCGTTACTTAAATTCGTCAACTTAAAATTAAAGCTACGAGGGTTTCAAGTTCGGCCGGTAGCCTGAGTACGTACTAGATTTGCTCGCTCGCAATGGAGTCGTTTTCGAGCATGGGAATACATGAACATCGGAGTAAAATGGATCTTACACTATAGCCTTAAAGCTTAAATTTGCCTACAAATCTTCAGCTCAGCCTTTTGACTAAACGTCGAACGTCAACGTTTAAAACAAAAGTCAGAAGTACAGGAATTGCGACTTTAAAACGAGTGACATTAAGTCCATGTTACTTTGACGATACAGAGTGAAATAGTCTAAAACGATTTCTTGATTGCGAGTGAGCGAATCTTGTACTAAGACTACAGGTCTAAGAAGAAGCCAACAACAAACTTAGCCAAGTCTTCATTTCATGAACATTGTCATTAGGTCGGTGATATTGTGTTGTCCGTTTATATACCTAAATTGAATTAAGTTTTTTTGACTTCTCGTTTATTAGGATAACAATATTGATCGTAACTTTTCCCCGCGGTTTGTGCTATTATTATGGTTTGTATCGTCTACGCCATTCGGTTTAATGGTTCATTAAACACTTAATAGTTCCGTATTAGAAACGACTCAAGGACCTTTTTGGTTTTACTACGTCATATAATTATGTAGGTACACCTAAAGGGCTTCCCGTTGACGTAAGTAAATCTATTTCATAGTTGCCTCACAGTTGGGTATTTATAACCGGTCCCTAAAGCTTTTGGCTAACGTATGCCCTTTTTCACTAAACTTAGGCATCATCTAAATCGAATACCTAATGTAGGCGAAGTCTATAGAAAAAAAAAACACCAACTCTTAGGTGATAACTATTGGTTTAGGCATTGACTTGCTTGTCGGGTATTTATAACCGGTCCCTAAAGCTTTTGGCTAACGTATGCCCTTTTTCACTAAACTTAGGCATTATCTAAATCGAATACCTAATGTAGGCGATGTCCATAGAAAAAAAAAATCACCAACTCTTAGGTGATAACTATTGGTTACTTATTTAGGCATTGACTTGCTTGTCGTTAGTGAAAACAGGCATTAGTCTTGTATTACAAGACGTGTATCTAATACTTCTGCCTCGTTACTCTAGTTCACTAGTGTCCCGTGGTTACATACTATGACGTATGTTCGACTATATATTATAATATCCTGGATTATATTCCCGGTTAGGGATAAAAAAATATTAGGTTAGATTAGGTATGGTTGGCTGAGTGGAGTCGGCTGCAACATAGCCGGTCGCTTCCCTGGCTGCTGGAATGGAGTACGCTAGATAACAAGATACGGAAACATAATGAAAAATTCTTATTTCGTAGCTGGTTGTAGAAGAGTTACGGACCCGGATTAATTATTCTTGATTAATTACCCGTTACGTAAACAAATGGTATGGATAATGGATAAATGTTATTTCGTAGCGGGTTATAAAACAAACCTCTACTATTAACCAGTTTCAAAAAAATTTAAGCATAAATCTTACTTCGTAGCTGGTTATAAAATCTCATTCTCATCAAACCCGGATTAAGTGTTCTTTAATATTAACCAGTAGTTAGTTAAGTACAAAAAAAATTAACAGAAATCTTATTTCGTAGCTGGTTACGAAAAACTGTTAACAACTTCGATTACAAGTGGCTTTGGAGTCGCAAACTCTGGGCTATTGATTTTTATTTTACAAACGCTTCGAAGAGCGCTAGGTGTGGAAGAATTTGGTGAATATAGGCGCCGCCGCCAGGATTATTTCCAGAGGGGTGCATCCGGAACCCCAAAACGAAATCATAACGAGGTGCCATGTGTGAGATTTTCTATGTACGTTTACTTATTAATACTGCTATTATTACTGCTCTTTTGATTCCATATAAATAATAAAAACCCACACCAGGCACTCCGAAATCGCCAAGTATTATATGTTCAAGCTAGTTAAAGTGAATTTCATTGAATATCATGCAATATTTTTAATACAAACTAATTGAACAATTCTAAAAAGTGTGCTTTTCGTTATTGTGTTGTTTCTACAAAAGCACTATTAAGTTTAGTCTCGAGGTTAGTGTACAACCGAATCGGCACTGTTATCAGTTTTCCGGAGAATTATGGAGGTTGAGAAAAACCTCTTCTTTTCACTTATGGGGGGGGGGGGGGGGGGGTCTCTACATACGCATCGTTGCCGAGCCGATATAATATATAGGTACCCCGCAACAAGCTTCACTAGTCACTCTGATTATTTTTATTGTCTGGTTTCATTAAGAAGAACGTCTAGATACTTACTCTGAGCTCTGTTCATCGCCTTCTCAGCGACTCTAAGCATTCATCAAGCATTCATCATTTAGCAGGAGCATCCGGTTATCATTTTGTATATTTTTGCAGCCATAAAGGTAGTAATCCCTCTGTGAAGACCCGACGTTTTTAGACACTGACGCATTCTAGACGAAAAGATGTCACGAAGTTCCCTGACCTCAATCTTACATTTGAAATTTTTATCGCAAACGCCCAATTTTCACGATTCGATAGCTGTACCAAAGCGTCATTTCCGTCAAACGACGTCCTCTGACCTTTCCAATAGGGTTAAAACGCTATACCTATATAATAGCTTGTATGACGTCAAATTGAGTTAAATTTCGTCGGTAGCTCGTTCGAACGTGATATTAGACTCTAAATATTGGATTAGCGTATAACGAACTGCGTGGGATGTAAGGACTTCTTCGTAGGCATTAGGTATATTATATATTCAATGCTAATAACTCAGGCTCTTTTATGGGTGTATTGTGAAAGTTATATGTAAACTTAAGTATAAGCAATTTTGGGTGCTATTAGAAAGTTTTGTGCCTAAACTTAGGCGGCAGTAAGACTTGTGTCATGTTTAAGTTTTCACCACACTCTTAAATGTACTATTAATGCGAAATATAGATACTAGTTGTGCACCCCGGGTATAATGGTGGCACGTGGTTTTTATGTTTTATACAATTAGACAGACCTAGTAGTTACTGAAATAAGGATTATGTTTGGTGGCAGGCCTTGACAGTGGCCAGTCACCACCGTACCAATGAATACGTAACGCCAAGCGATTAAAAGTATCAGCACGATGCCGCGTAGAAAGCGATTAGGGGTATGGGTGTAACATAACTGCCGTACCCCTAATCAGGTTAGACTGCTGCCATCTTAGACTGCATCATTACTTACCACCACCATTACAGATTGAAATCAAGGGCTAAGCCAAGGGACTAAAAAGTACCTTTGAATGAATGAATAAATGGATATACTTTTATTGCAAACCACAAAAAGTACATAAAAGAAACGTTTAATAAAACATCATACCGATACAATTTGGATAATTACTTCCGTTTTACGATACCAGTAGATGATTCAACTCCATTTTACACTTTTATAATATAAATTTAAAGAATAGATTGAAATTTTGTACGGCTTAAGAAAGAAAGGAAGAAAATATCTTTATTAATAAAATATGCACTAAGCACCTAAGATGCCACCCAGCGCCTACGCTAATTGAACACAACTCAATGCTAAAATAGCAGAAACGCCAGGACAATGTTTGCCATGTGTGGCACAACCAGTAGTAAAAGGTTCAAACTGCATTACTTGATGAGAATGCAGCGCTGATTTTCAGCTGAAACCTCATGCCAGGTTATGCAATAGAAATAATTATACAAACAACACAACACGCACCAAACGCACACGCACATAAGACGGAACCTACGGACTACCACTGCCGAGGCATGTGAGTGACAATAATATCATAAGATAATGTATGTTTTCTTGTGTTTGAAACTTGTCTTGTCTCAGCAATCTAGACTTATTGATAAATACACCTGTCACTAGAAGCCCAGTAAACCATAAAGCGTAGCGCAAATACTTTCCTTGTGATGCTCTAGTAGGTAGTAAATTATTACGTACTCCCAAGATTATTTACCCATCATATGAAAAATATCTTACAAGTGACTTCGCATAGTATTATAGGGTATTCTCAACCTATTCATGTCCCAATTCTGGGTACAGGCTTTCTCATAGGAGAGATGGCTTTAGAGCATAGAAAAACCACCCTGCAATGCAGGTGGGCAGACTGCAAGGATTTAATTGAGCAGGTTCCTGATGATAATCTGGAAAGTCAGCTTAAGGTGGTCTACGAGCAATCTATAGGTACCATAATAATTAACTAATCAAAATCATCAATGGCTATTAGGTTCACTGCTGGACTAAAGTCCTCTCTCAACTACAGTGTTTGCCCATACTCACCAACCCCCAATCTTTAAAATATGAGGTATATTTTATTTATATTCCCTTAGTCGCCCTTTACCACTTTACGCGGGAATAACAAGAACGGTGACACCTTTGATCTGATCAACTTTTTTTACGCTTTTACCTTTATACGCTAGAATACATTTATTCTGAAAACTTTCTGATCAATATTTGACTTGTTCTATCGTATTATTAACCTAACAGCAGTGATAGCCTAGTGGGTAAAGCGTCTGCTTCCATTTCGGGGGAACTAAGTTCTATCCCCGGCAATCACATTTAACTTTTCGGAGTTTCGGGCTTCTTTAATTTGAGCAATTAATTATAGGAGGTGTGTGGAGGAAAACATCGCGAGGAAACACGAGCATTTTTATTATTCAGCTACAAGTCAGCCCTTGACTGCAATCTAACCTGATGGAAGGTGATGATCCAGTCTAAGATGGTAACGGGCTAACCTGTTATATGTACGGGTTTAATCGATTTCTACGCGACATAGCACCTGCATGCTTGGGAGTTTCCACAATGTTCTTAAAGGCGTGTGAAGTCTACTAATGCACCCTGCACAAGTGTGGAGGACTACGGTCTAAATCCTACTCATTTCGAGAGGATACCCGTACTCTGTAGAGGATCGGTAAGCAGTTTAAAATGATAATGTACCTAATTAGTTGTCTACCATCTTTTCAGACTGCGAGTCTCTAATCCGCAAGATGCTAGTCCTTGAACCAATGAAGCGGTACACTATCGACCAAATCAAGAAGCATCGGTGGATGTCCGTGGAGCCCTACACAGTGCCGGCAATTCCCGCCGACCCTATGAGGAGTCCTGCCCATGTCACACATCACACCCAGGAGCCTAATGAGCAGGTGCTTCGGTTAATGCAGAGCTTGGGAATCGATCCAGTCAAGACCAAAGAAGTGAGTTATAAAACAAGATAAATATCAAAAAGTTTACACTACACTACTCTTTGGAAATCATCACCACGTAACAGTGGTTTCATATTTTCATACTTACAAAGCTACCTCATAATATTATCAGATGAATTTTTCATTTCATACCAAAATCGATACGCGTGACTCAAGGTGAAAATATTTATTTCCAATAATTAGTATTTTGCAATGTAAAAAATTCTTTCTCAAAATCTACTCTAGCCAACGCCTAATGATACGGTAAAAATACAATAGTAGCTGAGCTTACAAACGTACCTACAAAGATACAAATAAACAAAAACTACATGTTTTGATACCTTAATTTTCTGACATTTGTATAAAATGGAAAAATAATTTTATAATTAAGGTGTTATTATAATTTGCATACCATAGAATGGCAGATTGTAGCACTGAACCTGTTATGTTTTATTAAAAGATCAAATTTGTTAACCTGCAATCACGCAAATGAAGATTTGAATTTGAATTTATCATGTTACTAACAAAATATCTGCTCCCAGATATTTATGGAGAAAGCTTAGTCATTTAAACCTATCATTAAAAATGCTTTCATATATTTACTAAATATAGTTAGATACAACACGATTGTCACTAACAGATAAGATACCCATTAATTAATTGTCATTACAAAACAGACGAATATCTATTAAAAGTCTACTCAACTACGTTCAAATAACGTAAATTATTTCATGCAAAGTTTTCCAAACGACTGTTAGATATTATAAGTAACAACGAGAACTTTACCGTATCTCAAATATATTGTTTGAAAGAGCATTAAAAATTATACACCTAAGTTAAATACTTACCTAAAAAGATCTGAACTATTTTATTACACAATTATAGCATCGTTTTCTAAACCTCATGACGACATGTCGATTTTCCATTAGAAACACTGACACTAAGCCCAACACAAAATATGTGACAGCCATCTACCTACCTAAGTACTAGAGACTTTTAAACTATTGCATTACAAACATGGCTTCGATTTTCAAACCTCTTTACTAATACTATCAATACTCCCATTGGCACACGACTCCAGAACTCCTGGGGTATCACAGCACAATTTATTTTCACCACCAGAGTCTTCGCTCGAACAGTTACGACCATCACGCGGCGATCTACCTCCTGCTGCTGGAGCGGCTAAGGGCCCGCGCGGCTGGGAGCGATTGCCGTAGGCCCACCCGCCGGCCCTCGTCTGTCGCAGACCAGGCGCTGGCGAGAGAGGTGCACGATGCTAGGCGAGAACAACATCACAATAGGCAAGTTTCTAATCACATTTGCTATTAACGCATTGGCTGTCAATTTAATGATCTAATATATCATTAGATTGACCGAGTCAAACTTGCATCCTTAGCAGAGTTCAAATTTGCGTCACGCGTGCGACCAATTGGAAGATCGTTGTTAGAAAGCTCGCTTCTTATGATTAATCGCACGCGTGACGCAAACTTGAACTCTGCTAACGATGCAAGTTTGACTCGGCGGTATGAACCTGTCTTTATCGTGAGCAACTGGACACAAGCTGACCAAGACCATGGAGTGTACAATAGCGTTAAAGTTAAGCCAACTTTCAACCGGTGGATATGCAATTCTGAACAGGTCTCTTGGAGATATCGTTATACAACGGGCTTGTGCAGCCTTGTAAGTGAACACCACAAAATATACCTCACGCAAGCCACCAATCAGAAGACTGTTATTAGAACGCGCGCTTCTAGTGATTCGTCGTCGCTGGACGCTAACTTGAACTCCGCTAAGGATGCAAGTCTGACTCGGCTATATGGCCTTTGCTTTATATTGAGTCATACAATAGACCTGTATATCAGGTTAGACACCCCGTTTTGGCCCTGCCTTAAGCCTTAAAAAAACACTTTTAAATGTAGGCAGTCTGTGATGAAGTATCCACTCTAATAAATAATGCTTCTTATTTCAGATTATTGCAGACGGGCGACCAATCGAGAGATTACAACAGAGCGACAGCGATATCAGCTGCTCCGGCCGATTCCTCATCAGCGGAGACGCAGCGCTTGCTGTCACTTGCGGGTGTGAACATGACCGAACAAAGGCTTCTCCAGCGAAGTTCTGACCCTTCGGACACGCACCGGAGTTTTCTAGTCGCGAACCTTGACGCAACCAGAAACCATGAAATGGAGTCAACGAGGCTACTTTCCATGCGGAATATCGACGTCTCTCAGTCCAATCAAAGGCTAGGTAGCAAACTGAGTGAAAACACAGTTCCGACTCACAGACTGCTCACTTCTACGTATGAACAACAACAGAACATCTTAAAACAATCCAGTGAAGACTGCCGACGATTATTACAACAATCCACAACGGTAGGGCCAGAAATTAATAAACCCAATACTGACGGCACGAGATTGTTAACCTCATCTAGTTTTGATTCAAAATGTGCTATCGATGGAGGCAGGGCAGGATCTGCGGCGGACCATGTTGCGATAGCAAACTTTTTACAAAACTCTGCTTCGGCAACTAACTTTAATGTTGAGACAATTAAGCTACCGAGTTCTACAACATTTACAATGTGTTCTGAAGCAGCCAAACTCATGAATACGTTGCAACAATCGCCGCTACCTTTGAAAGGTGCGGTGAATCTTAGCACTAGCCCAATACCTTCTCAATTTACAGATACAAAACTGAGTAGTGTTTTAGAACAACCCAAGCCGCTCGAATCTACTAGATTAGTCTCGCAGGCTCAGCAACAAGATCTTAGTCGATTGCAAACAGGCACGCCTCCTTTCAAAGATTATATCAATCACCTTCCAAGTTATTCGTATCTACAAAATACTGCCCTGCCGCCCGCTACTTCCGAAGCCAATTATTCCACAACGGCGACCTCTAATGATTTATTTCCGAATACGCTTTACAGACCCGATAGTAAATTTTCATTAAATAGGTATACTACTAGTCAAACGTACGCTCCAGTGCTTCCTAATAATACGAATGAACCGACCAAATTTCAACAACAGTATTCGTCATCGACAGACGAAGGTTGTGAAACCGATATGGAGGACGTTGTAAACATGCCTAGCGGAGTACAAAACAGGTTAAGTTCGTACGCTAGTTCCAGTTCAAGTAGTGGAGTAGTCACTTTTTTTAACAACAAAAGCCTCAGTCAGAACCTTAGTTGCGATTCATCACAGAGCAATTTTTCGACCTTCGAAAGTATTGATTACCAGTTGTCAGATTGCTCGAGCGAACTGGCTAGCAGTCTACCAAGTTGTACGACCAATGAAGATAAGTTAGCTTATGAAACAACTTCTCTTGTTAACACCAGTCCGATGCATCCTTGTGTTTATATCTCCTCGTATAATAATAAAACGACTGGCACTGGATTTATCGCACGACACAATCCTATTAATTACCAGTCTGCCAATAAAAACTGCCAGCGTTCGATAACTCGTAGTCCAGTGGACTTTAGAGAAGGACGCCGTGCTAGCGACGGTCTCGTCGCACAACAAGCAGCACAAACAAGCGACACTCAGAAAAATACTCTAGCTTTTAATAGTCAAAGATTAAACGAAAACTGTAAAGCGAAGGGAGTCTTAGAACTTCACCTTGTCCAAAAAGAAGCGCAACAGTTAAAAACCCAATACCAGGCTTCACTACCAGCGGAAGAAATGACGCAGAGACAAATACAGCACAATCAATTTGCAGCTACATTTACTCCACACTTTCTAGATACAAAAAATCCTACACCTAAGCGAATAAGTCTACCGGAAAATTTCAATTACTCAAGCACTTCTCCTCCGATGCCGGCGAGTCCCAAGATGGTCGCTGCGCTACAGGATACTTCTGATCTAGCGCACGGAGCATCTCTATCCCAAGTTAGCAAACCTCCCTTGCAGCAACAGCTGATGCAACACAGACTGTTTCAGCAAAAACGACAACTGCTTCAGAAACAAATGACTCCGCCAAACATACCCGCGCATGATATGGGAGCTCTGCATAGTCTTCAAGTGAGCCTAAGCAGGCGACAGATGCTTAGACAGCAGAGTTATAAAATAGCACAACAACAACAAATTCTGCCGCCATTACCTCTAACGGAGTCTGAGAATAGAGATTTACTAGCTTTCCAGGCGATAGTCGAAGATCCGAATCGGTTGAAAGGCAAAAACGATGAGAGTCAAGAGGATGCGAAATTTGCGTATCAAGGTTCAATGGACATTAGTATACACAAGGATAGGTTAGGGAACGAGAATTGGTCCAACTTGCCGTCCAGCCTGCAAAGCGCCTGCCAAATCTCCGAGTTGAATCGGCGGGAAGGGAGGGAGGTGCGGGAGGGTGAGGCAGAGGGCGCGCACGCGGTGGAGGCACCATTGTGGCCAGGCCAGTGGAACACCTCGCTTTTCCAGCCACAGGCCTGCTTCCAGGTATTCCAACAGATCAACTAGTAGATCTCCACGTAGGAGTAGTCGTAGATATGGTAGTGGCAATTGTTGCACGCGATATGTAGCCCGCTCCACGACACGTAGACTTTATTCCTTAGCCTTATACGATGTGAGAATAACTTCAGATGCAGCAGACTTTTCACAAAAACTTAAACGAAGATCGGCCGTAATTGCAAAGTGCACTTTTAGACACATCTTATCCCGGTTTTAGATTCAAGGTCACACCTTTATATAAGGCTTAACCAAGTACATTGTTGCGTGGAACGGACTAAAGAGGTTGAGTGACATTATTTATCGAAGTTTGAGCCGCTATTAAATGGAACATTGGTCTCATTGTACTCGTATTCCTTAATTGTAACTCAAAAGATGCTTCATGTTATAAAACTGAAGGGCATGAAATAAAATGTAGAATGCATGACAATAACTAGTGCTTTAAAATGAAATAGCTCGTGGTAAATCATCGTTATTATATGAAGTTATTGGCGTTTAAAATTAATACAACATTTTTGACGATTATTAAAATATTTTGATCAATATTTTGAATTGTATCTGATAATATTCAATTTGTACTCAATTTTAGCAATTTATCTACAACGTTCATTCCGGTTTGTAAATATTAACGTACCTATATAGAACGCTCTTATTTTATTGATTCCAATATTAAAATTAACTTGCCAAATAGGTACTGTATTATAATCAAATAATTTGCTAATTCGCGCCCAAATCCTGGAGCTAAGTTATTAATCTTAAAGTAAAAATTAACACATTTTTTTTAAATATTGGCACTACTTTAAGGACGTAATAATTTTTTTACGTAACTACAAATGGCTTGTATACTAATAAAAATACGATAAATTTATAAAAAAAAAACAGTACTTATTTGATCGTTCGTCAAAAGTCATGTCTAAGTATTTTTTTCTCATTTCTTTCAATACAAAACACAACTTGTTCTCAGAAACTTTTTGCGCATGACCAATAAAATTGGTAAATTTTTTCTGTCGTAGTTTACCACAAAAAATGTAACAATTTTTGTTGGCAAACTTAGAAATTTACTTCAAAGAATGAAAAGTAGACTGTTATTTCTTAATTTGTGAATTTATAATATTATAGCTGTATTTCGTAGCTCTTCCCAATTTTTAAGTATATGATTTTTATACGCAAAAAGATTTTTTTTCTGATATTTTAATAAATCAATTTTGAAAAGCTATTAGAGATTTCTCCATGACTGAGTAGTTCCGTGTATTATTTATGGTCCTGCATAAGTAAACAACGCCCATTTACGGAAAAATATTCTTATGTCCTTAAGACCAGTCACTTAAATTTAGGATTTGTACCAGTCCGAATTAGCACCTATGTATATCTAAATTGCAATTTTAAAATGTACTGCAATACTGCATAATGTTCCTACGTATTTAATCATAAAACCCAACGGTTTCTAGAAAAATAATAATTTCGATTTAAATATGCTTTTAAGTGACTATTTATGATTACTATTGTAAGTAGGTACCACAAATCTTTCGGTAATTAGTTTTCTCTGTATACAGGTTTTATTATTATTTGCTAAGTAGGTATGATGTAATGTTCTGTGTAAGATGTGATAGCTTTACTTAGAAGCAAGTTTAATTTAAAATATAAGAAAACGTAAACTTTATAATATTTTATTGTTTTATTTTATCACCTTTTAGTTCGGCTTATAGTGTAGATGACACTGAAGCATGCATTTCAGAGCTCGCCGCCTGGGAAAGTACTACCGCCATGGCCCATGCGTACTTCTGCCGCCAAGCAGCAATGCTGTGTTCCGCTTTGAAGGGCGTGGTCGTCTGTATAATTACAGTCACATGAGACTTATTAACTACGCCTCAGGTTAATGGACAGAGAACGGCATTTTGAAGAACGTTTTGGTTGCGTGCCTGCGAAATGTTGATCTGTATAGGCAACGGTTGTCCATCAGGCGGTTTATCTTGACCGTATTTTATTACTTTACTAAAAATGCTTTTCCGATGCCTTTCTATTATTGGCTGAAATGACGGTACTCTCGCTGAAATTGCGCATTTAAGCCAATAGTGGAATTGTGTCGCCCAATCAGAACGCATTTTGATTGTCACATAGCTTAGGTGCTGTAATTCTAAGAAAGCGATCGCCTGGGCCCGTATACCTACCTACCTATGCCGTTATTTCGCATCACATCTACTCATCGTGCTGCCAATTCTCTAAACAAATCTCTGAACTTGACATCAAGGAATTCAAGGATATATAATACTAGCAAAATAAACAAATAATTCGCAATAAAACAATATTGCTTGCAATTATAAATTTAGATATAAACTATACTAGAGGTAGTACTAGAGGTATTTAAGTACGGACCGAAAACACAAAAAAAAAGGTAAAAGTTAAAAGGTAAAAGTAGTGGTACTACTTAACTATCTAAACATAGTACTAACTTTTTCATGATGTTCCTTGAAAAAGCGGAACTGGTTTATACCTATCATTTAAGTGGAATCTAAAGATGTTTGTATGATATGGGAGGACTAAACGTCTTGATTCAGCATGACGCGGATTCAGCTCGGACTACGGATCACGAAGTGGAGGGTTTGATTCCCGGGCGAGGAAAATGTGTGTTGGGTTAGGTTAGGATGATGAATTTTGAAGAAATAATGATTTTATTTAAATCCCACTTTCGTTAGGATAGATAACGGGAATGGCGGAATGATTCCGTTCCTGTTCCCAAGCAAATCGCGGCAAAGGTTGTCCAAACATCGCCCAAAGCTATGAAATTTACTCGGTGTATACACTCGCACATTTTGAAAAATGTGTAGGTACTTCTACTTCCACTATTAATAATAATCACAAACGATTTATATATTTGTACGACAAATACGCCCTGGGTAAGTTACGTTCAACACAGAAACAACAACAACAACAACAACATTGTATTGTTTCGGTGTTGGCTTCAGATCTTAAGAACGTTTACTTTTAATTAACCATAACTTACCAAACGTACTCACTTACTACTATTAATACCTACTTACAATCAACTATAACGAATTAAAATATATTCACTACTGTAAGGGAATAGCGGCTCGGTTTGTACATATTGGTCCTTAAAGCCGGATAAAACCGGCACTACTGGCTATACAAAGGTATTGTGATTTGTGGTCTACTATTACAGCATGTTAAGCCGTCGATCCTGGTTATCATTACTACCATGTGGTAATAAACCTGTCAACCTGCACTGAAACAACGTTGTGGGCTGGGCTTTGAAACCCTTCATATGGGTAACGAGGCCAGCCGAACACTAGACTAATAGTGCTGGGCGGGCCTCGAAAGACCGATAGACGTTATGTCGTTTTTGCGTTCGCTAACTAGAGTACCAGTGCTGCTAATGGGTTGCCAAGCGGTCGCTCTTTATTGTAGTGTATCGCAGAACCCGTAGTTTGTATTCTCATTGGATAGAGATTAAAGGTAATTTTTAAGATTTTATTAGTGTATGTGCACTTTGAGGAAATATCGGATAAATTAATTTCTAGGAGAGCCGTAGCTTAGTGGTCATAGCGCTCAGGCCGCGATTGTCAAAATGTCGCAGGTTCAAATCCTTTCGGCTCAGTTATTTTTACTTGCAATTCCTCATCAGTTTGTAACTAAAAGAATAGTTGCAGAATCAGGTTCGCTACTTAGAAACGTGAATGACTGTCTTGTATACTCGTAATGATCAATATCACATCAACAAGATATCATGGTCATGCCTCAAATGGTATTCGCGCCTAATAACGTGTATATCTTACACTCGAGAGATCAGAGAAGATTCTAGAGAATGCAAGAGCCCAGCACTAGCAACGGAACATAATAAGCTTTTGGTAATGTCCACAATTTTTCTAGAGGCCTTAATTGTTAGTGCCTGAAAAGTGAATGTTTTTTTAATTATTAATCATGTTCATAGAAAATAAAACGTAGAAGTAGGTAGATAATATTCTACCTTTTCTGTAAAGAAGTTTTACGTACCAGCCCGGAGATGCCATTGGCGTTATGTACCTGCTGTGCCTCGGAGAGCACGTGCCCAGTCGGCCCAGGTTAATAAAACTAACCTGTAATAATAATGGTTCCAAAGCCCGCCAACTAGCAACGGATAAGCACGGTGGGTATATTAAATATATACCTCTTATGATAGAGTCGGCATATGCCCAGCAGTAGGATATTAATAGGCTGAGGAAAAATATTTTTGTTTCTTATTTCTTTCGGGACTTTTGTCCTAGAGTACAAGCTAGCAGCACATCGTATACCTACTACATAAATATAATCTTAAGAAAAAAAACAAAATGTTATAACTAATACTAAAATATCATAATAGCATTTATTGATTCTGTACAGTCATCGGTGTATAATAATATCACTAGATACTAAACCTTTTTTGTTTTACCCATTTCAGTCTAGCTGGCAAGGACACAGTCTTCCACCGTCCACCAACATGCTGCCTTTGAGCGAGAGCCCTATCCTGGAGTTGACAGAACAAATGGAGTCCATATAAGCCACAGGTCGAATGATAGCACGGCTTTCAACTGTTCAAATAAAGATATATACAGACATATCAGGGTCAGACCCCGTCAGTGTACGGTCAGGGACTAATTATAATGACTGCAAATCCAACTGACACGTGTAAATGTGTATGTGAATTATGGTTTCAATAAAATCCAGGATCTTTTTTTTAATACACGCTGTGACAATCGTGACATCAGCTGTCATATTAAAGATTTAATCTGATCCTATTTAAAATTTCGAATATTTATCTCAGGAAAGGGACGCAAATGTTTCACTATCATAAATACTACAATAGCCTATAAGCGAAGGAATATCGGTTCTTTCCAATTCGCCTCATATACGTCATATGCCTTAACAGGCAACTCTTTTTTTTTTTCTTCCTGTAGGGGGGAAAAATACTCGTGGATGTCTTGCCGATTGCATTGGGTAGAAAATAGCGTCATAGGCCTACAATAAATCCTCTTCAACTCAACTCAATCTTCCAGGGACCGCTATTGCATTACTTCTGAAATAGAGCTGTTCCTTTAGGTCAAAGACTTTTGTCTTAGCCATTCGTCTTTTACCGTTCTTTTTCACAATAACTAATAACATCTTGCATCCCATTGTTGTTCGCTTGTACACGGGAATGAGGTTAGTTAATGTGACTGGCTTGTCATATCCTTGGGCTGTCTTTCGTTGGTCGTTGAATAATGCGGTTTTAAAAATTGTAAGCTCTGGTGCATCTACTTCCACGTATTACGGGCTAAAAACGATTGCCGCTTTGACTATAGCGTGTAAGTATTAAATGCGCCATGACATGACCACTCAAAACTTGGTTTATATTTGTCAATTTCTCCTTGTTTCCAGTCTACAACTTTACGTCCGTGATAACTTTCATGGTTCAGCTTCCTATTCCTCCCAATTCTTGTTCAGTCTATCATTCTTCCATTGTACCTACCGTTTTGCTCTTACTCTGGTTCTTTAGCCAGCTCCTTAACAAACATGTACTGCACCAAAACATGAGTAATTGCAGCTTAGAGTCATATAGCCGACAGTTAGCCCCGAAATAGCCTAATGAGTACGAGCCCAAGCAGTACGAGTATCTTGTACTAATAAACTCATGGTAGAGTCATAATGGCTCGTATGCAAGGACCCCGGAAGTATTGGAAAGTAGTCAGGCCTACGTACACAAACAAAAAAATTCGACGCCCGAAATAATTCTTATTTATGAATACTTCCCGTTAGTTTATGTTATAAATTTGATATGTCTAGATTTAATAAACAGAAAACTACTTTTACGCTGCCTTTAATAATAAGGTGCTTTCGAGAAAACAAAAGTCACATCGGCGTATCTAGCTCGCACTGCAAAAGACGTCTGCACGTCCGTGTGAGTTTTATTCCACTTATTCGAACATTATGTTCTAAATTTAAATTTCTTCGTGATTTATTCCTATTTTTGTGGAGAAAATTTGTATCAGATAAATTTAAAATCACAAGTGCTTGTCTGGACCTAATTGTAAAGTATTACAGAATTGGGAATAAAAAACCCGTCTCATTGTGGGAGGAGAGTGCCAAGTAGTGGGCCGGTAATGGGTTGATATGATGACAGAATTGGGAAAGAAATTGTGCCTTTTTTGCAGAGCGGTGTAGCTCTTACCCAATCTGTTTTTAGGATGTTTAAACGTCAACGTTTGACAGAAAAGGAACTTGCTTTTTTACCTTGTAGTCTTCACGTAATCAAATTGTGAAGTGATAAATTAAATAGTTCAAACAAACTAAAAAACACGCTTGGTATAAAAAACTAATTTGTATCTTTTAGTTTAGTTTATTTATAAAAGCTATTTTTTTTAGTTTTTCTTGATCTATTATTTTTATTAGAGCAAAATTAATCGATAACCCATTCACCATCAAAGAGATAATTAGAGATCAAAGAGAGAAGTTAAATATATAGCTGATAATTATATAAATTAACAAAACTACTTACTAACTTCTCAAAGTAGTGTACTGTCATCGGTCCTCGATATGTCTACGAAGTTTGAACGAAATCTGACCGTTTAAAGTGGCTCAAATTAGCGTCCAAAGAAGTCGGTTACAAACATAAAAACATACAAGTGAAGATAATATAAAGCGTGTAAAAATTTACATTCCTTGTACGATGCTGTGAAAATTTACGTAGCGAAAATAGATCCAGCTTGATTAACAATAGGTACTTAGGTTCTTAATTCATATAAAAAGCGTAAAAAATAACACCACACAGAACGTGGAATATTGCCCAATAAGGTTAATTTATGTTTATCGTATTCCACACATTGCACATTCCATTTATAGGTTAGGATATTCATCATATCATAGCGCCGCACCAAAGCAGTACCTCCACTGCGTTCTCGGAAGCGTGCGGACTAATTACCGTCCGTAACCCTTTCACTCAAATCGTCGCCTGAGCCGAGATTTGGTCTCACATGAGGCGCCCTCAGGCCGACGATCCCTTCGCTTCTTCGAGCCCTAGGGTTCAAACTCTTCCTGGTAGAGCCCCATTCCAAGGCACGCCGACAAGCCCGCGTTACGCTTTTAAAATCTTTAGGGTTAGTCAGCTACACACAATCCGGGAAAAAAGCAGTACAATAGGCATACCGGCATAAGGTAATTAATATTTTTTAAAGTAGGTCGCCAAGGTCAAACAGGTCAAAATTACAATAGCCTATTTATATTCCGTGCAGAGGGGCTTCTTTGTCCAAGTAAGTTCGGAAAAGAGTACCTAATTAACGTAATCTATCCAAAGTAGTATTCTGGTATGTTTAGCGTATTAGTTAAATTTTAAAACACAATCTGTAACCAACAATGAAGGCTTGTTTAAGCCGAAGCCCGCGTCCACAAATGTAAACCTTCGTCCTACATAATATTCAGGTAGGTATAGTTCGAACCAAACTTATTACTTACTTATCGAACTTCGTGCGTTTCGATGGGCAAAATTCAATATTCGTACTAGCCAATCAGCTACAATACAGGTGACTACACTCGCAGCTAACTTCCGCGACGACGTAAAGTTTGAATCTTATTTTACTAGACTTTTGCTCAAACCGGCGTCTTATATTTGGATTGCAATTACCTTTTTTTTTTGTTGACGGGGGGAGGGGAATGCTTCTTAAAAAAAAACCGAATTCTCTGCGGGAGAATTTGGGTTATGTGGGATTTCTACCCACTAAAACCCCCTCGGAAGCCAGCCTCAGTACTTATTGGGAGGCTCCGGGATCTCCTAGGAACGCACCGGTGCCTCCCTTGCACAACACTTGAAGCTCGTCGGGAATTGGGTTTGGGAAATGGATTGCAATTACCTGCTAGATTTTTTAATTGTTATAAAAGTAAACAATTGAACAATATTTTAGCTTACTCATTACTTTAGGTCTTACTTATTATAAGTATAAATATCGCATTTACTAAAGCAATTGGGTACTGCATACATCGTTATAATCAGGCCAAAATCAGGGGCGTAGCCAGGGAAGGAATAATCAACATTTATCCATAAGAATAATATGATTTTGAACTCTCTTATCTCAGGAACTGCCTGTCCCATTTCAAAGTGCGTTGTTCGAACATTAATTGAAGACTTTTTTTTATCACACTACACCTCATAGATTATGCTCATGAATCACGGTTCAAGACTACGTCAATGATAAAATTCATTAACTACAGTTATACTAAGTAACTAAATAATTTACTTTACTCAAGTTATACCAACTATATATAAATACTCAAATGTATAAGTTAGTAGATATATCCTGCTGCGGTCTTTTATTTATGATAGACATTCCAAGCACTTTTGATATAAAATAACATACATAATATGTACATGTTATTATGAAATTCGCCAATAGATTTAAAGATTCCTAAAGAAATGTTAAATTGATGTCTAATAGTGATAAGCAATGTGACAATATGAAATAGGTTAAAATGTTACACATAATCGAAATATTATTCAATAAATATTCTATGAAATTGCGATAGTGACTAGGCATCATAACTACCTGTTATGTAAAAGGCCATCGACGATTATTATAACACCGAATATTTTCTTAATTTATATTTGTATTTAGTTAAATTTTTTATTAGCTATTAAAAGTCAATACGGTTTAAACATTCCATTTTTAATCAGATAAATATAATACCAGATAAGTAAACAAAGAGTCTGTTTTGCATTTTATCTTTAATAATAATCTTTGTTATCACAACAAATACAATAATTGCAGATTGTGTGTTATCTTTGATGAAATAAATTATTAGGATCACGATGACATTTATATGATATAGCATAAATGCAATTTTTTATACTAGGTTTGCGTACAAGTAGCTAAAAAATGTAAGTCACTATTGCACATAGATTATCCCTGTATATAAACCTACCTCGTAATAAATGTATTTTTTGTAAAACAAGACTGAATTCAGTGTCAATTCAGATCAGTGGCAACGGGTAATTACTTTTGTATTTTGTCAGGAAAACGAAAATAAAATATAAGGTATAAACTCCTTCGTCATCTTCTCGGAATATCAAAAGTAATTAAAAATTTTTGTTTCCATAAAAATGATGTTGTCTAATATCTAAATAAGACGAATTTGGCGCAAATTCTTCCGGTGAAGCCCTACACATAAAATTACCTTTTTTAAAGCTCGGTGTACAAACCAACTATTCTCGGTAGAACGGACGTGCCGCGTGAGCGTGAGATATCGCGCGATATTCACCCTCGCCTGATCACTAGACAATCGAGATTAATTTCTAGTTTACCTAAAGAGTTGCCATTTAAATGCATAGTTGCCATGCCATACAAGTTGATTACAAGAACATATCAAATTTGTTTAAGTGTTATTATGTTAGGAATTATGTTAAAATACCCAATACTAAATGGGGAATATTATGGTAAACATGTTGCGTATGTTTCACATAAAGTATCGTAAGTAGGCAGTTAGTTCTATATCTAAGTTATTTTTGGCAGCGAATACTTTTCGTACCTATAATGTACCAGTATTGCAACATTATGCTTATTGCTATCATAGGAAACAATAAATAGATATATTAAAAAAAAATCAAACAAATCGCATAACAGATTAGATTGTTAAGTTGTTAATGAGTTTTAAAACTCCTCCAGGGACTATACTTTCAATAGGTCTCTCTGTCCCAATATTCCAATTCCACAAGTAGACTCGGTTACTTCCAATTTACAGTTTTTGCGGTAGTTTTCTTTGTTAACTCAATTTAAACTTTAAAATCATTTTAATTTACACAGCAAAAAGTTCTTGTCAGTAGCTATAATTCATGACCGTTAATGGTGTACGAAGCTTTATCGAACAAAAACAATAACTTACATACGTAAGAGGAATGTAACAATTTAGTAGGTTTTTAAAATTATTATTACTTATATAGGCAAACGTAGTATAGGTGTTTGGAAGCTTTTACACAAATAGAGATATTGCCACTGTATAATATTCCGTCATTATTAAATAAACTTCATGTTAATCGCGTTTATTTATCTACCTAGATACGTAGATATGTAGCTGTTTATATATTTCAGAATTAGGGCCTCATCAAACTCCGCTTCTAAAACATCTAAGTACAGTAACAACAAGTATTTAATGAAAGTAATCTTACATTTTACATTACTTGTAACTAAACAATAGATCACGGAGCTGAGTGTGTTTATATTTAGTTCAGTAAATTATTATGCCACAACGTATTCAAGAGAATTAAAAGTATGATTTGTATAAGTGGGTTTGGTGCAGACGGCAGACCTTTTTGAATTTAGTACCTACTTTTTTTAAACTGTAAAACGACAACCAGAAATCTAAAGTAAGCTATGTAACTATTTAAAATGTGCGTTTCATTTACAACAATTTAATATTTCTCTAAAATAAATATACCTACATATATATAAATGCACCAAAACCTACTTTTTAATTAGATACCGCTATAAGTGCCGTTTAGGTTGTGATACTGCCATGAACGACTAAAAATGTTTGTAACAATTTAACTATAGAAATTTCAATAATACAATACTTCACTAATGTTGTCTTTTATTTTATTAACTCTACCTATCTATAGTATTTTTTATAGTTCAACAGTTTATTAATTGAATGCTCAATAGACCGAAAATTATTTACGGAACAACCCAAAAATACCTGTTAGCCGTCACGGGACGCCTGGCAGATGTGAAACATCGAAATTGTTTTCTGTAAGTTATTGTAGATATAGCATAATGAAAAGATAAAGCATTACAAATTAGTTCAACAAATAAAAAAAAATACAACCAAATGGATAACCACTCCTTTTTGTTAATCGGTTAATCGGTTAAATAACAAGTCGGTTAATAATGACTGTTTTATTACAAAAATAATATTCATTTTTATTGTTTCATACGAAATAAAAAAATTCAATCATATAGCGTAGCGATGCGTCGCCACGGCTTGTGTCGCCATGCCAAAAATCAGGTTTACCCTCCGCCTATAGATGTTTCACATCAAAAACTACTGGTTACGGCCCCAACTGTAATAGGTAGGTAGTAGGTACATATCATAGCGTACGTACCTACTTACCGTTTGGATTGTAGGTTGCCTGCCTGTCAAAGAATTAAGAACAAACGGAAACCTTCAGCCATTATTGCATGCAGTACATTGTGTCCAAAACAGTGAAAACGCCCCGCGCACGTCTCACTTCACACCCGTGGAATGATGCTAGCTCACGAACTTTTTCCTATTTTCCTATTTCATGGTAAACGTTTTGAGCATTAGCACGTAAACTAATAACTGTCAACTGCTAAATTGAATGAAGTGAATAACCGGCTGTTGCGCCGCCTGAGAAACAATACTAAAGTAAAATATTTACACTCTTGGCACTTGCTGTAAGTTAAAGAAAGAAAAAAGTAAAGATTGCCTGTAAGAGATTGCAGCAATAAGGCCGCCTTTGCATGTCTACATTATACCTTTGTTGTGAACTTGTTTCATTGTTGTGAACTGTATATTCCTTACTGTTTCCTTTCCTGTGTGTTATACGTGCATTAAAGTGTTTTTTCTTCCTTTTGCTAAAATGGAGTGGTTTGTGACGCTTCAATATTAGTCGTGTACATAGTTTCTGTACGTTCTTAATTCTGTGCTGTGTGTCAGTCAGGACAAAGCCTTTTATAGATAAAGAAGATAATTAGTTATGTTTAGTTTAGTACAATATTACATTCTTATCGCCTGTAATACAAACAGTTGGCTCGCCGATCCGTTCAAATGTCAATATCAAACAGTTTTGAAACTTATAAACAATTATAAGTAGTTAATAAGAGTTTTCCTAAAAACGAATATTAAAGTGATTGATTTAAAATGGCGGGTAGAATCACTGAAATAATTAAGAATAAAGGCAGCTTCTCGTATTCGTTCGAAGTAACGCCAGTTATAAAAGAAAACGAATTGGAAAAGTTGGATTTGGAACCACTATTCTTTTCCGTAACATGGCACGCACAAGATCACAAGTGTAAAGATTTTGAAATTGCACCTTTGAAATTAGCAAAATATTTAAGAGAAAAAAACAAAAATGTTTTATTGCATATTTCTTGCTGTAACATGAAAAAAGACTATTTAGATTATTTGCTAGTCCTGCTTAAAGATATAGGAGTTTATAATCTTTTCATAATTTTAGGAGGTAAGTGTTGCGATCAGTTCGTACAAGATATTTATTTTCTTCGAAATACTGTGACGATTTTGTTGAAAGTCGAATGTTTTTTTTAGAAAATTTTGATTCCCGTCATTCAGAGTTCAGACGCAGCCAAGATATGATCACTTACATAAGACAAGAAACAGGAAACTTTTTTTGCATCGGTGTTGCTGGTTTCCCTGACCGCGAAGGAAGTATTTTGCAACTAAAAGAAAAAATTAACTGTGGAGTTGACTTTATATTGACTCAGGCATTCTTTGATTGTAATGTATTAAAACGTTTTTCTATTCATTGTGATGAAGCTGGTATACATGTGCCTATAATTCCAGGTATATTTCCATTTGAAACGGACAAAGAATTAGAAGATTTTGTAAAATTGTGCAAAGTTCATATGACAGGAAATATAACACAGAAATTGGCCCGTCAATCTGGAATCGAAGTAGTCACAAAATTAATAAACGAAATCATTCAGCAACAAAAAATTAATCACATACATTTCTTTACTTTGAATAAAATTGAAAGAACTACAAATTTGATACGAAACATATTATCTACTAAATAAATAGGCCTAAATACCTTGTATTTTTTGTATTCGTTACACTAGAATAGTGACACGCATCCAAATGACCTGTAGTAACGGCAGCTTAGCATTAAATAAACAGAAAAGAAGCACAATTTTTTCAGGTAGTTACCTACTATATTCCCTTTATATATTTCCTTTCCTTCATCGGTTATCTTGAATTTTATAGAGGCCATTTCAAAACAAGTATAACTATAAAAACTGCAAATCACTAATTCGTTATACAAAATGTATGTCAATGACCAATGTAATAACAAAGTACGTAGATACCTGTTTTATTAGGTATTTGGGATACGGAAATAATACAAAAACACAAATATTTAAATGTATCAGACATTTAGCTGTTGTCCGCAACTTTATTTAAAATACCCATAGGTTTTTTTTATTGATTAACATCAAATTAAAATCAACATAACTCTATAAATCAATTAACGACAACTAAAAAAAACTCACCTCGTCTTAAACCACATGAGGGTTTATGTGACGAGAAGGATTTAATTTATTTATTTCTTATTAAGCATAATAGGAAGATACATTCTCACACACAAACATTATCATACATTATCTAGAATTTATTTGTGCAGTTTAAAAAGGATTTTTTTGGGCGATGTAACATGTATCTTCCTCTGCTTGATCCATTATTTACGGGACATCCTGATTCCTGTCTATAAAATAATCAAATATTGGGCTAAGCACAATGAGGATACAAAATCGAAAGAGAATAAATTATACACAGAAAAAACATAACACAAGATTATTTGTCTGCAACAGTTCCTTTTTTGACAATGACAGTTAATCGTTGTTCGTCCTTCAGAAAAACTTCTTAGAGGTTATAATTTGTTCGTATTCAAAAAGATATAAATTAGAATAATTGAATCAAAGTTTTGTTCAGGATTAGATTTTTGATTAAAAGTAAGTGCAGATTTATTATTTCAATTATTAAAAAATATAGGTAACACGACGTACGAGTGTTTTGGGTTCTATGCTATTCACTTAATTGTTTCAATTTCCCTGATTAAATTAACAGTAATTATTATATACAATTAAAAAAATACATACTTCACATTACATATTTCGTACTTTCCGTTTTAGGTACATAGCTAAAGATGTCTTTTCCTGATAAACAACAACGAAAGATTTGTTGGGATTCTAGAGACCGTTACTGGGAATGTTTAGACGATACAACAAAAGACAATTCTTTAAAGCCTAAATTATGCGCTGAGCTTAGGAGAATATTCGAAAAGTCATGCCCACCTAAATGGGTAACACATTTCGATAGGAAGCGAGACTATGATTTATTTAAACAAAAAATGCAAAAAGAGGGTTTTGAACCCATAAAAGACAGTGATTAATTACTCTTAAATAATTTATTTAAATGTGATTGTAAATATAGTTTATTTAATTTAGTGAAGTAAATCGTTTTTGGTTTAAATTGGCTTTTATTTATAAATATATAAAAAATACCTTTGATTATGTGGAATGTTGGTATACAAGGCAATTTTTACTGTCCCAGGAGGGATGGATCAGAAGATATTGAGCATCAAACAAGTAGACCTAACTTCTTATTACAAAGACAGATAAGCAAATAAAGTTTTTAATTAAGCAGTATCTGGATGATTGTGCATTGCTGAGCATCTTTAAAAGTGATGATGTAACAGTTCAGCTATCATCAAAATATGAAATGGGTCCATATTAATATATTTATATATATATATATATATATTTTAATTGTTATAATAGCTTAAGCCTACTTAGGCATTGGAGCAATATGGTGATCACCAAGATATGAGCCCTGTGCTAACATAGGCTGATGATGACAATGATGATATATTTTTATTAAAATAAGTGGCAGTAGGCTGGTTTGATGGATAGATGCATATTGGAGTTGCAGACTTCTCAAATGAAGAGTGTACAGTGGCTAGTTTGAGCCACAGCTTCTAGGAAATGGCTTGTCATCAACTTAGGTGCAAAAGTTGGAAACAGGAAAGTTGGTGTGGCGCATAAGAGGCTTATGTCCAAGAGTGGATGCATAATTGATGTTGATGGTGATCATGATGATTTATATAAAAATGAAGTATCTCAGGGATGTTAGATATCTAATTAAACTTGAAAAGATAACATTACATAATTTAATAAAATAGAGCTGCTCGTCCTGTTTTACACAATTGCATAACTAAATTGGCTAGCCTTGAAATAGTACTTTTTATTTCACCATGTATGGAACATGGTTGGAAAGGGTAGCACTACATAGAGAATAAACACCTTATCTTTAAATGAGTTTTATAATATGATCCCTTTAAAAAAGAGAGAGAGTTCATAATTTATAGACAAGACATTAACAATATTAAAAAAAATAATACTGCTATATGTAATGGTACTAAGCTCCCAGTATACCAGGGGGCTACAAATGCAGACTTGCACCCTAATGATTTAACATAACTGATAGCACATACACAAGTATGTGAAATCCGTTATTTTAAATCATTGTGTTGTAATTCTTGCATCAATTATAATATCTGATTGTAAAAAGTTGTAAGTTTACATTTAATGCAAAAGACTCTGTAGCATTTTACATTTATTTCTTCAATTATGATTATTTACAGCCATCAGTAAAAATGGAGCTATTGGAAAATTTAATTTTAAAACTCAATGTGCATACTAAAGAGATAAGATCACAAGACTTACAGGTAAACCAATCCAAATTAACATTTCTCTGAATCAAAATATCTTAATTTTTTATATATTATTTATTGATGTGAGGCGTGTAATGGCCATGGTTATTATTTAAAAAAAAAAATACTGCTATATGTAATGGTACTAAGCTCCCAGTATACCAGGGGGCTACAAATGCAGACTTGCACCCTAATGATTTAACATAACTGATAGCACATACACAAGTATGTGAAATCCGTTATTTTAAATCATTGTGTTGTAATTCTTGCATCAATTATAATATCTGATTGTAAAAAGTTGTAAGTTTACATTTAATGCAAAAGACTCTGTAGCATTTTACATTTATTTCTTCAATTATGATTATTTACAGCCATCAGTAAAAATGGAGCTATTGGAAAATTTAATTTTAAAACTCAATGTGCATACTAAAGAGATAAGATCACAAGACTTACAGGTAAACCAATCCAAATTAACATTTCTCTGAATCAAAATATCTTAATTTTTTATATATTATTTATTGATGTGAGGCGTGTAATGGCCATGGTTATTATTTTTGTCAACTAATCAATTACAAAATATTTTGTAGTAGTGTCCAGACCCAAGTTGATACCTTGGGTCTATAGACCTATCTAAAGGGATAAAATTTTTATCACATTAAATATTTGAATATTTTGTTGTATCCTAAGAGGTGATGAAGATATTAAAACCTAAAGTTTTATAATTTCTATAGCTGATTAATGTTACCTTTGATCTTAAAGTCTTTTGGTACACCCTTAAACCTTCAGATTTCGCTGTCCAAAATATATATTGCAAAAAGTATGTAGAAATGAACATAGTGGATCTACAAAGACTAGAAGCACAGACTAGAAGTTTTAAAAACCATGTACCTGAAGAATCTTAAAATATTGTAATTAGCAAAATTGTTAAGCCAATTAACAAGTGTTGTATTCTCAAATTCCAGGAAGTAATGCTGATTGTAAAGAAAACAGACAATATGACACAGCAATTTTATGACAGCTATACTGATATATTAGCAAAACTATGGTGTCACCTGACCACTGAACTACCAGAATTTGATGATCAATTGCTTTGTTGTACTTGTTTTTATTCAGTACTGAGTAATTCTGAAATGGAAAATTTTTATTTGAACCAAGCTTTACAAATAATAAATCATGAAAAATTGAAAGAAGTAAAATTTGGTGAAAAAAAAAATACTTCTGTAGCAGTGTCATTATGCTATGGCTTGTTTCAGTCTTCATATCTTATGCAACAAAAAGATAAGCCGCATGAAGAATTAGTAGATCTTTTAAATGCAACCTTTGAGCTAATGATGCAAATGGCATATGAATATTCTCAGCACACATTCATAGTTTTTAAAATTATGACATCATTTAAAAAAGTTATCGAAACACCATACCAACAAATTGTATTCAACAGAGAAAGGAAAATAAAACTGCTGAATTTAATTAATCACAACTGGGAAAATCCTATTACAGGAGTGCGAAATTTAAATAGAATCATTTTTAAAATGTTGTTACATGAACTTGATAATGATATGCATGAACAAGTACTCCATGAAATTAATGGTTTTTATTGGAACAAGGCAAAATTTCTTATGCTAACTGAGATTATTGAACACAATAACAGTAATGTTGAAGGATTCGTTTTGAAAAACCAATGGATTCTTGGTTTAATAGAGAGTTTGAATAATCCTGGACTGGTTTCAGCTGGGGCTGATATGTATTATGCAATTTTGAAAAAACTAATTTCAGAAAATAACTGGAAAAATTTATTTCTAACTCATATTATTAAAATATTAATTGGAACATCATTTAAAGCAATTGAAAACTTTAGTAATTATTGGTGCTTGACAACATTTAAAAAATTTCCAAATTTAGCACAAGTTATTATTACTGAGCTTAAGAATGTTGTAGAGACTGAGCAAAAACTTTTTAGCTTTATGACTGTTTTGAAACAGGCTAATAGGCTTGGATTGGTTGAAAAGAAATGGTCAGAATTGCAGTATACTAGTGAAGAAACTATGGTGCTTAGCAGTCTCGAACACTGTAATGCATCTATAAGGATGCTAGCATTCGAAATTATTTGTGTATCTAATAAAAAAGATTTGCCATCAGACATTGAATTTAAAAAAGTTTTGGATTTCTTACAAAATAATGTTAACACAGACTGCACTGTATTAAGAATAAGTACACTGAACAACTTGGCAAATTTCTTTATGAATTTACACACTTCATATATCAATTATCATAAAAACCGGGAAGACCTTTACGATTTACGTCACTTTTGTAAAAAATTGCAATTGTTTATTATTGATTCATTAAATCTTGATGGAAATTACCAACGAAAATTAACGACTGTGAAAATGGCTTATTTAACTTTGCTACATTTTAACAAGGTTCCAAGAAAAAAGCAAAAACAAACTAGAGGCATAAGCAAATCTTTAATTGGTTATTTGAAAGAAAATGGGTATTGGGTATTAAATTCAAGAGATTTTATAATGAAACTTATAAGTTTATTGAAAGATCCTGCCACTGATATACATGATTGTATTCTCCAAATATTATTAGATTTTTATTTACCAGATATAAGTGACACAATGACGATGAATTATTTAATAGAAGAAAGTTTCAAATGCATTAAAAGTAAATTTTTCTTTGAAATTAGCTGTGGATTAAATATATTTAAACTTATTATTAACATAATAATAAGGAAGGAGAGAGTTGCAGCAAATTTTAAAAACATTGAAGATATTTTCAATTTTACTTATAATGAAATAATTGCAGAAACAAATGCCAAAATAAATGTTGTGGAATCTATTGCAAGAGGAAAACAATTGCATTCATTTTTGAGTCTTATATATATTATTTTTGATCTTATTATTAAGAACTCTTATAAAATGGAACTACCAGTTGAAACCATGGATTCATTACTTAATATTTTAAAAGATATTTCTAATAATTTTGCTTGGGAAGAAGACACAAATACTAGCTCAGACTTTTCTAAAATGAATGATATGGTGCTATCTCTCATTGACAGTTCTAGCTTTGAAGAAAACACAAGAGATGAAACCAAAATTTCAGGTTTATACCAAATTGTTTTAAATTGCCTCTGGCTGAACGTAAAGGTATATATTTTTTCAACTTGTTGCTTTTATTTAATTTTGATTAAGTTATGATGTTACTTATTACGAACGATATAATAAATTTTTAGGCATCTTGTGAACTCGCCGGAATTCTAATTCAATACAACAAACAAAATGTCGAACTTTGTGAAGAAAGTTTAAATATTATTGTAAATGTTCTTGAAACATCGAGACACAAAGGTGCAATAGAGGCAGCTGGGGCTTCACTTGGTAAAACAATTTATATTATCTTTTTTATTTGCACTTTCTTCCTAACTACTAAGCCTAGCCTATAGGCTAGTACGTAGAGCCGCTTAAAACTAAATCATTTGCTTTTACAGTTAAGGTTTCTGATCATTAAGTCAAGTTTATTTTCTATTTATCAGGTCAAGGTATCCGGTACTTAACATCATCAGGAGTTGAATCTAATGTTTCAAAATTGCCCTTGTCATTATTGAAAAGAAAATTAAATGAACTTCTACTTGAAACAACTAAGATGTCATCTGTTACCAGGCGAGGAGCTGGTCTCTCTATAATGATCCACAGAATAGTGAGCAACGACGCCACAAAAGGCAAAGTATGTCTTTTTAAACATTTTTGTGATCATAGCTATATGTTGTTAAGGGCCCATTACATTGTCTACTGGCTTTCTCTAGCTTATCCAACATATTACTCAAGTAAATCAATGAAAATAATGGATAATATGGAACTTTAGTTTAATTTTTCCATTTGTTTTATTTTTATTCATTTCTGTACTATTAGTTATTGAAGAATTTATGAAATAGATGACCCTTTTTTCTGTTATAGTGTCTAAAAAACTAAAGGCCGGTTATTGCTATATAAGTCTGAATGAGTTGTTCTTTTACAGCCCTTGTTCCATTATTTTATGAAAATTATACTAAATACTTGCAACAGTTTACAAGGCACTTGCGATCAGGAAGATAATGCGGAGAAAGATTTGCCAAAAGCGATATTTATACATTTCCTGACAAGAATTGTTATTGACAGCAGTCTAGCATCAGACATGATGTACTACTCTGCAGAATTAGCTGAACTCGCATTCGGAAATCTTACAAATCCACACTGGCAAATAAGGTAACTAATCTACTTTAGTTTTATTTATTATAACTCGCTATAATAATTATTTTCTAGACGGCAAATATTTTCATATAAGCGGTGACAGCGTAGTGGTAAGACCTTCGGCCTCTCATTCGTGGACACCGAGTTCGATCCCCGGCACCTTACCTCTAACTTTTCGGATTTATGTTAGTTTCTTAGTTTAAAGCAATTAAAACACTACTAACTTTAACAATGAAGGAAAACATCGTGAGGAAACCTGCATGCCAGAGAGTTCTCCATGACGTTCTTAAAAGCGTATCAAGTTGACCAGTTCTGGGAGTAGACCCGTGACCTGTATTGGCCGTTAATGGGTGTGTAATACTGACGCGAAATACTGATGTGTGTAACTAAACTGCCGTAGAGCTAGTCTAGGAGAAGCTTCATGCAAAAATTTGTAGCCTGACGTTACGTATTTAGAATAAAATCGATGTTTCCAGCTTTTATCTGAGAACCTGCTAGCAAGATGAAGTACTATGTTAATATAATATCTGTATTCCAGAAATGCAGCACTGCAGTTATATGGAGCTCTGATTCCAAAACTAATTGGCCAAAAAAAGCCTACAGGATCAAATGATGAAATAATATCGTCAATAGCTTGTGATGAGTTCAGAACGCATTCCATAAAATTGTGGGATTCTATGATCAAGCAAATAAAAAATGATAATTATCAAGATATAATACAAGCACACTCCAATTTAGTACCAATATTGAACACAATGGCCAATATTGCACGGCGGTACAATTTTTCATATGATTTAGATAATCAAAGAGATTCAGATCTAAATTTACTACCCAACATTTTTGCCTTATTGGGTAGTCCAATTTTTACTGTTAGAAGACTGACATCAAAGTTAATTTTAAATATTTACTCATTTGACGTACTAATGAACACTATTAAAAAAGTGGTGATCCCTTCAGAGAATCATCTCCATGGAACACTCATGGTAATTGAAAATTGTTATAAAGTTCATACACATGTGGAATTATATAAAAGACAACTTGATAGTATTAGAAATGAATTCTGTAAAATTGTTACCAAAAGGAATTCTTATTTATGTCAATGGAGTTTAGAAAAGTTATATACTGAAGAAATTCCAGAAGTAACCATTGATATAATCAAAAATATTTTAATCCAAGGCAAAACCAAACAATATGAACCCGGCTCTTTTTTATGGATAAATCAAATACTTCAAAGATATTTAAATAACATGCCATGGAGCATACTGCCAGAGGTCATTTCATTACTACTAAGTACTTATGATTTTGAAATATATTTTGAAACTATTGTCCAACGGATCAATAATTGTAAAATGGTAACCGAAAAGGTTTTAATAGAAGTGAGTAAAATTTTGATATCTTTCAATTCAAAGACAAAAAGCTCTGTGTTATGGAAAACACTTTATTACATATCTCATAGAATACATTTCAACATGCAAATAGCTTGTTACTTACAAGAACATTTGAACTGTGATGTTTCTTATAGCACAAGATATATTATTCCATATGCTGCAAAGCTCTTTGCAGTACAGGCAGACTATGTAAATTTATTAGTACTCTCAAACAAAATATTTTTGTTGTGTGATCCTGAAAGTAATGATATCAATATGAGATATATAGCAGCAACAGCTAACAATGAACTTGCTTTTGCATTTACAAATTGTACTGATGACATTAAAATCAATGCAATCAAATCTGCTGTTATACTCCTGCAAGATGAAGACGAAGATATTAGAGAGTCATGTGTAACTTTTTACAAAATACTATCACATCAAAATGTAGCCAAGCACCCATTTATTTGTATAAATGAAATATTGAAAAAAGATTTTTTGAGTGCACAACTTAATAATCCTGTATCAAGTATTCAAATTATTTGTAAGGATTTGTTACTTTTTATTGATTCCTTTGTTAAAAGTGCATGTGATGATTTGAATCCATTTGCTAGTGATTCAAAAAATATTTATTTGGAAGTTAACATGCTAAGACAATTATTGATGAACTTGAATAAAACAGTTGTATAAATTTTTTGTTGAAATCTCTATTTTTCCTGACAAAATGTATATTTACAGAGGTACATAAATGATTCAGATTCAAGTCAAGGCCACACAGTAGTCTCCAACCTGCATCCTTATTGTTTTCAAGTTTGCCTTCTATGTGTGACCAATTATAAGAAGCAATTGGTTTGTACAAATGTCTTGTGAGTGGTCATGCAGGACTTATTGTTAGGATTGTCTAAGATTATATCATTCATCATAATAATACTTTGGCGGTGGTGTTGTGTCATCTAATTGTATGGACACTATGTGACGTCCAGGCACCATGACAAGGCCTAAAACTCTTGGCTCCTCGGTTTCACCATCATTACTTTTTAGATACTCTGAGCAGGCACCTGAAAAAGAATAAGATATGTTTCCATTTAGTATTTCGGTGTAGTATATTTTAGTTATGTGAATTGCAGCTTGGTTACAGTATTTTAACTTATAATCACTAACCCCCAAGAACAATGATTTAGTTATTAACTTATCATCTTAATTTCATTGTTTTTAGTGATATTTGATGAAAATCTGAGAGAATATCGAATAACTGAGAGAATAGTCTCTGGAACTTAGCTTTACTTAACATGAATTGATGAGTTTAAGCTGGCTGGATGGTTCTAAACAAGTAGGTAATTCATAGATAGTGATCAAAGTATATTACTACAACTGAAAAAAAATAAAAAAATTAAACTTTAATAGACATTCAAAGATTTTTGAATTAAAAGACTTTATATAATAAGATTGCCAAAAACCTTTTAAAGTAAAAAGTAAAAAATACCTAATATTACATTGGCATCACGATCTGTACACAGAAATATCCCTATGAGAACTCTGCCATCAGTCATTTCTATTCTAAAATTCATATTTAGCCATTTACGCAACTTCGCTTTTCCATCTAGTTCTTCAATTACCTGAAAATTGAAAATACAGTCAAAACCTGAAAATAGAAAAGATAATATGTATGTATATTAATGTAGGAAATTAAACCGCATTTTGTTTACTTCAATACAAACTTATAATATAAAAGAACAATATCATTTTTCCATCATTTTTGTATGCATAAAATCTGTAATTTTAGTTTGTTTGGAACACTTCTGTCGTGCATACACATTTTGTAATTCACGTTGGATTTTAATCAGCGTATCGTCACAATTTACCTGCATGTGTAGCTCTTCATTAAAAAGAACAATCTTTCTTAATACACTAACAGCATTGAGACCGTCAATCAAAGTTGGCGCTGTAAATTGTTCCTCCGAGTCTTCCTGTTCTTTTTCATTTTCCTCTTGAACTTCATGTACAATATCATCCTCCTTAGCTGGTGCACAAATTGCAATAGACTGATCAACATCAACGAACACGTCTGCTTCAGTAGTAGATAAAGCAGGTCGTAAATTTTGGGCAAATTGAGCCAAAGAAATATTGTCGTCTTCATTATCGTCAATCACATCATCTGAGGTTCTTGTTATAAGAGTTGTAAGTTCTTTAAAACCTGCATGCCCAAAGCAGTTAGCTATAGTTTTTTGTGAAACCATTTCCCATGCTTCTGATATCATCAAGATGGCATCAAGAAACGTAAAGTTGTTCTGATTATTACTGTCAATGCTTTGTATTAACTTTAACACTTGCAGTCTTCTATAATGAGATTTTAAACATCTTATTACACCCTGGTCCATAGGTTGCAGTACAGATGTAACATTTGGTCGTAAGAATACGAGTTTAATACACTTCAGATTAGTAACAGCAGGATGAGCAGGAATCAATGAATGAATCAATCAATCAAATCAATGAATCAACTAAAAGAAGAATTTTCTTATTGTTTGCTTTTAATTCAGCATCCCAGTTTCGTAACCATCTTTCAAAAATTTCTGATCTTGTCCATGACTTCACATTGTTTTCATACATTACCGGCAGTGAGCGTTTGTTTTTAAAGCATCTCGGTTTCTTAGATTTCCCAATAACTAAAAGCTTCCTTTTACAGGATCAGTTAGTCTCTTCTTGGACATTTTTCCTCCCGAACAATTTTCTCCTTTGAATTTTAAAATCCTGTCTGGTGTCATATTGAAAAAAAGTCCGGTTTCGTCTGCATTATAAATGTCTTCTGGACTGTAGCCTTCGCATAATGAAGGCCACTTTTGTGTACACCAAAACCACTCACCACTCATTTTCCCGCCGACAATGCCATGTCGAGCCCGGAAACGTTGAATCCAACTAGACGAGCAAACAAAATCTTCCCCAAAACGTTGAGCAAAATCGTTTGCTTTTTGTTGAAGAATTGGTCCATTTATTGGCACATTATTTGTCCTTTGATATTTAAACCACTTTAACAAAGCTTCGTCAATCTTCGTAAGCCGCGTTGTTCTGGCTCCTTTGATTTTCAAAAAATTCTTGTTGTAAAGGATTTGAATTTTCTCCCTTTCTTTCCAAATGGTTGAAATTGTCGAGTGTGATACACCATATTCTTTTGCCAGGTCTTTGTTTGGAATTCCTTTCTCTAGCTTTGAAATAATACGCGATTTTTCTTAGATATTGAATTGTTTTCTTTTTTTGCGACATGTTACAATTTTCACAGTTAACTCAACAATATGTTTTGGGGCGTCTTGTGTAACGATAAGTAACAAACTGACATAACAGATATGACGAAGCGGGCCTCGAGGCTACGGCATGGATGTGCTTTGTTTCTAAGAATTAGTTTACTTTAACGATAATAGCCATTGACCATTATACTGTGCCAGATGTGGATACTGTTACCTATTCAAATTGTTTACAATACAGCTGTACCGGTCGTTCTACAGATATAATTCTCCGAAAACATTAACCAAATGTGGTCGCTTAATGCGGTATGTCGTAGTAAACAATGTCGTAAAAACCAATGTTTTCCGATAAGGTGGTCATATAGGATTCAGCCAGGAACTTTGATTTTGGTCAATTTAACCGGTATGTTGTTCTAAACGATGTCGCCATAAACGGTTTTGATTGTATAATTTAAGTTATTAATTTCGAGCAAACTAGTTTTTTATCTAGTCAATTAAATCAAAGTCAATGAATTTGACATTCCCTTTGTGCCTCGTAGAATAGGTATGTTAAGCTGACTGAACCTGGTCATAATCAATGAAACCTATTCTTTCAATCTATTTAATATTAAGTTCTAATTTCATCGTCTACAGAATAATGCCCCACCTTTAGGGCAAAGGCCTCCTCTACAATAGAAGATAAGTTTTTACCCAAGAAACACTTATCTCGCTGAAACCCGCTTATGAGATATTTTGTAGTAGACGTTGGGGAGAAGCCTCTATTGGATTATTATTTATTAGCGAAAATTTGGATCGTTTAACGACACTAATGGGTAACTTACTTTAATGTCTTCCAATGGTTTTACACTGGATTCACTCATTGTAATTCTTTAAACTCTCTAGTAGCTTCTATAAATTTTAGCATATATCTTTGGCCTGTTGAAATGTGCTTGTATTTTTAAATTTAATATAAATCCTCTGACGAAGATCGCTAATTCAGCCAAATAAATAAAAACTATGTTGACAGATAGTTGACAGCAATGTTTTTTTTTCTGTTGTTGTTTTTTTAATTTTCCCTCTTCAAGACAGGCCAAGATCATTGACCATACAGCCTGTTCTATCGTATAATTAATGTCTGAGTAATATTCATGGCAAAGCCTATTTTATTATTATTATTATTCAGTCTAATTTTCATTTTTTCATCAAGTTTTTCTTTATCCTTTCACCGTACAGCCCTATCTGCATTTTTTACACAGAGAGTGTTTAAAATAAACTTATATCTTCTCCAAAGCGTATTAATTCAATATGTAGTAATGTCCTTTGTTTTCTTACCTCTGACCCAAAGTGGTTAAGGCGTTTCGTAGCGACAAGAGCAATGATACGTCTCAGACAACTAACAAGAAATATCTCTACTCTCTACTCCCTTCATGATTCATCTGTGCACTACTTTGCGCTACTCTGTACTCTTTCCTGCCATCTAATTCTATAGAAATTCTAAATGTAAACAATTCATTAGGTTGTTGTAGAAACTAAAAAATAGAAATGCTAGAAAGTAAAGGGCTAAATTCTCCTCCGATTCAAGATCAAATTTTCATGAGAGTATTTAAATATTATAAATCGAACAAGCCTCAACCTTCTCTTGAACAAGTATTGAATTGTGAATATAACACTGCACTCGAAGTGCCCATGGTCCAAAAACAAATTATTAGCAAAGAAGATTTAAGGGCAAGTACTTTGGGGTTACAAGAGTGTAAAAATTGGAAGATATTTGAATTTGAAAGGCATCCTGGATTAATATTAATAAAAAATCCATTCACAAGCTACGGTCAAAAGTTTTGGATCAGGAAATGTTTGGAAGAATATCCTAAAAAACCTAATAAAACGAATATTGATTTAGAGAGGCATATTGAGTATTGGTGGCAGGAATGTTTTGAAGGTAATGAATGTGATAAGAAGCTGCAGTTAAAGTTGCGTTGGACAACGTTGGGCTATCACCACAATTGGGATACAAAAGTAAAATTTTTATTTGGCAATGTTTTGTAGAATAATGACAGCAACTAATAGAGTAAGAGCCTGTGCAGCCCAGTTATTATTTTTAAAAAGCTGTAAGTTTCTTAGAAATTGCTCCAAATACAGTCATAAATAATGAGGACTGAATTACCATGGCTTTGACACAATGTGTACCAACTCAGATTGATCAAGTTCAATATTATTAAAAATGATGCCATTCATTGCTAGACACTAAACATTGTAGCCTACTTAGACACCCTCAAATTTATTAAATTGTGATTCTATATTATTTTATAGTATATAAGCTGATTCTTAAATATAATAATCACACCCACCTTTATGTATATTGTGTCACAATTGCACTTACACTTAACCCATATGCTGGCAAGAGGTTGAAACTCAAAATTGTCTGGCTGATAAGGAAACACATATTACCCAAGTAGTGTCTGGCAATGAGGTTTTAGTAATGGTCTGAAAAATATCATTTTTTATTTCATGAACTTGGTTTTGTATTTTACACCCCTTTAGAAATGTTTCCATGCCAAAGCTATGATAATCCAAACTTCATGAGTGTCCATTGTTTTTACCTGTATTCACACGAGCGCTGAGAAAATTTAGGCTTGTTGTTTCCATTTTTAAATTCAAATTATGGGTGTGCCACCAAGAACTATATAAAAATGGCAATTGTTAAAAACCAATATTGCTATTTAGTTATAAGTTTTAAATGAATTTAATGTATTTCCAATAGAAATATATATAGATTCTACTTACAGGTTTACGATGAAGAAAATAAAAATTCATTTCCTGAAGAATTATCAGAACTATGTGACATTGTTTCGCAGCAACTTGGGTTTGTAGGTTTCAGAGCCGAAGCTGCCATTGTTAACTACTATCATATGGGCTCAACACTGTCAGCACACACAGACCACTCAGAGTTAAACTTGCAAGCACCACTATTTTCCTTCAGGTGTGTATTTTACTCACGAATATATATGTTTTATGCCAGGATTACAAATTTCGAAACTTTGGGTTGGATTGCCAAGTTGCATTCTATATTAACCTGTTATAAAACTACTCTTATATAAAATATCAAAGTGTTTGTATCCCATTTTCAAAGGGGTTTGAGTACTTCCGTAAATGTAAATAAATTAGTGTACCTACTTTGATCCATACTAATCAACACTAACATCAGTAATGCAAAAGTGTTTTTGTGTCCTTACTTTACATCCTAACTAAGCAACTTCAAATCAACTTGATTTATGGCATAGAATAAGTTGAAAGGACAGAGAGTAAGAACAGTAACAAGAGAGAATACAAACTATTCCCCAGGATTTGTACAGAACCATTATAAACATGTAATGACAAATGTCTTAGGTTATTTATTTAAACTCCTACAGGTCTTGTATAAAACAAACAATTCTGTCATTCCAGCTTTGGCCAATCAGCAATATTCCTAATAGGAGGTCACAACAAGTCCTTAGAACCATCAGCTATTTTGCTCAACAGCGGAGATATAGTGGTTATGTCCAAAGAAGCCAGACTATGCTACCATGCAGTCCCGAAAATACTTCCCGCATCCACACAGCCATGGAATAAACCAGAGGGCTATATCAGTATTAAAAAGAAAGGTGTAAATTATAAATACATAGATCAAGCAAAACTTATATCAGAAATGGGATTAAATAATGATAATCAAGAATGGAGCAAGTTTAATAGTTACGTTGAGGAATCTAGAATAAATATTAATATTAGACAGGTGTTAAAACAAAATCAGAAAAGTTTGCTTGATTGTAATTCCAATAATACATGAAATTTTTTCACAATTCTTGGTTTCATTTTATAGTTATGATTACTTCATTAATTGCAGCAGGGGTTACAAACTCGTGTCGCAATGGCTGATGTGTTATCACTGAAAATTAAAAAAATATAATTACGTAACTTTTTATACTTATTATATACTAAAGTTGCTGTTCTCTGCAACCTTATTTTATAAAACTTTGTTCTCAATTTTCATATAAACTTTCTGTGAATTTTGTATGTGAAGGGAAAAGTAGCAATTAAGGTCGTAAGATCACGGGTGTTGACTGGTGTATATGTATGTATCTAACTAGCCGTCACGACAAATACTATCCATCTATTTATTTATATATATATATATATATATATATATATATATAGGTATTGTCTCAGATGAAGGAGCTACTGTATTTGCGAGCTACTATAGTTGCTCATCTGAGCTATACATAAAACAAACGAACCATCCTCTTTCTATCGTTAGGTTTTTTCGTATGCCAGTTCTAACAAGGATAAATAAGCCTAAAATTCCTTTGCTTTATTATGTTACTATTAAAATTATATCTTACTGACAAAAATACAACGTAGTTCATATGTGGTCCGTGGTAGTCCACGAGTATTCTGAGAGATGGCGCTGGTTTATTGGTTGCTCGAATGATGTAGTGAGAAATTTTCATTTACAGTACCTGATATGGATATATTTTATTCATTAAATGGACTTTACTAACCCTTTTTTTCTGATTTAGAAACGAATTCATGTGAGCTTGTCTGATGATCACACAAGCCCCAAAAGCATTTTACGTAGCCATCAGAATAACATTCATAGTCATCCTTCTGATTAAAGTTTGCTAGACGGCGGACTGTTGGTTTGAAACAATCATCACATTTAAATTGAATTTTTTGAACGTACATTTTTCTTTGTATTATGATCACAGGAATTTGGTTTTAAGTATAATAATTTTAAATTAAAGTCGATTGTCACTTGAAACTAAATGAATTTGTCACACAGAAATTTTATTTATCAGTTAAAATATTTTTAATTAATTACGTTTATAAAGTAAAAACTCGTTACAGTGCCAAGCCAAGACGAGCCAAGCAAAGTAGAATTTTCAGTAACCAAGGAATGTTATTCTAGTCTAAAGGTTAATTTACGGTACTACCTATTTTGTTACGAGAAATAATGTTTTTTCCTACCATTTAATAGTTCGGTTCAATGTTTGAATCCTTCCATGATGTCCTATTATAGAATATATAATATATTATATATATTATTATATATTACTAGCTTTTGCCCGCGGCTTCGCTCACGTTAAGTTTTATTTTTGATTTGTTAAATTTACTACAAAGGGTTAAAAAAAGGTCTTGCTGCTTATAGAAAAATATGAACGGAAATTACTTAGAAAATCAGAAACTTTCATATAAATTTTGATCCCCTATGAAATACGTATTTCTTTATTATAAATCGAAAACCTAAAATCAAAGTTTAATTGATGTAGCTTGAAAAATAAATTGATAAATGAAGAATTTTTTACAAACGTTCATCCCATATTTAACCCTGATGGAATTTAAAAAAATCCTTTCCTAGCGGACGCCTACGTTGTAATAACTATCTGTGTGCAAAATTTCAGCCCAATCCGTAAAGTGGTTCGAGCTGTGTGTTGATAGATCAGTCAATCAGTCAGTCAGTCAGTGACCTTTTATATATTTTGATAATATACAAGTTATCAGCTGCTCAATAAATATTTTACGCAAAAAGGGTAGGTTAGGTATACTTTCGAAAATTTGTGCAGTTATGCTGATAATGCGTTTGGTGAAAATAATTGGTCATATACAATTACCAATCAAGTAATCGGTGAGTACTAAAGCAAAAATGATAACTTTTAGTTTTTTAATCGATGAAGTGCGTTTGAAATAAAAAAAAATATTTTCTAAGATTACGTTGACGAAACAGAGACAACTATTGCAATATCCTGTACAACCAATAGCTTGGACATGGTAATTATTAATGATATTATCACTCGCGTTTAGATGTAATTAATGTTTTAAAAGATAAATTTAATTAAAACAAAAAAATTAGGGATTTTTCATAAAATAAACTTCTTTCTAAAAATATAAGATAAAATTAAATTTATATTTAAAAAAAATGAATTAAAATAAAACGATAATTGTAAATAAGAAATGTGAATAAAACGATAAATGTAAATGATTAAATGTAGATTAAAATTGTAGCTATATTTAATTAAAAATCGATTAAAATAATTTCTCAGCTTGAAATGACAGCTTAATTTATGTTATTTTTATTTATAAATAATAAAGACAAAAACAGGTTATATTGATAAAAAAAAATCTATTTCAGTTTCATACTCTATATTTAATAGAAGTGTGAAGTTGTTTACTCAAAACCTATTATGTCATTATCTATATATATATAATGAAAATGGTCTTCGTTTGAGGCTCAATCACGCCTAAACCACTGATCGTATCGACATGAAACTACCACCATTCGATGCGAAATTTTTCCTAGATGGTTTATGGCTATCTATTTTTTGAATTCCAACATTCCTTCATTTTTTTATTGCTGTTTTTCTTTTATGAACATTTATCCCGCTAATAAAAACAAAAGATAAGCATTTTCTCTTGATTCTTTTGTTTTCATGGATTTCAACAGAGTGTATTAAACGGATTATGGTTTTTTACATTCAGCTAAGAATCTACTCACGGTAGTGGAGAACGGCTGGACCAATTGGGCTTTTTTTTTATCTTCAGAATTGTCAGGAGAAAGTTTTGTATGTAAGAAAATTTTAAAAAAGCCCGATAAAAAGTTAAAAATTTCGATGATAATCGAAGAATTCCCATCTATATAGTCACTCACCACGAAATCTCGGGAACCATAAGACTTAGAAACGTGAAACTTGGTAGGAATATTACTTTTGCTATGTAGAGGTCAGCTATGAATAGATTTTAAGAAATTTATTCCCCAAAGGGGATTGCGGGGGCGTTAACAATGAACAATTCCCGTTTTTAAACTATAGCTCCTATAGACTTCAAATTTGGTAGGAATCTTCTGTAAGAGGTGTAGAAATAGGCTATGAACGAATTTTACGATAGCTCACCACACGGGGTCGCCACAGGGGGTTGCGGGGGTGGGTATTAACAATTAATATTTTTAATTTTCCAGCTAAAGCTCCTACAAGCTCCAAATTTTGTAGGAATTTTCTATAAGTGATGTAAAAATGATTTATGAACAAATTTTACGATATTTCACCCCAAAGAAGATTGCGGGGGCGTTAACAATGAAAATTTTTAATTTCCAAGCGATAGCTCCTATAGACTCCAAATTTAGTGAGAGTGTTCTATATGTAATATAAAAATGATCTTCGAGCGGATTTTACAATGAATCACCTCCAATAAGGTTCGCGGGGGTGGGTGTTAACAATAAAAAATTCAATTTCGAAATATAGCTTCTAAAAATTCTAAATATGGTAGGAATCTTTTATTATTCACATAAAGAACATCTCAAAATGAATTTCAATAAAGTCTACTTCCGACAGGAATTGCGGGGGTGGGTGTTAAAATCTAAAATTTTTATTTCTAACCTGTAACTTCTACAGACTCCAAATTTGGTGGGGATCTTCGTGTATGTAGGGATATTCGTGTATTTCCTTACAACAATAGTCTTTTTGGCAGCGGAGAAAAAGTCATTGAGAGGTTTCAAAAACTTAACTTTACATGTAGCTATCCAATCAACGGACTAAGAATTTTACATTCATTTTACTTTTGCAGACTACATAACCGACGAATTCTTTTATTGCGGGACCGCGGAAATGTAACAGATTAAAATGAATGCATTTTCCAAGCACATGAGATGTGGAAAAGAAATTTACTTATTCTAATAGAATTCATAAAAAACATGCACAATTAATTTTCTATAAAAAATTGATGTCACGGAGAAAATTTTAGTTAACAGAAAATTCGTCGCACTTGAACCTAGACAGATTTCAACTTCACATGGACTTGCAATGACTTTAACTTAAACTTTCAATGCTCATTTCAAATTTTTTTCTTCATGTCAATTATTATTAATTTTTGGAAGAAAGGCACGGAAATGTTATAATGATTGCACATTGAAAGTTACAATGAATATTAGTGAGAAAAATCACCTGGATGAAAGATACAGGCTAAATCGATGGAATTTGGAATTTGAGTAAGTCTAAACAATATCGATGCTTACAGTTCTATCCGCGGGGCCTATTTATGTTCATACAAAAATAAAAAAAAGGAGAATAATAAAAATATGAAAAAATAAAATAAAAATGAAACATAAAATGTAATTTATTTCCTTTTTCAATTCGCCCAGCGAAGCGGGCTGGAAACGGCTAGTTACTTTATCAAACTATTTACACTGTAACTTATAATTAATCTTACTTAAATTTGTATTGTTTATCGAAATTATTACTTACGAATATGATGGTGATATTTAATAACATGGACATCATATTTACATTCTCCGTGGAAAAATACATGGTCATACCAATTTTTATGACAATCGGTTGAACGGGGCGGAAGTCGATACTTGACAGCGCCGCCTGGTGGGGAGTTACATCAATGGACATAGCATGTTCGTTTTCTCCGTGGAAAAATACATGGTCATACCAATTTTTATGACAATCGGTTGAACGGGGCGGAAGTCGATACTTGACAGCGCCGCCTGGTGGGGAGTTACATCAATGGACATAGCATGTTCGTTTTCTCCGTGGAAAAATACATGGTCATACCAATTTTTATGACAATCGGTTGAACGGGGCGGAAGTCGATACTTGACAGCGCCGCCTGGTGGGGAGTTACATCAATGGGCATAGCATATAAACCTTCTCCGTGAAAAAATACATAAGCATACCAATTTTCATAATGATCGGTCAAATAGTTTCTGAGTTTATCGATGACATATATACAAACATCCTCTTTTATATATATAGATTATATATAATATATTCGACCGTGTTCATGCTTTCAAAAGGTTTCCATTAGGTATACTTATTAACTTTACATGCAACTTTTATTTTAATACCTATTAGCGACTTCGTACTACAACTTCCGATAAGTAAATATTTCCCAAACAAACTAGTGTTATCCGTATAAATCTATCAAGGAGACTACGATACACCGAGTCACATCGACCGCCCGTCCATTTGGTTCGCTAGACCGTTCTGGTAGAGAATATTTCTATTTCTATTCGATGGCCGATTGGTGCAGTGGGCAGCGATCCTGCTTTCTGAGTCTATAGCTGTGGGTTCGATTGTTGTGGGTTGATGTGGAAACAACATGTTGGAAAAAGTTTGTGACATGAACATGAATGGTTTTCGGTGTCTGGGTGTTTATCATAATATTATAAGTATTTATGTATATTATTCATAAAAATATTCATCAGTAATTCTAGACGGCGATGTGTGTATTGTCGTAGTATATTTATTTATTTATTTATTTTCTATTGCTCGGATTCTAAGGAATGTTGAATAGCCTTTAACGTCCTCTAGGACTAGTAAATACAAATAGATACTCCGACAATACACACATCGCCATCTAGCCCCAACGTAAGCGTAGCTTGTGTTAGGGGTACTAAGATAGCTAACAAATAATACCTATGTTTTAAATCCCATTGGAAGTTCCAGAGATTAGCGCTGAACAAACGAACACAAAATAAACTATTCAGCTGTAGGTATTATTAGTTACTAGTGGTCCCCGTGACTTCATCCGCATATAAGTCAACCTTAAAAGATACGTACATATATACTGTCGCGGACTTTTTTGTTATAACTTCTCATAACAGAACAACTCTGTTATACATGATTGTATAAAAACTTTAACCGATTACGCAGCGCACGCAGCGGAAGCTCCCAAAAGGAATAAAAACCCCGATTCTGAAACATTCTTCATTGGTGCTATGCTCTTACTGGTCTCAGCGTGATGATTTATTGCCTATAGCCTTCCTCGATAAATGGGCTATACTACACTAAAGGGTTACCAGGTTGCTCTTGGGTGATAAAAAAAAAGACCTGGCTAAGTTTGTTGTGGGCTTCTTCTTAGACCAGGACGCGTTTCGAACCCCCGTAGCTTTAGTTTTAAGTTAACGAATATGGTTATTGCCATCATCTCACTACCGTGTAATACTCATGTAATGTACGCATCAAAAGTGCCAACCATGGGCCTACTTGAATAAAGATATTTTTGACTTTGACTTTAAAATGATTTTCCAATCGGACTAGTAGTTCCTGAGATCATCGCGTTCAAGTACTACAAACAAACACTTCAGCTTCATATATTAGTATAGAAATTAAGATAAGATTGAAAATATAAATAACCTTTTTACTATTTATTAACTTTCAAAATACGCTTTCTATCACCTTCTCTCGTCAGTTGTGTAGCTACCTATGGAAAAGTGATAATTACAAATTGTAATTTACAATATATCAAATGTCCTGTTATGATACTTTCAAAGGTCAACTTCCATCATTAGACTCTCGTCATCAGTATATATACTTTCACTATTTATGAAGATTAGTTCCAGTGAAAATCCTCACCGCATGCTATATGGGATTGATATTATAAACGAATAGAAACACTTCCAAACTATCTTGCAAATTATGTTCAGTATAAATAGCAAATAGGTACTTAATACTTACCTATATACCTAGTAGCGGTGGTAGCTCAGTGGTTAGGACTGTTGCTTTACTTTCGAGGGGCTGAGTTCGAATCCCAGCACGCACCTCTAACTTATCTAGGTACAAGTTTTAAACCAATGCTTCTACCAGTGGTTTCAAACGCAAATCTTGCTGCCAAGGGTGTTTAAAGTTTAAAGGTCAAACGAAATTTGGCATAAAACAACTATCTACACTGTTCAAAGTCAAAGTCAAGTCAAAGTCAAATATTTCTTTATTCAAATAGGCACATAGATGGCACTTTTGATGCGTTATTATATACAAAATGTGTACATAGCAGTGAGTAGTGATGGCGATAACTACAATCGTAAACTTAAAACTAAAGCTACGAGGGTTCCAATCGCGCCCTGGTCTAAGAAGAAGCCCACAACAAACTTAGCCGGGTGTTCTTTTTGTTATCACCATCTCACATTGTCATTAGAAAATATTTAAGAAGCAACCTGGTTAGAGCAATTGTTTACACCCAAGCTTTTTTATCGTTTACGTAATCCTTCCAAACCGCCGTTTAAAACCGTGCAGCACTTGCTTTATGTGCGTTTTTTAAGCAATTAAAATAAAACTTGCTTTAACGGTGAAGGCAAATATCGTGAGGAAACATTCATGTCCGAGAATTCTCCATAACGTTCTCAAAAGGTGTTTGAACTCTATCAATCCGCACTTTGCTAGCGTGGTGGACGGTCTTAATTCTTCTCATTCTGAGAGGAGACTCGTGCTCTGTAGTGATGATGATTATGACCTTAAAACTTGATCTAGTACCTATCACCAGTTTTTTAGTTTCTTATACAGAAATCGAATTATATTCCGCAGACATGAACACTTTTACTAAGTAGGTAGGTACCTATTCCCATTCTGCCAAGTTCTTATCCGACATAGACAAGGTAAGTACCTACTCGTATAACGTATTATGCATTCATTGCAGTTAGCTGCTCCATGCGATATCGAATCCAGCTCTTTCAATCTGCAGCGTATAGACGACAAAGCGGCACGATGTTCCCATTTGCTCAATAGAAATGCCATTTAGCGTTTCAGTTCAAAAACGATCATACCCTTTTATTCTGAACATTTCATATCGTTTCCCTCCGTTGATATAAAGCTCGTGTACACAGTTCGTTTACTTTTTAACCGATTACTAAAAATTGCGCAGATTCTCAATTTCGTGTAAAACGTTATATTATCTAAGCTAATTTTGTGATTCAGCTCATCTGGGGAAGTCCTTTCGTGATGCCTTTTTCTGCCTCCAGGTTAGCATAGCTGTGTTTTGGTCTGAATTACATAACTAGTCTTGGTTTGGGCTTTGGTGGTTGCCGGTGTTATTACATATTAGGCTTAACACCCACGCTTCAGGTTAATGGGCACAGGGCGCGCTTCTTAGGACTTGCTTATTGCATGCTCTGCGAAGAGTTGATCTGTTTATTACGCAATGGTTTTCCATTTATTATCAAGTGATATTGATATTACCATCTGATTGGTCCTTAAACTATTTTTATATAAAAAAGGGTTTTTTTTTGGAGGGGATGTACATTCCCTGTCTAATATAGTCCCTGTTTACAAGTGACGTTACTGAAGATTTACTTTAGGAGGAGGTTAGGAGTTAGGTGAATCGAATCATGACATTAGGTCTTATCCTTTTATTAAACTTAGCGCCTCGCAGTTCAGATGACTGCGTACGCTAAACTAATCTCTTATCGAACTCTGGTCTCTGAGGCATTGCTATATGATTTCCCGCGCTACTGTCGCTCGTCGCCGCCTATCTCCTCTTCTCTCGGTTGTGTAAAATCAATTGATATTCAGCTCGTTGTTGGTTTGTTAAATCGGGTCTTAGTTTTCTCTGATCGCCATAATCTTTAACTTATAAAGGATAAATATCATCATCATTTTTAAACCAGTACCTACCTGCCTACAGTGCACGGTTTTCTTCTCAAGAGTGAAGACCGTAGTTCACCTTGGTCTTGTATGGATTGGTAGACTTTGCATGCAGGGATGCAGGTTTCCTCACTATGTTTTTTCTTCACTGTTAAAACAAGTCAAATTTGATTCTTAAAAAGTGCGTGCCGAGGATCGAACTCGGATAATACGTAAGGGAAGTCGAAGGCCTCACTAAAGGCTATCATCTCTCTGGATATCTGCACATTACTATAAATAAGAACTTTTTTTGTCTACTAAACTTATTGTTAGCCTTTAACGAGACGAGCATATACTCGTAGGTATACCTAGAACACACTATTAGTTAGTGCAGCAGTGGCGTGCATAGAGGGTATGCACAGGGTATGCAGATGATATAAAATGGAGAAAATCTCCAGTACGAGTTATAAAAAACTTAAGGATAGGCAATTTAAGAGTTATAAAAGCCTATCCTTAAGTATTTATAACTCGTATTGGAGATTTTCTTCATTTTGTATCATCTGCATACCCTGTGCATAACCTCTATGCACGCCATTGTGCATTAGTTAGGTAGGTCCAATTTCGAGAAAAAGGTGAACCGCCGAATCCACCGCGGATCGGCAGCGTTCCGGAAACTTCGTGACACTCGGGACCTCCAATTCCAAATCATTGCGCTCACCGCTACACCAGGGGTCGTCAAAACATTGTAGGTCGGTACCCTATTGTATTGGTAAAGACACCAAATAGATTTCTTTGACTAAGAATAGTTCGCAGTCAGTCGCGGTATTATATTGCAATGGATATCCTTTCAAAGGCTTTCGCTAAGTATTTATCCTCTCATAATACGATCATTGACACATTACCTTTGTATGTAAAATGAGCCGTGAGACATTTGGCCGGGCCGCGTGCGCGCAAAAAGCGATGGCGTTCTTCCTTTTATTGACATTAAATAGCCGATATAAATTCCCTTGGCGGATTACGAAATTTATTGGCCTCAAAATTAAAGGAGACCGATTTCAATGGCGACTGTTGACAGGCTTCGCTTATGGGTAAACTGGGAGGAGAAAAAAGCATTGCTAAAACTTCGGGCGAAAACTTTTATCTTTTTAACGAAGCTGCGAAGGCTTGAGCCCTCTAACTTGATTACGAAAGACAAGGCATCTTTATCTTTTTGAAGAAGCAGCTATGCTTGAAGTGAAAGCACTTAGATTGCTAAATTAAAATGAAAAAAAATTCAAAATTCAACATTTATTTATTTCAAGCAGACCTAATATAAGCACATTTGAAACGTCATTTAGTTATGATTATCAAGAATTTCAATTTAATATTGTGTGTTTCTACGAAGAAATTTTCAGTACCGGCTAGGAAGCATTAGTAATAATAATAATAATAATAAAAATCCTTTATTGCCATACACTATTGCTAATACAAGATTAATAACTAAAAGAATCATCCATTAATATTAACAATATGGCAAATGGCCGCAAACTCAGCCTTATTCTGTGCATTAGCAACAATGCTCAGCGCTGATTTTCAGTCTGCACCAGTATCCGACTGAGCAAACAACCGCGACGCCCGAGTAAATTTAAGAAAGAAATTTAAATAAAAGAAAAAAAAAATCCAAATAAACTGTAAAAGAGAGCCAATAAAACTAAAACTAACGCAAACTTAAATTAAACAAGTAGGTAAATAAAAGTAATAAAAAAATAAAAAAAATAAAATGAAAATAAAATGAAATGAAATTGTAGAAAAAACAAAAAATAAATACATAACATATACATAATTCCAAACAGTACTCATTTTGCATAGACAAATCTCGCTGCTTCAATTTGTAAGTTAAGGTATAAATTTTTTAGCTTGTGTTTAAATACTATTTCGCCGAGAATATTATCACATGTACGGAACGGAGGAGGAAGATCATTCCAGATCTAGGCCGCAGCGAATCGAAAGCAGCCCCTGAACCCTGCCTTTTTGTGTTTAGGAAGTTGCGTTTGTCCACCCGTAGAGCATGTTAAACTTCTGGTTCCGACACTGCTATTTTCATGAACGTTATCGACATTTCAGCAACTTGGAACCCCAACGTTCTTCTGTTTCGCGACTTGTGGAGATATGTCGATAACTTTAGTTCTTCGACGGATCTCTTAATTTCTGATTAAATCACGTGAAGGTACTCCCAGCATCGCTTTCACCAAAGCTTTCTGAGTGACTAAGCTTTCTCTCTTTCTCTAATTTAAGCCCGTGAAAGTACCTACAAGAAGAAGAAGAGAAGTATCTACATTCTATTCTAACTAGGTATTTATTTAAATTTAAACTGTTGACTGCAATAGCTTCATACGTCATTTTAATGTAGCAAAAATGGTTTAAACAGTACTTATTTTCGGCTCTTAAATGCATCTGGCGTTTGCTGAGAAGGTAAGTGCCTACTTTACTGGAATTTCTTTGCCATAAATTATGCTAAGAAATGTGCAAATTTCTATGAACTCGTTTTATAAAGCCAGCTTTTGTATAAGTAGTTATTTATACCTTCATCGCCATCTTTAGCTTATTAATATCATCTCATGTTATAGGAGAGATATTTAAATAGACTCTCAAAGGTGCCAAAACGCGGGTTGGCGGGTTGTAGCCCAAAATTTGTGCTGCTAAGCAGCATTTCTGTTTTGTGGTCTAAAGAGCTTGGTTGCCGTTGAAATTACAGGTACATTAGATTTAACACCTACGTATCAGATTGATGTACACAGGGCCGCACTTTACAGGACGCGTCCCTGGCAGACCCTACGCTTTATAGGTAACTCTTATGCAGTATGGCCATACTCCGGACAGGACGGAGGTGGGACCCCCCTACTATAGAGGGGTATACCCGAACCAAAACCTCAACTGCGTGCCCCTCTTGATGGCTTAACTTGGCGCCCGGGAAACTTGTAACGTTAACGGTAACGTTGTATACTTACTTCTCGGAAGACGAATTTTTGGGCGTAACTCATTATCGAACAATTAATCGTATGACCCGAGTATCGTATTCCTGATCTCGTGCGCAGTCGAATAACGCTACAACAAAGCCGATAAGTTACCTATTATAGTATTCTTAATAATAAAAACACTTTGAGATAAATACTTTTAGTGCATTAACTGTACATTTTTTCATAACAGACATATACATGTGCAACGGGGTGACGTATTACTTATGGCAGCACTAAAAAAGTTATAAGATTTAAACTTGTTATGTGTGCGAAGTCATCAAAATTAGATACAGATGTAAATTTTTTAGGTTATTTTTATATGTTAACTGAAATATACCTAGATATGTTTTTTCAAATTATAAAAACTGCTCTAAATGGAGTATTTGTGATTAATTTTATGAGAGGAATTTTAAGTAAGTATCAGTGGCGTGAACTTCATATATGCACAAAAAACTGCCTACCCATATTATTTTATATAACTCCTATTAGAGGGGAATTTATCAATTTTATGGCATGTACCCACTTTATGCATATCCTGTGCACGCCCCTGGTACCCCTTTTAAGCAAGACTTTTATATTAAGTTCTTGCTCATCTCGTTGTTTGTTGCACCGCTACTGCATTAATCTCAAATATCAACGGTTTTCTAGTTATTTCGACTTAATATAGTGATCACCTAACATCAATTTGTGCAGACTAACAGTATTAGCATTAATTTCATGTCATTAGAAGCGAATCGCACCAAAGGTGCTAATCTGCAATGACGCTTAGAGGGTAATTTGGATGCGTAATTATGTTTACGGGCCGACCATAAAGTATCATAACCTATCATTAATGGGATTATGTGTATGATACTGCGGCCCGCTAAGTGGGGGATGTTAACGAAGGCTATGCTGTTAACGCGTGAATGTAACGACATCCATAGGGGTCATACAAATATTATGCGGATCAGCACTATCTGTTTAACATTACTGTTGAATAACACGCCTTCCAAAAAAAAAACCTACGTAAGTTTGATTTTTAACCAGATTCTGATGATCGGCAAAACTCTCGAGCCTCTCAACTCGTAGCGCAATCGAGAAGTTGTTTTAGTGTGCCGAAACACTGTAACTTCGAGTACGTACAATTTTGGCTTGCCACCATGGACGATTTACACGTTGGTTTGGCCTTTCTTGAGAAGATTTTCACGCTTACAGTTGTGAGATATACCTTAACATAAAATGGACCTATATACTCGTAGGTACGTTATTTTCGGTCCATTTTGCACTTACGGTTGGCGTTTCGTTACACGAAACGACTTCTCGTTTGTGAGAAGACAACAAATCACATTCTTTGGAAAGAGAGTTTTGCTGATCAGCAGGAGGTTAATGAATGACAACCTTATCTAGTGAGTGCTTCAGGTTGTTATTCAAAAATTAATTTAATTAAAATGTGCTGATCCGTGAAATAGGTTTTTTGTACTAGGGCGCACTGTAATTTTTGTCACAATTTTGACTAAAAAAAAAAGAGTACTACAGCCACAGAATTAAGAACACAACCCTCATTATGCATGTACATTGTGACCAAAATCCGTGAAAACGCCCCGCGCAAATCTCACTTCATGTCTGCGGAATGTGGCTAGGTCACAATCTTTTCCCATTTTCCCCATTTTATGGTAAACGCATAGATAACTGCTAAATGGATTTAAGCACCAACTGTTCGGGAAGCACTTCTAAAGTGGAGTCGTTTTTGCGGCTTCAATATTAGTCTTATAGTTACGTGGCACCCATATACTACCGGCTTTCTATAGTTGAATATATATATATATATATATTCAACTATAGAAATATATATATATATATATATATATGCATATTGTAAACAAACTATATTATATTAACTACTATTATATTACTATTATTGTAAATAACTATATTATTATATTGTCTATATATATATATATATATATATATATATATGCATATTGTAAACAAACCGTGGTCTACAAACTCTTCAACAATTATATTCAAGAAAATAACCAAACATCTTTACCTAAAAATGTCCCGCTCATTCCGGAAGCTCGTTGTAATTTGTACCTGCCTGCTTGATTTTCCCCTAATTCCAAATTTAAACTCTTTTTTTAAACAAATGGCGCTGGGTCAGCGATTAGGTCGGCCATTTAAAACCCCCCGAGGAGTTTTATACAGACGTCCTTGTCCAATTAGATGGCTGCTCCATCAATCACGGTATTGACGAGGGCTGTTTTAAAAGTTAACTGGGGATTTAGGAGGACTCTAATTTATTAGACTTGCGAATAAACTTACAACAAAAAAAATCGACAAGACAGACCGACCTAAAAATGTACCGACTTAAATATGATGTACAAAATATTTATTTCTTGCTATTTAGGTGTTTAAAAAGTCGGTTCTCTTATGACAAAAAACTAACTAATTTTTATGACCCTTTTAAAAACCTAAAAAAAAAAATCTACAACATTTTGAAGTCATCATCATCATCATCTCAACCAATTGACGTCCACTGCTGGACATAGGTCTTTTGTAGGGAGTTCCACAATGCACGGTCCTGGGCCGCTTGCCTCCAACGGCTCCCAGCTACTCGCCTGATGTCATCTGTCCACCTCGTTTGGGGCCGATTTTGAAGTCGGTACCAAGTAAAATGTAAAATTACCAAGTATATTGGACACGGTTTCCTTTTTTATAGTACTTACCTAACAAGGTAAGTGCCCAGTAATTTTCTACATTTTACTTGGCATCGACTTAAAAATGTTGTAGATAATATTTATTTTGACCAATAACCAAAAAAAACCTGTATCATTTTACAAAGCAGACTCAATCTATACTAATATTTTAAATTGCGAAAGTGTGTTTGTTTGTTTATTTGTTTGCCCTTACGTTATGCCCTAACCATCGACTTGATTTTTGGCATAGAGTTATTTGAAAGGACGGCAAGTAAAGTTTTTATCCCAGGAAAACAAACGCTTCGTACGGGATTTGTAAAAAAACCGTTATAAACCATAACACGTTGCACCTGTTTTGTTACTCCTTTTAGCCAATTAAACGTAAGTGGCGCACTATTTCGGCTAAAACACGGGGCTGTATAAATTCGGAGGTTCAATTCATTTAGTCTGGGCTTAGCAATTATAATGTAGGTTCACCGCAACCTTCTGCACGCTGCCACCGCACTTCACAGCGGAAAATTTTAATTGGGACCAATTTTTCTAGATCTGTTTTTAAAATAGGCTTAGTGAATAATAAACGAACGTACGTATCTAGAGGGAGATTTTATATGTACCCTTAGTAAGAAATTTCTTTTCGAAACGAAACTCACGTGTATGTAAATATACGGCGTGCCGTGTAGCCCACGCCTCTCTGTAGGATTCGGTAGCGATCAGATTTACCTACTGTCCACAATTTTTTTTATCAATATACGTCTTTTTTATTTTTAGGTACGTGCTGCATATATATATACATCTCCGGTCTCCGTCCGGTAAGACGAGTTTTGGTGGACAACTTTGTTCTGATCTGCCGCCACCAAAAGGCAACCACAAGAGGAGGTATGTTAAGTTTCTGAGATCGAGATCCTTGGCCTTCTACGCGGCCGTTATTGCAAGTGTAAGTATGAATCTCATACTAAGATATTAAATTGCTGTAACTAAGTTAATTTTAACGTTTTACCTTCATATTGCGGGAGCTGTTGCAAAGTATTATTTTAAATGAAACTAGGAATCTTTTTATGTAATTACGTAGTGCATGAAGTTAAAGTTCGTTGGACTTACAAACAACTATTCCACTTAATCCGATACGATTAATCGTAGGTTCCTTTGATGATTCAAAAATAGAATTAACTTAACAAAATTCATACATTTATTTAGCAAAATATAGTTACATGATAAGTTTTAGCAAATATGTAAAAATAGATCTACATAATAAAATTGTTAGTTATTTTTTTGCAGTGTAGTAAAACTTTTTGAAGTGATAAATTCTTGTGGGTGGGTAAACCGCTTCGTGACGTAACGCGTTACAGCGCCAGTCTGTCTGCCTTTTCTTTCTTAAATTCTCCTCCTCTCTTACCCACAGTAGCCGTATTGTGCACTCAAGAATTTTAACTAAGACGAAAATATATTTTACAATTAATAAAAGATTTTAAAAATAAATAACCTTTCCTTACATTATCATATTAATTTACAAAAAAATAGTTATAACCTAAGCTTTTCTTAAGTTAACCTATTTCAATATTAAATAGTTCAACTTAGAGATGGACACTTTTTTTTCAACGGTTGCCTATGAAAGACAAAAGGGTTCGCCAACATTGAATGAATTAATTGAATGTTTGATTTTGGAGGACTGTTCGTCTCTGGACTATGAATTCCAGTGTAAGGTAGACAACATTAGGCTTATTTATTTAATAATTACAATATACATATTTATCATATCCAGTAATAAACTTGTACAATATACACATTTACTTCTATGTACATCGATAACAAGTGACCAGTACATTCACAAATAAAAATAAAAAATAATAATGACGAGGTTTAACAACATTTTAACAATGGAATTTTAATCGGCGATATCGGATCGTATTATGTAAAGCTGTAAGATTAAAATCGGTGCCATCGAGCGTGTAATGGACTTTTCAAGTATTTGTAACGTGAAAACTTGAATATTACTCGTAGATACTTGTATGTATGTTGTATGTTTTAACAAAATTCTGTTAATAGAGCCTTTTCGGCTGTAGCACTCTGCGGGTGATATATGAATGCTAATTCTCTCATTCTCTCTCTCATCAGATATTTATTTATAATAATAATTGATAGACAAAGCAGATGGCCTGCCTGATAGGACAGACTTCGCAGGGTAACCAAGGATCAAGTCCTACTAAATGACGCCATGTCTCCATCCATCTTAAGTGTAGATGGCGCCTCATGTGCCTGTAATTACCCCAGAAACCATGCCCTTTAGACCGGAACACAGAAGTACTGCTTGACGGCATAAGCTAAGTAACTAGTAGAGCTTTTTGTGACCAAGCTCGTCCGTGGAACTACTACAAAACCGCAACAAACATACACACTTTTTAATATTTGTACAACATAGAATGGTTAATGTAGCCTGAATGAAGAACTCACATCATAAAGCGTATGGATATTTTATGAAATAAGTCAGGCGATGTGCCACCGTTCACCAAGTTGATATTGGTGAATGCGTTCCACAGATGTGTCCTCTTACGTAAGTCACTATATTTAGCTTACAAAGCTGTTTACATTAGTAAATTGATCGTAAGGTGGAACCGGTGGTAGAGTCACTACAAACAGATTGACTTGACATTTCAAAATTGCTTATAAACTGGGCCTACTTGAAATAAATAAATTTTCAATTTTTTTAAAGGGATTTTCGTAACTTAATTAAGTAAAACTTATAAGTACCTATAATCGGAGCCTTAGGTCTAATAACTGTGTCCAGAAAAAAAAGAAGATGAGTCATTTATGTACACAAAATGTTTTTCTTTTTTTGTCCATTAAACCAACATTAAACCAGTCGTCTTTTCACTCAAAATGTTTAAATGTTAAGTTTTTTATTGTATTTTTTCTTTCTCTGTATGAAGAATTATTTTTTTCTTTCTCTGTATTGTATGTGTGCGCAACAAAGTTTACAAACAAACAAATCTAAGCATAAAAACATTCACGTTTTGCTTTAAAACGTTGAAACGTGCCAAATTTTAGGTTACCCTTACCTAGTTAACGGAAATAAGGTTAAGAGTACAGTCAAAGCTATTTACAGAGTAAATTCAAAATTTTAAAGTTAACTCGCAGCTTGAGAATTCATCATTTTTTTTCGTGTTAAATCGTTTTCCATCATAAACGCACGGATGTCAAGTAAAAAAGTTACGAAAACGGAGTCATTTCCTTCTCATATCCGGACGATTATCGTTTTTTTCTTAGGGTGAATTAACATAATCAAAGCTAAATGAATTTACCCGCGATTCTTTTTGTCAAAACTTGATCGTTTCGGACAAATTTCGAAGCTTGTAAATTATAATTTACAAAATTAAAAAAAATGTGGAATAGTAGGTACATGCAAATAAATGTCTTTATAAGGTATTTTATTTATCTATTTAAGGATATTTTAATTACTAATATTAGGTACTACTAAACAAGAAAGAATTTAAATATTTAACATCACAGATTTATAATTAAACATCTTATCAAAATAAATAAATATAATTGTAGTTCGGTATTTCTGCACGTCGTGTCCTTTTTCATGTTAGTTTTAATTTTTGGTACTAAAAAAATAAATATAAGTATTTTTTTATTCTACTATAAATAAGCCCTTGACTGCAATCTCATCTGGAGGTAAATGATAAAGCAGTATAGAATGATAGCGGGCTAACGTGTTAGAAAGTATGGCAGCCACACCCCTAATAGGTTTCTACGCGACCATCGTAAAGGAACGCTAAATTTCTTAGCGGCGCGTCTTTGTCGTTAGGTTGGTAATTACTGGCCCCTGCCGAAACCTCCCACCTGACAAAGTATTCGGAAATACTATTTAAGTTTATGATTGTAATACTACAAGATGTTTTTTATGTAGAGTGTAGGGATTTTAATATCGCAAAAATTACTATTTTTGTCACGTATTAAAAGTGCTTACGGTCCTGTCATCACAATTACCCGGTCAAGGAATGTCCGGGCACGTCGCCGGGAGTAAATCGCGCTGATTGCACAAAGATCCCCCGATCCCTCTCATTTCGTTATCGCTGCAATTGTGTTCTTTGAGCGCTTCTTAATAGTAGAGCAATGAATTATGATAGCTCCGCAAAAAGACATGCTTCGTCATTTCTCGGTTTAATTATACATTTTTTCTTTAACAAGATGCAATCGTTAGGACTGAAAAAGTATTTTGAATTATGGATTTCCTATAATTTCTTTCTTTCAGCGTTCGGGTTCATTTTGCTTAATAATTTTGCGACAATAAGCTTGCGACAGGCGTAAAATTCAAGATGTTTGCTGTCAACTGTCATTTTTGTAATTTTGGCTTTTGCCGGCAAATATCGCGAAATTTACGCCTGTCGCAAGCTTATTGTGAGATATGTTATTGTACTTACGTAATGCCGGTAAAGTAAGATAAAAATCAAATTATCCAGAAGCCCAATATAGTTCCCTGCCAATCGTTTGCATACAAAACAAAAAAAAGACAGCGACAATCTTAAACTTATTGCAAATGCACGGTGAAGACCGTCAGTGGCCATTGTCGGAAAAGTTACTCAATATTGGGTCTGGTTTGCGGAATTTCTCCACTCGCAACTAAGTAATGCAAATAATTAATTTAACCTGCAATAGCGAATGAATGAAGTAGTTAAAAACATCGTTAAGCACATTGTCGGTGACGTTCAACTCGGCTGAAGTGAAACTTTTCAAGTTGCGAATACTTGAAAAGTCCATTACACGCTTGATGGCGCCGACGTCGACCTTATGACGCCAAGTTGTTTGTAATTACACAGACATAGCCCAGATTTCATTTAAACTTCGTGACAGCCGCCGCTGTTGCGCCGCTGACAGCTCCCAGCGACTCCCGGCTTCTCGGGAAAAAATATTACGCGAGGCCGCTGCAAAAAACGATAAATCCAGAGCGAAATACTTTAAATAACAAGCACCAAAGAAACTGGAGGAAGGTTTCTAAAGTCATGCCAAAGTTTATTTTGTTATTCTTTTAACAACATTATTTTAATATTAAAATTATATTAACTTTTTTTTACTATAAAGGACCTATAAACCTCCCTTTGATTTATTTGGAGATGTAACTTTGTATTATCCTCGTCAAATATGAACCAATTCCCGTATATTTATGGAGATCTATAGATAGCAATTAGAAGGTATTTTTTTTTACAAAAACTACAAGAAATGTAGTAAATTGGTTCCCTTTTGTGTGTTATTAGTCGTCAGCCTCTTAGATATATTGATCATTGACAACATGGACTTTTTTAGGAAATTCCAAAGTCCACGATCTTAGTTTCTTTTCCAACGGCTTCCAGCGAATAGTTTTATGTCGTCTCTTCACCTCGTTCGGGATGGATCAACGCCGCTTTGCCGCTGAGGGTCGCCACTTAAGCTTCTTGGGACCCCGGGAAATGAGACTCTAATGTCCATCGGTTATCCAACTAAGCTATATGCTCCACTCATATATGCCCCCGCATAACCGATTTGATCACGTAGATATACTCCGAGCATAGCTCTCTACATCACCCATAGCTTATTTGCAAGCCTAAAAAAATTTTATGCATGTTATCAGGTAAGTAGGTTTTTTTTTCTGACCAAGATGATGGCCTTCCTGATAGTAAGTGGCCATAATAGAATCGGATATGTCAGATCAACACTACGCAGGGTATGCAAGGGCCCATCAATCTGAGGCGTAGGAGTTAATTCTCATGTGCCAACCACCGGCAACCACGCCCTTTAAACCTGCACGCAGTAAATTGTCGTGCGACAGAAATGCTGTGGGCGGCTGATACTGAAAATAGTATCTATCCACACTCTTAAAGCCGAATTGTCTATTAAAATACCACTCTATGAATAATAATTTGAAAACTAACATTAATTATTAAAAAAATATATATAAGACGTCTAACTGTTCACATGGAACCCAAAATTCTGGCGCTATTGAACCTTTAAGTTTCTCGACTTAGCCGTTGAAATGGGTGATGGGTCGTGCGCTGGTGTGGGATGCGACCTGCATTGATACGTTGGCAGTTTCTCACTTACCGAGTACGTCAAAAAAAGCGGGTGCAGCTGCCGAATCTGCTCAAATGCTTAAGCGCCCTGCATACTCCGCTATTTGTAATGAGCAGTCATTGAGACTCGGTCATGGTTTTTAGAGTTTTTTGGACATGATATTAATTAAATTTTTCGTCATGACCACTTGACGTCTGCTGACCCAAGAGTTGGCCTAAAAAATTGGTTGTATGTAAAGTCGGCTTACTGACGATAGTTGAACGTGACAATGTCGTAAGAAAAAACTGATGGAATAGTTGCATTTTTCAAAAGAAAATTTTAATTTTATTTGCTTGATAGATATTATCGTTGCTATAAACAATTGACACCACATTCACTTTTCACTGCACTTCATCCTTGCCGAAAACATGTAAATGTATTATTGTTATATGTGAGCGATGCTGATAGAAGCTGTCCACGCGGACAGCTTCTATCAGCATCGCTCACTCAAGTAGGAGAGAGACAGATGTCGAACGCGAAGGCCGACTGTGCCTCTTTGTCGCTCGTTCCGCGCTCTCCCTTGCACTTCAAGCCTTGAATGGAACGTCTCAGAGCGAGGTAACGCCGCATACGTCATGTTTTTTCGTGCGTGCAGCCGGCTCCATCGAATTATAAGACGTTGTCACGTCAAAACCGGACATATCATTTCTGTGATATTTACATGTACCTACCTATATAAAAAATCAAAGAAAAACTTTTTTCAATACCCGCTATGTGCTGCGAGCCATTCATTCGGAGGCTTTCATCGCAATCGACAAAGCGCACATTGTTCGGTGCACAGAATGTTTCACTGTCAACAGGCAAATGGTAAAGTAAACTGAGCGCGGCTGGCAGCGCAGTAAGTGAGTTCCCATGGCGCCATAGTTGTGTAGTGAATTAGTAAGTTAGCAGTTCATGCATATTAACATAGAGCGACAACCGCGATTCTCCATATTCATGTAAGGCGTTCCCAAACCCGCCTTATAGCGCTTGTGCACTTCGGCCGACCCGAATCCGTCAAGACCATCATCTTATTATCATCCATAAAACATATAACGTACATCCCACTGGCGGTAGGCTTACATAGAAGGGGAATAAGAACTGAAATATTCCATCCAGCCCCAATTATTGTTTGTGGGTTTTTACTATTATCAGAATATTCTGTTTGTGATGCGCGATCGATGGCTTAGGGCCAGCACACCGGGGACAGAACATTAATCTTTATCACAGTAGGTATACTAATATTATAAAGAGGTTTTTTTTTGTTTTGTTTTGTATCCAAAAGGCTCCGAAAGTACTGCACCGATTTTAACCATTTCTTCGCCAAAAGAAAGTTAAACTATCACGAAGAAATATTGGCTACAATTTATTTCCAAAAAAAGTGGAGATAATAATCTAAAGTTGCAAAATGTTGCCTATAAAATTAATTGCGCTGAGAAACCTATTGATGATACATAATTATTATGTACTATATGGTTAAAGTTCTAATTTTTAACTACAAGGATTAATCCAACTATCATAGTTAAGGAGGCAAGGTTTTTAGAAAGTGTCATATCTCACGGGGCTGATTTCCTAACTTTGCTATGATTTGGGAATATCTTACCATTCCAAACAAAACCTAACGGTAATACTTTATATCGCACCCAGCATCTGTATAAGGTGAAATGCATACGATGCTTATCCGATACGTCCCATGTAAAAAAACTTGTATTCTAGAATTCGGATCAGTCTCAGTGCATTAGCTACCTTTTTCTGAGATTCCGATCTGAGATAGTGCACAACCGCATTAACCGTGTTACACCAGGCTTGTAATTATATACAATGAAAATATACATTTGAGGAGCAGACTGAACATAATTTAGTAGAGCTATTAAATATGTACTTACTTTGCCCTCAGTAACATAAAATAGTCTGGGATTTCTCGTTGTTAAGGGAATATAACTACACGAAATTATAATAAGTTGATATTATAAAAAAAAAAATCTTCTCGTCCAAAATCCCTTAGTGCCTGAAGACTAAAGTCTTCAAACAGTGCGTGTTGCTAGTAATGACTTACGGAACTGAGATATGGTCGTTAACTATAGGCCTCATAAGAAGGCTCAGAGGTACCGACATAGCTCAGCGAGTCGCGAAGCTGAAGTGGCAATGGGCAGGGCACATAGCTCGGAGAACCGAATGGCGACACCGGTAAGTGCAGCGTAGGTCGGCCCCCAACAGATGACATCAGGCGAGTCGCAGGGAGCCGCTGGAGGCAAGCGGCCCAGGACCGAGTATTGTAGAACTCCCTACAAAAGACCTATGTCCAGCAGTGGACTTCGATTGGTTGACATGATGATGATGATGATGATCATAAAAAAGGAATAGTAAGAAAAATCTGTGTAAGAACAAAGCAGGTAAAAAGTTCTTAGGCGTTTATCATTTTTTTTGTGCAGTCACATGAATTTAAACGGAATTAAACAATCGATGTTGTTGTAGCAATAATTGACAGATCATCAGATCGTCTTCCTTATGGTTAGTTGAGAACCATCGCCTCTCACTCTGTTTATACAGAGTAACATTTTGCAGGGCATGCAATGAACATGTTCTTCAAAGTGTCGCCCTGTGTCCATCAATCTGAAGCTTAGGTGTTAGGACTCGGGTGCCTGTAATTACACTGCAGCCTCGTCCTTCAGACTGGAACACAGCAATGCTACTTGGCGGTAGAAATAGGTACGGTGATACCCACACGAGCTCTGTCGCAATTTTTTCAATATTACTTAAAACTAAGAATAAGAAATTTAAAAATAGCATCTTAGATAAATCTTATATCTTTAAACGGGCAATTCTTGTATATATATAATTTGAATTTCGGAATCGGCTCCAACGATTTTCATGAAATTTAGTATACAGGGGGTTTCGATCGATCTACCTAAGATTCATTTTTAGAAAATGTAATTTTACTCGTGTTTTCCGGTAATAATCGATTTGGTGCAACGAAGTTGCACGGGTCAGCTAGTAACAGTTTAATTGAATAACAACAACAAAAACATAATCGTCTTAACATTTCACTTCTGTGTTACGTCTTCGAGCGCAACTTCTCTTTAATTTGGAAAAAACACTATAGATTTACATAACGCCTACGTATAACTTCAATAAACTGTACGTATAAATTTAATAACTGAAGCTTTTTCTGGTGTTTTATAATAAAAGGCATGTATTAGTGTGATGTGTGATGAGATGGACGGACCAAGTTAAGGCCACAATCAAGGCTCCTCTACATGAATGCGCAAGAATGGCAATCGTTAGAGAAGAGTGGCGAAGGATTGTAAAGCGAGCCACAACACCCAAATGACGACCAGAACCAGTCTGTCAAGACTGTAACGACTAAGAAGAAGAAGAATTTATGTGTAATACTTTACGTTTGGTATACGTTAAATGACTTGTGACGGAAACTCGCATTAGAGAAGCGTATCACTCTGGGACATAAATAGCCTGAGGGTTATGACGAAGCCTCAAGACTAAAGGCTTCTCCCAACGGGGGGCATTGCCCATTATTACCACGAAAGGCAGACAGGTTTGTGATCGCAGTAAATGGTAGTAGTAGTATAGAGGATGCTGCTCGTTCTCCGTTATATTCCCTTAGACACCTCTTATATCTCTTACCTAAAATAACTTATTGGGGCCCAAAATATTCAATTTCCAGAACTTCAACAATCATTGTTACATTTCAGCTAATTTCATAAATCCCGAATGAATCCCACCGTTCAATGATGAAAACAGAATGGAAATAATTTTAGTAGTATTACGTGCTTTTAAAAATAACGTTAGTTGACCGTAGAAGAATCATAGTGATGAGTCTAAGGATTCATTAGCCACTAGCGGGAAGAGGTGGGGTGTGACAATTGTCTTCTTATTTACAGTCACTTCACGCCATAAAGAATCATCGAACATCGAAGAAAAATTATAAAAAGTATAAATATGATCAGTGGAAGAGGGCATGACGCTTAATCCTTAATTCGCTAGTAGGATCAATAAATTAAAGTTCTCCCAAATCCCCGGTTAACTTTTTAAACAGCCCCCGTCAATATCGTGATTGATGGAGCGGCCATTTAATTGGAATAGGGCATTTGTATAAAAACTCTTTCGTGAATATAAATGAGGGACCTATTCGCTGAACCATTGGAAATTCAAGGATTTGGCTTTAAAAATAGATTGGTTTATTTGGGTCGAGTTACGTTAAGAGCATTGATATAGTCCTACTATTCCATAACAGTGAGAATCATTCATCATCATTTTCCACCCATTACCAGCCCACTGAAGGGCACGGGTTTCCTCTCGGAATGAGATATGTTCAGACCGTAGTCCACCATGTTGGCCAAGTGCTTGTTGGATTTCTCATGCCTTTGAGAATCTTATAGAGAACTTTAAGCCATGCAGCCACAATATCACGATGGGCTCACGATTTTTTCCTTCACCAATTGGTTAATTGCTTAATTTAAAAACGCATATAACTCCGAAAATCTCTACTAACACTAGGCTATCTTCACTGTTTCATTCCATTTATTTGGTCAAATTCAAATTCAAAATTTCTTTATTTATGGAGGCCTATCACAGGCACTTATGAAGCGTCCGTACATACATGTTTACATAATTGTAAGGGGATGGTGATAACTTGGTTCGCCAACTTAAGCCTAAAGCTAGGAGGGTTCCAAACGCGCCCTGGTCTAAGAAGAGCCCACAAAAAACTTAGCCGAGTAAATTTTTTTTTTGTTATCACCATCTCACAGTAAATTTATTTACCTATGTAGCTAGAGCAATTCCCACCCAAGCTTTTTCATCGTGTAAGAAATCCTTAATATTATAATAGGATTTTTCTGTAAGCTAACGTTTTATATAAACTTTGAAGTTATTGAGAGACATCTCAAATATTTCATTTGGTAATTTGTTATAAAATAATATACAATTGCCCTTGAATGAATTTGCAAATTTGTGTAGCCTAGTAAACTGCACAACGAGTTTATTTTTGCTTCTAATATTTATATTGTTACAGTCCATTTTCTTTTTAAATTATGTTATATTTTTATAGACATAATAAATTAAATATTCATATATGTACTGACTATTCACCGTCATTATTTTAACTTCTTTGAATTTATCAAAATTTCGTCGTCAAAATTCGATCGTCGTTAAGTAACCTGTCCTAAATAATTCAATTAACGAATCTTAAAAAAAGATTACTCATATCTCAAAATCAACAAACGGCAGCCCACAAATTTGTTAGCATACAATTTTCGCATGTGAGTACAAATTTTCCCTCGGTAACATAATATACCAGTGTTCAGAACGTCATAAAATCTCAAAAATCCTCAAAAAATATTATAATATTAGCTGACCAGCGCAACTTAGTCTAAACCAAAACGTTTTAATATCTTAAAAAAACCTAGAAACTAATTGCAGCGCTACCTACCCGTTTTTATTTACAAACTGTTATTCGCGGCCCGTCGTCGCCGTACGTGTTATTCTATCTATAATCAAACTTAATATTTATATTATTTTATTTCGCATGCAATCGATCGTTGTCCCATATGCCTTGCGACTAGCTGTTATTTGTGAAGGAGCTATGTCTTTTATCTCGGACAATATTTATCAGATCTCCATTAATATTAGACAATATATGCTTGACAGTTTACACTTGAAAATAAAAAAGAATTATTAAAATCGGTTTAAATTTAACTGAGAAGTAAAATTAATAAAAAAATTCATTCCGTTTCCCGGAGGAAACTTATTGTTTAACGGGATAAAAAGTATCCTATATATTGACCCGGAATACCAGCTACCACTAAGGTAGTTTTCACGTGATGCCCGGACAGACAGACAGACAGACAAAAATTAAAAAAAAAATGTTTTGGACTCAGTATCGATTATAAAGCATCCCCAAGTTAAAATTTTCAAAATATATTAAATGTACAGAGATCTTCCAGTTACAGTTTTATTATAAAAATAGATAATGGTATCAGTGATTTTAATTATTATACCTACCTATCTTACGTTAAGATGTAGCAGTAACATAAGAAATTCTTATTTATTCGCTTAGCCGTGATAATTTTACTATGACTCGCAGCGACTTTCTTTAAATTTAATTTTGCAACCTCCTTTAATAAATAAGCCTACGAATTATTTTCAAAACAAACTGGTCCCGTGAATAGCGTTTTTAAACATTTTACAAATAAACTATTCATCTTCATAATATGAGTGTAAATATCTCTACGTTTATAGTTAGGTACGGCCAATAAAAAAGCTAGTGACAAACTTCAAAACTTTGCATTTACGCTTCTTCTCAAGTCCATCCAGTAGCCATAAAACAGCATCTGCAGCAATATTTTTATTTAAGTAATATAAACCGTGCCCGTGAGTGAATTATGCCCCGGTTGGCGCACCGGTACCGACCAGCCACGTCGGTAATCGCTTCGAAATGGACGAGACGTTGATTTAATACCTCAAGCTTTTCTTTAATATATAAATTACGTAGGTACGGACCTCTAAATTGTGTTACAAAGAACCTTATTACTATATAGACACGTATAGTTCACGTGTTGGTATTACCGAGTAGGTATGTACCTATTCCTACGAAATAACAAAGCTTTTTTCCATTTTTTTGACTTTACGACCAGGTAAATAGTAATCCGCTTGACAAATATTTATACAACGTGTAAATGAAAAACGGAATGATTCAAAGGATTTACATTACGTACTGTCGCTAAGATTTTATTGTGAAACCGAAAACCTAATAGTTTCTGAGTAAATCACTGCCATAGCTTTTTCTGAAAGAAATCATATAAAGCCTTAACATCACATGCAAAATTAAAATCATGTGATTCCTGTCATTTTATTAGGTATGCGCGTGCTATGGCTGTCTTTTATCTTCAATAGGGTTTTCATAAGTAAACACTCAGAATGTTTTGAATTTGTTTGTATGCCAAAATAAATATGCTTAGTAATTAGTAATTCTTTATGAAATTTACTTACTCGTATGTGTCTGGCAACATTATTTCGTAATTCGGTTACACGTTGTATAGCTGAGTAAAGTTTACTTGACAGAAAAAAACATGACAAAGTTACGTTCATTAAAAATTTATTAAAGAATGAAAAAATAACAGAAATGAGCATTAATTTGAAAAGTGCACTAGGTCGCGTTTTAGTTTGCAATGTTCTGAAAGTGAACCCGTTCATGTGACGTACTTAACAATGACCTGCCTGTTTCCAAATCAAAGCTGGCAATTAATTGTATTCGCTAATCACTTAATAGGCCGTGGCCATTCAATTATCGGGGTGCAGGTGATTGATCTGCTTCCATATACCTAACCTATGGCCATAGTCACATTAATTTCGTCAATCCAATAGGGTTGTCTCCAAATATCCTTTGTACTTTGTGGTCGGCTTGCAAACAAACCCTATAACGTTATTGCACGACTATGTGTCTAGAAATTTCAAGATTAATATGTACACAGGGCGACAAGTCCGCTTTGCTCGTTTCGTTATAGAACGTAAGAATATACTAATAAGATATAAAATGGCGTGTCTGAATAGGTAGTGTAATTTGTAGGTGCGCTTTTGTGTACCAGAGAAACTGTTCCATGCTGTAAACTTGATTAATACATATGAGGATGTTCACAAATCCTTTACATAACAGTGGTTGTACTGAAAAAAACTGAGCGTGTTTTAAAAGACCTTCGTATGCTAGTAATAAAAAAATAAATAGTTTGTTGACATTAAATATTAGGTAACATGTAAAAAAATTAGTCATACGAAATGCTATACATATATATATATATATATATATATATATTTATAAAACACAGTGGAAGATTCACCGAGTAACCGGGTACCGAGTTTTACTTGGTTTAATTTTCGCCGAACTGAGTACTCGGCCGAGTTACATAGTTCAAGTTGAAAAACATGTGTGTCAAGAAACGGCAGCCCAGACTACAAGCGGTGCTACCGCTTCAAGTGTCTTTTATCCAAATTAAGTACGTCTCGGGTTGCAATTGAATTTTATGTAAGTTCAGTACGTCTGGTATAAAGGACGCAAGGGTCTTTTATGCCAGTTTAGTACGTTTTATATACATGCCGCAAATGTGTTTTACGCAAGGTTAGTACCTGTCTCGTGTACAGGTTGTAAGTACCTTTTTTACATCTCGTTTTTAGGTGGCAAACGTCTTTTACGCAAGTTTAGTTTGTCTCGTATACAGATAGCAAGTGTATTTTACGCTAGTTAAGTACGTAGAGTATACAGGTCACAAGTGTCTTTTATGCAAGTTTAGTACGTCTCGTTTTCAGATCACAGGTGTCTTTTATGCTAGTTTAGGACGTCTCGTGTACAGGTCGCTAGTGTCTTTTAAGAAAGTTTAGTTTGTCTAGTATACAGATCGCAAGTGTCTTTTATGCAAGTTTAATACGTCTCGTACACAGATCGCAAGTGTCTTTTATGCTAGTTAAGTACGTAGAGTATACAGGTCACAAGTATATTTTACGCTAGTTTATTACGTCTAGTATACAGGTCGCAAGTGGTTCTTAGGCAAGTTTAGTTTGTCTCATATACAGATCGCAAGTGTCTTTTATGCTAGTTAAGTACGTAGAGTATACAGGTCACAAGTGTCTTTTATGCAAGTTTAGTACGTCTCGTTTTCAGTTCGCAGGTGTCTTTTATGCAAGTTTAGGACGTCTTTTATCCAGGTCGCTACTTCGCAAGTGTCTTTTATGCACGTTTAGTACGTCGTGTATACAGGTCGCAAGTGTCTTTTATGCAAGTTTAGGACGTCTCGTATACATTTCGCAAGTGTCTTTTATGAAGGTTTAGTACGTCTCGTTTATAGGTTGAAAGCGTCTTTTATGCAAGTTTTGTACGTCTCGTATACAGATCGCAAGTGTCTCTTAAGCTATTTTAGTACGTCGAGTATACAGGTCGCAAGTGACTTTTAGGCAAGTTTAGTATGTCTCGTATACAGATCGCAAGTGTCTTTGAGGCTAGTTTAGTACGTCGTGTATACAGGTCGCAAGTGTCTTTTATGCCAGTCTTTTATGCCAGTCGTATGCAGGTTTCTTATACAAGTTGGCTAAAAGGTACAGTGCAATAACCAAACCTTAATATCGATAACAACGAATGCAAGTTCTATCCGGTACCATTCTATCTGACTCTTGCTTATCCGAATTACTCGGATAATTAATTAAAAAACAGCAAAGTACGTACTAAGTACTCGGCGTTCGGTACATTACTAATAAGTGCCTATCTATCACTTTACTTACCTGTTTAGACCGGATCCATTATAGCAAAATTTAACTGGGTTTTGGTTTTAACCTTTAAAAAACAATCTTCAGTAGTTAAGTTACGAGGTTCATTCAGTGTTATTAATCGTAAGGTCGCAAAACTATTCTACATTATTTTTTTTTAAATCAGTTTATAAGCATCCAAGTTATTCAGGTAATCTTAGATTGAAATAAGAAAGCAAAGTTCAAGAGTCAGTTGATTTAGATTAAACGCGCTTAAAGCATTTCCCGCAGGCGCTACCTAAAGCGCGCTGATCCAATAAACAAACCTCATTATCGATAACAACGCTCAATTATAGAACAATGACACTTGGTTAACCTATAAATTAACGTAGAGCTGTGAACGTGACATCGATATCGGTAAATATATTAGACGTTCGTAGGTGCATAGGATTGGTAATAAGTGTACAGGTTTCGATAACATTTCAGCTATCTTGGTGGGACGATAATAAAAAGTCTTTCAAAGTGAAATAAGAAAGGAAAGTTCGAGTAAGTTCATTAATACTAAACGCGTTAAAGGCATTTTCCGCAGGCACTACCTAAAGCTCGCTGATCCAATAACCAAAACTCATTATCGGTGAAAACTCTGAATTATAAAACAATGACACTTGGTTAACCTATAAATTAACGTTGATGTGTGATCGTAACATCGATATCGAGAAATTAAAGAGCTGTAGGTGGGTACATATTATACAAAATAGTTGTGGTTCATTTATCGATATAATTGTACAGGTTACACTAGCATTACCGGTATAAACAGTGGGACAATTATAAAAAAGTCAGATTAGCAAATCAATTCATTAGCTCCTAAGTTATGTTAAAGTCAAATAAGAAAGGAAGGTTTAAAAGTGAGTTCATTAAGATTTATGCGCTTAAAGCATTCCCAGCAGACGCTACCTAAAGCTCGCTAAACCAAGAACCAAACGTCATAATCGATAACAACGCTCAATTATAGAACAATGACACTTGGTTAACCTATAAATTAACGTAGAGTTGTGAATATTATATCGATATCGGGGAATAAAATGTAGTAGGTACATGTAATAACAAGTATGCTTTGCAATGTGCTTTATGACAATAGTTTTAATATAAGTTGCGTGAAGTAATACTGACCTTCAGGCATGTTGAGTCGTTAGGAAGCTTTGACGCAAATTAAGTTCGTGTTCGTTTGGAGGAGACTTAGGACAATTCATTATTATTATGAACTAGTATATGCTCGCGACTTCGCCCGCGTTTGTTTAGGTTTGTGAAAAATCGTTTACAAACAGTTTATTTATCCTGGCTTCAATTCATTCAATGTTTAAACGTTTTAAGCAATTTAAATATCAGTTGCTACAACGGTGAAGGAAAACATCGTAAGGAAACATGCATACCTGAGTTCTCCATAACATTCTCAAAGGTGTGTCAAGTCTACCATGCCGTACTGGGCCAGCGGTGTACGGCCTCAACCTTTTTGTGTAAATTAAGAAAATGAATTGGTTGTAATAAAAAATTTGCATGTCATAGATTTTGGCTAAACCTACAATGTTTTATGCAAATAAAAGAATTGAATTGAATTGTGGGAGAAGACCCGTGACCTGCAATGGGCCGGTAATGGGTTGATATGATGATGATGATTGTTACCATGGTAAGTATACTTAGTGGGTAACTTACGCTCTCACAACAATCGGCGTAAATTGAAACTTTCCAGTCTGAAAATTACTCCACACTTTACAATATAAACATACCCACGCCGGGAAAAACTTATGTGTGTGGAATGAAAATATTGGGGTGTTGAGCACACGTCATCAGTGGACTAACGAAGTGGGGTCCGGTACGTGACGATAATTCGGCCCCTCGGGGGGCCTTTGTGCAATCAGTGCGGTTTCTTGCGGCAATATCGAATGCCGATTTTTAAGGTTCCCGCGTGTAATAACTGAAACTTTCTTTAAAATGCTTCGAAACATTGGAGAAAAATACTCATGCGAGGAGTTTCTTACGCTGTCATATAATATGTAATATATAATTAAACAACATCGTGTCCTTAAAATTGGTCTTGTCGTCTGGTGACCCAAAAGCTGGCGCTTATTTAGTCCAACGGCTAAGTCTAGCAATTCAAAGGGGCTATAGCGCCAGCATTTTGGGTACCATGCCCATAAGTGAACAGTTAGACGGCTTATATTTGCTGTAAATATTAATATCAGTTTGTTATATTATTTCTTATAACTTAAAGTAAAAAAAAAAATTAAACTGACAGCAACTTTCAAATGGCAAAGTGTTATAACATGTATATTTTTAAAGCCTAACTAGTTTAAGCTCTAGAAAATATTTATAGTTATCAGCTCAAATTCTTTATTGATTTTATTAATTCATGAAAACGTAATCAGTGTAATTAAAATAATTTTCGTCTGTAGACCCAGCTCGGTGATTGTTTAATATGTGAATGATGGCAATAATTGATAAAATATGAATTTTAAATTGCAATCTATGATAATTTGCGAAGTCTAATTCTAGCAAATCTTCAAGTAATCCTACACGCCTCTTAGAACCGAACCGGTAACAGAGAATAGTAATTATACAGAACAAATAAATACCTACTAAAATTATAAATGTGAATGTAAGTTTGTTTGTTACGCTTTCATGCAAAAACTACTGAACCGATCATCATGAAACTTTGGAAACCTATTCTTGGAGGTAATGGAAATAATATAGGATACTTTTTATCCCGAAATTAAGCTCAGTTCCTTTGGGAGAGGTGATGAAAAAGTTTGATTTTACACAAGGACTAAATAAAAATGTTCTTCGATAACCTTTAGCATATAAATTAACTAACAATGCGATTTCGATTCGTCCTACAACGATTACTATTTTTTGTAAGTCATAGGAGGAGCTGAGACTGGTCAGACAGTTGTTTTCAGATATTGTTTTTGCGAATAGATTTTTTTTTAAATGAGAATTTCAGTACAACTACTCCTAAATTTAATGTCCACGTGTCTCAAAAAACAAAAGCAGACGAAGTCGCGGGCAACAGCTAGTTATTAATAAATATACAAAGACAATACACACATCGCCATCTAGCCCCAAAGTTAGCGTAGCTTGTGTTATGAGTACTAAGATGATTGATGAATATTTTATTGATGAATAATATACATAAATATTTATAATAACATCCAGACACTTAAAACATTCATAGTCATACAAACATTTTCCGGTCGTGGGAATCGAACCCACGGCCTTGGACTTAGAAATCAGGGTTGCTTTCCATTGCGCCAATCAGTCGTCGAAGAAAGCTTATTTGAATTAAATGAATTTTGACGGTTGTGTAGGAAAGGTTAGAATTTAAAGTTTAGCGTTTGTGCATATCTTTGTAACCATGACAGTTTTTTTGCAAAGCTGATTAAAGAACGAAGACTATTTGTCTTTGAGGACTAACACAGTTGCGGTTAAATTAAATTATACGGAACCGCTTTGCCGTGAACCTTATCGTGTATCGTTGTCAATTTTTCCTGATAGTTACAGGAAGGAATATCTGTGACTTTGCGGGTTTTTATAGACTATTCCCAGAAGTCGACGGCTAGGATTTATGTAGCTTCCAGATTCTTTAACTTCGTTTATTCCTAATGAGGAATACGAGTAGGAAGAGTTCTTGACTAAAACCCGCAGGGAATGATAAAGCATGGCAGTCCTTAACCAATTTGGTGCCATACCGTTGTTGTAAGAAATTTATTTATTAATAAGACGACTTAGATTTTGCAGACATCCTAGCTAATAAAATAAATCAATAGGTGTAAATAAGAAAATAAAATGAAAGTTGTTTATTTGTTTGTTTGTCCTACCTTCATACCCTAACTAAGCTACCAATAAGCTTGATGACATCTACATCAAGGGGCGCAATCTGCGGACAAAAGCTTGTATTAATATAATTTTAATGATGAATTTCTTAATGACAAGTTTGCTTGGAAGCATGCGGCTCCGCTTTCATCTCTCACAAGATAAATAAATAAATATAAATATACTACAATACACACATCGCCATCTAGCCCCAAAGTAAGCGTAGCTTGTGTTATGGGTACTAAGATAGCTGATGAATATTTTTTTATTAATAATGTACATAAATACTTATAATTTACATATAAACACCCAGACACCGAAAAACATTCATGTATATCACACAAACATTCTCCAGTTGTGGGAATCGAACCCACGGCCTAAGACCCAGAAAGCAGGGCCTCTGCCCACTACGCCAATCGGCCGTCAATTAAGAATAGAAAAATAGATAGAAAAATGAATGTTAAAATGTAAATTGTTGATATTGGAAAAGAGCAATTGCTGATTTTCTTGCCGGCTTCTTCTCGGTAGAATCTGCCTTCCGAACCGGTGGTAGAGTCACTACAAACAGGCAGCCTTGACGTTTCAAAAGTGCTATTAGGCCTACTTGAAATAAATGAATTTTGAATTTGAATTAATTTGGATGTTTTGATACAAGATACTATGTACAAAGCAATCTGGTATCTATACAAATAAAACAAAAACAAACAAATAACGAACTAGATCATTTGTGATTACGTATCCCATCGGTAATACCGACGTTTCAGAGGCCATACATCTCGGCTTTAATGATGGCAGTCGCCATTTAATCATCGCAAAGGGCCCATAAATCCTAATTACAAGGCTTATTATTTCGAGCATCGTACCAGTCTTGAGATGTGACTTTAACTGTGAGTGCGCTTCGGACTTCGGCACACAATAGTACCGCTAACATATTGGTTCGACGCCCAAACGACTGAACCGGGTTATTATAGGCTTACCACACATTTGCTACGATCGTAACAACTGCCTTTCGGTAATTCAAGCGCGAAATGTGTAAGAAACTCTCATCTTTGTTCTCTCATTTTTACAACCAATTTTAAGCTTTTTTTTGAGCCTTTTTTTATAGTATTTATAGCATATTTATAGCATATTGTGAGGTGGCCCACATGGTAAGTGGAAAACTATCGCATATGCACAGAGCAACTCTTCACAGAGGAGCAGTCCAGCAACATGCCGCCCTGTCTATATTTATTTGAGGTGTAGGCGTTAAATCTCACGTTAATACCACCAGCATTATTAGCTTCGTAACGACAAAAATAAGAATAGCGATAGTACTTCCCAGGACGAACTCTGTCACAAGAAGCTCAACTATAACTAATTAATTGTAATAAGGATTAATAAGTAATCGGTCTGGTGCAAAATTCTATTCTAAAATACATGCGATTTAATATGTCAGATACCGAGCCATTGTAAGGAGACGATGGCTGTATACCCCATTATAAAGAAGTGATACAGTAGTTTGACGCCTTGGATCTCTTGTTAAACGCCGATATCGTCTAGACAACATCACGAAAATGTATGGCTAACAGGCATTCAGTAAGGGCCATTTTATCGATTCACACTTACTGACTAGTTGCTTTGACTAGGTAACTTCGTCGAGATTCTGTATGTTTATCCTTACTGTGATGCAATGCATTGTAAAACTGACTATATACAAAATACACCAATTCATCTGGATATCGCACACAAAATAAAGTACAAACGCTAAATGCTTATTGTAAATAACATCATGGACCCAAGGTGTCGAAGTGGCGACCTCGCACTCGGAAGCGCAGTCTTGGCAGACCCAAACTAGGTGAACAAGTCGAATACAGCAGTCTATGGACACATGCAGTACAAGACCGTGGAGTGTGGAATTCCTTACAAAAGATCTACGTCCAGTAGTGTACGTCAAATGATTTAATGATGATGTTGGAATGCATTGTCATGCATTAAAATGGAAGTCGGAATTCGTTAGCGAAATAACGCCTGATTCTATCCATTATTTTTACACGCTACTTTTCTGTCGTTTTGGCTTTGAGACTGAAAAAAGAAACTGCTGCTCAAGCAACTATGTTGGTTGCATACAAGTCTGGTTGAACATGCGACAGTAGTCAACGTGTAGCAGGCCTAAGTAACGTTGGACAGGAAATAAATAAACTTACTACTACTTGGTAAGGTGTTAGGACCATTAGTAGGCATGCTTATTATTATTACGGATATTGTGGTCTATTCCTTGGGATAAGTTAACTTTTTAGTACATTTTGATATGGGGTTTGTGTGCGTAGCAATCAAAATTTTAAATCATTGGGCTAGTGCAGGGCTTTCCAACCTGGGCGCCGTTTAATTACACCGCGTTTAAAGTGCACCGCGAGGCAGTCTTTCTATTTCAAAAGAATCAAGAAAAATAACTTTTTGATAGTCTCTGTGCAGAGGTGTCACGGCTTGTCCCACAATTTGTAAAATTGTGTGGAGATCACAAAGCTCAGTCATCCCATTGTTTTATTAGTGTACGGTTAGTTTTATTAATTCTTTGTTAAAGTTTATTATTTATTATGGTTTTATTAGTTTCATAATGAGGATGTTTTAATTTTTTCACCTATCTACCTAACTAACAAGTACCTATCTACATATTTTAAGAGTATATTTTAAACTGTTCAAATTCACTTCAGAGAATTAAAGAACATAATATTTCCACTAGACGACAATATACACAAAAGCGGGGAAGTTTCTAACTAACTGAAGCCAGAGTTACTTATAGACTTTTTCCGAAGTTAGTGAATCAGGATAGGTAGGATAGCCGGAGTTCCTGCCGTCAATTAGACACGCGGGAGATTTATTCGACGATCTGTCTTCGAGCTCGACGCTCCCCGTAGATGCGAACGGTTTAAAGAATAAATTCTCAGCACCAAGCTAATCATAAAAGGCAAAATGGTTTGCCTCAAATAAGTGCATTCAGATTATTCTATGTAATATGACTGTCAAATCGTAAGCTATTTTTACATACCGACTTACAAAAAAGGATTCTCAATTCTGTTGTAGAATTTTTTTATTTTTTATGTTTGTTACCTCAGACCTCTGTCTTTTGTAAACAGATTTTTGTTTGAGACGGTATACTTCCCATGTAGTCCCATTTTCATCAGGTCAAGATCTGTTGAAGGAATCCTGGCCACATCGAGGGAACTCTTCAAATACACTTTTTTGGGTAGTCGTGTGGTTACCTAAACTTAACGTTTAAAATAAGCCATGCTGGTACGAGAAAATACTGGCCTATCTGATTTTCTTCGTAGTCTTATATGCAAAGCTATCGACAGAAATTAGCAAAATTCAAGGCGCCAAGTCCGGCTCGAACTCTTAACTAGCCTTACCTTTTTATTAGGGCCGATAAAGTCGGTTCATTAGGAGTTTTATTTTCGACGTAGTAAAACGAGCTTTCCGCACGTACTTCATACTTCATTCAAGTCGTAAAAAGTATGTTGGAATTGGTAGAATTTATTCACGAGAGCTGCTGCCGCTTTACGAAAAACCTTTAGGGCTAAATGTTACTACTATGCTGTTGGATTACGTTCGTACTTTTTTGTTTTAGTGCGCTTTTTAATTATACCTGTAACTTTGTGGAACGTAGACTTTTTATACGTATAATATTTTTTTACCAATTAATGAAAGAAGTAAATAGGCAGAAACTTTAGTTAGGCGAGGTCGGGTTATTTTTCGTAGGGGTAAATTTTGAGATCATATTAAAAATAGCGATGTCGTTCATTTAAACTTTTGTAATATTTGAGATTGAATTGACGCAACAAGCGGTCACTGGGTTAACTGACCGCTCGTGTTCGATTGCAATGCACGGGGAGCGAGCGGGTAAGCTAAGGTAAGTAGGCCTGCATCTTTTCCAAGTTTTTTACATACACAGGTGCAAGAAAACGGTTAAAAAATAGTTTGAAATATATGGTCATTAGACCATGGTCAAAAGGAACCGAAATCCACCGTATAGTCAAAAGAAACCGAAATAATAAACAGTTTAACTTATTAAATATCGGTTAATCTGAGACCGAAGGTCAGATGGTCGTGCGAGGTTGTTCGATTTACACGTCGCGCGTCGCCGGTAACAAGATTTGAACATCCCTTCTGCAACTAGAAGGGTTTCAGCTTTAATGCACCACGCTGGCAAAGTACGGATTGGTGGACTTCACACGCCTTTGCGAACATTATGGAGAACTCTCAGACATGTAGGTTTCCACACGACGTTTTCCTTCACCGTTAAATCAAGTAATATTGTGCGAGCTGGGATTTGAACTTGACCTCCCTAAAGTAAAGCTGAGATCCTAACCATTAGGCCATCACCGCTGCGACTATCACCGATCGCTCTTTAATCCAACTGAAAACAATGGAGTGCATTTATCTAGCTCGTATTTATTTACTGTATACAATTTTTTATGAAAATTGTACTGTAGAGGCTACGGTAAATATAGGTCAAGTCAACAATAACTTTACACAATGCTAGGCTGTTGGAATGTGGTAATTCAGTGGCTAGGGCAGTATGGTGTTCAGAATAATGATCAATACATTTACCTAAAGATCTGTACAAAAGTTTCATAAAAAATATGCAATGACAACTTTAACATCAGTTGTATTTAGATCAAGGGTCTGAGTCACGGATTACTATGCAAGTATAAATACGGTTTTAGGTGATAGTGGTAACTACATTCGTTAAAGCTCAAGCAGGTTCCAAACACGTATCACGTAGATAGATGTCTATAGGTAAGATCTACAGAAATCTTAGTGTTGCTTTTATTTTCACCAGCTAAAAGTTTCACTTAAGCTAAGCTCTATATAACTAGAGCAATTAACACTCAAGCTTTTTATTATTCCTTTTTATTGTTCGAAAGAACATCTATATGGATGTTATATCGATAATTTTAAATGATATACGAGGCGTATACTAAACACATGACGCCCTTGCATGTTTTAGACTGCGCGGCGTCTGTTTGTACGGAGTAGGTGTCGCTGAATTATAAAGGAAGACGACATTTCGGCGTACAAGGATCCGCGAAGCACTTCGAGCATTCATACATATTAATTTAGGTTATTCCAGTTCTATGGAAACGTACGGAAGCAATTGTAGGGCTAATTTGCTTTCGTAGATGATCCAACAAAGTTAACTTATAATTGCTATCATGAACTTTGCTTGATAACTCAAACAAACAACTCAAAAACAAGTCTCGGATATTAGGTGTATCAATTGCGTAGTTCATCTAGCTAAAATTTCATTGGTAGGGGATAAGTATCACGAGAACCTGATGCTTCAGATTCAGATACAGTTTAAAATGTCTCGGAAATGTCACTGAAGTAACTTTACACTAAATTTCAAATCAATTGGACCTGTGAATCTGTAAGACGTTGATCTTTCAACCCCGAATGGATCAACTTAATCACGTGATTTTTCAAACAGAAAAAAAAAACCAACTCACGCAGATACAAATTGATATATAGGTACCTAAGTCAAATAATACCTCTCTTTTTGGTGGGGGGATAAAATAAAAAGATGCATCATCATCATCATCAGTCACCCCGCCGCATCAGCTCCCGCCACTCTCTTTATGTCGCCGGTCCAGAGTCCCCCCAATCTGCCGCCGGTACACGGTGGCTTGGACTGATAGACGAGAGTAAGTTTAGTTTAGTTACTATAGGGGGATAAAAAACAATTGATTTGGTAGCACAGGCGTATCATAAAACAAAAGACTAAATTAAACTAATCTAATCTTTAAAACTGGTCTCGGCTTGAGTAAAAAAATAATGATTTGTTATCATAAGTTTCTAAAGTACATTATAAATAAGTTTGGAGTATGCGAAATAAATTAGTGTGGTATAATTTATTTCGATGCCGCTTTCCATTTGTTCAAGTGGACATTGTGGGAAAACAAATCCGAAGATAACGGTCCGCTGGCAGCTTTCCTCCACAAAGTCTCAACATGGAATGGCACACAAAGAGATTCTTCACAGATTGTGAGCCCGCTCGGTGTAAAATTGCACGGATATCCGCATTTTTGTCCACTGCTTTCACATTTTAGCTCTAAACCTATCTTACACTGGAAAATACATTTTGAAGAAAATAATACTTCAGAGGCAGGGTTAAAGGATTGGATCTTAATCATTGTTTCTTGATTCAGTACCTATATTTTAACTAAGAAGACTAACTAAAACTATCTCTATCATTTCATTGTTTGTTTTTTTGTACCCAACTCTGGAAGTGCTGGACCAATTTTAAACATATGTTCACCAAAAGAAAGCTAAACTATATGACGGCCGATTGGCGCAGTGGGCAGCGACCCTGCTATCTGAGTCTAAGGCCGTGGGTTCGATTTCCACAACTAGAAAACTTTTGTGTGATGAAAAACATTCATTTTTCGTTGTCTGGGTGTTTATCTTTATTTTATAAGTTTTTATGTATATTATTCATAAAAATATTCATCAGTTGTCTGAGTACTTATAACACAAGCTGAGCTTACTTTGGGGCTAGATGGCTATGTGTGTATTGTCGTATTATATTTATTTATTATTTATTATATGACACAGGGTATAATGTAATAATCATTATAAATAATCGAGATCCTTAAAATAACCCAAAGTGCAAAACCTTTCCTATAAATTTAATTATTAGACGAGCGTTAAGAAACCTATTGATGATAAAAAAAAATTATATACCATATGACTAAATTACTAATTATCACCTACAAGGAAGTCCGCCAGGGAATATATTATATCTTACTATTATGGTTAAGTCGCATTAGCAGCTTTTGTGTTCTTAAATTTGATTAGATCGCCGGTAGAAACAAAAGTCGGTTACATTAGTATTGCAGAATTAATTCTTATTCCAATGATTAATCAAGGGTGGGATATATAATGTAGAAGTTATCGCAAGGATAAAAAATTTAACACCTTCAACTTAATTAATTAAAAAAGTTCTTTTTAAAAACTACACCCGGTTTTTTTTTACAGGAATACACAACTTTGAAATATGCTTTAAAAACAAAACCGAACCGACGAGGTCGCGGGCAACAGGTAGTGAAATATTAATAAAACATTTATTTATTGTTTCTAACAAGATGACACTAACAGTCACTGCACGGGTGATGAAAAGGAATTTTATAATTTTAGAAGTACACGCCAAAAATACGAAGATGAAATACATTTTTAGTTCAAACTCCGGGAGTTACAAAACTAGCGTAGTCTTACCCCCGAGCTTAAGAGCACATTACGCTATCCGTCCCGGATATGAACACTACAATGTGGTAATAATCGTAAGACCTCACCAATCCGTATTGAAAAAGGGTGGTGGGTCGAAACTCTGCATCTATCTCTTCTTTGACTCAAGTGACCTGCAGTGAAAATCTAACCGCTATCTGGATATCGGTAAATGTTAATAGGTACATTTTTACACAACAATAATCATAAAACCTGTTACAACAAAACAATTTTTAAATTGTAGGGTAAAAATATCAAATTTGCCAGTAGGTAGCCATTTCATTCTAAGTACTAAAGCTACTGTGTTAGGATTGGATTCTAAGAATCATGGCCATAGTTACGAAATAACTGCCTAAGTTTATTATCCACTGTTATCCCATGTTGCCGAGGTAACATATAAAACCAACACGAAAATGTGGCCCAAAGGTGTCGTTTGCAGGCACAAAATCGAAATAACATCGCGACGACAAAATGTTAGATTTTCACGAACAGTTTTCCTATAATACTTTTGTATGAAGAAAAAATGTATAAGAATATTTGATACTGTAACCTAAGGTTTACTGTCATTAACTAAGGTTCGTCACTTAATTCTTTCGTAAATTATACTTTAAGAACGCCGTAGGTACTCATAAATTGATATGACTATACCACAAAGCCTGGAGCCTCAGTGTAACTGATTAAATGTTTCATTATCTAATAAACTTTGCATCCATATAATAATCTGTAAAGATTTAAAATGCGTATAAAAATTTTCGGATCCGACAGGATTTCAACCTGCGACTCTCGGGCAATAGCGGCCCTGAACGCTTTCACCAATTAAGCTACGACTCTCCTGCCGTCGATGCCGAAATTGGTATATGCCTTTTACATCAGTTTTATAGCGACTGTAAAAATTGATAATTCCTCCAAGTGTAGGTAAAAACACTAATAAAAATTATAAAAATTTAAATCTATAAAGAGCCAGAATGATCAGCAATGTTATAGATTGTCTTGCTATCAAAATGACTGTTTTTAATATAAATAAATAAATAAATATTGTGAGATATGCACACATCGCCATCAAGCTCCAAAGTAAGTGTAGCTTGTGTTGCGAGTACTAAGATAGCTGATGAATATTTTTTATAAATATAACACATAATACATAAATACGAATAATATACAGATAAACACCCAGACACTGAAAAACGTTCACGTTCATCACACAAACATTTTCCAGTTTTGGGAATCGAACCCGCGGCCTTGGACTCAGAAAGCAGGGTTGCTGCCCACTGCGCCAGCCGGCCTTGTGAGTAAAATATTCTATGCCTAATTATGATGACGAATGAAAGGCTTTTTTTAATTGTGACACATGCGATTCGGTTTTGTGGCCTATTTTTGATTTTAAGGTGGCAGCATTGAGAGGACATGTTAGTGTTACTAACAATGCAGTCGGAAATTCTGTTGGTAGCTCTGTTTTTAAAATGGCACAATAATACATGAGATCATATTCTTCCTGATCAAAAATTAGACACCATTCAAGATAATGCTTCACGCAATAATCGTCTTGATATAAGAAAGTTAGAGTTATTTTATTTGATATACCTAGTTGTTATATTATTCAATTTGTTTTAAATTTGCTTCTACGAACACGAAATTTCCTGCGCAATTCTAAAAGGACCTCTTTCAGAGAAGGCAGTTTTATAAAACATTACCCCAAAGTTGTTTGGAGAGTTTTCCTTTAAATACGTAGCAAAATTTGGGAGTACAAATGATATAACCATAATTCTCAGTAAGCACCTAATTTTGGGGACAATCATTCCGCCGACGGGGACCTCCTTAGAGATTTTTCTCATAACTCAAAATGAGATCATAACGTCGCAATCCTCGGAGGTCTGAAAGAATAACAAAGAAAACCTCAAAATTACGTTGGTCGAGTAATTTTCGGGGCGAGCAATGTAGAATGGTTCCAGAGGGATTCGGGCGGGGACCCTTCGCGATTATGTAGCGGTTTTATAGGCTTATTATGTTTTATTACGAAGTGGTGCTAGCCCAGTAGGTAGGAAATAGACTTCACTTTCGGCGCGCCGATTCGAATCCGAGCACGCACCTCTAATTTTTATAAGTTATGTATGTAACGCACAAGCAATCATTATAATATTACTTGCTTCAACACTGAAGTAAAACGTCATGAGGGTATCTGCATGTCTGAGAGTTCTCCATAATGTTCTCAAAGGTGTGTGGAGTCCACCAATCCGCAATGGGCCAGCGTGGTGGACTACGGCCTTAACTTATTGTGGGAGGAGACCCATGCCCTGTAGGGGCCGGTAATGGATTGATATGATGATGTTTTCTTAATTACAACATTAATTACTCTTTTATTAATTACATAGTGGCAATAGCGAAATAACGTTGGTATTCCATTAGAATATTCTGTTGTCCATCAACAGACGGTCCACGGAGTAGCGGATTGACGTGGATTTTTGCATATAGATAGTTTATGTGCTGGGTAGTTTATGTGTACGGCCCAAAAACTGGGAGAACCTTTTGTTTTCCTAGACTAAAAATCGTACTATATTAATCAATAGGATGCAAAATAACTCTATGAAAAATTTATTGAAAACAGCTGTGATTAGGTAACAAAGGATAGATTTTAATAGCCCCCAGAAATGTTTATCTGGAGCTAAAGGAAGTTTCTTATGTCCAGCTCTACAATGCCGAATTTCATCAAGATAGGTCAACGGTAATTGTCGTCCGATTGGCGCAGTTTGCAGCGACCCTGCTTTCTGAGTCCAAGGCGATGGGTTCGAATCACACTACAGGAAAATACGTTAAGCAAGCTACGCTTACTTTGGGATTAGATGGCGATGTTTGTAATATCGTATATATATAAAAACGGATTGCCAAACATTTGCAACACACAAACAAACATATAAACAAAAAAACAGAGACTAAATCTAAAATAATATTGGTAAGGATGTATGTAAAGATTTTTGCCCAGGGAGAGAATAAAACGATTTCGTTCATTGTAGGTAAGTCTTTTGTATAAAAACTACAAGGCACTGGAATATAGAAGGCAATCGGGTAAAGAGCTTTTTTTGAATTAAATACTGTGGCGGTCTTGAGGTTTCTTTAAACGTGAAGAGCAAGCACTAACATTTTATTTATGTAAGAGCTTTCGCATTATCCACTGTAATTTCTTAGAGTTACCCCTCTAAGAAATTAGCCGTTTAACCTCGCTGATATATTACTATTTAAAAAGCTTAGTAGGAGATTAAAAAAAAAATATGTGTGTTAAATTGACCTCGATGGCTTTTTTAACCATTGCAAGGATTTTGATTATTTTAGGAATCCAACCGGGACCTTCAAATCAAGAGTGAATAGGCATCTTCTAGACAAGCGCGCTCCACCTTAGACTGCATCATCACTTACCATCATGTGTGATTGCAGTCAAGGGCTCGTCTATAAACATATAAAAAAAAGGGATTCCTAAAATAATCAAAATACCAAGTAGAAGTACTACTACTGCCATGCTTATTTCTGCCGTCAAGCAACGTTTGCCGGTCTATAGAAATGCAGGCACACGAGCCTTACCACTTACGCATTTTACATTGTGAGATGGTGATAACAAAAAAAAACACCCGGCTAAGTTTGTTGTGGGCTTCTTCTTATAACCAAGACGCGTTTGGAACCCTTGTAGCTTAAGTTTTATGTTTACGAATGTGGTTATCGCCATCATCTCACTGCCGTGTAATTCTTACGTACGCATCAAAAGTGCCACCTTTGGGCCTACTTGAATAAAGATATTTTGACTTTGACTTTGACTTTGACTTTGCAGGTTGATGGACACAGGGTGGCACTTCCTTTGCATACCCTACGAAGTTTTGCTTTGATTAAGGGCTATGTTATATAGATAATGACGGCTGACTGGCGTAGTGGGCAGCACCCTGCTTTCTAAGTCCATGGCCGTGGGTTCGATTCCCACATCTGGAACATGTTTGTGTGATGAGCACGAATGTTTTTCAGTGTCCGGGTGTTTATTTGTATATTATAATTATTTAGGTATATTATTCATAAAAATATTCTTCAGTCATCTTAGTGCCAATAACACAAGCTACGCTTACTTTGGGGCTAGATGGCTAGATGTGTGAATTGTCCTAGTATATTTATTTATTTATAGATAGAGAGATAGATAGATAGATAGATTTTTATTTGCATAATACACATGTTTACATAGGTGCCATTTAAATTTCAATTACGAAGTTATGGTTAGTTTCACTTTCTATTACAAGGATCATCTGCCTAGTCCGTCAATTATTAATAAAAAAAAAAAAACAATTTTCAATGTTTAACGATACGATACGTTTATTGAAAGGGGGATAGAGTATTTTCCGATGAACTATAATTAATTTTCGGTCACAAGGTTTGCCTTTCAGCAGAATGAATGGGATGATTTTGTAAATAAATATAACAAGAAATAAGTAGTTACTAGGTTAAAGGGAAAATTCTCACGTTGCAGATTCTGATATATTTTTTATTTCTAGTAAGCTCCTTTTAAGTAACTGAACTACAGGTCACGGATCTCCTTCCGCAATGAAGGGCTTAGGCCGTAGTCCACCACGCTGGCCGTGGTATGGAAAACTATCGGGCATGCAAGTTTCTTCACGATGTTTTCCTTTACTGTTAAATTAAGTGATATAAATTAATTTCTTATAACATCAGAACTTAGAAAGTTAGAGGTGCGTGCCGGGGTTCCCCGAAAGTGAAGCCAAAGTCCTAACTATTAGGCTATTGCAGCTTCATTCTATGAAGTTTAATTGTGTTAAAACACGTTTGACAGTGCGAAACACTCGCTGACAACATTTGTCTATTGTTTTTATTAACACCTAAAAATCGTTCTCACCCTGAGCCCGTTATATCCTAACGGCGCGTATAGCGTTCCGTATCACAATGCAATCATATATTACCCGAAAGTTATGGCCAAAACGACATCGAAATAGTGTTCACGCGTTCGGATACCCCAGCGTGCGCTTAGTGCATTTGTTTAGCAAGTTTATGGTCCAGGCCGAATACGAGTTAATAGGCTTATACCCTATCCGGAACGCAGCTACAACTGCATATGGTAAAGTTAAAGTTATGAACATTTTACCTGACACCCCATTTATCCATAAACGGTTCGCGGCACGCGTTAAAACTGGAGTTTAAATCAAAACACAAGTTTTCAAATGGAACAAGTGTGAATTGCTGTTGTTGACTAACTGCGCTTTCATTTCCAACTAATATCTTCTGCAGTAAGTCCTATCCAAAAAGGTTACCTGTAAGAGTTTTCTTGCAGCAAAATGGCCACCTTTACATGGCTAAAATGTGTTTTTTTACACGCTTCACCTGTATGTATGTATGTAACCGACCCCTTTGAGCTCGAGCCCTTTTGTCCCACTTTGAACGGTCAGATGTCTTTCAAACTTTGTAGACATATCGAGGACCGATGACAATACACTAATCTGAGAAGATTATTCCAATTTTCAATAAAAAAAAAAGATATTTTAGTTTTTTCGAACTATTACACTTACAATTACTACAGCGCCATCTAGACCCTAGAGACAAATAAAATACTATAAATATAGTTGCCAAAATGAGGCGAAAAAAATTTTTACACGCTTTTTTACAATAAATTTTTTATTTTTTTATTCACACTATTATTAATTTATAATTATTGAAATTTTTAACACTATTCTTAATTTAAATTTATTAATATTTTTTTCTATTTTTTAGTTCGGTTTTCTATAAAAAGCGTGTTTTTTAGTTTTTTTAAACTATTATTCTAATATTGTTATAATTACCAGACCAAGCAGATGGCCCACCTGATGATATGTGGAAAGCTATAGCCCATGAACAGAGCAACACAGGGCATGCAAGGAGCATGTTCTCTGCATCATGCCTCCCCGTGTGCATCAATTTGAGGCGTAAGTATTAAATTGTTCCTGTAATTACTTCAGACCGGAACACAGCATTGCAATAATGGTGCTTAGCGACAGAAATATGCCGTACGGGCTCTGTCACAAAAACCTCTACTACTACTTACTTTATATTATGGCTGCAAAAACGTATTTCTTCTTTTCCTAATCATAATACTGAAATTGCTGCACCAACCCGTTCCTTCATTTTTTTTCCTAACGTCAAAGGTTGTCTGGAAGTGCTATAACGTTACTGGAAAGTACTCGCGTATAATGAGGATTAGGTGACTTATCCTCAAATACCATACCACTGAAAAATTTATTATATTTTTCTAAAAGGAATTTGTATCTAGTTGATCAAAACACATATAAGAAAAAATTTCGTGCTGTATAAAACGACTGCAATTGATTACATTGATATCGACGTCGCACCGTGCGGGTGATAGTTGATATAGGATGCTTCTTATACACTAAACCAGTAATTTAATCTTGGGATTTTTATTTGCGTTTTAAGCAACGACTAGTAGATATTGGACAGATAAACTGGGTTGTTCAACGAATAAAAATTATCCGTGTATACGTTTCGTTAAATTATAATCATTTATCTATATTGATTATTAGTGATACTTTGAATAGGTACCGTTCCAATATATATCCTTGGGTAACCCCTTGCTACCAAAGGATATATAGCCTTGAATATTAGCCAACGAGTGGTAATAGCAAATCTTACTTAATTATTCGCTTAAGGCTTTGACTCTCTGACCTCGTGGCTTGGCTTACAAAGTCAACTTCAAACGGGAACGATATGACGTGTACTTACGCTGTATGTAGACGGTTAGGAACACCAACAAGATGTTACTGTAAACGCTTCATTGCATAAACTGGAGTTAGCTGGCACCCTGCGAGACTTGCATGTGCTGTAACGAGCATAGAATGCGAGTCAGCGCCAAGTTTCAACAAAACACTTTAAAGGCACTTTGGCTTTGGTTAGGGTACGTTTATAGTTTGCAATGCAATACATTACGGGCTGGCAACAAAGTTTTTTCGCTTTTGCTGCCGTGACTGGCATGGCAGATCGAACAGAATAAAGATCCCAGACAGTGTCCTATTTGATCATAGTATTTATTTTTGAATTTGTTTTCGGACAATTTTTTTTATTATTGGGTATTAATAAAGCACTTAATCAAAATCAAATAAAAATTGCGAAACAATTAAAATAATATAGATCTGTATTAAAGTATTGTTTGTTATACCATATGGGCTATTATTATAAGGAGTATACTAAATTTCATGAAAATCGTTGGAGCCGATTCCGAGATTCCAATTATATATACAAGAATTGCTCGTTTAAAGATATAAGATATATTATGTATATATTGGGCAAAAGCGCAATGAACGTTATAAATGCAAAACGATGGATAAGTGAATCGTCAGAAACCTCAGATTCAGTTATAGTCAGAAATACAAATTCAGTTAAACGACAGTATCTTAGAATATTCGATTCGCGTTTAATTTATGACCTTTTTTCATCGTTATATTTTGCCTCGTTCTGTGAACTATTATTTTCATTGATATTATTTTATTGCACTATATGAGATCACATATTACATAATATTATTTCATCTTTACGATACATAATTGGTTTAAAAATGTTTCTTTTTTTAAACCCGTGGGAATTGATCGTTTTAATAACACATAACATAAATTATGCTCTTGAGTAGGTTATATACCTATAGATTATTTTAACAAAAGCATTGTGGCTAAAGCGGCTTTATGCAAAATCTACAAAGGATATAAATCTTTCAAGAGTTGAATTTTAGGTAGGTTATAATATGCATCGCGTTTCCAGGTTACTTAAATGGGTCAAGGATCGGTATTCAGAGCGGTCTAGCACGGAGCTTTGACGTCGGCAATCTGATGATCGCAATGGTCTAAATATTTCAATCCCTACTCAAAGATCTTAAAAAGAATCAAGCAGAATTTAAAACACCCTTTTTTGATGCACGACGATCTATATTATTTTTAGTAATATTTAGGTAGTTTTATTTTATTTCTTATTGCTTAGCCATTTCACTTCGTGCAGATTGTTAATAAAGGCTTTGTTTAGCTCATATGAAACCTAAACAGACATTTTCAGGGTGTTTGTCTTTCAGTCTGTTTATCCGGGCTTTTGTTTTAAACAACTAATGATAATTGTAAAGAAATTCCTAGACCTCTTACAGTTCTTTGACCCAAAGTTCCTTACCTGCTTGTGAAATAGTTTTGTATCGGTTAAATTTTAAAAAGCATATTTATATCTTGCACTGCCCTTGATCGCGAAATCAACGGTTTTCATTGATATATTATCAAAATTAAGCTTAATTTGCTATACTCCGCGAAAAGAAGGAGAATATGTGTGGTGTAATTTATATTTCTTCAATCCTTATACTCCACACCAAACAGATCTTCGGCTCTTGACTTGAATAATTGTTAAGATATATTAACAATTATTCATTGTAAAGTCAACATCTCCTGAGGATGCTCCGGTTTCGGAGCGAAACGTGCGTAGAGGGTATATTGCCGAAGATCTGTTTGGTGTGGAGTATAAGGATTGAAAAAATTATAAATTACACCACACAGATTCTCCTGCTTTTCGCGGAGTATAGCAAATTAAGCTCAATTTTGATAATATATCATGGATTTCCGCAAAGTAACGCCAATATTTTCATTGACCTCTTCCAGCTACTCTATAATCATTATTAGCAACTCATTATCCACCATTCAACACGAAACTTCTTTTGGGACATAGTGCAATACGCTGGCTAAGATGGACTTCATACGCCTTTAAGAACAATATGAAGAACTCTCAGGGATGCAGGTTTTCTCACGATGTTTTCCTTCATCGTGTTCATAATTGCTTCAATAGCACATAATTATTCTTTATTAAATTCAATGAAGAACTGAAAAGATAGAAACAATATCTCAATTTGAATATTTTATTTTGGTTTTGAATAGGTGAAAGTATCCACAAACGCAGTCGGAGGAATCTGCTCACTCCAAGATTTCGTTGAACCACCATCAACAACCAAAATATGAGAAGTGATCGTGTCGCGAGTATGTCTGAGATACGTAATCACACTGCGGGTTTTATAATTAATTCTATACGTGTTTGTTTCTCTGTCGATATCTCAGTACTATTATAATTTCTTTATAACTAAAATCACTCACACAACGTTGAATCAGTCTTATAGTTGAGTAAACAGTGAAGTTATAACCAATAGTTGTACTTGTACTTGTACGTTAAAACGAGTTTAGTTTTTTTAAATCCTATTATTTCATCCGACGCCTAGCAGTTTTCGTATGAACAGCCTTTCATTACTGTAGCGAGCGGTGTTCTAAAATTCGCAGCGCTTTAAGCAAACCTGTGTCAGTGTTTGTGACATTCATTTAAATGGCGTATTCAGTAGGGGTTGTAGTCAGAATTCACGAGTAACGAAACGGGTCAAGAGTCGGTTCACAGTCGGCGCTGCTTAATTTATACAGTATGTGATTTTGGCAGACGACGCGACGTTACTTCACTTTGTAAACGCAATGTATGATTCGGGGGAAGATAAACAAATGTACACGTGCGGGAATTTACGATGACGCGAGAATTTCAAATAAAGCATGTTTTTTTTTTTAAATAATGATGATCATGATCATCCTGAGTCTATTATATAAGTATCTATACATAGAAGTTCCTATGTGATTTTGACACTTATCTAGTTCAATTTATAAATGGAATGTATGTTTCGGCGAAAAATATAAAAACATGCGCAGGGATTTGCAGTTGAAACCTTCCACTCAGCTCCAATTCGAGTTAGCGGGTTTTGACGATTATAATGGCATTGGATTGAAAAATGTCAACTACCTAAACCCCGGGCTTGGACTGACATTTTTTGGTAAAAATATCTTACAAGTTACGGCCCTCGAGGCCAGGATCTCGTGATACGCTTTTAAGCGATAAGGCCGCCTATTGTACCTTTTCTCCTTTATTTTAATTGGGTATTTTTTTTAATGGTTGTTTTTTAATTTGGTGTACAATAAAGGGTATTTCATTCATTCATACCTGGTAGTCGACTTCATCAAGTTATACTTTTTATTATTATTGTACACATTCCTTTACCCTTAGCTCCAAATGCCAAAGATCACTGGTACAGATCTCTTAGAGAGATAAGCGTTAACTTGTCCACATCTTATCTTGTTTACTCTTACATACTTCTTGGGGTAGTTCGTAATAAAATACGGTAATTTTTAATAGTATTTATGAATATAGGATACATGACTTATAGCGAAGAAAAGAGAATTAATTAAAATACCATTAATATACTTCTGCATTAAGAGCTGGTCATATTTGATTTTAATGCGATACCCATAGTAAAAAAATAGAAAACAACGAATATATATATTATGTGTTTTGAGTTTTGTCAAAAGCAAATAAGTAAAAGCCAATGCCAAAAACACATACAAAGTTGATTTAAATGACCCAATTTTCACCGATAAACTTCATTGGAATTATTTGCATAGAAATCATGTGATACGTTTCATGTTGTGATGGTTCATGCTAACGCCTTGACGCCAGGGGCTCAGCGGTATTAGGACAAATGAGATTAGGTCTCTAATTCCTTGATTGATGTGAAAGCACCCTTCCTACGCAGCGACAGTATGCACAGTAGACACATTTGCTAACATAGACATTAGTAGTGGAATACGCTGGAAGTGATACCTGGTCCTGCTATTTCTTGTTAACTTCGTACGATTTTGATTGTCATTACTTTAAACTTAAAAAAATCTTCTAAGCGTTTAAATAACGTGTAGACTAACTAATTCTGCTTGATACGTCTAAGCTAAATTAATTAATCCATCTTTTTAGATCTATCTATATAAAAGAAAGTTGTGTTAGTTACACCAGCTATAACTCAAGAACGGCTGGACCAATTTTAATGATGATTGATTTTTTGGATTCCTCTTAGACCGGAATAGGATAATAAGTATTAAAATATAACAAATAAAAAAAAATGATCCGCGGTACGAAGTTCGCCGGGACAGCTAGTAGATGATAAATAGCCAGTGAACAGTGGTAAATTTTAAGTTTTGGAGGTGAACGTGATCACTGTTACACGTTCATCGTTTCATTCAGCGGTTAAGTTATGTTATATAAATAAATATAAGTAATTAATATCAATAATAGGTGAATAAATAGGTCAACATAATTAAAACTAAAATACCTATCTATAAGATGATAGAACCCTTACTTATATTATAATTAGTGGGAACTTATATTTGTTTATTTGTCCGCTTATTCGGAAGCAACAGAGCAACTGTTGTACACTCAATAGGGGACGTTGGACTCCCAAGTTGCTAGGGTGGTGACCTAGTTATCACAGAAATCGCGGAGAGTCGCTAATCTTAAGCAGCACAAGACACTATAAATTAAACGTAAACAAAGGATTTTTTTTGTTAGCAAGTGCTTCCAGTGGCATTTTATTGTTACTTCGCCTAGCCTGGATGTAGCTGGGGCTGGGCGTCAAAACCGGCGTGCGGTTAATATTTCACAGTGCCGACGTTAAGTCGACGGAGATTTATGAAGCGGCAATAGCCTCTGTTCCACAATTAACAAGCTACGAGACGCACCCGATCCACGGACGGACTCCACCGTTGCGGAGAAATTATGCGCAATTTGACTCCAATTTAGTAGTCGCAATAACTGTATAGTACAATAATCTTAAAGTTTCTGCCCAAAGTAGTTATTTGAGTCTACTTTAATACCACTCAAGGCCCTTTAAATACCTAGACAAATCGGGGTACGAGCTTCGAGTTTGAACATGAACTCCTGGGTAAGGTAGATTTTGCCTATTGGACCTTTTGCATACCTTCTACGGTATGTCTGATCTAAGTTGTTTGGATTGAAATGGGTCACGAGTGGTTTCACAGATATACCTAGCCTTTAGAATTGGTGGGGTTGGTGATAGTGTACATGGTCATATGCGACTTATTGTGAAACCGAAAATCTAATACTTTTTGTGTAAACCACTGCCATAGCTTTTACTGAAAAAAAATCAGAAACAGTCGTAACATCACATGCAAAATTAAAATTATGTGACTCCAATTTTGTAAACTCCACGTTTAGCCAACGGTCCGTTTGAATGTTACTATATATATCTGATCTGATCAATAATTGTTGAAATAGCAACCCATCAACCATATTGGAGCAGCATAGAGCTACAACCTAAGCTCTTAATTTCTAATCTTAGAGAGTGGGAGGGCTTATATATAAAATTTTACAATTCTCATTTTAATACAATGCAAAAAAAACAACAGCTAAAATTTTATACGACAAAATTTAGATGGTATTTTAATATTATTATACTACACAAAAGTTTTACAATGAAAGCGAATTACAGGTAGCAAATGTATTCAATGCAGAACAATATCTCGCCCCGGTGCAGTTAAATAGTTTAACCACAAAATACTACAGTTTTATGTAACTTGGGAGTAGATTCAGCATTATTATTTTAAAGTTGGTGCTTTTGCCTGCGTTTTCCACCACTACGATTAGGTTTCGACGGATAGTACTTAGCTTCGCTTCTCTTCAAATAAAAAATAATCACGTCTATAAGTTGCTTCGTCGTTCCGTACAAGACCAAAAATTCCTGAATAACAAATAATTTTATCAAAATTCATACTCATGTATTTTGATATGAGAAAATAAAAGAATTGTTCATATATTTTATGACCATGAAGTTTCTAGGATACCTAAGAAGTAAAAAGGACATATCAACAAATGCTAACATGTGCATTTATAATCTAAGTAAGAAATTAAATCAAATCCTTAGCCGCTTCACACTTCAGCTGGGATATAAAAAGCTAAAATGTGCTAAGCTACGAAAAACCAGCAGTAATAAAACAGTAAAACCATGTTAAGCCAAGTTGCCGCGTCAGAAGCACTTCGCCAACTTTTTATGTGCAACCCGAACTGGCGTCGACAATCAATAAGCCAAACTTTCACGCCTAAATCGAACTGAAAATGCAAACTCGTTTATTACTTTCCATGGTTGATCGAACAACTTCTTAACCCCAGTTGACGCTGGGGTTATTTCGTTGACAGTGGTTAGGGCGGGAAATCTACGTGTCATAGAGCAATGACGCCGCAGAATCTGAGATTAAACTTTTTGCTTCTTTATTATTATACGTAAGTCATCAAAATAGTACTTAAATGAAATACTTCACTGCTACACACTTTTACTAATACCCACATATATTAGGCGTATACCCACATAAAGTTCGCTAAACATCTATTTATTCTATCTAGAGATTCTTGTCCGCTCCTAGTAAAAAACTACACTTCGAGACACTAAATATAAATGATATTCGAAAAAGTAATAGACCTAAGTCTGATTTTAATATTTTATGAATGTGTTTTAATTTGAAAACCAAGATTTTGAAGAAATAAGATCTATCTTAACTTGAAAATCTATTGTTTATATGGTAATAAAAAAATATTAGTTTTTTCACTACTCTGTGCACTCCCCTATCGTTTATTGACCTCTCCCCTATGGAATGCATTTTCACTACTGTATAATGCAATATCTTATTTATGCGATTGAAATTCCAATATATATCGAAAAATACCATACATTTCCCTAGGGGAGGTTCCAGATGTAACCAAAACTCCAGTTTTATGTTTTATTATTACACTTGAAAAATCTAATAAAATAAGTCTTTATCTTCATAATTAAACGCTATCTCAAGCAAAAAGGACAAATTGTATAGGGAGTTCCTGGGATTACGGCAATCAAATTTGTATACAAACTCCTCTATCTGCATTCCGCAGTTTGACTCGCATTATTTATTATTTATAAGTCATTGTGTAATAATCATGGTTTTAAATATTAAATATTATTAAATATGGAAATATAAATAAAGAATTTTTTTTTTTTTTGCCATTATCTTATATCAAAACATATAATTTATTTGTATTTTGATTTATAAATCAGTAGGAACCATGTTCAGTTAAACACAAACTATTATTATTAAAAAATACACCGCAATGATGTGGGGGAAATTTCCTAATTGTGCTTTTATCAACCGAACGTTTTTTATACAGGTTAAATTAACCGGCCCATTTTACCAGCCAATCGTGTCCAGCAGTGAACTAAAATACTGGACTAAAATAATAAAAATAATAGAGGGTATAAAGCAAAACATCGTATTGAGTTGTAATCACGTACCTATATATTCACGTAAATATAAAAAATCAAAGTAACTTTGAATCTACTCTTGACCCGTTTCCTTTACTGAATTCAAACTGCAACTTCAGTACTGAATATGACATTTGAACGAATGTTTCATTCATATTTGTACGAAATGAGGTCATTTTATAAATCTATAAAATTCTATCTGTAAGCGTTAATTATTTTCGAGTGACTAAAAGAAATAGCGTATCGTATTAAATGAATTATTAATTATAAATTAAAAAATTGTCGGCGCATCTAGAGGACCGTTTCAAAAACTATTTTTCGCTCTAAAGATTGGATTTGTGATTTGAAGACAAAAATACAAGGTCAGGCCATCAATACCATGGCTTAAAACAGAGTTATTTTAATATTCTTGTCCGATGATTTAATACGTAGTATGATTTAGTCCACCAATCCACATTGGACCAGCATGGTGGTCTACGGCCACCGTACGTCTCACTGTGGGAGGAGACCCGTGCCCTGCAGTGGGCCGGTAATGGCTTGATAAGATGATGATGATGATGATGATGATTTAATCTATTGGTAGTAGAGCTTTTTGTGACAGAATTCGTTGGCGGAAGTACTACCCCCACGTTTATTTCTGCTGTCGGTCTGAAAAGCATGGTTGCCGGTGTAGTTACAGGCACATGAGACTTAATACCTACACCTCAGTGGCGTGCATAAAGGGTATGCACAGGGTATGCAGATGATATAGAATTAAGAAAATCTCTAGTACGAGTTCTAAATAACTTTTAATAACTCTTACAATGCCCATCCTTAAGTTTTTTATAACTTGTACTGGAGATTTTCTTCATTTTATATCATCCGCATACCCTGTGCATACCCTGTATGCAAGCCACTGCTACACCTCCGGTTGATTGACTGAGTAGCACTTATTTGGACATGATTTCTTGAATGCCCTGTAAAGTGTTGTTCCGTTTGAAATGGTTTTCTAATTTGAATGAAACGGAGTTGATTTAGCGGCCGTGCTGTTTTTCCGGCCTCTCTGACCTCGCACATCCACTGGCTCAGTCCCGGCTCAGACGGTCCTTAGGAACTCCTTCTTTACAATTGCGCTTTACCGTCACATTTCGGTATCCATTTGGACTCCGTAGGTACGTAAAAAAAACTTTAACCAACGAACATTTAATAAGCGAATACCACTCTATTTGGCAACATTGGCTAATTTACAACTTAGTTAATTAAACATAGAATGTGTGTGTAATGTGGTTATTTGGTTTTGGCAATCACTTGACATGAACCTCTGTAAATTTACGATTCGCGTTTAGGTTGCAAGTTTAAAAAAATCTTATCAATTATTACACATAGCTAGTTTTAGACAAATCTTTATACATTAAAGGCCTTCGCTCATTTATCGTTTGAACAACGGTTTATCGGTTCAACTTAAACTTTAGCGTCCACGAGTCGTCCACTAGGCTGTCAATCTGACTTCAACTAGTGTACCACGAAATGTTGGTGATGGAGAGGACAATTCCTTGGCATCACGTCGTCTGCGAGTAGTAAAATAGGGTGCCTGTAAGAAATTGTTTGCCACCGATGCATACCGACAATGCTTTACCTATTTAAGTATTGTCTTTATTCTTTCATGTTTTGCGTGCAATAGGATAAGTTTTCTTCTCCTTCTCTTTCTTTTCTTATTTGAGTGGATTCGGTGTCTAGCCGTAATCGAGTAGTTATGGTAGGCGAAGGCTACCTTGGTTGGTTGGAGACGTAAACTAAGTTGGTACGTTGAGTAGATACCATAGAATAAAGAACATACAGAACCTCATTCACGCATAATTGTTTGTAGTGCAGTGTGTCCAAAAACAGTGAAAACGCCCCGCGCACGTCTCACTTCACATCCGAGGAATGTTTCTAGGTAGCTCACAAACAGTGCTCATTTTCCCGATTTTATTGTACACGTTTGAAACTTTAGAGGTAAAATAATTACTGTTTAAAATAGTGGATTGGTGTTTGATGCTTCAATATTAGTCGTGTACGCGGTATCTACTTATATGTTCTTAATTCCGTAGTAGATACCTAGTTAGTTGAAATATAGGTAAACGTACCCTCGAAAATTTAAATACGCGGATAATAAATACACGGCAGTTGTACAGTAGCTTTCAGTAACTCTTGTATTGAAGCTGCAGCTAACGATCTGTTACGGAATTACGCTTCGGAACGCCCGCTTTTAGTCCTTTGTCTGCGAGCGTGACATTTTTGAAGCTTTATACAATACATAACTACCTATTTGGAATGAAAGTACTAAGCATCAGGGGTATTATAGATACGATTTCATGAAGCATTTCAAACTTGGTCCCCAGAAGAAAATTCTGAAGTCCTACACACTCTGCTATCACCGCTTAGTAAAGATTAGTATTATCAAATGTAAACAATAATAACCCGGACCGAGCTGGCAGTGAACTTCTAGACACGCAGGAAATGTAAAGGCAAAATTCTTGTCTTGCGTAATCATATGATTAACACTAATTACCACAAGAATCAAATCAAAACAAATTTATTCAGGCCTTAGAGGATTACAGATAAAAAGCTCTACTGAACAACCCTGAAGAATTCTGTGAGCCTCATATAATTATTTTAGACATCTTGAACTTTTGCCCTCAATAAACATATTATTTAGGCACTCCAGTAATATATAATGGAAATTCCCATCTTGCTGTGTATGAAAACCGAAATTTTAGCTGTCACGAAGTCATCCCCATTTCGTGGCTCTTAACGATTCCTCTGTGACACTTTCGTGTGGATTTTATACGCTACTTTGGTTGCTTGGGACACATCAGAATAATAAACTTGGGCAGTAAATCCGCTATTTCTAAACTATGTACTTGTTTTCCTAACAAAGTCTTAACGATAGAGGCGTTTTATTACAGCAAACTTGTACTATCCGGGCTCTCTTATTAACTCTGCTTGGGTGAGTATATCTCTGAAGAAGTTGCACAAAATACTAACAAAGTTAACACCTGGTGTGATAATTTTAGTAAGCTGTGTTGTATTTCCTACTTTACGTAATCTGGTGTAGTAAAAAGAGTTAAAAGAGTGTAACAACTAAGACGCTGAGTGCTGATAATTAAAGTTGAAAGAACTTAACCTTTTAATAAAAAAAATGTAGTTATTCACCGCTTTACACGATTTGAGTAAAACTTTCTTGATAGAAAAAAAAATATAAAGTTAACAGCAACGAAAAATTTAAGTACGGTTTTCATAGTTATTTTTTAAAAATTTCAGATAAAATAAAAAAAAATAAACTATGCAACGAAAGATTGCATAAAGATACTTTATAAGGAATGACAGATTCTGGCTTATAATTTTCTCTTCCTTCCTTGTTTAAGAAGAGAGTTTCCGAGTACAGCTAAGCTGTGCAAATAATATGCATGTATTGATAAACTATAAAAAGCGGGAAAAAGGAGTAAAATTAAATGGTACTGCTCCCAACAAGGATTTATCATTCTGTGTCCTATCTTTATATATATATTTCTTGTGTGCGTGTGTATGTCACCGAACTCCTCCTAAACGGTTGGACCGATTTGAATGAATTTTTTGGTATACGTCTGGGTAGCACCCTGGATGGTTTAGATTCATAAATCAGCCCGACAGATGTCGCTGGGGTCCGCTAGTAACATATAAAAATAGGTATTTAAATATACTGTTATCATCTAAAACATGCATTTAAATAATATGGCAAGGTTTATTTTCTTAGCAAAGTAAGGTTGATAATAAATTGTCTTTTTTCAGTAAGGATTAATGTTCTTTGCTTATAAGTGACGAATCACCTTTTATTTTTAAATAATTTTTGACATAAAATGCGTTGTAGATTATTTAAAATAAGAGTCTGTCTCTTTTCTAGATCAAGTTAATAGTTTCGTATGTTCAGTTTTACTATTTTTGGGACTAGCTTTACAAATACCATTGTTTCCGTCTGAAACCATAAAGCTCCTGAAAAACAATAGCTTATGTTAGTTCTGGATAAAGTATATTTCCATCGGTAAAAGAATTATTTAAATCGGTTTAGTACTTACAGAGTTTATAGATTAAAAAAGGACGAATCCTTCGTGTTTATAATATTAGTGTAAACAACGTCAAAAAACTACTTTACGCGTTTTGATCTAAACACAATGCAAAGCAAGTTTTCATGTTGCACATGTGACCTAAAACGCTGTGTGTAAAATTTTCACTTGTAAAATCTGGACCTGTTAGAATATTAAACAGAGCTTAAACACTGGGATTGTTCTATGCAGAAGCCTAGAAATGAAAATTGCTTGCACCGCGGGGCTTAGTCTGATGTTCCCGTTCTCACACGCATACTATTATTGCATATTGCGTTCAAACAAGCACCGCGTAAAGCCATCGCTATGCATCCCCGGCGAGAATGAAAGCGGCAATCTGTTGTAACATTGGCTTAACAGTTTGCGATTGATGCTTGCCTTGGTTCACAAGCTTAAGCGGTTGTATAATGAATGTTTGATACACAATCGTTAAAGATGGCCACAGTCTGAAAAACAATATCATTATCATATTCAGCCCACTAGAGGGTAAGGGTTTGTCCAGCACGCTGGCCCAGTGTGGATTTAAACATGTGGAATTATTTAACTACTCCATTACCTATCTGCTTCTGCTCGTTTTCGGACTTAATCGAATATGAGTCATCATTATTATTACAATTACTGGCCCTCTACAGGTCACGGGTCTCCTCCTACAGTGAATAGAGTGTTGGCCGTTGTTCACCCCGCCTTTGAGAACATTATGGAGAACTTTCAGACAGGTTTCCTCACGATGTTCTGCTTCGAAGGAAGTGATATTTTGTAGTAAGCAGGTGCGTCCTGGGAATCGAACTCGACCCCCGGATAGTGAAGCCAAAGCTATCTTCTGGGATATCACTACTTCAAAAATCGCAATGTAGTAAGGTAGTAACCGAATTATAAAATGTAGGTAGCAGGAAAAATAGACTGAGTGTAGGGTAAGTCAATAGGCAGTTCTATTTATTTAAACTCGCTGTTATCTTTTAGCTTGGGCAGTCTAAAAGCACTCTGCAGCAATATCTGACCCGATTTCGCCTACTAAAATTACGTGCCACTTGAACAACAAAACTTTTTCTGACAACTTTGGAACAACTACTAACAAACATCGCTCAATTTAGTATACATTTTCGGTATTTAACAAGTATTTACGTAAATTTGGCTATTGAACTTCTCTCTATGAAATCTGAATTTATAAATTGAAAAAAGAACCAGAATACCTATTTGTTAAATCGTGTTTTTTTAGGGAAGATGCATAGTTCAATGCATCTATATTTATAGTTCATGTTATAAATGAACTAGAAATGTTGATGTCTACTGCTTAAGCTGACATCAATCCAACGTTAATCGCATACGGATCATTTCAGGCCACAAAATTTTAATTGAATACATAATATAGCAACAATAATAGTATGTCAAGTACCAGTACACTACATCGACATTTCACTCGCTAACAACAACACTTTGCAGGGCAAGCTAGGACACGTCCGTCACGTCGACAGAAAGTGCTGCCCGTTGCCCATCATCAGACGCTTCACACCTGAGTCGTAGGTGTGAAGAGTCATGTCAGTGTTATTACATCGGCAAACACAAACTTTCACAAATACACACTTATATTTCGCAGCAGAAATAAGCATGGCGTTAGACAGTAGTAGGTACTAGGTCAAACGATTTCTGTCACAAGCTTTACTACAAATAAGGACTACTAACTTCTAATTTATAATTAGTGTGTGTCAAGTTTGTTAAACTAAATTTATTTCAGACAACGAAAACACACAAACACACAAACAAAAAACGCGTACTTGGAACGCGGACAATAGGGATACCTATTGTCCGCGTACCAAGTACGCGTTTTTTACAACTTTCCTGGGACCCTTTTGTTTTTCTGACATAACAACTAACTAACACAAATAAAATAAATAAATATACTACGACAAGACACCCATCGCTTTCGAGACTGTAGCTTGTGTTATGGGTTCTTAGATTACAAAATAATGTTGAAGGATGCATGTGTACTTTTCATAAGGGGTGATCCCTTATGAAAAGAATACATAAAATTACCCTGTAAAGATATGAAATCCAAAGAAGCATATTCATTTTTCCATACAAACGAATTCAAAATATTTTTAGTGTTTACTTATGACAACCCTGTTGAAGATGAAAGACCGACACGCGCATAGTGCCTACGCTACGCGACTTGTAACTAATAAAGTGACATAATCACATGATTTGAATTTTGCATGGCAGTGGTTTACTCAAATAACTATTAGATTTTGGTTTCACAGATAAGTCTCAAAGATTGTACATAATGTACCTCTAAAGCCTGCGAATTATTATTTCGGTAAAAAAATCTAAACAGGAAAAAAATTATAAATAGATAAAAAGAAGCCTATGTTACTCTCTGTCCTGTCAAATAACTCAAATAACTATGACACACATCAAGTTGATTGGTTATTTACTTAGGGTGTGAAGGAAGGACAAACAAACAGCACACACTTTCGTATTTATTATAGTAGTGAGGATAAAGACGTATCCCGTAATATTTACTACACATATAAGTAAATGTGTTTCCTAGTAAGCTTCAGATATTGCAAGTTCAGAAGTCAAATGTAATAGAAACGGACAAAAATGTGGTATCCATGCAATTTTACACCCAGTGAGCGCACAATCTGTGAGGAATCTCTTTCTAGACTATTCCACGCTGAGATCCCGCCGCGACGCGCTACAGAAAAGCTGCTTGCTATATTTGCATTTGTGAATGAATAAAACACAATACTCGTTCGAAATAAACAAGAACTAAATGAATCCCATTGTAAACGTCCTATTTGATTATTGAGTTCCGACAAAGCTGGATTTAATTATTTTTTTTATACATATAGTATAAAAATTCCCAAAACTAATTAGTATAGCATGCTCGGATAAAGGATTACGAGGCGCTGGGTTACGCCAAAAAGTTGTTAGGTAGAATTATCGTCAATAATTTTGACGTTTATCCAGTCTATCCTTATACTGATTCAGTGATACTCCAGACATTACATCTTCAGGCAAAGCATTCCACATTTGTATAACTCTATTGCTAGATTTTTTTTTTCTTTTTAATGTTTTTGTCTACTACGAGTAGCCTTTGATTGCGTCTGGGTTATGGCAATCATATTTCTCAGTTACCCCTACGATTTTACCGCGGCATTGTATCGGAGTGTTAAATTACTTGGCGGCGTCTTTAGGACTGAGTGGTAACTACAAGTTAGTCTTTGTCTATAATCTGGCCTGGTGGTATTAAATGATGCAGCCTAAGCGGTAGTGGGCTAACATGTTACGGGTAAGGCAGTTATATTGAACCTTTACTTTTAATAAGTTTCAATGCGGCATCGTACCGGAACGCTCTATCGGTAAATGGTCACGGCCGCTAAAATACAAAAATTTTTCACTAGTCAAAATCTTAAAATAGTTATGATGTCTCCACAATCTTTGCGATCCACAGTCAAATCTACTAAAGGTTTGAGGCAGTTATAAATAGTTATAGTTGCGTCTATTTAGAAATAATAACATGTTAAGCGAAATCATTCAGACGACTCGTTCATTTCCGGCGCTCATGAAACTGGGATAAACCAAGTTAATATGTATGAACGCTACAGGGGGTTCCGCGAGTCCTTGTTCGCGAAAATGTCGCCTTTCTTTATAATTCAATGACACCTCGGGCGCGCAAACAGCCGTTGTCTAAAACATTCAAGGGCACACAATGTGTTTTGGGCTGTTTTAGGTTCTTTTTTACAGATTTAATGATACAGCGGAGGGTTTGTGTCTGTAGTCTTTAATATACAGCAGAATTTAAGCTTTTACAATGTCTTAAAAATACTGTTAAAGCGAAAGGATGTACACCCTTGAGAGTCGTTTTAAAAATACACTATGGTGCTTAAAACTATGAAATTTTAAAGCTTAACTTTAAAAATATAGTTCTTTGTAAAATTTACCAATCCCTGTTAACCTTTTTAAGAGGCCATTTTAGGAAACTGTTTCTTTAAAAATGTTAGTATCGTGATCTTAAAAAAAAAACAATGGGACCCGGATTCCCGGATAAGTCCCAAGTTTTGGAAATTATACCGGGAATAATATGGAACTCCGTTTGTAGTTCTCTACCTGTCTGTGAAAGTCCAATTAAAATTGCATTGGGATAATGGTACATTACATTTGTTAATATTACTTAATTATACTATTATTATTGTTATAATAATAATTATGTATTTTTTATTAATTTATTTAATTTTATTTATTTGTTTAGCCACGCGTGATCCATAATTAAATACTTACCAAGGGCGATATTGCAGAGCACAGCTAGGTATTAAATTATTCTCAATTGTTTGACGGTTTCCAGTTTATGTCCTGGATAGTTTTATACCGGGTATAAATTGCTAAGTTTATTCATCGTCTCTGTTCGAGCATGAACTATAAACCTTTTTTCTCCGCCGTAAATATCGCATTACTATAAGTGAGGACAATAAAAATTTTGCATTAGTCTATAATGTGGCCATTTAGCACGGGAACGTTTCTTAAGGTCATTTTATGATTCTTGTATACTATAGCCTCAATAAAATGTAATGTAATTTAAGTAGGTAATTCAAAAGGTTTAGTACACCTTTTTTATTGAGCTGCGAGATATCATAAGGATCTGCTCCGTTATGTGGTTGATGTTCCAAGCCCTTTGCTTTCTTCTTCTTCTTTCTCTCTTTTTAATCTATATTGTCAGTACTCTCAAATCAAGAGCCAGTAGGCATCTTCTTGGCAACGCAAAGTAATTTACCGTTCCGGTGCGATTTCTCGTAGAAGCCGATTATATAGCCGGGGTATGATTTTAATATAACAGCCAAATCCCTTAACAGGTTAACCTGTTACATTGTAGTTCTCAATTACCACTAGGTGAGATGGAAGTCAACGGCTAACTTGTAGTGGAAGCCCATATACTATGTAAAAACAAAAAAATACTAGTAGGTACAGTGGTTCCAATGAATACAAATTACAAACCCCTAATAAACTTTATCCTAAATTCTAGGCATAAAAAACATTAATTTATGTATAAAAAAGATTTTTAGTATTGATTTTGTTACGTGATCTTAAGATTAAATTGAAATTTTCTAATTAAAAATCTTTACGCAAAGTCCAGCCACTCGAGTGTAAAAATTGTTTAGGTGCTTTGTAGACACAGATGTCAGTTCATTATTTATAATGTGTATAACCACGTAGATTGTAATATGGAAGTGACATACAATAACGCATAATAAAAGGTGGTTATTTCAATATTACAGAAACTCATACCTACTGCTACTTAGATGTAGATATCTACATCTTTCTCACTTAATAAATATATTGCAAAAACAATAAGTTTCACGTATCTGTGTGTCTATGTGTCTTTCTGTAGAATCATATTTCTTGAAACTTCTGTTTGAAAAAAAATAAAGTATTCAGTATCGCTAAGCCTTAAATGAGAGGCTTGCTGAGTTCACCACATATCTCTATATACCTCTATAGTACAAAAAAAAATTAAATCTGTTATAATTTGTCGGAGTTATGGTGTAAAATCGTGAAACACTTTCATCAGGATAAAAAGTACATCCTACATTACTTCTAACACTTCCAAGAATATGTGTACAAAGTTTCATGAGGATTGGTTAAGCAGTTTTTGCGTGAAAGCGTAACAAACAAACTTACATTGACATTCATAATATTAGTAGGAATAGAAATAGGGAAGGGATAGGGATTTATGCTGTCAGTATTACACAGAACAAAGGAACTCTGCAATCAACATGATTTTTGTCATGCACTTGTAAATTTATTAGAAATTTGAAGCAGAATGCCGTCGACGTATATATGTCCGAGTTTCTATGTAGGAACTTCCATCCTTGTACCATGCCTTATTACTTGATACAACTACACTCAAACCTATCAAAGCACTATAATGGACGGGAGTATAAGTACACTGGAGTCTTGCATAGAACAATAAGAGGAAACTCCGAAACTTCATTAAGAAACCACGAGTTTGCACTGGACCAAGTTGGGTCTTTCGACATACTTGAATAGGTACCTACTTTAAAGTGTATAGACTGTAGTTTAACAATCCTTCTAAATTCAATTTCAACATCTAATCGCAAGGGTCGTTAGTCTAAGACTATCTCTAGAGCTGGACTAGCAATTTGGACTAAGGGTTCACGTGTTTCATTAAAGTAATTTCTCAACACTACCCTGGTGTTAGGTAATTGATGTGCGTACAGAACTTCGTGCCTCAAAAATTACCACGTTAATAATAAGTCAAATCAAAGTTAAAGTCAAAGTCAAAGTCAAAGTCATGGGTGGCACTTTTGATGCGAATGCGACATTACATGAGAATAACACGGTAGTGAGATGATGGCGATAACCATATTGCTAAACTTAAAACTAAAGCTACGAGGGTTCCAAACGCGTCCTGGTCTAAGAAGAAGCCCACAACAAACTTAGCCAACGCCTTACGGGCCTACAGATTTCAACATAACCCAACAGCCATTCGACAACTCATCGCATATTCTGTATAGGGATGAAAGGTTACACATTATGTAAACTCTAATCAGGCAAACTCGATCCCACCATATGATTTACACAGTTTAGGAATATTTCTATCGTTCAGGTAACTTGATAAATGACCACAAACTCGATCCTATAACCAATAAATATTAACCTTTGTAGAAAGATTCAGTGCCCACATCTGCCACCACCACCTTTCATCGGCTGAGTGTTTCATAATAATCTTTTCTATACCAAACCAACATTTTTAAATTTTCGTTTGATAGAAAACTTGGTCGGTAGTTCCGAAGTTTGATATATCGAATAAGATAACTACGTACCCTTATACAGTAAAGTAGAAGTATTGAATTAATCCTTTCGGCTTATCGAGCTCAATCCGATTTATTAAAGTTGTATATTTTTAGCTTCCTAGAAACTTATATGAGGTACTAACTTTAGTGCAAATATTTTTAATCTCTTTAAGTACAGACATACCGATTAGTAAATTACCTAATCATAACTCCTTGTTACCTTTGTTTTAAAAGGTATTCCAGTAATATATGTTTCAAATTAACGGAAAATCTTTGCTTTATTTTTTTCCGATTTGATTTGTTTAGTAAAATACAATTTGATTTTGTAAAAAATGGTAAAGAATTTCATAAAAATCTGACAAAATTTTTGGATTACGAGATTATCCCGTAAATATATTCGCCATGCTAAATCTAACAAACGGGGATATAATGACCAACAATTAAAATTGAAAACCATCCCACAAACGAGGTTTGAACAATGGCTAAAATTGGAGATCGATCCCGTGCCGTTTTAATGAATTCCCATTGGTAGATTCTTTTCGCATAGTTCTAATAAAGAAGAGCGACGAAACTTCAAATTAAGATTCTTCGAGTTCCGCGAGAGGGAATAAGATTAATGAACTACGGCACCTGGGGGGCGCCTGTCGCCCTACTAACGATGGGGGAAAATAACTTTTAGAAATAATAAGCGGGATTTTATTCCTGCAATTATAATAAGAGTTCGGACTAAATATTGTCGCCATTTGCGGTGTAAGGTTATGTTATTATTGCAATCATGCAGGTTTAGGATGGACGTTAGGTTCCGAAGGTGCTGGAATGGCAGCCCCGCACTGGTAAGCGCAGCGTTGGTCGATCCCCAACGAGGTGGACAGACTACATTCAGCGCGTCGTAGTTAGCCGCTGGATCCAAGAGGCACAAAACCGTGGAATTTGGAACTCTCTACAAAAGACCTATGTCCAGCAGTGGACGTCTATTGGTTGATGTGATGATGATTGCGATGAAGGTTTAGAGATTAGACCCACATCGCTGCTTCAATTCGGGTTTGCGGACTCTACTGATTATAATCACATGTACTTATAGTCAACTGTCCCGTCAGTTAACCGACCAACTCTTGTTTGTTACGCATTTTGAATGGAAAATACGACAATTAAGAAGGCTCGCTTATTAAGAAAATTTAAGAGTTACTAAGTGGGCGATGGTCAGAACCATTCTCTCAGTTTTCCTGCGTGATCAATTCAGTTTTATATCGAGCTAGAATAAGCAAAAAATTTAGAGTCATAATGGACCAGATGGCCCAATTGATAGTAAGTGGGAAACCATCGCCTATAGTCAGAGCAAAACTTCGCAGGGTACGCAACACGTTCTATAAAGTGACGCCCTGTGTCTATCAAACCCAGGCGTAGGTGCTAAGCCTCATATGTCAATGACGGCAACCACACCTTTCAGACCGAAAAACTAATACTGCTTGGCAGCAGATATAAGCATTTCGTTAGTAGGTACTTCCCCAGACTAGTTCTTTTTGTGACGAACTCGTAGTACTAACAAAAGCATCATAGGGGCTCCGATGAACAAATATAACGGTTGATTCGTTTGTGCGTGTACAAAAGCTCCAAAATACGCTCGGAAGTTATAATTTGGAAAAAGTTTTTGGCAGTCGTTGTTATGGTGAATGCAGTTTTGGCAGCCGATGAAAACGTGGCAGCAATAATGAAAGTAAGACACGCTTCACTGTGTTGGTGGAGATAATATTTTTAATGTACCTATTTTGTGTATATTCGACGCAACGTAGTTACAGTATGTTATTTGTTTGTTAATAACAATTGCCTCGTTGGTCTAGTGATGAGCATATTTGACTTCAGATCACAAGGGTTCGATCGATGTGTTTACGCCCACTTTTTTTGCAATTTAATATGTCTCGCGTAGTTGGAAAATCTCAAAGGAGATTGACCACCGTGGACAGAATCGGTCATGGAAGCTGTTATGTTTTGTAAATCAATTGTTGTTGCTCTTTTCTAAAGTTTTTAAGCCTGGCTCCACCCAGATGTGAAATCATTGTTGATTTGGTGAGACTAATTTCGTAAGGTAAATCCAGCTTAGGGTTAAGAAAACGTGTAATCATAAATCTTTAGATTGCAGATTGAATTAAGTAGTGCTATCCTTATATATGTGTTCAAGCGTGTCGCAGGAAGCCGCTAGACACAAGCGGCTTAATAACGTGAAATTTGGAACTCCTTACAACAGACCTATGCCCTTATTGTCCAGCAGTGGACGTCTATCAGTTCATAAAATATGATGATGGTGATGATGATCCCTATCTATAGGGAAGATTAGGAAAAGTATAGCTGTCATTTATTCAGACATTCGAAAATTATGAATTAGATTGGTTATTAATTTTGAGCGGACGCCAAATATCCATTCCAGTTAGAAAAACGGCCTTCTCTATCTTCTAAATCTTTAAATTATACGAGTAACATGTTTCAAAAATGCTTTGTCGTTATAATGTAGAACAAAGTTATTAAAAAAGAGTCAACTGAAACAGCTCTATTAGTATATACAAAGGCTTTGAACTACACACAATTTCAAAGTGCGACTATGACGTGTCCTCTATTGTGCTATTCTGATGCATTAGGGCGTTAATAAGACTAAATGTAAGTGTCACACAATGGGAATAATAAAGGCGCATAATAGTGAATGAAAATAGCTCGTCGCCTGTCACCCTGTATATAACAATACGGTGGGGCAACAATGGCGTAGGACCTACATTCCATATAGACTAAATGAAACAAAACCCTTTTGGAAAATGAGACAAAAATGTTTGTAAATTGAAAGAGAACGGGGAGGCTTTAATAACGCTGGAGTGTGAGTTATGTTCCTTCCTGGCCTGGTGCTGCCTGTAATTTAGGCTGCGTGTATCGTGCAATATAGAATGGAGCAACGTAAGGCATAAATTGAAGCGCTTTTGGTAGCATGTTTGCGAGCTATAAATATTTTAAAGAATTTCAATTTAGGTGGCGCAATATGGGCTTTATGATATTGCTATATCTATGGTTCAGGGAAAATTATTTGGCTCGTGTTAACAAATCGATATCCAACTAAGAACAGTTCATCCTCATTCTAGCTTTCTTTTTTCTTGAAATTATAAAAGAAAAATAAAACGAGGATCGGAACAATAATGGTCTCGTGAGCAAGGAATTAGGTACAAAGTATTTAGGTACTTTTTTTATTATTATTATTATTACTTAATGTGTATGTAATAAGTATGTAATAATAATACACCTCGCCAATCGGTTTCTCTTAGTTTTCCGGATCCTAAGGTTGCCTGGAAGATATCTCTATCAAGCGATAAGGCCGCCTTTTGTACCTACTTTTTAAATTTCCTCTTGTCGTGTCGATTTTTTTCCTTTTGGTGGTGTGTTTAAATAAAAAATAAATGAACAGGTTTTCAAATCCGCTGGTGCTCCGAGGCACCTGGATGGACAAGCTTTTTGGCAATCACACTTAAACACTACCTGGTACCTAAACTTTATTTGCCTTTAATCAATATAATATAAAACTTGATATGCAGCTCCAAACAAAATCTAACAGAATGTTGTGTCTGGCTTTATTGGTTCTATGAATATTTAGGTACCTATTAGTATTACTATATTTGTTTTTATTTGAATAACATATTCCATAATTTTTATTGCTTTTTTGTCGATTTTGTCATTGATTTTAGAAAAATTAATGAAATAGGCTACCGATTCTTGAATTATTATTTTTCACGGAGACTTAATGACGACTTCTAATTGAACGAAGTTCTTAGCGGGAACAATCTTAATTTTTATTTTGGGTTACAACCCGGGATCCGTCTTACGAATCGTGATCCGTTTGCAAATGGTAACCACTAGGTCACCAAGGCAGTTGTGAGTTGATCATCGTTATTTTTATATCCGTCAAAGCAAGTGATATTATATTGCTTAAAACACGTGCCAGAAATCAAACTTCAGGTCCTAAATACTTGGCAATCATCGCTTGTAAGCTGTTTTTTCACACCCACCTTTGTTTTTCCACGCATACAATTTAGGTTCAAACGTTCAAAGCGCATATCTAATCTACTAACACGCAGTAGAGACGTGTCACAGTTTAGACGAATAATTTTTACTAGCAATAGTCCGCCATGATAGTAAAAAAAATATAAGGCCTAAGAATATTCCTCAATGCCTCGAAATCTGCGCGACCCTGCTGTTTTTTTTTCAATTATAAAATTTAAATACTAACAAACTACTGTAAATACAAAATTAAATTCCTCCACGGAGAATACGTTTTTCCGTGCGCCAGCTTTTGCGTTTGAATTATATATACATTTTTTAATTACAGTAATTTTACGTAGTTTTTCATCCTCTTGTTTTATTTATACAATGTAATCCTGACAGGCAGTAATGTAGCTTTTGTGCAGTGTGGGGTACGATGGTGCTAAAGCCGCAACGCGTTTTTTATTACTTTTTGCATGTCAACCGTGAACTTTATAGTTGCAATTATTGTTGAAACACTACGGGCGATTTATGACTCCAATCGGGGAGTTGGGGTAGAGTTGCACCGTTCAGGTTGATCAGGCGTGCTTGAATTATGACTAATATAGCAGCCTCTCTCTGGTAAAGACAATCTAGTGGTAGCCTTTATTACAAAGTATGTGAATATAAATTTGTTTAATAACAATGTTGCTTTTGTTAGTATTCAAAGTAGTTCGAAGAAGCTCACACTTTGTTAGAATTGCGCTTTTGCGAAATAGATGTGGTTAGTAATTTGATAGTTTTTTTGTTGCCTAGTTAAGATCTATTGCTTTTCATAATGATTATTTAGAGTTTGTAAGCTATAGATCTATAATTTACACAAACTTGTTATCTGTTACAAACATTTCTTTAATGTTATTACAGTAGATTTAATTTATATAAAGAAAATTACATATAAAGGATTTAAAAAAAAAATACATTTGACGGCCGAATGGCGCAGTGGGCAGCGACCCTGCTTTCTGAGTCCAAGGCCGTGGGTTCGCTTCCCACGACTGGAAAATGTTTGTGTGATGAACATGAATGTTTTTCAGTGTCTGGGTGTTTATATGTATATTATAAGTATTTACGTATATTATTTATTAAAATAATCATCAGTCATCTCAGTACCCATAACACAATCTACGCTTACTTTGGGGCTAGATGGCGATGTGTGTATTGTTGTAGTATATTTATTTATTTTGTGACTAAGACCAAAACTGACAACATAATAATTAGTCAAATTATTATGGCAGCAGGAAGGGAAATTCACGTTGTTTTTACCCTTCTCCATTTACAAAGGTAAATGTTAGTTTCTCTTTGTACGAAATTTAAATAAATTTAAAATATATTTTATAAATAAGTTTTTAACATTCAGTAACGCTATTTTTCATTGGTTTCTATAATTATGGGTATAATAGACAGATGCATTAAAAAATAAGAAGTCTTTGAGAGTCCGCCATATTGGATCTAGAATTATGTCACTTAAATTTTTATCGAAACAAATAGTGTACCCGCACAAAACTTCTGACTGGTCTGTTTTAAAATTCTATTGCACTTACACCTAAACATACTATCTTACAAACTGTAAATAAAAACATGTAAAAATATATTTATCAAATCAAATATATATCATATATATATATATATATATATATAGGTATATATAAAATTTTAATTCGTTGGTCGCTCTGGTGAAGTTCTCCGTACTGCAAGGAAGCTGATCTTAAGGGTGCCTTCACATAATTCTTCTTTCTTCCACCGATCTTTCACTGTTCAGGCTGTTAAGCTTTGGAATGCCTTGCCTCTTGAAATACGAGAGGCACAGTCTATTACCATATTTAAAAAACTTGTCAAAGATCATTTTTTGTCTGAATCTGCGGATCTTTAACATGCCTATTCCCTTCTGTTTTATTTGTGGTTTGACAATATTGTATATATTTATTTATTATTGATATTAATTATATAAGTATATATTAATTATTATCACTATCTATATATTTTATTGTAAGTTTGTTATATGTATATATTATATTTGTAAATACAAATAGGTTTATGCATGTTTATTTAAATGCACCACCTACCTCTCTTCTTGAGCTGTTTTTAACGACTTTGGTTGCCTGGAATAGATCGCTATGTAGCGATAAGGCCGCCAAATTGTATACTTTTTGTTAAATTTTTACTTATAATTTGTTATGTTTATGTGGTGTACAATAAAAATGTATTCATTCATTCATATCTCCTCTTATTTTTTTTTTTGTTTGAAACAAAGTAAGTCTTTAATAGCTTATAGAGCTCCTTTCATTCCTAAACGCTCCTAAGTGCAAAGAAAGTAAGTGCGAGTAAGTTTGCAATTTTATATGGGATCTTTTAAAGAGGTACTAAACTGTAGCCTCTAACAATACCTACATGTTCAAAGACGCTCCTCTTAACATCTCACTTCGTGAAATACAAGACAATGCTTTTAAAGCGATTCGTCTGCAGTGGGAGGGTCCAGACTGCAGAGCTCATATCGTACGTTACATGTGGGGATTTTTCCAAAGTTTCGTTTCGGCGAAATTTCATAAATATGCACCCCTTTAAATGAGAGAGATTTTGCAATATTTTGCGCGGTTATGCGATCTGTCGGGTACTTATTGAACCCTTTGTTATCTTTCGCTGTATCAACTTCTGTCTGCATTTCTGATTTGAATCAAAGAAAGGAGCTTTTGTACGCATAAAGGTAAAATAAATAGAATAAAAAAGCCATTTATTCTACTACCATTAAAATTATAATTTACGTATTAGAATCAATTGCTACATTACATAATTAAAATTCTACTAATATTATAAATGTGAAAGTGTGGATGTTTGTTACTCAATCACGCAAAAGGGGCAGAATGGATTTGGATAAAATTTTGCATGCATTTAGCCTTAGACATGGAGAAGAACATAGGCTACCTTTTATTCCGATTCCTTAAGCAGTCCCCGAGGGAAAATTGAAAATTGTTTACGAGCTAAGCCACGGGCACACAGCTTTGAAATTTGGTATGCATATCATCTATGCTATGGAAAAGGACATGTTCTTTCTTTAACGATCTCTCAAATAGTTCTCATGGTAAGATTCAACATTGGTAACAAGCTAAGCATTAGACCTCGTTTTGAAGTCCACGCAGTCCACGCAGCAGTCGTGGACAGGAGCTAGTTATAAATATTTTAACAAATTACATATTTATATTTCATTACATTTATTAAAAAGCTTTTGTTATGTCTCTTTGTTGTTACTTGCGGTAGAAATCGGCTCTCTGGCGTAGGCCTCACTCAGCTCTCTTCATTTTCTTCTTTCCTTAGTGTTTTTATCCACAAAGGATGGATAATGGGAAATCAACGCATAAACATACAGCAGAAATAATGGTCAAATAATAAATCATTTATTTTGTAACTAGCATTTCCCTGCTAATAAGATATTTTACGTCAAATATTTCTGATTTGAAATTATTCTTCGTCCGTCCGGCTTTAGTATTGGAATCAGTGCAGACATATAGGTAAACCTCTATACACACAACCCCGATATCTTACCGATGCTGGCATATATCACGATATCAAAGGCTTTGAACAACTGTAACTCTTTTTATACTGCGCTTGTTCGTTATGTACGCTCTAGATCTAGACTATATTCAATGAAAATTTAATGAAAAAGATTGATGATAATAAAACAATAATTAATATTTGAACGAAAAAAGCAATCTGTTGAATTTCATGTCAGCTTCTTCTCTGTAGAATCTGTGTTCCGAACTGATGGCAGAGTCACTACGAACAGACTGACTTGACGTTTCAAAAGTTCTTATAAACTAGGTCTACTTTAAATAAATGAATTCTGATTTTTCTTTCATTTGAACCAAAAAAATACGTTATGACTAAAATTAAAAACTGACGAGAATTCAATGTTTTTAATCACTTAGGGTTACCCAATGTATTTTTTATTCATAGTCTTAAGTAATGATCAAAATCCTAACGAATTTAAGAATCCACAATTCAATGTAGCTATTTAAAAATTTTTAAACTGTAAACTAAACAACAGTATCCGTAGACAGATAAAAAAAATGGTTTCATCTTTCTCTCTACGAATAACATTGGAACCGAAAATTAAAATAATGTGTAGTTTTGCTCCCATTGCAATTGCATGATGCAAAAATTAATCTACAAGTTCATCGACGTACCTTCCTCGCTATGTAAATTCACACGTCTCCTCCCGATGATTTGTATCGTAATAAACGTCATGAATCACTAGGCGTCGTGACCGTTCGTAATTGCTTTGCCAATCGAATTAATTTCTTCGCTTAGTACTTTATGGTGCAGTTTTCGAAATTGATTCTTTCGTGATATCAATAATTTTAAATCGCTTTTATGTGCGCTTTGTTTTAAATAGTTTATTATTGGACTATTGGAGTCTCTGCTTTATTATATAGTCTGTAACTTTTTTTCTTTCTATTTAACCAATAACTGCGCGACATCGTTTCGGAACGCTTAATCGCTTAGCGGCACGTCTTTGTCGGTAGGGCGGTAACTAGCCACGACCGAAGCTTCCCAAGAGGCCAGACAAGAGAAAATTAGAAAATTAAATATTGCCAAAATGTCCCTGATGGGGATCGATCCCGGGACCTCCCACTTAAAACAACTCCAGAGTCAAAACATAATTTTTCCATTCACCAAAGCTAATTTAATAATGTTTCTGTACCATCATCATAACCTTAATAATTTTACAACTACCCAAAAATTGTTGTAAATATTGGACGTCCAATTGACGCAGTAGCGACTCTGCTTTCTGTGTTCCAGTTGTGAGAATCGAACGCTGTGTGTTCGGAAAGTAGGCAGCGACTCTGCTTTCTGTGTCCAAGGCTGTGTGTTCGATTCTCACAACTGGAAAATGTTTGTTTGATGAACATGAATGTTCTTTAGTATCAGGGCGATTATCTGTATATTATGAGTATTTATGTGTATTATTCCTAAAAATATTTATCAGTCATCTTAGCCCATTACAACATGTATGTATTTTCGTAGTATATTGGACGTCCGATTGGCGCAGTGGGCAGCGACCCTACTTTCTGTGTCCAAGGCTGTGTGTTCGATTCTTACAACTGGAAAATGTTTGTGTGATGAACATGAATGTTCTTTAGTATCGGGGCGATTATCTGTATATTATGAGTATTTATGTGTATTATTCCTAAAAATATTTATCAGTCATCTTAGCCCATTACAACATGTATGTATTTTCGTAGTATATTGGACGTCCGATTGGCGCAGTGGGCAGCGACCCTACTTTCTGTGTCCAGGCTGTGTGTTCGATTCTTACAACTGGAAAATGTTTGTGTGATGAACATGAACGTTCTTTAGTATCGAGGCGATTATCTGTAAATTACGAGTATTTATGTGTATTATTCCTAAAAATATTTATCAGTCATCTTAGCCCATAGCAACATCATCATCATCAACATCAGCCTATCTCAGTCCACTGCTGGACTAAGGCCTCTTCATTCGCACGCCATCTCGGTCTATTGCTGGTTAGCTGCATCCAGTTCTTCCCTACTGCCTTTACAATATCATCTCTCCATCGAGCTGGTGGTCGGCCAATGCTTCTGTGTCCAGTGCGCGGTTGCCAATCCAGAATCACTCGGCTCCATCGCCCGTCCTCCCTTCGACATATGTGACCCGCCCAGTTCCATTTCAGGGCCGCTGCTCTTTGAACGATGTCAGTGATTCCAGTTCGGTTTCTGATCTCTACGTTGGGAATCTTATCTAATAGAGACAAACCTAACATCGCTCTTTCCATTGCCCGCTGAGCCACTTTGAGCCGGTGCACCACCTTCTTTGTAAGGGTCCATGTCTCTGCTCCATATGTCATAGTGGGTAGGACACATTGGTCGAACACTTTGCGCTTTAAACATAAAGGAATGTCTCCCTCCTTGCTTAAGGTTATTGTTTGTCCGAGGTAGACATATTCGGAAACACACTTTACCTGGCAGCCGTGGACAGTAATATGGGCAATGTTATCCCGACACATTACTTTCATTTTGTTGATGTTCATTTTAAGTCCTACGGCTGTGCACACTGTATGTAGCTCTTCCATCATCGCCTGTAGGTGTTTTAAGCTTTCCGCTATAAGGACAATGTCAAATGTATTTTGCCATTGACGTTTATGCCTTTAGAAGACCAGTCTAAAAGGCGAAAGATATTTTCCAGCGCTGCAGAGAATAGCTTTGGTGAAATTGTGTCGCCTTGGCGAACCCCCTAAGAATCTTTATTTGGTTTGTCAGTTCGTGTAATTTAACCTGTAGGGTAGCACCGCTGTGAATTTCTCTAATTATTTGGACATATCTGTCGTCCACTAAGCAACGTTGTAAGGCATGAAATATTGCTCACAATAAGCCCAGTGCTCTACGGAATCAAATGCCTTCTCGAAGTCTATAAAAGCGAGGTAGAGAGGACGGTTGTATTCCCCAAATTTTTCTATAAGCCGGATCGTAAAGATATGACCTATGTTTGAGAAATTTGATCGGAAGCCCGCCTGTTCGACTGGTTGTTCAAAGTCCAGGCGCTGTGTGAGTCTTATTGTTAGCACTTTCGTAAATAATTTATATATGTGGTAGACCACAGGATTGAAATAGGTCGGTAATTCGCTAGGTTGGATTTGTCCCCCTTTTTGTGGATTAGCGTTACAACAGCGTTTTTCCACGATTTGGGCGTTATACCTTCGTGTATTATTTTACTAAACATAAATTGTAGACGCTTACGAACAGGTTTACCACCACATTTTACCAGTTCAATCGGGATTTGGTCTTGCCCGGATGACTTTTCGTTTTTCATGTGCTTCAGTGTGTTACTTATTTCGTACAGGCTTATATCCGGGAGGTCTTCAGTCCTACGTCTTACTAGTTTTGCCCTGGGATCTCTTCCTCTGTAGGTCGTCGGTTCTGGTGTTATAGTACTGTAGAGATCTGTATAAAAGTTCTTTACCGTTCTCAGGATTTCATCCCTATCTTCTGTTTTAGATCAATCGGGTCTCAGCAAACTGTATTTCGGCTATATCTCCGTAGATCGAGTCTTATACATTTCCTCACCCTCTTGTTGAGCTGCCCGACATTTTGGTTCTCTTTATTCATGTTTAATCTTCTTTCATTGATAAGTGCTAGTGTGACATCGGATAAGACTCTGTGTCTAGTGTTACTGCTGGTCAAAAACTATTCCGCTGTTCTTTTTAAAGTTTTGCATGTATGCTCATTGAGCTCATCTACAGACCAAGCAGAGGTATCCACATCAAAGGCTTTTTCTAGGTCCTGTTGATATATCTCCCTCTTTGCTTCTAACGATCTGAGATTACCTCCTGCAATTCTATTCGAACGTTTTCGAGTGTTTTCCTATACCTTACCTTATCCATATAAATGATATGAATTTTAGCACTTACAATAGCAACATGTGTGTATTTTCGTAGTATATTTATTTATTAAAAAAATATAGATCTCATAGTTCTCTCCTCTCATAGGTAACGATTATTGGTGTCAGTGGTAACAACTGGAAACGACAGTGTCTGTCGTTCGAGCTCTCTGGAAGTATGGAGTTTAGACCAAATTCGGTTGCCCAACCAGTTATAAGTTAGGTCAACGCTGAAGTCCGACCCAAATGGATCATCTAATTATTGTGCATGAAACCGGGCCTATATCAGATTTGGGTGTACGTATGCGATAATGGACGACCACTAATAACCTGGCTTAGAACAATTATAAACGACATAATCGTGAGAAACTCAAAAGAAGAGACAACCCACAACCGTACGGTGTGGAGGAGGGCTAATCCCAAATGAATCGGGATAATAGCCAGAAGAAGAAGTGTACGTATGCGATAAACTGATTTTTCCTGTTAGTAGATATCTTTTCGTACGATTTAAGTTTTTTACTGCTGTACAGTTAAGGAGAACGTTTGGTAACAAACAATACTTAGACGAAAAAAAACCAAGCCAAGTTAAATGAAGAAAAGTACTGAAATCGCTAAACGTTTTCCTATGAAATCGGAACAGTTCCCTTCTCTAGGATACCTTCAATGGATCTAGGCCTGATGAAAATGGGACCACATTGGAAGGATACCGTTTCCAATAAAAAAAAAATTGAAATCGGTTTATAAATAACATCAACTGATTTGATAAAAAAAACAACCGATTTGACAACCTCCCCCTTCCTTTATAAGTTGCTTGTAAAAAGCAAAACCTTGTAACTTCCTCGTAATAAAGAGCAATGAAAACGGGCCGGAAGTTTACGTAAGAGGAGTAATCTCGTGGGTATTGTATTATGATGTTATGAGAGCTTACTTCGTCCCTCCATCACTAAAACAAGACTGGTGAGTGGTGTAAGACTATTATATAGGTACTGTTTTTGTATGGTCTTCAATGGTTGCGTTACTTCAGTTATTATATATTGAGATTGGATGAGATTTCTTCATTGTATTGAGCATCTTGATTTTTTTCTGGTCTGGAGAGGTCGCCTCCCTGGTGCAACGGTGAGGAAGCGAAACGGTGAGAAGGTCCCTGGAGTGTGAATTTAAGTAGGAGGTTCCAGGTTCGATTCCCGGCAGGTGAAATTTGGGAATTTATAATTTTTGAATTTTCTCTTGTCTGCTCCGGTGGGAGGCTTCGGCTGAGGCTAGTAAACCACCCTACCGACAAAGTCGTGCCGCTAAGCGATTTAGTGTTCCGGTGCGATGTTGCGTAGAAACCGATTGGGGGTATGACTACCATACCCCAAACAGTTTAGCCCGCTACCGTCTTGCATCATCAATTACCACCAGGTGAGATTGCAGTTAAGGATATTGCAGTTAAAATTCAAATAATCTTTCAAAAATTCAACTAGCTTCAAAGATTTTTCTGATGCAGATCGGTTTTTTATCATTATTGCAACCGAGTAAAGAGGCACGAAGAGGTAGGAGGAAGAAAAAAATTAATAATATCGTCCAACTTCTGATTTGGAGATATATAAAGTGCAATAATCAAAATATTCATCCTATTTTCCATTTAGCATTGAGCCATACATAAGTCAGGAGAAAGAACAGAAAAATCTATCGATGAAGTTACAATGTTAACAACATCATTAGTATTATGATATATGCTTACGTCTTCAGCCGTTTAAATTTTGCAATGCATTTGAAGTTCGAATAAACTCGAATAAACCGTGGTTGGGACAAGAAAAAGACGGCGCGTAACGAAAAAATTTGACGCGTAACTGAAAAATGTTACACTAAATTTTTTTCCAACCCCGATAAAGAAGTTTCACTTCAAAAAGCATGTAGTGAAAGGACTGCATGTACTGTTTGGCACATTCGGGGTAAGTGAAAATATACATTTTAGTGCACAAAAACTCAATAAAAATAACACAAACACATCTATATATTTTCACGAAAAGTTGTTTGCAAAGACGGTCTTAACGCTAAAGCAATCTGTGCCAGGCAATCCTTGTGGCAAATAATTCAAAATTGTAAAGCGTAGTGTTTCGGTACGAAATTGCCTAGAAACTGATTCTGGGAATAAGTTTCATATAACTGCGATACTCCCTAACAGGTTACCCGGCTACCATCTTAGACTGCTTTATCACTTACCATCAGGTGAAATTGCAGTCAAGGGCTAACTTGTTGTGGAATACAAAACCTACCCGATGCTCGAAACCTGTTTTTTATTAGGTGTCGTTGAGGTCTTTGGATTGATATGCAGCATTTTTTCTGCTTTTTTTGCTTACTATGCCGGCTATGATTCACTCTCAACTTTTCACTCGGTTTTAGGTAAGCAATGTTTGTAACTTTTTATTCTTTCTACCAGACACGACTTTCAATATAGTGCACAATATTCTAGCCCTTTCATTTGCTATCCCATATAAAGAGAGTTATGAAAAGGAATGTAATCAACTATTTAGTAGCAGCGGCCATCTTGGACCAATTTTCACCAAACATGGCTAAGAACACATCCGACTCATTCATCTTTCCAAAAAAAATTATTAAAATCTGTTCATCTGTTGAGGCACTACGATGCAACGCGCGTACACACAGATATCAAACTTATAACTTATAACACCTCGTCGTTTTTGTGTTGGGGTTTAAAAAACATAAGCAGTAATATTTTTTTAACTTTACCCTTCTAATGTCAGCTCAATCATTAAATCAAATCATTATACAAGTACTTACTATAACTATTGTATAGTTAGTGATTTAACTGTAAATGTTTAAAGTATCAGTTTCTTGATGTAATTCTGCTATTGATAGCAGACCTTGGTAGCTGGGTTTGAGCACGGAATGCTTATTTTATCATCTGTTTAGGAAACATCCTAACGTGATATTTTATTGTTGGTTCGTTGATACAAGCACCCATGCTTCAAAATTAAACTAAAGAAGAAGATAAAGTCATTAATGAACACACATTAATGACTTTATCTTTTTTAATCAAATTTATTTCATGTAAATTTAGTTAGCAAATCCGTGGCTATAAGCAAATACGAATAAATATTATAGCATTACGTATACCTACTCATGAATAATAATAATACATTAATATTTATTTCTTTCAGGTTTCCTGTCTAATGCAATTATGATAGAAGGCGGAATATCCGGATTGTTTGTTTACACGTTTTTCGGCCAACCGACGTCTTTGCAAAAGGGACATTTTGGGGTCGGCGTATTTGTTCATATAACTTTGGGCATCTTAGCATCTGTTATATCATCAATATGTTTTGTGATTGGAATTAGGAAGTCCACTTTTCTTAACTGGATTCCCGAAGCTGACATGTATAGCTTTGTCGTTGGGGGTTGTTGTTTCTACACGACCGTAATGCTGTATAAGCCGACAGTAATGCTTTTCACATGTACAAGGGAAGGTTTTCTTGAGTAGGTAAGTTGTGGTAAACTTGTTTTATACTTGCATTATTGTTGCTTTTTACGTGACTGAATTTTAATCAATACATTCTTTATATGGGTGACTGTTTGTAGTCGTTAACATAATATTTCATGAAAATTTAAGCCAAATTGGCTATACTCCGCGAAAAGCAGGAACTCCAACGATTTTCATGTAATTTAGTATACAGGAGGTTTCGGGAGCGATAAATCGATCTAGCTAGGATTCATTTTTAGAAAATATCTTATTTTATTCGTGTTTTATCGATAAATTGTATATATATTTATGTAATTGGAATCTCGGAATCGACTCCAACGATTTTCATGCAGTTAAGTATACAGGGGGTTTCGGGGGCGATAAATCGATCTAGCTAGGATACATTTATATCGTATATATTATTTATATTTGAGAGATTCTGATGCGTGCGATACGTGAACGGTAAACGTTACGCCAAACGTGTTAGTATATCGGCCTTGTTGTTTCTTTAAAGTTCTATAAAACAGTCCGCGACAACATACGAATATTTATTTAAAGTCGGCTCCTTCGCGGACGAAGTCGCGCGGGTCCGCTAGTGTTACCATAGCTAAGCTGTATCGATAGGTAACCAGGTTTTTCTGTAAAATCTATTTAACACATTTAATAAGTATATGCTAATGGCCACATATTAGAGCATTTATTAATGTTGGATTATTATCACCGAGTAAACTGTGACACCTAGGTAGTGCGCTACAGTCGGCCGTCAAGTTATTCCTATTGCTGAACTATCATGCTAAATTAAATTCCTAGTAACCTTCCTTCCTATTCCTAGTAACTAAAAAGATCTTAAACCAACCATTTGAAGACACACTAACGTTATAATATTTTGCGTAGGTTCAAGCTTTCGTACCCTTAGAAAAATCAAGTGATAAAAAATAGAATCTCTATGGTCATGATGACGGCAGACACTTCAATATAATTGTCTGTCAAGGCTTGTCACAGTTAAACGTTAAATCTCTACTTCATGATGTTACTCTTTTGTAAATAGAATAAATAACATTTAGAAATGAAAGTTTTAAAGGAGGAAATTATATTCCGGTTTTAGTAGCACTAAACATGGTAAACGATGACAGTGATGATAAAACTGCCACTCGTACGAAACCAAGATCTCGTGGTTCTGACTTCCGTTCTTTGCGTATACTGGTCATCGAACCACGAGGCCGGTATTGTAAATCGGTATGGTGTGCCATCGGTATTGGGCTAGCTCATGTCTTTATAGGGGCGACAGTTATGACTGCTTTGTTGTTTCATTTAAATGTAGGTGACCTTCACGCTGTCCTGTGTACTGTTGCAGTAAGTATAATTTCATATCTATGGGAGGTCGGTGGGCTAAGAAATTGGTCCTTGGTCTACTTAGTCTATCTATCCTGTTGCAAGTTCTAAGCAACTGAGTATCTTATTTGCAGGTTTTTTGTACTGAACGTTCTCCTAAAGAAGCGTATTTCACATTGACTAAGTCGTTACTTTACAATTAACATCAAAACAAGCCACTCTGCTTTCATCTCTCATAACGTAAACAAATTGTTAAGATTGTTAAACTGTAAAATGACGTTGGAAAAGAGCAATCTGCTGAGTGTCTTGTCGGTTTCTTCTCGGTAGATTCTGCTTTCCAAACCGGTAGTAGAGTCATTACAAAACTGAATCGACGTATTTATAGTGCACACAAACCTAGGCCTACGTGATATTAAAGAGATTTGTTTTTTTTTCTTTTTAAACTAAAGCATCAATATGTAAATATGGTTCAAGAAAATTAGTTAAATGTTTAATGCAAAAAAAAAGATTTTATTCTATAACACCTATCTAGTGATCATCATTGTCATCTTCGAGTATGAAAATTTAAATAATTTTCAACCAAGATGCATTATTTGGTTTTGTTAAATAAGAAATAGGAAAAAGGTTAATTGGATTAGTCTGCAACGTTTTCGTACATATACTCAATAGGTGTACCTCACAGGGCATCTTATAGGTAAATGGCTGGATCTTAATAAACCTTCTAACCTACACGCTGCTTCAACTTGGACTGGTGGGGATAAATGCATATTATTAAACCTTATGAAAACTAATACCTTCGAACAGTGCGTGTTGTCAGTGATGACCTATGCTAACTATGAGCCGCATAAGAAGGCTCAGGCTCATTCAGCGAGCTAGAACTATGCTTGGAGCATCTACATGATCAAATTAGAAATGAGGAGATCCGTAGAAGAACCAGATTTACCGACATAGGCCAAAGAGTCGGGAAGGAGCAGGGCTATGTGCTCCTGCTCGGGGAACTGGCGGACGTTGGGGTCCCAAGGTGTTGGAATCACGACCTTGCACCGGTAAATACAGCATTGTTAGACCCTCGACGCGGTGGACTGATGACCGTGGTATTTGGCACTCCCTAGAAAAGACCATAGGTCCCGCAGTGGAGGTCCATTTGTTGACATGATAATGATTATGATGAATAATAAAACCGCGACCGAAGGCTAATCGCGCAAAGCAAATTAGAAAGTCTCGTTCTGGATAGTAGATATTAGTGGTTTTTTAAGCTTTATTTGTTTCAGTATCATTTCTTTACCGCAGAAGCTATATTGAGCTTGAACTACGCCAATGGTTGGTCGGCTCCATTGCATTTACGGCACAGGCGATATGCACACATTTTCCTGCAATTCTGCGGTATTGTCTGTGGCATAACGGGAACGCTTTTAGTATGCAAGTCCAAAGGTTTATCAGGAACTGTACATGGTGTAACCGGTAAGTTTAATGGAAATTCAGATAGTTGATATTTTTTTAACAGCAATTACTTGACAACACAAGATTTATAAATATATCATAAATATATTTGAAAGCCCATTGGCGCAGTGGCCAGCAACCCTGCTTTCTGAGTCGAAGGCATTGGGTTCGATTCCCACAGTTGGAAAATGTTTGTGTGATGAACATGAATGTTTTTCATTTCCAAGGCAAGTGTTTATCTGTATATTATAAGTATTTATATTCATAAAAATGCCGGGCTGGATTACCAGCTAAGGCCAATAGTTGTAAGGTGTTGAGATTTTCTGGCCTCAGTAACCGCCCGGAGAGATAAAACCAAATACTGTATTTATCGCTTCATCACCCATGATCTGCAAATTCTAGTGCTCAGGACTAGCAGCCTAGTGTTCTTTAACGTCAATATAGCCCCGTGTGGTGCAGATAGTTTCTTGGTAGAAAAAACCCACTACAAAACAACAATTTTCACCTTAGCCTTGAAATCTAAAACGCAATTCTGGCCCAACAGTGTACCGTCTCCGCTTAGAATGAGAAAGATTAAGGCTGTAGTTTATTACGTATTTGAGAACATTATGAAGAATTCTCATAAAGCAAGTGATATTTGAGGCTGGCCTCCCGAAAGGAAGGCCAGCCTCTAACCAATAGGCTATCACTACTTAACCACTCTAAAAATTAAAGAACATCACGGAACAGAAGTTAGGTCTCTGTATGGATTTACCTAATCACTTGCATGCAATATACACGCAAGAAACATCCGGCTAATAGATCGAGGCAGGAATTCTATTATCTTGTGTATGTGACTTGCTATGTGGAAATTGGAGGTCGAGATCAAATGCCACCGATATCGTGCCGATATTAAAACTGATAACAGATTCGCCAGTCGTTAGTGATTAGTTTATGTGATGGCTATATTGATAATACTTGTAGCAACATTGCATACCTATCATTACTTTAATGTATACGGTTTTAACCTGGTGGTTAGGACTTCCTTGCGGAAAGACCGAGTTCGATACCCAGCAGACTCTACTAACTTGATTTCCTTGAATTAACCTTGACCTAAAGTATTAAAGTAAAGTATTACTAGTTGAACTAGTACGTAAGTAACAGTCACAGTAAGTAACTTTAAATTAGCTAATCGAATTTAGTACGTATTTGAATTTAATATTTATTTTGCAAAATTTAAAAAACGAAACAAAGAGTAAAACGGCTTACGCATTGCCACCCTTGTTGTCGCTATAGGGTGCATCTTCACGCACTGAATTACGAATTATTTTCTTTGGTATTGATAATGTATTAAAAAAAATACTATCCAATGCAGGGTATACATTGGACACATTATCAGGGATGACTGTTTGTAAGCAGAAATACTCACCGTGTATTACTATTAATAAATAGCTAGCCCTTTATCTAAGAGGCCTAGGGTAACCCCCTATGGAAGTGTTGACATCAGTTCTGTACATATGGCAAAATCCAGCATAGAACATCACTGTTTGTCTGTTAGTTTGCAGACGTGTAATAATAAGCTAGCTGGTTCATTTAAATCTGTCGACATTATCAAATTCTTAAGTGCGGGTTAAAATATCAAACCTTTAACAAATCTTCGACAAACCTTCTTACGTCTTATGAGTTGTTCATAAGATGTAAGAACGTTTGACAATTTCAATATTGAAATTTAAAGCAATCATATTAATGGATTTGAGAAAAATACATCGTGTCATCTTGCATTATCTTTGAATAGTGGTTTTATAGATCTTTGCATTTATTTAATGGGATTGTTAGGTTTATATTTAAATCTTTGTTTTAATATTTGTTTCAGGTATGGCAACAGCTACATTGGCGGTCATATCGCTTCTAACTGGGCCTTGTGGTTTATTACGCGGTCGTTATTTTAAATTTGTTCATACGTGTTTTGGCATTCCAACATTTCTGTTATCATCGATAAGTCTTTGCAGTGGTTTATCTACGTCTGATTTCGAAAAGTGGGCAAACACAACTGTGATATTTATTTTGATAGGTTTCATTGTTTTCTATACGGTATTTATTTTGGTGACGTGTTTTATAAAGTGTATGATGAGGATTTATTAAAAACAAATGACAATTTAAATTTTGCTTTTTTTTTTTTAATTCCTTAGTTTTATCACTAGAAAAATCAGGCTTCTTATATTTGAGTACTTCAATTTGATTATTATAGTATGTACTTCATACATTTATTACAGCCACTTTATCGAACACTTTATTATTATCGGTTATCAGGAATACGTGAGAAATATTATCAGTGATATAAGATGCGTGACCAATATAGTTCATTCATTGTTTACTTAAAATAAATTAATGCTCATAGTAACCACTTATTTAAAGTTTAGTAATTATAGAATCTCCAATAATTCAGTTAGTTTTTTAAGCTTTATTACGGGTTTTATGTTAATATAGGCAGTGGCAAACTTATTCGATGGTAAGCGATGATGCAGTCTAAGATGATAACTGGCTTACCTGTTAGGGTGATAGCAGTTATATTAAAAACATATCCATAATCGGTTTCTACGCGACAATGTACTGGAACGCTAAATCGAGGGCCTATTATGAACCCACGATAGGGCAAAAGTAACCTCTCAGAATATAAAGGGATTAGGCCTTAGACAAACCTCGCTGGTCAACTGCTGGTTGCTGATTACGACATTGACACAAAAAATTATGAGGAACTTAACCTTTATATGATAGTATTTTATTTTAAAAAAGGCGTAAAACTCCCGAGAATTTAAGGAGCAGCGAGTCGATATCGAAAGCCACCAAAAGGTATTTAGTAATAACCACAGTTGATCACCACTCTTTGGACCGTATAACCAATTTGAACTACATTATGTTAAATTGATCTGGTAACACCAATGCAGTACAATCGCTGGATGTAGACAAAACACGTAATGTGCGACCTGCTGGTGACAGTTCTAGTGAAGCCAATTATACTTAGTCGGTGTTTAGAGGATGCATGAATACATTGGCTCACTCCTTAATCGCCATAAGTGTTTTTGTGCCGCTGTACTTCGGTTCAAGTCAATTTCACTAAGTGCCTTTCAACTGCATATCAGCGTTAGGCTCTGCGTCGCTAGGGTGAATAGAGAGTAGGTATACATTACCAGATATTGAGATATCTGGTACTTGATGATATCAACGATGTAATTGAAATTTTCGAGACTGTCTTATCTGGACACTTGATGCTTACATAAATTATTTACAATATTAGCGTTACCAACAGAATTTCGGGGTCTGTTATATTTCCTGCATACACCGGGGCTATCTCTTATCGCTCAAAGCAGTACTGTTGTAAAATTATAGTTTAAGATGACATAGCTCAACAACACTAAAATAAGGTTTATAGCTCTAAAACTAAAACGTCAACAATTTAAAATAATACTGCTTTGAGCGGTTGAAACAAGGATTTTATTTTATTTTTATTCTAGGAGTCTCATTAGATATAAGTTGTAGTGTCTCCATATTAAAAAAACTAGATGGCGCCACAAAGATCCTGCATCGCGCTAACGAAATGTGTTCACAAAAATGGACTGAATGAATTGAGACCTATTGTTACGGTCGACCGCATCACATTAGCTCCCGTACAAGGCGCCCCTTACCTATCATAACATTCTTGACGATTTTAGGCATTCAATACTTTGAATGGTAACAAGTAAGATGATTCAATAGATACCCGTATATGAGCGAATACAGTTTGTATAAACATAATATGTATTGCGATTAGATTACAAAAACATTGTTAGAACTACAGGGAAAACCCGATTTGTAACAGGTAATGGATACTGCCTGATATTGTTAGTACAATCAAAGATTGCTCATCATCCTCGGACTAGAAATATTTCTTATAGGGCGGGATGATACAGAACTCATACCTCTGATGATGATCACTTGGCGACCTGGGCGGCCTGCTAAGCTTCTGGAGTAAGCTCGGCTGGCTGGAGTAACCCAGCAGGGAGCCGTACCAGTGGCACTACGTACAACGGAAGGTTACGGCCGATCTAGTACGGAAAAGAAGAAGAAGAAAAAGAAGACCTCTGATGATTTAGCTTCCATCGATAATATTATATGTGCCGTGTGGTGACGGCCACTATTTATAGTCGAGATCGTTTCATACAGCAGAAAACAATATTTGAATGTAATTTGATCTGCTTCCAAATTTCTTAATTCAGAAATTAATGCTTTAATTTTTATCTAATTTATGATTTTAATAATTTTTAACTAAATTTAAGATATTTTAAATATTGCTTTTTGTAACTGTAGATCATGAAAAAACGGTTTGTCTGATGTTTGACGGCAAAAAATCATTGTGTTTTATACACAGTAATTTTTTTACTCGAACAATCTGTGCGCACTTGTATAAAATGTTTTATGTGTCTGATAATAATGTCGAATCTAAATACGATACTAGATATCTTTTATATCGCAATTATTGATTGATTTAGTAAAATGCAATTAAGGATTAACATATATACTTACTGATTTGCAAAATTATATATTTTTTATTTAATTCTTAACTATGCTTAAAAAAATAAAAAACACTATTAAAAATTTATAAAAAAAACATCCACCTTCCGCTTGCGGGGCTTTTGAATGCCCAAGCAACCGGCGCTCAGGGCTCCAGAGTGAGGAACCTCCTTACAATACGCGCCGTTTCAAGGACTACTGTGTTCTGTATCCGACCCTTGATCCAATAACCAAGTAAAAGCTTCTTAAGATGTTGGTCGAAGCTTTTCGCGAGAAGATCATTGACTGAAACGACAATCGGAACAACAACGGTCGACTCAACATTCCACATGGCGGTAATCACGTGAGCAAAATCCAAGTATTTAGATACTTTTCCTTTTCAGCTTTCACCAGATTATCGTCATGTATACCTTTCTTGCTAGCAATGTTCACTTAAATCTGCGAGCTAATAATGACAGCTTGTTACACGTTCCTGCTAGTCGTTCATTGGCGTATGGCAATTCTTTTACGGTAAAGGTGGTTAATTTATGGAATGAGCTGCCAAGGGATATAAGACAGTCCAAATCATTAAACATCTTTAAATCGCGGTTAAAAGACCCTGTCTAGTATGTAGCAAAATATCTATGTATTTTATGTGTATGTTTAAATAGTAATATGTATTTAAGTTTATATATTGATATATAAATGTATATTGATATTTATATACATATATATAAATATATATGTTTTTACTATATATATGTAGTATTAGTATGTAATGTTTATAATTAGCACAATTTAAGTATTGCACTATCCCGTTTTCTCTAATATGTTTCTTCAACCAAAGGTTGTCTGGAGGAGATCGCTTCAAGCGATAAGACCGCCTTTGTGCATATGTATATTATCGTTTTTTTGTTAACCTGGTTTTATATTTGTATGTGCAATAAAGACTTTTTCTTCTTCTTCTTCTTCTTCTACATTACTATTATGATTAGCTAAATTATTTCCATTCCAGGAAAGAGAGACAGAAAGGTAACCTATTGAAAAATAATGATAATCATCAATATTAAATATTGCTGCATAATAGTATTGTCCACTAAGCATTGGCTTCATCTTCATAATATTCTCAAAGTCGTGTAGAGACTTTTTTTATATAAAAACTTGATTATGTAAGGGACTTACATAATCAAATTACATAACCTAATTTTTGGATTACACTAATTATAGCTATTTCTTTAAGATTATAAAATTTATATAACTTAAGAGTATCGATGATATTACTTGAAGTGAGATTTTGTCACTTTACAGCTTCAATTTGTTTTCCAACGAAAGTTAGATTTACCAGGTTACGGGTAACAATGGGCAATAAAAACTTAGCTTAATTTGCTTAGAGCAAATGTACTATCCGTGTGTTTGGTGTGAAGTTATAGATTGAAAAAAATATAAATTACACCGTACAGAAGAACCCCTTGCTTTTTCGTAATTCCGCAAACCTAACGCCTGCTTCTTTCCAAGGCTGACAGTATACCTAACATTTTATTGATTAACCGACTTAAGACCTACTCCTACCTACCTACCTACAGATCTATAGATCCCCACATCAAATCCTATCAATATTAGAAAAGCTCCACATATCTACTCTCTCTGATTACTTCTGGCTTTCGCCTCAGTCGCATTTATCACAGGGTACATTAGCAAAGGCAACAATACTCTATTTCAGAATGTGCGTATCGGGGCTATTACTCTTCTCTGCAGTTTCCTTTAGCTTCAGATGCCATAAAGATAAGGTGTTTTAGTGATCGCTTCGTCGTTTCCGAACGAGTTTGCTCGATATGCGAATGTAGGTTCTTTTGAATATTGACGACATTTTTGGCGTAGTGGTAAGTTTTGTGACATTATGAGTGGAAGGTTCCAATATTCCATTTTTCTTACTATTCGATTACAAGTTAGCCCTTGACTGAAATCTGACCAGGTGGTAACGGTGATAACCGTTTAGGGGTACAACAAATTTCTATGATTGAACCCAAGCCACTAATATGTTTTTACGTGACTTCGGGCGAAACCTTCCACACGAGCAGACAAAGTTTTTGGCCAGTTTCGGCCTCGACTACTATATATGCCACCCTACTGACAAATCCTTATCGTAAAGCTCGTCGGTGGCTACTTTTCACTGTGCTGATATAGTATCCTTTCGGCTAGTGGGTGGTTTCGGCCTAGGCAAGTGCGTTGGTAGACTTAAAAGCAGTTACGAATGCGAAAACACAATGCAATAAATAATATTAATTTATTGTTACTTAATAATAATACTTTATATATAGTTAACAATGAATGAACCTTTTTAACTTAAATACTAGAGTATACTACATTATATATTACTGAAGTTAATTTACGTAATTCAGATTACAGGGATACGCTGTATATAACATGGTTGATAATATGATAACTATTATATTTAAAGCGATTTTGAACACAAAAGCTGCAATAAGTATTTGTATGAACTTTGAGATTCGACATTTTAAGAGCTATCAATTTATCATTTGCACATTCGAACAGTTTTATTTAATGCGGTAATCATTGGGTTGACGATTATAATGAAGGTGAATGCCGCGGACATCGCCATTATAGCATAAGCAAACCCAAAAGGTGGGCCTGCGTTCGCAGTCCAGTTTTTGAAAAATCCATAGTCGAATCCGTAGCAGAGTGCGATCAAAGATGCAACAAATGCAACTACGCCGAAGACGATGTGGGGAATTTTGGAGAAGTTCCCCGGCACGCATTTACGTAATTCATATGCGTAAAGTGACGTTAGTCCGTTAACTAGACTCACTGTAGTGAAGACCATTGCTACCAGAGCTGGAAATAAACGAAAGAAATTTAAAAACTGTTCCAAAATCAAAATTTAGAAATCATTTGTTTTAGAAAGACCTAGTTTCAGCACTCAATATTGTTTTCAGTGATGGTAGCAAGCGCCCAGGGAGCTAAATATGAAGTTGTGACAGACAGACAAAGTCGCGCATGGGGTTTAGTTTTTATAATTTTGGTAACGATACCTTTAAAATATAAGTATTATTGAATTATAAAATATATAAACTGTTAGACTACTCGGATTTTTAATTACCTAATGTAAAAAATGCAACTGGTTTTCTTTATTAGAAAATATCATTATATTAATTAATATTTAGAAGGCCGTAGTTATGAACAGCCTTTTATATTTACTATATTATTTATTACTAGCGGACCCGGCAGATGACATGCTGCCACATAAAGCAGCGCTACCTAACTGATCCAATTGTATTTTTAAACCATACCGGAATCACACAAAATTTGATGAAAATCAGTCCAGCTGTTTAGGAGAAGTTTGGTGACAAACACACGTACCAAAGAATTATGTTGGTATTTATATCGGTTTTGTATTTTTCTCACAGTTTAATCGTTCCAAGACTTCTACAAATATTGAAAGTCCAAAATTAGCCAAATGGGTCAGACGTTCTCGAGTTTTAGTGAGACTAACGAACATCAATTCATTTTTACAAATATATATTATCACACAGTAGACATAATGTGCACAAAATGTTTTAATAAATCACTATAAACGACCTGCGCAAGTTATGAATAGGTGGTAGGTATCAACTAAAACTTTTAAAAATCTCCAATTATTACTTCAAAGTTAATTAAATATTGAAGATTCGTGTAACTCACCAAATTTACCATGTAGAGTATTCCAGTTAGTACTCTTGTCCAGACTTTTGAGAATGCTACCAACAATAGCTAGCACTGAACCCAGGATCTGTAGAATTGTGTGTGTTCTTCTCTTGTCAACCAATCTCAATCCAGCAGTCCAACTGTTGTAAGGGCAGAGTGCAAGAATTCCTTCGGCCATCAATAATTGGTACTGAAAATAAATGAAGGTACGGAATATTAATTTTCATATTGAATAATAATTTCTTTCATACATTCATCATCATCATATCAACCCATTACCGGCCCACTACAGGGCACGGGTCTCCTCCCAAAATGAGAAGGGGTTAAGACCGTAGTCCACCAAGCTAGCCCAGTGTGGATTGATGGACTTCACACACCTTTGAGAACATTTAAAGAACTCTTAGGTATGCTGGTTTCCTCACTTCACCGTTGAAGCAAGTTATATTTGAATGCTTGAAATGCACATAACTAAGAAAAGTTAGAGGTGCGCGCTGAAATTCGAACTCGCCCCCGAAAATAAAGTCGAAGTCCTACCCACTGGGCTATCACCGCTTCGTACTTTATAAAAAGTACGTTTGCAGTTACACTTACTTAACTTGTATAGCTAAAATAGTATTGCGTCGTTAATTTTAAAGTTCCGTTACCAAAAGAGTGGAAAAGAACCCTTTTGTTCCAACTGTCATTATTATTATTATCATCATAATCTACCATCTTCATTCTGAATAAGAAGAGTTAATTATCATCTCATGAGTAAAATTAAGTATTTAATGAAATACATTTTCAGATCTATAATTGGTGGTTACTATAATTTTAAACTTAAGGTACTTTTTAAAATACGTAATTTAAAATAAAAAAATCTAATTTAAAACCTTTAATTCAATCCTTGACTGTAATTTAAATTCCAAATATACTCACTCCAATAACACACAAAACGATATGCAGATTCGTCATATTATTCGTCGGTAATCCATTCCTGAACGCAAATAGTATGGAAATTCCTACTACAATACCAATGAGTATATGAGCTAACAAGTTCAATGTAGATTGAAAAATTTTCAAGGAATAATTTTCCGTTCCCACATCTTCCAGTTTCGAACTATTCACTGCCTCGGGATCAGCCGCAACCATTTTGAAATTCGTTGCGTCCTTATGTTGCTAACACACGACGAGAAATGTCAGGAGTTTGTAAATGAAGTAATTTATAGTATACCTATAAGTAAAAGCAGATAAACATTGGTGGCTATTTTATCGATAGCGAATGAGATTGCAGATACGTCACCGATATATTTTAGCGATTTCAGTCTGTACCTACCAATCATATGAGGTCGAAATTTGGTTTCGTACAACTTCGAGCACTAGAGTAAGCTTTCGTGCATATGTGCGATAAGATAATTTTGGTACATTTCATCCACTCATAGCGAAACACAAAGGCGGTGTGACACAATAAAAATGACTTTCTAATCTCCTTAAATTAATAATATTATATTATTTGCCACTTTAACTGGCCTCTGTCCCATAAATTCGAAAAAAAAATACGAGTGCCGACGTATATAATTTAATATGGAACGTAATAATATATGAAATTATTTATATTCTTATTTTATTTTATTTCAATGTTAAAATTAGCCCATAAAGACGGGAGCGTTTGATTAAATATTTAGAGGTGTAATTGACATTTGGGTGACCCCGCAATGAAAAATACAGCGTTGGTAGACCCCCTACTAGTTGGATAGACAGCATCAAGAGCTGAGCTGGGAGCTGGACTCAGGCGTAACAAGAACGTAAGGTGTACAGTCTACAAGAGATCCAGCTTTGTGTAGAGACGACCAAGGTTTTTGTTTCTTTCCATTTTTATTTCGATTTACGTAGGTGCCTTAGATATAAAAATATCACTGTTCAAATACTAATAACTAAATAAGATACGTACCAAAATGAAACTAAATAAAATCGATCGTATTACGATGCCACAGCAGTGATGTTAAAATATCTAAGAGGTTAATATCATCTGGCCGTTGAATGGCCAAACTAATTCTTCGGGCAAAGTAAATGCTAGCTCGAAGAGTTACTCGTATCTAACATTTTGATATAACTTTGAATGGAGCTCGAGACCAGTCTCCAACCCAATAGGTACAAAAATAAACCTATCGACGTTTCATATTTCCGCCCCTTAGGCAACTCGGCATTGTTAGCGTATTTTTGCATAATTATTGTGATCTTTCATTTTTTTTTAATTTATTTATTATAACAAAACAATAAATAATAAAAAAAGTAGGTAAAATAGTTCTACCATGTCACAATGTTGTGGTATGTTATATAATTGCTGTTGTATCTAACATAATAGTTCTAAAAACCTTAAGTCATTTATCTTTTCACGTCTTTATTATCTAGTTTTCTGTCTTGTATCGTAATAATAATATTATTATCGTATTCTTATCTAGACTTGGAATTTACGATTAAAATAAGAAAATATACTAAATAAATACGACGATGGAAACAGAACTTTATATGGAATAAATAAATTAAAAAATTATTGAATCCTAAATTGCCTCTGCAGAGAATTGAACCCGGAAACCCTGCTATCCATCTATTATGGTTATTTATTTATTGTATAACCATCATTGATAAAATAAAAAAGTTCAAATAATATATAATATTAATAAATAATAAGCATAAAGCAATATAAATCTATGTATATAAAAGAGAAAGTGTGTGGGTATGTTCCGTATAGGCTCCGAAACGGCTGGACCGATTTCAATGAAACTTTCAGGGAATCTCCGGATTGACCTGGCGAGTAATCTTGTAATGTTTGGTGACGATCGGAGCACTCTTATTTTTGAACTGTCAAATACAGCTTTTATTAAAATTTTTATGATGTAATTTTTTGTTGAAATAAAATAAAGCAAAATCTAGCCCGGCGAAGTGGGCTGGGTACGCTAGTATATAATAAGCATGGTTGAACGGTAGAGTATATTTAAAGTGGCCAACAATAATCTCAGTGAGATATCATGAAAAAATTATCAATAGTAACCTCGACGTAAATAAAATTTTTTAATCAGTACATCAGAGCAATATTAGAAGGTAAAGGAGGTGATAATCTAGCTAGATCATCGTCATCATCATCGCCCGATCATAATCAAACTATTTTTAATATAATACTACATACAATACACACATCGCCATCCAACCCCAAAGCAAGCGTAGCCTGTGTTATGACTACTAAGATGACTGACAAATATTATATGACGACTGACAAATATGCTTCTAATAATTTAAAATGACATTGTGAGATGGTGATAACAAAAAAAAACACCCGGCTAAGTTCGTTGTGGGCTTCTTCTTAGACCAGGACGCGTTTGGAACCCACGTAGCTTTAGTTTTAAGTTTACGAATGTGGTTATCGCCATCATCTCACTACCGTGTAATTCTTATGTACGCATCAAAAGTGCCACCTATACTTAAAGCTATTTTTGACTTTGACTTTGATTTTGAATATTTTTATGAATAATATACATATATACTTATAAGATACTTATAACCACCCAGACACTGAAATACATTCATGTTTATCATGCAAAAAAATTCCATTTGTGGGAATCGAACCGACGGCCTTAGACTAGAAAGCCTTAGACTAAGAAAGCCCGTTACATTTTTGCACGCAAATTAGTATATATTTTATATTATAAATAAGAATAAGAAAAACTCTAAAATACTGAACACACATGTTGGGATGATTTAAAAACCCTATAAAAATATTCAAGAATAAGAGAAGAACATTTGTTAGATTACCGTGACGGCACTTGAAACTTGAAAATTTACACTACGGGCTTTGGTATGGAGGTCACAAGTTTATCAGAAATTCTTCATTGAATATTATAACGATTAATGATCTTTCGCAGAATGGCGTGCGGGAAATAACGTTATACATCATTTTATTAATAATAACTAGGATACCGTACGTGATAAATGATTACTAAGATAGAGTACAACTGGTCTCGGAGATTATGGAGGTTAGAGGTCTATCGGTTTCTAATTCATTGATTAAGTTATGAGAAAACTGTTTTCGGATTAAATAATATTAGTTATAAGTTAGTAGGTTAGTAATGACTAGAATTATAATGTAACTCTTTTTTAAATGGCGATTTTTTTAAATAGTTTTTTATAATGGGCTATTTTCTAAAATAAAGACGTAATCCAATGTATCATTAAATCCACCTTTTGATTCCACAATCATTATCATCATCTCAACCAAAGGAACTGCTGGACACAGGTTTGTTTTAGGGGTACATTTCCGTTGAGGTTCCAAGTAGAGTTTTAGCTACGGAAAGCGTTCTATACAAACACCACATGGACCTACAATAAAAATAAAGAAATATAGATAGTTGTTAGCGAGGATGTTTAATATACTACGAAGTAAGCGTAGCTTGTGTAATGGGTACACGTAAATACTTATTATATATCTACAGATAAACACCCAGACATTGAAAATATTCATGTTCATCGCAAAATCATTTTCTAGTTGTGGGAGTCGAACCGACAGCCTCCCACTAAGAATCCACCCAGAATGCAGGATCGCTGCCCATTGGGCCATATAAGTATTGACGTTATTTCAAAGAGAAAAGAAAATTTAGTCAGATAAGTAAAAGAGCAGTTTGATGTCACTTGAACTTTATTTTTACTGGTATTTCATATCATATAAGTGTCAGTCCCCTTATTGCTTATCCTTTTTGACAGTTATTAACCTGTAGCTACCTTATCTTTGTACCTGCCATGACTATAAATGTTCATCATATGTTTTGGATGGGAATAACGTTTAAAAACTAGTCAGAAAAGATACGCAATACTTTAGCTATAAAGCTAATATTTCACAAATACCTAATTCCAAATCTAGTTTACCTAGATTACATACTAATATGTATATATTCAGTAATCATAACCTACTTTAGTTATCAATTGATTGCGCTAAATCGAAATATTTGAGTTACACCAGTTTTATCTCTTAAAATTATATAAATTTATATCGTACCAAATAATCTAAGCAGGTGCAAGCCGTAACAGGACGCCATTTGTGTGGCGTCAGTAAACTTCACCTCGTAACCCTAAAATCTAATTGGATTTAATTCCATTAGCAGCGGCCGAAATGGGGCCCTTTAATTGTGCTGACCAACACCGGTTCATTATAAGGGTCCCAAAACTCCAATGTTTGCGCTGTATATGATAGTGCAAAATATTCGCAACTGACATTAAAATGGTTCCTAATGTAAGCAATACCCTCGTAACTTTAGGCAACGTCTGCCGAAAATACACCTGGCTGTTTGCTGATTACATATGGAGCAGTAATTTTAGAAGGTCGTCCAAATTGCCACGTGACGATAAATTATGTTTGTTTTGTTTATTTTCGCCAGCCGTAGAGTTGCCAGCTTATCTGTAGGTTTTGCAATACAGATGATAGCTGTTAGTTTTTAGAGCTATTTATACCAATCTAGGATTATAGAGTGGGTTTGGGGCCTATGCACACCACGTTTTCAAACGCACCGTTGACGCACTTTTGACAAACATGCTTCGACGACGGCACCCTTTTGTTTGCCGTTTGTATCAATGTACACGCTTGCTGGTTTAGCGTTTGTATCGATTCAAATACGCGTCACTAGCTATCGCTGGACGCCATCTAGCTGCTGTTGACGAAGTTCTGCTTCAAAACGCGATATTCCAGCGCGTTTGTATAAATACAAACGCGCGTTTGCATCGTGTCTGATGACCTGTTTTTAAATGAAAAACTTATAGTTTCTCTAGAGCTTTGTCTGGTAAATCATACAGATATAATTGAATTTATATTTTTAGGCAATCTTTTCCATTTACGATGCACATCCTAAACGGTCAGATAGTATAAAGGGCAGATAATCAACATAAGTTTGTAAAAATTGTGCCATCTGTTGCTTTCAAACTGTGTAATAAGCAGTATGCTCTTATTAGATTCATTATTACTCTGTTTGTTATTAGATTCATTATTATTCTACTGTTTGGCACAGGCATCTCATAAGAGAGAATCTTTTAGAGCATAGATTTATATGGATCATTAGCATTACAAACGTGCGCCTGTTTCAAACGCGTGTTAGAATTTATACCGTGTGCATAGGTCTACCAGCTGCGTCTGACTCGCGTGCGTATCGCGACTGTGTATCGCTACAAACGGGCGTCAACGGTGCGTTTAAAAAACCTGGTGTGCACAGGCCCTTAAGACGTTGTTCAACCCTGTGCGTAGGGTTGAGCTAGTCCCGGTTGTTAAGAGAAGTAATAAGTGATACTAATAAAGCTCAACAATCCGCATTGGAGTAGCGTGGTAGGTCTGTGCTCTTAAACTGTTTCTCCATTTAGAAAGGCGGTCTGTGTCCAGCGGAGGCATATTAATAGGATGATGGCGATATTAAAGAAAAGCATTTAAAGTACCTACTCTGTAAGAAATTATATTTATTTTAATTCTCTTTAAGTCTCTTTCTTGTGACTATCACCGATGGCGATAGGTTTTTTCCGAATCAAGTGTTAAATTGTGGAAGAAATAATATAATTTACTTTGATACCGTGACATTCTGTCATCAGCAACTCACAGTGTAAATTTTCAGGTAAACTAACTACATCCAGTATAGCTTAAATCTGCCATTTTGTACGTGTTAGTCTGTGTTTGTGGACATTGGAAAACACATACAGATTCACTTTACTCCTAACACAGACAGATTTACTCCTTAGTTAAGTTTGTTTACTTGCTATCTTGTGATTTTTCTAGAGACGGCAGCACCGAAACATTGAAGATAATAACAAAAATCGAGCTGTCATGTTACCAAAGCTGTAGTTTCTAATTCATGTTGGTAGTGAAGTGATGTAACTTTACATCCCATTGCCCCATTTTGAAAATAGAGTTACCAACTTGAATTACAAACTACAACTTAGGTAACATGACGTATCGATGCTCGCTAGTATCTTGAATGTTTCAGCGCTACCCGCTCTGGAAAATAAATGAATGAATAATAATGAATGTTGGTAAACGTTTAATCCCTTATCGAAGTTCTGCATTAAATTAAAATCTAGTTGAATATAGATATTTAGATCTATTCAGACCTTGAATTTGTATGTTTTACGTAATTTCTGTTTCCTTATTTTATCATAAGTTCATTTACAAGCGCTCATTTTTTTTTTTATCCAATAGCCATTTTACAACTCTATATCTTCTTTTATTATATTTTATTGGGTATAAGGTATAGGTATAGGAGAGAGATTACAATTTCTCTTTTCTGCAAAAATATTTTCGATGGAAAGAAGGGAAATAATGTTCTTATTTTAAAAATATAAAAAAAATAATTGTGCTTTTATTGTCATTTCAATTTTAAAAATCAAGAAAAATGATTGCACTGTGATTTTATATCTATTCTTTTATTAATTATATAACAATTTAATTTCCCCCCTTGATAAATCTATTCCTGAACTGTGAAAGGAATATATTAACAATTCAAGCTTGCCATGACACAAACTACTTTATTCCGTATGTGAACAGTTTCACAAACGTAAGGTAGTCTCTGGATAGTAGATATCTTGCTTTTGTAACTTTTTTTAGTGCGCAAATAGAGTATATAAAATCAATCAGACTCCATCCCACGAGAATCTCAATCCAAACATACGAAGTATTCTGAACTTGTTTGCCTTAGAGTGCAGCATATTCGATAAATTCATGAAACTTCCTTTCGTGAAAATTTTCTCAAGTAACAGCGTTTCTTGATACGTGTGGTTTCAAAGTTTTCCCGCTGGATGAGTGAAGCGGCGGAGTTTCCGAAGATGTATGCGTGTTAAAAATTGTTATCTGCTGCCGACATGAGTTTGATCCTTTATGATAAGCGAAGAAAATGCTCCGTGATAGCTACATCTTTTCGCACTTGTTTTATTCGAGTTTATTCATCAACTTCGGTGCCTTTACACCCGTTTGCGAACATTATGGAGAACTCTCAGGCATGCAGGTTTCCTCACGATAATTTCCTTCACCGTAGGAGCAAATGATGTTTTAACTGCTTAAAGAACATGTAACATACACATAACTCGGAAAAGTTAGTTAGTTTATAATAATACTCGTAATTAGTAATTTGAGTAATTTACTACGACAACTACGACAATAAACACATCGCCATCGAGCCCCAAAGTAAGCGTAGCTTGTTTTATGGGTACTAAGGTGACTGATTAATATTTTCATGAATAGTATACTTAGAATATTCATATAAACACCCAGACACTGAAAAACATTCTTGCTCATCACACAAACATTTTCCAGTAGTGGGAATCGAACCTACGGGTTTGGACTCAGAAAGCAGGGTCGCTGCCCACTGCGCCAGTCGGCCGTCAAATCTATAATTAGTAATTACCTATTGAAGATGGATCAATTTGGACAGAGTTCAGTTTAAAGTAGGTTAAAAACGATTGCTCTAGTTTTTACTTGCTATATCTTTACGTAATTACTCTTTTTGTTTCTTATGATAAAAAATAGGTAAGTTTCGTACAGAAATCCAGTTCATTTTCATAACAAAACAAATTAATTTTCCAAGAAATCAAAAGTTGCTTGAATAAACCTCAAAAGTATTTCTATTATAAGTACAATATTTTCAATTAACCTTGAATTTGTATAAAATCGCTGAACAATTTACAAAGACAATCTACGAGCTATTTACTTTAAGCAAACCTTAGGGTTATAAAAGCTTCATTAAGAATGAAATTTTTTACAAATTTCTTGAAACAACCAATGAAAAATTCAATAACAGAGACGTTTGTCGAGGCAACGGGGCCGGCTTTCATTTGCTGTCTCCCCTAGGCACTTAAGTTTACATTAAACTTGTCCAAGCGCGAAATTGATCTTTTAGAGAGGGGCTCTCAGCGAAAATATAAATTGCCACGTGACACAATTGATATTTCGTTGTACGTGAGCGTCCAGCCACTGTCACGTCCTGAGCTGTTTATTGCTGTCTATTTCTATGACACATAATTTTATTCGATATTTAAACTTTCGATATTTGAGATCTATGACACTCACTCAATATGCTCTTGATCTTTTGTTCGATCGACAAAGATGTGCCGCAAGCGATTTAGTGTTCCGGCAAGATGTCTCATAGAAACCGATTAGGGGATATGGGTCTAACATAACTGTCATAACCCCTCAAAGATTAGCCCGTTAACATCTAAGACTGCATCATAACTCACCACTAGGTTTGATTGTGGTTAAGGACTAAGTTTAAAAAGAGAATTACCAAGTTAATGCTAAATTGCTAAGTGACTAATATTGAGTGATGGTGTCTTAGATGATTGGCATGTCAATTAAAAAGACAAGGTTTCTAGTGCACCTAAACGTTGGCTGGCACTACTTGCGACCTATAATAAGACTCTTAAAGCAGTGCTTTTTGTGATTAGGCCTAAAGCAAAAGGTGTATGGCCATAGATTTGTACGCTGTACCGCACAGGTATGCACTGAATCGCTTGGCAGTAAGGCTTTGCCAGTAGATTCAGATAACTGACCAGACTATAAAAATTGTAAGTAGTGAAAACATTGTATTCTATATATTGATTTAAGTATTGATATATTTATTTTATGGGTATATATATATGTGCACCACCAAACTATTTTCTGTATTTGTTTTCTTCGCCATTGGTTGACTGGAAGAAATCGCTATGAAGCGATAAGGCCGCCAAATTGTATACATTGTTTGGTTATACTTTTTATTTTTTTATGTACTTTTTGTGGTGTGCAATAAAAGTAGATTCATTAATTCATTCGTTGATATTTAAAAAATTGAACTTCTTTTTATTAATGCCCTTATCGTTGACCTTACACTGGACCAGAAAAATCACCCTGTCAAGGATATTTATAGGATTCTTCTGAGACGCGCGTAAGTAGAGCGCGTTAAGAATCCTTATAGGTATATTTAGTTTTAGCTTTAGGTTAACAAAGGTAGACACTACCACCTATATATTTTTAACAAACGATTTCATTCCTTTAGATGTCTTTGATACGCCCTTTTTGATTCATACACGGTGATCATGTAACTTTCCTGAAGATCTTCCGGCAAATAGTATACGGAACCAGTCAACAGAATCCCATAGATTATTCTTAAAAAGTGCAATATATTGGTAAACAAGAATATTTTTGCCATCGAAATATTTTCATGAAATATTTGCAAAATTATTCAAAGCCAAGTTATCTTGTTAGGGTAATTATTTTAAACTGTTATTCAGTTTCTTTTGAAGAACGTTAACTTCCGCAAAGGAATTTGTTTATCCAAAGGCTAAAACTCGTTGCCAACGGGGCGATCTTGATAAAGGGTGAAATATTTCATACACGGTGATATTTAGGTTTTATAGAGTTCATGGAAGTGACAGTTAATATATTATTTTGTATGATTTTCCACTAAACGCGTAGTTTTATAATTTAGTTGGCGTGTGGACATGCAATTTTTGATGCATTAATGCAAATAGTATGGAAAATTGAAAAAAAAACTTCAATGAATAATTGTGTGACAATTCGAAACGTTTCGTTATCCTACTAATATTATAAAGGGTGGATGTTTGTTACTCAATCACGCAAAAATGGCGAAACGGATTTGGATGAAATTTGGCATAGATGTAGCCTTTGATATGAAAAACAACATAGGGTACCTTTTATATTTAGGGAAATAAGAGAATTCCCGCGGGAATAAAGAATATTAGAAGAAACGGGTATATAGTATTCGACTAACCCACAAAAAACGTGGTCATGTTTAGATAGCAAGACTAGGGCAATTAAATCGACTAAGACACTAGGAGGCATCTTTGCGCCGTCTGATTCACAATACAAGACGAGTTAATCGCTAATGCACCCGTATTGTTATCAAAATACCCACCAGGCACCACTACTACTAACTACTACTTACACAACTAGATATAATGATAAAAGTTTAATTATTTACCTACTTTACAATTTTTTTGAAGTGAAACTTCTTTAGGGAGTAACTCAGATTCTTTCCTGACGGAAGTAACGCTTACGTCAGACGTGGTAGTTTCCTTTATTTAAAAATAATAATTTGTATTGGTCGTAAGTATATTATGTCATATGCCCCACGCTTCTTGACTTGTACGCCAGCTGGTGGCAAATATCATAATCTATTAGGATTATTTATTTCCAATATTTTCAATCGGATCAATTGTGAATAGCAAAGTGAATAAATTTCAACAGTTTAAAAAAAAATTTTTTGAATTGCAAAGTTTTTTGAAAATCTGTAAATATACTTGATTATTTATTACTTTTGTGATTAATAAATTATACCGACCTTCTATAATATTCAATGACAAGGTTATATTGACATGAGCCTACATTTCTACTCTCAATAATTCTTTTTAACAAATGAAAATATTTATAAAATGTGTAAGTGATATTAATGAATTTTAAATAGAATATAAAATGAAATAGTGCATATTAAATGAAATGGCGGTGTCCCAGGAACATTTTACTCTTTCATCAATAAATAATAATATTTAAAAAAAAAAAAAAAACGCACACATTTTTTTAAATAATACTAAACCTCAGAAAACTTGGCCGGGTGCAGGTAGTAAGACCTATAAAAGTAATTTATAGGTGACATTTCCATTGCATCATTCCCTCTGTTTATTCTCAAATCTCAGTGAGAGCGGGACGTAATCAAGGATTAATTTTCTACTTGGATTATTTTCAATCCACCTTAGTGTGTGAGCTCAGGATGTGCCTTCAATTTGGAGAGACCCCTTACCGCCTTATAATTCCGACTCGAAACATGTTAAGGTGCGTATGTATTATTCAACGCCGAATGAATCTTGCTTTTAGCCGGATTAGTGTGAATATTTCTGTTATAATTATTTCGTGTGATGTTAGCTCAATTTGTTTATGAAATTAAGTTGTTAATTTTTAAACTAACGCTCCATTATCTTATGTTAACGAAAGTTAGATACGTATTTGTTTTTCAGAATCTAGATCGATCGATCTTTTTATTTTGCCAGTTTAAGCTCCTTCTAGTTTGTTCTAGAAGGTTTTCATGGTTTATGCTACAGTCATTGGTAAATATAAAGTAAACCATTTCCCGTTTTTGATATCCCTTATATCACTTCGGTTTAGTAATAATTATATCGTAATTTTTGAAATGTTATAATGTCTAAAAATGGTGCAGGAGGCTTTTTTATTTTGGTTATCGAAACCAGTATGATGCATGGTTGTACATACATAATATGTTCAAAACTAGATTGCAAATTGTAAAAAAACTTAATAAAAAAATGGCAAATACGGGGTATCCAAATTTGAAATGGGGTTACTAATATATATGAACTATTCTATGAAGCGACGTACATAAGCCATTTGTACGTTATATATTTTAAATACCGTTATTTTGTCGTCGCCAATCCAGGGAAACTACTACACCTAAGACAAATATAGCGGTATCTGAGTTATTAGAACGTTCCTGCACGGTTAAGCTGCAGTCTAAATATAAAATGCACACAGACATACACCCAATCAAAATTGTCTAACTTCTGCTGAAGTCGGGTACACGGCTAAAAGTAAATAAGTAATAAGTTCCTTTTCGCCCTTACGTTGTAGTATATCGTAAAACGCTCGTAAACCACAGTAACATTTAGTTACGCCTAACATATTTACGCCATGGTTTCAACAAAGAAAATTGTTTTATTTTCAGTGGAAATATTGCTATATTTTTAAAAAGAAGGCATTGATTATTTTGGCAATGCAATTTTGACATGGTTACCTGGTGGTTAGAGTCCAGGGGAATGTTTGCTTTTTGTGCTTCTGCGTTTACACCTTTCTTCTAACAAAAGAATCGAATAAATTGACCAAGTAACCTAGAAGAAATCGGTATGCATATACAGGAATTTTTTATCAGTGTGTAATATATTTTTTTATTATTTTATTATCATCCGAATAGAATGTTCCGTATTTCTTTAGCATATGTTAGAATATTATTATTACACTTGGTTTTATGAAATTTACGCTTAGTTGCTGCGCCGCTACGAGAGCGTTGACCGAGGAAAGCAGCTGATAGCTTCCGTATAGTAATTATCGTCACTGAATCTAAATTTTCTTTAAAAAAAGTTTTTAATTTTCATAATCGTTTATGTCTGTATTAATATTTGAAACTAAACAATTTTTGCATTGTAAATACTAAATACGAATAATTGTAATGATATCATTAATTGGATGTACCAAATTTCAGATCAATCTATCAACATTCTAATAATTCTAATCTATTTACACTTACTACATTTGACCCACACAGATCACAAATGAGGCAAGCTAAATAAAATCGATTACCCTCCTTACTGCTGCTGCATCATCAGACTGAGGCTGGCTACCGAGGGGTTTTAGTGGGTAGAAATCCCTCCCACATAACCCAAATTCTCCCACAGAGAACTGGGTATCTTTTAAGAAGATTTCCCCCCGTCAACAAAAAAAAAAAACAAGATCCTGTTCCATGTCTGAGTAACCACATTTTGAAGTAAAATTTTTTTAGTCACGACTAGGGAGTAGCTCAGATTTTTTCTGACGGAAGTAGCGCTTACGTCCAGGTGAGATTTCAGTCAAGTGGTACCTTGTAGCGGAATGAAAAAAAACACTACATAGATACATAGACTATTATAACTATTAACACTTTTTATGCAAACTCTACCACGGTAAATATAAAAAAATTAAGCTTATATAATATTTACCGTGACGCTACTTTCCAAGAGCTTTTGATGCAGAATAGAATTATAGGCTTTACAAACTACATTACTATCTGCTAGTTCAATTTTTATCACGTGCCGATAACGTACAGCAATGTAGCGATGTTAGAGTATTTTCTATTTTAAGCTTTTTGTTCGAAATATAACACCGTATCATTTTACAATTTTTATAGATACGGGCGCGCGTATATCAAGGTGTAATAGATGCGTATGCCCCGATATTGTTGAAAATGTGAAATTTATGTGCCATATTTATCTTCGCACACCTACTCTTGAATGAAGGCTTCTTTCATTTTATGGCGCGCGAGTGAAGATTTACGATGGTGTTAAAATAAAATACAATTTCATACCTCGCTCTCGAACAGTGAATTAGAAAAATCTACATGTTACATTGATATTAATATAAAATATAATATTAAAGGAACATTGCAAGTTTACTTTATCTTTTATGTATTTATTTTATTCCTAATAAGTTTGTAAATGTATGTACTATTTGATGAGGTTGTTTTTAAAATACAACAACGGATTGTAGTATTGATATGAACAATATAAATGTTTACAGCCCGAAGAAATTAAATTCCGCCCGAAATTACTAATAAATCGATTTCAACTTATTTTTTTTTTACTCTTCTGGAGATAGTAGAGAAATTATTCTTTATATCTACAGAAGAGAAAAAATAAGATAGCCCTACTTAATTCAATATGACTGTGCCACGAAGATCCGATTGAAATCCAAATACGTCTCCGCAAATGGAAGTGGGTTGGTCACACCCTGTGGAAGAACCAGGATCACGTTCTCATAGAGGCGCCTGGCAGGAACCGACAGGGAAAGCGTAAAAGGGGAAGACCAAAACAAACCTGGCGGCGAACTACTGGCGGAGGCGAAGATGATTGACCTTATCAGGAATTAGGTTAAGCGCATTACCACAGACAGGTCGCAATGCAGAAGTGTTGTATCTGTCCTTTGCCCCAAAGGTGGTACGTAGTACGCAAAGGGATACTTAATTTAATGTCATTTTAAGATTTCGGGTAGATTGGTACTTTGGGAGTTAGGCCACTTTTTATATAATAACCGGTGCCTATGCAATAGATGAAACGCGAAATTCTGTATCTTCCTCTGTGTACTGAAGAGGCTGAGCGGTTCCAATCGAAATACTGATGAAATTTGGATTTCGGATTTATAAGTTAAAAAAAAGTTTTACTTAGTTATTAGGTATAGCGACATAAAAGTAGTTAGTTATTGCGGATTTCCAAGCTTCGTTCACACAAAACTAGGCACCCTAGGCACGGCACCCTAGGCGAGACGACCTTTACGAAAATTCCTGACGAAATAAAACGATGTCAACACAACTAAATTTTTCCAACATAGGAGGTGAAGGGACCCTGTTATTTTTAGGTTTATCCCTAAAAAGTATCTTAAATAATAATAGGGAGCACCTATAAATTTAAATGCATTGAGAAGTTTTCGCGTGATGCTACAGCTAGAAAAAGCAGCGGGCAGGCGATGCTACGCGGAGGGTCAATTGTGTAGAACAGCAGTTGAAAATCTTACGCAGTTGAAGTGACGGGCAACTGTTAGTATTTTTATATATTACAGATAAACCTTATCCGGAGACAGCAGATTAAAGAGATTGATAGTCGGCGTTTATAAAAATATATGTTTTAATTACATTATGTCATAATACTTAATAACTCTAGATTATATCGTAGGTTTACGACATAACTTAATTTAAAATACCCAGATAAAAACTTTTATGAATTAAAATATTAATAAGTGTAGAACGTGCGTATAGTATGTATTTTTTCGCGAGGACGAAGCATTTCGCCTCCTCGTTTCCAATAGACATGACAAAGATCTGTAAGGCCTTACTAGCTTTCGTGTTCCGCGCTAAATCTAATATGGGTTCTTTTATATCACGAGAGATTTAAGTGCCGAACGGCGCAGTGGTCAGCGACCCTGCTTTCTGAGTCTAAGGCCATCAGTTCGATTCCCACAACAGGAAAATGTTTGTGTGATGAAAAAAATGGTTTTTCAGTGTCTGGGTATTTATATATATATATTTATGTATATTATTCATAAAAATATTCATCAGTAATCTTAGTACCCATAACACAGGCTACGCTGACTTTGGGGCTAGATGGCGCTCTGTGTACTATAATTTATTTATTATTTACCATCAAGAATGATTGCAGTCAAGCTCTGGAGATTTATTTTAAAAAATTTCCAGCTCAGAAAAATCGGTAAGCGGAGCTTACCTTCGCTGGGGAAGTGTCCTCTTTCTTCTATTAGGGAAAAAAATCTTAAGAGCGAGCCTACCAGCTCTATGCTGCTTTAATGCTACTAGGCGAATGTTAATAACCAAGCCACAATTTAAGTTGTTATCGGAGGAATGGAGGTGAACAACGCCAATTTCCTAAGCCTTTCCTAACTTGTACGGAGAAAACCGCTGTAAAGACTACATCACACTCTGTGGGCAGACGCTTGATAAACGAGAAGATAAAGTAACAATGTCATTAGGTCGCTGCGAGGTACGATGAATATATTATAATGACGTGACACTTATTAGGTTAGGACCCGTGATGCATATCGTCAGAACCACATTATGAACTTCGGCTGAAATACGGTAGGCATAAATTTGGAGCGGGTATTTTAATATCCTACGATGAAAACGAAACGATATATTATGATGAGGTACTACCTAACTTCAAAAATAAGCTATAAAAATGGTTACCTAGTATTAATTTGTTTGTTTTGTACATTCTTATTGTTCTCTCTTTCTTTTTAAAATAATTAATATAGAATTAGTTTGTTTTTTCCCCTTTTTTATATTTAGTTTCTCTTTCCTTTTTTTATTCTTTTTTAGTTTCCACCTTAATTTTGCGTCGACTTGAATAGTTATTTAGCATGTTGTAGCCACCCTATAAGTTAGTAAGTACTCATATGTATATCTAGTAGTAATCATATGTAACTTAAGGTATATAAGTCAATGTATTACATTTAACTTATCAAAACACAACAAGATACACCAAAAAATGTATAACCGCCGTATAGTCTTACTGCATGAATTCGAATAATTTACCATCTACGTTCGTAAAGTATGAGAAGCCGAAATTGTTTAATTAACTTTCAAGTCGGTGGCTGCACGTAATCGAATCTCGTCATAATTTTCCTCGTACAAGAGATTTTAATAGTGCGTCTGGTGTTTTTCATCTGTGCATTAATGATTAGGCAGTTAATTCTGTACGAAAAATCGTGGGGAAACGTTTACATTTTATCGCAAAGGAATGAATTAAAATTTAAGGGATTATTAATTTCTGTGATCGCAATCGCTGAACTTTAATTCTAACTCTGTTAGCCTTAAGCCGTTCTGTAAAATGTTCCCAGGGGTTTCTGAGTAAACAAACACATGAAGAGATATGAGTGCCTTATTCCGCAACTCTTTGTAGCATACATTAGGAACTAAGTATGGGTACTAAAACCAATTATTTATTAGATATTTGGCATTATTAAAAACTGATATTCCAAATTTTTTACCCTAGAAACTTTCATGCACGATTCCGTGATGGATTTTCTGCAATGTTGGTGAATTTGATGTCTACGAAAATCATAATTGGATTAAGAGGTAGTCAAAGTACGATCAGTAATTATTTTTGCTTAGCTAAAATATAATTAATACCTTCTTCGTGCTGTCATGGGTAATAAAATCGCCCGATACTTTGTAAACGAGTCACAGGGCGGGCGCAGACCCTTAAGCGAACTTTGAGTGTGGGTGGGTGAAGTTAATGTATTAGCAGTGGAAATAAAACGGGTGTTTCCTACTTTGTTGCTTTTTGGCTTTCGAGGCATTTATTTCACTTATAGGTACATGCCCAAGTCTGCAGACTGGGCACTTAGGAAGTTTCAAACATTTCCTTTGTCCTGGGGTTATGTATTTAAATGCTAAGAATGAATCAAAAAAAAGGTATTACACATGAAGTCATACCTCCATTACTTATCTCTAAACTGTTTGTAGCCTAAATCAGGGTCATCCTTTTCACTTTTTGTACCAATGCAATGATTTAACGTAAACAGGTTTATATATTTATATATACTTAGTAAGGGGAAGCCTGCCATTGCCAGACGGGTGATCAGTCCTATTTAAGGACTATTCCACCCTGTTCCCCAAATAGGGTGGAATAGTCCCGTAATTTAACGTAAACAGGCTTAAACATCCATATAAATGTTAAGTATTTTATGTACCTACCTGATATGAAAAGTTTTTTATGTATTGCATTAATTGATGGACCTAGTAGATGGCCCACCTGAAGGTAAGTTGAAAGCCATCGCAACAGAGCAGCACTTTTATGGCATGCCAGGAACACGTCCTACAACATGCTGACCTGTGTTCATCAACCTAAGGCGTAGGTGTCAAAGTCAAAGTCATAGTCAAAGTCAAAGTCAAAAATATCTTTATTCAAGTAGGCCCATAGGTGGCACTTTTGATGCGTACATGCATGGTGTTAAGCCCCGTGTGTCTGTAATAACATCGCAACCACGCTCTTCAGACCGGAACACAGCATCGCAACAATTGTTACCAGAGTGCACTGGCCCGAATATTGTGTATCTTCTGTTTGGTCGAATTAAAAAAAATACCATTTAGGCACATCTGTAAGTTACCCGACCTGGAGCTCCGCGTTTGGGGCATAAAAGTTGAATAAACTGATAATTTGTTTGCTTATTTATTTATTTAAGTCATCATCAGATGAAGATGACTTAAATAAATAAATAAGCCATTTAATCCCAAGTAACATATTAAACATCTACATTCTACTTAAAAAAAAAAAAAGAAATAAACAAAATAAAGAAAATCTAAATAATATACATGCATTAAAGTTAGTTGGATACCCATCTGCGGGTAAAGGCCTCCTCCATTTTGCCCCACTCCAAGTGGGCCCTGCGACCGCTTCAATGTCGTCTCTCGTCTTCCGCGCGGCCTGCTTTGGTCACGGGGCCACCAGTCGCTCGCTCGCTCCTCCGGACATCTTTAGAGCGCGCCACATGACCCGCCCATCGCCATTTCAATTTGCAAGCCAGTTCCGCATGGTCAACTAACTGTGTTTTCTTTCTTATTGCTGCGTTTCTTTGGCGGTCACTTAATCTTAACCCAAGCATACTTCGCTTAGCCGCTCTTTGAAAAATCTGAATTTTATTTATTACTTTTTTTTATTAAAGATGAGAGAGAGAGAGATGAAGATGACTTAATACAAATTAAATGGCTTAAATTGAAAACGCACATAACTCTAAAAAGTTAGTGGTGGGTGCCGGGGCTCGAACTCAGTCTCAACTAAACGAATGCCGAAGCCTTACCCACTAGGCTATCATATTATCTGGGTATTAAGTAATACTAATTAAAATACAACATAATTTAATTTTTAAACAAGTTCACTAGAATTTGGTGATTTAACATACCATGCTACATAAAATAACAAAGTTGTTTTAAAAATCTTAGGCGGATTTAAGTTACTATTAAATTAATCTCTTTATCTAGTTAAAGTTAATAAGCTAGGTTTCATAATATAAAAGTAAAACGTGGTAGCTTATAGATGTTACCATATTTACCTACTTTTTAAGCATTCAAATTACTATCATTAAAATTTTTGTGACGCAAAACCAATAGATATTTGTAATATTTTCAATATCAGAGATAATTTTGTGTTGATAACACAATTCGCAATTGATTAGGTTTTAAAACATGTCTAGGACTAAAGATAAGATGATAAAAATAATAAGTACAAAAATATCCACAATCAACAAGACAATAATTAAACGATTCGAACATGTTCTATTGGCTAAATAAGAATTTTGTTTAAAATCTTTCGCCAGGACTAAGTATTATTGAAAAAAATCGTTGTTAAAGTTTGTAGGTTTATTTTACATGCTCCTTTTAAACGTGTAAGCTTAGAGATATTGTAACACTAGCTCTAAAAACCAATTGTCCCAAAAAATACCGAGGAATCGCTGTGAAAAAATTTTTAGCTATGTCAAATCAGGCCTAAGAAAAATTTAAATGCTTTTATTAAAAGTATGGCTATAAAAGCATTTACTCAAGTACCCCATTTAAGGACTTTTGTCCGAAAATATCCAGATAACTCGTTGGAAAATATCATAAAGTTATGCCTTTTTGTTAACTTACTTTAAATTACTACCTACAGTAGAAACAAAAAGAACTAAATAATGTTACGTGATGTCAATAAAATAGTAGGAGCGCGCGATGCGCAGTACCGCCGGATGTCCGAAGAGTATTTCCGGTCCGCTGCAGAGTCAGATATGTGCCAATGTTTATTTATAAAATACGCTTGATAGATTTTCTGTAGATTAAATCCGATAAAAAGATAGCATAAATCCGTTCGCGTTTCATAAAATAATTAGATCGAAGAGCCTGCTGCCACCTGATTGCCAGATCCACTGTTGGGCTAAAGGCCACTACCAACGGGAGATCCTTAAAGGCTGTTGATGATAATGATGATTTGTTTGTGCCACACAAATACACACGTAAATCTTGTTCCACATCAAGTTATGCGTCGGGAATAAAAAAAAAAGATGTATATGCAGCCATGAAGCCGAACTTGGAAGCGAGTCACCCGTCTAGCTTAGCTTTGGCTACGTTGCGCTGACGGGAACTTCAAAATTAATTTCGAAGTTTGATCGAAAAATGTTTCTGTCGTCGAACTGAGTTAGTGCAATGTCCCGTGGGATAGGGATATTTGTATTCGGTCTGCTCTGTTATTTTGACTGGCGATTCATTTAACTTTTATATACTTTTTTTTTAAACTAGAATGGGTAGTTTGTATTTACTAATAGCGGTTGTCCTCGATATTATCTGCGTACAATTTATAATAATTTAATGAGGTTAGCAATGCGACAGTCTGTTTTTTTTTGTATATTTGTTATGTCATGTCGTAGATTTTGTTCATTGTTGGATTGGCACACACACGACGCCTCTTAGTGAAGAACTCTCAGATATGCATATTTTTTCACAGCTTCGTTCCATCTCTATGAGAATTATTAAAGCAGATTTTAATGTCTCTAAATATGAAAGCCATAAGAAGCTTCTACAATCTTACAGCTTCAGTTAAATATTACTTATGTATGATAAAAGATGCCCATCAATCTGAAATCAGGCATTGTGTAAATTATAATTTCCCAAATTGCTACTGCCGGGGATTGAACCTGGGACATCCCGCTTACTAAAATACAGTGCTAACCACTGCGCCAGAGTGGTTGACATTATTCAACAAAATGTCAGTGAAATCAAACAATAGTCACTTAACGGTTGAATTTAAACGTATCATTGATAAATCTAATGGTTTCTCTAATCGGCTGATGCCGATACGTCAACGACCTATCGTAACGGATAGTTAAATGAATTACAATGTATTGCAGACATTTGGGTATTCATAATTTCAGTATTTTTAATTACTATTATGATACGATAAACGAATTTACGAGGAATGTTAATTTAGAAATGCTGTTACTTAAGAAATATTTAACAATCTTTAAAGTGAGCATAACCGTATTTTAGTAGCGTGAAGGTCTTCAAGCTCTATTTCAACCATTGGTTACTAGTTCACCTGTTGTTTAACTCCTATTATAGTAGTACGAAATACTAGCGCATATGTCCAATTATTCGACAAAAGCAAAGGCATAACTTTGTAAATAACTTTCGTCATTGCTCATGTTTTAAGTTACGGCAGTTGTATTCATTGTATAATAACTACGCTGTGAACGCGGCAAAATTGTTTTAAAAATTGTTAGTTATAACTGACGAACCAAAATAGAAGACCCACCTGATGGTAGAAACTTAGAAAGAAAACCATTGCCTATAAACAGAGCAACAATTGGCCGCCTTGTGTCCATCAACAGACATTGTGTCCATCAACCTGTACATGTTATTCCTCATGTAAGTAAATTACACCTGCATGGGCCTGGCCACCACGCCTTTAGAATGGCGGCTACTAATAAAGGACTAGTCACTGATCGAGTCGTGTAGGAGGTTTTGGCTGTGGCTAGTTACCACCAAAAAAAACAACCCAGTGTTCACATACGATGCCGCGTAAAAAATTGCAGTCAATCACTAATTTGTAGTAAATAAAAAAAAACAATATCTTATCATTAAATAGAACCAGGCGTTACCTTGCAGAATTCCATAATATACTATGAAAATTAGGCTTAATTTGCTATACTTTGCAAAAAGCAGGATAATCTGTATGGTGGAATTTATAATTTCTTCAATCTTTATACTGGGAATCGACATCAAACAGATTTTTATCAATGTACTCTCTATTCACGTTTTACTCCGATATCGGAGCATCCTGTTGACTCAACAATGAATGTTAAGATCAATCAATCATTTGAGTATTAAGTTGAAACTACGAAGCAAAAGATGAATGTTTGTGTACTAGCAAACCGAATGTCGTGTGGGGACGGCAGAGCAGAATATAATAATTGTCACCTATTCTCCTCTTGCCGCGCGGGTCGTACGGCATGACTAAGAGAAAGAACGGGCAGCAGCATCCTCTGTGCTACTACTAGCATCCACAGCAATCAACGACCTGTCTTACCAGCGTGGTGATTATGGACAGTGCCTCCACTTGAGAGAGGCCTTTCACTCACCAGTGGACTGACTGGCTACTGATGATGCACATGCAGCACACAAACAATTAACGTAAAAACTTTAACTCATTTAAATCAGGTAATACTTGAATATAAATCGATATCGTATCGTTACCGTGAAATTAAACAAAAAATCTTTACCGTTTATTTTTTTATCATTTGAACTAACGAGGTTCATATCATTAATCTTAGACTACCGGTAACTAAACACACTGTGATAACGACGTGATCATATCGAGAAACTAATCGATTCAGTGGGAACGAGATGACTTCCACTAACTACCTTCTTCACGGGTCATAGATGGAAGTCGTGATAGTTGTTGGTCGTTAGTTGGTTGGTTAGTTGGTAGTCACTGTGTTCTGGTTTTTGTGCCTTTTGTTACTGACATTTTAATATTTCTGTGGTACGACGTCTTTGGGATTAAGGTACATGCGAATCCCACAATTATTTTTTGGATTGGGAGGAGGATACGATGTACGTCTCCAGGATGTTGCTTCAGGAAGCTTTCTCGGTAATAAGGATCAGTGCAGTGATCAAAAGTATCAAGCAAATAAATAAAGAAACAGACAAACACAACTAAAATAATAATAGTATACATTATTATATCTTTAGTTTAGATACTGTTAGGTTTCGTGGTTCAACATTTGACTGTAGATCTGAGGTCGAATATTTAATATGTTGAAGAATGTTTAACAATCTTTAAAGTGTACCAAACCGTAGTAGCGTAAAGGTTTTCAAGCTCCATTTTAACCATTGATTACAAGTTCGCCTGTTGTTTAACTCCTATTAAAATAGTACAAAATACTAGCGCATATTTCCAATTATTCGACAAAAACAAAGGCATAAGTTTGTAAATAACTGTCATCATAGCTCAAGTTTAAAGTTACGGCAGTTGTTTTAATCGTGTAATAATAACTTTTTTTATATTTATCACGCTGCCCCAGATTAAAAGTTTGTATTTTATCTGTAACTACGCTTTGTACGCGGCAAAATAATTTTAAACTAAATTATGCCAAAAAGTTCAAATAAGTAATTAAAGGCTCATTTTTAGATAGAAAAACTTGTGAAGACATTTTGCCAATTTCCTGAGATATTAATGTCTTAATGAAAATATAGCCTTAATACTATATAGAGCATATGGATTAACATCGTTAATTGATATTGTTCAATGTCAGCAAGAGTAATTTAATAACTTAGTAATTTTACACTTTACCGACTTAAAATGTTGTAGAAAAGATTTTATTTCTTGTTTTTTAGTTTTTTTACAAATTCGGTCTTTTCTAACAACATATCACTGTTAAACTTAACTTTTTTCCTACATAGTTTAAGTAATACCCCAATCATAATCTGTACTTAACCACAATAAAAAATTATGGCCCAAATGTATGCATACTATCTGTATCTTTATATCTAATTAGTATGTAAAGTTTTTTTTTTAAAGCGTTGCTTTTATGTCCAGCACTCGGTGCTAATTTACAGAAAGAATAGATAAAAACTCTTTTGAATAAGGGCAATATCGCATAAACAATTTAAATCAATCCCTTGCCTAATTTTTGAGATTAGGTAATACGTAAATGGAGTGTAATATAACATTTAATTTCGGGAACAAATATAAGAAAGGATCTTTTTTAGTTTCCAACGAATCGGTCCTTTGCAAATGTTCTAAGGGGTTCGCAAAGACTAATTTTGTCCAATCATGTTACTACAAAATTAGACCAATTCATAAAGCATTGCTATCGTTTAAGTCGTATCCTTAATATATAGGTACATAGGTACACAAAAAATCTGGGAACTATATTTGGATAGGGTGTAATCGTTCACTGCATGAATATTTATTGTTAATTTGTGAACTCGATCAGCCGATACTCCCAAGGCGTGCGGAAAACGATATTTCATATATTCGTTGTTGTATATAACGGTTAATACCCGAGAGGCTACGCGTGTTTGTTTCATATGAAATCTTTTAACACACACATTTATTTTACTCAATTTATGTATAATGTAATTTTTTTAAATAGTGCTTCTGAAATTGCTATTTTTCCAGGGGACCAAAACTATTTTTCGGGGATAGAAAAAAATTGGCATATTGTTTTGTTTCATTTTTATTAATTTTCCTAAATTAACACGTTACCAATTTTATGCTAAACAACTCTGTAAAAAGAGCGAATTTGGTAAGCCTAAAAATAGTACCGAGGTTATTTGGGCCTAGTAATAGAGTCGACGGGCACGCGGAAGGTCACCCATGAGATGGGCCGACCAGATAAAGGCTAGCTGGACAGGAGTGTACAAGAAAGGTAGCTGCCAGACAAGAGTGGTGACGGACAGTAAAATGTGCCACAACATTTACCGCGGCCGCGACAAGAGCGAGCCACCTAAGAAGAAAAAAAGTGCTCTCCTTTCCACAAAAAACACAGTGAAAAGGAAAGTTAAATTTAGATATTGAGGTATAACTGAAATACCGGTGTTTATCTATAAACCCCTGCTAGTTCATAGTTGCACAAAGGTGATGGTATTAATGTTTCAGAAACAGAGACAAATTAATAATCTCATGCCATTGGTTGCGAAATATTGAGGACAGGTTGATATCGACTCAACTACACTCTTGTGGCTATTTGTTGAAATTAAAGATATGCCGGTTTAAATAGAGTTGAAACATGGAGGAGGTTTTATATAAATCGAACATTGGTCGACTTTATGCATTTTTTTATTTATGTTCGCTGATTGCTCCGTAAATCATTTCACCGATTTTATTATGCTTTCTTTGAACATAACATTTTTTTCCATGAAAATCAAGGATAACCCTTGAGTTTTATAGAAACTTATATTGACTTTGTTGCAATACTTGATAAAGCGCATATACTGCTCATCATCATCATCATCATCATCATCATCATCAACCCATTCAGGGCCCACTAGAGGGTACGGGTCTCCTCTCAGAGAAGGCCGTAGTTAATAATAGGTGTGTCAAGTTTTGTTCAACCAGATACTGATGTATTCACCTGCAACTTAAAATACTTCTAATGGTATAAAATAATACTGTCCGTCGGTAGTTGAAATAATAGGTATTTATATACCTAATACTACATTCATACCGACACATTGATACTCGTGATCATGTCTTACCAGTTCTTTTATGAGACATATGTTTATTTTAGTAACGTCTCTTTAAACATCAGAGTATTTTAGTTTCTTAAGCGTTTTAAAAAAATATTTTAGCATTACTGGTAGTTATAATCTTTGGGATGGGACCCTCTTTGTTAGATCTTGGTTATGGTGGCAATTCAAAAATGCTCTTGTTATTACTAATGTATATTTTTAGTTTAGGTACTTTTAAAACATTAAAATAAATTTTAGTTATTTCTACCAAAGAAAACGCAGAAACAGCAACTAATCCTGAGAATCAAACAAACTAAGCAAAAACAATGCTACCAATCACTCACTCGTCAAGTAAAGTTGAACGGACTCAAGATATGTTATAAAGATTGTCGCCCGTGCCCCTACCTAGATAAATTCAGCCGGCTGCGCAGTGAGCACTTGGCCAAGACGCTGATTAAGTGCGGATTGCTTCACATGCCGTTGTATGCTGGGCAAGCTTCAAAATCTCTCTCTCATATGCGAGAGAATACTCAGCTCTGGGCGTTTAGTCTCTGTGGATGATCATCATGAAAAATAAAAAAAAAACTCTATGGTAATACAATAAATTTACCATATCGATAAATTAATATCGTGGGCGTTTCTAAATCGCTCATAGAACGTGATCATAATAATAGAATAAGGCACTGGGCGCGTAGGCCGCATCGTTTTCAAATCGATTTGATGAGTCGATGCTTGAACATAGATACCAATTGATTAAGGCCCAGATCAAAGATGGGCTTCCGCATGACGGCAGGCAATCGTACCCCACTGATAGATTAACGAGATGCTACCTACACGAATAGAGTACAGAGAACCGAATTAAAATGCTACGATTTATTGAATGTAAGCGATATTATACTTTATGACTTCCGAATAAATACCAAGTTTCTATTTTCTATTATTTTTATAGATATACCTACTAGTGCTGTGGCATTGTGAGTTTTTGTGAATTAGACAAGTAAATAAAACACACACACAATAAAAGGATTATTTCCAATAAGCTTGGCCTAAGGGTGATTTTCATCACATTACAAACCACTATTCACAAATTATTAAACAAGCGCACTTATTTTTAGGTGACTTAAAATGTTTACTACAAATTTAAACTTTATTTACTACTATACTAGATTTGTCTGCGGCTTAGACCGCTTGACCTGGATATATTTATCGCAAACAAGAAACACACTCTCATACATAAAAAATAAACCATCGGCATATTCCAATAAGTATACTACGTCCAAGACTGGCGACAACAAATTTCAGAAAACTGGTCAGCTGTTTTAGTATCATAACATATAATACAAATAATAAGTATTTTGACGACATTATTTGATGACCTCCCTGGCGCTGAGCGAGGTGAGGTATTGTATGCGAGGTCCCGTGTTCGATCCCAATTCGGGAATTTATAGTTTTTTTCTTGCCTGGTCTTGTAGGAGGCTTCAAGCGTGACTAGTTACCACCCTACCTTGATGGTAGGGTGTCTAGTCACGCTAAACGATTTACCGTTCCGGTATGATGCTGCGTAGAAATCGAGTAGTGGTTGGGTTTGATATTGCTACTATCTCAGATTTTCTCATCAAGTGAGATTGCAGTCATGGGTTAACTTGTAGTGTAACAACTTTCTATATCCTATTTATTTTAACCCTGAAGTATTCAAATTTTTAGATCATGAACTTCTACATTTTGAAACGCTCTCTGTAATCCTTTATCCTAACCAGTTAATAGCTGATGTCCACACTGACTGCCTATGCGCGGCGTAACTAGTTTTAAGTATTTTTTTTTGATTGTATCTTGTTTTTGTGTGTACCATAAAGAATTCAAACAAACCAACAATTGTTAATTCCAGAGGCACACGTAAATCTCAATATATTGCGCTTCAAATTGGGACAAAATTTGAGGCGGTCTTTTGAATTGACAGCCAGTGCAGTGTGTTATTATATAAAGGATTGTGGCACAATTAGCTAAATTTCGACTACGTACCTCTAATTTTCGACTGGTAATCTCGTAAATTACAGGACAGGGATACAGAACGATTCATTTGACCGCTGATACATCGCTGTATGGCCGTTATGTTGACTTTGTAATCCGGGGTCATTAGCTAGGCTGATTTAGTGCGTGGATTATGTTTTGTTTTTGGTAATTCACCTACCTATAGGCTTTATGCCAATCATTCAGCGAATATTTAATTTGTTTTAATGCGACAAAGAAACTCAACTTATCTACTTAAAGCGTCGTTTATGTTTCTTCCATTGTATATATATAACTATAAAAGTTAGTTAGTTTGGACTGAAAGCTGAAATATGAAATTTTGAGAGAATATTCGTTGAGCACCCTAGTTTTATTTAAAGTTATATCCCTAAAGGGGTATTTTTTTTGTATTAAAGTTAAAACAAAATCGTATGTTATATCCATGAAACACTTTAATTTGGGTGTAAAAATAAGTAACACTTGCTTCTTCATTATTACGGGTAAAATAGAGGCCGAAAGTTCCAATATCCTTCGATTGTCTAAATCACTTTATTACATACAAGGCTATTAAATTAATATCACTTCCTTTAAATGTAAATGAAAATGTTGTGCGGAAACCCGCATGCCTGAGATCTCTCCATAATATCTCAAAGGCGTCGGAAGTTTAATAATCCGCAGAAGGCTAGCGTGGTGGTCAACTGCGCCTTAAACTCTTATCATTCTAAGAAAATCCGTGCCCTCTAATGAGTTGATGATGAGGACCCATAAAACACCCATTAACTGCATCATGAACACCTAGTACCACGATTATTATTGCTACAGCGATCCATGACCCCATTTGACCTTAAATATAAAGATATATTAAATGATAATATCTGCTAAAATAATAAATAAATAAAAATAAAAAAACTTTGTACAGTTATGTCTCTAAAATAATTGTCAGGAATAGTTGTGTAGCAAAAGTTTTTATTCCCGTATCTTATAAACCATAGGTTAAGTATTTTGTTTCTAGCCAGACTTAAATAGTATTATTTTTATTAACCGTAGAAAGTAATAGATTTAAAATCAGTAATGTAAAGCTTAATAATTATGGAGTAAAATACTAAGTTGCAACATAATTTGGCTTGCGTGTCGTTTTATCCGTACCATCGTTTGCATAAGCGCTCATGTACATTGCGCTCTTTATTTATGAAGTAAGTATTTTAATCATCGTCATCATCTTCATCATTTCAACCAATAGACGTCCACTGCTGGACATATGTCTTGACTCGCCTTATGTCATCTGTCCATCGCGTTGGGGGTTACCTACGCTGCGTTTACAGCTGCGGGGTCGCCATTCCAGCACCTTAAGACCCCAACGTCCATCGGTTCGCCGAGCTATGTGCCCATTGCCACTTCAGCTTCGCGACTCGCTGAGCTATGTCAATAACTCTAGTTCTCCTAAGGATCTCCTCATTTCTGATTTGATCACGTTTGATACTCGTAATTATTTTAAGAAATTTACTATTTCTTAAAAATAAAAAAAATATATATATGAGCCTAAATCTTTAAACATCTCCTTATCTTTTTGTTGCCCTTATCTGGGCGTTGCAGAGTCAGCCAAAAACATATAACTTGAAGACAAACTTTGTATTTATATAAAACCGCCTGTCAGATGTCAAAGATCCTTGAGAATGTGTTTGTTGGTGGAATAATCTCCACCTTTCAGTTCAATGGGGTAAGGTTGTAATGGCCTTTTAACCGCAAAGCATTCATAATTCGAGATGAAAGAAATAAATTACATTTTTAAACTTTCATTTTTATAAAATTATTAGAATGTATATAAAAAAACGGGTTTAAATTACAAAATAACCATCGTGTCATCACTTTTTCCAAAAGTTTCTCATTGTAATATAGACCTTTGAAAGAGTAGATCGAAACTAGAATGGTACCTACAAGATGGCGCTATAATACATATAAAAAGGCATATTATATAATATTTTCGGTAGTGCGTCAAAGCTTAGTGGTAAAGGTGCTCAGGCCGCGATTTCTAGAGAGACGAAGGTTCAAATTCAAAAAAAAGTATGTTTTACATGCAGTTAAAAAAAAATTACATTTCCTCATTCTTTAATAAAAAAATATATCCTCTTCCTGTTTTAAATAAAATACAAGTTGTTACTTAAGCACTCTCAACATTTAGTTCTAGGATAATTCTATGGATAAGCCTTTACATTAGAAGTACCTCTATTCCTACGCTACGGTGCGATATCAGGGACAAGCCATCTCAACCTTGCTACAATGTAGCAATTTATCTTATATTTCATAAAATTACATTATTTATTTATTAGAAAACACTACACTATATTAATAAAAATAACTGATCGAGTAACTGTTTCGTTGGTCTACTCTAGTGGTTAATATAAAGTCAAACTTATAGTAGAACATGTTTTTTTTAAGTACCATAGATGGCACGTTTGGTATGTACATTACATAAAAAATATGAACATGAGATGATGATGATAATTCGTCAACTTAAGGAACCTCAAACGTGCCCTGGCCTAAGAAAAAGCCCAACACAAACTTAGCTGGGTTTTATTTTTGTTGTAATCATCTCACATTGTCATTGTCACAAAATTATATAAACAGCAACCCGGTTAGAGCATTAATTCGCATCGAAGCTTTGGTAACGTGGTAAAATAGGTATTTTCTCTATGCTTTTCTTTATACCTACACATACATACTTTTAAATAATAAATAAATAAATAAATATACTACGACAATACACACATCGCCACCTAGCCCCAAAGTAAGCGTAGCTTGTGTTATGGGTACTAAGATGACTGATGAATATTTTTATGAATTATATATACATAAATACTTAGAAAATACATATAAACACCCAGACACTGAAAAACACTTAATGCTCATCACACAAACATTTTTCAGTTGTGGGAATCGAACCCACGGCCTTGGACTCAGAAAGCAGGGTCGCTGCCCACTGCGCCAGTCGGCCGTCATAAAAATATACGTGACACCTTAAAATGATGCTCTAGAGCTTAGAGAGACGTGTAAAAAGTATGTTTACGATTTTATTATATTATGTATCGATAGTGTAGGTTATTAAATATCATAAAGCTTTTAATACCGGATATCAATATGCCATAAATTCATCAATCACGAAATTATCGTTTCAATATTTTGGGTTATAAAACCATTATAGGCCTACTAGAATAATATTGAAATAAAATTTTGATAACGTGGGAATCAATTTGCATAAAGTACGTTTCATAGGGAGAATTGTATTAAATATTCAAGTGATTTTACTCGGGCAAAATCACGAAATGGATTGATAGATCAACTATCATTTTATGTTATTACTAAGTAAATAACTACTCTTTTAACCTAACTAAATAAGGCCAATCGCATTAGTTTCTTTGGTAAGGTCACTTCTTGCAGAGTCCTATTAAAATTAGTTAAGCACATTTTGATTTAGCAGTTCCATAAATCAGCTCTCACATAAAGAAACCGACACACAAATATCACAAACGTGTTCTTGTGCTTCATATCGTCCTAATAATTATGTGAGATATTCTAATGTTTACATTTACAATGGAACCCTGTGAGGGAGTTTGGAGCAAATTAAACGCCAGGTGGACTTATCATTGTTAATATTTTCAATGGGAAAGTCAGTAATTTTATAGTTAGTATGAACGTATTAACGAGTCTGTGTGTTCCGGGATTTTAATGTCATTTTTTGTGCACATTGGGCTCGCGCCGGGCAAAAGACCATCTTGTTGATATTTACTCCGGTTACGCTACGCTCCATGATCTTATCCCACTACAATTAAGTCCTTAAACGCAATCGCACCTGGTAAGTGGTGGTGCAGTCTAAGATGGCAACGGGCTAATCCGTTAGAGGGTAGTTATACAATTTCCATACTAGCCTAGTCGGTCTCTACGTGACAACAAACCGGAACGCTAAATCACTAGACTAGACACGTCTTTGTACAACTTGCCACCGCCGAAAACTTCCAAACTTCATACACAAAAAGTACATTTTCTGCACCATTATTATAGGTAAAATAGTTTAACCTAAAACCTCTTTTTAATTATCTGTTAGTATAATATAGTAGTAGGTACTTATATATAAATACTTATACATAAATTGAATCCTTAGTAGGTATAGATTGGTATAGGGTTGAACGAATCATCCCTTAATACTCTGACCCTTGATATATGTAGGCAATTGACTGACAGATACCGTGTCGGCGACTTTTGCTTTGAAAGGGATCAATGCTGGGCCAAGATTGATGATAGGCTAATCGCCTCTTGAGAGAGTTGACTCCCTCACTTAATGGTAAGATTTTAAGCCGTAGTAAAATGAATTTTGGCTTCACTTGCCAAGAAACCGACTTTATATAACACTAGCTAGCTATATTGACGGCCGACTGACAGCGACCCTGCTTTCTGAGTCCAAGACCGTAGATTCGATTCCCGCAACTGGACAATGTTTGTGTGATATACATGAACGTTTTATTATAAGTATTTACATAAATCATTATAATACACAGGGGGTATATGAATATTTTTATGAATAATACATATGTTATTACATTGTGTATTCTTCAGTCATCTTAGTACCCATAACCCAAGTTACGCTTACTTTAGGGCTAGAACCAACCCCAAAAAGCATGACAACTACTAATTCTATGCCACAAATGGTCAATTTAAAAAATACATTATATAAATTTAACCAATCTTGGTTACGCGATTGATGAATTCCTTAACGACAAGGCTGCTTTGAAGCAGGCCACTCTGCTCTCATCTCTCATAAAACAAAAAAATTCTAAAGATTATTAAACTATAAAATTATGTTGGAAAAGAGCAATCTGCTCAGTTTCTTGCCGGCTCTTCTCAGTGGAATCTGCCTTCCGAACGGGTGGTAGAATCACTACAAATAGACTGACTTGACGTTTCAAAAGTGCTCATAAACTAGGCCTATTTGAAATAAATAAATTTGTAATTTCGTAGGTGTGAAGAAAGACAAACGAACACACAAGCAAGAAGACTTTCACATTTAAAATATTAGGATAAGGATTATCTTTGAAATTACAAATCACAGTAATCTGTGATCCCATTTGACCTTCAATATAACTGTTATCTACGTCACTGGGATTTTTTAATGAAAACTTTATCATCATCATCGTCAACTCACTACCAGCTCACAACAGGGCACGGGTGTTCTCTCAGAATGAGAAGGATGTAGCCCTGTAGTCATTCACGCTGGCCCAGTGTGGATTGGTAGACTTCACACGATCTTGTGAACATTATGAAGAACTGTCAAGCATGCAGGTTTATTTATTACTAGCTGTTGCCCGCGACTTCGTCTGCGTTTGATTTGTTTTTTCAAATGGCATTACTTTTTGTTGCAGTTCTTTAAAACTTGATGACTTTAATTATTTATAATTAAAGTATTCAGTATCACTAAGCCTTAAATGAGGGGTTTGTTGCTGTCCGCTGAGGAGTTCTGTTCTCTATCTCCAACCACAGTTTGGGCAAAATTAAACACATATTATAAATTCCATAGTACAAAAATAAATATTTAAAACGGTTATAATTTGTCGGAGTTATGGTGTAAAATCGTCAATCACTTTCATCCCCTCTCCCAAAGAAACCAAGCTTAAAGTCGGGATACTATATTACTTTTAACACTTCCAAGAATATGTGTACAAAGTTTCATGAGGATTGGTTAAGCAGTTTTTGGGTGAAAGCGTAACAAACAAACTTACATTGACATTTATAATATTAGTAGAGATAGAGATAGAGATGTATTAAGAGCACTTACAACATGCATATTACACGTTTTTAAATATAGCACAAAAACAAAAACCTGGGCTGATATGCTTAGGTAGGTTATTTAGGTTTAGCTTTAGCTGTTGAAGCAAGTGATGTAACTTTAAACCCATAACTCCGAGAAGTTAGAGGCCGGGGATTAACCACTAGGCTATCACCGCTTCTTACAGTCAAAGTATCTCTTGAAATGTTGAAGATTAAAAGTTTTTAATCATTAAAAACTGATTACGGTGGGACTAACTATCTAAATCGATCATCCGAAAAAGAAAGTTGCTACTACGCTCAGTGACTACGCTATCAGAATTTGTATTTTCAGTTCTAAAATGACTTTTATTGTAAGATTGATTAGAAAATAATCGACTTGTCACTTCCGGCTTTGGTAGAAAAGTTTCTTTCATGTTAAAGTTTTCTGGCCAATGTATATGTACATTCTTTTTCCTGACATTCTCGTTACCGCAACTATATCAGCATACGACTATTTCATTTCCATGAAAAATTAAATATCTTGACAAACTCAATTAAAAAGCATTTTAAGCTATATATTTTACTGAAAATAATATTATTTCTCGGGAACCCGGCCACACAGTTTCGCAGTTTGTGCGTTTTAAGGAATTAAATGTCACTTGCTTGAACAGGGAAGGAGATCATCGTGAGGCAACCTTCATACTTATAGTTCCCCATAATGTTCTATTCGGATGTATAGATTTCCTAATACGAAGATACTTTAAAAAATTTAAACATTTAATCAAAATGGGTCTTATATCTATACTTATAATAAAACTGTAACTGGAAGATTTCTGTACATTAAATATTTTTTGTAAATTTTGACCGGGGGTTGCTTTACAATCGATACTGAGTCCAAAACAGATGTTTATTTAATTGTTGTCTGTCTGTCTGTCCATCTGTCTATCATTCCGCCTGTCTGTCTGTCTGTCCGTCTGTCTGTCTGTCTGTCTGTCTGTCTGTCTAGACATCACGTGAAAACTACTGAACGGATTTATATAAAATTTGGTATAGTGGTGATATTCCGGGTCAACATATAGGATAATTTTAATCCCGATAAACTACAAGTTTTCTCCGGGAAATGGGATAAAAGTTTTTATCAATTTTGCTTCATAGCTCCGATAAATTTGAACTGATTTTAATAATTCTTTTTTTATTTGTCTAATTTTAATGAAGATCTGATAACTATTGTCGGAGATAAAGGACATAACTCTTCACAAATAACAATCACATACGCAAGTCGCAAAGCATATGGGGCAATCAAATGCATCATCCTACTAATAATATAAATGCGAAAGTTTGTGAGGATGGATGTATGGATGAATAGAGTTTGGGAATAAAACTAGACCTGGTAGATGGCGCTGCAATTAGTTTCTAGGTTTTTTTAAGATATTAAAACCTGTAATTAATATCATTTGGTGCAGACGAAGTTGCGTCGTGGGCGTAACTAATCATTATTAAGTAAACGTTACTTAGTCTTGTAATAACGACACGACAGACGAGTAAAGGAAGTTAGAACTTCGATATCCGTAGTGGAACAAGTTGACCATAAGATCAACAGCGTAGTTAAACGTTAAATAAAACATGAAACATTCCACTTTCAAGCTTTTACGCTGTGCGATGTCTGCAAATAATTTAGTAACGAAATGGTTTTATTGATATATTCCTAAAGTCTACATTCGCATGGCTAATGTATATTCCCAGATGTGGGTGGGCCTGTAATCGCTGTTATTACAGCTCCCTACACCTGGAGGGGCTCGTGTGTTTGATTGTTTGACCCCCAAGCGGGCAATTGAGGATATGTAAGGCGATTATCACATGCATGCGCTAGATTTAGCTACTCTGAAGTGCAATTAAATGAACGGGTGTATTCATTTAATCGGTGAATCGGTGTTTAGGACTTCGTCTTTCGAATCCCAGCAAGCACTTCTAGCACTATAATTAAAATATCACTTGCTTCAATGGTAAAGGAAAACATCGTGAGGAAACCTGCATGCCTGAGAGTTCTCCATAACATTCTCAAAGGCGTGTGGAGTACATCAATCCGCACAGAGGCGGCATGACGGCATAATAGAGCGTCATGCCGTTTGCTGTGACGTTACACAAGTTGTGTTTATGAGCGTGGCAGTATAAAATTTAATATCCTGGCAAAATGTTTGTTTGTATAGATTAAAATCGCTTTTACACACCAAGTGTTAAGTTTGTATTTGGTTATTGCATTGATGTTAATTTGACAACTGATACAAACAGATTTTGAACTTTTTTTTTTACTACGATCTGACTGGCCCAGCCGTGGTGAGCCGATGGTTTTAAGATGGACGTATCGGGTTCGATTTCCATTTGTAGGGGCAATTTGGTAATTTCTAAGTTGCGAATTTTCTATAGCATCGTCTGGGGGGGAGGCTTCGGCCGATATCATTGTCGGTAGGGTGGTAACCAGCCGGTTACCACCCTACCGACAATGATGTTTCGTTAAAAAAACCATTAGGGGTATAGGTTAAACCATTAACAGTCTGTAACAGTCCACTGCTGGACTAAAGGCCTTATTAAATGGGAGGGTTAAATATAACTACCATACTCCCTAACAGGTTACCCGCTACCATCTTAGACTGCATCATCACTTACCACTAGGTGAGATTGCAGTCGAGGGGTAACTTAAAAACACTAAAATTAATTTTTAGCTTACAAGTTTTACTGCCAATTACTAACAAGTGAAGTGGGGCAATAACCTCTTTTTGAGATGTAAATTTGCAAAATTAACAAAATTTTTAATGAGCTCACTACAGCCAGCGCCGAAAACACTCGAAATGAATGAGCCCTCGGTATCACAAGCAAGAGTTAATTAGGAAATAGCGGCCATTGGGAAGTTTGAAATTGTCACCACCTGGCCATCGTACTACGAAACAAAGCTTGTAAACAAGAGCCTCGGAAATTATCTGAGTTGGAAATTATTCCATGTTTCGCAAATTACGCGTTCATCGAATATTAATTTGTATCGTTGAAACGTTGCTTCGTATAGTGGAGCTACAATTTGTGTACCTGTTTACGTAAAAACATTGAGCATTAAATAAGAATTGCGATCTAGGATAGTTTTATTAAATTCCGTTCACCCATTTTAGCATTCAACATTTAGCATAAATTGATTATTAATATTATATTTTGATATTATATAACTTATTCATGGAACTGTTGTGAAATAATTATCTATTACACAAAAATAAATAATAATTACAAACTAACATCAATATTAACAAAAAATATATTGTTCACTTAATAGCATGGTACCCAAAAATCAGGCACTATTGTCCCTTTGAATTACAAAACATAGCCGTTGGGGTCACCAGAGGTCAAGAGCAATTTTTGGAACACGACATTAATAAAATTTTTCGTGTCCGAAGACATTATTTATGACGTTTAAGCATTTGAACAGATTCGGCAGTGACACCCTCTTTGGTACGTACTCGGTTAGTGAGAAGCTACCTCATAATGAGAAGCTATATCATATTCGATACGTTGATACCTGATCAACGCATCGAATATGATATCGATAGTTTTTCTTTAGATCTTTATAACGTGTACTTTTTCCAAGTAAAATAGTCATCTGTCACTCTTCGTCTGCGAAATGTGTGGAAAAAATTACTTTGTTTGTCTGATCCTGCTTGAAAGAAGAAAAAACCGACTAACCCTTTTTCCCTATTTATGAGTATGGAAAGCTTTTTGTAACCATGCCTCGTAAATAATAACATGACCTAAACTGCAGTTATATCCCTAATGTGTGCCTGTTTGCTACCTCCGTAGTAAGCATAATAATCAATAGTTAGAAATTATCACGGATTATAAAGAATAGGTCATTGTAGTTAAAAATATTTGGTTTATACGTAGTACTCTAATTATTATAACACGTAAAGTGTTTACAAATTGACTGTAGGTGTGCAAATAACTTTCATAATTATATTAAGCTAAATAATCCGAATTATATTAAAATTAGGATTTTACTCAACATTCTAATGAACTGGGTAACTAAAAATCCGGGCACCCATCCGATTTTTCATTTCCAATATTAACAGAGTATTGTTGATTTTCTTTGAAGTGTTGAGATGCTGCTTCGAGAAGCATTATCACTTTGACAATAATAATAAGGTAAAAGGTAATAAAAAAAGTGTGTAATATCACTAACTAGGTGTTCTTCACCAACCTTTTAAATGGTCTCACTACACCTACCACCTAATTATAGACTGGAAAAAGTATTTAAATGAACTTTTTTGCAGTACAAAGAGTAAACTACACGTAAGCGTTATTTTTAATACATTACAGACATTATAAATATAAAAATATAATGTTATAAAAAATCTGGACACCCTTATCACCTAGCGGTATGAAAAATACTTTACGGCCCGTTCTTTTAAGTATAAAAAAAAATATATAAATCTTTTCGGAGCAGTGCGAATGTAAGTGAGTAACCCCGTGATAAGGTCCTTTTATGTAGCTTTGAATCCATAATATACTATATATATATTATAGATTCAAAGCAAAATTCATTGCAAAATATATTATAAGGTAGTGTTTAATACTATAATGAATAGTCCTCGGGGATCGAATTTTTTGCAAATAATGGTATTCAGACCAAAGGCATTATTTGTGCCAGCCGGGAGTTTACATTTGCAAACACAAATTATACAGGCTTTGTAGTTAATATCTATGAGACCAAAAGGGAACAATAAGGGTTTTTGTCGGTCACCGGTCTACGCCTTTGATGTGAGTGAGAGGGTCGTATCAAATACTTGAGGGATTGCCCCTATTTTGATTCTCAAGGGCCCCGGGTTCGTTGGCCGTGACGAGAATATGCGGAGGTCAAGTGGAATGTAATTTGGCACAATAGGGAGCAATTAGCTTGTTAAAATATTTGAGAAATCGGTCTGTTGATTCGAAAATTGCAACGGTTCAAAGGAGTTATAGTAAAGACCAGCAGTTATCCGCAGCTTCGACCGCATAGAATTTCTGTTTTGTTTTACTTTCCACGGAATAACGTGGGCTTGTATTTTTTCGTTTGAAATCCCATTGCCAGGGGAGGCATATTTGTGTTGTCGAACGCCTACTGAGTAAAATATCACAGAACGCTTTTGCATACATCCTCGACTGCGGCACATAATGCCCTCCTAGATCTATATCGTACACTAAATACCCATTTTTTTTGACCTGACAACGTCTTATAATTCGATGGAGCCGGCTGCACGCACGAAAAAACATGACGTATGCGTCGTTACCTCGCTCTGAGGCGTTCCATTCAAGGCTTGAATTGAGCGCGGAACGAGCGACAAAGAGGCTCTCCTACTTGAGTGAGCGATGCGTCCGCGTGTACAACTTCTATACAATAATACATTTACATGTTTTCGGCAAGGATGAAGTGCAGTGAAAAGTGAATGTGGTGTCAATTGTTTATAGCAACGATAATATCCATCAAACAAATAAAATTAAAATTTTCTTTTGAAAAATGCAACCATTCCATCAGTATTTTCTTACGACGTTGTCACGTTCAACTATCGTCAGTATGATGCACTTTAAGGTGGTAGCGGGCTAACCTCTTAGTGCAGTGATAATAAAACCGTGAAAACCGATTAGGGATATCCGTATTGGATTTTCACGTTACTTCGTACCGGAACCCTAGATCACTAGTAGCTGGACAGCAATACCACCAGACCAGACCAAAGATAATTTAAAAAATCTCCAATCACCTCTGCCAGGGATCGTACCGAGAACCTACCACTTATAAGAAGACAGCGGTTTCCACTGCGCCCGAAAGGTCTGTTAGACTGTTAGAGGTGTGACATGAACAGCAGCAACCCAAGCGAATTGAAAAACTTTCTGTGGGTATTCGATTACCCCCAATTCCAAAAAAGCGGGCTGTTATTTATAATGTGACAGAATCATCATCATCATCATATGCAGCCTAGTAACGTCCCACAGCTGGGCATACCCCCCCACCACGCCACTCCAATGTAGTTCGGTGGGCCTTTACTTTACTATTGCCACAAGTTTGTGATAATAACCAGGAACTTTGACTAAACGGACTCTCCGAGGCAAAAAAATTAACAAAGTAACTTTCAAATTGTTTTTTTTTAACAGGATAAACATAATACCGAACAGTTTTTGGCTCGACCCAGCGTTCGAATCCATGACCGTGTGATGCATAGTTAAACAAGCTAACCACTTGACCAACAAAATCAAACTTAATACTTAGAAACAATTAACTATCTGAGAATTGATCCGACGACGTTGCTATCCATAGTCTAGTACAAGTTGAGTTACTGCGGTCATGAATAAATCGTCTGGTGATAATTATTCCAGTGTCTAGAACCAGTGGCCAGCATAGTGGTCTCAAATGGACTCAGCAAGTGTGATGGCACTAAATTAGGCCATTACTGCCTTCCGTGCCATGGGGACTCGGTCCCGATTATTATCATTAGCACCTGGTCGTTAGCACACGATTACTATAACTGCGTTGATAATGGGCTACCGAGGTTAAAGTGTTAATAGCTGCCTGTAAAAAATTGTAGACTGGCAAATCTGCATTATGCTTTTTTTTTGTACGATGGTACGATGACAAGTTAAGGCTTGACCAATTTGCTCTAAGTTCGCATAAATGCGAGACGAACCACAAACGAGTAAAGCTCAGTACTAAGATTTTTTTTGTACGAAGACAAGTTTATGCTCGATCAAGTGGCCCTCATGAGATGAACTATAAGGTGATAAAGCTCATAATTTAGCTTTTTACCTGTACGAGTTAATAAATAATAAATAAATAAATATACTACGACAATACACACATCGCCACATAGCCCCGTAGTAAGCGTAGCTTGTGTTATGGGTAATACGATAACTGATGAATATTTAGTTTTATTAAATAATGACAGTGTATAGTCAGTACATATTTGAAAATTTAATGTACGTTCATAAAAACATTTCTAAATTTAAGAAAAAATGTGACTGCAATAATTTAAACATTAGAAGTAAGAATAAACTTACAGTGCAATATACTAGGTTACATAAAATTCATAATTTGTTTAAAGGAAATTGCATACAATTCTCCAATAAACTACCAATTTTCATCTTGGAAATTCATCTTAAAAAGTTCAAAGTTTGTATTAAACGTAAGCTTATAGAAAAGTCCTAATATACTATAAAGGACTACGTAAACGATAAAAAAGCTTAGGTGTAAATTATTGCTCTAACCAGGTTGCTCTTCTAATGATTTAAAATGACATTGTGAGATGGTGATAACAAAAAAAAACACCCGGCTAAGTTTGTTGTGGGCTTCTTCTTAGACCAGGACGTTCGGAACCCTCGTAGCTTTAGTTTTAAGTTTACGAATGTGGTTATCGCCATCATCTCACTACCGTGTGGGGCTACTTGAATAAAGATATTTTTGACTTTTACTTTATTTTTATGAATAACATACATAAATAAATAGCAATATATATATATCACAGACACTGAAAAACATTCATGCTCATCACACAAACATTTTTCTAGCAGTGGGAATCGAACCCACAGCCTAGCAGCGTCGCTTCAAACTGCGTAAATCGGCCGTCTAATTTAATAATGCTTTACCAAGCTGAATTAAGCTTTTTTTGTACGATAAGTTAATGCTTGATGAAGTTGCTCTAAGTTTGCACACATCCATGACTAACCACTGGTGAGCAACGGTCTGAATGAAGTCTTTTTCTGGTACCATGACAAGTTAATGCTCGACCAAGTTGCTCTAAACGCTAAAGCTTTGAATTAAGTTTTTTTGTCAATGGTAAGTTTGCAAACGTTCCAGGTGAACTACCATGTCAAGGAAACTATCTCCGTTATAGGTTATCCTTTAATAACTTATATCGTCTTTTAACCAAATGTAAATTTTTAAATGCTTCCCTAAAAATTCTAGTATTAGAGTTAAAGTAATGTCTTGTTGCATATATTTTTTGCAAAAAATGTTCAAGCGATTTGCATAACATAATTAAATCGTATATACAGAGTGTATAAATTTGGCCGAAAAGACGCGCCGGCATTCGGAATATGTGCCATTACCATACGGACAGCGATCAGATAAGGAACTTTTGTGAAAATTTAGTGTATAGTGTATAATTACAGGGCCCGATTAGTTCGGGAGATGACTGCTATTTTATTTTGATGGAAAATACAAAGAATTGCCATCTATTATCTTCCTGTGATCAGAAAATAACTATGATAGATCACTTAATCATGATAGTAATATTTTTAATAAATACATGAAATAACATGATTATGGAAAACTAGTATAGTAACTATGGAAATAGTAGTAACGTAACGAATTATAACGTTGTTTTCATTTGAGTGAGAGCGATTTACAAAAATGTAGGCTTTGAATTAATCAAAGCCAACGTTCGTTTTAACCGCTGAAAAAAACAGAGGACTTTGTTGTCTGCACAGATATATCTTGTATTTTGCAGATGGATATCTTTGTACTCAGGATTTATAAGGATTCTTAAGGGACTTATAACAATATTTGGTAAGAATATTATTGTTCAATTTTTGAGACACAGGCAAGGATTGGTAAATAATATACTCACGATGAGTAGTATTTTGCTTACAATATATTTATAAAGCTTGATTAAACAAGGCTTAAACGAAGGCCTAGTGAGTTAGTAATAAAACAGCATATTATTGTGTAAATTACCAGTACGTATTCTGACTTTTAATAAAGTGTGTATGAAAATCGAACAAGTCTTGTTTCGGTTGCGTATACACTCAGCAGGACATCTTACAGTGGGCTCTCACGTTACGTGATAATATCGAGGCCACGCCTCCAGGCTAATGCATCGTGTTCGAATCTTTTATAACACGCTGTATAATGCACTAACCGATTGGGTGTTTTCGGTAATTTTTGATTTTGATTTGAGTATCGATTAGCCTAAATTATGAGAGATCGTTAGTCCCTCGCTTTTATAATCTTCGCTAATTTAGTAACTGTGTTTTGAAAAAAATAAATGTTATCTTGATGAGCAGCAATGTACAAATTACTTTTGTTTTATAAATGGTTTTTATTCTTTGATGTATCTATTAGTTTATTTTGACTACGCATCACGACTCACGAGAACCCAGCAGGATAAAATAATTTGGGTAATTAATGAGTTGTCTGTAAAGAAATTCGTAGTAACAACGCAGGACGAGAATTGTGGTCAAACCCTGTGCCTCGGACTGGAGAGCTTAAGTCGTCGGTCCTTTTTATAATAACTGATATAATGTGATTATATCCAACCCTCAATTGAGCAAAGTTCTTTGCTTCCTCTGAGAGATGGTGATGGGCCATTAATATACTAAGGAAGAGGATGATAAAACGATATGATTTTTAGTGTAAAATTAGTTGTTAAAAACGTCCCACTCTTGGACACAAACATCCTCTCATAGGAGGGAAGGGCTTGGAATAGAGATCCACCCAGCTAATTAAATCACTGAAATATTTTTCACCGACCAACTCAAGTGCGAGTTGGTGGGTGAAAAATATTTCAGTGATTTAAGTAACCGACCTAGCTCTTAGGGCTAGCATGCTGAATTGGCAGGTCACGTTTGTCAGAGAACCGATAAAGCCGTAAGGTACGGCGTTGAAGCCGTAAGGTACGGCGTTGAAGCCGTAAGGTCCTTTAATGGAGACCAAATGACCAAGCGGAGTTGACGCTACTTAAAAGAGACTTATATCCAGTAGTGGATGCATTTGGATGGTGATGTCGATATCGACTGTGCCGTACTGAAACGCTATCTGGCAATGATCATCTGCTTATATTTTTTACCGTCAAAAATATCTAACAATTTAAATCTTCAATTAAAGGTGATGCTAGTTTTAAATGGAAATTAATTATACCGTTGCATTCGAAATAAAAATACTAGTAAACTCGATAATTTTTCAAAAGTCCAAATAGGAAATAATAAAACATGCACATTATTTCGAAACAACTTCATTTCAAACAGTTTATGTTCCACAAACGAATAGTGGCAATATTTCAGCAAAGAACATTTATCTGTACCGTACGAACATCGTAAGTAGTTTTCGTGCCACGAATTCTTTCACGGCCCGACGGGCGACGTTTTAATTAAACATCAGTTAATTTCGGCTATTAAAAGGATCTCTTTTTGTTTGTCCCGAGGAATCAACGTCTCGGCCACTTGTTGCCACTTCCCACGCGACCGATCTGCATACATTTCCAAGCTCTTTCATTTTCGCACTTAGCATAAAACAAGCCCGACACCAAGTCATTATGCAGGCTCGGATTTCGAGGTAGTGCCGCATAAATTTACGCCATTATCAAAATATCATGAATGAGGCAAACCGAGCATGAAACGGATTTAACCTGTTTAGGTCATTAACGCACGCAACGCGTAGGTATCCGTCGTCGTTTTATTATAAGACTAGGTGCGTTTGGACGCAAGTTACTGCCGCGTATAAACTAAGTAACTTAGCTAGTCTGGTCTTAAAATATGGACCTGCTACGAAATACCAACATATTCCATGACAATTTTGAGCCACATTGTAAGCATAACATAAAAATGAAATCCCACGACAAATTTAAGCCATATTATCCAATCATTATACTGTCACATGACACAATATAACTTATATATGTTTGGTAAATAAATTAGTTGAGGAGATAAATTAGTTTATTTGGGTTCAATGTGTAAGATGATGTTTATAGTCGAAGAGATAATATTATAACCTCTACATTTGCTTCATCATCATCATCATATCAACCCATTATCGGCCAACTACAGGGTACGAGTCTCTTCCAGCAATGAGAAGGGTTAGGCAGTGAAAGGTTTATTCTGGAAAATGTAATAATTTTTACTTATCATTACACAAACTTATGTATAAAACAAACCGTCCAAAAAAGACGTGTATTGTAGGAAGCAGTAGGAAGGAATCGAATAGATATTCATGCGCATTCCACCAATCCACGCATGGGCAGCGTTAATTCTGAGAGGAGACCCGTGCCAGATAGTGGGTCGGCAAAAAAAAAGTAAGATATATAAAGTTTGTTAAAAACAAAGCATCATTGGTGATTTCTATAATAATCAAGTTTAATCCGCTACAAACCTACTGCCACTTTGATACCTGGGGATACCCGTACCTATAATAATATTATTATTATAGGTACGGGTATCCTTAGGTATCAAAGTGTTCGTATATAATAATAATATTATTATACCTGGGGATACCCGTACCTATAATAATATTATTATTATAGGTACGGGTATTCCGTGGTTAAATTTTCAAAGCATATAACGTTTAAAGATAAATATAAAGTGTAAGACCCAAATTTAAAGATTTATTGGAACCCATTCAAATTCCAACTTACGGGAATAGGGGAATACGAAATTTTGAAAAATTATGTCCTTGCGAACCTATTGTGCTCGGGGAATTTCTTACTTTAAAACGTGAAATGTCTTAACTCTTCGCGGACGATAGCTGGCATTTCGTCGGAGTGATTCATGAAGGTGGACGACGACGTCCAGTAGATTTATAGTGGTGCCCCGTCACATGTGACGTTATTGCGCCAAATAGCTCTGATGTGTGGGACAAACAACATTTTTGTAGGTACATTTCTATCTTTGAAATTCTAACATGATGATAGCAAGGTGGAATTTTGTATAAAGGTTGGGAATTTACGTTTCAACTCTATCATGACATGCGCAATATGAACTGCGCCATTAAAGAAATCTTTCGCACAATATACGGGCGTACGAATATTGTGCGAATGAGTTAGCACGACAGCAACTGCCTTTTATAAATCCATTTTTTAACGGCGCGAGTTAAACAGACCAAACCCAGAATAGATTTTTGTAGAACATAGTATTTCTGTATTACTGGATACATATTTAAACAGGGGATGCAACTACATCACTACTGGGGATAAAACACATCGCAAAACTTTACTTCTGGCTTGGTTTACAAATACCATCTTAGGCTGAAATATTTATAATTGAATTTTTTGGCGACCAGTGATGAGCGTTGTGGGATATAATTCCTTGTTCCCGGTGGGGGAGTTTATAAACAATTAGGGAGTTTATAAACTGCCAGAAGTCGTAGGACAAAGTCGTGCAGTCAATTAGACGTGTTGGTAGGATGCCGCGTAGAAACTTTCTAGGGGTAAAAGTTCAGTATACTCGTAACTGCCATGCCCCTAACAGGTGATCCCTCTACCATGTAACACTTTTGTATTCAAATTAAACCTGTAAACTTGTGTAAACTTGTACTAAACAAAAACCTTAAATTTTTTACTATAGGAAAATCCTCATGGATTTCACGTAGAGACGTAGGTGTTATGAGGGACTCTCACTGACTGACTCCAAGTCGTTTTTACTCACCACGTGACGACGGAGCTGCGTGGATGTTTTCACACACCATCGCGACACCACCAGCGAATGACCCGAACCCACCTTGAACACTAAATTCCCAGTTTCACCAGTCAAAGGCATGCTAGAACCGCCCTAGAATTGTCAGTCCGCCCACCACATCAAGGCACGCACTGTGAGCCTAACCAAACTTGCTGATGAACCTCAGAAACTTGGAAAGATAACAAAACCGGGCCTACAATATACCTTCCTATTTGTCGGACTATCTGAAAAGTCGTAGACACTGAAACTAATCTAAATACTCCATTGAAATATCCATGCTGTTTTATTGCTTCGATATGCCCGAAAACCGATACCGATAATAACAAAGCAATAGTAATGCCAAAATAGATAATTTCCTATCAAATTTTACAGCTCAATATAATATAGCACAAATCCACCATTACTTTAGTTATCAGAGCTAAGCGCACACAGTAATATTTGAACTTACTTTCAAAAAGAAGTTTTTAGAGGCAGATTTTTGTAGTGAAAAATTTAAACAAATAGGTATTCTTACAGTAGCTTCGCAATATATTTATAATAATATAGTCTTTGTGAGACAAAATATTACTCTTTATAAACAAAAAGCTGAAATTAACAATCGACTTACCAGAAACGGACATAAATTAGTTAGTTAGTATATCGTCTGCAGAACTTCCTTGTGGGGTTGAGTATACGCTTTTACAACATGATTCCTAAGGAAATTCTTGACCTACCAATGCATACATTTAAAAAATGTGTAAAACCGCATCTAGTACAGCAAGGTTACTATACATTTGATGAATTCCTCAATGACAAGGTAGATTGGAAGCAGCCAGCCTCGCTCTCATCTCCCGCAAGATAGCAAAATGATTGTAAATGTTGATGTTGGAAAAGAGCAACTACTGAGTTTCTTGCCGGCTCTTCTCGGTAGAATCTGCTTTCCGATGGTAGAGTCACTATATGTATACAAACTTGACGTTTCAAATGTGCTTATAAAGTAGGCCTACTTGAAATAAATGATTAAGTATATTGTAGGTTCTGGGCTTCTTCTTAGACCAGGAGGACTAGCATGCGTGCAACGAGATAATTATCTGTACCCGTTACTCCTATTTTTAACGAGATAATGGGTAGACATAATTTTCTCGTGGATGTGGTAGCCCAACACGACGCGTTTGTAACCGCCCTAGCTTTAGCTGTAATTTGACGAATGTAGTTTTCATCGCATTATAAGTGGCCTACATGACTGAAGAATAAGAAAATTTTAATTTTAATTATTGAATTTTAAAATGAATATTGACGACGTTGAATGACGTTGATGTAAATGCTAAACACTTCGAAGAAACGTGGCGCAAAGGTACAGTGCGTGTTGTTAAACGTGTGGAGACTTCGGAAACTTTTAAGAATTTGACTTCAAAATTATTATAGTACCAACATTAATGAGGTGCAAAAGCATTAAAATGACGCTTTAACGTTCCCAGTAGTTAGTTAGTTACGTTACATCCATTGCCGGGTAAGGCGCCGAGGGCAATGCAGTTATGACGACATTAGCACGTTATATGACGTCATAATTCCAAGCTATCTCCCGCATGTCGGCAATTACGGGGATGGATGGAAATACACGTGCCCCGTATATACGTTATTTAATTTCGCCACTTTAAATTTCTCTTATGTTTACCTTCCATTAAGTTTAGTTAACTAAACTATCTGAAGAGTAATATAAATTATTTCTACCTGTTCCCCCTGCTCTGCTTCCTCAGGGGGACAAATAGGTAAACGTGCGGTCTCGTCGGGAGCAGGGGACAGACTGCACGAGCCAATTTTTTTCCGGTCTGTCCCCCCGCTGTTTTCTGAAGGGGACAAATCGGAATAAGATGTACGATTTGTCCCCTCAATGGGAGTAGGGGGAGAGATCGAACCAATCATTTCCGGTCTGTCCCTCTTTTGTCGCAAAAAAACTAATCAAAAGAATCAGACAGATCGAGACAATTATTTTCATTATCTGCCAGCCAAAATGAAGAAAAAATACACGGTCTATTTTAATTTTATAATAATATATTTGTTTCATACACTAAACTTAACACCAATAATAAACAAAAATAATAAATGAAAGATCATCATTATTAACGCATTACCGGACCAGTACAGAGCCCGGTCTCCTCTCAAAATAAGATGGGTACGTTTAGGCCATAGTCTACAAAGCTGGAAAATAGCGTATTGGTAGACTTAACACGCCTTTAAGATCAAACATCAAACTCTCAGGCATGCAAGTTTCCTCACGATATTTCAATGCTTAGAACGCAAATAATTTCGAAGAGTTAACATTTTCTTACCGGGGTTTGAACTGGGTTCTCACGATCGTGAAGCCGAAGTCTTAACCGCTAGGCTAATCACCACAAATAAAGATATATTAGAGATTAGATAAGAATATTAACCTTTGAGTTCGGTTTTCGGTACTTATTTGAGAAGGTGGTAAAGAGAACAAAAGGACATGCTTAAAATGTGACCTAAACCCGTTGTTAGTGAACTGCATTGCATCCATTGATGAAGAGGACACTGAGGGCAATACATTGACGTCATTAAAGCATAATGTGACGTCATAACTCGCTATCTGCCGCTTGTCGGCAATTACGGGAATGGATGGCAGTGCACGTGCATAGAATGTGCTGCATTGTTTTATATAACGTATATTGCTAAAGTAAGTTATCTTTTAGGGTTCTGTGTCTTATAAATGAATTAATTTAAATCTTGAAACTTAACTATGTCGGTATTTTCAAATACTTATATATATATTTATATTGGTATTTATGTTATATATTTTCATATTTATATATGTTGTATATGATTTTTAGTAGTTTACATTAATTATGGGTAATTCCATGTATGTTTATATTTTATTTGAATATTTGTATAATTTCAAATTTTATATATTGCACAACCTACCTCTTTTCTATGTTTTTCTCTTTAAGCCATTGGTTGCCTGGAAGAAATCGCTATGAAGCAATAAGGCCACCAAATTGTACTCTCTTGATATGTATTTATATCTCTGTAACTGCTTTTTTTCTTTGGTGTACAATAAAAGTGTATTCATTCATTCATTCATTCATATATTTATATCTCTATGTACGTATGAGAAAGCTTATTTAATAACAATAATTAACAAAGATGTGTAGACAGATTTGGTGTAGGGCTTTCATACTAAAAAGTATAAATGTCTGTCTGTCAAGTCTCTCATAGGACAGCAGATTTAGTCAAGTTTTTCCGTCTTCCCAGCGTGGTGATTATGGGCAAATCCTCCCGTTTGGAGAGCCTTCAGTCTAGCAGTGGTCTGATACTACGATACTTTTGATGCGTACTTACAATTTTTTATTTGGTAGCGAGATGATGGTGATACCTTATATTGCGTTTCCTTAAAACTGAACTTAAAACTAAATCCACGGTCCCTAGCCAGAAAAAGCTGATAACCAAATTAGATAGGTGTACGTGTTCAGAGTATTTAACTTCTTTTTTTTTAAACCACTACAAGTACCTAACTGATAATGCAGTCCAACATGACAGCGGGCTGTTAGGCGTATGACAGTTATATTAAACCCACACCCATAATCGGTTTCTATGTAATATCGTAGCGGAACGCTAAATCGCTTAACGGCACGTTTTGTCGGTATGGTAAACTTCATTGAAAAGTTTCACCAATTGACTAACGACGGTAGGCGCCATCTAAACTTACGATACCGATTTGGTGGTGCGTTATGTTTAGGGATTCGTTAATTGACACTTGGTGGATGAAAAATATAAATTCATTTTCAATAACCTTAAAAAAAAACGGACAATGATAATAGAAACACAATTTGTAGCAATAATCACAGATAAGTATGATATGAATTGCTTGGTGAAAATAAATTTGTGAAAGGTTTTTGAAAAAACCTCCTTAGATTACTGTTAATTCGGTAGGCAATGCCTTGTTCGTCGTTAGAAAAAACGGCAACTAGCCAAATAGACGTTGGGTTTCCAGGGTTCTGGAATAGTGACCCCGCACTGGTCAACGCAACGCTGCATGATGTATGATGTGTCGGAGACATAGTTAGACTAGGTTGACTGACACATCAAGTTGCAGAAACCCGGTAGAGACAAGCGGCACAATGCTGTAAAACTCTTATTGTACCTAATGGAGGAGTAGTGTCTTCTGACACAGGGGTAGTCATGTTATTCTTAAACGAGCTTTCAGCGACATGTTGTTACAACCATGATTCTATAATATAGAACTCTCTTCAAAATACCTTTATTCAGTAGTTTTCTAGCCGACTTCTATCGGCTGATATGGTGATTATTTTAACACTCGCAAAATTAGAACCTATAGAAAACACGAGACAACGAAATTGAACCTACATGATTAGAATCGTGGATCATGCGAAACTGAAGCAGTTGACTGAACGAAGACAATGGATCATAAATCGCACGATCGTATTGCAAAAATGCTAAAATTTTATGACCTCGTGTTATGACGAAGCGACCTTTCGTCTGGCGTAGTGTGGATTGCTTATCAGAAATGTTTCATTACTTAGCGTATATGTGATACAAATGAATTACGTGTATTTATATAAACTAGCTGCGCTATGTGTTTTTATCCATATCAAATATGTGTCTGACTGACGTACTAATTACGTTATGTGTCTGCTCCATAAATTTCTCTCCTTGCCACTTCAGCATCGCAACTCGTTGAGCTATATGAGAAGAACAGAGTTACTGAACTGTGTTCTTCTACGGATCTCTTCATTTCTGATTTGATCACGTAATATTCCAAATATATGCATATAGCTCTCTCCGTTGCCCGCTGAATAGCATACATATGTTCAATATAATTATCATCATTATAAACATATTACTCGCTAACAGTCACCTCTCAGCCTAAGAAGGATTTTGGGCGTAGTCCACCATTCTGACCAAGTGGGTATTGGTAGACTTCACATAACTTTGAGAACGTAATGTAGAACTCTCAGGCATGCAGGTTACCTCACGATGTTTTCCTTTACCGTAAAGCAAGTAATATTTAATTTGCTTCAATTAAAAATGCACGTATGCTTGGGAACATATGCTTGGGAATCGGTCGAGATCGAATTCGGTCTAAGAATTCGAACACGAAGCCCTACCCATTAGGCTATCACCGCTTTATATATTTTAAGCGGTCAATTTACTGATATTACGTATTAAAGTTATGTACGAGACCAAGTATCGACGGAACGATACGGCATTAGGAAGCAGATTATCCTATATATACACGATAGCGATCGAGCCGGGAGTTGGGACGAACATCCTGTTATCCGGCGCTATTTGACTTTCTACAAGCCTTTTAATACGGAGAAGCTATGTCGGAAACGAGCATAATACGAATTTAATCAAAAATTAATCCCGTACCCTTAGTACGACATTACATCCATAAACGATGAGGTTTTTTGTTTGCTTCGTTGGGCTAGTTGTTAGCATGTTTGACAATTTTTTCTCAATTTTTTTCTTATGTGTAGTGTTAGGAATCAATACTGTCCAAACTAGCAATATAGGTTGCAATTTTCCTATAAAAGGCGATTGCCACATTTGTTTGAGGTAATTTTGTCGTCTACCGTCGAATAGTGGTGTTACACCGCCATCTTGTGATTATTTGAGACTTTGTCGAATCATCTTTTATTCAATCATTTTCTCTCCTGATTGCTAAAAGTATTATAATGTAAACTATCTTTCAATTTATTTTTAGTGTAAAGATCGTTTTGAAAGTATGAAAAAATAATAAAAACATGTATTCATAAAGGTGTGATTTTGTTTTAATTTATTTCATCATATTTGGTTTGTGTTTTTTTAACTTACCTACTCAACAATACAAAGCAATAAAAAGATTTTTTACACTGTTTTTCCGTTAGAAAGTTAGAAAAAATTAAGTTTATTATATACGATACATATCTAGATGTCTTGTGATAGATTACCGGGCGAAAAATTGTTAAATTTTGAACTTCTGATATTTTTAGTATTTTCTAACCCAAAAATATAGTTCAGTGCTTGAAGACCAGTAACTTATGGCTTCGTAATATGATCGTTAATAATTGGCCTCATAAGAAGGTTGACAGTATAATTTAGTTGAAAGTTAATTCAGCAGGTGGTGGAAAAATCTATACATGATCAAAATTTAGTGATGAGATTATCCTAAGGATAAAATCGTTTTCAAGCACCAATATTGGGTAAACTAGAGGAAAATGAACCTGAAAAGTGAAATCATCTTGCAAAATCTTTTGCACAGTCATCTCACCACACATTATCACCATTATCATATCAACTCATTTCTGGTCTACAACAGAGCACTAATGTTTGTTTTACAAAATTCAAAAGAAATGTTGTAAAACAAACATTACCAAAGGTAGTAAGTAGGTAGGTATTTAGGTACGGACCACATTTTCTGCCTGACATTTTGTTCTTGAAACGTATTGATGGTTGCGAGGAGTGCAATTTCGTACTAGTGGTATTGTCCTTACACAACTACGTACAAAGCCATGTAGTATAGCATCGTAAATATGTAATCGACAGCCGGGTTTCGCACACACTCGACTTTTTGAGACCTCTGAAAAAACGGGACCCTTATAGAATCACTCTGTCCATTTGTCCGTGTGTCACCATCTATATATACATTTACTCTTTGGTCACCAACATGTGTTTTTTACTCAGATACGGCTTAATATAACGAGTTGAAATTACAAAGTAAATTGTCTCTTATTATTGTGAATATTTCAAGCCTCCAGTTTAAAATAATAAAAATATACAAGACTACCTGACCAAAGTCTAAAAAGCCGAATTGTCTATACACGACCGTGGAACTATAGTTTGTCTTCATTCAAAAATAATACCCACAATTGGTATTTATTCAAAAATAATACACCCAAATAAAAATAATTGAATTCGATACAATGGTACGTTTTCTAGCAAAAGGGATGAGAAAAATCCAAGCACGAATGATTTCTCTGATTGTGAATTATTGTAACCAAGAATGGGGTCAAAATTTTCAAGTATGGTTCAAAAAGGGCGTCTGCAGAACAGAGTAATTTATTTCCTATGGTAAATTCGTTTTACTATAGGAAATTAATTTAAGTAAGTTTTAGTGAGCCTTTAAATTCTTGCCACTTATTTGAACGCGCAATACACCTCACAAAAGGATTGCGTGCGTGCCTAGCGTAGATCTTCTAGACCAGCGTAATGAGTTGCGCCAGAGCGACGATCGCTTGCTGTGAGATCGTGATTGATTTTTGATAAATGGCCACATTTGATTTTAGTATAGGTACATGTACACCGATGTTTATATTGTACCAGTATGTAAGACTTCCTGTATTGGTATCGTTATCTATTCAAAGTTGTAAGGAACATAATATATTATGAGTATGGGCAATGATATACATAAGTATAGAATAGAATAGAAAATCTTTATTGCAACAAAGCACAAACTAAAAGGAAATAGTGATAGTGCTACGGTGCTTAGGCGGCCTTATCACTAAATGTGATCTTTTAAAGGCAACCTGAGCGTGCGAAGCCTATAAAAAAGTGAAAAGTGGATGGTGCACAAAGTAAAAAAAAATCTTAATTAAACAGAATATTATATTCTATTTCAACATTTCGCATTTATAATATTAGTAGGATGGTACGCATGCATTAGATCGTTGTTCCATATGCCTTGCGACTCGCTGTTATCTGTGAATAGTTATGTGCTTTATCTCCGACAATATTTATCAGATCTTCATTAAAACTACACCATACATGCTTGATAGTATACACTTTCAAATAAAAAAGAATTATTAAAATCGGTTTAAATTTAACGGAGCTATGTAAGTAGTAAGTAAGTAAAATTGATAAAAATTTTCATCTCATTTCCCGGGAGAAGCTTATTGTTTATCGTGATAAAAAGTAGCCTATATGTTGACCCGAAATATCAGCTACCAGTATACCAAATTTTATTTCAATCTGTTCAGTATTTTTTACGTGATTCCCGGACAGACAGACAGACAGACAAAAATGAAATAAAAATATGTTTTGGACTCAGTATCGATTATTAAGCACTCCCCGGTCAAAATATATTAAATGTAAAGAAATCTTCCAGTTACAGTTTTATTATAAGTATAGATGTACGTAATGACTACACAAATATCAGCAATGGTCTGTAACAGGTCTGTAGCAGCTCTGAAATGACGCGCCAGCAAAACGATAATAGGGCCAAAAATTCACTATTCGGCCTATTGGTACGTTATCTAATTTTTCTAATAATATATTGGAGTCAATAGCATTCCCAGGTACTGAAATTTAAAGTTGTGGTAGAAAGATAAACTAATTTGATTGTTAAGACTCTGATTGTACCATTTCAGAACGAACAAATAATATAAATATCATGAGTGGGCAAAATGTTCTAAGTTCGAATAGCGACAACTGAAAATATGTTAACTCTACTCAAGTGAGCACTTTCGGAAAATATTTTCAGTGTACTACAACAACGCCTGAATAACTTGATATAATGAAAGGGATGGTATCCCTAAGGATTCAAATAAACTGCTTAAGTATTCTCTTTCGCAAACTTTGAACACGAAACAGAGTTTGCAGAATAAACATTAAACAATAACGTTTGGGAATTTGTCAGTTTATGTTATTTTCAGAACATAATTGCCCACAAGAATGGTTGGCGTCCTCTTTAATACGATGGGAGAGTTACATCTTTTATTTTATTTAACTGCAAGCCTTATATCCCTTGAATCAAATCTTATGTGATGGAGAGTTATGATTCAGTCTAAGATGGCAGCCCAACTCATGGGAGATCGTCCGCGTGCACTGATGCCCTCGGCTCTTCCGTGTTAATATAGACAGTATTTTTTAAATTTATTTATAGACCAACGTTTGATTGCCATCACACCAGCTGCATGTACATTTCCAATAGAAAAAGATAAATTAGGCTCATTTGCCTAGAAACTCCGTTTTCACTCTTACATTTAAGCTTGATTAATGGATCGGCATTTTATATAGTATATCTACATCATCATCCTCAGGCTATTAATATTCTACTGGGCACAGGCTAAACCCACCAAACCGCTCAAATCTAATGGTTGAAGGGCTAACCTTAATTAATATAATGATAAAAACAGAACTGATATGAAATAAGGATTATGTGATAATTTATTTTAAAAAAAAAACGCTTTGAAGGTTTTAAATGAAGCATTCTTTTAGCAATGTAAATATAACGTACGCAGGTCAGTTAAGTCCAGGTAAATTATAATTGCTTATCAATGTCGAACGAATAACCTTATTACTAAATTTAAAAATTAATTTCAAATACCGATACATATTTGACTTAAATGGAAGCAGCTAAAAATAACCAAGATTTTTAAAAGATGAAATTTCTGTAATGGTTGTGACATGTTCAAGATTTCTAATTTCACAAATGCATAGCTCAAAGCTCTATGACTCTAATGCAATACATTAGATAAGGAAAAGTCCAAAAATATATCTTCAAAGAAGAGACTGCGAGTAAAATTGGGACATGTACCTTCTGCGACCTATTTAACCTACTCGTAGAAAACATTCTGTGTTTAAAACAGTTTATAATCACTATGGCCGGATCTTCTTTTTTGTTTAGATAAAGCGGTACAAGTTCATGAACTTATGTTGATCGAAAGAGAACGTCTACTGTCGGATCGACACAAATTTCAAATAAAAAAAAAATAGACAAGTCTAAAATAAGCGCTATCGTTTTCTACATATAAGAAATTGAAAAAGCACTCTTCTTAGAACTGAATTGCCAATTTAGTTTTGTTAAAATGTAAGTAAATATAGTATAGCAGAATTCGTTGGTACCAGTGATTAGGTAGGTACTAGGTATTTCTTAGTATCTAGTGTGTGTGTGCGTTTGTGTGACAATTTGGTATGTATAGACTCCTTTGATAGGATATTCAGACTACTATGATAAAATACTCTAGATATTGAAATAAAAAATTGAAAAAGTAACGAGGCCAGAAACCTGGAGGTCTGTAATTTCGGCTTTGCATTTCTAATTTTCAATTTTAACTGGGTTTCCATATAAACTAACAGTGTAGTAAAAATAAAAATAGTCAAAAAACTATATAGTACATCAGCTTTAAGAAATTTTTAATTAAAACCAGCGCTGCCTCTAGATTTCAATCTGTGATCAAAATGATCAAAGCTTTGATACCCAATATTTAGTAACTGACAAGTTTTTATGAAGAACTTTCCAACGTTAGTTTCAAATTTGTGTAGAATAAGGAAAACTAATTTAATTAATAAAATCAACTATTTCAAATCATTAGTCTTTTATGAGAAGCAATATAAATCCCTTTCTTTGCTAACAGATCAGATCAGATGTCAGAAGTAAAGTCGGATCGGTCAAACATTTTTTTGTATAATATAAATTTTGAAGTATCCTATGATATATACTAATTATAATCATTGATATTGCTGAACAGCAAATATAAATTACACAACGAGTTTTGGCTCAGCTGTTCATATGTAGGGTACATCTAAAGTACCTACCTTCTAAACTTCTTACTTTTCCTTATTAGTTTTGTGTAAAGTGTATACGTCAGTCTCTTTAGTCCCGTGGCATCAGAGTTGTACTTGTGCATCTTATAAAAGCTCTATTTATTATTTTCTTTACATTCTTCTGTTGCTTTCTCTTTCTGATGTAACGAAATATCCCTAAACGTTACGTCACTCAATTCTGTTCCAAGTATGGAATTGCCGCTTATGAAGCTTTTCTTATAAATGATGGCGTATGAGATGGTTATGATGCTAGTAATGTCGTGCTTTGAGTTCAAAGTAAAAGCTCCAAAATCTCGGCATGACGAGACGACATCTGTCCTCTGCATAAATAAGGCTTCAAAAAACACACAAATTTATTTAAAAGTGAATGTTCTAAAAAAAACTTATACTTATATATAAAAATACGAGGTCTCTAGTTCGATGTTAATGACATTGTTTCGGAAAAGGTTTGAAAAAATTTTGATCACAATCTTACACCTTTGTTTTAGTAAGTTTCCTTGCGGAACTTTTTTGATGAGATTTTAAGATGTTTTTCTGCCGGGCAATGGTCTCCTTTCTCATAATGGATTTTAGAGCACAGATCTAGCATACTGATCCAAAGAGGGGATAACTTGTGGACAGCGGGACGATTAGAATTTTTGAATTGTTTTGTTTGCCTCAATAAACGAAACCTACAGGACGGTCAAAACATCGAAAGAATATTTTTATGGAATTCCCACTTTCGATTACTTTCCATACTTCCAAGACTTATTTAGAAACAACGAACTTTAACGGTTATTATCAAGCTAGCAATAAAATACATTTGAGTTGGCATATATTAGGTACGCTAATGATAATGATAGTTAATTCAGTCTGTCGCGTCTTATTCGAAACATCTCATCTCTCATCATCATCATCATTAGCCTATTGGCGAACCACTGCTGGGCACAGCTCTCTTCTCTGATAGAAGGATGGGCAAAGTTTTAAAGAACGCTTCGGCTTAGCTATGCGTGGCTGAAACTTACTACTCTATACCTTTATTTTTTTTATTTCATCGAAAAAAACAAAAAAAAGTATTACATTTTAAAAGTGTAAAACATAAACTCTTAAGAGTTTTACCGTTACACCCTGCGCCGTCGACAATCATTGGTCGTGAATACAACAAGCTAAATTCTACAATTACATTTATGCTAAACTAATAGAATAGAATAGAATAGAAAAACTTTATTGCAACACAACAAAAAAAAAGGAAAATACAAGGAAAACAGTAATAGTACTTAGTGCTAGGGTGCAAAGGCGGCCTTATCACTAAAAGTGATCTTTTAAAGGCAACCTGAGCGTACGAAGCCGATAAAAGAGTGGAAAATGGATGGTGCATAAAGTAAGTTACAAAAAAAAAAAAACCAAAAAAAAAAAATGTAATATAAAGTTACATGAACATACATACTACATTTACATATTAACTACACAAATAAACTAAACTAAACTAACTAATGATCATTAACTTATGACAAATGGCGATAAATAATAATTACTTAACAAAAATTTACAGCTAAATGTGGGCAGTATAAAAATAATTACTTAGGTAAAAAAAAAAAGTATGAGGAGAGTACAAACAATTTGTATACGCATCATTCACCACCTCCTACCACAAAACTTATTTCGACATAACGCGAAAAAGTTAATCACTTTGAATGAAATAGTGCAGCTTGCCCTACCAATATACCACGATGTGGGCGACTATTTTTTATACAGTCTCTCTGTTGATGATTTCATTAAACTCTCTAACTTTAATATCCCGCTAAGTTTGTTATGGATTTCTTCTTAGACCTTAGCGTTGGGATCGTCATAGCTCTAGTTTAAGAGTGTAGATATGACCTTGAACTCGCGAGTGTTGAAAGAATATATTGAATGAACGATGCATATTCACTTTTGATATGCCCATTTGATTAACGTTTCCAGTTTGAGTTTAATTCTCCGCGATTGGCATCTCTTTGGGAACGTAAAACGTCTTAGAAGTATGTTTCCGGCCTTATCTAGACGCCTATGAGGTTCTCAAGTTAAAAGGAATTTCGCAAGAACACGGGGTATGCAGATGTTAATGAAATTATTTCTGGGAAAGTAAGATCTGAGACGGGTGCAACGTCCTGGGAGCGAGCAATTTGCATTTTGAATACTAATGACTGCACTCCCAGGCGACAACGGCATAAGCACTATAGAATAATAATAAAACAGCGTAAAGTGTAATTACTGATACGAAAAGCTGTTAGTATTTAAGACGTTATAGATTTGCAAAAGCGGTAGTAGAGTTGTTTGCATATCTCGAGTTGTGAACGATCACTTCATGTCGGCCATTAGATACTTAGATCTTTTTGACTGCATGGCTGTTGATTGCCTGATAAAATTTAGACTATCCAAAAAAGCAGCTTAATGTTTTCAGGGTTTATGTATGTAAATATAGGAGATGGTTAGTAATAGAGCAATGAAAAAAGTAACTGCATCTACTCGAGTTTAATAAGCTACTTATATTTCAGCTGATTTTGAAAATGGAGCATGTGTTATCTGCATGAAGTTATGTTTTTTTAGAGTTCACGACAACTTTTATTCCTAAAGGTTTTTACAAAACTTCGTAACCAATATGAAATCGAAATGAGACCATTTGCTACCTAAAATAAATGTCAAATACACTGATCACCGCCGACCGTTTCGAAATTTATTGATAAATTAGGGTTCTACTAGGACTATTTCAAAATCCAATCCAGAAAGTGCTGAATAGATTTATCAGACATTTTCTCAAAGTGTAACGAAAATAAGGTTTTTTTTTGGAAAATCATTTAACCGTATTATCATCATCATCATCATATCAGCCTATAACCGGCCCAGTTTGAGTCTACCACAATGAGAAATGATTAGGCGGTAGTCTACCACGCTGGTTCAGTGCGGATTGGTGTACACATGCCTTTAAGAGCATTTTAGAGAACTTTCATACAACGATGTTTTCCTTCACCGTTGAAGCAATTTATATTATTAATTGTTAGTTAAATACATACATAGGTATACATATAATGCTAAAATAATCATGTTTGCTGTGGGTGGGATTACCAAAGCGCAGCCCGGAAAGAACGAGTTCCTTAATCAACCTACATCATTCATTATAATTTTGCCATAAAGATGTACTAAAAAAATTGGACAGAATAGCTTTGATCTCAAGGTTACTGATTTTATTGATATTACCCTGGATGAGTGATGCCGTGCGGACTTAATTTTGGATTCCCCTACGCAGAATGAAAAAACACAGCGTGTTCGTTTCTCATATCTTTAGCATTAGCATAAAAATTTCATTTTATTTATTCGACCTCCCCATACATATTCCACCTCCACACGACATATTGACAGCAACAAAATATTCTAAAACATGCCATGAGAGTTCTTTTTTGTAAAAAATTCTATAAAATAAGAATTTAAAAACCTCCATCTTTTAATACTCACTCACACACAAATACGTACACACACACACACACACACACACACATACACACATACACACACACAACACGCACGCGTATTCTAAATTTAAAGATCCCGTCGTTTTATGTAGTATGTTTTGTTATTAAATTGTATGTTATAAATGTGTTTCCAGCCCAATGTTTTTCAAAATTCATTTGTTTCAATTTTTCCACAGTAATTGACTCAGCTGGAGTGACAGGGCGATAAACAGTGCTTTTATTAAATCTCGCATCGCCTGACTAATGCCGCCCAGCTGACGCGCATCCAACAGAATAACTTTCTCTTTTAGGCTAGGGATAAATCAAACGAAATTTTTGTACATGGAATTCTGTTTCAACCTTCTCTTGACAAATCGGAATGTTTCAGCCGTCCACATACGCAAGTTATTTTGTATATCTCAGTTTACCAGTATACCTCAGTGCCTGAAGACCAAAGTCTTTGAATTGTGCGTGTTGCCAGTGAAGACTTATGGCTCTGAAACGTGGTCGCTAAGTATGGGTCTCATAAGAAGGCTCAGGGGCGATGGAGAGAGCTATGCTCGTAGTATGTCTACGCGATCAAATCAGGAATAAGGAGATGCGTAAAAGAATCTGAGCTACCGACATAGCTCAAATAGTCGCGAAGCTAAGTGGCAATGGGCGGGGCCAAGCTCGGAGAACCGATGGATGTTGGGGTCCCAAGGTGCTGGCATGGCGAACTCTCACCGGAAAATCCAGCGTAGATAGACCCTTGACGAGGTGGACAGAAATCAAACGTCGCAGGGAGCCTCTGGACCCAAGCGGCACAAAACTGTTGTATTAGGAAATCCCTACAGTGGACTTGCATTGGTTGGCAAAATGATGATTATGATAGAGCTACGTATGGCCTATGGATAGTTTGTAGACTTGAAAACTTTGACGAAGGCAAAAATTTCACTCCAGTTCCACAACATCATTTTAAATCAAATCGGCTGACTAATACCCCCAGGTGACGCGTATCCATCAGAATAACTTACTTTTCTAGGCTGCGGAATTCTGTTCCAACCATCACCTGACAATTTTGTGTGTGCCGTCAGTGTGAGTCGCTGATAAAATATTACCGATTAACGATACGTTTAATAGTACTAAAATTTATATGCAAGTGCAAATTTTGCTTTAATTCTATAAGCTCTGGCAAAGATCTCATGACAGTAGCCTAGTTGAAGCTTATAAAACAGAATGACTCTCTCTTAAGCTAGGGACAGCTGAAGACAAGTTTCTGTACGCGGAATTTCGTCCTAACTTTAACTTGACAATTATATATATTAAATCTGTAAGTGTTTGCCAAATAAGGAAAAAAAAAATTGTTGTGACTATATATTATTTACTATATATGCATCTAGAAAAACAAAAATTATATGGTTACAAACAAATATGCGCCATATATTAATGATATACCTACATAGTTTTTTATAAAAAAAAAATGCGAAAAAAAATTTGATAAAATAAACCGACTTCTTTGAACAAGTAAAAAGGAAAAAGTAGTTCATTCAACGCCAACGAGCATAACTATCTTTAATATAAATGTATAAATTTAACAATTGTGTTACAATGTTTTACTCTGTAACTCAGCATGTATAATCATAACATAGAAGAACACAATATACCATTGTTAAATACAACCTTATTAGTCTGAATACTTGCAAAATTTAGTGATTTGACCAAAATGGCGAACAATTTTGAGCATCAGCAATAACAAAACGTTTGTTCTTGTTCACATTAATTAAGAATGTTATTCGCGAGCACTACAGTCGATTGGAGCGCTCCGGAGCGTCGATTCCACGAAATTCATTAATTAATTTTAACATTCATGCTTAATTATCGGACTCTTCAATTAAAATCGCTTTAAATTTGTAGTTTTATTTGCCTTCTCGTTAAATTTCAGTATCGCTCTTTCGGTTGAAATCTATGTTCATCGATCTGTAGCCTCGTTAATGAGCACTTAACAAGATATTAATAAGCTAATTATGTTGACACAGAAACTGCGCTGGGATGCAATGATAATGTAAATGTTTATTATTTTAAAATTATTTAATATTCTGATAATAATTTCATTGGTTATTACATTTACTTTTAATTTTGGAAAGATACTATAATTTAACTTCTAAATCTTTTTAAACCGACTAAAAACGAAAATTTCTTATTTAATCAGTATTTTTTTTCGACTGCCTAGTGCCTTAAGTGGAAGGTCCTGGGGGCCATTTGAGAATTTACAATAGCTTAATTTACCCTGGTCTGGCTTGGTGGCTGCGGCGACAGCTAGTTACCGACAAAGACGTACCGTCAAGCGATTTAGCATTCCGGTGCTATGCCGTGGTTCAACATTTTAAGGTGAATTTTATATTACTGCCATACCCCTAACAGGCTACCTCACTACTATTATACGTATACTGTATCTTCATTTACCACGAATTGAGACTGCAGTCAAGGGCTAAACTTGTAGTGGAGTAAAAAAAAGATATATGTGTTTACCGATATACCTGAGTTAGCTGTACAAATTTCGGTGATTATTTGCTTATTCTATATCAAATAGACACATTGCAATAATAAGATTCCATTTAGAAGTTTTGTTTCCAACTTCAATAATGAACTTTTATATAATAGGTCTGCAGCAGTCTACATGAAATAATGTAAGGAATATGAGTTTCAGCCCAAGAAGCAAATTTTTTTATCGTGAAAATGAACATCAAATGCTACAGTTGAATGCCAAAAAATAAAATGTATGTTACTCGGGCCATCTTATAGCCATCGAGTTGTATTATTAAGTATTTGTTCCTTAATATAAGGTTTAAAACAATTCAACCAAATTTAACATTACAATCTTACGACGAAAATTGAGAATAATTAACGAAACCTTTCTCTCTATGTACTCGGTATAATTGTCTCTCTGTCAAACAAATTAATCAACAAATTAAGTGAATCGACTTAAATGGCGAGCAATTTTGAGCATCCACAATAGCAAAACGTTTGTTCTTGTTCACATTAATTAAGAATGTTATTCGCGAGCACTACAGTCGATTGGAGCGCTCGGGAGCGTCGATTCCACGAAATTCCATTAATTAATTTAAACATTCATGCTTAATTATCGGACTCTTCAATTAAAATCGTCGTTTTATATGTTCTCTCGTTAAATTTCATATAAACAGTAGTCCCTCGGATCAGTTTATGGTCCACGATGAAATATCTTGAACAGTAAATCAAGTAATTTTATAAAAGCCTGTCAAGATATATTTAGTGCTCTACTTTTGGGCAAACGTGTCTCCTAGATAACAAAAAAGGTTTATAGAGCTAATATCCACAAAACTGTTTTTGAGTTCCGATTACTCTCAGGGGTTTAATTCAGAACATAATAAAGGCAAAGGTCTACAAGCCATGATAAGAATGGTCATGACTTCATTTATTTCAATTTATTTGCTGCCTATCAGTTTGGGTTGAAATGCGTGAAATTACCTACTAGAAATCACACTACAGGAATAGTGTGTTTTGTAGTGGGTAATTTAAACAATCGATTATGTCGAGTATAACTCTATTGTGCAATATTTGTAGGGAAACGGTAAAAAAAATACATTTTATAAACTATATCGGTAGGTATCAGAGATATAATGATTTTGCAAACTCCTGCAATAGACGTAACGATTATAAAATGACACTTTCGTTTGGAGATTGTCGCTTCATTGGCTCAGAAACTTTTAATGGCTCAACTTGTACTCCGATAATATCTACGTTTATAGACAGCACTTTTACACCGTTTTGAAAGATATAATTTTTATTTTTTTGCTTCTTAATGTCGGTAGGTTGGTAGGTAAGATATACCTACCTACCTGCATATATCAAGAAGTAGCACACAATATTTTATTCTAAAAGTAGAGCTATCGCAACAACAGTTTATTTTATAAAAAGTCGCCTCAGAATCTATTCTATAATAAAAGATGGTAAAAACTTAAGTACTTAAAATTGCATAATATGGCTAAGGACCTTCGGACCTTAAATAAAACATTTGTTAACCAAACCAATTCTTTTAACAAGAACAAAACAAGAAAACTGAAAAAAGACAAAAAATCATTATAAAAAGAAAAACAAAAAGCGGACATATTTTTAAATTATATACAGTGAAATACTGCAATCGCATTGTAATTCATAAAATAATGAAAAAATAACCATGGAATTGAGTTATACTGAAGATTTTTAAAATACAAAAAAGAACATAAAATTCTCGGACTCTAACCTACTAGGAATACATGAATTATGAGTATTCTTCGGTGCCTCATGCCCGCCTCATGATCAGCTAACCTACCTAACCTATTACCCTTAAAAACTAGATAGATCCATAACTGAAAAAAAAGTCCTTCCGGAAATTATAAAAAATTAATAAATCGGAAGGAAAACACACACACACACACACACACACACACACACACACACATGATAATGAACAAACGGTGCATTTTAAATAAAAGCTTGTAAAAAGGAAGTCAACAAGTAAATTAGCACATGACAAGATGCCTGCGGCCGATATATCAGATGGCTGTCCAATGCATATGTGTTCCGCACGATACGTGCAGTTCGGTTTTAAGATAAATCAGGGCAATTTATCAGAAACAACCGTAGCCATTGTGTGGTATAGCACACGATACGGCCGGCAATTCCGAAGATCGGGTGGATTTGTAACCAGTGTTTGCTGCCCGCTGAATATTAAAGTAGCTTTGATGGGCAGTGGTCTCATACTCTAAATAAAAAACAGGAAAATTTTTCCTACCAATATTACGATAATTAATTTAGTTACATTATTTTTATATATTTGAGATAGGCACTGTTTTTTCCACCGTTATAAACCATGCTTCATACGAAAAATAAAGCATTGCCTACTCGTTATAGAGCGATGAGGCTGCCAATTTTCTACGCTGTTTTGTCATACTTTTCTTTATTATGTACTTTTTGTGGTGTGCAATAGTATATTCAATCATTAATTCATACTTTAGCCGTAAAACGTCGATTATTCAACGCCTGCTGACTGATGTTTCTTATTAGGCAATTGTATTTGTAATTTTAAATTTAATTTTATATATTTTTAATTAAAGACACCCGTCATTATTGGTTTCTAAGCGTCATGGTAACGCTGGCTTGGTGGCATTTTGTCTGAGAACTATCCACGCCCGAAACCTTCTATCAGACATAACTTTCGCTTAAAAATGCGTCGGTGTTACAGGAGGACGTTTCGAGAGGTCGTAGAATACTCGTTATCGCTTGTATTTTCTACGTCGACACCTTAAATATTGTTTAGCAACATCTTAAAGATTTAATATTTTATTTTAACTTACTCGTGTGAAAAATACTGTAAGTACTTAACAGACTAACATACATACATACATATTGTGTTTGGGACCAGCCCATACGAATAAGTAATTTAACGGATATCGCTAAACCCTGCCCCTTTTTAGTGGCATGCCCAATATTTTTTTCTCGGAAGGAGTCAACTTAATATTGCTGGCTGCGTCTAAAGACACCTTGATTGTAACCTGCCAAATATTAAAAAAAAAAACAAAAACGTGTTATGTACCTATTTGGTACTTATAAATAATAATAAACTGATTAATAAATAGCTATGCCCCTTCCAGGTCGATACGCTTCCATTTTGAAATGCATAGCCACATTCGATCATCAGGTAGGATCAATTTGTACTTATTTTTCATTGAATAAAAATAAGAACTCTGCTAATCAACGGCGTAGGTTAGGTATGTCCCTAGGGGAGTGTAAAAAACTAATGGAATCATGTCACCTAAAACCTTCAGAGCATTTTGGTATCGGCTTTGAAAGCACACGGGAAATACTACTAGTGAATTATAAAAATCCATATGAAATTGACTGTTTCTGAAATTCTTAATAAGTATTTTAAATGTCACGTGAATAAAGCCCCAATACAATATAACCTCAAGTGGTCATCCAAATCGATTTGAATATTTTTAATGATCAAAAAAAGAACTCTGCTGATCAACACCGTAGGTAAGGCCCTAGGGGCGTGCATAAAACGTATGCAATCATGTCACCGAAACTTTAAATCATTTTGGCATCGGCTTGGAAAGCACGAGGGAAATACCACTTATGGATCTGGAAAATGTATATGAAACGTCACTTTCATAAATTTGAGATAAGTGTCGTAAATAATGCGAAACCCAATACAGTCAAAATTCTATTTGAACATCAATTTCCATTACAACCACAAAAATATATACAATCTATAAAGTAAGCAAAAAAAGACTCTAAGGACATTCCGTGGTATATGGAGACACTGCTTACCTGCGTAAAAATTTGGAAGGTCGTATAGGCTGAATTTTATTCCTTTATTCTAGTCTAGCCTCTTTTTCGGGGTAACCTAGTTTGTTTCCTGGCTTTCGGAGTAAATATCACAACGGTGAAGGAAAATATCAAGAGGAATTCTTCATAACTGAGTGTTCTCAAGGGCGTATGATGTCTACCAATCTGCACTTGGCCAGTGCAGTGCTCTAAGTACGGCCTACACCATTCTCATTCCGAGACAAGTCAGGTCAGGACAGGCCCTGTTCTAAGCAAGAAATGGATTTATTAATAAAAATGAATTTCATTTTCAAGTGCGTTTGTACAAAATAATTAAAGTTAACTCTACGATGCACAAAGTAGTCTCGGGCTAGTAAAAAAAAGGATAAAGCTTGGTGTGAGATCCGTAACAGTAGTTAGAATCACGTAAAAAAAATATTGAAGAGTGAATTCGGGTAGGTACCAACTTTTACTCTTATTTTCTCCGAAAATTTTGTCTCTGTCCAAAATTCTCCCCGTAGTTTTTCCTTGCATGCTGAAATAGTTCCACGGAATACTTTTTGTTCAACAAAGCAGCTGGCACTTAGTGGTCAGGTCAGATGATGCATAAGCATGATAGAAACAACTCCGAACTCAGTGCACTATTCAGTAACTTTTTCCCCTCGTCAAATAAACAGACTTTGTTTTAAACTCCCGCGATTTAAACATGCAACTCATTGTTTGCAACCACAACTCGCGAAGCTATAATGAAAAACTAGGTAGGTACGCTGGTTTATTGTTTTTGTAACAGCATGCGATAAAAAAAAAGTTTAAATCTGTATCAGTACAAAAAATTTAAATTGAAGTTTCTGTTTGCGATTTCGTAATCATTATCTCAAACAAATAAAATTATAATTAAAAACGCGCATACTATCATTGTGCATCGACTTCGGGATTTATTACAGTAGGTAGGATTAAAGCCCCAGGCCTATTTGCATCCATACTTAAAGTTTAAAAATAAGTAAAATTTGACAGCCGATTGGCGCAGTGGGCAGCGACCCTGCTTTCTGCGTCTAAGGCCGTGGGTTCGATTCCCACTACTGGAAAATGTTTGTGTGATGAGCATGAATGTTTTTCAGTGTCTGGATGTTTAAACGTATATTCTAAGTATTTATGTATATTTTTCATAAAAAGATATTCATCAGTCATCTTAGTACCCATAACACAAGCAACGCTTACTTTGGGACTAGGTGGCGATGTGTGTATTGTCATAGTATATTTATTTATTTATTTAAAATAATCTTACAGTTTATATAATTTTCTTGCATATTCAAATTCTGTTTACGTTTCGTCACCGTAAACTTTTTTACAATTAATTATAATATAGTAAAAATCATGAAATGTACCTACTAACTTTCTGCATTTATCTGTAATGGAGATAGCGTTTTATATAAGCTAGTTACAAAATATCCTTAACTAATGACCACGGGAATGTTTGTTTGTTAAACAAAACTCTTGACTCTAACTATGTTGCGAGGCTCTCAGCGGTAAGCAGAGGACAAAAATAAAATATGGACAACAAAGCGTTCTTGCGGCCGCTTTGTATCGCTTTCTATCTGCGTTATGAGAGCTTGTACCCTCACAAAGCAATATCGCTGAAAGCTTAATAAGTTTTAAGTAGGCTGGCCGATGTTTACATTATTTTGTAGAGGTTTTTGACATAATCTGATGGTTAGGTAGTTTTTAGGTTAGGTTAGTAAGTCTGCTAGATTTTAAATAAATTATGTAATACAATGATCTTCATGTTGAGTTTAATAATTCCTTATCTACCCTTGACCCTCCACGCTGCTTCAGAGAGAGTTTACGGCTTTATCGATTTTTATAAGATGTTAGTGATGTCTACCGGGACGTGTTATCTAAGGCAAAAGTGTGAAAAACGCCAATTTAATCAAACTTAATGCAAGCTTTCCTGCGAAATGCTTCGGTATTTTTAAATTAAACGGGAACCGACTGTCTGCCAATGTTGAATGTATCGTATTTCCATAACAAAATAAATTATGTCCCTTCCCAACATAGAAATATTTTATGTACTTTAGTTGTGAAGAGATAAAAAACAATCAGAGTAACGTTCGAAGTCAAAATCAGATTTGTGAATTTGTGATAATCAGCCTTACTTAGTTTTCAAAGTCTCATCTATTTTAGGCTCGATAGAAAGAAATAATGAAAATATATTTACTCATGTGAAGTGTTACATTACATACAGTACATCTTATAATAATATAAATAAATAAATAAATATACTACGACAATACACACATCGCCATCTAGCCCCAAAGTAAGCGTAGCTTGTGTTATGGGTACTAAGATGACTGATGAATATTTTTATGAATAATATACATATAATACTTATTATATACATATAACCACCCAGATACTGAAAAACATTCATGCTCATCACACAAACATTTTCCAGTTGTGGGAATCGAACCCACGGCCTTGGACTCAGAAAGCAGTAAACTCAACATAGTAACAACATAGTTACAATGTCCAGACAAGAAGATTGTACAGCTCAGCATTTGCCATGCATTTTATGTAAATGCATGCCGCTGATTTTCAGCTGATACCCGAGTGACGATACGGCAAATTAAATAAATTTATTTATTTATTTAATTGTTTTTTATAAAAACAATTAAATAAATAAATAAAGTGAAGTACAGGTTATTCCCATTTAAGTAATTAAAGTGATAAAAGCAGCAAAATTATGATTATATTAAAAAATAATAAAAAATCTTTTAATTGCATTTTAAATAAATAAAGTGTTGCAATTATATAATAAGTGTTAAAATACGATTTGTATATAAAGATACGATACGATATACCATAGGAGAAATGGCTATCGAGCAAAAGATACTCCAAAGCTGGCTGACGGACTTAGCCTTTTTTATTAGCAATCACAGTACTTGAATTGCCTGGTTTGTTTTTAATCAACAACTGGCCACGAAATGCGTCAGGTGAGTCTATCTTGGCATCCCATAGCGGTTCAATAGAACTGTTCAATGCATGCACACACCTAATAAACTTACAATTTCTTAACCTATTATTAAGACCTGTTCCTAGAATGAACTTCGGTATGCAAATGTCTAGATGTTCGTATTGTCTTCGGAGACAACTCAATTACCATTGGAACTAAGAAACACCAATTAACATCCCGAGTCTTCTTTATGGAATGAGTTTATGTAGGAGTAGGACTGTAGGATGTTCATTGCTTTACGTATAAAGTTTCGGACTGGAGCGCTTACAAGTTCCTGTAGTTAGGTAATCTTACACAAAAACCAACTACCACTTTAGTTACCTATTTTTTCACTGCCTGCCTGGCTGAGTAAAAAAGTGCTGAAGAATATTCACTTCGCACGCCGTTAGGTTGTAAATTGTTTGTCATTAATTTCATTGATAGATTCAAAATTTAACATTACTTATCATTAATTCGATATGAATGTCATACTAATTTCCCTTTTCTAATAAGAATAATGAACTTATATGAGAAAATAAGGGGATCTGTAAAACACGGGTCAGGTTTTCCCAAGGGAAGTTTTACCAAGAATAGGTACAAATTAACACGTAGTTTAAAACACGAGAGCGGAATACCTATAAAAAATACAGAATTAAACGCTCAACAAATTACAAAAGCCTGTAAATTCACCCGTATTATTTTAAAGTCTCCACGATCCACGCGCGTAAAAACATAAAAACACAGTAACATCAAAAATTTGGTCCAAATGACAGGCTTTTCCTGCCCACTTTTATCACAGTTGTAAAATAAATTAGTAACAAGGTCTCACCCAAGGACAAATGCAAACCGCCATGAAATTAACAAAGCTACACAGCTCTCGTTTCACCGGACACCATTTAACGGTTGATGACAGCCCACGGGCGATGGCTCCAAACAAAGGACTTCTGTAAACTGGACCGCAAGAGAGGGTGGATGGTCCAAACATTTATATGCGGGGCGGTTGAGGCGAGCGACCGGTGATGTTTGCCCAGACAGCGGTTTTAATTTATGTTACTTAGTTAATGTTTAGGGGGACATTACCTTTATGCGGGTATGGATAATACTGTGGAAGAAATACATAAATTATAATATCTTTATCCCTACATTATTATTGTTATATGTTTTTCTTTGCAGTAACGAACAAAAACTTTTTTTATTAGAAATGCAAATATCTTTTGATCTGCTGTTTAAACCTCACGAAATTCATTATTATAGTTGTTTTGCTTGATTTTATTCCACTACAAGCTAGCCTTTGACTGCAATCATACCTAGGGGTTATGATGCAGTCTCAATTTTGAATTGGCTATCATGGGTATGGCAGTTATACCCCTAATCGGTTGCCATGCGCCATCGGACCGGAACGCTTGGCAGCACGTCTTTGTAGTTTTCAAAAAAGTCATTATAACTTTGAAATGAGGCCAGTTGTAACTAGGGACAGAAATAATTAAACTCTTAATTAATGTATCAGTTTGTTGATCACAGTGGAGGTTTGATTATTAAAACAATTTCAGACTTTCCTGGCCTGTCACCTATTAATATAAATCATTACTATTACACCTATGTAAATTATAATTACATTATTGATATAAATTATTATATCATCTTATAACCTATCTATAAATAATACAATACAAGCCACGAAAATAGCACTGCCGCAAACGTTTCATAAAAGAATTCATCATGTCAGGAAGAATGTAGGATGAATTGGATAGGTATAAAGGATTCGCTTAAGCTTGTGATTTGGGTAATCAAAGACCACAACAACGAAGCCACACCTGTCGGAGTTTTACAGCGGTCACAGAAAATTTTAAGGGTAAAGCGTGTATTTGTTGGGGAAATTAATGCTTTATTTCAACATATTTATCTCACAATGTCTTTTTAGTAGAACCAATTTATATACGGACTGTTTTAAAGGATATCTCCGGAGACAACATAATTTGTTTCGTAGGTAGTAATTGAGCAGCTGTGCATGTTTATCTGATGATGAAGGTGTTCTGCATGATGATATAGATACAGCCCATGCAAATATATTACCAAAAACAAAAATAGCGCTTGGATGCCTACTACAGGGCACAGGTCACAAGGGCTTTGGTCATAGTCGTGTTGCTAGACTCCTCCATAGATGTACTTTCCAAACATATGTAATTTAGGCAATTCTGAATTACGATAGCATTACGATCACGATTGAAGTTTTGTTTCTGTCAATAAAAATAAACAAAATTTAAAAAGAAAATGGACTGTAACAATATGAACTTTAGAAGAAAAAATAAACTCATTGTGCAGTTAACTAGGCTACATAAAATTGCTAATTCATTCATTCAGATTGAAATGTTTGAGTGGTCTCTCGATAAGTATTTATTAAACGTAAGTTAGAAAAAAATCCTATTATAATGTTAAGGTTCACTTAAATTATAAAAAATCTTCGATATGAATTATATTAATTGTATGAGATGGTGATAACAAAAAAATTACCCGGCTAAGTTTGTTCTTCTCAGGGCGCGTTCGGAACCCGCGTAGGTCTAGGTTTAAGTTGGCGAACGTAGTTATCACCACTCCCTTTCAATTATGTAAACATATATGTATGAACGCTTCATAAGTGCATGTGATAGGCCTTCATGAATAATTTTTTTTTAAATTTGAATCTATCAGTATCATGACTTTCCGCCAATTTCGCTATTGATACCAAGTTACAGTTACATCGGTACCATCTCAAAATTAATAAAATTTAAAAATTTATAAGCTTAAACTTGGACATTGATGTAATTTTTTTTTTTTTAATTTAATTTTAAATTTAATTCTTAGCTTAATATGATTTTTAATTTTAATTCTTTTTATTTTTTTAACATTATTAATTATTAAAATATTTTTAGACATTTATTTTGTAATGCAATTATATATAAAATGTAATTAATTTTGAAATTATTTGTAAACGTTGTGAAAACCTGTAATAAGCTGAACATTCACTTAGCTCGCAACGTAAAAACTTGGACATGAAAAAATGTATTAGCGGTTGGTTTTCCTAAATAAATAAAAATAAAAAAAATCTCTGGAAAAATCACATCACATACCGGTGTTAAAACATCATTCGGGCAAAAGCAGAAAGGGATTCCATTATCTGAGTAGCGCGAAGGGTTTTCTCAGTGTCCCTGCTCCGAAGTTAATATAATCCATTATCTTCAAATGATAGGTTTAATTATGTACTTCTATCCTAGTCTTTTTATATTTATAACTGATGGCCTAAACAGAGCAACACTTCGAAGAAACACGTTATGCAAAGTGCCGGCCTGTGTCCATCAATTTGAGCCGTAGGTGTTAAGCCCCTTATATACCGGCGTGTACAGACCGGAACACAACAACAAGCTTTCCAGCAGTACCAAGCTTGGTGGCAGTACTTCCTCCTTCGAGCTGTGCCACAAAGAGCTTTGCTACTATTATATCTATAAGCAGTGGCGTGCACTTGGTTTCTTACCAGGGTATGCATACAGCAGGAAAATTGCATAAAACGGCAAAAATCCTCCTGCCATACGAGATATATATAAATTTCAGGGTATGCAGTGCTTGTGTGCATCTATGAAGTGCACGCCACTGTCTATAAAAATGGTTAAAAAAAGGACAACTAAATTTAATCTGCTGTCTGAAAGTTATGGATTGACTGTATTAATTTAGGCGTTACAATATCATATACGTCATATCTGTGATATTTTCATTTACAATACCAATTTAAATCTTCATTACACGCAAACAACAATTTCAACGGTAATTTACGTTTAATATAGGTCAACTGAAACAGTCATTAATTACAGTGTCATAATGGCGATTAAATTACATGGATGAGAAGCGGCACGTCGAGGTGCCTCGTAAATACATCAGTGGCACACCGCAACTCACAAACTTATGCACAATACACTATAAATTGCGTTATTACAATATATTACGTAAGGCAACATAATAATATGAAGGCGTGTTATTCAAAGGCAGATTCGGTATTTTTTGTGCGTTATCAAATTCCTGCGAGCAACGTCTTAAGACGGCGAAATATCTTATTAAAACACCCAATGAAGATCAATTTATTTTCACTCAAAGGTTTTTTTCATATATTACAAAAAATTAGCGGCAGTCGGGCCATATTCTTCTTCTTCTTTCTCTGGGCTTGTCTCCGTACTTGGTCGGCCGGAACCTACCGTTGTACGTAGTGCCACTGGTACGGCTCCTCGCTAAGTCACTCCAGCCAGCCGAGCTCACTCCAGAAGCTTAACAGGTCGCCAAGTGGAGTCGGGCACATAGAAAATGCACTAATGTCATACAGATTATAATAGTTCGAGAGAAACTGTCTTGTTAATTTAGTGGTCCGGAACACGCACTTCTTGGACCACAGTTACCTGATAAAGTATATTGTTAGGTCCTAATATTGTAGGACGAAGAAGTTCTCAGTAGCAGCTCCATCTTAAGAAATGGATATATTCCCCCTAGTATATCAGAGCACGTAAAATCTAGTCCAATCTTAATATATATTATTAATGCGTCGAACTTAGTTTGTTACAATTTATTTGTTAGGTATCTAACCAAGTATATTGTAGGACCAAAAATTTCTCAGTAGCAGCCTTGTTAAGAAATGGGATATATTGACCCCAGTATGTCTGAGAGCACGTTGAATCTAGTCCGATCTTAATAAATATTATAAATGCGTCGTAATAAATATTATAAACTTAGTTTGTTACGCTTTTACGCTTTTATTGCTTATGTTATGAAAGGACATCTCCCAAATCTATGCAATCTCCTTTGGATACCCGTTGTCAGAACTATAGAAAAGTACCAAGATGGATAAATTTTCAATATATGGTAAAACAGTCCGAAACGATTGTCTAAATCGACTTTAAAAGAAATTAAAAGCTAATTGTCAATAATTTGGAACATTGGGGTGGGTTGGTGCTCCAAATCAGTCGTATGATAACAGGCCTAGAGCTATTGTACATGATGAAAACGATACATTTTATTTATCCAATCACTATAAAATTACGGTCATATTGAAGCATCAAATTCGGGATCATCCAAATCCTTCCAATTCGCTTATATTTCTTGCTTTCATTCCTAAAGATACAATAACCGTTTTATCATATGGCTACCGTTTATAGCCTATTGAATTCTTATGTGTTATCCCTCGCCGCATTTACATATATTATGTCGGTGCAATATGGAATTGGCAAGGGAAGGCAAACATTCAACGGGATTGCCAAATAGAGCATATTATCTGGATTTCCACGTTAAAACGGTGGAAAAACAGTGGGGCTCACGAGGAAACGACTCATTTGGAGATTGCCATCCGTAGGGTTGCTAAATATTTTGGCGTGTGCTTTTGTTTATTAGCGAACTGTCTGGATTTTTATGCACTACGGATCGAAATTATTTTTTCAGTTGCCCGAGGCTACGCTTTCATGATTTCCCTTGACTAGCCTATTTTACGCGGAGCAAGAAAATCTTAGTTCACGAACCGGGGCAGAAAAACGACAGTTTCGTTTGCGCATACCAGCTATACCTATGTATAACTTCGGTTTCCTGTTGCTATTTTTCGGAAATCGTTCACGACGTCTTATTTATTTTTACTAAATTAGCTTGACACCGGTTTTTCGGTTATATACAAAACCCACCAATCCTGATATGTTGTTAACATATATTTTATTAGGTGACCGAGATACATACATGGAGTTACGTCCTACTTGACTTTACGAATATAAGTAGCTATTGGTATGGCCCAGAAGAGCCTCAAACGTATTAAAGCATGGTAAAAATCATCCCGAAGATTGACCACCGTAGACGAAATCTAAACTGAACTGAACTTTTAATACATATTTTTTATAACTTTAGTTGATGGAAGGCTTAGTCTGACAATTAAAACATCCGGAGGCAACCTGAGGTTTAGTGGAAAGCCAGCGCTTATAAACAGGACATGCAAGGAGCACGTCCTGCGACATGCCGCCCTGTGCCCATCAAGTCGAGGCGTAGGTGTTAAGCCACATAAATGTTTTTCAGTGTCTGGGTGTTTATCTGTATATTATAAGTTATTACGTGTATTATATTCATAAAAATATTCATCAGTCATCTTAGTACCCATAACACAAGCTACGCTTACTTTGGGGCTAGATAGCGATGTGTGTGTTGTCTTGGTATATTTATTTATTTATTATTACTTATTTATTTGTCATGTGCTTGTAATAACATCAGCAACCACGCCCTCCAGACTGGAACACAGAATTTCAACAATACTGCTAAGCGGCAGAAATAAGCATGGTGATAGTAGGTACTTCCCCCGACAAGCTATATCACAAATAGCTCTTATACTACTAAAATATATTAATAATAAAAGGTTGGTGCACGACAGTAACCGTCGTAAGTATTTTAATGCAAGCTTCTCACGTAATTAGATCATTAAAGTAGCTTTTTTCACAGCGTGCATATATTTTTTTTCAATTCACAGTAACGCCTATCAATATCGTTCCATTGCCTTGCATAGGCACCACGAAATAACATAGCCTATGATTATTTTTTTTCCGATGTAGCAAAATGTTATCTCTAAAAATCATTGCTTGGAGTGTGCTGAGAACAATATTAATTATGTACTACATGATTAGAGTGACTACTTTTACCTACCTATAAAAAATTCGGCGTGAGAAATAGGGTATGAGTGCACTAACCCAACACGCTGCTACTATGCGGGTTGGTGGGCTTCAACGATTATTATCTTACGTTACTGAAAATATGCCACCCCCTAAATGAACGAGTCAGTTATATGATGATTTTTTTATTCCACATTAAGTTAGCCCTATACTACAATTTCACCTGCTGTTAAGTGATAATGCTGCAGTCCATGATGGTAGCTGAAAAGTAAGGGATATAGCAGCTAAATGAAATCCATTGGTTTCTAAGCGTCATCGTACCGTAACGCGCGAAATCGCTTAGTGGTACTTCTTTATCGGTAGGGTGGTAACTAGTAATCGCTGAAGCCTCTAACCAGATAAACACGGTTAACTATTGAATGTCGATGATGACCCTTCACCTACCTACCTAGTTTTCTATTTGTATGTGCAATAAAGACTTTCTTTTCTATTCTATTCTACAGTTAAATAAAATAGGGTGATCGTATTTCAGATCTTGCTTCATTTACCCAGGAGTATGCTGATACGTTAGAAAGCAAACAAGTAATTAATTAGTTTAAGTAATTGGCCGGGGGAGGTACAAACCGTAATATTTTCTCTTAGAAATAAAATCCTTTTAGCACCGTGAATAATGTATGAAACCTTTTAATCTTGTATAAGTTGGCGAATTTATGTGCCTTCTATGGTGAATTTTTAACTTTTGAATTTTCTTAACTCATGTTCCGTCGAAAATTTAATATTATTAAAAAGTAAGATTACATTTCATGTAAAATCATAAATGTTTAGTCTAAAATTTTTGAGTTTATACTATATGAAAGTAATTATTTTGCAACTAACTAATTACGTAATTTAAGTAAAATTAAGTATTAAATAAGATGCTATTAGAAATCTATAGGTATGTCAGCAGTGGACGACTAGCCGTTGATATGATGATGATGATAATGAGTGCTTCGACGTCTACAGACCTTTTTTTTTTCACGTGGGGAAACCTCATGGATACCACCGCGCCACGGGGCGCCACGGTGATTATATCGGATTCGCACCGATTAAAACCCCACGGTGTTCCTACCAGTCACATGGTGGCTGGGCCACGGGAACGCTTTCGCACACAACCGCAACCCAGCTAGCGGCGCCCGCCATTGCAGGTCCTCCTCTGGGACATAATCCGAAGGCGCACCGGGAACACATGGTGCGCCTTCCAAGGTCGCCATCGTCGAAGCAGGTCTACAGACCTAATGTAACTTATTATGTTTTCTGCAGTATTGTTGCCTAGAAACTGGCCGCTTTTTAGCAATAACTGTAATTTGATATCGTTGTGCCCTGTGGTATATGTTACTTTGTGTACAATAAAGTATACTTTAATCTTTCTTCTTACTTTTTTATAATGCAAACAAACAATGTAAGTTTTTAAACATAATATATTCGTGAAAAAACCAACTAAAGACACATATAGTCTTACAGTAGCTTCACTTCAATTTCTTACTAAAATCTAAGGGTGGAAATGTACTTAAGTGTAGCATTCATTTTTGGGCCATTCCGTTTTCAGCGAGTTTACGAAACAAATTAGTACTTGTGTTTTTCTGTTTGTGCAAATTGCACCCTATTAAAGCTGTACTGAAATTTGTGCGAGCACTCTTTTGAGTTTGTATAAAAGTAGAATAGAGTAAAGTGTGCGCGAAAAATTAATTGCCACATTAAAACGTTTATCATTGGCATTTAAAGTTAACAGATCAACACAAAGAGGCAAAGGAATTGAATACCATTGTTTGGCACACAAAAACGTTTGATCCAAGTACGACAGCGTCGCTCGAAGTTCTATTGACGAGGGTCCGATTCTGTGATCTTAAGCACTTTAATTCCTGACAAAGAGCTCGATCATTGTTTTGTTGCTTGAGTGATTAATATCTTAGGAGTTTATACCTACCATTTAAAGCAATAACTTATCTTCTCATCCGTACTTTTAAACTTTATTAAACTTTATTTATATAATTTTTTTATTGTGATAGATTCATAGACTAACTGAAGGCTTACCGTCAGATGGTCTGTGGAACTATGGAAAACCAACGTCATTAAACGAGACAATACAAACATGCAAAGAACTCGTCCTGCAATATGTCGCCCTGTGTCCATCAACCTAAGGCGTAGGTGTCACGCCTAATGTGCCTGTAGTTACACTGGCAACCCTTTAAACCGAAACACTAACTGTTCCCCGCATTCTTCATACTCGTTTATACGGTTTTTTTTCGGGGTGTAAATTGTGTTACTCTGCCACTTTTTGACTAATGCAAAATTTAAATTCAAATTCAAATTCATTTATTTGCATACCAATATTGCACAAAACAAAATATTGCACATGTTAAGTCGCAGTCTACACATGCAAATCTGAAAGTATCTAAGTAGGTATATTAATTTATTATATACCTACATCACCACTCAATTGCAAATATATTAAAAATAATAAAAATTGGATTTATAAGAATGTCATATGTTGGTACACTATGATAAAATTAATAAATCAAGTCGAATGGTTGCTAAGTTAGGGCGTAAAGTAAGGACAAACAAACAAAGCAACATACTTTCACATTTATAATATTGGTATGGTTTTCTGATTTATAGACTCCTGTTAAGATTTATCATAATCGGTTTAGAAGTTTTTGCGTGATAGTATCGATCGATCCAACTTTTCATCCAAACTTCCGCATTCAATATATTATAGGAAGTAGTACCTAATTCATTCATATTACAAAACAAGTTATTATATAGTAGCTTGAAAATTAAAAAAGCTTCGCTGGCGTATAAACAGTAAATATTAATTCTATTAGTTTTCCATTGAGGAAAAGTCATTATTTCTAGATCAAAAAGGCTAATAGCGAAGGATAAAGGAAAGTTGAAATAAAAAATAAAGCGAAGCCAGGTTGATCCGACTTAAACTAGATTAAAGTTAAACCACTCAAAGTTAACTAGGCTAAGCTCAGGCTGGGGATGAATGCAATACTCTTTTACTATTTTTTCATGGCGGGTTTTAAAAAGCCTATTAAATATTTTTGCCGTCTGCAGCTAGAAAACTGTTCGATTGAATAAACTTTTTGCAGAGCGATTGGAGAAAGTGTTTTGTGTTAGTTTCGGATTTAATCGATAATCTAATAATAAAGTTCACTTTACTGAACATTTCAATATTTTTAGCCAGTCCAAAGAATAACATTAATTCTAAAAGTAAACGAGACAGAAGTTACTATCAGCATTTAAGATTTACTACAATATGTTCCTCTCTTATAGCAGAGGGGGTTTTAAGATCCACCACGCTGCTACAAGGCGGGTTCTCGGTCATTATTACAAGTAATTGATCGAACGTTAAGTCGTCGGTAATGAGCTCGCAGAGTGGCAATATGCTATTTTCCTAACTCGAAGTTTGTAAGTACTGGGAGATTCTTGAGAAAAAGCCTCAACACCTAACCTACAATTTATGGACTGCTATAATAAGCCAGGTCAAATCTGTAGCCAGGCAATCGAACATATAAACTTGTAACCCTTTGACAAACGAAGCCACTCACCGCAGACTATTAATATCCCACTCCTTAGAATGCCATAGTGTTTATAGATTATCCGGAAAAAGAACTAGAATCTAGTACAATATTATGCGTCGTCGATGATGAACTGCGTTACTTACACCGTCAACTACCGCGAGAGTAGTAGCGCTTGCTAATTTTAGAGGAATTTTTAGTAAAGTTTTAAATGAAATTTATGATAAAAACGACTACAAAAAATGAATTAAATTCGATTACAAAATTGAATCCGGTCATACCACGATGGTCGACGGTTGGTCTCTTTACGATTTTAATTATGAGCTATCGTCGATGGAATGTAATGGAGCCATAATATGTTTCTTACATCCTACATACACGATCCACGTTCCTATTCACTCACAAATCTGCAAAATTCGTCGTGTTTTGGCATGCGCGGACCTCGTTAGCGTTCCACTCGGGCCCCAATTATGAACTAACTTCGACTTGCAGATGGACTTGAGAAGCATCAATTAAATTTGCATGTGATTTCGCTGTATGGATCATATGCATACATTGGTAGGTACATGGATAAAATTGCCATACACGCTTACTGCTTTCTGTGAACTTTATGACATTTTAATTTATTACTATTTGTTTCGTGTTTATTAAACTTAAATCTTTTCATATTATCAATGATAATATGAAACGATTTATGAAACTTTTCTTTTAATAACTGGCTTTACGGTTAGTTTCCAGCTTTTCTACAAATAAAACTCGATTACTTTAGTTTGCAATTATTGCCAGAGCTTATGAAGTAGAAGGACATAACTGAATACCGATGTACATTAATTTAAATAATATTTAAGTATTTTTTTTTGTTTACGTTCAACTTATTGTCTGATTACGCTTACTGGTATATTCATATTTTGAATCATAGTTTAATTAACGCTTCAAATATAAATATACTTATTAAGATACAAAGTACGATCATCATCATCATATCAACCCACTGCAGGGCATGGGTATCAAAAACATGAGAAGGGTTTACGCCGTAGTCCACCACGCTGGCCCAGTGCGGATTGGTGGACTTCCCACGCCTTTGCGAACATTATAGTGAACTCTCAGGCATGCTGGTTTCCTCACGAGGTTTTCCTGCACCGTTGAATCAAGGGATATTTTAATTGCATATATAACGCTCATAACTTGAAATAGTGAAAATTTAATTCTTAGTGGTGCGTGCTGGGATTCGAACTCGACCCGCCGAAAGAGAAGCCGGAGTGCTAACCACTAGGCTATCACCGCTCCTTATACATAGGATAATTAAACTAAAATAAAGTTATACAGAAGAAAGTCGGTCTCGCTATTTGTACGCTTTGATCTTTTAAACTACGCAACGGATTTTAATCTAGGTTAGATAGAGTGATTCAAGAGGAAGGTTTATGTGTAATATACAAGTATAACACAGGGGAGAAAAACCAAAAAAAATCAATGATTTTTAATGTGGCGTAAAAACATATTTTAGAGCGCTTACGGGTTCCTGAGATCACGAATTTTAGAATCTCGATATAATTTGTCTGCAGTGCAAATCTTTGGAAAAGTCACGAGACAAAATAAGTTGGTGGAACTCATATTACTCATTTAGGTAATAAATTTGACTGAGTGAAAACCGATTTAATTTGACAAGCCTACTGGAGTTCTAAAATGGCTTTGACGGCGCTACGTCGACCGAGGCGGTCTCCGGGCGATTATTTGCCGATCCCGAGGACAATCAACAATTCAACACAATTTGCATATGAGCCGCATTGAATTGAGACAAGCAGACGTCCGAGAGAATCGTGATGGGATAAAACTGGCTATAAATCTGTCTAGATGTGACTATTAAAATGGGTGACTTTATTTGATAATTGGCTTTCTAGCCTATCAGAGCCTAGTACTGGATAATTTTAACTTGAAATATGCTAATTTTTAAATAGAATAGTTTTTAGTAGACCACAATATGGGTGAACTAGAGATAAACTAGGCTTATTATAAAGACTCAATCGCGTAGTCGCTTCATATTGTCTGTTTCGTTTATTTAAAAGTTTAATGTCCGTTCTTAACAGTAACACTTTTGTTTTTGGTTTAGTACTTTTTATGTATGTTGGGACCCATGGGAAATATAAGGATTCTACTTTTGAGTATAAGGCTTAGATGTTCCTCCGAAATGAATAACAAATCTAGTCATCGTTTTTTAATGACAGATTGAATTTAGTAGAGGCATCCTGTTCTGTCCCTAATGAACACTATTTGAATAGATTGCAAACGTGGTTTAGAAATGCGGAATAGGTACTGTAGGAGTTTTGTGTGTAATGTAAAAATACGTAGTGGTAAAGAGAAAATTTGGTACATAAATAAATTGGCATATCCAGCTATTTTAATACTTCGCGTGATGAATCGCAATTCCGTAATTTACCCTCAAAAGGGGGAAAGCGGCTGTTACCTACTTTAATTCTGCCTACGATTGGTCTGCTACTAACCACTACTAGCTACATTTTAATGGCAAAACATTTAACTGCATTATTATGACACAATTTTATGGCACTTTTATGGCACCATTTCTATAAAATGTCACTAATACTGTCTCACCCACTGGGCTAGCAATGGTAGCCCAGTGGGTGAGACTTCGACTTCACTTTCGGGGGGTTGAGTTCAAATCCAAGCACGCACCTCTAACTTTTGTAAGTTATGAGCGTTTTAAGCAATTAAACATCACTTGCTTCAACGGTGAAGGAAAAATTCGTGAGGACTGCATACCTGAGAGTTCTCCATAATGTTCTCAAAAGTGTATGGAGTCCACCAATTCGCACTGGGTAAGCGTGGTGGACTACGGCCTAACCCTCATTGCCTTGAGCATTTCATAAATTACACCAATAATTTATGAAAGGCTGAATTTATATTAGAATTTACTAAACGCATCGCTAGTTCGATTCAGTCAGATTGATTACAAAGCAACGTTGCTACTGTCAAAAATATATTGCTAAGCAACTTATCAACAGTTTATAAATAGGTTGAATATAGAAAACGGACGTTAGTCATTATTGTGCTTCTTTTCAATGAATACAAAAAATCTTTTCATTATTTTGGTTTTTCCTTTGGTTTTAAGCTCTACGTGCACTAACAATAAAGCAATCGTAGTATTGTAAGATTTATTGCAGATACGCAAAACAATAACGACATCGTGAATCGACTATCGCCCCATAATTTACATATCATGTTTGAAACAATACGAGGCGATAAATTCTAATGTTATGACTACTCTTTTCTATGGTAATAAGGTTGTAAATTTTTACGATCTTCTTTAATTCCGTTTTTGTATGTATGTCTAAACTATGAAGGTACGTTAGGTAGCACATCTTACGTCCCTTATTAGTTTAAGAGAGTCATCATCATCATCATCAAAACAACCAATTGACGACCACTGCTGGACATAGGTCTCTTGTAAAGCGTTCCAAACTCCACTATTCTGGGCCGCTTGTATCCAGCGGCTCCGCGCGACTCGCTTGATGCTGTGCGGTGTCGCCACTCCAACACCTTGGAACCCCAACGTCCAGGATTTAAAAAAAATAATTATACTCGAGGACATACGGTTCTGTATTTTTAAAGTAAACTCATGAACGAAATATGCTGTATCCTTAACATCTCGTACCATTCAATTTGCAATTCTCCTCCATAAGGTTGAAAAGGTTTCGACACGCGTTTTTGTACATTGGAAGAGTACTTATCAGATTTATCAGGCCAATTATTTATTTAACATAAGTAATTCTGAAACTTCCTTATACTTCTTTAAGACAACTACTAATTAAAAGATTTGTTTATACGTTTCAAAATTTCATCTATTTACTTAGTAACAATCACAGTGTATCAAATCTTCGAATTCTTTAAAGTGTAATGAAGATTTTTGTTATTGTTAAATCTGTGACACCGAGACTAAATAAAGTTTGATTCTTGCTTTAACGTTAGCCTGATACGTGGTTGAGTATGATAACCAATTTTTATTTTATTTAACAACGTTAACAAAAAATGTCAACTTATTGAAATAGTTATAATTAAACATGTAGGACTGAATTTATGTCAGATGCCATATAAATGAGTTAACTAAGTCATTTTTATAAACGAACGAATAATAAAATAGCAGAAAAATAATGTCAACCTTGGGACTAAAGTACACGATACTCTACGAAAACAAATTCCTTAATTAATTTTAAGTTAATTCTTTCTACCTTTTTTTGTTAAAGAAAATAACGAGTACATACTACTTAATTATGAGAAAATTGTGGAACATAAAAAAAAGGTTAAGGTCGCCACTTTCTTGTGCCTTTTGCTTGGATTACTAATCTACTAGATTGTGAAGTTACGAACAAAATCTAAAAGAGATAACGTCCCGACTTTTTAAATGTTGGTCCAAAAAACAATCTTAATAAATATGTATATCAAAAAAATTCAATAAAAATATTTAGTTTTTGTTTTTTTTTAGTTGCAATGTCTTGGGTTAATTTGAAACACCATTCGTATTTCAAATTGATATCTTGATGACGACTGGCTCAAATGAGGAGCGGTCGAGAAGTTTTCATAGGTCTTTTAAATAAACCCAGTAAAATGGATATCTACTAGGACATTGTCACTTTTAGCCCTTTTTTCGCATTCTAAGCATACTATGGGGTTTATGGAGACTATTCGATTTGATGCAGGGGTAGTTGGATCAAAAAGTTGGTTAGAAAAGCTCTACTGCCCACGAACGTACTGTGTTTATATGCAAATCATTCCATTTCTAAAATATGTGCTCCGTTTTTATTTTTTGCACAGAACTATAGTAGTTGCCAATACAATTTCTTAGTAATACAATTCCAACTCCATCATAAATTCAGCCTTTTATGGGTGGATTTTAGTAAGTCCCTTTAGTAAAAGATGCTTTACCCTTAAAGATATAGCCTCAGGAAGAGGGAATTAAAGTGTACGATCATACCAGATATTAGTGATAACAACCCTAGTTCGAGCTTAAAGAAATATACACAAATATCATACTAAAGATGGCAAATGCAAGTAGTTTTACTAAGTGCAAATAGTAATAATACAATTTAACGATCAAGCGACTCGTGCCCAGTGTCATCAGAAATCGCCCCCAAAATACAATCTCCCCGATAAGGTCAGAATATCAGTCGTTCGCTCTAAATGCAAATATTACAGCACCCAAGAGAGGTGTTATAGCTACGGTTTTGAGGTAAAAAAGGATGAAACTGCGCCAAATGGGGAAAGAGGCTCTTTTTGTGCTGACGAAATTGGGCAGTTAAAGAATGTTTAGACTTTCTTAGATAGGTTTTTAGTATAAGTTGATAGTTAATATATCAGTGATCAACAGTGGCGTGCACTGGTTTTCTTACCAGGGTATGCATACAACAGGAAACTTGCATAAAATGGAATAATCCTCCTCTTATACGGGCTATATCTCAATTTTAGGGTATGCAGTGCTTTTGTGCATGTATGAAGTGCACGCCACTGGTAATCAAGTAGCTGTTGCCCGCGACTGGTCCACGTATACTTTAGTATTTTTAAAATCACGCGGAAAACAGTTATTTTCCTATGTCTATCTTAAGGATGCAAGTGAAATCTCATCAAACTTGGTTTAAAAAGGTTAAGTTCTTGACTGACCACGGAAGTTTTTTTTGTAAACGCCACTAGAAGTTTTCGGACTAAAAAGTATCCTGACATTGTCTGAAAAATGCAATCGATATATGTGCAAGATTTTGAAAAATCAATTTTAGTTTGATTATTGCATGAAATCTTCGCTTGCCTAACTATAAAGGTAAAAGTATCTTCTATCTATTATCTAGGTAGATAATAGATAGAACCTAATAGTTTTTGAGTAAACCACTGCAATAGTTTTTACTGTAACATATAACATACAGCCCTAAAAAAAAAAATTAAACCATATGACTTCTGTCACTTTATTAGGTGCGTGTCGCGTAGTGTAGATACTATGCGCGTGTCGGTCTTTTATCTTCAATAGAGTTGTATAAGTAAACACTTAGATTGTTCGATTGTATGAAAGAATAAAAATACTTCTTTCGATTTAATATTATTTCGTAATTCTATAACCCGTTGTATAAGCGTCGAAACTGTTGAGAACTTAAACTAAAATGCTAATATATTTTAGATAAATATTGAGGCTTAAATCCCAGGCAATATCAAATGAATGCAGTGATTAACCTAAGTTAACCGAAGGCGGTGGTAGCATGTGCGATCGGCTGAGATAAGGCAATATTCACACATGCATGTCGTATTTCAGATGCTGAATCTATGCAAGGTTGAAATATAGCTATTGTTAGAAATAATTTGAAAACTTGGCTTAAAATTTATACGATATATCATTAACATTTTTTTTAATACATTAAAAAAATGTGAAATAAATGGTTATAGAGTTAAGTTTGCAAATTACTCTAATTTGTAACATAGGGAAAATTATGTATTATATTTCCTTATATTCATAATTAAGACCGTTGGTCAACTCTCATCATTTATCCAAATCACTTGTTTTTACTATTCATTGTTTTGAAATATTTCTATGCATAAAAAATATCATATTATTTAAATATTAGCATATTTTTTATTTCCTCCAAGTGTTATAAAATCGGAAAGTCCTATGTATATATGTATTACAAATTGTAGTACATATATACATAGGACTTTCCGCTAGTTTAAAATATCACTTATTTTTCCAAATGCTGCCCAGTCGAACTGTATAATTATACAAAGTCTGTCGGCTTCTTTTATTATTCTGTGGTCTTAAATCATAATTAATTCGTTGGCGTTGACATTAAAACTTTTAGTAAGATCAAAATTTTAATCTGATGCATAATTAGAGAATCTCATTTCAAATTTGTAATTAAACCTCGACCATATTGACGTCATTTAAATTTTTAGTCTGCGAAACTTTTTATTAAGATTGTTGTCTTAGTTTACCGGCGAGCCATATTGGTTTATTCGATTTTTAAATTCACAGTAACATATTGGTCATCATTGATGTCATCAGTTTACCAACTCGGGGTCTACCAACGCTGACCTACCGAACGTAAGACCGACCGAAAAAGTAAATAAAGAGAAAGTAAATAATGTATGTAAGTAAATAATGTACGTCAGTACATAATGTAAGTAAATAAATAATTTATGTATGTAAATAATGTACGTAAGTAAATAAAACAAAAATTAAATAATGTACATAAGTAAATAAATAAACTTTACGCAAGTAAATCATATAAGTAAATAATGTATGTAACAAAATGATGTACGTAAGTAAAAAATGTATTTAAGTCAATAATGTAAGTAAATTATATAAAAAAATAATTTATCTTAAGTAAATGAATGTATGTAAGTTTATGTACGTAAGTAAATAAATAAGTATATAATACAAGTACAAATAAGTATGTAATATATGTAAATAATGTAAGTAAATTATATACATAAATATGGCTTAAGTAAATAAATTGTTAGCCGTAATTAGTGTATTAATGTACTTTTTGTGGTTGTATTCATATTATCCCAAAAATGATATCTAAAATAAAGACAGGTAGCTAACCATAACCACACACGTCCCAGCGGATCGAAAGCACATCAAAATCAATAGATTGCTCAATATTACGAGATCAGGGAATGAATCGGCACTCCATTTCCCCGAGCTCCTCGTTTCCTACCGCGGAAGCGCTTACCTCTGACGTCATTTATAATCACAAATGAAAATTGCAGACGTAATTGAAATAAAATATTTTTTATCCATAAGGGGAATAAAAAATACTTTGGAGATATTTTTATACGTCAATAAAGTTTTCCACAAATTATTTGAACGAGCATGGAGTACTGTAATCACTTGTGGGGTGGCTCGGCCAAGTACCACACTCTAAAAAAAAATTGGTTATTCCTAACAAGATAGTGATTGTTGTGATCAAGCATCTTGATTCCATACGAGCCTAACAAGAACATAGATACATCAAATAAGATGATAATGATTGTTTATCATAATTCAATGGACTGGGCAACTGTATTGCTCCTATTATTGCTACTTAACTAAGGCATATTCTTAACTGATTCAATTTACGTACTTGTTTAAGCTAAATAATTAAAAATGATCTAATCATACAAAGAAGTAAATAATAATAGAAACAACGTATTTATTTGTCAGAATCAATGAACATACCTACATTGTTAGCTCAATCTATAATGAACTTGCTGCTATAACTAATCAGCTTTTGCTGTTATCTTTATTATCATAATTGTTATAATTTATATAACGTCAACTAAGAGAAAATCTCTCTTAGTTGGCTTTCTTTTTTTAGAGTGCACACTTCCAGCTTCCATTTTTCCCATTTCCTACAATATGAGTACCTGCAAATCAAGAGTGAATAGGCATCTTCTAGGCAAGCGCGCTCAACCTTGGGCTGCATCATCGCTTACCATCAGGTGTGATTGTAGTCAAGCGTTCGTCTATAAACATAAAAAAAAAAACAGCTAGAAGCTTCATGTTCGGTGGATCGTTGCGCCAGGAGAATTATTGGCACCGACACAATGTTGCCTGTTTATCGGTTTCTTACCGGATATTCTTCGGTGAGTTTGCTCATGAACTTCACGATCTGATTTTTCCTTCCCAGGCTTCCCCGTTCTACCACACAACAGCGAGACACCGTGAGCGGTGTCATCCTGATCATATTCCATCAACACACACGAAACGTTTTTTATCCACGTTTCTGATACGTACCGCTAAGATGTGGAACGCCCTCCCGGCAACTGTGTTTTCTGCCACGTATAATTTGAGTACCTTCAAGGCAAGAGTGAACAGGCTCTTATAGGCAAACGTCCTCTAACCTAGAACTCATCATTGCTTTCTGAGGGGCATGATTGTCGTCAAGCGCTGGCCTGTCGTTAATAAAAAAAAAAACACTGGGTGTTGTCCTCATTTATTACGGATTTATTAAAATCCCGTGGAAACCGTTTCTTTCTCTCTTAATCTCCCTCCTTTAAAGTAACTCTGTGCCGAAATTATAGTTTCTTAGCTAGGGCGTGAAGAAAGGGCAAGCAAACAAACACACTTTCGCATTTATAATAGGATTTTTTTTATACTAGTTAGCAACTAAACTGCAATTTCAACTGGTGGTAAGTGCATGTGATGAGGCAGTCCAAGATGTTAGCGGACTAATTTGTTTGGGATATGGTACCACTGATTGGCACCGTAGCGGAAAGCTTAATCGCTTGGCGGTACGCTTCTGTCGATAGGGTGGTATATAGCCAAGGCCGGGTTTTTCAATCTCTTAAAGTTTTAACCTAACTATATCTAGCTTCCTTAGTTTTTGATCAGTTACTATAGAAACCTATTTAATAGTCAAACGTTATTATTACTTGCTACGTAAGCTACTTTCGTGTAGCTTTAATATTAGACTGATAGTGTTAGCTAATGAGTAGCGAAGATAAAGTGGCTCGGGGAACTGATGGACGTTGGGGTCCGAATGTGCTAGAATAGCGCTATTCTTAGCTAGATTCGATGAAAATAGGTGCAAGATGGCTGCAGCCACAAATTTCCCTCAATATGGATACCAAATAAAAGGGACTTGACGTAGTAGAATAATGTACACTATATTGAATATCGGGGTATATAATATTTTTTTTCGAATTGTATTATTAATTATCATAGAAGCTAGCGAAATATCGCGAAGTATTCTTAGCTGGGGAAGAGTAATAATAACAGTCAAAAGGGGTCCAGGAAACAATACTTTGTTTACCATAATATCAATGCTATTGTTTTCCAAGTAATCATTCCGATACGCTTTTGTTTCTTGGTAAGAGTCAGAGTATTGAAACAAAAGGAGACAGATTTTAATCGGTCTGTGTTAGGCCGCGTCCTCACGAACGTACTGGCTTGCGTCTCGGCGAGCTTACTCATAGTGAAGTCACGTATTCATCCGCTACCATTACACTATCATACTTATTTAAATCTGGGGATATCCGCCATTAGAAAAAAAGCATATTACCCGCTGTAAAATCAAAATTGGTTCAGCCGTTCAGAAGATTAGCCTATTCAAACAAACAGAGAGATAGAGGGCTGATAAACTGACAGAGAATTGATTTTAAATGTTTGTATGAGTTATGCCAATGTTTAAGTTATCATCTGAGCTTAATACAAGGCATTTAAGCATTTCGAAATCACATATAACGTTATTTGTCTAGTCTTATATCAGTACTACTATAGTACATCTATGGTCTAGTGATTGGCACGTTTAACTTCGGGTTCTGAAGGTCCCGCAATTGAATCCCAGCTGGGCGAAAACTTCTTTGGTTAGTGTTTATTTGTTAAACAGTTAAAGAATGCTGAGTAACAGTCAGTCAGTTATGAAATTGGTGACATCAACCTCCGTGCCTCAGAGAGCATTTTAAGCCTTAAGTCCAGGTTTTTAACAATAACTTGTAATAATAGTTGCTATAGCAACTAGAACGGCCGATTGGCGCAGTTTGCAGCGACCCAGCTTTCTGAGTCCAAGCCGTGGGTTCGATTCCCACAACTGGAAAATGTTTGTGTGATGAGCATGAATGTTTTTAGTGTCTGCGTGTTTATCTCTATTATTCTAAGTATTTATGTATATAATTCATAAAAATATTCATCAGGCATCTTGGTACAAACACAAGCTACGCTTACTTTGGGGCTAGATGGCGATGTGTGCGTTGTCGTAGTATATAATATGTTTATTTTATTTATTATAGCCCACTAACCCGTATTGGTGCAGTATGGTGGGTCTATGCTTTAAAAACCCTCCCTCGTATGAGAGATGAGCCTGAGACATTAATAGGCGGTGGGTAAATTACAGAGAACAAAATAATTATTTTATGATAATTTTGTTTTTTAATAAAACAATAATAATCCACTCTTCCTTCCTTGAAAATGGTCGACAAAGGAGCCCATTTAATATTATTCTCTCGCTGTTCCGCGATAAAAATAAACAAATATCTATCGCCCTCCCTTCTTATCACGTCCCATCGGATATTAATATTATATATGGGACTATTAACAAAACTCACGACTCAAGACTACATGCCGGGCGAGAAAATAGCAGTAACAATTATTATAATATACTTGTTTCTTATTGCAAACTTTGTGAAGTAAGGGATTGTTTATATTTGCAGGATGTTTGACGGCCGAGTGGCGCAGTGGGCAGCGACACTGCTTTCTGAGTCCAAGGTCGTCTGTTCGATTCCCACAAGTGGAAAATGTTTGTGTGATGAACCCTAATGTTTTTCAGTGTCTGGGTGTTTATCTGTATATTAAAAGTATTTATGTGTATTATATTCATTAAAAAAAAATATTCATCAGCTAACTTAGTACCCATAACACAAACTACGCTTACTTTGGTGCTAGATGGCGATGTGTGTATTGTCGTAGTAAAAAAATAAATAAAAAATAAAGCATGACGTCTTATCTTATTATGTTTCCATTGGTAAAGCCCATATTAATGCGGTGTGGTGACGCATTTGGTACGAACTCGACTTCACTTTCGGGGGCCGAGTTCGAATCCCAACTTTTCTAAGTTATGTGCGTATTAAGTAATTAAAATATCTCTTTCTTCAACGGTGAAATCATCGTGAGGAAACTTGCATGCCGGAGAGTTCTACATAATGTTCTCAAGGGTGTGTGAAGTCCACCAATCCGCACTGTGGTGGACTACGGCCTTAACCCTTCTTATTGTAGGAGGGTACCCGTGCTCTGTAGTGGGCCGGTGGTAGGTTGATGTGATGATGGGATGAAAGCCCATATGTACTACAATGATTGTAGAGCGGTAATAGCTTGGTGGTTAACAAACTCTCCAGCCTTTTTTTAAGGAGGCCCGAATTAACTTTTCATCTTTGTGTCTTTTAACTCAAGCAATTAAATATCACTTTCTTTAATATGGATTGGCGGGAATCCTCGTAGCATTAGTTTACGTTTATTATAAACTAAAAGTCTGTACGACTCATTCAGGTATGATATAATTAGATCATAGATATTTAATTAATCTTACTCGAAAAAGAGAATATTCCAGGTACGCGTATAAAATATATATTTTTGGGATCATCTAAACGAAAATAATATTTCTATTTAAAAACGAAGTTTACTACAACTTTTGACTCACAGCTCTTTAGAATGAGTGCAGTCAATTCAACTAAGCGTTGTATTCTTGAGAAACTTTGAAACTGCAAGACTGGCTCTATTCAAATATTGAAATGACAAACTGCCATTTAAGTCTACATTTTGTAGATCTTAAGCGGTCAGATTTCCCTCATTTTATAATAATGTTAGTCCTACGAAGTAAAGTTGCAATTAATTGAATCCTTTGTTAGAAACTTAATTAATTCAAGCGTATGTACTAACACGTAACTGTGATTCACTATCGCAGCGTAGAGAGTATATCTACGGACCTTTAGGTAAATATAAGATGGGGATATACGTAATAGCTAAGTTTAAAAAAAAAATTGGTTGTCTGTAAAGTCGGCTTACTGACGATAGTTGAACGTGACAACGTCGTAAGAAAATACTGATGGAATGGTTGCATTTTTCAAAAGAAAATTTTAATTTTATTTGTTTGATAGATATTATCGTTGCTATAAACAATTGACATCACATTCACTTTTCACTGCACTTCATCCTTGCCGAAAACATGTAAATGTATTATTGTATAGAAGCTGTCCACGCGGACGCATCGCTCACTCAAGTAGGAGAGAGACAGATGTCGAACGCGGAGGCCGACTGTGCCTCTTTGTCGCTCGTTCCGCTCTCTCGCTTGCACTTCAAGCCTTGAATGGAACGCCACAGAGCGAGGTAACGCCGCATGCATCATGTGTTTTCGTGCGTGCAGCCGGCTCCATCGAATTATAAGACGTTGTCACGTCAAAAACTTAATTAAAAAGTGTCGACGTCTCAATTAAAGATTATTTGGCCATTACGATAGATCGATACGATCTAGTGTAGGAAAAGATATCCACATATTCATCAGCATCCCAATACGACCTACTACAGGGTCTTGGTTTCCTCTCAGAGAGAGATTCGTTTCCGCCGGCCAAGTGCGGATCACGCCGCAGTGAGATAGTTATGGAGAACTCTGGGGCAGGTTTCCTCATGATGTTTTCTATCACCATTGAAGCAAAGGATATAATGAGTTAAAGTAGGTAATTGGCGTACAGACAAATAATAAGTAAAAAGTGACGAGGTTTAAAACGCACATAACTACGAAAAATAAAAAGTACGTGCCTCGAAAGGGAAGCCGAAGCCTTACCCACTAAGCTCCCACAGCTTTTAAATACATAACCATTATGAAATCATGAAAATAATATATATTAACAGCTTCATTCGTTTCTATTTCATCAGCATTTGACTGTTTAAACATACGGCTTCAGAGAAAAAAAAAGCTTTATCTGTGACGCAAATCATTAAATCTTGGCGACTTTTCATTTCGCTACCTATTCTTTATCACCTACATCCGATCAGCAAAAATAGCACATCCATTCAGGAAAGGGTTATTACGAGAAATTAATTCATCTGGTGTTCATATGAATTCAATGTAACGACATCTTTATGACCAGTGACTCAATGTAGGACGAATGCGAAGAATAAATCTGTCATGAAGGATCGCGCCCGGTCACAAATTGTTATTTACAGTCATGTTATTTGGTGTTGCAAGGTTTCGAAACTTAACATTTGAAAGTTAATTGGCATTTAAAATCTATTCGATTTTTTAGTATCCCATGTTCTTTTTTCTTACCTTAGCTATAATTTGTTTATCCACTTTTCGCTTTCCTATTTAAACTATTACAAAACTATTTTTCTTGGCGTATTCTGGCTATACCGATCATTTTCTCGTATTTTGATTATCGTATACGTTACTGCATTATGTATTTATATATATGTAACAATATAAGTATATTTTTACGTATGTGTGTATGTGTAATGTGTTTTTATTGGTGTATATTTTGTAGCTTTTTACTTATTATTTGTCTGTACCTTTTTTCACTCATTGTATCCTTTGCATTTTATTTGTTTAACAGAGACCCCTAGTCAGCTATAAGGCCGCAAATGATACAGCTATTTTAATATTGTGTGTGTAATAACTTCTATCCTTATTTATATTATATTATATTTTGATGAGCTCCCCTAAGTTCCTGGCAGAGGTCATTTGGGAATTCATAATTTCTGAATATTCTCTGGTTTGGTCTGGCGGGAGGCTTCGGCCGTGGTTAGTTACCACCCTACCGACAAAGACGTGCCGCTAAGCGATTTAGTGTTCCGGTGCGATGTCGCGTAATAACCGACAAGAGGTATGACTACTTAGAATTCATCATCACTTACAATGAGAGAGTCAAGGGCTAAATTGTAGTAGAATAAAAAAATAAAAACATTTGGATTTGAGATTTTCCTGTATTTTAATGTATTAACTTTGGTTTTTTATCTTTCTTCCAGTAAAGGAATTATGACATGGATTGGCGTGACTAGCTTAAAGTAGTGTTACTAAGAAATTATGGTTTTATATAACAAACCTAAAATAAGGATATAATTAATAATATTCTAAAATAACAGCGTCAACAATATTATAACAATACTGTTTTAGGCGATGGTAGTAGGACCTATGTTCACTAATGTAATTAGCTGAATGAATAATCACAGAACTGAATAAATAACTCGTTCCTTTTAGTATCTGTTTGCGACCAATTCAAATCTCATCTGATCAATAATTCATCTCATGTGTCATCAATAATTTATGTGACTGTTTATTATATTACCATTGTCCTGTTAAAGACTGAAATATGGCGACAATATATTTCTGTCTTGTGAATGTTTCAATTAACCTCTTCGTCATAATGTAATTTAATTGTAACTTAACAAGATTATAACTTTCTTCAAGTATATTATAAATGCGAAAGACCGTTTGTCCTTTGTTGAGTTTGTTTAGCATAGCCGATTAACCAATATTGTCAAAATGTATCGAAATATATCATCATCTTCTTTCCATCATCTTAATAAGCTTCTTTCTTTCTTGAAGTATAATTATATTATAAATGCGAAAAACCGTCTGTCCAAGTGTGACCTTTGTTTAGCTTAGCAGATTAATCGATACTGTCATTATGTCAAGAATCCGTAGCTTGCATCCTGGGGACGAGAGTAGGATACTTTTCAGTGCAGAAAAATAAACTTTCTAGCCCTGCTATTCGCAAGCTTAGTGTATGAAATAATAAAAAGTGGTAAGTTTACATTTGAATTCTACGTTTTAAAACTATCATAGTATCAGATTACCTACGTTACGACATTCAATTAACACGGGTGAAACCGTGGGTAACAGCTATTACTATAAAATTACAAAAAACGTGAAAAAGGTCATTTAAAGTGGACTTATAGATAAGTTTTTCAATTCAATGATAAATTAACGTTCGTCTGTCATGTCACTCGATAGTAAGTGACGGCGGATCTCTTGCCTAATTATTGCGAAACCATGGATCGGTTCTGCGTTCTCATGTGATTACTAATGGGAACTCCTGGGATTAATAAAAACGCGTAAGGTTTCGTTCAGTCTTAATTTTCCATATATATGCGCTATTGGATAGAAGCAGGCGTTATGGAATTCCATGATATCTGCCGAAGATCTTGTGTAAGGATTGAAGAAATTATAAATTACACCATAGAGATTCTCCTGCTTTTTGCGGAGTATAGCAAGTTAACCTTAATTTTCGAAATATGCGCTGTCTATTTATTAAAAGTACTGTTATATCTAGGTTTGAAAAAGGTCTTCAGGGATTATGAAATGAAGAATATACCTGGCGCTACCTATCTATGTAAATAAAACAATCCATTAAATTAAATAATATTTAAATTAAAACCGATAATATGCTCCGCTATCCGAATCTGTCCCATTTGAATAGAAGATCCAACTGCCATTAACTGTCTCCCAAAACCAGTCTGTGACTACTTATCATACACACGATCGGTTTATCTGTGTTGATCAATAATTGAAACCGATTCTGCTCCAATTAAAGCTACGCGAGTAGCTAGCTTTAGTTGCAGCAAGATTTGTCCTATTGGAATGGAAAATTGAACTACGGCCACCTGAACGGCTACGGCTTAAAGATATCAGTGCGAAAAACAGTCCTTTGTAGATTTTTGTGGCGACCAATTTGATAAAATAATCTCATCCGAGTGGCGAACTATATTTGTAACAGAATCTGCCCCATTTGAATTGAGAATCCAGATGCCACCTATCTGTGAAAATGGAATAATCCGTAACGATTTAGACATTAGTGCGTTGCGTTGCGTTGTTGAATTATCGACGCCAAATAGAAACCTTATATCATTGCAAGGCTATGCGTTGATCCACTGCGACGACACAACGCAACACAATAATTTAACATCGTCCTTAGTGTGTTGCGGTGCATAGTCTGTATGCACAACACTGCTTGACTGCAAAATAGTCTTTTTCTTAGCGGAAGTGTACGAGAGTAGATCAGATGAAGAAGAAATTTTAGATTTTTCTAGAATGAGTGTGGTGTGCTCTGATGATTTGGTGTAAGCCTCAGAACCATATTTTAAGATGCAGTATATCAAGATCAGGTAACCCATGTAACCATTTGAAGCAATCGGTGTTTCATAACCGCCACGTGAGAAGTTAGCTTTACTGACGACAGAAATTTCCCCATTCATTTCAAAATCAATGCGCTGTTGGGGGTCCGCGGTCCCGCGTGTCCTCTAATGAGCTCTCAAGGGAACTGACGCCAACGGTTGCAATTTTCCAAAGACATTCATATTTATATCGAGTTTTGTATCGATTTTCACTATTGTTACACTGTGTATTACAGTAACATTTCTCAAGGCGCGTTGAGAACTTTTTGGGTGAACAAAAATCATGGAAAACGCTTTATTGTCACTGAACGCTTTCCATGAGCTATATGAATACTGTGTATATATGTAAATAGATTTAGTTTTCACTTCTTCAGTCCCCAAAGTCTGTCCCACATTGTTTGAATAACTAGCTACTGTCCTCGCCTATTATTTAATTTTTTTTTTTTCAATATACCGTAGCAAATGCAAATTGCCCGCCTCCTTTCTCTTCGCTAAAAGTAATTGATATTCGTTTTGTTGCATAGGTTATATTTTTCTTAAATCCCTATTATATAATATTCTTTATCAGTTTTCAGTGTAATAAGATAGGGGCAGTGCAGTGGCTCAAGCTGAATATATATATATATATATATATATATAAACAAATAAACAAATAAATAAGCAGATAGCAACAACAACTTTCGCATTAATACTAATAGTATGGATATGGAAATCAGAAGATTATTTCCCTGTTATGCCTGGATACACCATGAAGATAATTCACAAAGAGATTAAACGGTTGCGTGAGTCCGCAAGACTGCTCACGGCACCTGACGCTCAGAGCGACCCTTTCGAGCCCCTCGGGTGGTACTAAATGTATGTAAGAAGTAGAGATAAAGGATCTCAGCAACCTATAAACAGTGTGTATATTTTTCCACATAAGTAATGAATTTCATGTTAGTATTACAAAACATAGTAATTTCACCATAAAAAAACGTATCAAAGTATCGCCATAAAATCTAACAGCCTTGTATCTTACGAGAGATTTCACGGTATGGGGGAAAAACAAACAACAACCGACAAGTTTTGCCACAACTTGTTAAAAATTATCCAAATAGATTTTCCACACCATTCTGGTTTAAACATATTATATTTTATACATTAATATGTATAAAATATAATATGTTATGTTATAATATTTTCTTTTAAGAATATAACTTTATAGTTATTATTATTATTTTTAATCTCTTTATTTCAGGCAAAGCCCATATTATATTATTTAAAACAACAATTAGTATTAGTTAATATACAATATCGAATTAAAAATTAAAATTACAGTATAAATTGATTAAAATGGCATGTCGTAAATATAAAATTAAAAAGTCAAAATAAAAAATAAAAAATATAAAAATTAAATAAAAAATTACAATGAATAATAATATGAGGTTATGAGTGTTGCCATAATGAGATTATGAGTGTGGGTATCTAAATTGGTATATCCTGAGATTTTTTAATAGATAGCAAGTAGCACGATAGTATTATGAAGTCATATATGACCCAACCCTGTTTTTTCATAACTGATTAGTGACTTTTTGAGATTGGAATGAATTTGGTTTTGTCTATACAGTATATATGAAATCAATATCAAATTAAAAGTTCATTTATATCAAGTGGGCCTAATAGCGCTTTAGAAACGCCTCGGTTCGGAAGGCAGATACTACTCAGAAAAAGCCGGCAAGAAACCCAGCGGTTGCTCTGTTTCAACATTATTTGACATTATTTGCGAGAAATGGAAGCGGAGTGGTGTGCTTCCAAGCAACCTTGACATTGTCTATGTATATCATGAAATTCTGCCAAAAATAAGAATAACCTAAGTAATTATTCCGTCGTTAGGTGACGTATTTATGACCTCACCATGTGTATATAGGTACAACGTGTAAATTAAAACCGAAATAATTCTCACAGGCTTTAGAGGTACATTATGCACTGTTTCTGAGACTAATCTGTGAAACCGAAAACCTAATAGTTTTTGGCTAAACCAATGCAATAGTTTTTACTAAAAAAATCTTATATAGCCAACACATGCAAAATTAAAATCATGTGACTCCTAGCACTTTATTAGGTACGCGTCGCGTAGCGTAGGTACTATGCACGTGTCTGTCTTTTATCTTCTAAAGGGTTGTCAAAAGCAAACACTTAAAAAGTTTGAAAATTGGTTGGTATGGAAAAATAAATATGCTTCTTTTGATTTAATATTTATACAGGGGATTCCTTATTTAATATCCTTTTACCTTCAGTATTCTTTCATTATTCTGTTACATGTTGTACATCATGAAATTCGGTCCAAAAAATAAGCATAACACAAAACCTAAGGAATATTTGTTAGGTTTTGTGTATCTAACCAAAAACCGTTGCTTTATATATTTAGGAATATATTTACATAAAATTCACGTAACATTGCTCTTGATCAAAAATCGCAAAATTTGATTTAGCAAGTAGGTACGCCCCATAACAAAGGGGAAAACATGACAAAAATCCGAAAGCGAATTTCCAGCAACAAAAACACGCATTTAAATTAACCACGGAACAGGATGCTCGTTACGAGGGGAACAAAAAATGAAATTTCATATAAGGTAAGGGAATTGCGTTGCCAAATATAGTAAACAATTTTTAGATTTTATATATTATTAATAAGTCTGCCTCGTGATTCCTCGTCGTCGAGAGATAATTCATCTCACATCAGTTGAGCAGCCGTGCTTGGAATATTTTTGTCTACTCATTTTGTCGTCTTATCTAATAGAAATAGGACAAAAAATTGGTAGACATAATTAACTCATGACGCGCATGTTTGTCTTACTAGAATATTTTTATACCGCCAAAATATTTCACTCCAGGAAAAACAGTAATTCTACACAAAAAGACAAAAAACAGAAAAACAGTAAATACAAACTTATTTACGGGTGGAAAGTAGTATTGATAGATTGTTTACTTATATAAATAAGCTAAAGAGTTTTTTTCTGTACCACGCCGCTCATACTTGATTTATAGTGTTGCCATTATTTTCTTTAATATTATATCTACCAACACTACGTAAATATATTATTCTTTAGTTCGAATAAAATATTCTAGCCACCATGCAAAACAGAGCTCATTTCTAATAGTTGTAAAAATAACATGATTATGATTTACAACAAATTGCCTACACATATTAAAGATTTACCATTTTTGAAATTCAATGGAAAATTACGTGAATGGTTGTTTGATATATTTTATTACTTGGTAAAAGAGTTCTCAGATAAAAAAATATAATTTGTTAAGGTACCTACTAATTTCATAGTTATGTTCGATTGACTTTCCATGAATTTTAATATTCCATACAGTGAAATTAATGATTTTTTTATTATATTCATTTATTTGATTTGTTAGTAATTATGTAATTGACTATTGTGTAAATCAACACATATCTTAGATTTAGAGCAAATAAAAGAATTGAATGAATCTTTTCATACCTGACAGGATTTTTAAATAGTCAAGTTCTTTTGCAGGTTCAGAAAGCTCATTCTATGATCTCTTTTCTTTCATATTTTAATAGACAGTATACATTTCTTAAGTATATACATAAGACCACTGTCTATAAGGTTAATAAGTAGTTGCAGTTTTTGACCTACTTTTATTCTGCTTTAAAAATCATAATCATCTCTTTCACGTATTGGGTAAATATTATATCAAGTTATTCCCGGGATTTTCAGCTTATAAAATTTTGCAGCACCTGGATACACGCCAGTGCAAACTCAGCGCAACTTTAATAATATGATTTTAGTTTACTGAAACGAATCTGGGGATGCTGCCCAACTATTAAATTGTTTTGCACCGGAACTAGATTCGCGAGCGGAGAAAATGAGGATTTATTTGGAGATTTAAATCGCTCCTAGTCAAAAAGTGTCCACGCGCCGTTTGTGTAAATTATGTACAATATAGAGATATCTTTCTCATCACCATAATCAAACTGTTAATGTAAAACTGTTGAGCGCTGGAATGCGCCTTGTACAATCCACTTCCGTAAAATAATAGCAAATATTAATGTTTACTTTACGCTACAAGGCGTTTACTCTCCTAAAAACACCATACGAACTTATTTACGGTTAGAATATATTACGAATATTGTTATCATCTTCTTCATCATCATCATCAATCCTTGACCGTTCCACTACGGGGCATGGAACCCATGGAGTTCTTTAGGCATACAAATTTTCTTTTTTTCCGTCAAAGAAAGGGATCATTAATTGCTTTAAATAAAAACGCACATAGCTCCGAAAAGTTAGAGGTTGAAGCCGGGGGTTAAACTCGTTCCTCCCACAAGAGCAGCCGAAGCTCTACCAGTGGGTATCACCGCATCGGTATTTTATATACTAATATAATAAAGCTAAAACAATTACTGCTTGGCATCGGAATAAAGGCCTTAACACACCACGCCGCTCCGGTACCTGTTGGTATCCTTTATCGATCATTATCATATTATACGGTATTTACAGATTCTAGCTTCGTCTGATTCGTAATTAGGCTCAACAGATTCAGGATTAGACCTAACAATTTATCCTCTACGGAACCCTTAAACGTAATTTAAAGTTTACCTACGTCTGAGTATTTAACTATTTACCTTATAAAACCTCGTGGCACACCTGAATATACGCCAGTGTAAACTCAGCACAACTTTAATACGATTTGCGTTTACTAAAACTATACTCGGATGCAGCCCAACTATGTACCCATTACATTGTTTTGCACTGAAATTTCGTTTAGAAGTACAGATTAGAAAATAAGTTACGAGTGATATTGGTTTCACTATATTTATTTTGAAACTGCTCAAGAGAAAACAGCCTTGTTATAATCCAGTAGTTAGTAAACTATGACTAAAATTCTGAATACAGATCAAACATTGACTGTACATGTCAATACATATTCGTTACCAGCCCGGTGTTAAACCACTTCCGTAACTTAAAAGAATGAAAAACATTAGTCATAAAATAATGAAAATACAAAGCAACACTTCACAGGGCATGGAATGAACACGTCTTAAAAAGTGCTGTCCGGACTCCAGACTCTATCACCTGTGTCCTGCTCCCGTAGTTCCAGCAACCACGCCCTTCAGACTGGAACAAAGCAATGCTGTTTTGCAGGAGAAATAAGCATGGCCGTAGTACCTACTTGCTTCCGTTACAAACAGCTATACTCCTACTAATGTTTGAGAAACGCCGATCTGTAACTTTAGCTTACATTGGATAAAAATCTCAGTTAATTCGAATACCTAGCCCAAATATATTTTGTATTGGCATTTCCAAGTATCGTAAACGTGCTCACGTCCATACGAAATCTGTAAGTGCTAATAGTGCATTACGTATTCTATGTTCACGCCTTCTAAATGTATTTCCACGGAAAATGTAACTTAGGGCGAATGCAAGCGACGCGATTTTTTGTCGGAAGTTTCTTATTTTTTTTTACTTGAAAATGCTATGGCTTGGCTATGGTTTTAGGCTATGGTTGTTTGTTTGTGGCCATAATTTTCGGTTCTAGAATGTTTTTCCCTATCTACTTATAGGATTTTAATGAAGCTTTTTGCAACCCCTATAGCATTATCTCACCAAAAACATAAATGTGAAAATGAGTGCCAAGTACGATATTAATACTATGCGTAAATCTATGCGAAAAAGGCAAGCTGTTTCTTAAGAAAACTAAATTCCTAAATGAGCTGTTTAATAGAGAAGGACCTCTTTCTAGTGAAATGTGGCGATTATAATATTCTCTTTGCTCTCTGCCGTCGTATGCTCTCGCGTCAAAATTGTTTCACAAGGCATCACTTTGCAAAATGTATTTTTTCTTAAAAGAAAACTCATTTCTGTATACATTTTTTGATTAGTTCAGAGGCCAAATTTTTGACCTGGAACCTTACACTTTTAGCAATGTGTGACTTCGAATTACAAGAAATGTACATAAAGAGGTTTCAAACGTTGCCCTACAAAATGTATTGAAATGTTCGACAAAATAAGAGCCCTTTTTACACTTGTAAGTTTTAACTAACAATTTAGATTTCTATAGCTTCTACTATGTATATATGTAATAATTAAACGAACCGTACAAATTATATATATATGGATTGTATCGTTTATCATGGACTTTTGAAAGTAACGTTTACCAACTTTACAGCATCTTTTTTACAGCATCAACAAAAGATTCCCACTGCGGCCAAAGTAGTTTCACTTCAATAAAGCAATAAATAAATAGCATTCACTTTTATTCCTTTTATTTTCTCAACTTTTACAGTTTGATACCGATAGACTCGTCAGATAGAGGCGAGCGACCGGCGACTGTTTGCCTGAAGCGGAATAATAACGAGATGAATACCTACCTACTCACACGAGAATGGGTATACAAAAGAATGCCAGAATTAAATATTGGTTTCCAGTAACTGAGAAGTCGGACTTTGTTAAATACAATTCCGGGTAGATCGTCTGAAAAGGACGGAACTTAACGCATGCAATCCAATAAATAGTTTACATGTTTCACATACATAAGACAGCCGATTGGCGCAGTTTGCAGCGACCCTGCTTTCTGAGCCCAAGGCCGTGGGTTCGATTCCCACTACTGAAAAATGTTTGTGTGATGAGCATGAAAGTTTTTCAGTGTCCGGGTGTTTATATGTATTATTCTTAGTATTTATGTATACAATTCATAAAAATATTCATCAGGCATCTTGGTACCGCTAACTTTGGGGCTAGATGGCGATGTGTGTATTGTCGTAGTATATTGATTTATTATTTATTTATATTGAATCAGCAAGGAGTCTTCTAAGGCCACTTTTGACGTTGGAAATAGAATAAAAAAATTACTACCCTACATATAGTCTTATTGGGAAATCATTAGTCCCAGTACTGTTTTTAGGTATATTTACAGTAACTTTCAATTGGATAATAAATTCCATAAATGTCATTAAATAAGTTATTCCACTCTCGTAACAGTAAAATAGAAAAATGCCATAGTTTAGAGCAGTAACATTTTTAAATGAGTTTGTATGGCAAACCTTTACGTACTATAAATAGGGATTTTAATTCTGAAACAAAACGTGTATAATTATACTACTATAAACAACCTATTGATTTTAAAATATAAACCTATATTCAAAACTAACTGTCACCTTCATCAATTTCTCATTTTTTGGCCGAGCAATCAATTTTGGCAATCTATTAACTGGGCCCCACGATACAGGTCGCCTAGTGTGGGGGTCGGTCTACAGGTTATCAATAATAATAGGCAAATATCAATATAATGTGCATTCAGCTTTACAAATATGTTTATCAATTTATGTGAAATTGTTTTACTTTTTGTGTTTTATTTCTTTTTCTTTTTACTGATGTATTGATATTCTATGTCAATAAATTATTATTATTATATAAAGACGCACCTAAGGCAATGCGACGCTTCAAGCCATCGTTTGAATAATTAATTCTTTAAGCGTAAACTAACGTAACACTAATAAGCAACGCTTTGTGTGTCTCGCTTAAGCATTTATAAAGGAAAGCTCTGTTATCTAACCGGATTTCCCTTCTAATCAAAATAGCGTGTGTATTACGAAGTGTATTATGCACAACAACTTAAGTCCCTACACGCTTGTTCACGACACGTATCTCTTATGAAAAGGATCAAAACTGGCTGAGGTTCCAAGTAACAAACACATGGCTTTAAACTTCGTACGTGCATATATAGTTTAGCGTAGTGTTGACAAGCTCTCTGGCACTGCGGTGTGTGATAAAACTGGTAACGATCAGGAATCTTGCTTACATTTTTATACTCAAAACGTTACAATAGAAGACAACCATTTTCATCAGCTCATTACCGGTCCACGTCAGGGCATAGGTCTCCTCACGGAATGGCTTAATCCTAAGTCCACAAAGATGTTTTCCCTTTACTATTAAAGCTCGTGATAATTCATTGTTTAAAAATCACACATAGATAATCCGAAAAGTTAGGTTCGTGCCGCGGTTTGATTTCGGTCCTATTTTCTACTATATGATGAATCAATAAGACAAGATAGATTTTATTTAGAGAACCATGAAAAAATAGCCTCCATACTCCACTGGTAAGACAGCCCTTTAGGCCTATTAACTACCTCATAAACATTACAAAATGATCCACGCTCGTAGCTCGATATGGTATTCAACTTTAGATCTAAATACACAAGGATCCCGTTGAACAAAATGATCGATACCTATAAGTTTGTATCAAAAATAACTGATAGAAGTGACCGAAGCATTACACAATTTAATACTGAGACTAGGTTAGCTGACTTTATTGCTGCCATTGCAACTAGGTCACACCTTGCACAATATCGCAATAAAAAGCGTTATTCTCATAACTTAACCCCCCTTACGTAGGTTATTCAGCTTAAAACGGGCTTAACCATCCTTCATTGTTGTTTATCTCATTACTCTTAATAGAATTCTAAAGCGTATCTTCAGGAGAATTATTAATTTAAAACGTAAGGAAATTAATTGTTATCCTGAGTGCAGACTGGTAGAGACTATCAAAAAACAAGTTGAATAAAACAGATCAATGATGATTTTTAAATAATACAGAGGGGTTTATCACCCTTACGAATTGTGGGTCCGAATGTTCTCTTTACACATACAAATTTATTATGCTGATGATGATGTTGATATTTTTTTTTTATGTTTATAGACGAGCGCTTGACTGCAATCACCTGATGGTAAGCGATGACGCAGCCTAAGGTGGAGCGCGCTTGCCTAGAAGATGCCTATTCACTCTTGATTTGAAAGTACTCGTATTGTAGGTACTGGGGAAAATGGAAGCTGGAAGGGCATTCCAGATCCTAGCGGTGCGGATCAGAAACGAAGATGCGAAGCGCTTTGTACGCGTCTGCGGTATACCGACTACGTAGGGAGGCAGATCCTTACGGTGTCTTGTGGTTCGATGGTAAAAAGGTGAGGGGAGATCCGGGGATCTAGCCCTGCATAAAAGTTGCTGGGTCCCGTAATGCGTACTCATGACCTAGTTGATCGTGCTAACAAATAGACCACTGTCTTTACGCAAGATTAAAATGAGCGGATTAAAAGGGGGCCGAAACTTAATACATATATAATTGTCTTAAAATACTTTTATTTGCTGTACTATTTCAGTCGGAGAATTTATTTCACGTAAATTGCAAACATTTCAGCTCAATTTTCGTATGACGGTTACATAATGTAGAAGATATTTGCGTCGAATAGGTATTATATTTATTTATATTTGGTTGGCGATTGAGAAATTGGCATTAAGAATATATAAAATGTTATATTATTACTGAGCTGGAAAAGAATATCGTTTTTATAAATGTAACATACTTAAAGCTCAACGGACTCCACTCGAGTCCATCTGCCAGTCGAACATAGTTCATAATAATAAGAGACCAAGTGGAATGCTAATGAGGTCCGTGCATGCCAAAACACGACGAATTCTGTAAATTTAGTGAATGCAAACATGGATCGTGATGTAAGGAATTATTTGAGGATCTTACTCGCCGCGTCGTTCCGACATTATTTCTTTACGAATATGAAATTCATAAGGGTATTAAACAATATCGTAATTTAAATATTTCATTTAAGATATTATAAAATACCTAGCGGACCAGGCAAACCAATAAAGCAGCGCCACCTACCGGGATAAATCGTGTTTTCGAACAATCCAGGAACCCGCTGAAATATAGTTACGTGAATTACCAGCATTTCGGTCCATATTTTGCGTTTAATATATACATTGTATTTTTAATATGTACATGTGTATTGTTGTAGTATATTTATTTATTTATTTACATTGAGATATGATGCGAATACATAAAAAAACCAACTTCCTCGTAAGCAAAGCAATCAAATGAACTACTTATACATATAAACAGGAGTCTATGATTTCGGAATAACTGTGTGCTATTTAACTCATTCAACCATGAATATATTCGAACCGAAACCCTGTTTGAAATTACATCCTCCAACAAAGACAGGTATTTTTCTTTTGTTTGCTTTTGTTGCTGTATAAATAATTGTGGCCATAGAAAAAAATCAATCAAATATGGGAATTGTAACTTAAATTTACAAAGAATAGATGACGTAGTAAAAAGACCGAAGTTTACTGGTCGAGTCAAAAATATTACAAATCTTTAGAGTTTGTTCCATTAAACGATGACACGATAAGGTTAGTTAGTACTGCAGGCACAGTAACATGCACATAGTTGACGTCCGCGGGAAAATTCCTTTATCCAATGTGGAAACAAATAACTTTGTGATAAGCAGTGGTTTTCCCTACGTAAGACATGCACAAAGTGATAACTTTGTGATATAGTGTATCAGCAACAAAATGTATTTGTTTATTGTTTAAGCGCCCATATCACCATATAAAATATTGTCTGCTTTTATTTTATAGCCCTTACAGTATTTGTATCCTCATTGGCGCTGGGTGAAGTCGTAGATAAAATAATATTAGCATACCATTTAACATTAAAACCGTTTTCAATGGAAACATTGAATATGTTATTTGTATCGCACGTCATAAAATATTTAAGTAGACTCTGTAAAGCTCTTAACCATAACACTGCACATTTACCGCATCTATATTTTGCCCCAGTCATTTTAGGGGATTAACTTGTTTTAACGTTAATATAAACGTTATTAAATCATTACATAGTTGGTGAGAGCAATAGCTCTTACCGACTATGTAATGATCATAGAAATAGCTGAAATCCAGTTTTAACTCTTTTTTTAGAATAGAATAGAATACATTTTATTGCTTTAACTGTGTACATTTTAACTTTTGGCTTTCTAAACTCCAAACAGTTTTGAGGAAGATCTTGGATGTGCTAGGGAAGACCTGAGCCAGTTATTTTTTTTAAATTGTAGTCTTTAAATCCCTGATATTAATTTTAAATAATATACTAAAACATTATATGTTTAGTAGGTACTTACACACATTTACAAATTAAAAATTAAACGACATTATGGCAAAATTAGTTAGTTTTACGAAATGTCTTCATGATTATAAGTATAAGGATAGATGAATTTGTAGTTTGTCTTATTATCGCTTAAAAGTGTTCAAATAATTATGTTTTGGGAGGTTAAAAGTTTATACGAAACATTAATGTATCTCAAACTTCAACGACTTGTACTATAGGTTTTCCTTTCAAATTCTCTACTACTAGTTACTATTAGCATTTTAGTCTAAAAGAATTACTTTTATCCAGCGTGCTTGAGGCGATACTTACGAAGCGGCGGAACTTTAATAATTTTCATTACTTGCACCTCTGCTCTTTTTTTTTCTCTTTATTGCACCGCCAGAAATAAGCTTACAAAAGGCGGACTTAAAGCTGAAGCATTTTCTACTAACCAAACTTCGAACGTGCTTGAAAAACGAGTGAGGGTGTGACCAAAAGAAATATATAATTTTTATATATAGCTTATAAATGAATACATATATAACTTTAATTATATTAACCACTTATACTATTTATCTTATATTATAGTCCCTTCAACATTTTCTTTCAAATTGTCTTTATTATGCCCTTTTAAAATCTTAAATCGAATCATGGACGGAAAACTCTCGTAAAAAAACTATGCCTTACCATCCACAAAGTCAAATAACAAATCGTTCTTAAATTTAAACATGTAACAATTCCGCATTTTTATGTTGTCAAAATTACTGTAGTAATTACTGGAAATTAAGGCAAAAAAGCAAGTTCTGTAAAGTACTTTCATTAAGACGTTAAGCGAAGTTGAAGCTCGGGTCAGGAAATTGAGCAATTTCGGCATTTTGTAGCGTGCGCCTTCTGATAGCATTTGCCAACAAAACAATGGATTTTAATCAAATTTTATCACAGAATGAACAAAAGAACAGTAAAGACTACCTTGATTATTATATTTATGTTTTTCATGTCGGAGTTCTAATAACTTTATTTTTTTATTTTAACGTGTTATGTCTCAGTAAATATACTTTACTACAGGTTTTTTGAAAGTCAAATCTGTCTAGTTGTTGTGAAAGAGTACACAGAACTGTTACGAATACACGAACTCTACAATTTATAAATACTGATCCAGATTAAATGCGGAATATAAAGATGTGAATGTAGGTGTCTGGGGATTGGGGAAAAAAAGCAACAACGACTAAATGTAATTTTTTTAAACCAAAAATTGTGAGAAAAGCTATAGAATTTTCACAACGTCTTGCACATGATATGAGCGGTGATAGCCTAGTGTTTAGAGCATCGACTTCCCTTACGGAGGAGCCGAGGTCTGTCTCTGGTGACGCACCTTGAGCATTTGTGATATGTACGTTTTAAGTAACTTCAACTAAATATTTACGATATAACCTTTTTGTGCCTCTAATAACACTACAGGATCCAGCGTTGTGCCCTTGTAGTTTTGTGGTCTTTAATTATCAAATATTATTACAGACTTATTGTATATTTGATGTTTTTAATAATAACGTTAGTTTTAAAACTAAATATTATACAATTTTTACAAGAATTTCATTATTGGATAGGAGCCGGAGTTACTTTGCGGAATTTTATGGTATACAATGAATATAAGCTTAATTATCTAGCCACAAAAACCAGCTAAACCTGTAGGGTTTGGCTGGTTTTAGATAGACGGTCTAATATATTTAAATATATGAATATATTTATCGTGATTCAGCTTACACAGTCAGTCTTCGATACATTTTATTCTCATAAATAATGAGGATAAAATGTATCGATGTTTTACTAAAATTTATACATCTCACCAAAACTAAACTTCATTTTTAGTTTTATTCTGAGAAATCTTGTAAGAATTTAGAGACTTCCCAAACCTTAGTAAACGGGATCTGAAAGGCACGATGATGGATATCCTCAGAACGTACCGTAGTAAATATGTGTGGCTTATAAAAAAGTATATATCATACAATTGACAGATTTACTGTGGTATATTATCTAAACTTATTGTTCGTTTATTGTATATGAATTTTGTTGTTCTGCAACAAAGAATATAGTCAAAAAAGACATAAAGACAACCAAATTTAGTGAACGTAAATTTGAGCTAAAATATTCACATGAAAATTACCAATTGAAAATCAACTGTTCCATAATATTATTATAAGTCTGCATCTCATATCTAAAACAAACTCTGCTTTAGGCTCTATCAGCTGTGCGTTACTAATAACAGAACTCGTAATTGCCCCAATAAAGGCAGAAATTAATTAGAATATTCCCATGAAAACATAAATAAGGGGACATAGAGCAGAGCTGTTGAACAAAATTTCAATTATATCAGAGCAAGGCACCGCTACGCGAGCGAGCCTAGAGTTTCTGTTTACATTTTGTTAACGGAATGAGAATTTAAAACGAAATTTCTCAGCTGCAAATGTAATGTAAATTGTCGTGACATCTGTTTTAGGTAATGTTCTTTAGTAACGAATTGTAATCACGCAAAGGTGTTATTACGAAACTGAGGTGGATGGAATTGAAAATTAATGGATTTTAAAAGCTCGTCCAAATGTCATTCCCTATTTATCAATACGGCATCACTCTAAAACAATAATTGCAACTCTAATTTTCGGTACACCGTCAATGAGTCGTCAACTGGATGGTCAACCCGTCGTCGACTAGTCAGTTGACGATGAGTTTAACGAGTCGTTAACGAGTGGATAACGCTTTGTCAACGAGTTGCCAACACGTCGTTGACATTTTGGCAACGCGTTATCGACGATTGGTAAGCTGTTTGTACGTGGCTAGAATACCACGAGTGGATAACTCGTGGTCCACGCGTCGTCAACTGTTTCCACAGTTTTGAAAACAACTTACTTTATAGAGCAGGACATAAAGCTTATTTTTTTATGCTCTCGTTTCGGTGTTAAGTCAATGGCCGTAAAGATGGCCATAAAGATGCACAATTTATTCAAATTGAAGTAAGTGTACCCAGAATGTATAGAAACTTATAGATTAAGTTAAGGTAAAAATTTATAAATTTGATGAATTCTAGGAAAATTTTTATTTATAAAATTTAAGATATGAACAAATCGCAGAAGCACGTTCCATAAATATAGAAAGTAATTCAATATAGAATCGAATCTAAAAAGTTCACTAACTAGGTCTCATTTATTTTTGTATTACTAAGATAAAATGAGACATCGTCAATTAAAAGAACCGACGAAAGTGACAAGGGGAGTAGGTATTCCAAAGGGCCGACGAAGGTCGTTAAAAGTTTTGCCGAAAGCTGTTACACTTTTTGTTTCTAACTAAATCGAGAAGTTGTCACGTCTAGTTGTATACGAATTTATTATAAACGTAAATCCCTTTTCGTGTTCAACTTTATCTTGCCTTTGAGCTTTTGGACATTCGTTAACTTATTATTATAACTTAGACTCAACTTAGCCGGAGCGATTGTTTTCTGATTTTATTATACTCCTCTTTTACTTGTCGTGGTGTATAATTCACAAAATATTTTATGACCACAAAATATAAAGAGGCGGGAGATAAACTTTAACTGATAGACTTTTGATATCGGTGCAGTACTTAGCCCAACAAAGATAACTAACCAACAGATTCACTTTCGTCTTGTTATAGTTATAATTAACTACCTGGTGGTTAGTGGAAAACCATCGCCTATAAACAGAGCAACACATCGCAGGGCATTTATGTACTCGTAACACGTCCTGTGTCAGTCAACCTGACGCGGAGGTGTTAGTAGTTGTAGCTCTATGGGCCTGTGATGACACCTGCAACCACGCCCTTCAGACTACAAACCAGAAATACAGCGTTGGAACAATGGAGCTTAGCGGCAGATATATACATGGTGGCAGTACTTCCCCGGACGAGCTCTGTGACAAAAAGCTCTACTTTTTTAACTAAACTGTTGACATATATTTGTAAAATAAGTTATTAATTAAGAGTTCATGTAAGCTAAAATGAGCACCTACCTACCCTTTATATTAATCGCCAAAATTTTCAGATCTGTGTAATTATGAATCTATTTATTTGTTCACAATATCATGACACGTATGCCATCATCTTATGATTTTACGTACCCGTGTTTCTAACATAAAAAGCGATTCTTGTGAATGAAATGTTAAAGTTAGATATAGTTATTTTATACAGCCACACGCTTTTTTTCTTTAATAACTAGCTTACCATTCTAAAGCACATTGGGTAATAATGAGACGGTACTATTATATTTTTATGGATCAGATCAATAATTGCCCAATAATTAGTGTGATTTTCTGTCATCTTCATATTTCAGCTTATTTCCGAAATCCTTATTCAAACCTTAATCACCTGTTTGTGAAATTCCTATAAGAATGAGTTTTATTGCTACGCGCTGTGGAAACTAGTTTACTCCACCCGCAATTGCTGAGTTCTAACAAAAGAAGATTTATTAAAATTGTAATTATAGGAATCAAAAGAGGAAAAATGATTGGTCACCTACTAAGATATGACGAATTTATCTCGAAAAAAAAAGAAGAGAAGAGGGCAACCGATAATGGATTTTGTGGGGCAAATAAAACAGTAGGTAGGAGGGACATATAAATAGGTGAAAGATAGGGCCAGGGAAGGATTATAGGAGAGAGCTAAAACGATAAGAGATTAGCTGTTAAGGTAAAAAAGAAGAAGAATTAAATGCAAAAAGTATGCAATCTTTACGAACGCCAATCGCCGAATGAATAGCTTGGGGTCTCTCACTGTATTAATGTGAAGATTCAGATAACACTTGGCAATCCAGCTGAATGCTTATCTGGCCTTGCAAATTGTATGTAGTCAACATAAAAACCGTTTATTTAAAGTAGGCCTTTCATACATTAAAACAGTTTTTACGTGCAAGTTACTTGTTAACAGATAAAGTTAACATCTTTATTATTTTACTTTTTGTACAGATAAGAGCCAATTGCCTCCATAAGGCTTAGCTGTTTTATAGTTAAATAATAAATAATAAATAAATATACTACGACAATACACACACCGCCATCTAGTCCCAAAGTAAGCGTAGCTTGTGTTATGGGAACTAAGATAACTGTTGAATATTTTTATGAATAATATACATAAATACTTATAATATAACATATTCCACCCAGACACTGAACAACATGCATGTTCTTCACACAAACATTTTCCAGTTGTGGGAATCGAACCCACGGCCTTGGACTCAGAAAGCAGGGTCGCTGCCCACTGCGCCAATCGGCCGTCACTATCGCTATGCTTATTTCTGCTGCCAAGCAACATTGCTATTTTCCGTGGTAGCCGATGGATGAGTACAGAGCGACACTGTAGGAAATGTTCCTTGCATGCCCTGCAAAGTGTTGCTGGTTTTAAACAACAGTTTTCCCGTTTTCATCAAATGAACAATCAGCTTTGTCCGGCATTTTTTAATATAAAAAATTGAACAAAACATGAGTTGGTCGGCCCAACAACAAATGGAACATTGTATTGGGGCTATGTTTTTAAACTATCTCATCTAATAGGCCTATACCTGATAGTGGGACATTAATAGGCTAAGAAAAATCATGGTAACAAAATATAACAAGCTTTATCTAAATTCATGGCTAAAATTACCATGTTATGAAAATATTGAATAACTGGTGCCGCAGTATAAGTTAACAAATACTGCAGTAAGCACATACTGCAGTAAGCTATTTAAAAGTTGAGGTGTATACTTGAAGTTAACCAAAAACGCAGCGGTAACCTAGCTAACATATTCGGCCTATAAACGAACTTTCTTTCCCTGAATTTTGACACAGCTGTGAAATATATTGGTAACAAGGTGTACCAAGAACAAATGCAAACCGCCACGAAATTAACAAAGCTACACGGCTCTCGTTTCACCGGACACCATTTAACGGTTGATGACAGCCCACGGGCGATGGCTCCAAACAAAGGACTTCTGTAAACTGGACCACAAGAGAGGGTGGATGGTCCAAACATTAATACGCGGAGCAGTTAAGGCGAGAAACGGGTGATATTTGCGCAGACAATGCGTAGGTATAATGTATGTAACTTAACCATAAGTTTCGATTATTACCTTGAGGTTGTTACCTACTGATGTCCTTTCCAAATTCGAAGCGAAGAAGTAAATTTTATTGAACATACCTCTAACTTTGTAGTTTGTGTATTCTTTCTGATATCCTGTTACATTAAGTTCTAGGTGACTATGTCCATTGCCCGTCCTCAGACGAAATTACCAAATTGTATGGAAGTATGGTATGTGTCAGTATTTGGCATGTAGCCCCCCTCTAGGAGATGACGAAATGATCACCATAGCAATATGACACAAAGGGAGACGCAGTAAAAGTTGAAATTGCGGAAGAAGGAATCACCCGTGACAACGTAACGTGTTAGTATTTAACGAGTAACTATGTACATATTAATACCTATTATACAAAATAACACAGATAATTGGAATAGTCATATTTCGAATTGTTTTTGTTTAAAGATTTCCGAGTAAAGAAGTTTATAGGCCTCAGATGTAGTCAGAAGTAGAAACCTTTTTTGGAAAAGAAGATTAAAGTCTTACAAGAGTCATACGTTGTTCTTATTTCAAATCTTCGAATACTAGTACGTAACAATACCATCAAATAAATATTTTCTGTAATAGCATCTATGTAGATGACAAAAGATAATCTTATGTTCAACTATACAGATCTGTCGCTTATATTTACGCTTACGTTCGTACCTTAAGCAGATCTATGAGACCACAACAGTGGGGCCACACCTGTCGGAATTCTGCCGCGGTTACGGAAACTTTTTGGGGTAAAGGCTGAAATGTTATTAGGGAAACAAGATATAATTTAATTTAAATAATTTCCCTTGAAATATTTAGATACTTATTATGGTTTGAAAATTGTTTCGTTTAGGCCACCGAGTAATTTTTAATAAGCCACAGGGTAGGGTTCGCACAAGCAATCTGCCTACAATAGTTTAATATTTTAAATAAAGTTTGAAAAATTACCCAGTTACAACATGTCCATAACAAACATGTACATAATAAATAATATACCACCGTAAAAAGTTCATACGCCCTCATAAATATATTGAAACTTTATTAATAAAGGAACGGAGTTTGACTCGAGGACAATTCAAATAGTGAAAAGTATTATACAATGTCCGTTGCCTACACAAAGGAGGTGGATTCCATGAAAGTACACTTGCGTATATAAATTGTTATCTCATAATCATCATCAGCTTATGAACGCATAAGTTTTGCAGTTGGCTTTAACATGGTGTATAAATACAACCCTCTTTTCCTTGCAGCCTACTAATTACCTATACAATAAAGCATAAGGTCAGTTACGAGTACGTAATTTTTTATGTTTTAAAATCGTGAGCAAAAGTTGAGCTGAAGTGGCAATGGGAGAGGCAAATACCTTAAAGAACCGATATCCGTTGGGGTCCCAAGGTTCTTCTGGTCCCGCAATGGTAAGCGACTTCTTGGTAGATCGTCCCCAACGAAGATGATCATATAATATCGATATAATATTTAATGTTTTATTATTATTCGACGCTTTTATATATTTGGCTTACTATCCTAATGGGTTACAAAACTAAATTAATTAGCACAAAACATAAGCTACAAGAGTGCAAAACTTGTAGTCGTTAATGTACTGTGGTTAAAACCTCCTTCAAAGTATATTACTTTTAAAAGTATATTGTGAGATTTATGGAATGCATATTATATTTGTTAGTGAGTAAATTAATGTCTACTCTGTTTTCTCTGTTTAAAAATGCTTTAAATGAAACCTTTATTTATTAATATATGTACCATAAAATGTAAATGTGGACAGACAACATGATGAAACTCTCTACAAGATATTTAAGTCCAATAGTGGAAGTCAATCGTTTTTTTTTAACTAATTATTGACGGACCAAGCAGATGGACCACTCGATGATAACTGGAAACACATCGCCAGAGCAACGCTTCGCAGGGTAGGTGTGGGATAGGTACCTACGTCTTCCAAAGTGCCGCGCTGTGTCTATCAATCTGGAACGCTGATGCTCCAGACTGGAACAAAGTTGTGAAGCTTTGCGGAAGAAATAAGCGGAGGAAATAACTTACCCGGAAGAGCTATATCATGAAAAGCTTTACTAATAAAGCATGATGATAATGATGAGAAAAAATTGTGAGGTCCGAAATTTCAATTACCTTTTGGGAGCTGTGCAGTCAAGTATACTTAAATGCACAGTATTAAAGGAAAAGCAGGTGCCAACTTACTCCCATTCAATACAGCCCCATTGTGCCGTTATTGGTAATCGAGATACATTTCATACGGAGAGATGGCGAATTTATTGCCAGTTTCATGAACTCGCGGTTATCGCCTTAAAGGGTAGGGACGATTGTAATTTATATTGATAATATAAAACAGTACAGCATCATACTTTATGATATGGTTCAAGATAGAGGCCTTAATAACTCAGAGGTTTCGATTTTCAAAATAGATTTTTATACAAATCACATTTAGCATTCGATCAGCAGGGTGACAATTTGACACCCAGAATCTCACCAGATTAAGCATAGTGGGAAGGTCGTAAGAAAAATTAAGGTCCCAACTATCCTAGTTGAAGGTTACTTCGTTTTACTACAGTTCTACAAAATATTCAGACAAAATCACATACACAATATGTTACCCAAATATGTTTGAGCATCATAACGACTGCGCTAGGCGCCTTCAAATAAAATTTTACGACACCTTTCCATTTTGCTATTTAACTTGGCTTTTACCTGTCTACATATTTGAATCTTTAGAACCCCTCAGGGGATATACTTTATACATAATATAAGTAAGTAGGTAGAAACATTTGGAGCCCACCTATGCTTTTATGTAGCCCAAAATACACCTAGAACGAATATACCTATCGAAAGGGAGTAATCTTATATTTTACTCTAGCTAAAAGTTTCCCGCATTTTCATACTTGTAGATGGCACGTCCATCCATACAAGTCTTGTATATTGAATAGAAATAAAATGTATGTTAATAATCTGAAGGAATGTCTTTTTTGTTTGCTGTAGTCCGAAAAAACTTTGTAACTTTATGACTTAAAGCATTCGATCAGCAGGGTGACAATTTGACACCCAGAATCTCATCAGATTAAGCATAGTGGGAAGGTCGTAAGAAAAATTAAGGTCCCAACTATCCTAGTTGAAGGTTACTTCGTTTTACTACAGTTCTACAAAATATTCAGACAAAATCACATACACAATATGTTACCCAAATATGTTTGAGCATCATAACGACTGCGCTAGGCGCCTTCAAATAAAATTTTACAACACCTTTCCATTTTGCTATTTAACTTGGCTTTTACCTGTCTACATATTTGAATCTTTAGAACCCCTCAGGGGATATACTTTATACATAATATAAGTAAGTAGGTAGAAACATTTGGAGCCCACCTATGCTTTTATGTAGCCCAAAATACACCTAGAACGAATATACCTATCGAAAGGGAGTAATCTTATATTTTACTCTAGCTAAAAGTTTCCCGCATTTTCATACTTGTAGATGGCACGTCCATCCATACAAGTCTTGTATATTGAATAGAAATAAAATGTATGTTAATAATCTGAAGGAATGTCTTTTTTGTTTGCTGTAGTCCGAAAAAACTTTGTAACTTTATGACTTCTCGAACTTCATGCGATTTGATGCCAGAATTCAATATCCGATACCAATCAGCCAATCAGCCAATCAGCGGTACGGTACAGTTGACTACCTACTACCTGCGCGAAGTTACACTTGCAGCTAACTTCCGCGACGATACAAAATTTGAAGCGGACTATACACACGTTCGGCGCAAACACTGCATTCTTCTTAAAGAAATATGACAGAGGTTTTTTGCATCCTGAAGTAGGAGAAGTTATAAGAAAAAGAACCTACATACTAGCTACCTATGTGAAGGTAAGGAAACTTTAGAAGTCAAATGTGCACAAATTAATAATGAAAGATCGCTGAGAATTTGTAATAAAATTTTAGAAAGTATTTCATGCAAAATTTTCGTGGCCTTAAATACTTTTAAAAGAATTCCTACTAAATACTTTCATTACTGAGAAAATAAATTGTATATTAAAATACTTTAGGTTAGACGAAATTTGTTCTGATTTTGATTAAAGTGATTAAATAATTTTTATACGGCCTTGCATAATGATTATCATTGCTTAAACTAATATTATACCTATAGGCAACGACCAAGGATGTTAAATATGGTATATTAAATAAGAACGCATTTATACTTTGATGTTTTAACTTCTAAAACATAAGATTTTAATGTATATTTTAGTAGTAAGGGCATTCAAGTTTAATATTAAAATGAAAAAGTTTGTGCGTATAACCTTTACTCGCGATTGAAGTAAAACTTTAATTATTATTTATTGATGAAAGATTAAAATGTTCCTGGGACTCGCCATTTCATTTAAAATTCATTATCTCATTTTATATTCTATTTAAAATTCATTAATATCACTTTAATTTATATATAAATATATTGTTAAATAGAATAATTGAGTGTAGAAAATTGAAGGTAAGGTCGGCACATGTCAATATAACCTTGTCATTGAATATTATAGAATATCGCAATTGTCAGAAAATTTATAAGAAAATATGAAATAAACAAGTAAATTTAGAGATTCTCAAAAAACTTTTCAATTTAAAATATTTTTTAAAACTGTGAATTTTTATTCACTCTGCTATTCACAATTGATCCGTTTGAAAATATTGCAAATAAATAATCCTAATTGATTATGATATTTGCCACTAGCCGGAGTATAAGTCAAGAAGCGTGGAGTATATGACATTTACATACGACCAATCCAAATTATGATTTTTAAACTACGCCGACGTCTGACGTAAGCGTTACTTCCGTTAGATAAAAATCTGAGTTACTCCCTAGTCGCGCCTAAAGAACTTTTACTTCAAAAAAAAGGGGGAGTAAATAGAGGAATAGAGCGTGTTTTAGAACAACTCTCAAGGATCTTTAATAAGGAATAAAGGATGCATAGCCAAATTATACTAGTCTCAAATTGTACGGGGACGTTGTCACCAGCAACCACAAATATAATATCCTTTTTTTGGTAGATAGCTTGTACAATATTATGTAAAACATAGGTCAGTCTACTTAAGACTTATTAAGCTTTCAGCGATATTGCTTTGTGAGGGCTAGCTATGCTTTCATAACCCAGATTGGAAGCGATATACAAAGCCGCCGCAAGAACGCTTTGCGGTCTTAGTTTATTTCTGTCCTCTGCTTTTAGCATTAACCTGTACAAGAACCTGGCGACTTACTTTTAAATTTATATCTATACTAACATTACAACGGGAAAGGTAAGATTTTTTCTATTTTTGTATGTAATGAATAAGCCCTAAAACGACTGTACTCCTTACTTAGCGTGTTCTCCAGAGCACTAAAAACTACTTCTACCATTAAAAATATAATTATTATTATCATTTGGTTTTTTATTGTAATTTAGTTTTTTTTTATTAAATAAATAAAATTAAATCTTTTACTGCATATATAGGTAGATACTATACAAAAACCGCAAACACTTCTCAGGATATACACAATATGTCCCAAAATGAAGTGCGAGGAAATATGGCACAAACGCATGCGTCAAAGTGACTCAAAGGCAGGAATTGAACAGGAAACTCATTCCGCTCGGATTCACACTCAAAGTCACCATTAGTATTTAGTTAGAAAATAAAATACGTACAACAGTCACAGAAGACAAAAATAAATTTAACTTATATATTTTCTACGTTCAGCTCTCAACAGCTGCTCAATCGGTTGAAATTTCTTTTATACCGTTTCTGTGTTTTGGATGGAAAATAGAAACCCATCGCCTATATCCCTTCGTTTAGCTGTCAACATCAACGGAAAAGGAAAATGTATGCAAGTTTACAAGAAATTACCAGTTGATATCTTGGGTATGTCTGTAAAAAAGTTCAAGGCTTGTATTAAACGAAATCTTATAGAAAGTCCTATTATAATAGTAAGTATATGACATTTACATACGACCAATCCAAATATAATACCAGGACGCGTTTAGAACCCTCGTAGCTTTAGTTTTAAGTTTACGAATGTAGTTCTCGCCATCACTACTCACCATTATGTACAAATTTTGTATGTTATTAACGCATCAAAAGTGCCATCTATTTGCCTATTTGAATTAAGAAATATTTGACTTTGACTTTGACGAACGGATCACTATATACTGTATTCACTTACTTTTCCAACAGTTGCTAAGCAGTGGCCACTTTTTACTAGTTTATTATGCGTAACAATTTTTGTCCGACCCGGGATTTGAACCCAAGACCGTGATCCGTAGGTGACACATGTTGCCACTAGATCGGTGGTTACATAATGTTTCTTGAAACCCGCCAGTCGGCAGTGAAGCAGCATAGTGAGTTAAAGCTGTTCTATAAGAGACATGCCCATTGCCCAGCCGTGGGAAGCTAATGGGCTAAAGATGGTACGGCAGTCAGTTGATCATACTGGGATGTGTTCAAAGGGGAACAAATTGGAATACGAATACAATAAAAATATTTATTGCATATTTAAGTACGGCTAACATGAAAGGATCCAAATGGTTTTCATATAAGAATATTCCGGTATCAAAAACAATTTCTTCTAAATAAAAAAAAACACTGAAATTTAAATTAAATAAAACGGGCCAATGTTGTTCAGACGCACTGTTCCGTACATTGAAACGGATTTTTTTTATTTAATCAATAAACTTACATCATTAAATTTTTAATTTAAGTCTCATAATATGTTAAATCATTTATTTCCCCCGTATTTATTCTCTTCTATTCTCTTCTCGAGCGGGTGAAGATCATCACGAAGTCGCGGGCAACAGCTAGTTATTACTATAAAAATTAAAGATATTAAATAAAAAAATAAATAAAAATAAAATCATTTTATTTCAGGTCGGGGACCCATATACAAAACTCTGCTGAATTCTAAAATAAAATGGTGAATCTACGATTTTCCTTGATTTTCCTGCCTACCTACTTTTCCTGATTTCTCGATTTGCAAACTTACTGAAAAATGGGAGGATGGTTTGTTGTTATAATTTTTTACAACGACTCAAACACTGTATTAGATTGTCCTTTCACACTATATTTAAAATATCTATTCTCCGCTTTAGACTTTTGTAATAAATTTTTATTCATTTCCCATAATTTATATGTATTCTTCTTCTTTCTATATGTTTCTGTTTTTATTATATTTTGTATATGTTAATGTTGTGGTATACAAATAAAGAGTTTAATAATAATAATAATTTGAATACGTTGTGCGGTGACGGCAGATCAGAATACAATAGTCACCACCCCTTTTCTTCCTGCGGGTGTCGTACAAAGCGACTATAAGGAAATATAACAACTGAGTTAATATATAACTGAAAAGAGCAACTACTGAGTTTCTTGCCGGCTGGTGGTAGAGTCACTACAAACATACATACTTGACGTTTCAAAAGTGCTTAAAAAGTAGGCCTACTTGCATTAAAAGAATTTGAATTTAACAAAGAACGAGCAGCAGCGTTCTCAGTGTTACTACTACCATCTCGTCTGACCAGTATGGTGATTATAGGCAAATCCTCCAGTTGGAAGAGGCCTTTAGTCCATCAGTGGACTGTAATAAGCAGTTGATGACGATGATGATGATCATTTGAAAAAGTATTGCAACATCCATTATTCCACATCTACATTTCAAGTCGAAAGAGTAAATACTGAACTTTTGAAATGATGAGATGCCGTGTTGTGACAGCAGATCAGAATATATTTATCACAACTCCTCTCCCGTGGGTGTAGTAAGTTTTTTTTTGTCTCGTTTTTCTGAGTGGTGTACAAATAAAGAGTATAAATAAATAAATAAATAAATAAGAGTTATCTAAGGGTTTAAAATGTACAGCATCTTCTGTGCTACTAATACAATTTACTGCGATAACCCTTTCTACCAGTGACATTGGGCAGTGGCGTGCACTTCATACATGCACAAAAGCAATGCCTGCCCTGAAATTTATATATAACTCGTATAGGAGGTGGAATTTTGCCTTTGTCTGCAATTTTCCTACGGTATGTATACCCTGGTAAGAAATCTAGTGTGCCACTGATTATGAGAGAGGCTTTTATTTTAAATATGATATCATAAGGTTGCAGCAGACGGACAAAGCACCATAACAGTGCGTTTTAACCAGCTTGATAACGAAACCCTAAAAAATTGCGAACATTTAATGATATTTTAGTCAGTGCCGAGTTAAAACTTTTAAGACGCGTTTTCTCGTTATGAATTTCCGAGGCTGGGGTGAGGGACATCAAAGTGAATTAGCGAATGTTGTCTGGGGGCGTCCGTTTGTAAGCCGCTTTGAAGTGGGACTACCTATCTGCGGGGAACTTCCGAAAAATGTGCTAAAGCATAACGCGTTTTAATGTTTTTATTTTTATACCTATCGATATACAAGGTAAGTACTACGTCGATGGGATGTAACAGCATTTATGATAATGAAAAGCGATTGTTTTATCACTTTTCATGCGGTCAATGCTTTTATATACCTAACAAGATATTCCGTAGCTACTAATATTAGAAATATTCTAGTCTTTCTCTCACACAGCAACTTATACGTATTTACAGGCTAATACGCGTAACTAGTAATTAATAATGAAGGAGATATAATAGGCTGCCTCGTTGTTGAGATTTTCAGCTATCGCTTCGATCGCAAGGTGCTGGGTTTGAGTCCAGTTCGGACAAAAAAATGTAGGTTATTGGTCTTTATTTCTGTAAATAAAATTAGTTTTTAAACCCAGAGTTGGAAAATTGGCGGTGAACACTCCCTTACTATTGAGAGCACATTAAGATCCGGTCAGCTGCTCTAAAACCCTCTTTTTTAAGAAATGAGGCGTATGCCCAGCAGTGGGAGTTAAAAGGCTGATGATAATGAGGTAAAGAGCTTCATTAATTTCATTTCCTGCAACATAAGCCATCATCATACATATCGGGGGCCACGGCAGTACCCCCGCCAAGTCAAGCGCGAAGCAAACACTGTCGTACCACCCTTTACTGGAACCATTTCGCCGCATTTTAAGGCTTCTATTTGAAAACTGCTTGGAGCTGCTTCTTTATCTCTAAAAGGTAATTTAATCTAGACAAAGTCGTGTCTAGTCTAAGGCTTCTTACTGCGAACCCCTTGGCTGCTCTCTTAGCAAACCCCTTGGCTGCTATTCTGGGTAGCGCTAGGCTAATTACTTTTTAGAGATGAACAAGCAATGCAAGAATGTTTTTAGTGAGATTATATTTTACTGATTTCCAGGCGGTTCGCGTGGCAAACTACAACCTATTTCAATTCATTATTAAGGTAAACGTCAACTGACTCGCACCGAACGCAACGCACGCACGCCATACAACGGATTATATCTTACTTTGCATAAATTAATATAGAGTTTTACTATCGTTAACGCATATATGAACAAGTAATGCGGTGCGCAAGTAAAGTCATACGAACAAAAAACATGCGTTGCAGTCTTTGGGGACTGTCGATAGAAATGAAAACTAAATATATTTACATACACAGTAGGTACCTATACGTACCTATCTACATATAGCTCATAGGAAGATTTTAGTGACGATGTCGTGAGTTCCGTGATTTTTGTTTACACAGTAATTGCTTAATGCGCCTAAAGTCTGCCATGGAAGATGATCAAAATATGTATTTTCATCTATTTCTATGGCAGAAAAAGATTTCAAGTAGCATGCAGATGCGGATGATACAATTGCCACCGACAATAACAGAAATGCGCTGCATAGATGACGTTTCAATATATTTTCTCTGATCTCGATAATAGCAACAGTCAACTCTCAAAAAAAGTGAAATAAATATAGTAAACACATGCCAACCGCAATGACAGGAGACGTCAACTCCCAAAATAAACGATTTGGGTAACATAAACACAGCCACGCATGCATGGACAATACTGTTGCGTGCCGTGCGTGATGTTGAGACTGATGCACGCCAGTCGACACACACCTTTCGTTCATGACCTACCTCAAAATACATCCGAAAAATTGTGTCGTAACATTTGAAGTAAGTAGAGCTTGGCATCTTTCAATTCGAGCACAAAATAAATAATGAAGTATTTCTGACGATAGTTGCGGTTCCACATTTTCGACTCATGGATGTAGGTGACCTGTTTTACTCGGGTTTCTTTTGAGAGTACCTAATTAGTTATTACTAATGTTCAGTTTTATGAGCAGTGTAAGAAACAAGAAATATAGAACTAAAATACTCATTAGCTTTTACCTTTACGAAAGTGTTTGACTTTCGAATAGGAAAAAGCTAAGCACGGTCATGTACGAGCATACAACGCTAAGGCACACGTATGCTTGTTTCTTTATTAATTGTCTTTCTTTCAACCCAAGTAACCAACCAATCAACTTGAGTTTTGACACAGAGTTATTAGAAAGAACGGAGAGTAACGTAGTTCATAGTTATCGCTAGGTGAGATCGGTTATTTTGCCATTCAATACTAACGGAATGTATTATTTTCGATTTTCACCTACCTACATGAAATATACGAAACAAAAAGCTAATTTGCTCGCAAAGCTAATTTGGAGAAATGTAGAACAAAAGACTGCAATGTATGAGTCAAGCGGAATTCTAATAATGCAATTCGCTGCGGTAACGCGCCAAGATACGTGGTCTTATATTATGTAGTTCGAGGGCAAGAAAACATTAAACTATTTATTGTTTAAATATTTTTTTATATTTATTTTCAGTGTTTCTTATTATTATTAAAGACAGACAAGCGCGTGGCAAAAATCATCCCCCTTTAATAAATATACAACGACAATTCACACTTGTCCCAAAGTAAGCGTAGCTTGTGTTATGGGTACTAAGATGACTGATGATGGTATTTTTGAATATTGTACATAAATGCTTATAATATACAGATAAACACCCTCACCCACTGAAAAACATTCATATTCATGACACAAACATTTTCCAGTTGAGGGAATCGAACCCACAGTCTTGGACTCAGAAATAAGGGTCGCTGCCCACTGCGCCAGTCGGCCATCAAATGTTAGAAAGCAATAATGAGGTATAAGTTGGAGCACACTTGCCTAGAAAATTCCTATTCACTTTTGCCTTGCGTTTCCTGGTACTTAAGTTATACGTGACGGCCGGGAACATGGCTCTTTTTATCGAATATTATCGGCTGTTACATTACAGCCGATAATATTGAGGCTTATTTTCAAAAGTTTAATTCTTAGCTATAAAATCAGCATATTGAAATTTGAATGTTAATGATTGAAATTTGAAAATCCAGAAAGGCAGAAAGACGATTTAGAAAAGCGGGATTAATTGCTAAAAACTACTATGCCGATCTAATGTTAATTGGCAATTGGCTTATGTAGGCTCTATTATGCCACACATGCTTAGTGGTTAGTATTATTTTATCTATTATGTATCGCGATGATTGTATTTTCCAAATTACACGTTGTTGTAATGGGTCCGAAGGAAGGTGGCGACACTCGTAACACAAATTACCTTAGTGCGAGTGTTTAAGCACTCCTTTGTGCACAAATCAAAAGAGTATCACTGTGTTCATAAGGAGATTCCTGCTATATACATTTTTCTATATGAAATAAATAAATTATTATATAATTATTATTATTATTATCAGTAGTCTAACAGGTTCTACATTCTCCTGAGTAAGGACAAATTTGTAGTGACTTGCATTCAATGTTTGTATTGTCTACTAACATATCTTGGTAAGCAAGTTAAGCCAACGTTCCCAGTTATTATTACTATTAATGCTAAAGTAAACGTTAAAAGTAGTAAAAGAAACGTTACATGCATGGAGCTATATTTTACATGCTTGGACAGAGAAGGAATGTACCACAGCTGGATCCTGTATCCAGTAGTGGGATATAAGAAATTAACGTCCATTTTCAATATTCGTTCTATCCGAAAACTGTAGATTTATTACATAGAAACTTTGTTTTGGTAAAATTCCTTACAATTTTTAACAGGTAACAAACTTTGTTTAGCAACGTATCAACAGATTATAGACACATGACAATAGAAAACGTACGTAAGAGAGTAATGACTTAGCAACACCGTCCTCTTTTACTATATCACACCATTTATTTTAATAAAGCCATCCAATACGATAACAGGTCAAACACTAACGACATCAAATCACGTGGGAATAAATCACAATTTGTGACCGGGCGCGAGCATCGTGACAGATTTATTCTTCGCATTCGTCCTAGATTGAGTCGCAGCTAATAAAGATGTCGTTACACAGAATGGATATGAGATTTGGTTGAACTGTTTTATTATTAAAATCTTTATTTTAGATGACAGCTGTATGTTTTTAGTAGGATATAGTGTGATAACATTTTTAGTGCGATGGCGAAACCAAATTTAACTGTATTGAACAGACATGTTTACAATTAGTTTTCTTATTATATACAGTTATTTCAAGGCTGATTTTATTCAACGCCCTTGAATAGTTAAGTTACTTGGCCATTATAATTATAGTGGCCAAGTGACACTTTGATAACCTCAAACAAATTTGACCAAGTTTGTGTGAATAAGCATAACATTAAAGGTGGAAAATGTTTACTTAAATTCCAATTTTAGATTTTAAATGACTTAGACCTTTATGTTCGGTTCATCTCGCTTTTTTCTTTCCTTCCTTCTATATTTGCATTTCGACCCTTCGTGTACGAAATTTCTGCTGTATGGTTCTGTGATATTTGTACAGCCACTGAGCTTATGCTCATAAGTTTTACATATAAATTTCATAACTTTAAGTTCGAATCTAATTTCATCACCACGTCATATTTCCGGTTTGAAAATCGACTTACTTGGGGCTCGTTTCGGCACACCTAGATATAATTTACTATCAATCTGATAACAAAGCTTTTACCAAAAAGCTTTATTCTAAATAAAAATTAATATATAAAATACAATAAAACTAATCACGATTCCTAATATCAGTACACTTAAGGACTAAAATCGTCCACATTGTTTTGCCTAATGTGCCCGGCTTACCTGAAAATCCATGAAGCGTGGAATTGCTCGTTTATATGCTAAATGCAAGATCCACTGCATTTACTGAACATTATGCTGATGTAATGTGGTATTATACATATCCTGTACAAATATACCAGGTTATTTAAATTGTAGAGAATGAAATTCAACATTAGGTTTCATGAAACAACTAAATCTTCTTATAAAATATTCTTGTTTTATGCCTACCGTGGTCAAAACCCCGCGAACGCAACCGTCTCTAAAACAGGTCGATTAAAACCAAATTCGGAATCGCCAAATACATTTGTTCACATAATATATTCGACAACAGTAAGGTTGTTTTAATTTTATTTTAAGACCACGAGGTGAAATTGTAAATTTTATAAAATGAAGGTATGAGTATATAGGTATATACGAGTATATCTACGAATTATTCTGACGATAATTTGGAACTGAATTGAACTAATACGTGATAATAATATAATAATGTATTTAAAATAACAACATTATTATTACTTATACCGTTTTCTCGTCATATTTCCTAGAGATAAGTCGGGACAATGTATTGACAAATAATTACCTCGTAGCATGCTCACTACAGCGCATGACTTATCACGAATAGTTTCTGACTCTGGATGCGTTTGCATGGCTATCCTCAGAATCATCTTAAGCATCGGTGCAACATAAATTCCTCCACGTATTGAGCACTATTGTGATCTGAACAAGCCATTTTTTACTTCCAAAGAGTTGTTCCTTTAGTTGTTGGTCAGTCCAAGAGGATATATCCCAAAAGTAAATTAGGGGTGGATCAGTAGCATTTCTGTGATTAAAGCCCGTTTAGCATCCAAAGGAGGTTTCGAGCTTGGAAGGAAATTAACTGTGGAATGAGAATTAGATTTTTCACCCGACCGACCTAATTAACTTCATAATTAAACTTGGCAATCTCGCGCTTTATAATACTGAATTTACCGAGCTTGATTAAATTGAATGTGGTATAATTTACCTGGCAGGTAGGTATATAAGTCTGTGGCAGGTAACGTAAATAATACCCCCAAGTATCTATGACTATCGGATAGAAGCACGCGTTACTTTGCGGCATTCCGTGATATATTATGAAAATTAAGGTTGTTTTGCTATAATCCGCGAAAAGCAATTTAATAAATAGTTGCTGAGATCTTAACAATTATTCCTTGTTATCTCAACATCTCCTGAGGATGCTCCGAAAAACGTGCGTAGATACATTGCCGGAGATCTGTTAGATGTAGGTGAGTATAAGAATTGAAGAAATTATAAATAACACCCTACAGATTCTCCTGCTTTTCGCGGAGTAAAGCAAGTGAAGCTTAATTTTCATAATATCCTTTCGTCTATTTGCAAATAAATCAAACAGTAGGCTTCTGAGTGTATAATGAAAGGAAAATAACAACAATCAGGTGAAGCTGAGTCGTTTTTAATATGTTCACCTATTTGTTTTTTTTTTTTTTGCCAAAAGTAAATGTAAGGTTAGAAAAAAAAGTCTATGTCAAAATCAAATAATTGTTTTTTGTAATATGACCCATAGATGGCAATTTTCATGTTATCATCTCACTTAGTACATTAATCATAGACTTAATCTAGAGTTGCGAGTAGTTATTTTTCCTATTGTCACGGCATGAGCTATAAGTTAAAATGATAAGGTTAGTACACACTTTCAAAAAGAATTTCAGGCATAAATTAAAGATATGGTTCGCATGAATGAATGAATAAATACACTTTTATTGTACACCAAAGAAAAAAGTCGTTACAGAGATATAAACAAGAGCAAGAGAATACAATTTGGTGAGCTTATCGCTACAAAGTGATTACTTCCAATAAAATGAACCTACGTCTTCTGCTTCTTGGTTTTTTTTAACCAATATGACAAAAAACTATTTTAGCCTTTCTTGACTGCGTAATTTAATTTCAACTAAAATCTCTATAAGCGCGTGGAATCCGATGCAAACAATTATTTGATTTTCAATTCTACATATATGTCATTATAATGTCTATTTTAAAAACATGCCGATGTAAATACTGACTGTAAAAGATAGAATAACCGAAATTAAGTTTTGAAACCACATTGTTAAAGTCCAATTTATTGTGGCCCTAAATTCGATACTATGTTGCAAACCAGCAAGTACCTAAATCTTTTATATATTTTCATGGGACTGTTTAAAACAGTGCAATATTTCGGTGGTTCTTGTATAGGTGTTTAAATGCGAGTTTCTTTGTTCCATCCCAACATGAATTTTCATGAATTTGTATACAATATTATATTTGTATGTCTGAAGTTTTACATACTCGAAAGTGACGCTGGCTAGAGATTTAATAAAAACTATGGCAAAGGTGTGGGTTGGATTTTAAGATTGGAAATCATACTAATAATTATACATACTTGAATACTACACAAAGAAGGGTAGATATAAGTTTAATTTATTTAAATATCATATTCACAACTCCTCTCTTTCTATATAACAAGATATGTGTGTGTCTGTCTGTGGCATAGTATTATATTGGTGAATTAGTCGGGAGCGACTTTAGTTAAATCTGATGATCTATAATAAATAGCCATCGCCACAAAATGACGCATTACATATTTTTTCAATACTCCCTCAATATGAGTTTCAAATCAAGGGACCTGACTAGTAGAATAATGTACCTACACCATACAGGTATTAAAATTTCTAATTTACATCTTTATTTCTTTTAAATATCGTGTGTTTTAGATTTTTCGTCCATTTTACTCGGAATATCACGATTTACAATATCGATTTACAGTAGCGCTTTATTAAATTAAATGGGATACAATCTATCTGGTGTCCGCATAGCGGCAACTAACATTAATAACCTCCTAAAGTAACTAGGAATATTCTGGCGAGGAGAAACGCTTATTAATTTTATAAAATGTATCCTCACAAAAATACGCTAATCGCTAAAATCTTCAATGAAAGCAAAGTTCATTATTTTTATTAAAAAATTCTAAAACATTTTCTTATTACAAAGGCTTTGTTCAAGATGAACAAAATCCGAAAAGGAAAAGACCCTACAAAACAAGCATTGTTAATTCTTTTTGAAGTTACGAACTTTTTGACTTTACGTACATTTTAAGAGTAAGTATAAAACTTAAATGAAGTGGAAAAGTTGACCGCTCTGTGATCATCGCTCATGTAACTTATTCAAAATTATAATGATCTGAACTCTCACAATTCTTAAATGTAGAGTTTAAGTAAAGGTTTTTGGTTGAATTTTCTGGTATTATTTTAGTCCAATAAAAGTTCGCCCTTGACTGCAATCTCACCCTATCGTGATGCAGTCTAAGATGGTATCGGGATAACCTTATAGGGGTTTGTAAAATAAATTCAATATTCATTTATATCAAGTAAGCCTAATAAAAGCACTTTTGAAACGTCCAGTATGTCTGTTTGTAGTGACTCTACCACCGGTTCCGAAGGCAGATTTTACCGAGAAGAAGCCGGCAAGAAACTCAGTTGTTGCTCTTTTCCAACATCATTTAACAATCACTATTCTATCTTGTGTGAGAGGAAAGCGGAGTTCTTTGCTGGAAGAAACCTTGTCATTAAGAAATTCTTCAATAGTACTGTAACCTTGGTGTATTAAATGTGTTCTTTTCCATACATATATTAAACGCATATCCCTAAGTTTCAGTTTCTACTCAGCAGCGTACTGGAACGCTTATTCACTTGCCGGCACGTGTTTTTCGGAAGGTTAGTAACAAGTCATGGCTAAAGTCACCCCCCCCCCCCAGTCCAGGCGAGAGAATTCTGAAATCATAAACTCCTAGATTGTTCCCTGCTGGGGATCAAACCCGAGACCTTCCACTTAAAACCACAGCGCTCACCACTGCGCGAGGGAGGTAGACAAATATTAAATGCAGTCCCATAATCATTTTCTACGCGACGCGACATCGTAACGGAACGCTAAATCGCTTGCGGTCTTTGTTTATAGGGTGATAACTAGGCAACCCCATCAGACCAGACTAGAAAAAAACCGGAAGTAAACAAATTGGCCCTGCTTTGATCATATGTTTTATAAATATTCTACGTGAAAATAAATAGTTTCAACATTATTAATTTGATAAAAAAACTAAACCCTTCGTAGTACGAAAATGCATTCATATTCGCGAAGTTGTAATATGCGAATAAACGACGATATGCGAAGTCAACCGATCCAAAGCTTGCAATGAGAGATGAGGCTTCTGCCTAGCAGGTAGTATTTAAGTATTAGTGGATCTTTTTGTGAAAAAGTACGTCCAGGGAAGTACTACAGCCATGAGTTATAGTAGAAATTCTGTAGTTATACACTCCGATATTACAAAACATGTGTAGATATATTTTCCACGTGAACATCATAAACATAACTTATAATCAGGTAAGCGGCTGGTATTTCGAGGTGGTCTATAAAAATATTAGGAGGATACGCACCAAAATATTCCTAAAACATACGTAATATATTCAGTTATATATTCTCATGAGTAGCTGTTTCAATTTGTGTTCGCTGCAGACGTGTAAGACTCCACCCTCTAGTTTCATACAAATTGATGTTTACGGTAATAGCAGGAGTTTTTCAAGGAGAACACAAAGTTCAGGATAACAGGCTCACTTGGATACGGTTCGGAATTTAAATGGGCAAAAACGTAAAGAAGTGAAAAAACGTTAATTTTCTGCAAACGAAAATATACAGAATCAGTTAAATATTTGTTCCAATTTTGTTGTTCACAAATTTTATACTAAACTTGATTTAAACTATATAACTTAAAACTAAATTCTTTTCGGCATAAAAACAGCACTAAGTTTAATCCTGCCAATTTAATCTTGATAGATAAAGCTGCACATAAAACTTAAAACAAATTTTTTTGGCTGACAGTAAGTGCTGCTACTTCGCATTATTTTCGGCATAAAAAGATAGCACTATTTTAAACCTGCCAATTTAGTTCATTTCAGAAGTTTTAACACTTCGGCGTCCATTTCGACCGACCGAGTTCTATTCCCGGTAAGCTCAACTTTTTGGAGTTATGTGCGTTTTTTTAAGCAATTCAGTATCACCTACTTTAATGGTGAAGAAAACATCGCGAGGAACCTGAATGCTTGAGCTTTCTCCATAGTGAACACTAAAAGTGAGTGAGATGTCTGGTAATCCGCACTCGGCCAGCGTGGTGAACTACGGCCGATGATGGCGATGGACATAGTCGCAAACAACAGCTAGTATCAAAATAAAACAGGCAGTTCCCTTAATTGCGTTTTTAATTATAGAAGCGTTAGAACAAAAACTTAACAAAGCATTCAAAAGCACAATATTTCTGTTAGTTACACGGCCTAATTAGTTATTTTCTAAATGTTAGACGTCGCAACCTATTGCGTGAATGCCACTCACGTATTTTTATAACCGGGTGAAGCACAATCAACTACATATCGTAGTTCATAATCATAATATAATATTTCCAGGGGTTGCAAAGTTTTAGCATTAACAAGTGCTTTTGTATATTTATTCTGCAAATGATTATTCTACTACAGTAAAGCTTAGAACATACATTTGCTAACATAGTAAGTATGAAACATCATTACTAATAGTATCAGTTCGAAAATCTCAAATTGTAACCTTTGTTCGGCTCTGCACTTCAATTCGGTACATAGATAGCTGGTATCATAGGATACTTTTTATCTCAATAGATCACTTGGGAAACATTCCTTTGGGATGTAAGAATCACTGAGCGCAGCGGTAAGCGGTTTTAAGCTAATCCGGGTTCAATCCCGGCCGGGGAAAATGGGGAATTTATATTATGTGAATTTTCACGGCTACTACACTAGTTACCACCCTACCGACAATGTCGTGTCGCTAAGCAATTTAGCGTTCCGGTACGATGTCTTGTAGAAACCGATAAGAAGTATGGTTTAAATATATAATGTTTTAATATAAATGACATACAGGGAGTATGCCATTTATATTAAAACAGGCTAGCCCGCTATCATCTTAGACTGCATTATCACTTACTGTAAGGTGAGACTGCAAGGGTTAACTTTACCGATCTGGACGATATAAGGCATAGTAATAGATTGCATTTTTCTATGAACAAGGGATATTTTTAACTTATTGGATAGCAAAAGTTTCCCGCGGGAAGTTTTAAAAACCGCCACAAATACGGATGAGGACTAAGAAGCCTAAACCGTCCAGTTGGTTAGCTTTAGGCTGATAGTTTAGTCAGTGTTACGTCGGGCAACACTAGTAATACGCATGGTTGGTATAATGACCCTGTTTTCAAAGTCAAAGTCAAATATTTATTTATTTAAATAGGCACTTTTGGATTGAACTGAGTTAGCTAGCGATGAAGCACCACCGCACACATGCATAACGTGTACATACATACTCGTACATAACAGTAAGTCCTTCCATTTATGAAGACGAATTGTATATTGATTGTAGATGCGTAGTAGCATGTGTCTTTTAAGCATCGATTTGTTTTAATGGTTTGTCTTAGCATAGCTATGATAAAGAAATTCTTCAACAAAGCTATCTTATTATGCACTCGTTAAAACGAGCCGTAAAACCTCAGGATGCAAGAGAGGGCTGTATTTCAACCCTATTAAAGTATTTTTATCTATCGGTTATTTAATTTTTATTTTAATGCTTAACAATGCTTGAAAATGTGCCATGCTTACGGACTTACTTAAAGTATTGTTAGGCTTGGAGAAAACAAAACATAACGTTTTACAGTTAACATTCGTTGTTTCGTACCACAAACGTTCTTATAAGCTCGATGGCAAAGCGGCTTTTACTGAGATATTGAATGAAAGTTCAAGTCTGCAGTGGCAATTGAAGGTAACGTCCCTTTTTTAGAGCACGCTTGCCTAGACGACGCATATTTGCTCTTAATTCGTATGGACCTTTAGATAGCTTGAATGACGGAAGACGGAAGGGCATTAAAAATGATAAAGCGAAGTACTTCGTAGCCCATGGGATATTGATAACGTATAAATGGTAAATACTTTTTCGATACCACGCCATTAATAAATAGAAAAATTAGGATTACCAAATAAAATAGTTCTGAGCAAACCTTTGAAATGCTGAGGATAGACAACCATGAGACGATGTTTCAAAATTTGTCATCTTCATGCTACTGCATTTTTTAAGTTAAGCTTGTACTTGGGCCTGTTATTTCTAATCTTAGGCCCTTAAGAATAAACTAAGATCGAGCTGAGATGATGTTTACAAGTTTATGTCAAGACTGCACTGAAAGTCTGCTCTCAGCTCAACGTCGGTTTAACCTAGTCACTTTGATGTGAACTACGCTTAAGCCACGGTAAATGTGGTTAGCACGCAAGTCACGCGACAAAGTTCATCCTATGTTATAGTACTATGATTGATTGTTCTTGGCACTTACTTCATTACGTGTGAAATGGTGCAATAAATAGCGGTTTAATAACGCGTTAACTTGTCACTTGTATGGGTATGTAGGTAATAAATTTTGCGAGCTCCGCCCCTTTAGAACCGATTGAACATAGCCTATTGTATCGAAGTAGGTCAGCAAAGCTCCTATAATTTTGATGCACGAAACTATTACTATTTGTTAAGGTAATTATTTTTAGTCAGTAATTTTCTGACATACGCTCGTAAATTGACACCGAATTTGTTGAAAGGTCTGGTTGCAAGATTTGGCTGCGTTATGTTATCACCCTGCCGGCACAAGCGGCAAAAACATGCCGCTTTTAATGTCCTGGCACGATGTCACTTAGAAACCGATGAGTGGTATACGTTTAATACAATTTTCATAAACCTAACAGGTTAGCCTGCTGCCATCATAGTCTGCATTATCACGTACCACCGTTGATATTGCCCTTGTGTGCCCACTATAGGGCACTGTCTTCTGGCACGGTGAGATGGGTTTATGCCGTTGGCACCACGCTGGCTCAGTGAAGATTGGTGGACTCCACTCGCCATTACGAATATTATGGAGAACTCTCAGCATGAAGGTTTCCTCACGATGTTTTCGTTCATGATTCAAGCAAGTGATCTTTTAATAGTCTAAAACGAACATAACTTTGAAAAGTCAGAGCCGCGTGCTTCGAACTCAGCCTCCCGAAAGTGCAGCCGGAGTCGTAATCACTAGGCTATCATAGCTTGTGAGAAAGGTCCGTACTGGTTGACCTTTAAAGTACACTACTTTAACTTGGCATGACCTTTAACCAAGAAAACAAACAAAATCATTACGTGACTGTCTAACAACAAAACAGCCTATTATTCTAAATTGTGCTGTAAAAGTATATGACTATAAGCTGTAATCTTCCCACTCCCGTTTTGTTTTACCCTAATTTAACTTTAGCTACATTGGAGGCGCATTTTGAGTTAACGAAGTTATAGTCAAGATACGCCGTTGTATGAAGGGTAACGTCACAATATTCTTTGAATATTGCGATGAAAATCCTATTTTTATATTATGCATGAGTAATAAAAAGGTCATCATCTTCCTCAGCATATTAATGTCACACGGCTGAGTACAGACCTTTACTTTCATAGGAGTAAGATCAGAACCTCCACTCAAGTTTGATAACCTTTTTTGTCTGGTGGCCGTGGCTTTGGCCGTGGCTAGTTATCACACTACCAACAAAGATGTGCCGCTAAGCCATTTAGTGTTCGGGTGTGATGTCGCGTAGAAACCGATTAGGGGTATGACTACCATACCCTAACAGGTTAGCCCGCTACCATCTTAGACTGCATCATCACCAGGTGAGATTGCTGGCAAGGGCTAACTTCTAGAGGAACAAAAAAAAAACATTCATTGCGCAGTGGTGTTAAATAGGATTTTTATTGATTTTTTTGGTGTGGTCTTTTAAGTGCTCAATCTTCGACGGGGAACATTCTGGAATTCATAATTTCTGTATTTCCTATGTTCTGTTCAAGTGTTAAGCTTTGGTCGTGGCTACCAACCACCCTAAAAAAAAAAAAAAAAACTAGCACAGACGTGCGTCGAGCGATCAGTTGTACGCTTATGCGTGGAAACCGATATAGCTGTTATAGTATGGGATTAATATAACTGCAATTCATAGCTGATATCCGGCGCATAAAATATCTCTATACAAAATCACATTAATACGTAACTCCGTTTTTTATTAGCGGAACGAGCGAACCGGCCGAATAGAAATACTAAGTTTTGACCTAAGCTAAAAACCCAAAGTATATTACATTATTATTGGCACTTTAAATTAATACTTTGATTGAAGCGTGTATAAAAGCAGATAAAACAATAATAGTTATTTATGCAATTGTTGTATATTTGAAATTCATTCGGATACCATTATTCGACTGGTATGAATGGATGTTGAGATATTTTGCGCACAAGGGAAAAACAAAAAACAAAGGAGTGATATTATGAAGTCAGTATGACATTGGATGATACGTTTGAATGATATTATGGTTATAAAGACAATGGGTGTTTTAATGTTAGCAATAAACTGACCGCTTGGGAATCTTTTTTACATGTATGGGAGTAGATACAATTAATTACAAGGGCAATATTACAAGTTTTACATTAATAAAATTAATTGGGATGGGCATTAAAATATATTTTTTAAAACCAATCGATAGCTAGCCGTTCAACTGTTGATAACAGTAACTACTAAAGTTTTGTTGAAATGTATCTATATTACACTCAGTTATAATAGATGTGGGTCGGTCGGTACTTATGTTTTAGGTGACTAATATAATGCTTTTTGCTTTATCTCCTTGGCACTTAAATTTATATCTCGATCGTCAACTCTTGAATTATACTGCCAGCCAACTATTTAAGTATTATATAGTCCAGAAATGCCTCGTTGGTCTGTAATGGCTAGAAAATTTGGCTTTCTCTTTTTTTCTCTTGATCCGTATCAAGAGAAAAACAGAGAAACCCGGACCAAGATTGATTCCCGGATTGGGTCAAATATTAATATTAGCTTTTTTACTAACCCCGGGGTCAGTGCTCCGATAGCTCGTAGACCATCAGTCCTAGTTTCTGTCGGTAAGATTTGATGATAATGGTTAAAGCCCTCCAATCCCTATTCGAGTGGTGCGTCTGATCTCTAAGATCGTTGGTCTGTAATGGCTAGTATATTTGGCTACAGATCAAGAGAAACCCGGACCAAGATTGATTCCCGGATTGGGTCAAATATTAATATTAAGTTTTTTACTAATCCCCCCTGGATTGCTATCATTGCTCCGATAGCTCGTAGACCATCAGTCCTAGTTTCTATCAGTAAGATTTGATAATAATGGTTAAAGCCCACCAATCCCTATTTGAGTGGTGGGTCTGGTCTCTAAGAACCCTTTTCTCCTATCACAGAAATAGCCTCGCATTGGAACGTTAAAAAGCCGATGATGATGGTGGTAAAATAAGCCCAACGTATTCCAAATAACAAGATGGGTTGAATTTTTTTTTAATAATAAATTACCATGGTTTTCAGTTACCCTGATATTAATAATTGCATTGGTAAAAACTTTACTTATTTCAATACCCATTCATGTTTGAAGTACCTAAGTAATTAAATTTATATTTATTTAATGCACCTTTTAATTACAAAGTAATTTATACGCGGAGTTTTAAGTTCACAGTTATTTGTAAGGAAATAATTTCCCTGATTAAGTATACGTTTTTGTGATATAGTATAAAGATAAGGTTTAAGCTTGTATAAGTCGTCAAACGCAATATCGTCAAGTTGTATTAAAATTCACGACAAAAGAACAATAAGAAATCCCCGAAACGAAATCTACTTACAGAACAGAGTTTAATTTGTGCACTTATCTAAAATTTATCGAAAAGGCCCGATAAAGAAAAAAAGCGCTGAGAAAAAAGGAATTCAGACTGAGAAATGAAATGAATACGGCTTCAGGCGTTTCGCCGTCGATGAATAATTTATTTTAGAACCGCGTTTTCACAAAATTACTTGCCATCTTATTCGAAAGAGTGTGCCGTCGCTCAACCGAAACGTCGCTGGGATGTTATTCCATCGCAGATGGGTGGCGAGGGAGTAAAATTATCTGTATTATTTTCTTGATTGTGTTATTGTTCAAGAATGAACACCCGTACTTTGCTTCATTGGTCTGAATTTTGCTATTGGAAAGATTTTCATACTTAAAGCCTCTTTGCACAGGCTATAAAAAGATGCGTCAATATTCCACGCAAATGAATTTTAAGCACTCTGCGAGGCAATTTGGCACCGACCGACAAGCATAAATCTATTCTATACAATTAATTAAAAAACATTAGGCTTTATTTTGCTCTGAGTATATCTATGTGACTAAATCATTCCTGAGATAGTCACATAGAGGTGCTCAGGAGATCCTTAAAAGAACCAGAGCTACCGATATAGTTCAACGAGTTGCAAAGCTGAAGCAATGAGCAGGGTACACAGCTCATACAGAGAATCAATGGACGTTGTGGTCCCAAGGTGCTGCTGCAATGGCGGCAAATGCAGCGTTGGTAGACCCTCGAAGTGGGGGAGGGATGACATCAAACGGATCGCACGGAACCGTTGGCCCCAAGTGAAACAATACCATGGTATTTGAAAGTTAGAACTCCCTATAAAAGACGCCAGCAGTCCAAGTCCATTAATTGACGTTGACGTGCTGATGATGACGATGAAGGTTTTTTTATTTCAATCCATTACAACCGTTATATTTACGATTACTTTATCATAAATATTCAATTGTCACCGGTATAGCCAACATCTCCGAGAATCGGAGATGTATCTAGAGCGATACCCGTTTACCGAATATTTTCACGTAAATATGTGTTTTTATATAAAAACGCCTGTTCCAATATGGGCTTACTGAAGTGTGTCATATTAGATGAAAAATTAATCATTGAAATATTTCATACATTTTATTATGAAATCGCCGCATTAAAGGTTTCCAGTATTATTAGCTATTGAATGTAATAATCATTTGTGATTGACAGCTTCCATTTATAATACAATATTATTATTTAAAAGAAAATGCTAAATGAAATTGAAATTGCGACGAAATAACAGTTCTGATTGACATTTTTTCAATAGTATAATTGTAGTGTTATTTAATTCCAAATTACATACACGCTATTCCCTGGGATTTCAGGTTTTTCCGTTTTTCATATCCAGCGGGAACCGCTGTTTTTACCGGGATTTATTATATATGCGAAAGTATGTCTGCTTGTTTATTTATCATTTTCGCGTCAATCATTACAACGATTTTAATATCTACATTTTTTTCATGTTTATACGTGTAATATGTGTACGTGTGGATAGTGTATCCTATCCTCTTTAACATTATACATCCAGGTTTTTTTTGGTCTTCCATCAGCGTTCTTCTGGTAAGTTGTTGAAGTTGTTATGTGGTTTTAAAATAAGCTTATACTTAAAATGAATAGACTAGTTTTAACTACTTTCTTTGCTACTTTAACAGTAAAATGACTTCAATCCTCGTTTTTCAGCTTTGAATTAGGGAATTTACAGAATCCACAGACTTTACAATGAATAATTGTAAAGTCAACATCTCCTGAGGATGCTCCGGTTTCGGAGCAAAACGTGCGTAGAGTAGTACATTGCCGGAGATCTGTTTGGTGTGGAGTATAAGGATTAAAGAAATTATAAATTACACTATACTAAGACAGCTTTTCGCGGATTATAGCAAATTAAGCTTAATTTTCATAATATATCATGGATTTCTGCAAAATAACGCGTTCACTTATCCAATAGAAACCACCCCTTAGGCACGTCAAGCTGCCGGTCCCAGTATTTATCACTAACGTGTGATAATCATCAATCATCACAACCAGCATTTGAACAGCGCGTTGTGTCTATACTCAAAATTCTAAATTAATTTATTTCAAGTAGGTTTAATATAAGCACTTTTGAAACGTCAAGTCTATCTGTTTGTAGTGACTCTACCACCGGTTCGAAAAGCAGATTCTACCGAAAAGAAGCCGGTAAGACACTCAGCGGTTGTTCTTTTCCAACATCAACAATATACATTTTACATTTTAACATTCATTTTTATATCTTGTGAGAGATGATAGCGGAGCCGGATGCTTCCAAGCAACCTTGTCATTAAGAAATTCATCAATTGTATAGTAACCTGTAAGCTGTAATAAATGTGTTTTAACATAGCCTTTAAACTTATGCATTGGTAGATCCAAAATTAATTTAGGAATCATATTATAAAAGCGTATACTCAATCCCACAAATAACTTCTGTACCTTTTGCAGACGAAATGCTCCAATGAGATAGGAGAACTGTGCCCTACAGTGATAGGCTAATGATTTTATTCTATAATAATAATAATTGACCGACCAAGCAGAATGCCCATCTGCGACATGCGTCCTGCAGCGTGCCGCCCTGACATGACAATGATAATTATAATCAAGGCCTCATATCATTTAGATATTGATATGATTACACTATAGGAATAGGGATAAAAGCCATTCGAGCGGGACCATACTGAGTTAACTATTATAAAATCTAATAGTGCGTAGGTTATTAAGCCCGACCACGTTACGATCCCACATACTGTGGAAGTTGAGCAGCTGAAATCTGAATACCACTGGTCGACCAACAATCCTATTGACTGTGGTTTTGTCATTATGCCAGCGTTAATATTTGCATGCCGGCGCTCAAATCGATTGTTATGTTACGCGCAATAACGTTTCATTGCTATTCCGCTTCTATTCCGTGATTATGAGCTGTATACGCCATTCCGGGAGATGAAATTTTGTTTATCCCATTAGTTAAGTCTAAACTGCCGATTGGTGTCATAAATTTACCGTGTAGGTAATATCTACAGTTATTGACGTAGCACAAATCGAAAACTTTAACGCATTATAAAAAAAAGCACAAACATAGTGAACATATCAATATTGAAAATCTTTTATGTTAAAAAAAAGTGTGTGTTGATAACATCCTAAAGGTTTTTTATAGTAATAATTGATGGACCAAATTTAAATAGGCATGGGGGTAGTAGGGACTTCCCTGGACAAGCTTGGCCACAAAATGCTTTAATAGGTACTACTACTAAAACTTTAAGTGCGGAAGAGTCTATGTAAGATTTGCAGTCAATGATTGCAACTATCTATAATTTCCAAAATAATACTGGTTGCCTCTGGAAGTAGGAGGGACATCTTTAGTGCTAAAACACATATCTATATGTATAAAAATGTTATGTTGGTTTGTGTACGCTTCAAAAACTCAAAAAGTTCTGCAAAAGGGCTGAAATTTTAGCATGATATATAATACGAATCAAGGATTGTTTTTATCTATTTTTCTCAACCATTCAATCACAATGTGCCACAGCGAAGCGTGGCAGGGTACAACTAGTTCATTAATATTACTTTCAAATTTTATACATATTTTCATTTGTTAAATAGAATAATTGAGAGTAGAAAATTGAAGGTTATCTTCAATTTTCTTATCATTGAATATTATAGAATCTCGCAATCGTCAGAAAATTTATTTATAAGTTATTTATTACAAAAGTAATAAACGATTTAAAATATTTTATTCACCTTGAATTTACAGTTTGAAAATATTAGAAACAAATAATCCTAATTGATTATGATATCGGCCACTAGCTGGCGTATAAGTCAAGAAGCGTGGAATATATGACATATACTTACGACCAGTGGCGTGCATAGAGGGTAAGCACAGGGTATGCTGATGATGTAAAATCATGAAAATCTCCAGTACGAGCTATAAATACTTAAGGGTAGGTTTTATAACTCTTACAAAGCCTATCCTTAATTTTATAACCCGTACTGGTGGAGATTTTCTTCATCTGCGTACCCTGTGCACACCCTCTTTGCACGGCACTGCTTACGACCAATCCAAATTATTCTTTTTAAATAGCGGAAACTAAACAAACGTCAGAGGTAAGCGTTACTTCCGTCAGAAAAAAATCGGAGTTACTCACTAGTTGTCGCGCCTAAAGAAGTTTTACTTCAAAAAAGATTCACTTGGCCATCGCGCAATGTTAAAAGGTTGATAGAAACACTTACACAGGATACTTTGCAGAATTCCATGATATGTTATGAAAATTAAGCTTAATTTGCTATACTCCGCGAAAAGCAGGAGAATCTGTATGAGAAACCTCCGGAGGTTTCGGAGCGAAACGTGCGTAGAGGGTACATTGCCAGAGATCTGTATGGTGTGGAGTTGGGAGGGGTGGGAGATTGAAGAAAATGTACTTGCGGAGTATAGCATATTAAGCTTAAGTTTCATAAAATTCAATGTAATGTAATCAAGTTATAAAATATATTTTTAGTTAAGTGCGATTGCCAGATCAGATTATATTTAAAGCATAAAAGATTTTTAATATTGATATGGTTAATTCAAAATGTTTTTAGCTAATTACCTAATAATTTAAGACAGAGGTTAAATTGGGACTTAATAAAGTAATCGACTTGACTTAATTATATAAAAGGACTTAATTATATAAAGGTAGATACTCTACGTACAACCGAAGGTTCCGGCCGACCAAGTACGGAGCCAAGCCCAGAGAAAGAAGAAGATATAGATACTCGTAAGTTCCTAGATATAATAATGTTCAAAGGTAACTTGTAAAATGGTAAATGTCCATGTAACATGGATCGCTCTACTTTTTGACGGTAGAAGAGTTTCGAGACTTGGTTTTTTTTAACAAGTTTTGTTTTTGATAGCATCTCATTTCTTTTTGTATATAGTCCTTTTTTATCCCATTGACCATTTTACAAGTTAACTTTGAACTATACTTATCTACACCTATTGTCCAATTATATTATTACATAATTATACATATACATTTATATGTGATTACAAAGCTATTTATGCAATTCGTGTAAAACTGATTTATATAGTAAACAGTAACTGTTTTCAAACTATCAGCTTCTATGTCTACCTTAGAGTTTTTATAACCGGACCGGTTGACTTATTTTTTATTATTAGTATATTCTTCTAATAATAAAAAATAAGGTATTTCTTAAAATAATGGTTCAAATTTATTGTCCGTGTTTATACAATGCCTGCTTAGTTACTGAAAATGGCTGACGTTATAGGGGGTTGAAAATGGCCTGAACTGCTTCGAGAACGCTAATTAACGCTATATTATAGTTGTGGTTATGGTTTAATCAACAAGGATAACATTTTCAAATTAAGTCCAAACAGTAAGGCTTTCCTTTGACCAATCAAGTGAAACGGGGGTTCATTCGGCGTACAATAATACAACCGAAATTTGAAATAATACCATGAATTTCTCTGCCTTAGTTATCTATAATATTATTACACTAGCTTTTGCATCTAGATCTATTAACAGATGGAGAATCTAATTTGAATACATATAATCAAAAATACCTTAAATAAAATAAAAAAAACTTTAAATAAACTCGCACGAGAGATAAAGACGTTTGCTGTAATTAACTTCATATCAGTCAGTTAAATTAATGTATTAATCTGTGTATAGTTATTATATTATCACTGCGAATACGTATGTTATAAATGCGGAAGGTTGTTTGGTACACATGCCAGAACGGCTGAACGGATCTGGATGAAATTTAGCACAGATATTGATTATAGTCTGGAAAACAATTAAATATTTGTAACGTAACGTTTCGATGCGAGATATGTTTTTCACAGAGCTAGAGATCAACATGTTTTCTTACATATTACTGCGACTGTGAAGGCGATAACGGCTTGGATGCCTGACCTGCCATAGATATCCAGCCATGTTAACATACTCGTATGTACCGGAACATTGGTATCTTCATCACACTGTCAGTGAACGTGGACTAGCGCCCTAAAGGACGCGGGACGACTTGTCACTCGTAAGAACGATCAATCGTAAGAAAGTCGTACGATTGCTTCAAAACTGTCGTCTACAGATAAACGATTGGTTGTTACAATCGATCATATAATTATTAGCTAAATATATTAAATACGTAATAAGAATGAGGCAAATATATAATTCTAGATTGCAAGTTGATTTATCGTTACGAATTTGTATTTTCTCGTATGACGATTATATTGAATGAATGAATGAATGAATGAATGTACTTTTATTGTACACCCTATTAAAATACAGGATAATTTTAAATAACATGCTTACAATTTGGCGGCCCTATTGAGCTAGCTCTTCCAGGAAAGCAATGGCATAAAACACTGTTTATATTGCTATAAACGCACAGCTCTAGAAAATTAAAAAATATATAATTCAAATATATATATATGCCTCTTATATTTGAATTATATTAATTGCGGTACAGGTATCGCGAGGTTTACGGTGCAAGTCAGCAAGTTTATACATGTAACATACACCCGTACTCAATAGTCGTCATATAAAAAACAAAAATAGCCGCAAAAAACTTCGTATCCAAAACGTGCATTGTGCTGTGCGGTGTCTATGTGTTAACGGTCCATAGAAATATTTTTAACCTCGCATTTTTTCATGCCAAGAGCGATGATAGCCGAGTGGATAGGACTTCGGATTCAATTTCGGGGGGCCGAGTACGAATCCCAGCTCGCAAATCTATCTTTCCTTAGTAATGTGCGTTTTATGCAATGAAAATATCCCTTGCTTTAACGGCGAAGGAAAAACATTGGGACTAAAACTCTGCCTGAGAGTTCTCAACGGCGTGTGAAGTCCACCAATCCGCACTAGGCCAGCGTGGTGGACCATGGCCTGAATCCTTCTCATTGTGGGAGGAGACCTGTGTCCTGAAGTGGGCCGAGAATGGGTTGATATGAAGATTCTGACTTTGGTAGTGGGGTGTCTCAAAAACGCCCTTATGAGAAATTTTATATCATATAATGGAAGATGACGCAACAAAGTAAAAAACAACAATAAAAATGTTCACGTTGTTTCATTCTTCAAAGTGGTACAACATTCTTTTATCTACTTTCTCAAAAGGGTATACGAGTACAACGATCTTAACACCCTCACAATTTTGTTCATTCGTCACACGTTACGTCTCAGTACCATTCTCACGTAGATGGCCTTAGAAACTTTTATTACCTACTCTACTTTCTGTTATTAGTACTTTCTTATAAAACTAATAAGGTTTTTGTCGAACAAGCGAAAATTATTTTATAAAAATAAACACGCTTATTCCGCACCCGTGGAATAAATTCGGTCTTTGCTGCATACGAACGTTATCTTTATTATGCGGCGAAAGCCACACTCCCAATACCTCGTCTTGTGATTTGTCGCTTCAAACGCTAACTTACCGGGGACGCAGGTTTGATACCTCGACTTAAGTACAGAAAAACACATTACTATTGTGTACCATGTCCTTTAATAGACTAGCGCTTGACCAATTTTGAAAATGCCAATACACAAATTTTTGAGAAATACCTTAAAAACTAAGAACTTTTTAGTTACTAAAATGAGACAACATTACATTTATATTCTCAAGCACGTTAGTTGGTGTATCTTGGAACATTTTAAAGGCTATCTAGTTGGCTTCGGTGCAAATTAGGTTGTTTTCAAACCTTGTTTTCATCTATAGCCGGTGTACCTACGGCTTCTGAATATGAATGCTGAAAATAGCTATATACAGCTAGTATCTTGTATTTCTTAGAACATGGCTTATAATATTTTGAACAATGTTTTAATTAACAGGTAGAGCAATTTTTAATGTTAAAATAGTGAGTTACCTAAAAGTAATTCTATAATTATGTAATTAGATCCTGTTTTTCTAGCGCAATAAAAAAAAATGTATTTTTCTGGGTATCTTTCACGTATGCATATAAATGTCGTCATAATTTTCACTAACGTTTGAATTCGGAACATTATGAATAATTTTATCAATTTAAAACGTCATCCTCAAGTTTCATAAACCATGCGTTGTAAAATAAAAGCTTCAAATTTACGTCTGTATGTTAACTTTTTGTTACCCGTGAAGTGCCAGCTTTCAGGTCACCAAGGTAAGATTTTTATGAAATGAATTTCTCACAAAAAGTTCAGTTCTTTCTTCTAAGTTTATCTAATTATTTTTGGATTAGTTATTTTTTGCCAAATATATCTATTTTACCTACGTATTTTATCATAACTATCGTCTTAAATCTGTTCTCATTTATTTATAATTCGCCCGCTGCGCACTTACATAGCCTCTTAATACAAAAACTATATACGTAAGCTTATAGAAAAGTCCTATTATAGTATGAAGGACTACGTAGTCGATAAAAAAGCTTGGGTGTGAATGATTGCTCTAACCAGGTTGCTCTTCTAAGAATTTTAAACGACAATGTGAGATGGCGATAACAAAAAAAACACCCGACTAAGTTTGTTGTGGGCTTCTTCTTAGACCAGGACGTATCTGGAAGCCTCGTAGCTTTAGTTTTAAGATTACGAATATGGTTATCGCCACAATCTCACTACCTTGTAATTATCATGTGACGTGCCACCTATGGGTCTGCTTGAATAAATATATTTTTGACTTTGAGTTCGACTTTGTCTCAGGCTTGATTTAATTTTTGATCAAGCAAGCTTGAAAGCTAAACAGAGTTTACTCAGGGAAATCAAACATTCTAACATATTCATCAAAGTAGGTGGAAACAAAAGTGATTTTATTAAACTTAATTCCACAGGAAAATAAGCCACAGGGAAATAAGCCCGTAGAGAGGCTCTGGCTTCCCTCAAGCACATATTATCGGTGATATATACCCAGAATACTATATATTGTCTTTCCTTGGGATTACCGCAAATAAATATCCCCGATCGGGACTAATTGGCTCCCCTCGGATTCGACAGGCGCCCGGACGGGACCGTGCGGTCCGCCACATAATTTATTTGACTTACCCGCTGACTTATTTACAGCCTTTATTAATTACATCCTTCATTGTGTCGAAACACTGTTTTGTTTACTAGCAGATTAACTGTCCTTCTGTAGAGGTATTTTGTATCGCCGTTAATTTTAAACTAATATAATTGATAATATCACTAACGCATATTGTAGTAATATGCGTAACTGATGGGGTATGTCTCTTCTATGAATAAACCTATACATACTATTTGGATATTAATACAGAAGGTGATGATGATTTAGCGGTTAGTGGTCCGAGCTCGAATTCCAGTATGCACCTCTTACTTTTCGGAATTATGCAAATCATTTTAAGCACTCAAATATCACTTGATTTAATGGCGAAGGAAAAGGTCGTGAGGAAACCTATATGCCAGAGAGTTCTCAATAAGATTTTGTGAAGTTTTACGATCCAAATTTGACAAAGACCCTGTTCATTCTAATAGGCCACCCTTGTCCTGAAGTGCGCCGGTAATGAATTGATAATGATCAATGATGAAGATATTCTGTCCACTTGGAAAAAGTTTGAGTTGCGGAACTTTATAAAATAACGTCATAAGGATGCCGTCGTAGCGACGTCACACCTACGTAGATTTAGTATTAAGTGTAGCAATATAGTTATCGCCATCATGTAGGTCCACATTTTTCATGTTATGTCCGCATCATAAGTGCCATAATTTTTGACTTTGACTATACACATACATTTTGCAATATTTATAAATTAGTTTGCCTTAAAGTTCTGAGTTGGTACTGTTTATAAAGGTAGTCACAGCTTTAAAATTGTTTATTTCAACTCAGTTGTACATTGTAAATTTAATTTCCATCGACGCTTTTATTCGACAATAAATTCCAGAGCGGAAGTTTTAAGTCTCACAACATTAAATTGGTCTTAAATAATTTCTACAAAACGAATTTTAGTTCGGTTTTCCCCCCTTCAGCAACGTTTTTGCCCATTTGAATTCCGGACCGTATCCAAGTGAGCCTGTTATCCTGAACTTTGCGCTCCCGCTGAAAAACTCCGGCTATTACCGTAAATATCAATTTGTAACTAGAGGGTGGGGGTTTTGCGCTCGTCTGCAGTGAAAATTTATTTTAAAAAGTTCTTAAAATACAAATATATAGGTATAATACTTGTCGCAGGATAATAATAAGACAGATAAGGACTAATCGATTCTTTGTGAAAGCTCTACGACAGCCGGTTGGCGCAGTAGGCAGCGAGCTTGCTTTCTGCGAGCAAGGCCGAGGGTTTGAATTCCACAACTAGAAAAATGTTTGTGTGCTGAACATGAATGTTTTTCAGTGTCTGTGTGTTTGGATGTTTATCTGTATATAATAAGTATTTATGTGTGTAGTATGTTCATAGAAATATTCATCAGCTATCTTAGTACCATACTTTGGGGCTAGATGGTGCCGTGTGGTTTATTATAATATATTTATTTATTTATTATTTATTTATTAGAGTGATTATTAGTAGTGAATAACTCGATTTTTGAATATTTTTCCTTAAATTTAGTACTAAAAGCTAAAGTTAGGTTAGGGTATTATTGTGTCTGAATATTTATTATGTAATTAATACCTATTAAGAAGCCGTGATAGCCTAGTAGGAGGGGTGTAATCGTTGTGGTTAGAACTTTGGCTTCACTTTTCGGGGGCCGAGTTCGAATCCCGTTTGAGTCGCACCTCTAACTCTTAAGTAAGAGGTGCAATTCGAATGGGCATAGCTTACTTTTGAAATATTACTTGCTTCATCAGTAAAGGGAAACCTGAGAGTTCTCAAATTTTTTTTCAATCCGCCCTAGACCGGCGTGGTGTACTACTGCCTAAACCCTACTCACTGTAGAAGGAAACTCGTGGCCGGAAATGGGCTAATATGCTGATGATAAATTAAAAAAAAATCAAAACTCATTTATTTCAAGTAACGAAGCCTAATTTATAAGCACTTTTGCTTAGTTCAGGAGATTTCTCTTTATCATTATTTTATAGTTAAACAATGTTAGGATTTTTTCTATCTTGTGGGAGAGAATTTAACCTCGCTCACATGTTTGCGCATCCAAAAAACTATCTTAGTTTTCTATTATCGGTTTTCTTTTAATTTATCTAAGGTGTTTCGGAAAATATGTTGTTTCCCTATTATCCTGCGACATGGCCGATGTTATGGCGATTTCTATGTTAATATTTTTTTACCTTTAAAGTGTACTACATTATGACTCGTAATAATTTAAAATTGGGCACATAATAATTTAAACCTAAAATTAAAAATACCTTATAACATAAGAATGGTTAGAATCTACAAGGTTAAACTCATCATTAAAATATGCACAGATGTTATTATGGATTAGACTGCAACATTTAATCATGAAGCTACTAGCCCAGTGAAAAAGAAACATTACCGAAGAAGCATTAAAGCACAGGAGACGTGATTGAAAAAGTCTAGATGAGCTTTTGCAGGGCATCCTTTAATCTTAAAAATATAAGTTGTGACATTAATCGTTATCCTTTAAGATTAAAGGCATTATACAAAAACTGTGTCAAAATCGGACTTAAACTTTAAAAGAAAAAATTATGTTTTGAAATTGATAAAAATACGATTTTGCAATGCAGATTAAATTATTATGCTCATTAAAGCGGTTTTGTTGCGTAAAGGGCAAAGCTAGTTGGATTAGAATGTAGCTATATATTTTATTGTTTAATTCTATTTTGTTATCTCGAGCTGAATATCGCAAAAATTTTAATATTCTACATTTAATGTATGTATTAATTGTTACGTGCTTGCATTCGATGATTTGAAATAAGAACACTTAATGACTCTTGTAAGATTTATCGGCGGCCTAAAACCTTCTTTAAAAAGGAACAATCCAGAAACGTTTCGAATTATGCCTAGTCTCGGAATTACATTGTATAGTCTAGTCGACAAGTTGAAAATGGTACAAAATAGAGATACTGCTCTTAAAATTACGTGCGATAGCTCATTGGATCCGGAATGACGTCTAGAAAAATGTGCTAAAAGCGTGTATTAGCACATAAAAAATTGCAAAAGTTATAAACAATTAAAGATGAAAAAAAAATGGCATTTCGTTTTTTGCCAATAGTTCGAGAAAATTTCGTTAGTTAACAATTGTTTAACTTGTTGAAAAATTAACTTTAAGTAAAATTTCCAACGGGAATGAATTATTTATAGTGTTCAGAACACACCATAATTTTTTCAAATTAAAAAAAAAAGATTCAATACCTTAAATAAATTAATTAATGTGCCGTACTCGCTTTTGACGCCGCGCGCGCAACCTAAAAATGTCGCGCGCGGACCTATCTTCAGCGTTAAATTAAAATTATAAATAATGGAGATAGAGTTCCGAGAGTTAGGAAATTTCCTCCTCTTTCAGAATCTTTTTTTGAAATTTCTTAAATATTAATAGTTTATGAAATATTGGCAAAAAACGAAATGCCATTTTTTTTTCATCTTTAATTGTTTATAACTTTTGCAATTTTTTATGTGCTAATACACGCTTTTAGCACATTTTTCTAGACGTCATTCCGGATCCAATGAGCTATCGCACGTAATTTTAAGAGCAGTATCTCTATTTTGTACCATTTTCAACTTGTCGACTAGACTAGTAGTTTCGTAGGAACTTATTGGATACAAATACGTTAAGGGCATTGTTTATGAACGTGGTTATGAACTTTATACTTCTAGTATTTATTAAGGTTATTTGTAACAGCATTTCAGTACTTTTACGTATTTTTGATTTCTCTTTAATATTCATGAAGTTTCCATTGTTAATTTCTAGTAAGAACGACTTGAACGCTATTAAAGAAGGCGCTGCTTACGCGTATAAAATAATTATTTTATTCCCAAAAATATTAAAACTTAGCTCATAAAGATTAAGGAGCCAGTGCGATAGAGCATTATACAATAATAAAACCTTCAAGTGCGCTCATATTCCAAAGTAAAATAACATTTTCTTATAACACATTCAACATTACTGAATGAATTTTAGTAGTAGACGAGATCTTTGTGGAGGAGCTCGTCCGGGAGCGTACTTACCACGTTTATCTCTGCCGCTTAGCAGCATATTGCAATGCAGTGTTCCGGTCTGAAGGTCGAGGGTGTCGGTGTAATAACGGGCATATGAGGCTTAACACCTTCGCCTCAGGTTGACACAGGGTGGCATGTTGCGGAATCCGTTGCGTTGGAGATAAATCCTCGGGCTGGAAGGTGCACCCTGAGTTCCCCGTGCACCTTCAGCGATTTGTACAGTCATAGGGTCGCAGAGGAGGGTCTGCTACAGCGGGCGCCGCTAGCTGGGTCGCGGTTGTGTGCGATCCCTTGGCCCTGCCACCAGGCGACTTGTTGGAACACCGTCGGGTTTTAGCCGGTACGAGTCCCACATGACTGGACAAACGAAGTCGTGTTTACATACATATATTTTAAAATTCGAATTCAAAAATTATGTAAACCTATCGCAGGCACGTATGTAGCATTCATACATATAACTACTAAAGCTAAAGCTGGAAGTAGGGTTCCAAACGTGTCCTGGTCTAAGAAGAGCCCACAACAAACTTAGCCTTTCAATACATATATACCATGTAATGGGAGTAAGTTCTCTAAAGAAAGGCTCTCTTAATGCCATTCGATAACATATATTTTTTCAAATTCAAGTCCTTGTAAACCTGAACATTTATTTTCCGATGAATCACCCCCTATTCTACGTCTAAGAACCACCACCACTGTGCCTACCCGTCGTGCTCTGGTAACCATGAGGAAAAAAAGGGCGGCATGTTGCAGGAAGTGTTTATTGCCTGCCCTGCGAAGTGTTGCTCTGTTTATAGACAACGGTTTTCCACTTACATCAATTAAAACTATTACTTTATCTCTATACGAACTAAGAAAAACCGAAATGCACGAGAAACCATTTTGTTATTATAAACGCATTCGTACCGACCATATGTGGCCAAATTACCATTTAATCGTATTAATTAAACATGCCAATCTGAAATTAATTGTCATGTACGAGTATTATAGCAGTTACATGACGTGGTTATTTGCAAATTAATTGGATTGTAAGCTGAAATACTTTTTATTTTTACATTAACTTCATAACTTTAAATTTTAATTAACGATTTTAAACCGATAAATTATAAGCATACAATTTTAAGTAGACGCTTTATAATAATAGGCACTAAGAAAGTATTTTTCTAAAACCCCATCCCTAAGAGGTTGAACAGGGGTTGAAAGATTTTTGATGATTAAAATACAGGAGGAACTTTGTACGTACCGCACGCACCGGTAAGCGCAGCGTTGGTCTACCCCCAACCAGGTGTACAGACGACATCAAACGAGTCGACGTGACCCGCTGGAAGCAAGCGGCTTAGAAACTTGGAGTTTGGAATGCCCTAGAAAAGACCTATGTCCAGCCGTGGACGTCAATCCGTTGAAGTGTTGATGATAAACTTTATACGTACATTAAAGAAAACGTAAAAACGGTAGAATAAAAACACTACATTCTAAAATTAGGCTGTAATGACAGATTTTGTAGTAAATTTTCTTATTTAGGCAAGTTATTAGATTTATTACTGAAAACATATTACAACTTAACCCATAAACTATTAAGAGCAAGTACGATGAAGTATGGCACAACAATAAAACGTTCAAGTGAACTCATTTTCCAAAGCGATATAACATATATTCTTTTAATCCACTCAAAAGAACATCCACCGATCTTTATATCCTATAACTAAGTTTTCATTCCACGTTACGTCTCCTCACGTTCATCCACTTAGAAACTTGTATTACGTTTAGTAACTTTACCTACCTTCTTGTATTTGTCTATTAAAAACTTATCCCTACTAACATTATAAACGCAAAAGTGTTTTTGTTACATCTTCATTCTTCTACTTCGGTCTGTGTTGTGTAGATACTTCATTAAGGAAACTCATAATCTTATACAATTCTACATCAGATGTGACTGCAGCCAAGCTCGTCTATATAGATTTAAACCTATATCACGGACAGTAGATTTTAAATTGCACCATTACATAAATTTATTTCATACTCACCAATATAAGATGTGAAGTACATACGCATTTGGTTGTAAAAATAATTATATTATTAAAAAATAAATTAATTAAAAATTAAAAGTTAAATTTTAATTTTTAATTCGATAGTGTATATAAAGTAATACTAATATTGTTATTTTAAATGAATTAATATGGGCTTTGCCTGAAATAAAAAAAAAATATTTACTTATACATGTGTGATGTGCCTACCTATCATAAATAAATAAATAAAAAAAAAAATTAAAAAAGAATAACAAGCTAAATTTACTATGATCCGAAAAACAGAACAACTGTTCGGTATGAATTATAATTTCTTACACAAACAACAAACAAGAACACAAAATACACAGATTTAAGGACATACAGAACCCTTATTCAGCTATTTTGCAGCGTATTGTGCCCAAATACAGTGAAAGCACGCACGTTACTATCAACTGATAAACGAAAAAAAGTGACTATCCGCCTGTTCGAGAAAAACAACTAAAGTGGAGTGGTTTATGGTTTTTAAATACTAGTCGCGTACACGATTTCTGTATGTATTTGGACGGCCGATTGGCGCAGTGGGCAGCGACCCAGCTTTCTGAGCCAAGGCCGTGGGTTCGCTTCCCGCAACTGGACAATGTTTGTGTGATGAACATGAATGTTTTCCAGTGTCTGGGTGTTTATCTATATATTATAAGTATTTACGTATATTATTCATATAATTATTCATCAGTCATCTTAGAATCCAAAACTCAAGCTACGCTTACTTTGGGGCTAGATGGTGATGTGTGTATTGTCGTAGTATGTTTATTATTTAATTAAATGTATGTTCTTAATTCTATGACAAAATGGTAATTACCTATAGTTTTATACAAAAAACAATATGAAGGAATACTACTAGAATTAAATTTAATACAAACCCCGGATATAATATGACAAAGTATTACCTATTTGGATTAGGAGTTCCAGCAATCCTTTCAACTCGGTAAACTTTAATCGTAAGTGTTATCAGTGGTACGTAATGGCGATCGGTTCTCGAACTAAAGTTGCTCATACCGTCATGAAATATGAAGGTTTGAACGACGGATAAGATAACGCTATGAGAAATGTAAATCGTTGTTTTGAATTGCTTTTATATGCCGTTGGGTATAAACGTATATCGTTCATCCAGGAGTCAATTGCAGGAGAGTATTGGTTCTGCTTTATCAATATTACCAGAGACCGGATTTGCACGGTAATAATTTATATAGAACTACTAAAGTATGTACCCTTAGTAATGATCATTTAATATTTGGCTGATCTAATAAATAGTAGTTTTTTTTTTTTTAAGTATATAGACAAGTGCTTGACTGCAATCACACCTGATGGTAAATGATGATGTAGCCTAAGATGAAGCGCGCTTGCCTAGAAGATGCCTATTCACTCTTGATTTGAAGGTACCCAGATTATAGGTATTAGGGAAGACGGAAGATGGGAGGGCATTCCAGGCCTTTGCGGTGCGGATCAGAAAGGAAGAAGCAAAACGCTTCGTACGTGTTGATGGTATTTCAACCACGTATAAGCATGTTTGTTTTTATTATATGTTGACAACCTTGCTATACCTGTCCCGGGTTCGAGCCCTGGCAGATAATTTGCTAAATTATAACTTCTGAATTAGCTTAGGTCTTGTCTGGAGGTATCAGCAGTCACTGGTTACCACCCTACCGACAAAGACGTGCCGTTTAGCGTTCGGTACGAAACCGATGAGGTGCGAGTATAGGTTTGATATAAATATACAACGACAACACACACATCGCCATCTAGACCCAAAGTAAGCGCAGCCTGTGTTATGGGTACTAAGATGACTGATGAACTTCTTATGAATAATATACATAAATACTTTGAACATATAAACACCCAGAGACTGAAAAACATTCGTGCTCATCACACAAACATTTTCCAGTAATGGAAATCGAACCCACGGTCTTGGGCTCAAAAAGCAGGGTCGATGTATACTACGCCAACCTGCCGTCATAATATAACTTCTTTACCCCGTAAAGGTTAGCTCGTTAACATGGTAGACAACATCATTACTTATTAGCAGGTGAGATTGCTGTCAAGGGCTTCCTTGTAGTGAAATAAAAAATAAAAAAAACTGGCTTTGAAGGAACGATTGGTATATTGTGAGGTAAGTTTTTAGGCTATATCTATACTTATAATAAAACTGTAACTTGAAGGTTTCTGTACATTTAATATATTGAGACAGTGTGTACTACTAAGCCAAGTTTACTGTCTAATTTTAATGAAGATCTGATGAATATTGTCGGAGATCAAGGACATAATTCTTCACAGATAACAGCAAGTCACGAGGCATATGGGACAACGATCGAATGCATGCGTACCATCCTACTAATATTATAAATGCGAAAGTTTGTGAAAATAGATGTATGGATGGATGGATGTATGTATGGATGGATGTTTGTTACGTTTTAACGCCATAACGAATTAACCGATTTGGCTGAAATTTGCCAAAGATACCTACAATATAGTCTGGCATAGCTCATAGGCTTCTTTTTATCCCGGAAAAGCAAACAGCTCTACAGGATAACATCGCTATTTTTCCCCATCTGTGTTTAAAAATCCGCGCAACGGAGTTTTAGATTGACGTGGTTTTTTGGATAGGCATAATTGACGTGTTTTTTTTAAGTCGACTTATTCGCGGACGAACTCCGGGGTCCGCTAGTCTGACATAAAAATTTCAGTAGCATTCCAGGAAAAGAAATTTGGCTCTATAAAAGTGGAGTCGTTGGCTTTTTGTTAAACACACAATTTAACAAACACCGCATAGCTATTTCAAGATTTATAGTTTTTTGTTTTTTTTTAATTCTATATAAAATATATTTATCGACAATTGACGGCTTTGTAGGAAAACGCGATCTCCGCCAAGAAACCAAAATAAGTTACCAAGCGAAGACCAGTGAGAATGAGTTGTAGGTATCATAGGTATACAACGAAATATTTCAAACCGTTCATAGTCAGCGCACACCATATTATACAATTATTAAAAATATATATTTAATGAAATAGAGAAATAAAGCAATCACGGATAAAATTCTATTTCAGCAGATGTGATATACAGAGTAGGATAACTAGTATTAGAGATTACCCAAAACACCTAAACTCAAAATCTTTAGGTATTTTGAAAATTAAAATTCAAAATTTCTTTATTCATGTAGACCTATCACAGGCACTTCTGAAGCGTTCATACATATTTGTTTACATAATTGTAAGGGGATGGTGATAAGTTCGTTCGCCAACTTAAATCTAAAGCTACGAGGGTTCCAAACGCGCCCTGGTCTAAGAAGAGCCCACAACAAACTGAGCCAAGTATTTTTTTTGTTATCACCATCTCACAGTTTATTTATATTAAGCTATGAAGCTAGAGCAATTCACACCCAAGCTTTTTTATCGTTTAAGTAATCCTTAATATTATAATAGGATTTTTCTGTAAACTTTGAACAAAGTCTACCCTGGGTAAAAAACCCTGTGCACGCACTAAAATAATCCCTGTCACTATTGGGCCGTTATAAAATAATCCCTGTCACTAGTTGCATCTAATTTCCGAAATTGCGAATCCTACGCCAAATTCCACAGCCCAGTAACGTTATTACTCGTAACATAATCGATTTGAGCGTCGGCACGCAAATATTAACATTGTCATAATGACAAAGCCGCACTAAAGTACTGTTGACTATTCGTTATACTCTTAGTAAGCAGGTAACTACGTCTCTCTAAATAAGTTCAAAGTTTATATAAAACGTAAGCCTACATAAAATCCTATTATTATTACTTAAACGATAAAAAAGCTTTGGTGTGAATTGCTCTAGCTTCATAGCTTAATATAAATAAACTGTGAGATGGTGATAACAAAAAAAAAATTACCCGGCTAAGTTTGTAGTGGCCTCGTCTTAGACCAGGGCGCGTTTGGAACCCTCGTAGCTCTAGGTTTAAGTTGGCGAACGAATTTATCACCATACCCTTAGAATTATGTAAACATATATGTATGAACTTTTCATAAGTGCCTGTGATAGGCCTACATGAATAAATAAATTTTGAATCCCTTATTTATTAAAACTTTTTCCAAAAGCTATAAAACAAAATCGCAAAAGTTTAAGTAATAAAACTAAGTATTTTATATCATTAAGTATGTATTAAACAATTTTTATTATTTTATTTTTTTCTTTTATTATAACTACTGTGTATTTTGATAATATATGTGAAAAGTCTGACTTCGTTTTCTCAAAGCACTAACCAAAAAATATCTCAATACTTTGTCTGATCATTTGACGACCTCTCTGGATCAGCGTTGAGCACTGAAAATTTCTGGTCTGGTCTAACATGCCAACCGATAATTTAATCTATATCTAACAAGTACAACAGAAGATTGCATTTTCACTGAAAAATATTTTCGCGTCCTTAAACACAAAGCGTCTTAGCAAGATATTTTTTATCCTTAAAACCTCTGTACATTGGATTTACTTCTCAATAGATAATCTTATCAGATTGACAAATAAGAAAAAAAAATTGTTGCGTTAGTACTAGCCGGCGAGGGTTGGCGACAAACCAATTTGTTATTTTGAGGCGTTCATTTGGAAAAACAATTATTCGCAGAGATTGTGAATAGAAGGGACCGAATTACAGGTTTGTTATGTCACGCTGATTTAGCGTTTAAAAATAGGGAAAACTTTTTCAGTGTGACGACCTCCCTGGGGCAATGAGGGCTGTGGTCTTATACGTGGGAGGTCCCGGTTTCGACCCCCAGCGGGGGTAGTTTTGACAACATTTCTCTGGTCAGGTCTTGTGGGAGGTTTCGGCGGTGGCTAATTACCTGATAATAATAAGAATACTGAATACTGATAAGAATTGCTGCCAAGTGATTGAACTTTCCAGTAATTTACCGTGTAGGGTATAAATTTAATTTAATTTAATTTGATTGGTTTTATTTATTTGATTTGGTGTGTGCAATGACAAGAATTTCCTAACCTAAGCATTAGCTGCCGGGCAGTGGCGTACACAGGGGTTTTTACCAGGATAATAATGGCATAAAGCAGGAAACTGGAGCTGTGGTTGTGGAAAATCATCTTCCGATATTAATTACACAAAAGGGTAGGCAGTGCTTTTAAGTGCATTCCAATACATCCGACACCTCTGAATTGCAAGAATATTTTATAATTCAAAAATAATAGATATGATAAACTAATTTTAGAATTTCCACTTTTTTTCTCTATTTTCTTTCTTACGACCGTTTTAGTGTCATATCCGCCTTATTGGATTTTTCACGATATCGTCTCTTGTGATCTACCTAACCTAACCCAATCAAAAATCTGCTCAGCTTTACTACGCTGTAGTAGGTAAAAAAGTATGACATGTGACGAGAAATAAAACCAACTCCGAATCAACAGCGAATCCATATAACTACGAGTATGTCAAACATATCTACGTAGAGTTTCCGAGAATAATCTCGTTATACAGTATTTCCTTGATAAAATACCGAGCACATACCGCGAGTTGGTGGCATTTAAATGAATATTTCCAAAAGAAAAATTGTTTCAATCCGTATAATAAAGTAATCGCCGCCGAGTGCTCTCTTGTGAGGTGCCAGTTAACGCCTCCAGGAGGGTTAAGTGGGGATAATTTTCCTTTGCGTGCCCACTCCTAATGACGAGGGGAGAGGGGGAAAATACAAAATTGAGGGAGAGGACATAAGCGGGTAAGAAACGCTGTATTTTTTTTGATTATTCCCTCCTGTGTAGTGTCTTAACACTACGAATTATTTAAAATACTATAAAATATGCGCTGTAGGGTTCTTTACGTTATAAAATTACTATTATAATATTATTATTATGATAGGTTTGCATTTTTGACGGCCTAGTGGCGCAGTGCGCAGCGACCCTGCTTTCTGAGTCCAAGGTCGTGGGTTCGATTCCCACAACTGGAAAATGTTTGTGTGATGAACATGAATGTTTTTCAGTGTCTGGGTGTTTATCTGTATATTATAAGTATTTATGTGTATTTCATTCATAAAAAAAAATATTCATCAGCTATCTTAGTACCCATAACACAAGCTACGCTTACTTTGGGGCTAGATGGCGTTGTGTGTATTGTCGTAGTATATTTATTTATTTATTTATTTTATTTATTTTCCAATCCTTATTATTACTAGTAGAATGAATTGAAAAAATTGATTAAATTAAAGAGCAACTGTTGAGATACTTGTCTGGTTTTTTTCATGAGATGAGCATTCCAAAACGGTTAATGGTAGGATCACGGCAAACAGGACCAAGATAAAAAAAAAACAGTCCGTTTATGGATTAGTAAAAAAAAATCAGTAATCTTCGATATCCTGTAATTATAAAATCATAATAAGTTGCTTCTTAGTTATTACATAGTAACTTTACTCAAATTTGCATGATTCCGGTGATTCCCATCACCCCTAACTAAATATTATTAGGGAACGTCCACACAGCACCCCCATGTGAGATATTTACCTTCATTAAAACGCGCACGGCCCAAATTAATTGTATAATATATATTAATTGTATTTGAGACTAACAATTTATAAAGCTTACCTCTGCATAAATTATTAAGACAATTTTTGTTTCAGACACGCACAATTTTATTCAAGTAAGTTTATTTTTAATGTGTTATTGACGGCTGAACAGACGGTAATTTTTGTTTGAGATTGCCGAAAAAGTTTAGGTAGGACACACATGTGTGTCGTGCCGCGTCGCGCGGAGTATCTCACCTAATAGGGTTCAAATATAGTCAGGCAATCTCAGAGGAAAATGAAGTATGTAAATCTCTCACTTCATTTTTCCTCTGAGATTGCCGTCAATTAATAGACACATATTAAAAATAACTTACTCACGATAGTTTAAATTCTAAAGGTATTATAAATATATATAACCAAAAATTTTTGAAAATCTTCCACCATTTCTGCAATGTTTAAATGACTAACAGCATATGTATTAAAAAAAACCACCACTTTTGGATAAAGAATGTCTAAATGTAGACATTTAGAGTAAGTACCTACTGTGCCATTTTTTATATTTTCATACTTAGCTTTACTTTCTTAAAATATTCCACTGTAACATTCGTTTTAGAAGATATAAATGTATGCATAATATGGATGGATGGATATGGATGAATAAGTATATTTCATTAGGAATCACCCTGTAAAAATATTAAATAAAAAGAAGCATTTTTATTTTTTCATACAAACGAATTCAAAACATTCAACAAAAGGGTTTTACTTATGACAACACTATTGAAGATAAAAGACCGACACGCGCATAGTACCTACCTATGCTAAGCAACACGTATCTTATAAAGGTACAGGAGTCACATGATTTTAAGTTTGCATGTGATGTTAGGGCTGTATCTGATATCTTTCTGTAAAAACTATGGCAGTGGTTTACTCAAAAACTATTGGGTTTTCGGTTTCACAGATAAGTCTTAGAGACAGTACACCATGGTATATTATTTCCTGTGTCATTTTCTACCTGTTTTTGAAAGTCTTGTCCAAATCGGTCTAGAAAGTGGAAAGACACGCTGATGTTTAAATAAATCATAAAACGGTAATTCCGAAAAAACAATAAAAAATATTACCATGGACACTTAGGTCAGTGACCTGATTTTCTATTAGATTCTAATTATAACGTTAAATCGTAGGTGGTTTGGTACCTACGGTTTTACTTGAAGAACTGTCAAAATTTACGTCCCAAAATAAGTTAGAAGTATCAAAATTTAAGTCGCATACTGCATTTAATGGCCCTTTTATATCAAAGCGATGGAGAACGAGGGCTCAATAATTTTTCAGCACATTTTAATATGTTCGGACGTTTCGTTATAATAAATTCGTGACCGCAGTTAGATTAACTTTGTCCAATAACTAATTGGTACATGATTTTCATTATTTCCGACTAAATGTTACTATGGAATATCCAAATTCCAGACCTCGAATTTGGTATGGAAAAAGTTTTCTACGTACTTCAGATTCCGTGAGACTATTATTATTTTTCCACTGAATTTGTTCATAATCTCATATAAAATTCCATCAAAATGTTATCTGATTTTCTCTATTACAAATTTTAGGTTAGAATTTTTACGGTTAGTTGTAACGTGTTTGACGGTTTAAGTGATAGGTGCCTATTTCGAACCCCAGCAGGGGCAATTTAGGAAACAATAATATCTGGTTGTTTCTGGTTTATCAGTTTAGTAATTATAGAGCTTTTTGTGACAAAGCTTGTCCGGCGAAGTGCTACCACGTTTATACTATTTTTTTTAATATGAAAGATAATTTAGGTTAAGAATTTAAATTAATTAACTTGTTTTTTCAAAACATGCTTCACATAACATATATTATTTTAATATGTTATTATCGTTATGATACGTCTATCAAGAACATGTATAGAGTTCGGAAATAAAAATACCAATAATTTAGTTTGTCTTCCAAACTAAACATGTATACAATATTTGCAATATTTCAGCAAAATTGTTTAGGTAAGGTACGGATAAATTCCTGACCAAGTTTAGACCCACACATTCACATGGCAAAGTCAATTAATAACTAGTTAAAACGAAGCGAGTTAAATATGAGTTTCACACGCTTGTTAAAATGGCAGTCAACGTTAATAAAAGCCGTGTTAGTGCAGTCAGTTTCATAATACTACAACAAGACGTAATACGGTTTTCATGATCCCCAACTAAACACTATTAGGGAATGTCCACAGAGTAATCCCGTGCGAGATATTTGCCTTAATTAAAACTTGCTCAGTCCGGTACAGAAATTGATTTCCACTGGAATAGCTTTATGAATTACAGCGATTTATTTCCACAGCGAAGTGAATATTGAATCTCAGAAGCAGCATGATCAGTTAGCTAAATTAAGAAGATATAAAATTGTAATATTGTAAATCACTGTGCAGTACAAAACTCTAATTTATTTACAAGATATATAATATAGAGATTTATGGAAGTAGCAATTACAAGTTAATATTGCTACTTCCATAAATCTTAAATTGAATTATTATTTAGCATGTTTCCAAACTTAATAGTTGGGTAGATTAGAATAACTTTTGCATAAATTATTATAACTGAAATGCATGAACGCTTTAAAACAGCATTCAAGTCCGTTTATCGCCCTAATATACAACGTTTGCATTCTTGATAGTATTTTTTGTTTTGAAAATCACGCTATTTAAATTATTCAAATTATTTCTAAATTTTTATATCAATAATTCTAGAAATTTGATTCTATTTTTGAACCCCAATTCTGCTATTACAATTGCGATAGATACATATTACATAGAGATGTAATATTATAGCAAAGTAAGGTTCCAGTCCTAGATATAACTCGTTTGAATAAAAAAAGCCACATCCAGCAACTATATGCGCCGACTGGGTTGGTGTCCGGTAGTGGAACATTTGTCTTACAACGGCACTCATTAATTTACGAGCAATATCCTATCGGCACGCCAGATAACGTTAATTGGAGCATTGTTATGTAATAGTTCATTGATTTTAATACTGCTTTTAATGTTCGTTCGGCTCCGGATATGGAATTTGCAGGTTGGTTTTTGGTAGATTGTGTAATTGGTTGGTGAACGCGACCAAAATTGTTGCCCGCTATAATTTTATTCAGTTTAAGGCAATTGCCCAACTCAATTTGAGCTTGTACTTTTGCCATTGTGTTGTTAAAAAGCATAAAGCCTCGCGTATATTGGGCATGATGAATTTTTGACGTGACAACGTCTTATAATTCGATGGAGCCGGCTGCACGCACGAAAAAACATGACGAATGCGGCGTTACCTCGCTCTGAGGCGTTCCATTCAAGGCTTGAAGTGCAAGCGAGAGCGCGGAACGAGCGTCAAAGAGGCACAGTCGGCCTCCGCGTTCGACATCTGTCTCTCTCCTACTTGAGTGAGCGATGCGTCCGCGTGGACAGCTTCTATACAATAATACATTTACATATTTTCGGCAAGGATGAAGTGAAAAAAAGTGAATGTGGTGTCAATTGTTTATAGCAACGATTATATCTATCAAACAAATAAAATTAAAATTTTCTTTTGAAAAATGCAACCATTCCATCAGTATTTTCTTACGACGTTGTCTCGTTCAACTATCGTCAGTAAGCCGACTTTACAGACAACCAATTATTTTTTGTACAACTTGGCCACCGCGTGCATTATGGTCTGTCATTATAAAGGGTAACTGTCCATATAATTGACATATTTTTTTTATATCAATTGCAATTGTGTACACATCTAAAATAGACTCTTAGTTTTGTATTTATATTAACGTCAGTCCTAAGCCAACCAGCACGAAGAGTTTAAAATAAGACGTTTGATGCAACAAGAGTTGTATAAAATCCACAATCTGTACAGTAGCCATTTATATATACATAATAATAGCCATTAAACTAGACGTGGGAAATCATAACTGCAGGTAGGCAATGTTTTTTTGCTTATAATATGGCATTCACGCTAGCTGTAAAAATCAAAAACGTAAATTTCCATCCGGCAGCCCGTCTGTTCATCTGTTCGTTCATGCTTTAAAAAACGAAAGCATTCGTACAGCGAATGGTTTAATTCATGCAAATAGGTATATGTATACCTAAAGGTTTTTCATATTCCACCAGCCCGGCCAGGGGCAAAGAGATTTAAACGGTAGAGCAACTCTGGACATCAAAATAAAAATATCGTTAATAGTTAATAATTTTTGTTTGAAACTATCTTTAATAAATTAAATAAATATTTTCAAACAAATATTTTGATTTTATGCTTTAGTGAATAAAGATTTTCGGTTGTTTACATAATTAGCGTGCCAATGATGAAACCGACTTACATTAAGTATCCACTGATATTAAGATATTACCACCGCCCATGAATGCCTGCAGCACTCAAGCAGCCCCTAATGCATTGCTGGCTTTTAAGAAGAATTGTTAAACCGCATCCGCAATAACTGACAGATTTAATGGAACACAGTAGATTAGAGCTTGCAACATAGTTCACTGTAGAAATTATATGGCTTTGGGGTGGTCGAAGAATACTCAGATAGTAGGGATGAGATTTGTTTCTACGGCGTCAGTTAGGAATGAATACAAACAAAAGTTCAGACTACACTCCCTGTTACAGAGTCAACAGAAGACAAATTACCTTTAGTTCTACTAAATTAATACTACTTTTTATATTGGAGTCAGTGCGTGGCGCCAGCATTTCAGTAGCACTTGTATATCATGTTATGAAGTTACAAAAACATGACTATAGAGCACATTGTGGTTTATTTGAATGCACCTTCAGGCTGGGATCACAATTAAACACCGGAAACACGCATACATTGTGTACCATTACTGGCTGATGAGAATTTTCCATCCGATGTTAGCTAACTTTGGTTGCTTTGTCTTATCTGACACTAATATAAAGCTTAAATGTCTCTGGATCTCAGTGAATGTGTGAGTGACGCCACGTGGGCAAGACCACTCGGCTCGGCAACACGAATTAATAGCCGTCATTGCATTTCGCTAACGAATCTGAAATTATGGGCTTATTGTAAATGCATTCATTGTTAATTCATGATTTATTCATTTTGCCTGAACAGCAAGTTATAATCAGATGAAAATATAGTAAAACAGTGGGCTTGTTAATTGAGTGTGGTTTTAAATATTGGATAGACAAGGCGTCACTTTTCGGAATTTCATGATATATTATGAAAATCAAGCTTAATTTGCTATATTCCGCAAAAGCAGGAGAATCTTTATGGTGTAATTTTTAATTTCTCCAACCTCTATACTCCACACGAAGCAGATATACGGCAATTTCCTCACTACGCACGTTTCGCTCCGACACCGGAGCATCCTCAGGAAATTTTGACTTAACAATTATTAATTGTAAAGCATTTTTATTATTTTTATACTACTGGAGAATAGCAAATAAAGCTTAATTCATGATTGATTGTGGTTTTTATGAGATCGATAGCCTATAACAATCCACTACCTAATGCCTCTCCCAATAGAGGGGTATACCCGTAATCACCACCCTGGGCAGGCGGTTCGGTGATCGCAGTAGATGGTAGTAGTACCACAATGGACGCTGCTGCCCGTAGGCCGTAGTCCAACACGCTAGCCTAGTGCGGATTTTTGGACATCACACGCCTTGAGAACATTATGGAGAACTCTTAAGCATACAGGTTTCAACAAGATGTTTTCCTTCACCGTGGAAGCCAGTGCTATTTTAATTACTTTTATCACACATAACTTAGAAAATAAAGAGGTGCGTGCTGGGATTCGAAGTCGGCCCCCCGAAAGTAAAGCCGAAGCCGTGACCACAAGGCTAACACCGAATGCAGCTATTACATAACTATCTCAATAGTCACTACCATTTAAAAAATTGTATGTATTAAAAGTACCTGCAGTTTGAATAAATTAAAAGTAAAATAGTTTATTTTGACTTTGACTTCAATATGAGTATGGATATTGTAAACGAGGATAAAAATGCGGTCCTGCCCGCAGTTTTATGCTCGTTTACAACGTGCTTAGCTTATGCTAAGGAGATTCTATGGGTATTTTAATGATATCGACTCCCCTCGTCGTAGATAGGTAGGAGGTGTTGCAACGTTGCTGTAATATTCCTAAGCAATCGCCGAGTGTTAACAAATCATGTTGGCGGAAAACGGCATTAAATGTGCAAAATATTAATTTTAATTTATTCAGACTGTAAGCCCGCGACCATGGCAGTAAATTAAGTAAGCGGAAGAAAGCTCATTTATTTTTGGCCGGATGCGGCGAAATTCACATCCGCGTTAAATACACAACCCGACGAGAACGGTAGGTACTCGTTTCGACTGCTTTCAGTTAAAATTTAATTTGCCCCACAAATTACTGTCTTTTTGTTATTCGCTTTTTGGATTTTAGACGACAGAATTTCGTGTCGTGGTAATTATTTCACACCTGACGTAAACGAGAGCTTTAGTAGCTACCTTATTTATCTTTTTAACGACAAGAAACCATAATCACTGAAAGTAAATAATTGAATAAACTACGACAATACACACCTCGTCATATAAACCCAAAGTAAGCGTAGCTTGTGTTATGGGTACTGAGATGACTGATGAATAATTTTAACAATAATATACAATTATACTTATAATATACAGATAAATATCCAGACACTGAAAAACATTCATGTCCATCACAGATTTGCAGTTGTGGGAATCGAACCAACGGCCTAGGACTCAGTAAGCAGGGTCGCTGCCCACTGCGCCAATAGGCCGTCAAAAGTAATGTTATGGATTGTATACGCGATGCAATAGTTAAATTTATTGTCTTAATAAAAAAATATCCAAAAAATTTGGTTTCTTGACTTGTCCCTGAGACTGAGACTTGCTGAAAAGTTTCTTTTTTTTGCTTACGAACATTTAACATTGAATATTATATAATTTTATGGTATATTTTGTAGCCATTTTATATTTTATTCCGTTAAGCCGATATTATGAAAATAGATTCACTCGATACCATCATAAACACAGCTATTGCATGCACATTATCTGCAGCTACGTAATATAACTAGCATGCTAGAGTACTAGAAGTGTGTAATTACTAAACAAAAGAGCATTTGAACAACAATAACATGTGTCCACATAGAGTCTATTCATTAACCCTCCGACGCCGTATCACAGATCTAAAAGTCCCATCATACTTGCCAAAGTCATTTTTGAGCGTTTCGGGCGCGTGAAAAGTCACACATGACAGAACACTATAGAACTATCTCTTTTCTCAGTTAGGCATGGCTGCTTGACAATCGATGTTTTCTTCTTCCTCACAGAATTTAAGGTGTATATCCCACTGTATAATAAATATTATCACATTTTTCAATAATAAACAATCAGAAATGAATCTTTTGACCAAATAAACATACCTATTTTACTACATCGTCATTGAAATGCTCCAAATGAAAATTTGATAGCAGTATCAAGATGAATAGATAGATAAAAGATAGTTCATAGATAAAATCTTGTTTGCAGTTGTACGAAACGGGCGTTTTAAATCTAGATTTCTTTTTTTTACAGGAGCCTTGCCAATTATAATAGCATGCCAGTAGAGTCAGTGTCATAACGTAGCAGTTGCATTTCACTATTTTAGTGCACATCTTGCACCCGTTATTTTACGCTTGCTTTGCTAGAGTTGCACATATTTGTTGCAATTAATTTTTCCTAAAATTGAGGGCACTATATTATAATTGTAATATAGTGCCCTAATTGTAATACCTACACGTTATACATGCATTAAATTGGAAAATACGCGCTTTTTAGAAAGTCGGTAGATAAATTGCAAAAGTAATTCGTCCCTGGTTATTGAACCTTTGTAGCAAATTAAAAAAAAATTGAAAACTAAAAAATCTTATCTTAAACCTTCCAGTGTGGCTGCCCTCTTATATACAACAGCAGGCCAATTAAAGTTGACCCCACACTCCGTTCCGCTACTGCACTCTTAATCAGAGACCAGATACAGGGTTAATTAATGTGATTCGCTTATATTTAAGCTAACAAAATCGGCCGTATTTACGTAATTCTTGGGCGTAGGCTTAGCTTTCAGTGCCTTTATTTATAATAAACCTTATTGTTTGTAGGTCAAATAAGTTCTTTAATAACATAAAGATTCGATGTAATTAATCAAAAGTTTTGTTACAAATACGAGGTACAAGCTCGTCCTACCAGACTACAGATATAGCTTCTTGAGACTCGCTTGATGCCATATTACCAAATAGGGGGCGTAATAATTTTTACTGACCCCGGTAACTCCTATGATCCTCCTATGGTTAAATATAACTGCCGTACTCAATAGGTTGACCCTCTACTATCTTAGACTTGATCATCACTCACCACGAGGTAGGATTATAGTCAAGGGCAAACTTGTAGTGTAATAAAAATAGTAAAAATTGTTGCATTGATCTATTTTAGGGATTTTTTCGTCTCTATATCTTTCGTTTATATTTTTTTTTATTTAATATACTACGACAATACACACATTGCCATCTAGCCCCAAAGTAAGCTTAGCTTGTGTTATGGGTACTAAGGTGACTTAGGAATATAATTTTTTCAAGACAACATCTAAGTTGTAAGAAAAACACTATCAAACTTAGTTAGAACATGAAGCCCACAATTAGGACCAAGTTGAAGTAATCTGGGGCAGGCTGCTTTAATTAAAGAATAATTATGCCTTAGAGATCCAGTCCCGTGTTTTCTTTAATTTACCACTTTTTGCTTTAACTTGTTTGTCTACAGTGTAATTTAAAAGACTTTCTGTTTGAAAAACACTTCTTGAAATAAGTGATTTTATTTTCATCATTATCATCATTACCTCAACCAATTCACGTCCACTGTTGGACATAGGTCTTTTGTAGGGAGTTCCACAATACACGGTCCTGGGCCGCTTGCCTCCAGCGGCTCCCAGCTAATCGCCTGATGTCATCTGTCCACCTCGTTGGGGGCCGACCTACGCTGCGTTTACCGGTGCGGGGTGGCCATTCTAGTACCTTAAGACCCCAACGTCCATCGGTTCCCCGAGCTATGTGCCCTGCCCATTGCCACTTCAGCTTCGCGACTCGCTGAGCTATGTCGGTAACTCTAGTTCTTCTACGGATCTGATTACATTTCTGATTTGATCACGTAGAGATACTCCTAACATAGCTCTCTCCATCGCCCGCTGAGTGACTTCGAGCCTTCTTATGAGGCCCAGAGTTAGCAACCAAGTCTCTGATCCGTAAGTCATCACTGACAGATTTTATTTTACGCAAATAAAAATATTCACAAATGCTGTCGGGTTTTGGTTTATTCAAAAACAAAATCATCAAATTAAAATTAAAATATTGTTTCTATTTTCTCAATTCTTCAATAAATTTAATGAAGATGGCAGTAGTGATGCAGTCGGATTTTTATTATATGTAAACAAATAACTTAAACCTTAACCTAGAGTACTTAGTCCTTAATTGCATTCTTACCTGGTAAGTCATGATGCAGTCTGTGATTGTAACGGGCTAACCTGTGTGTAACCCACACAGCAACAGTGGCAGTTATAATATACGCATAATCGCATAAATATACTAAACCCTTAATCGGTGCCTACGCGACATCATACCAGAACGCTTATTAAATTTTGGATTTTTTAAATTTAAATAGCGACATTTTAGAATAGAAAATTTTGAAATAATTTTCACTAATTATATTTCCACATCACAATTTTCATTTCTTTACTATCATTCCAGAAAATTTCGTATTTTATCTGTTAATTTAAACCAGGTTTTATGTTCGACGAAAACGGCTAAATTGTTTGTAATTAAAGGCAGAATGGTTTGCGCTTGTCTACTAATTACACCTTAATAGCATGGGTCGGACAGTCACTTAATATTGCAATACATTTGTACCAATTCGGATGTACATACATTTTTAAACTAAACATAATTGATAGCTCCACTACAATATTAACTTCTGTTTCCAGATGCTTCATTGTGGATAGCACTTTTTAATAAATTATAATTTAGTTTAGAGATTTGCATGCATTGAAATCCGCACACATGCTGGCAGTAACATTAAGAGGTCCCAAAAGTAACGTCAATAACGAATAATAGTGTTATATATTGTTTTATGAATTTTATACTGTCTGACTAGTTATCTTAGTGTCAGCTGATCCTGTAAATTTCGTAACAGTAGCTAATGGTCAGAACGACTTAATTAGCAATTCTACCACTAAAAGTTAAAGTTGTAATAAGCCTGTGTACCAGCTATAGTAAAGTCTTAAGTGACGGTTTTTATTTAAAAACTATTGCGTAATGAAGTAATAATATGTCCTATAGAACAGATACTTATTTTTTGTTATCAAATTTGATGCTACACCCACATGTATGTATTGAGTACCGTGTCCTCTATAAAAACTAGTTTAAGATAAATCAAAAACAACTCTTGTTTTTAAATAGGTATCTGAAATAAAATTCGGCACTCCATAACAAAATTTCGTCAAAATTGGTAAAGCAGTTTGAAAGTTTGTGAAAATTTGACAAATTTTGAAAGTCAAAATCGACGTTATATATTTACCTAACGTCAAATCTGTTTGTAGTAATATTTTACCGGTTCAAAAGGCAGATTTTACCGAGAAGTAGTTATTTTCATTTTATAAAATCATAACATTGGTTTTTCAAAGTATCCCAATCTATTTCACAAAGTGCTAACCAGTATTATATTTTTCGTTAAATGGAAGCAATACACTATGTATTGATGTGAAGTGTTCTAGAAAATGCAATATTCAGAACCAGCCAGTTATGCTGTCATTCAAACGAAAAAAGTATTTGCTATTTGTTGAAAATGGCATATGATTTTTGCGAATAAAGGCTAGGTAAAACGAAATTCGGTGAACTGTAAGTTCAATTCGTTTTCTGTATAAAAAAAATATGTTCAAAACTTTCTGATGTATGGGGTTTCTAGCATTTATATGAAAAAAATATCATAAAATTTTTCTGATTTCATCTGTACAGACATTACGTAGCGAACCGCAAGAGTAGCCAACCGCTATGAATCTGACTGTATTAAAAAAATAAATAAAGTCAGTTGCCTTAATCATACCACTGTCGAACGCAGACTAAATTAAAAAGTAAGACATAGTAGGTCTCAGATATATTAATAATATTCTTTTTTGCGTACTATTTACGAAACAAATAAATGTTTGGCTCACAAAAGAAACACTAATGTTTTCCAAAATAAAATTCGTAATATTTAAGTAACAGAAAATTCAAACCAATCTAAAATCCAATATCGCATCATTACGCCAAGTTATGATGCGATATTGTTTCTAGTCATAGTAAATCTGGTAATATTTTAGCATTGACTTTTTATAAATAGACGGATGTGTTACGCGTTAAGAATATTGAACTGGAATTTAATTTTCATTTCGTTTTGCTGATTTCATTTCATGCCACATAATATAACAACGTACACATGATGTCCTTTCATGATTTTTAAGTATGCCAATTTTTCAATAAATATTAACATCCGCTAGACTGTATATAATAAACATTAAAATACCGATTTTTATTAGTGTAGTGTATGTGTGTAGTAGTAGTTCGCGAGCCACTAGTGCCGCTTCGAGCATTCTATGACTAAACCCAATATCTAAGAACATATAGATCTGTCTTATGTCCTATAATTCCCCAAGACAATGAGAACAGCGAAACACGACGTCATGTAAACCTAGAGAGCTCTTAATTAACATCCGTAAATAATTCCATTGTGGGTCGTACAAATGGAGGCCTGACAATTGATTTTTGTCTAAGAAAATTACTACTTTTGCACTAAATGTAATAAAATACTGATAAAGATTTCACGATTAAAGGAACGTTGGGTAATTACCCGGTTTTAGTTTTATAAGTGAAGAGCGCCGGCAACGCGTCTGTATTAATAAAAACCTCTTAGAGTTTTGCCATAAAATTACCTTTATTTTAAGCACAATAAAATCTATATCTAATATTTACCATCGCTCCCCGTTCGTATGTGTACAATGCAATAAATTTCGACGGCTCCACGTAACTTGAAATATGACCTGTATTTTACGCGTCATAGAGTCGAGATTTATTCGCTCTGTATAGAGGGGTGCTCGTAACATTATTATAGGTCTTGCAGTGTAGGGTCTGTCACTCAATTGCTTCGTTATTGCAACGTGACTGCAATCAACGATGAACGTTCGTGTTTGGGTTCACCATCGAATAACGTCTGTTTTTTCAGTTATTGATTTGGCCTTAACGATAGTAGCTCGCTTGTCTATGGGGACGAGTAAATGCGTGGGCATTCATCTGTGCGATTTAATACGGTAACTACAGCGAAAAGCGGTTTGAATGTACTGAATACGAGATTGCGATTTATTATTATCTAACTAATGCCCGCGTTTTACGTCCGCGTTTGTTATGGTTTTTACAAATACCGTGGGATTCGTTTGTTTTCCCGGTTAAAAAAGTAGCCTATGTTAATATCATACTTTCTTCAATCGACTTAACAATAAACATTGTAAAGTCGACATCTCCTGAGGATGCTCCGGTTTCAGCGAAACGTTCGTAGGGTATAAAGATTGAAGTAATTATAAATTACACCATACAGATTCTCCTGCTTTTCGCGGAGTAGAGAAAATAAAGCTTAATCTTCATAATTTCCGTAGATTTATCCCCAGTAGGTAGTTGATAGCAGCTATGAAATTGGAACTGTCTAGCCCAGGGCCTCGGCTAGCAAGTTAAGATGTCGGTCCCGGTGAGAGATCGGACTCTATATAATTCTCTAATGCGAGGCATTGGGTACTGCAGTAGGACATAAATAGGCAAAGAATAATTTTCGACTTCCCCGGCGCAACGATGGGGGTAAACTCCTAACATAGGCAATTTAAGAATTTATAATAGCTGAATTTTCTCACTTTCCGTATATTTGCCTTCCCAAAGCTTAGAAGTGTTCGATTCTTAGTACCCATCACATGCTACACTTACTAGATGGGGGCTAGATGGCGATGTGTATTTGCGTAGTATATTTTTTTAAAGATATTTAGACTTTGTTGCATTTTGAACTCTAAGTAAAATCAAGTTTCGCCAAGTGTCTGTCTAAGTTCAAAGGAACGGGAATTAATGTCAGTGAGGCGTTCTTAGGTACAGCTTGCAGGAAATATTTCTTATTATGCATCTTTTAAATTGATCTTAATTCGCTAGCGGAAGTAAGTTGGAAAGAACTTTAATATTCTGAAATGTAAATATTGTTGCACTTTCGAAACAATCATCGATAACAAAGTTCAAAGTGTTTAAACAACAACAGCTCCAAGAAATTATTAATTTCCCTTCTTTTGATTCGTTGAGTAATTTTCTGCCATAAACAATATTTTTTTTCCTATTCTCTAAAGTGGTGAGGGAAAAGATTATACATCTAAAATTGTAGTGAGAACAAAGCTACGTTTTAAGAAGATTAAATTATCCAAAAGTTATGAGACCCTTATCGTTTATTTAGCATTTGGTATGGTCTAGTGTGAGTTGTCCTCAAGTATGGTATTTAATTCTACATCAGTTGTAGGAGATAAGTCTTAGACCATAGCATACCTATTATAAACTAGCTGACTCGATTGAAATTTCACCCTTTCTTAATGATAAAATATTTTAATCTAAAGACATTTGCTTTTGAAACAATATTTTTTTATAATAATGAGTTTGAATTTAATAAAATAGTAATGTTTTTATTAAGAGTATTACACAAAAAGAGTGATTTTAATTATATGGAATTGTAGCAACAATATCTACTGCAAATCTTTCGAAATGTAAAGCTACATTTTCAACTTGAGTTATATATAGGTATATTCAAGGCATTTCCTACAACAGACACAGACTGTCGGTGTAACGCCGTCTCAATATAACTTTGCCTTTATTTCATCATAGCGTGGCACAGTTTCTGTATTGTTTCTACTAGAAAACTCCCAGGTGCACTGCACTGTTTGAATTTGTAATACAAAACACAGGACGTGTGTGAAGAATTAGCTTTGCAAATTTGATCAAAGCAACCTTTTTAGATTGAAATTGGTTTAGTTTTGCATTATTTTCTGTGTTCATAAAATAAACATTGGCTTTTTAACAAAATTAAGTGACTATATTTAGATACTGGTTTGCTTATGGTTAGTATCCTTTCTACCAATGACCTGCAAGGATGCGTAACGAAGGTAAAAATTCAACTATTTGAGCTACGGTGGAATAGATTCCAGTACGAATGTGATTGCATTTTCCAGATTTCATACCGAAGCATTTTCATTTATACAAATTCATCGTGTTTACCTACTGATATAAGACTAACGGGTTCTTCAGACCTGGAGATTAACCATTCATTATTTTAGCTAAGTTGGTTCTTCAGAGTATAAATTTTGAATAATAAATAAATAATAATAAATAAATATATATAAATACTACTAGGCTGAACATGGGCCCTTTGTAGGGAGTTCCAAATTCCACAGTTTTGTGCCGCTTGGATCCAGTGGCTGCGACGCTTAATATCGTCTGTCCACCTCGTTAGGGGTCGACCAACTCTGCGCTTATCAATGCGGGGCTGCTATTCCAGCACCTTGGGACCCCAACGTCCATCCTTTCTCCGAACTATGTGCCCCGCCCATTGCCACTTCGGCTTCGCGACTCGTTGAGTTACGTCGGTAACTCTGGTTCTTCTACGAATCTCCACATTTCTGATATGATCACATAGAGATACTCCGAGCATAGCTCTCTCCATCTCCCGCTGAGTGACTCTTAGCCTTCTTATGAGGCCCATAGTTAGCGAGCAGGTTTCTGAACCATAGGTCATCACTACATTCTTCATATTAATAGATACTATATATTTTGCCGTGTGGTGACGGCAGATCGGATTACAGTTGTCACCACCCCTCTTCTTTCCGCGGGTGTTGTACGAGGCGACTAAGGGAATATAATGGAGAGCGTGCAGCAGCGTCCTTTGTGCTACTTCTACCATCTACTGCGATCAACAACCCGCCTAACCAAAGTGGTGATTATGGGACAAATCATCCATTTGGGAGAGACATTAAGTCCAGCAATGGACAACAACAGCCCATTACGGCTCTTTTTGATGATGTGAAGTGATATTATAAATAAATAAAATAAATAAAATAAATAAAATAAATAAAATAAATAAAATAAATAAAATAAATAAAATAAATAAAATAAATAAAATAAATAAAATAAATAAAATAAATAAAATAAATAAAATAAATAAAATAAATAAAATAAATAAAATAAATAAAATAAATAAAATAAACAAAATAAATAAAATAAATAAATAAATATTTTTATTTTTATGCGTACATATTATACACGTATCTCTTTTCTTCGTTGCCTGGAACAAATTGCCCCAGACTAATTTTATGGCCACAGAATGGTATTTGCTGTGTCGTGCTTTATCTTATTTTTCTGTACTTTTGTTTGGTATGCAATAAAATGTGTTCGTTCATTCACTCATAGTGCTTCAACCTCTGGCACCCCAATAATAACTCCTTCCATTTGAACGTACCTATTCAAAACAGGACAGTTCGGTTTGTGGACAATCCCGAGCTAGCCAGTAAATTGGAAACTTTAGAGCACTGTAGAAACGTCGGTTCGCTTTGTGTGTTCCGAATAGTTATTTTAACTAGTACTAACTTCCCAATATTATGATTGCACCATAATGTCGCAGAAAGTAGTAGTAGAGTAATTTTCTGTGACAGAGCTCGTCCGGGGGTGTACTACTTGCTTATTCCCGTCGCTGATTAGCATTGTTGCTATACTGTGTTCCAGTCAATCATATGAGGCTTATACCCTACACCTCAGGTTGATGGACACAGGCAAGGATATTCCAGGACGTGCTCCCAGCATGCCCTGCTTAGTGTCATCTTATTAATAGTCGATGGTTTACCACTTACCATCAGGTGGGCCATCGGCTTGGTTCGTGAATTATTACTCATCATCATTCTCCTGGCGCTTTCCCTATTTGGGGTCGGCATTATTACTATAAAACAAAAAAACAGGTTGCATCCCACTACCTGGATCAGCTGTATTCCTCAACTATCCTCTAAACCATTTTTAAACTTTCCTCTTGCAGTATTTTTTTTAGTAGTAGTACCTGAAACCTTTTGGGACGTGGACTTTTTGTCGTAGTGGAAAAGCTTTATGGCTACTTCTGTTATTTTGGGCAGGACAGAGGTTTTGTGGGACTCGTTTACCCAAACTAAAAACCTTCACGACATGTCTCTCTCGTTGGCTTTAGTAGACGTCCGGGGAACCCGTTGTATACTTACCAGGCTGTTTACACAATGCTGTGTTCCAGTATAAAGGGCGTGGTTGCTGGTATAATTACAGGCACCTTAGACCTGTACCACGGAAACCATTTGTTTTCCTAGGATGACAAGTAGCCTTTACTCTCCGCTTTTTCAACTAACTATATGCCAAAATTCAAGTGGATTTACTGCTTATTTGACGTGTGGAGGAAGGACAAACACTCAAACTAACAAACACACTTTCGCTATCAGTAACGATAAAGATGACGTTGACGTTACCTAACGAATGACCCACACGTTCGTTTTCTCAATGTACTTAATGTACAATGAAAAAGGTATAACTATTCAGCGCTCAAACTACGATATGTATAAATACACAGAATTAAGAACATTAATATTGAAGCATCAAAAACCATTCACTTTAGTAGACAGGCGGTTAGTTCATTTCATTAAGCAGTTGACAGTAATTATTTTAACTCTAATGTTGACCATAAAATGGGTAAAATGGGAAAAGTTTGTGAACTAGCAACATTCCGCCGGTGTGAAGTGAGACGTGCGCGTGGCGTTTTCACTGCTTTTGGACACAATGCATTGCATGCAATAATGGCTGAACGAGGGTTCTGCTTGTACTTCATTCTATGTCTAAACCACAGTAGCTTGTATTTAACTCGACAGATGATCGTGATAATACTAGAGTATTATTTCCGAAGTCAATATTCGAAGACATTGAATAATATTTGCAGGTTACGGCAAATTGCAGCTCACTGTAGAGTGACAAGTTTAATCTAGTCAATGGAAATTTGTCTTTGCGAGTTCTACTCGCGTTTCCGCAGAATTCAACAATGAAATTTACTTTTGAAACATTCTTGCTTTAGTTCCAACGTCAAGTGGGGAAACCGATGTTAACTTAGTGTTGCCACTTTGGTATGGTGTGATTTTGCTACTCTTTCGTTTTCTCAGTTTCCGCGTTTTGTATTTTTATATTTTCTGTAGTATGGTTTAGCGTTCAGTAGGTATTCGTTCAATAATTTAGTTATTCACTCGTATCGGTTATTGTCTGGCGGAAGGCTTCGGCCGTGGATAGTTACAACAGTACAGACAAAGACGTGCCGCTGAGTTATTAAACATCTGGCGTAGAAACCGACGAGGCGTATGAGTAAAAATAATTGGCATAACCCTAACAGGTTTCCCCGATAGCCATTTCAGACTGCATCATCATTTACATCAGCAGGTGAGAATGCAGTCAAGGGCTAATTTGTAAAGGGAATAGAAAAGAATAGAAAAACTTTATTGCAACACAACACAATAGGGTAAACACAAGTAAAACAGTAATAGTACTTAGTGCTAGGGTGCAAAGGCGACCTTATCACTAAAAGGGAAACGGCACGAAGCTGATAAAAAGGGGAAAGTGGATGGTGCATAAAGGATGTTACAAAAAAATAAAATAAACTTACATGAACATACATACTACATTTACATATTATCTACAAAAATAATATAATAGATATTTATGATGTATATTTATGCTATTATAAACTTAAATAATACTAAATTTAGTGGTTAAAAAAACGATTTGTAGTGCGATGTTAAGCTCTCCATCACTCAATTCCCTCTATTTTCGAAGCCGTCGTAAGCTATACAGCCTTAATTCATATCACAAGATACATGATTTAACTTAATTATCCAGTGTCTAGACAGTGCGAGCAAGCAGTCTTGCAAGGAAATTTTACCGTGTAACCTTTGGTAGTTCATTTTGGCAAACATTAGATCGCGTTTGTCTTTACTAGGTACGTTTATTTATTTAATTTAATCAATATTAATTAATCGTCCAATATATTTAATTACAATTACAAACACTAATAAAATATGAGGTGTATTGTCCACACCTTCCGAAGTGTTTGGCTCAAGAAGAAGTGATCTCGGTGAATAGACAAACGTACCTTAACATTCGCACACAGATATATATATATAAAGATATGTATAAGTATATCTTCATCATCACCGGTACCCCTATTATCGTAATTAATTAATTATCTCTCTGTCATAAGTCATTTGACATTTAAGAACAAATTATATTACATTGCATATCCACATAAGTAACCGCTTTACAAGGCCTTAAATTAGGGTTAACCTACCAAAAAATCGTTTATAATAGATATATGATAAACGGTTATTTTATCTTCCTGAAAAAAAATACAGACTTCAAGATGATAAACTTAGGACACAGTGAAACATCAAACTATTATTTAGGTTTACATTAGAAAATAAAGGGTGCGAGAAAATGGGACCACTCGGCGGCCGTCCTGTCAAGATCGGGTGCGTGGAAATTCTTTTCTCAATCGACTGACTCCTATGAATACTAATACTTTGCTCGTACAGATGAAAATAGAGTCGGGTCCGTGTGTAATGGTGTTAAACGTATAAGATAAGCTAATGTTTTATACCCTGTACATGTGTATTGAAGATAAATTTACGTCACGCTTTCCATGAGTGTAACATGCACATTCTATTGGTAAAATACTAGAGTATTCAAATAATAGGGAAGGGAATTTATATTTTCAGAATTTTATGTGTTTTGCTTTGGTGGCAGACTTCAACCGTTTCTAATTACCACTCCACTGATAAAAAGTTTTAACGTTCCGAAAAGCTGCTTAGGACCCATTGTGGTACAGTTGAATTTAGCTGCCAACGATTAACAGGTTCGCTCGCTATTACTTGAAACTGTATCATCTTTTACCATCGGAGATTTCAGTCCAAAGCCAGTCTGTGAAACTGCCTGCAAACTGTATTACAGTTTGTCAGACTGTGTTTTTAATAAATAAAAAAATTCTAAATTAAAAAAAGTTGCAGCATGTGAGCTCTAAAATACTATGAGAATATTTATGAATGTGCCCAGGAATGGGCATAAAAAGGCAGAGAGTAAATGATGATTGTCACTTTTGCCTGCTAATCTGTATGCGAGGAGCATGGTGACTAGATGTACTTTCCTATGATGAAGGAGAGAAGATTCTGTGTTTTCTCTCCTAGGAGAGAAAAAAGAGCCACACCAGCTTAAATGCGGACAAGCAGGCAAAGAAAAAGATTGTGTCGTTCAAACAAGAGCTTATCAGAAACAGAATATTATTTTACTCTTTTGTAGCACCCGTTTAAAATGATATTCTTTTAAATAAAGCGTATAATGTTGCACAGCTCGAAATGAAGCTGGTAGTTAAATAACATTACAAACATATTTTAAACACGTGTCTCTGCATTTTGCTTTCAAAGTTAATATTTATACAAACGGCAGCTCGCTTGCGCACTCGCTAAATAACGTACGTGGATGTGCAACTCTGAAACGTAGCGAAATTTAGCTCAATTTCTATACAGAAAATTCCATGAAACTGCACGATGGAAAATGTTGTTCTTATAATTGGACAGGTATGGTCAAGTTATGCGTGGAAAATTAACAATATTAACATATAAATTACTACAGTAACATTTCTGCAAACGTCAAAGAAGGAAATAAACAGTTAGGTTTAATGTTATTCTTCTTTAAAAGGGTTCCGTAACGTAACGTTGACGGTGGGTCTTCGTTGGCATGAAATAAAAATAGAGGTACACAAGAAGCTAGTGGGGCCCCGATAATTTGCCTAGTATTGGGTTTGGTTATCAATGTTGGCAAATAATAATGTTCTCAAAATGCATTGATAAATCTATCATCGCGTATTTGACAGACTTTGAAAAACATTTAATGACTATAACTCGTAAGAGTTTTGGGTTTAGGGATTATGGTAGAAATTCTGCAGTAGGGAGTCCACGGTAACCTTTTGTCGACGACAAAAACTTTTGGGAACTTCTGCTCATAAGTGGACTGAGTTTTAGACCTAAAAACTATGAATGAATGAATACACTTTTATTGTACACCACATAAACATAACAAATTAAAAGTAAAAATTTAACAAAAGGTATACAATTTGGCGGCATTATCGCTACATAGCGATCTCTTCCAGGCAACCAAAGGCGTTAAAAACAGCTCAAGAAGAGAGGTAGGTGGTGCATTTAACCGTACTGTGTTGCAAATAAACATGCATAAACCTATATATACAAATATAATATGTACATATAACAAACTTACAATAAAATATATAGATAGTGATAATAATTAATATATACCTATATAATTAATATCAATAATAAATAAATATATACAATATTGTCAAACCACAAATAAAACAGAAGGGAATAGGCAAGTTAAAGATCCGCAGATGCAGACAAAAAATGATCTTTGACAAGGTTTTTAAAAATGGTAATAGACTGTATACTATACTATAATATATTAGGCGGAGCATGTCCTAAAATAAAATAATAAATTTACACATTTGAGACGAAGACTAATTAGAATTAAAGAAATATCAAGCTTCATGCAAAGAACTCAGATCACAATCATGTCAAACAGTTACGAATTTGTTAAGATTTTACTTTACTGTAATGAAACAAAACTACGACAATGGTGGTGGTACTACAAATGGTTTGGAATGATTCTAGGATTAAAATTTTCCTAGGTCACATTATTGCGCATATTGTATGTTGTTTTTCTATTTGTGCTGTACACATAAAACCCAACTCTTTAAAGGTTGAGTGAGATAATAAATCTGTAATAATGGATGTAAGAATCTATGTTTATTATTATTATATTTAACAATTCATACTTTTAAATATAAGCGTTAAAAATTTATTGAAATTATGAAAAAATATTCGTAACAAGCTTGACTTTGTCGTTATGAAAGCAAAGCAAAAGGCTAACTTTCCGAATATGAAAATTTCATCCTGAAATTCCGCGAAAGTGCACAAGGGAAAATGTTGTCCTTATAATTGGACAGGTGCACCCAAGTCGTGCGCCGCATTCCTACCAACGCTACATTTGCATATAAATAAGCGACACCCCTGAAAACGCCAAAGGGCGTCCGCATCGCCCTTGACATTTTTATGAGTGGAAAACCAATTATCACGAGCAATTATCGAGTCAGCTAGATTGTAAAACGAATTGGATTTTTCAAATGTGATAAAAATAATATTTATATTATATGGATGTACCTATGAACCGAATACGTATTTTAGTAGGTTATTTAAATCAACTTGGAGTACGATTTTGTCTCTTAATTTAACGATTACTATTTGTTGATTTTTTGTTAGTGATAGACGCTGACACCGACGTACAATAATTCTCCTTCAATGTCGTATCCACACTGACTCCAGTTAACATTTCCTACACAGTGCGATCAAATTAATTTTTGCTGCTGCTACTGCCATCTCTCTAATAAACTGTTCCTACTGGATGCTTTAAAAACAAAATGCAACGCGGACAAAGTCACGAGCAACAGCTAGAATTTAAATGAAAGCTTATATTTTATCTTTATCCCTAAATCTCATTGTATATAATTTCCAGGTCAAGATAAACCACAAAAATATTGCTGCCTCAAACAATTTTCTCATAAGAGTTTACGTTTCTTCATTTTTTGTAGGTTATATAAAGAATTATCGTTTGTATAAGAATAAGAAGAAAATTCACTTTTAACATTGTTGGTTTGATTATATACTCTACAGTTATCTTGATTGGACTTAATCAGACAGTACCTAATTCGATTATCCCAATTAATTTACTGCCCTCTAATAGGTCATATTATTTAAGCAGTAATAATATTATATTAGGTAAAGAGATACTCAATTATTGAATGATGGTTATTGTTTCTCCTGACATGATGGTTCTTGATCTCATGGCAAAGTTTAAAACCTCATAATATAAGATAGCGAGATACTTAATATTGTAATTTAATTTCACGTTAGGTTAATTTGCCTTAAGTTATCCTTACAAGCAAAAATTCTGCAGGTTTCACGCAGTTTCTGCAAGTCGGGTGTTTAATTGCAACACTTGCAGACATCCCTTTCAACTCAACTCCGCATAAGACCTTTAGTAAACTTTCTTTGCAAAATTTTATTGTTATAGTTACAATTGACGGACCAAGTAGATATGCTTACGTCAAGTCTCATGTACCTGTAATTACAACGGCAACCACGTCTTTCAGACCGTAATCGCTAAATATAAGCATTTCCCCAAACGACCTGTGTCACCAAAAAAACTCTACTACTACAGCTTGTTTTTTTTTTTTTAATATATAAACAAGTGATTGACTGCAATCACACCTGATGGTAAGTGATGATGCAGCCTAAGATGATGCCTAGAAGATGATTCACCCTTGATTTGAAGGTACCCAGATACTACTAAAGTAGAGTAGTACATAATAGGTATAAGATACGTAGATTTTATGCAGACTCTGTCAAGTGGCGGACGACCATGGTACATTGTCTGCACTAAATACAATATATACGATCAGCATGTATTTAAAAGAAAAATGTATGTAAAATAACCCTAAGAAAGTGCTGCTTCACTAGTGGCAATCAGTATTGGTTAGAAAATGTAGACGATCACAGTAAAATATATAAAAACTAGCAGTTTGCCGCGACTTTGTCCGCGATCAAACATTGATTATCCTTAAAGTTAAAAAATCCTACGCCTATTTTTACCAGAACCTCAAAATTAGTCCCATGATTTATACGTTATCAGGTCACAAACACACATACTCTCAAGTTTACACTTTTACCTACAATCTGATTTATAAAAGTAGAGTTTTAAAAAAATACTGTTCAAAGGTCTAAAAATTTGAAGTCTGAACCTCATGGTGGTTAAAGTGAATACCCGAGATTTCGTCTGCGTATAATTCTTGGTTGAGTGATACTTCCATAGATTTCATGATTAGTCAGTGAGTTAGTGGGGTTTTCTTTTATATAAATGAATTTAGATATATATAATTAAAAATGTTTTTTTTTGTCTGAAAAAATAAAAGAAAAACTAACTAAACTAAGAAACAAAGAAAGCTAAACTAAGCAAACCCATAAATATATAAAAAAAAGAAATTTTTTTTAGTCAGCTACCCAAGCAACACAGCATCGCAGAGCTCTATTGTAAAACCGCCTTTAAGCTTTAGCCAATTTCATGTTCGAATAAAATCAAAATAAAGTCCAGAAGTAATATCCGTCAGTTAAGCCCGAACTGAAATCGGTCAAATGAAACCCAAGCCAGCGTAGCGTTGGTTAGATCAATGGAACTAGTGTAACAAACGCCATCGGCTCAATCCATGAAGCTATATAGGCACATTCGTTCATACCACAACACATATATCTCGGTCCTTGCACACATATAATCTGGTGATACATTGGTCTGTGTGCTCACGCCCTCGCATTTAGAGCAAACTCGGCACGGAATAGAAGCTTAAGCGGATGAATTTTTTAAATACTTTTCATTTAATTTTACATTTAAAATATAGAACACTAAGAAAACATAATATATGAGTAGCGGAGTTTGTATCTATCTTTAAAAAATATTGAACATATTTTATGTTGTACCTAAACATTTTTTTTTTTCATATTTAAAGTGAGGGATATTCTATAAAACATCATTATCATCATCATCATCATCACCTCAACCAATTGATGTCCACTGCTGGGCATAGGTCTTTCGTAAGGAGTTCAACAATACACGGTCCTGGGCCACTTGCCTCGCCTGATGTCATCTGTCCACCTCGTTGGGGTGTGTAATTCTATAAATGTTTTATTTAAATTAGGAGCATTAACTGTCTTATTTCGATTATTTACATAGGCCTCTTTTAAAACAACGACGCTTTTTAAACCCTAGTCAGTGGCTTTTGTCGAAATTAGGGATTTAATAATCATAGTGAATGACATAATATTATATTTTGTTTGGCATTATTTAATATGTTTTTTTCTCACACTTCAGGCCTACTATGTTTTTTTATTTTTCAAGACAGGGTAAGGAAGAATTAATTTTAAACTGAAATTGTATGCGTTTAGTGAAATTTAAGTTAATATATTGTATAGTAATAGAATTTGTTAATTTCGTGATCGTGATCTTGGCCTATACGAATAAGACAAATTCATATATATACCAAAAGCGATGATAGCCCAGTGGGTTGTGGTAATCACTTCGGCCTCCCATTTAGGGGGACCGAGTTCGAATTCCGGCACGCACTTACAACTTTTTGGAGTTAGGTGCGTGGTTAATATAAACCATTAGATATCGTTTGATTCAATGGTGAAGAAAACCATCTCAGCATACCTGAGAGTTCCCTATAATGGTCCTAATTTTCCAGCGTGGTGAGCTACAACGGCCTAAATCCTTCCCATTCTGAGAGAAGACCTATGTTCTGTAGTGTGCCGGTTAAGAGTTTTTATGCCGCTTACCGCTTATGCTTTGGACATTGGCTGTGATTGTGTGGTGGAGCGATGCCGATGTAGCGAGCGTCGCGCCGGTCACCGCAAGGCTGACGTAGCATGTGACGACCCTACATAAGCGATATTGGGGTGTTTATTAAATACCCTCACTGCTTGTACAGCACAGACTCATTCAAATTTTAAATGCTAAGCGATTTATTTTTAATATGCGAAAATTTTGACAGTATTTTTGCATAGGCTCGAATAGTTTTGAACTTGGTTTGAGGGGAAACCAGAACTCGCCAAAAAAACCTTAGCACTTGAATCCGATTCTGTATTTACATATACCTTAAGGTACGTTTTTTATTCTTTATAAGTGTTGCTAATTTTTTGGCAACTCTGCCCTGGTAAGGCTAAAAATGTTAAGACATTCAACCATTATTATTTGGTAGGTATTGCCTATAATAAGTTGCTGTTTACATAATATTTTAACGTACATTAATAACATCATAATTCTGGTCATAACCGATGTGGCATATTGTGCGCTTTTGGTCAAAATAAGGCAATAATTCATCTCATAGAAAATAACCATAAACCAATATCAGCATGGGACGATCAGGCTATAAAAACTTTGACATAATATCTTGAATTATTGGTGCGCCAAATAAAAAGTTCCTTGGATAGGACAGGCCGGAAGAAGTTTTGTTGCCGTTATAAACGTATAAGAATGATTTATCGAACTTGCAATAAAGTTGATGTAAAGATCCTCATGAATTATATTGAATAACTTTTGAGTATCGAATCTGTTATAAGCCGTCTATCTATAATTATCTATAATCTATAGCTACGGGTTAAACGGCAGACAATAACTTAACATATTGTATTATAAACTTATCTCACGAGACCGTTTTGCTAAGTTTATTGTTATATATACCAATACAACATACAATTACGCAACACGCACACATTATGGATTGTTTTCAGTCTAAGCATAACATGTGATATGTGAGTAGGAAAAATATTAAAGTGTTTGATTGCAATATACATTTTAGAAAGTAGATCAAAACTGCAAGCTGAGCCGTCTTCGAAAGATACAAATACTATATAAGAAATAACAGCATGTAATAATGGTATCTGTAACACAAGCTTAAAGAAACGGAGGTGCTGGTTTAAACATGTGCGCTGACTAAATGATCTTATGTATATAATAACTGCCTATGTAGTAGAAGAATATCGGTCAATAGTCGATCTAAAATAAAGTGCACGGAGTCATATACCTATCATAAATACCCACATAAATATTAGCAAATTATAAAAAAGAAGGGATTTTCAGTTGTCATTATTAGGTATAAAAATTTATCTTTACAAAAAAATAATATTACTAAGACAATTTTACGTGGATAACTCCTTACAGCATGCTATACGGACGCATAGGAGTTTACGTCTTTAAGTAAGGTCCGCGTAGCAAACACGTACCTAATGACAATGTGAGATGGTGATAACCAAAAGAACACCCGGCTAAGTTTGTTGTGGGCTTCTTCTTAGACCAGGGCGCGATTGGAACCCTCGTAGCTTTAGTTTTAAGTTTACGATTGTAGTTATCGCCATCACTACTCACTGCTATGTACACATTTTGTATATAATAACGCATCAAAAGTGCCATCTATGTGCCTATTTGAATAAAGATATATTTGACTTTGACTTTGACTTTATGAACGCGGATAATACCGCGGGGAACAGCAAGCAGGAAATCTATACTTATAATAAAACTGTAACTGTTCAATTGATATATTTTGAAAATGTTGACTGGACGACGCTTTATAATGGATACTGGGTCCAAAACAGATTTTTATTTAATTTTTGTCTGTTTGTCTGTCTGTCTGTCTGTCTGTCCGGACATCACGTGAAAACTACTGAACGGATTTAAATAAAATTTTCTATAGTGGAAGCTGATATTCCGGGTCAACATATAGAATACTTTTTATCCCGATTAACAATAAGCTTCTTGCGGGAAATGGAATGAAATTTTTTATCAATTTTACTTCATAGCTCCGTTAAATTTGAACCGATTTTAATAATTCTTTATTATTTAAAAGTGTTAACTATCAAGCATGTTTTGTCTTATTTTAATAATGATATGATAAATATTGTTGGAGATCAAGGACATAATTCTTCACAGAAATCAGCAAGTCGCAAGGCATATGGGACAACGATCGAATGCATGCGTACCATCCTACTAATATTATAAATTCGAAAGTTTGTGAGGATGGATGTATAGATGGATGTATGTATCAACTAAAATAATGACTACTTAGTAACTCAGTAGGTATACCACGTAAATAATATAAGGTATAAAGCTAGCCACAATGATTATGATGTCAGCATCAGATCTATTCTAACTTCTCGATTGACTCATACGTGGACGAAGACGCATGGGTCCGCTAGTACTTTTCTATAATTATATACCTTAAAACTACGTTAGGATAATATTTTAAATTAGTGGTAAAATTCAGATACGACAAAAAAACCTCATTTTACACAATCATTATTTATATACACTTTATATATTTTTGCAAACAACATCCCCGAACATATTCTGGCACGACGCCAAGTTTTCAAATAATACTTGATAGTCACATACTTTTCGTAGCTACAGAAAACTTCGCTAAGCTGCAGACTACCATTATAAAATGTTCGTGTACGTCTATCGTTTATACAAGGTCGCATCAAACACCTAAAGCAGTACGATGAGATAAAGTTTTTAAACTAAATATCAGTCTTTCCCCTGATGGTGAACTAACGATACAGTCAATATTTCTGTCTGCACTGAGTTCTCCTACGCAGAAATTTACCGAAGAACATTTGACGCTACACCAATATTTAAAACAAGTAAGGATAGTTACCGTAGGTACTTGTTGCCAGGTTGAATTTGGATATTGCGTATAAATACTAATGGCGGGAGGGAGATAACAACATTTAGTACTTTTCCGATAAGACTGAGCGAGGAATAAAACTTACGTATAGTATTCTAAAGCCTTTATCGTTATCATTCCAATATCAGCTTACTGCAGGCCGAATGTCTCCTAAATGTGAAGACTTTATACGCCTTTTAGGTTTCCCGATTTTTTCCTTTACTGTTAAATGAAGTTATATTTAATTTAATTAAAGGCTCAATAACCAAAATTCATATGAGCTCGGTCCTCCCGAAAGATCTGAGGCCGAAGTCTTACCTGCTAGCCTTGCTCCGTTATTTTGAAGATATTAGTAAAGTAACGAGTACTTTTACACGAGTTTTTTTTAGTACAACCTAATTATGCATAAACGATAACATTAACCACAAAATGCTTTGAATAAATGCTTTAAATATTAAAATAAAATATACAAAAAGTAGGTAAGTATTTATTTTATATTTCATTCTTAAAAAGTGCTCATGTCGCAAATAATAGTCTTCACCGCAGGTATAATGGTACTCACTTCACACACGAAAGTCGTAAACTGTCAGCTGTTCTAACAAAATTCTGAATGTTGTTGTGCTGTTCATACATATTCAAAAACGTTCGTCGAAATTCGCAAACATTTTGCTGGGTCGACCGTTCGCTTTGGTAGCAATGGAACATTTAGAGCAAAGTCAAGAGCTCTTTTATTTTAGCTAGCTCTGGCCCGCGGCTTCGTATGTTTTAGAATTACAATATGGATGACTATATTCATCCGTCCGTCCGTCAGTCCATGCACACTTTTGCGGGAATGCGATAAAATGTTATGCTCTATTTTATGTTCTTAATACATAACACATAATTAACCTAGGCCATGATTTCTTTGGGTTTGCAATCTTTACTGAGAAGTATATTTTGTCGCCTAGTTGTAAATTTTTAAATCCTAAATTGGGGTTATCAAGTTGTCAAAATAATTATAGCTATCACACATCGGAATTTATTGCCAAATTATTCTATATTCATTTATTATTACTTTTTTATATATTCATCATCATCTTCATGTCAACTAATGTACATTCACTGCTGGAAATAGTTATTTTGTAGGAAGTTCCAACAAACCACCTCTGCGTCTACCAACGCTGCGTTTACCGGTGCAAGGTTTACCATTTCAGTACCTTGGTACCCCAATGTCTATCGCTTATGACGCTATGTGACCCGCCCATTGCCCCTTCAGATTCACAACTCGTGGTTCTTTTCTCCGTTACAGTGGTTTTGTTATCCCCTTTTTCCTAATTTGATCACATAGAGGTATTCCAAGCATAGCTTTCTATCGCCCGCTTGGTCACCCTGAATCTTCTTATGTTACCCACAGTTAACGTGGTATGTCGGTTAGTAAGAATGAAACTACCATATCGCTCCGTAGCTAGTTTATTACTGCCAACTGACACAAATGACAGGCATTATACATCATCCCTCCAACATAAGTTTGAGAACCTGGAACAATTTACAAATAATTTCCCTGTAGCAAATATAACATTATTATAGTTTTTCTAGCGATTCAGAGATTAGATGGCTTATGGCTCTGAAACCTGGTCATTATTATATATACATTATATTTTATTCCAATACAAGTTTAATTTTAACTGCAATCTGACTTGATAGCAAGCGCTCAATATATAACAATGTTAGATGGCAGTGGGGCTAACTTGTTAAGGTTATGACAGTCATATTTAACTCATTGGTTTTTACCTTGTATTTTACCGGAAGACCAGACCAGGAATTTTAAATATATCAAATTGTCTCTTTTAGGGGTGAAACTTTCGACTTTTAAATATCAGTGCTCACTACTGTGTCAACAAGATCGATAATTTCCGATTCACGACTGGCTATTAATTTATTAAAATTTTATTTTTTATTATTAAATTATATTTTTTTACAAGATGGAGCGTAGGTGGACATTGTTTACAATAAAAACATATTCCAAGTACTCAATACATTTTAATGGAAATGTAAACGGAATTTCAAGAATGAGTAATTAATTAATAACATTAAGGATGTCTAACTTCAACAAAAGCTCGTCTTGTCTTCGGAACTTAGTTCGACTTAATTTAGTTTTACTCTCCATGTTTGAGTTACGAATAGTAGCCGATACCGACTTATAGTATCTCTCTATATACCTACATAAAGGTAGCAGTAAACTTAAGTATATGATGCTTAGAAAGGCACCCTTATAGACTGATGACGGTATAAAGTTTTCGGTATACGATTCTATTATACCCTCATAACCTACTTGTATTACCCTCAGCTTATAGCAAACATAACCCTGAATTTTTAGGGTCTGTGGTTCAAGTAACACAGTAAAAATTTGGCTGTTTTGTTTTGATTTTAAAGTAATTAAATATTATTTTTTTTGGTTTGTAATATTACGTCTTAGGGCAGATAGAAATGGAATCTAAAATAATATGAATAAAAGGCTTTATAAGACTTGTGTAAAGTTAAACCAACTTCAACGTAAAGACCCTTCTGTTGTGGTATTTCTGTGTCTATATATATAAAAGAGAAAGTGTGTGCATATGTTCCGTATAGGCTCCGAAACGGCTGAACCGATTTCAATGAAACTTTCTGGGAATCTCCGGATTGACCTGGCGAGTAATCCTGTAAAGTTTGGTGACGATCGGAGTAGTCCTAGATTTGATTGATTGTGATTTTTGAACTGTCAAACTGTCAAATACAGCTTGGACGTAAACTAGCTGCTCTTCCCAGTGGTAGTAAAGCTTTCTGGTCACTCGCGAAGTCGGTCGAGGCAAACTTTTGTCGTTCTTCGCTGCCGCCCTTGCAGAAACCTGACGGGTCATTGGCAGTGTCTGCAGCAGAAAAAGCAAATCTCCTTGCATCTCTGTTTGCGGAAAACTCGCGTCTGGATGCTGGAAGTACCCCCCCACCGCGCCTTCTACCGTGCGACTCAGTCATGTCTGAGGTCCATATACACCAGCACGAGGTCTTAACAACACTTCGCAACCTTGACGTGAGTAAAGCCAGTGGCCCAGATGGTATATCTGCAGTTGTCCTGCGGAACTGTGCTCCTGAGTTGTCTCCTGTGCTGACACGCTTGTTTCGACTCTCTCTAAATTCTGCTCAAGTCCCAAAATCTTGAAAGATTGCGAATGTGCAGCCAGTACCCAAGAAAGGTAGTTGTGCGGACCCGGCCAATTACAGACCTATTGCCATCACGTCCATACTCTGTAAAACTATGGAACGTGTACTCAATAACAAGCTCCTCTCATACCTAGAAGGAAACGATCTTATATCAGACCGACAGTATGGTTTCCGTAAGAACCGGTCTACTGGTGATCTTCTAGTGTATGCCACTCATACATGGGGCGAAGCCATTGAGAAACACGGTGAGGCACTTGCTGTCTCTCTGGATATCTCCAAGGCTTTTGATCGGGTCTGGCACGGCGGCCTTCTCAGTAAGCTTTCTGCTTACGGAATACCTGCTGGCCTTTGCAGCTGGATATCTGATTTTTTGAGGGAACGGTCTTTTCGAGTGGTTGTTGATGGCCACTCTTCTGACCTCATGGCTGTCAATGCCGGTGTTCCTCAGGGATCTGTCCTCTCCGCTACTCTCTTTCTGCTGCACATCAACGATCTTTTGAATCCCAATCTTTTTGGGTACGCTGATGACAGCACCGTTACGGAGAGGTACTTGTCCAGCCCTAGGGCCAGTGCTAATGATATCCTTGAGCATAGAGAGTCCTTGGTGGAGCGTATTAACTTGACTCTAAAAGAGGTGTCTGATTGGGGTGACGCCAATTTGGTTAAGTTCAATGCTGCCAAGACGCAGTCGTGTTTATTTTCCGCAAAAAAGAGCCCTTTCACCTTGGCTCCCACTTTCCGGGGTGTATCCGTTCCAATTAGCGACCATATTGAGCTCTTGGGTGTCAACATCTCATCCAATCTCAATTTTGGCAAATGCATCGAGTCCAAAGCCAAAGTGGCAGCTAAAAAACTTGGTATCCTCAATAAGGTTAGGCGGTACTTCACACCAGGTCAACGCCTCGCACTGTACCAGGCTCAAGTGCGAACCTGCATGGAGTACTGTAGTCACCTGTGGGGTGGCTCTGCCAAGTACCAACTTGAAGCTTTGGATTCGGTGGATCGTCGCGCCAGGAGAATTATAGGCGACAATTCGTTAACGCAGGCGAAACTACATAGTCTCCAGCACCGACGCAATGTTGCCTGTTTATCGGTTTTTTACCGGATATACTTCGGTGAGTGTGCTCAGGAACTTCACAATCTTGTTCCCCCTTCCCCGTTTTACCACAGAACAGCGAGACACCGAGAGCGGTGGCATCCTTATGTGGTTGATATCCCATCAACACGCACGAAACGTTTTTTATCCACGTTTCTGATACGTGCCGCTAAGATGTGGAACGCCCTCCCGGTAACTGTGTTTCCTGCCACGTATAATTTAAGTACCTTCAAGGCTAGCGTGAATAGGCTTTTTCTAGGCAAGCGTGCTCCAACCTAGACCTCATCATTGCTTTCTAACGGGCATGATTGTCGTCAAACGCTGGCCTATCGTTAATAAAAAAAAAAAAAAAAGCTTCTATTTACTATGATGATATTCTATTGTTGGGTGTACATGGGTGTAGATAATGATCTTTACCCGCTTGAGAAGAGAATAGAAGATAATGAATACGGAGAGAAATAAATGATTTAATATATTATGAGACTTAAATTAATATTTAATGATGTAAGTTTATTGTTTAACTAAAATAAAGCAAAATCCAGCCCGGCGAAGCGGGTTAGGTACGCTAGTAAATAAATAAATATTAAGCTAAGTAGGTACAGATGCTCGAGTATAAGTAACTCTATGCTTAAAACTTAAGATCTTCTTTTTGGTTCCACATTGGTTTATTACAAGCCTAAGGTGAGCTCTATAAAGATCGGTAACCTCAGCGAGGTCAGTCACAAAAATCTCTGCTACCACTAAAATAAGATTCATCTTCAATGGTGGTAAGATAAATTTTCAACTTAAAGTTACGATCCAGTTGCTAGCCACCTTTTGTGACTATAGACGACATAACAAATAAGCCCTGTCATTACCAATACACGATTGGCGCGATGCCAGTGCGCTATAATTTATATTGTTTCGTGTATCATTTCAGCATCGAAAACGATAAAATTTTATGGTTATAGCGTACCATATGCTGGCGTTGTGAGCTTCGTGTATGAACGGATCGATCCCATGCTCCTGATATGCCTCCCCATAGGTGCCCCTTAGGTAAATTTAATTAATGCAAAGATAATATTGTTAAAGCTACTTTTAAAACGTCACTGGACTTGTGTATAAGTTGGTTGTTGATTGGTTAACTGACTCTATGGTCTAGTCCCTAATTAGGATATAATTTTTTTTCACTCCTTGTAATGCAAGTAGGCTTACTTGCATTGCCATTGTCTGCAATCTCATCTGGTAGAATGTGACGATGCAGTGTAAGATGGTAGTTTGTTAAGGGTATGGTAACTACTATTTTAAACCCATATATAACCATTAAGATCACAATATGACAACCCCTGCTTCAGGGAAGTATTCACTACGACCCATAGCGTACCTGTTAGGTGTTATTAAATTAGTCATTATTCGAACAGCATATTAAGCTACCAGCAGGGTGACTACGTATCTCGCGCTCACTGTCGAACTCTTGTATATTTGTTGTATGGAAAGGTAATTTCTGATGGCAATGATCGCGAGATTTGCGTCTAATGCAAGGCTGTCGAGACATAATCCCCCTGCCGTTCTGTTATTTTCATTAACCTATAATAATAACAACTAATATAATCTTTAAGGATTACCAACCAACGTCCTGGCTTAAAGATCTTTATGCCACTCTTCTAAGGAAAAAGAAAGCTTGTTTCCAGCAATGGGACATTCTTTTTATGGCCATAGCTGATGGACCAAGTAGACCCGTCTAATTTAAAGTGGAAACCCATTGGCGATAATTAGGGCATAACTTTTCGGGGCATGCTAGGAACACGTCTTGCAAAGTGCCGCCTTAAGTCGTCTAGGTGTTCAACCTCATGTGCCTTTATTTAAATCGACCACTATGCCCTTCAGACTGGATCACAACAATGCCGCTTGGCGGCGGAAAAAAGCATGGCGGTGTTGACACAAAAACTAAACTACTAATACAACATTTAAAAATAATACTTCAAATAGAAAAAAGTCTAAATACTAGGACCTTCCTCACGAGATTACTGCCATGTGGAATGTTGAGTCGACCGTTATTGTTCCGATCGTCGTTTCAGTCAATGGTCTTCTCGCGAAAAGCTTCAACCAACATCTTAAGAAGCTTTCGCTTGGTTGTTGGATCAAGGGTCGAATACAGAAGGCAGTAGTCCTTGAAACCGCGCTAATTGGGAGTAGGTTCCTCACTCTGGAGCCTTGACCGCCGGTTGCTTGGGCATTCAAAAGCCCCGCAAGCGGAGGGTCGATGTTTTCCTAATAAAATTTTAATAGTGTTCTATTTTTAGATTTTTAAACATTGTTAAGAATTAAAAAAAAAAATGAAAATCAATAAATGATAGTAAATATTTCAAATATAAATATCTTGTGGTTTACAATAAGTTACGTATACACAGCAGCATTAGTAAATTGCTATTTTATTAAATGCAGCAGCAGTTTAAGGAGGTAGTAAAAGAGCACTTACAATAAATAGCTTAGCAATAAACACAGTAAATTCGCTACCGAGGTAATTGGGTAACTTTATTGAGACTACTTACTTACATTAGTTCTCTGGAAGTTATTATAAGCTGAGGAAATTAAATGTTACGAGTATATATTTAAAAACATGTATTTCCCGTACTTGTTATTCATTGGCATAAAAAAATCTTCTAATTACTTGGAAACTTGTTCACAAGATTTCTCGCTATGTTATGGTGCTGCATCCCTCCATAGTGCACCTCTGGTCACACTACCCGTGGCCTAAAAGTAACTGTGAATGTGACCCACTGATGTGACTACTCCCTTTATACTATTTATGGAGTGTAAACTTCTTGAGGCACTCTAAGGATTTTTTGGGTGAACTGGAACCTGCATCTTCGTCACTGAACGCTTTCCATGAGCCATATGTTTTAGCCATCATCAATATCATCATCAACCCATTACCGACTCACTAAAGGACACGGGTCTACCACACTGGTCAAGTGCGGATTGGTTAGCTATATTTGCACTGTGTAAATAATATGTGTATTTTATTGGTGAATAAGTATAAAACTCGCGTCATCGCTACCGCAAGCTTCCCATGATTTAGTTTTATTCAACTACATGATAGTCATTGACTGTACCTTAAAGTAAATAGTGCAGAGATTCTGTTGTTAAAGGTACTTTTAAAACGTCACTGGACTGGTATAACTTAAGTTGTAGTTAGTTGACTATGTGACCTTTGGTCTAGCAATTAGCATTTTTTGTATTCAACTCTAGTAAGCCCTTATCTACAATCTTACCTACTGGTAATCGATGCTGCAGTCCAAGATGGTAACTTGCTAAACTGTTAGGCAAATGGAAATTATGTTTAAACCACACTCTACCTAATCGAATTCATCTATCGCTAAATCTCTAGGGGCACGACTTTGTCGGGGGTGGTAACTATCTCGCATTAGCCACGGTCGAAGCCTTAAACCACACCAGCAGTGTAAATTTCAAATAACCCCGTGCTGGAGATAGAACTTGAGGTCACCCACTTAAAACATCCTTTATCAGAAACTTGCGGCTTTGCTGAAAGCAATGTATTTATTGGTCGTCAATTCCAGATTGTGTTTTCAGAAGGCCACAGTCATCCCCATACAATTACACCAAACGCCATCTTATTACTGTTACATTAGTTTTTGGCAAATCCAATTAGACTTGTACGTGCCTCCGACCAATATTAATGCGTGAAATCCATTAAAACGAATATGCGTGTACACGTGGCACAATATAATTATTCTAACGCGCAATTAGCGAAACCGACGCCATTACGTTAAAGTACAAGTTGAATTAATGTTGGGTTACAGTCACTCGAAAGTTCCATTATCATTAGAATACGGGTAATTTCTTCGGAGTTTACAGATGTTGAACTTTAAAGGTAATTAAATTAAACCAAAGTCAAATCTTAAACACCTGAAAATTTGAACTATTAGGCATGGTCCCCAATATCTGTTTTTGGGTTCAGCAACTAATTGTCTCTTCCATATACTATGTATAGTTTTGTATAAACCTAACTCAAGATATTCAGCTTCCTTTAGCACACGTTTGGCCTGACATGGTACTGATCAAATGTCTCAAATCTTCTTCTTTTGGTGCTTCTCCACTATTGGAGGTTAGCCATCAAAATGAGTTTCAATACAAAAGCCGGATCGATTGGTTGACATTCCTTTATTGACTTGTACCTTTGATTCTCTAGAACAGTCCTAAGAAATGTCGATTATCTTTGTGCACTATATACATTTGATAACGGGGAGCGTTCCGAAGAATTATTTGCATTTATGCCGTAGCCGACAGACAAACGGGGCGGGGGACTTTGTTTTATAATATATAAAGATATTAGTATATATATATTTAATTGTTTTACTCAACATTACACAAATCCTACAGAATACAGAGTGTGTTCTGTAAGGCAAGTTTTACTTAGAAATTGACTTTACAACGCATAATTTTAAAGTGACGAACGCGCTAAATCTAAATATACTTAATGACGTTGTCTGTGTTTGTAGGCAGGGGTTTTGATTACATACGTTGTATATCATTACTCAAAGCCCTAATACTGTTTAATTAATCTTGCATCGAGCAATCTGGGGAATACATCCACGGCCTGACCGATTTGATATGCGCGCTTCCGGTGAGACTGCTCCGACGCTGTGGTGTCCGCCATCATTGTTTCCTTTGTACATGGTGCAGGTATCGATTGAAACAATACTATGAACTAATGGGTTTTACTACTAACAACTACCGTAGTATCAACCGCGTTTGCTATGAGTTTTAGTGTGATGTTATTTAGCCCGGGGTTAAGTCCGGGCATCGTCCATTCTCGTGCTTCTGAGAGCACGTTACGCCTTGCTGCCGGTTATTGATTCTAACATGTGATAATTATCGTAATAGCCCGGCCAATCGCTTTATAGCAGCCAGGTAGGACAAGGCTCTAAACCTCTTTTATAAGAGAGTGAAACACTAAATCTAGCAGGATGATAATAATGAAAAGCCGACATGGTGCAAGAATTGGTGCAGTGGGTAGAGACCCTGCTTTCTGAGTCTAAGGCCGTGGGTTCAACTCCCACAACCGGAAAATGATTGTGTGATGAACATGAGTGTTTTTCAGTGTCTGGGTGTTTATATGTATTTTGTAAGTATTAATGTATATTATAAACTAGCGTACCCAGCCCGCTTCGCCGGGCTAGATTTTGCTTTATTTTATTTAAACAATAAACTTACATCATTAAATTTTTAATTTAAATCTCATAATATATTAAATCATTTATTTCTCTCCTTATTCATTATCTTCTATTCTCTTCTCGAGTGGGTGAAAATCATTATCTACACCCATGTACACCCACCAAAAGAATATCATCATAGTAAATAAAAGCTGTATTTGACAGTTTGACAGTTCAAAAATAGGTGTGCTCCGATCGTCACCAAACTTTACAGGATTACTCGCCAGGTCAATCCGGAGATTCCCTGAAAGTTTCATTGAAATCGGTCCAGCGGTTTCGGAGCCTATACGGAACATACCCACACACTTTCTCTTTTATATATAACTAGCGGACCCTAGCGCCATCTGTCGGGCTGATTTGTGAATCTAAACCATCCAGGGGGCCACCCAAACGCATACTAAAAAAATCATTCAAATCGGTCCAGCCGTTTAGGAGGAGTTCAGTGACATACACACGCACACAAGAAATATATATATAAAGATAGATAGATTATCTATAAAAATTATCAAAGGCGGTGCAAAGAGGTTATAGCCCAGTGGGTAAGACTTCGACCTCTCCTCTCCTGACTCCCACTTTTCTAAGTTACATGCGTTTTAATTATTAGAATATTAGTTGCTTTAACGGCGAAGGAAACACTGTGAGGAAACCTGCATGCCTGAGAGTTCTCCATGCTGTTCTCAAAGGCGTGTGGAGTCCGACCGGCAATGGGTGATATTATGAATCACTACTTTAAGTATAATTGAAACAGTGAATTTTTACGTTTTATTTTTTAATAGAGTTTATTTCATAGGTATAATAGGTACCGAAATTTTCTTTGTAGGAAAGTCATAGAATTGGAAGGAATAATAAATAATCATTACAACCGGATTTGCATCAGAGAAAGGGTGCATATCAAATAGAGTCTGTCATATTGAACGTATTCCCTTGTGTGATGATTTAGTCTGTACCCAAACGCAAAGAGAAAAAAGTTTTCATTGTGTGTAAACTTCGGGTAAATGCATATAAAATGATATAATAAGTGTTATATCATATTTACTGACTCAAGTGCAAGTTGATAACCTAGCGAAATCGATTGGTTTGGCATAGTCGATAAGAGGAGTGAAGCTTAAAAGCAACTTTTCTCCCTTTTCAATGCGACGTCTTCCAAGAAGCTCGCGGTGAACCACTAGATAAACATAATTCAAATGATCTGTATCTGTTTCTGTTACTACTATCTATATTTTGATTAACTTCCATTTCTAGTCAAAATCATAATATGCACAACCGAAATTGCGTCGGATTAAGCGGAAGGGTGAATACGAAATCGGTCAGGTCGTCAGGGCAACTGACGCGGCTGCATTTCAATATCGTCTAGCGCAAGGCTGATTGTATGTACAGAGCCATACAGTTGATGGCTTGTGTATATAAAGTATCAGCCGAATCACGTAAAAAGAACGGTGACGGTATTTCTGGGCATTGTGACTTATATATTGGATAAAAGCAGCTGTTGTACTTTGCGGAAATCAAGCTTAATGAAAATTTTGCTTAGTTTGCTATACTCCTCGAAAAGCAGAAGAATCTGTATGGTGTAGTTTATAATTTCTTCAATCTTTATACTCCACACCAAAAGATCTTCGGCAATGTACCTTACGCACGTTTCGCTCCGAAACCTGAGCATCCTCAGGATGTTGACTCTATAATGAACTTAAAAATTATTCATTGTTTTAAAAGTATTTTTTTATAATTGTTACTTATAGTTATCTTTACAAGCTTATTTTTGAACTAACTGGTGCATTGACCGCTTAAATTCTTTTATGTATTCAAATTTTTGGATGGTATTTTAATGTCTGTAGGACTAAATTTTTTATTCAATGTAAATTATTGTATAAATAAAAATAGAAATAGTCTTAAATAAATTAACTTACATATAATGCAATGCAATGATTTTGCTTATTTATTTTTATCAATTCTTTGACGACCTCGCAGGCGTAATGGTGAGCGCTATGAATTTAGGTAGGAGGTCCCGGGTTCGTTTGCCGGCAGGGAAATTTAAAATTTGGGGAAAAAATTGATTTATAATTTCTGAATTTTCTCTGGTCTGGTCTGGTGGGAGGCTTTTGCCGTGGCTAGTTACCACGCTACAGACAAATACGTACCGCTAAGCGATTTTAGTGTTCCGGTGCAATGTCTGTTTCTACGCACAGATTAGGGGTATGACTCCATACGCCCTAACAGGTTAGCCCGCTAACATTTTAGATTGCATCATCATTTACCACCAGGTAAGATTGCAATCAAGAACTGACTTGAACTAGAATAAAAGTTTCCACGACTTTCCTTGCGCTTTTTTACTTGCCATTTATTTAAGTTTAAGATGGGACACATTTATGCCTATTCACACTTGTTTAAAGGCACTGCCAAACACCTGCGCCCTTAAGCGTCGCGGCTTTAAAGTTCACGAGTGTGACGTTGTGCACGCATGTCAGACTTTTTTGTGGACGCCGTGTGCACGCCGCGGTGAGGCCTTCGCTTTAACTTTACCCAGGTTGTCAGGGTCAAGAAGCATAGATCCCCAAAGGCCGTTAAAAATTCTAGTCATGCGTGTGAGGACTTAAAACGTAAAACCTTACCTGACTCGTACCTTAAATCTTGCCTTAAAGCTTGCACATAACTACTGCATTAGAGAGAGATTATGAAAGAAAAGTACTGTATAAATATTTTGATTGTCAAGCAGTAGTCATGCAGTATAGCGTGCATTCAATCGCCCTTGTTCAAGTGACGACGACGGTTCCCCGCAGTGGGAAATAAATGCTTTCACTTTGCTACACTTTATCATTCCAGTTGGTTTATTACAAACTTTTTACCGCTTATTACCATATCGTGCTTCTGAAACTTACTGTTTTCGCCTGATGTTATTACGCCTCGCTGAGAAATTTTATTGCGCAGCAGTTCAACATTGTTGTGTCAAAAATAATGACAATTTATTCGCTGCGAAACTTTAAATCCATATTTAGTGTAATGTTGCGATATGATTTTTTTTTTTTTAGAAAATTCCCTTATTCTTTAATACTAAAGGTATATTATGAGGTACATTCAAACATACCACCATTCACCGCACGTAAGCAGCACAGGTGCAGCAATGTAACATCACAGCGTTAAACAGAAGATAACTAGAAGTTATAAATAAATTGTTATGCCATAGCTACATAAATTAGCCTGTAGCTATAGCATAACAATTTATTTGGTCGGTGATGCATTGATTGGTATGCCAAAAGAAGAATTTAGTTCTACTTAAATGAAAGCTTCACATTTTTCAATATCTGCCTCAAGAGATAAAGATGAAAATTTGTACTTGCCAGCTTTCTAGGTCTAACATAAAAGTGCCGCGCCGCACATGACGCTTACTATAAATATACCCTTAATTTATGTGATATATTTTGTTGCCATACAAATTATTCTAGATAGGAATTTCAACATTTCTGACGAAATCACGTTCGATTTTATTCAGTTCGATTTCATTAAAATCTTCCAATACCCACGCAGATGAATCCGAGAGTATCATCACATCTAGTTCATGCTTTTTGGCATAGTTTTATTACAATGTTGCGATGTATGTTAGACAACTTGGCCTAGAAACTTATAGTTTCACAGACGGCGTTATAGAAAAATACTAAGCCCTAAATTGTAAAAGCATTGCGATATACTCGTATACTTATGGAAGACTATAGGTATTAGCTTAATACGTACGTAGTAATTTGCTCCTTTGTTAAGTCAAGACTAAAGCAGCACTGTAATGTATCTTCGTTGTATGATTACTTTAAATTTTATTCTCTATTGTGTATTTCAATTATTAACATGTTTATTTTTTTTTTGACTTGACATTATCGATACTACACCCCAAGCATAACGAGAGATTCGGGGCACCCAAGACGAAGAAATCATTACCCATGCGTTCAATACTCTATTTCAATACACTATTACAGCCCACCGCCACCAACGTTAGAGTAGTGTGGACAGTCTAAGCTGTAAATACTTTTAACCAATATTAGAGGATTCCTGCGCCAAGCACTAGTACACTTATTTATGGAGGATGAAGGTTATCTTTATTTTTGCAGCTGTTTGGTTCTATGATTTTCAGTTCATCCCATATACCTCGGTACTTAGTAGAGGTCCTCGGGCAAGGAGGGTTACCGAGGATAACCTTAAATATACGTATACCTAAAATATTGTAGTTTTTGTTACTGGCGTGCGGAACCCCCTTGTTAACTCTATGGTATACTTTAAAAATGACTTCCTAAATAATGAAACATTCTTGAGTGTGATACTGTACTTTTAAATACGATATCTGGACTTAGCTACATACTCGTGTATCAGTTATACTTAGTCCGAAAACTCTAATAAAAGCTCTTAGAGTGCTTTGTATAAGTTGAAAGAGTTTATCATGATTGTTCAAAGGGGAGATGTGAGGACGATACCTCGTTTCCTGTCACATGTGATGAGGCCCTTATCTCAGCCCTAGATCTCAACTGTTCCTTGATCCCAGACCTTAGCTCTTTATCTCACGCTGATATAGGACATTATGTTTATGCTATGTGTAAAAGGAAAACATTTTCTTTTTTGTTTGGTTTTGTCTTTGATTGATTTAAATCTTGCTATTCGGTTCATATTAGGCCTGCGCAAGTATGAACACGTATCTGAATTTCGTCAAAAGCTCCAGTGGCTCCCTATTCGCCGTCGCTGGGACCTGCAAGTACTTTCGCTTCTGTACTATGTGTTATTTAATCGCAAAACACCTCCTTACTTGAAGGAAAAGTTCAACTTTGTAGGTACGGCCTCTTACTTAAGATCATGTCATATGCTGACACTGAGCATGCCATTCCACAAGACGAAGTTTTATAAGCTTTCCCTCACAGTGTAGGCTATCGAATTGTGGAATGACGATCTCTACGACGACTCTCCCTACGAACATACGACAGGCAAAATCGCTTGATATGTTTAAAAATGCAGTTAAATCTTATTATCTTGCACAATAAGACGACTGGTGTTTTTTTTTCCATCTATTAATTTAAAAAAAAAAAAATAGCTTATCATAATATATATATATATATATATTAGTTTATTATTTTTATTTTTATTTTATGTATATATTTTTTTTATTTGTGTATATTTTGTTTATGTGTTCGTATGTAGGTATTTGAAAGTAAACTCTCTCTTGTTGTCCTAATCCTAAGGCTGCCTGGCAGAGATCGCTTTTAAGCGATAAGGCCGCCTTTTCTATTCTACTCCAGTTTTTGTGTTTCTCTCTATTCGTCCTTTATTTTCCTAACTGTTTAATGGTGTACAAACAAAGCGTTTAAATAAATAAATAAATAAAATAACTTGCCATCATTCGTTTTTCTATATATTAATTGTTGAATATGTTATAGTAATTCGCAAAATATAGAATATCTTTTTTTTCTCCATCAGCCACAAGCGGGGAACCTCATATAATCCATGTAAAATTACACTGGCAACCACGCTTTTCAGATACAGCATTGCAACAAATGCTACTTTAGAGCAAAAATAAGAATGATGCTAGGACTTCCCTAGCCGAGCTTTCTCACAAAATGCTGTACTATTAGGTACTACAGGTACTACAACTAATTCTCAACAACAACTTTGAGATACTTTTTTCTTTAGAAAATAAAAAATAAATCATACACGTAAACTTTTACAGTTTTGTTTGTTGGTCGCGTATGTTCAAATGTACGAGTATGTTAAAATTTAAAATAAATTTTTAAAGGTCCGTTTCTAAAATTATGAAAACAGGAATAGAATATCCTCTGATACGAATGAAGATGCGGTTATTCGTAAAGTAACATAAAAAGCTTAACTCGGAAGCATGGAAAATAGAGTTTTCATATAGCTATCTCGCGTGACGTCGTTAGGGCCAGCTGCGGCGTCTTGTTTTTTGTCGATAATATTTTACCTAATGATAATATAAAATTTGCAAACATAAAACTGTTTATTAATTTGAGAAGTCCAATGGCCCAAAATTGGTTTAATGAAATACTATTGTAATAGGTAATTTATTAATAAATAACTTCATACCTATGTATGAGCGCTTAGCACAGTTAAGCTTGCTTTATACAAATGCACCTTTGTTATCAAAGTTATCTGATTTATTCTGTATGCATGTATAAATACTACTAAGGGGAATGTGTACCGTAAAGTATGAAGTATAACCACCATACTAATAAACGTTATAAAAAGGTTGCGTAGCTACGCAAGTGTTGTCTTCTTCTTTCGAATGTTAAATTACTGAGAAAAGATAGAGAGAGACATTATATTATAACTAATAAACAGCCATACAACGTTAATAAATAACACACGTAGTATATAAAACTGTAATATAATCTATTATTTTACCTTACCTGAAATTATTTTAAATTAGTCGAATTTGACAGCGTATTTAAGCATTTAAGATTTTTTTTTTTTTTTTTGTATAAAAATGTGCTGCGAACAACCGATTCAGCAGCGAAATTTGAAATTTTATGTCCGCCATAAAAATGAAGGCTACATTTGGAGTTTGCAAGGCTTAACTTGGTTTTATACCAACCCGTCTAATGAAAGCAACCTTCTGTTTTATTACCCACTTCGTAAGAAATAACGAAATGGTACCACCACAGTTGGAGTACGGAGAATAATGCTACTTTGATGACTTGACATTATGTTTACGAGTTTACTAAAAGCTAATTTCGTAAATTCGGTTTTATGGATCTACACTGCAAATATTAAAGCTATAGGGCTGTTATAAATTGCAATGTTAAATTTTATTGATAAAGACATGAGCAGTTACTACTCGTAGTTCCAGTACCTGGCGACACTGTCTTCTACGTAAATAATTTATCGAACAGGCTTAGTTCTGCTGCCTATGCGGTAAGAAGATACGCTATATGACCGACGTAGAAACTGCTAGACTGGTATATTTTAGTTACTTTCACAGCATTATGTCATATGGAATTTTACTTTGGGGTAATGCTGCTGATATTAGCACTATTTTCGTGCTGCAGAAGAGGGCTGTTCGTTCTATCTACAAAATGGGTCCGAGAGAGTCATTGAGAGATAAATTTAAAGATTTTAAAATAATGACAGTGTATAGTCAGTACATATTTGAAAATTTAATGTACGTTCATAAAAACATTTCTAAATTTAAGAAAAAATGTGACTGCAATAATTTAAACATTAGAAGTAAGAATAAACTTACAGTGCAATATACTAGGTTACATAAAATTCATAATTCGTTTAAAGAAAATTGCATACAATTCTACAATAAACTACCAATTGACATCTTGGAGATGTCTCTTAAAAAGTTCAAAGTTTGTATTAAACGTAAGCTTATAGAAAAGTCCTATTATAGTATAAAGGACTACGTAAACGATAAAAAAGCTTGGGTGTAAATTATTGCTCTAACCAGGTTGCTCTTCTAATAATTTAAAATGACATTGTGAGATGGTGGTAACAAAAAAAAAACACCCGGCTAAGTTTGTTGTGGGCTTCTTCTTAGACCAGGACCCCTCGTAGCTTTACTTTTAAGTTTACGAATGTGGTTATCGCCATCATCTCACTACCGTGTAATTCTTATGTACGCATCAAAACTGCCACCTGTGGGCCTACTTGAATAAAGATATTTTTGACTTTGACTTTGACTTTTACGTTTCTCTCCTCACAAGATGCCTTAAAGATGTCCTTCACGATCCAGACGATCAAATTTCGATCGATAGTGTATCCCAAGTCTATGCCGGCGAAGACAATATTATGTACTCCCCCGATTTCTAAAGTAATCTCAACGTGAGTCATATACGGGCACCGGTGCGTACGGACTAAACCCTAGTCATTGAAACCAAAACTGCCCGACGTCACCAAAAGTAGTGATCCAACTATCACCGGAGGCGCCCTTAGGTTTCAGCTTTCCCTGTGTCGTTTTGAACACTGGGGTGCAACTCATTAACCCTATCCCCCGGTAACGTTGTAACAGATCTTGTTAAAGTTATCAACTACAGTCCATCCGAAACAACAACAATTCCAAGGTATTTTGAATAATATATTCACAAAATAGCTACGTAATTTTTTGAAGCCTGCACTCAAAAAACAACCTACAAGCAAAAAAGTACGAATCCACTCTTATTCATACATATTCAACGTTAAAAGAGATGTGACCAAATTCGCGAACACTGCGCGACCGTCCGCAATGGTGGAAAATTCGCAACGAAACAAAGTAAAGCTGAAAACCTATTTTATACACAGTTCCGCATTAAAATTCACAGTGAAACATTCGCCTGTGGGACATTGATCTACAACTTCCATGTTGAAGTTTCGTCGAACTATGCAAATTTTAGTTAATACTTTGCGCAAACGCGTTCTCACAAGTTTTGCACCAGCGGTTGTTCGCAGTACTGCTTCTATCGTCTCTAGTGCCTATGTTATGAACTCAGCCCCCGGGCTGAGTTCATAACATATATAGCTTGTAGAGTTTGTTTATTCTTTACAACAGAACGTTTTCCTTTAACTATAACCATAAAAATCATTGCCTTGAAGAGATCGCTATGTAGAGACCACCAAACGGACATTAGGTTTCCTATCATCCATCTTCATAATCATCGTGTTCAATACATTACCTGAGAATGAGAAGGGGTTAGACCGTAGTCCACCAAAATGGCTATGGCGGATTGGTAGACTTTACATTCCCATGAGAACAATGTGGAGAACTCTCAGCATGCGTTCCTGGTTGGTTATTGGTTTCCTTACGGTGTATCCCGTCACCATTAAAATAGGTGATTCTAGTTTCATTATTGTAAATCCTAATGCACCCGTCATACCCCATCGGCTTTGAAATAGCATTCTTACCAGTGTTGTTGTTGTTGTCTGTATTTTAATGAGTAATCCGCCGGCATAGTAACAGTTTAAAGTGAAACTTAAATATTTACTTATGTTTTATTGCACTACAAGTTAGCTCCTTTCTCCAATCTCACCGGGTGGTGTACCGCATTTTTATTAAACCCATACCTCTACTCGTTTTAAACGCGTTATCTTTTGTCAGTGGAGCGTTAACTCTACTCGTTTTTAACGCGTTATCTTTTGTCAGTGGAGCGTTAACTAGCCGTGACTGAAGCTTCCCCCAAATTTTATCATAGCTATATTATCGTGTCTTAAATTTTTGCAAATATAATTTATATTAAATAAGCTCATTCCTATTTTCGAATCTGAAGACTAACCCTGAAAAATAGATAAAGCGAAATATTGCCGAGACGGTCTCTAGGGTCTGCGCGCGCCGACGCTAGCTGGCAATTCAATTACCTACTAACTAAATAAAAGATAAAGCCAATAGCAAAAAATACTTATAATATCTATACATTAAGTATATTATCCATGTTTGACGATTGGCGCAATGGACAGCGAGTCTAAGGCTGTGGGTTCGTTTCCCACAATTGAAAATTTTTGTTATGAACATTAGTGTTTTTTACTAATAGTATTAGTTTTTATGTATATTATTCATTAAAATATTTATCAGTCATTTTAGTACCCATAACATAACATCTATGGTTACTTTTTGGCTGATAGTTATGTGTGTACCGTCTTAGTATATTTATTTATTTATCCTTATAAAACTGCCTCGTTGGTCTAGCATCTGCGGCTTTTAAATTAAATCAAATCAAATCAATTCATCTCTATTTTCTAAATTTGGTACAGTTTTGGTGTTCGTTCTTTTTAAACTGCTCACATGTTGCCATAGGAATATGGAGTGCATATATTTTATAACAATATTTATTACAATTTATTATTATTAATTAAAATTACTAGATGTTATTTATTACTAATTATTTCATTAAAAATTATGTACGACAGGTACAATTATATGAACGTATGGGTGCTCGACTTTGAAGTTAGAAAGATAATTTGGTGTCTAGCCGTCAGTTTTAGCTTCTGGCACTAATAAAAAATAGTAATCGTTAAAGGAAGAATCAAAATCGCTTTGTTTGTTGATTCCCTAAAAACAATGTAACGTTTTTATTTATTCCTAGTAGTAAAGTCCTCATAAGTGTGGCGTGGTAGAATTCATTGAATAGTTTCAGCGTGATGCGTAGCCATGATGCAGACATACAGACAAACAATCAAAAATAAAAAAATAAAAAATTGGCTTCAGTAGATTATAGAGGGCACTCTATAATCCACTGAAGCCAATTTTATTTTCAAATTTTTTTTCGAAATACCTTCAATAAACAGAATTCGACCCGTTACAGTTTTGTTAATAGAAGACTAGCTGTTGCCCGCAACTTCATTCGCGTTTATTGTAGATTTTTAAAAGTCCCTTAAGGAACCCTTTATCTTCCCAGAACATATCATAAAGCCGTGTCCAGTTTATAAATAAGTATATACTACGATATAGCTTTTCCAGGATACTTAAATATTATCCTAAGTCGATCTCCAGGATCAAAATTATCTTATGTCTTTCCTCAGGATGCAAGATCGGTTTAACAATTTAGCTGAGCACAGGTAACCAACAAGCAATAAGACACACTTTCGTATTTAGAATGTTAGTATTGAAACCATTTATATAGGTACTAATATTAGATATCTAATATTAGATCTGTGTGTCATAGGTTGTCTGTCAAACAGTAATTTAGTTAATAAGTTATAAGTGTAGAGAACGTTAGGACATTATAATATTTTTGATTGCAATCCCCGAAGTGAATGCCTATGCACCCGGGCGTACTGGAACAGTCACAGCTGAAGGGTGCATATAAAATCCGAACAGTCCGTCAGGCCAACTGTCGCACATGCATTTCTAGATTGCGCGGTGCAAGATTAATTATTGTACAAAGCTATGTGGGGTGTTTGTTATATGGTAGTTGTCTCGGTTTATAATAAACGAAACTACGTAGAGTAACTCGTTCAGCTTATATTACGAGTATAATAATAGATCGCATGCTCGGCTAGAGAGAACGAGTTCTGGCCTAAGGTAGTCAATTCGGTACTGGGTTGTTCAGTAAAACAATTCCCAGTAACAGCCGCTACCGCTAATAATTACTTGTATCAATAGTTGTAAGAGAAGTAAATGAAAGGTGCTTGATAGTAATTACAGAGTGACGCTTAATTTTAACACCAGTGCACTTGATAACGTATCTAAGAACATTCTCGACTAAGGAGCACAAGGCTTTAAATAGTTGTGCACTGGCTTGTCAAGGAGAATGGCGAAGTTGTACCCAGGTATTTGAGAAACTGTTTAGACTGACTGAAATAGCTGGGTCTTCTTCTTCTAAATTATTTATTTGGTATTAATACTTTTCTCAGTATTTTTCTATGTAAACACTTTATTTTCAGAAGTAGGGGATCAAAAATAACATTATTTACGTTACAATAAAACTATTAGGAATAATCGATATACGTTAGGAAATAGCATCGTCAAATGTCAATGTCAATGTGATATTTTCGCATTCAGTCTGTTTCGTATTCGTTATGCAGGTATTGTAGATTTTTGGTTTATTACCGATTTTGTGAAAAAGCAAAACTACAGTATAATATAAGTTTGTTACGACATAACATTAAAAATCTTTGGCTTTTCGTTTCTAAAATATGCATTTATCTTACTAATAGACATTTCTCTTGACTAAATCTTATCTATTGCTGAAAACTAAGGTCTAAGTGTACCAGGAGCGGGAGCGATTTTATTTTATACCATGTAAAGATAGTGTGCCACTGGCAGTTAAAAATAGAAAAGCAGTACGATTAAGTGTATTAAATTTTTAAAAAAAATGTTGGTGGGTTACTTTGCGAGGTTATGTCTTGTTCGGACGTTAAGTCTCCGGGTTGTGTCTGAAATCCCACCAAATCATAGAGCCAACTGTCGCTGATACAATATTTCTAGACTGCACGGTGCAAGATTAAATAGGGTACGAAGCCATGTGGAGTTTCTATTTTATGGTAGTGGGTACGGCTTATAATAAATCAAATAACGTGGTTAGTTACGTCTTACACAGAGACGCGTAATTTTAACGCTCGTGCACTCAAAGTGTATGTGGGTCTAGTTTGAGTAGATAGCCCACTATCTACAGAGCTATCGTCTCCACGACACAGGCTACCTAGTGTGGAGACCACTATCGATTGATTTTTGTAATCTTGTTGTAAATAAAGTAACTTTTTTTTTTTTTTTTATAGCATTTTAGTAGTACGAGTAAGAAGAAGAGCTTACCGTGACAAAGCTCTCCCGAAAAAGTACTACCGCCATGTTTGTTTCTGCTGCAAAGCAGCATTGCTGACGCCGGGCAGCATTGATGTGTTCTTGTCTTGTCCGATTGTGCCTCTTTGTCGCTCGTTCCGCGCTCTCGCTTGCACTTCAAGTCTTAAACGGAACGCCTCAGAGCGAGGTAACGCCGCATGTTGTCATGTTTTTTCGTGCGTGCAGCCGGCTCCATCGAATTATAAGACGTTGTCACGTCAAAAAAGATTATTTCATTGAGCAACTTTATCGCATTATCAATAAACGTGGTTCAGCGTTGGAATAACTGCTACGCTACGTCATATTCTGACATTTGTTATAGTGTCAGATGCAGTGTGACAACTTCATAACTATTCAGAAGTTATCCCAATTATATTAATTAGGGCATTTGAGACTAATAGCAATTCTAATAAATAGTGGTCAAAATTGTTCTGTAGAGAATTAGTTATAAGAGAAGCTAATAAAATTATGCAGCGTTTTAAAATATCTGGAAGCATTTCTCAATTGCGCTCCGTATTTTTTAAAATTTTTACAGCAATCGAAAAACAATTAAATATTCATTCGATACGGTCTTCGGTTCACGGCTCTTGTATTTGAATAATTGGCTGATTTTTATTCAGTTGGATTAATGGAATTGATACTAACACTTTTATTTTATTTTGCCAATCCAATCGACCCGTATCATCTGATAGTTAAAATACCAATTGACTTAATATTTTTCCGATAGTGAAAAATTTATTAAAACATAAATATACTATAATTAATTGTTTAAATTCAGATTAACTGAAAATGTTATCATAACTATCATTATTATATAAGTAGCCAGTAATTTTGCATGTTATATACATGCATATTATAATAATGCATATGAGCATAATACATGATTTTATAGATTACCTGCTTCAGTAGCGACCTGAACTGCGTAAAAGTCTTAACTCAAAGCTTGATTGTACACGTTAACTTAATAATATTTAGGCATGTTTTATTTAATAGGAGACACGATCCAGTTAGGTAGGAACAATTTTGAGAAAGAGGTAAACCGCAGAATCCAACTCGGATGGGCAGCGTTCGGGAAACTTCGAGGCATCTTTTCGTCAAAAAACCCTCAGTGTCGGGGATTTTAGATCAAAGTCTTCGAACAGTGCGTGTTGCCAGTGATGACTTACAGATCCGAATATATAATACTATGGGCCTCATAAGAAGGCTCACTCAGCGGGCGAGAGCAATGTTGGGAGTATCTCTACGTGATCAAATCAGGAATGAGGAGATCCGTAGAATCTCCATTTCCACATCTGCTTTGCGATGTGGAGATGGGGCACATAGCTCGGAGAACCGATGGACGTTGGGGTTTCAAAGTGCTGGAATGACGACCCCGCACACGTAAACGCAGCGTTGGTCAATCAAACGAGTCGCTGGGAGCCGCTGGAAACAAGCGGCCCTGGACCGTGGATTTTGGAACTCCCTACAAAAGACCTATGTCCAGCAGTGGACTTCAGTCAGTTGAAGTGATGATGATGACGTTTTATTACTAATGCTAGTTTAAAATAATGTTAACTAATTATTATTGTTAGTTATACCCATGACAGACCTGGACCAGTAAAATGCTTCTGGATTGCAATTGTTTGGGAGTGTGCAATGGTATTTTATTTAGAAAAATGTGGTATTTTTGCGTTTGTTAGCTGTTTATTATCTTAAAAACTACTGGGATGAATTTTAATGTGGCTTTTGCACTAGGATTTTCAAAATGGCAATAGCGTTTTTAAATTTTTAACATGTCACCACTTCGTAACGTAGGTATTACTCTTATGCAAATCGACTTAACGCTATGGCTGCAGATCACCGAATCAGTGTTTCAATTTTTTGTAATAGTATTAGATTCTCTAATATTAACCTTAGACCGTCCATTTTAACATTGTGTCATTGATATAATATGTTTCAATCATTTGGTAGTTGATACTTTGGAGTTGTCGTTGTTCTCAAGGCGTTGGATGTCTTTAGACCCGCACTTGGCCAGCGTGTTGGACAACGTCCTAAACCCTTCTCATTCTGAGAGAAGACTAGCGCCCTGTTGTGGGGCGGTAATGATTGGATGATTATGATGACGATCATTTGGTACTCAGATGAGAGTAGATATTTAAGGTTATTGATTATTTTATTTACGGTATTACTTATAAAGAAGACCAATTAGAACACAAACATCAAAATATACATGAAATAAAGCAGTAACAATAAAAATAAAGTACAAAAATTATAGGCATGCCAAGGTGGCCTTATTGGTACAAGTAGTCTCTTATAGGCAACCTCTGACAGCAAGGAACAGCCTAAAGGAAAATAAATAAAGAATTATTGAAATATGTGATTGAAAATAGGATGTAAATATTGGTGATGTCAACTGGCAGTCATGAAGCATGGCGTGCACATAATCACACTTGTTAGATGCGGCGACGTTTCCCCGCAGTGGGAAATAAATGCATTCTCTTTGCTTCACTTTATCATTCCAGTTGGTTTATTGCAAACTTTTCAACGGTTATTACCATATCGTGCTTCTGCAACTTACTATTACGCCGCGCTACGAAATTTTATTACACTGCAGTTTAATATTATTGTGTCAAAAGTAATGACTATTTATTTGAATGCGAAGCACATTTCGCTGTGTTAAAATTCCTAATTAATGTTGCGGTGAATGTGGTGAATATAATTACTACTATTTGGTGACACGCCTACTTATTTACATGCATACATAATAATGTTAATTTAAAGAAATTATAGGATAGTAAAAAAGTCAATATCGACTTCAGTGTTTTGTGTACTAGTAGCTGCAGCCTGCGACTTCTTATGCCTTTATTTTGTAATTCTTAAACCGTCCTGCCGGAATCCTTTATTTTACCGTTTTATTTGGCATTTGACAGCCGGTTGGCGCAGTGGGCAGCGACAATGCTTTCTGAGTACAAGGCCGTAAGTTCGATTCCGACACATGGGAAATGTTGGTGTGTTCTAATCTGTATGTTATAAGTAATTATGTGTATTTATATAAAAATGTTCATCAGCTATCTAAGTACTCATAACACAAGCTACGTTTACTAAAGGGCTAGATGGCGATGTGTTTATTGTCGTAGTATATTTATTTAAGGGCAGGGCCGTAATTTATTTCTGGCGTTTGTACAGACGGCGTATATAGCGTTACCATGGACACTGCCCGACTTTGTGGTAAGCTTCTTGGTTTAGCTCTGTCAATTTTATATTCCGTACCGTGTTTTATTTTTACGTTATTTTTATTATGTATAGACTTAAGGTTTTGGCATGTCGCAAACACGTCTGTGAGCACACAGGGTCCCCCTGAAAACCAGCGCCGCAGCTCGCTGTGGCTTTGTGCTGAGGCGGAGCCTTATTTGTCCACATGCTTTTTGTTAGATATATTTTTGTATACAATTTTAAGCGATTTTGTGGGCAAATATAAAATTTCATTTTATTTCATTTATTTATTCTGCAGCCACGCAGCACAGGGTGCAAATGTTATTTTTTAAGTCCCGCTGGCAGCTTTTCTGGGATTAATATTATCCAATGTACAACTTCAGAACGCAAGCTACATGTGTGTTAAATTAACCATAATCGGTACAACAGTTAAGCCCAACAGAGGTAATAGACAAACAAACAGATATACTTTAGCTTTCATAAAATAATTATGGACTAGTGAAGGATCATAGTATCAACATCTTTAATGAGAGATGTGTAAAAGGAATGAGGCAATATTCTAGAAACTTCTACAATGCGGGTGGGCTTTGACCGGAAGGAATGGTTTAACGTTTTTTATGAAGAATTTAGGTAAAATAAAACGTAACAAAACCAACTTCCATACTCTGGTTTAGCTGAACTGCATAAACCTGATAAACCTACAGAAACCGGCATAAAACTGATTATGTAACTGATCATGGAATTGACTCCAGGACCACATTCATATGCGAACTAGACCAATAATGCAGTCTTACATAAGTTGAGATGAATATAATTTTTTAAATTAACAAGCTGCAGGTAATATGCTTAAAAAATCAATATTTTTACCGAGTGGTTATCATGGTAGTAAGAATTGATTGTGATAGAGGCTAGATAGCGATGTGTGTATGGTCGTAGTTTATTTAGATTTATTTATATTTATATTCTAATATGGTGAACCTGTCAGGCAAAGTTTGAAAGCGCAATATTTTTAAGTATTTACCAGTAACTTATTACCCTACAACGGGTCAATTTAAAACAATTTAATTTCCTATTCTAATTTTTACCCACGCTTGTGCACCAAAATTACAAAACCCTTTAAATTAGTAACTTAAAATGTTGACAAGCAATTCACTTAATTTATAACGCTTGTCTGAAATGTTTTTGAATTTTCTGTAGTTTCGTCCGCCGCTCCAAGTAGATATACTGGAGGTAATACAACATTTTTCTCGAATCAGATTACGCTTAGACGTTCCTTGACGTCACGGGAGAGTTTTCCTTATAAAAGTAGCCCGAGGCTGTTCCTTAGATGTGTATTTACTTTGGGAAAAGAATGTTTAATTTAACCTTCTATTTTCGTCTCAACAGACAAGCTTTGGAAAAAAATTCTATTCCCTTGGCATATGGTTAAGATTGATGAAGATATTTATGTTTTTATCTCGCTTTTTTTAACCTTACTTATTACGTGTGAAACTTACTTTTTAGATGAAATTAAAACAGCATTAGGTTCGTCGTAAATGCGATAGCCGTTGTTGCCAGAAAGTTCCAAAATGGAAACCGCGAACAAATAAGTGTAGTGTGGGATGACGATGGACTGATAACAAAAGAGAGAGAAGGCAAGCTATTGGGGAAGTATAGAATGCTGAGGACTGCTGTTGTAGGAAAAATTAGGTTTCTCCCAACGGGACTTGCTGTTAACGTCGACGTGACGTCTGCAGACTAAGAATCATGCAAGCTTACCTAACTAAGAATGACCATAATGACCGTGACGACTATGGTGCATAAGAAATAATGGAGTCTGAAGATGATCAAAGGGAATTCGGTCATGTCAACATCTTCAGAACACTCGTTGGATTAACCCCGATGGGTAATTAGCCAATAGGGGTTTATGATAAAGGCACATGGTCTAAATATTACGCATAGTAACGTTTTTCATTTAACATTATTTAAGTCACAGACGCAGAAAGACTTCGACAATGTTGTACACTGACATTACCACGGTCATTAATAAAAGGAAAAAAATATGGCTTTCGTAGACGTGCCAATTTCTTGACCCTGAAATAACATTACTGTACCACCCCCGTAATAAACAATAGTTCACAACTAACTAGTGTGAAAATGTGAAAGTATATTTGTTGGTTTCTTTTTCTTCTTTCTCGAAACGCGGAAATGGGTCAAAGTATTATTTTTGTATACATACAATTTAAAACTGCGGTGTTATAACCTCATTTTTCTTCCGATAAAACAACACCGATATAGTTGCGAAAAAAACCTAGTTGTGTATTATTAAACAGTAAAGTTGTATATGATACTTTTTAAACGTAATGAGAACAAAGATTTTTATGATCTATTTAATCTTCACAATCAAAAAGGTCTTCGAAGTTAAGAGCACCTACCTATAATATTTATGAGTAATAAACTTCAAGGAATCACTCAACACCAGAGAGGTTTAATCATAATAAATTGAGCGGAGGTTAGAGGATAACGAGAGATTGACAGGGGTCTTTGGTTCTATTTCAGGGCCTAGACAGCTTTCTTTGGTTAGCTTTTCTATAGTGAATTTAGTATTCATTTTAGCAAAAAACGTTTGTATATGTACTCATTTACTTACTGTTTTGACTGTTAAGCGACTACTTATTGAGTCTATGAGAAGTTTAATGTGGTAATAATCGCGGGATCGGATCCCGGGGGTTGTAGTGTTATATATAATTTAATAACATCCGTATCAAATAGTTTCGTTTTAAATACATGGTATATTATAAAAAAAGGTAAAGTAAAAAATAGTTACTTGCTATGGCAAGGTGGCAGCGTTTATAAAAAAAAAACGGTTTTTGAATGTTTATCCTGTTCTAGAGTATCCTAGGTTCAAATGTATGATACAATTTGTGTCGAACAAGTTGTGTGAATAAATAATGATGATCGTGGGACACGGTGTTAGGCGCATAAAATGTCAAAGCAGTTAAAACTAAGAAAGACTGTGAATTTTTTCTGTCCTCTATATTGCAATATTTCTCCAAAAATCCAAAGAGAGGCGCTCAGAGTGTCTCAGTATAAATTGAAAAAGCTTTTCAGATAAGAGATAATTCAAAGGAAAAGGTGTGAAGACGGGATGTGTAATAGCTCGTTTCCCGTGATGTGTGATGACGCTCCTATCTTGGCCTAGATCTCGACTGTGCTCCGAGATTCCCGACTTTAGTTCTTTAGCACGAGCTAAGAAAGACATGAAAAATATTATGCCAGTATTTATTATGAAAAGATTCTCAGGTTTGTTATTTATTACGGTATAAATGCGAAATAAATTGTATGATTTTTTGAAATGAAAGTCTTCTTTATTTCTTCATTATCATCCGCATCATTAAGGTTTTCCTGCATTGGCAAATACTCCTCTCTTATTTCTATAGAGAGCGAAAGAAATTGCTTACTTATGCAATGCTACTACTATGCTACTTGGGAAGAAAGCCCCGACTCTTAAGAAACGCTTGTTTTTATTTTTATTATACAACGTGTGAATGTTATGACATTCTAAATGTTTACTTATGACAATTATATTGAAAATAAAAGACCAATACGCGCATAGTACACTACGCGGCGCTTACCTAAAAAAGTGACAGGAGTAACAATAATTTAATTTTGCATGTGATGTTACTAAAAAACTATTAGTTTTTCCGTTTCACAGGTAAGTCTAATAATGCACCTTTATAGCCTGTGAAGTATTATTTTGGTTTGATTTACACGTTGTTCTTGTTTTTAATTCCGCTACATATTACTTGGCCACAATCTCAAACAAGTTTATGATGCAGTTATAGAAAGTAGCGGGCTAACCTGTTAGGGGTACGGCAGTTAGATTAAAACCTATGCTTTCTTCGCTACCGTAATGGAACGCTAAGTCACTTGCCAGCGTGTGATTGTCAGTAAGGTCGTTATAAGCCAAGGCCGAAGCCTAATGAGCAAATAAATCAGCTGACACACTTTGGCATTTAACATTAGTAAGGATTGTATGTAGGTCAGCTACTTGACCATTTTCCTTAGCCCTGAGTGAATATTTGCATGCCGCTAATGAACCCACAGCATGCGCTGGGCAATGCCAATGGTCGATAAAAAATAATCGACTCCTTGTCTTCGTGGAGCGATTTAATTAAACATTTTATGGTTACTGCTCGTTAATAGATTCCTTGTAAAACGTAATGATGGAAGACTCGTAAATTTGTACATCCTCAATTCATTTTATTTATCCTACAAAGTGTAGGAAACACTATATAAATTTAATAATGGCGTACGTACACTTTATAGAAACACAATATTAATTTAATAATGGCCTTATGATTTGATTATTGGTATTAGCAAAATTATTTAGAGTAGGCAATTTTTTTCAACACCTACAAGTTAAATAATGTTCCTATATAACCCCACCCCCACAATGGACCACAATAAATTTGCATACATCTTTTAACCGCGTTTTGACACAAAAACAAAATATAGTATTGGTAATTAGGTAGTATTGTTAAAAAAAGGTAATAAACTGATGATTATGATAAATAAATAAATAAAATTCATTTATTTCGACCGACTTGGATCATAAATGGTTGGTAATATACAAAGTTAACTATTAGTAAACTTAGCCTAAGGAAATAGTTTATATAAAACCCTTCGAGCATGCCCGATTGGAAAGCACGTGTACCATGCAGCAATGGCACAGGTACTAACAATCAGTCCTGCCAGCAAGTACCCTCAGAAGGCCGTTGGAACTAGCCAGAACCCTGCGCACCGATGATGTACACCGTTTTCGCATGATTTTGTGACGTGCTGCAAGACCGAGGCAATCCCATCAGCATCCTGAACGCATTATTGTACTGTACGCGGAGGGCACTGTACTGTTTATGCGTGTAATTAATCCACAGACTGCTCGTGTAACTAACTGCTTAGAAAAGTCGATTTGTTTCTATGGACCTACCGATATAATATATATCTAATCCTACGTAATAGGCTTGATGACTATAAGGTCTTTCTGATCATATATGATTCATGTATTATGTAAACCGTATCTGGTTGGGTAAAAGGTAAGCTAAATGCTAAAGTAGATTAGTGTTTATTTTGATTAATAAAATTCCAAAATCTAGATTCAAACGCCGAATGTCGTCACTTCTACCTATATAAACATAATTTTATACCGCTTCGCTTTTAAAATCTCTGCACTTTTTATTTACGTATCAAGTATTCTATGACCTCGAAATATCAGTTCCTCAGTTTGGTGTTATCTCTACCAAAATAAATGATCATTAGTTATGTAACAAGAACTTACAAAGCAGATAGCTTTAAATTGCAAATGACGTCAATTTCTGCAAAAATAAAATGTTTTTTTTTTTAATACATTAGTTACTTTCGAACATCATAGGGCAGTGTTTCAAAATTAGTAATCATTTATATTATTATGTTATCTATTATCTCTTCTGCTGTACGACGTTCCTCCACTCCGCTAGGCCAAAACACACCCGATATAGGAAATGTCGTCTTCGCCAATATATTGCTTTCTCGCGTGATGTCGTTAGTGCCAGCTGTTGCCTCTTAGTTTTTGTCGACAATGTTATATCAAACAATATGAAGTAATCGTAAGATATTTGTTATTTTTTACTAGCGAATTTAAAAATTAATGTTTGTAATATCAAGTATCGTAAATCTACAGGTAGGTACTAATATTACAAATACGAGTCAAATCAAACTAACTAACAAATGGAACTGTTCGTTGGTTACCTATTTTTGACTCAACCGTTAATCAGATCTCAAACAAAAAAATGGCACACATGTATATTATGAAAATTAAGCTTCATTTGCTAAACTCTCTTTTCGCGGAGTATAGCAAATAAAGCTTAATTTTCATAATATTTATTTGCTATACTCCGCGAAAAGAGATCATAGCAAATGAAGCTTAATTTTCATAATATTTCATGGATTTCCGCGATGCAACGCATACTTCTATCGAATTGGAACACATATACGTTGCATCCTGGAGATGGACATCGGATGATTAGTTACCCGTGGGATTTAAAAGGTAAAAAAACCATTAGTCAACTTTTGCATGGCTTGACAGCTTAACTTATTTTGGGATTTTTAAAACCTCAAAATAAACGTAGATAAAGTTGATTGCAACAGCTTTTAATATATAAACTGAAATGTGCAGAGAGGGGATAGGAGATTATTATCCACACTATTCTACAAAGTCAGTGCCTAAAAGTGCGATATTAATGGACGATGACGATTTTTTAATTTTAGTTTTCACTTGTCAAATGGTTAGTTGACTTTAAATATCAATGCATCCTGATTGTCAGTTCATTCAAGAGGTAAATACGTAGTTCAGCGTAACAAGATGGCATCTACCCATTCTATAAACAATAGGCACTACACATTTTATATTCTACCTTTAATGTAACACAAATAAACGTGTAGGTATATTATGATATTTCATAACATTTATAAAAGAAAAAAGCAGAATATCTTTATTTTTTTAAATTGATCTTTCTTTTTAAATTATTAAATCTACAGCAAGTTGAATATATATTTAACCCAGAATAATAAAATCCAAGAAAAACAAAAAAAAACACAGTTTATCATGTAATAATATGATTTAAATATATAAGTTTTGAATGCATTTCAGAACTGGCGGTCTTTTTAATGTCTGGCAACTAGATGCCGCTAATAGACTCGAAAAAATCTGAATAAAGGTTTGTAACACTTCCAACATTGATGGTACGAGGACCAAGGCTTAGTTGGGATTGGCTAAGGTGGCATTTCCGGAAAGACGCGGGTACAAATGCCGCCGGGTCTTATATTTGTATATGCATTTTAAAGTTATATACTTGATATTTCCGTCTAGTCAGATTCCTTAAATAGATTGGTAAAAATATAAAATTAAAAAGGTTTACTCCAAATAATCAGCGCTTCATTTATAATTCGTCTATTTTCAGCTGAAGTTAAAAGTTCTGTGGAACCTCATTCATCTCCTTCCTCTTTTCATACTTTCATCTTCGTTAATCGTGATAATAAATGATTTATTTCCGATCGCTGCGTGTATATATGATACACATATTTCGGGGCGTAAAACAACAAGGAATTCACGACTTTGGAGGCAAACGCGGGCATATTAATCATAAGTCAGCATATCCATTCGTGCCGGGTGCACGATATATTACGATAGTAAGGCGCTCCGATGCGAACAGTTGGCGTTAATGGCCGTCCTTACCCGAGGGAAATGCGCTCTTGATAATGTGAACAGTAATTTTATGTTGCAACAATAGCGATGGACGATTTGAATGAGATAACTTTGATTTTAATTCTTCTATACGTTTTAATGGCGTTAGTGGGTATTAAGAGAACTTACACAGAATATTATCTTTACCAACATCATCCTAGACCTTTTAATGACCCACTTATGGGCACAGTTCCTCTGTCTCATTTGGAGCTTAGAAACTCCTCGATTTTAAGTATGGTAAGTTAGTAAGTAGTAAGTACATATTTTAGGTATCGTCAACTTCCTAAATCCCCGGTAATACTGAAATAAGTAATTTTTAAAAAGTATTTTTTAGAAAAACTGGATAAAGTACAAGCAAGTTCTTACCAGAACCCGAAATTGATCCCTCAGAAATGCAAAGGCAGTTAGCAGTGTTAGGTTTTTAAACTGAACATATTTAAATAGTCAAAGTTATTGCTTTCTTTTTGGTTTATTTAGTGGCATTTTACGTGCTGTCTTTGTGACAGGACAAGACAGATGCAGAGTCCAAAACGCATTCTTCTGTAAGTATTATTTTATATCGGCACATGTTAGATTTATTGGGAGGCTACGGCCATTTACCTAGTGGCTAGTTACCATCCTATTGACAAATTCTAGCAGCCAAATAATTCAAACGTACGGTTACTATGCCGTTTATAAGCTTATAAACGGGGTATCGGTCTAATAAACTGCCATGCCGTGTCGAATAAGTCTTCCAACTTAGCGTGCTTTGGAAACACAACATAAAGTGTCGGCTAGTCATCAAATTAAAATAAAAAAAAATAAGTCTCTGGGAGTCAAGTATTCACAACACTGTGTCAATGATCAAATCACCCTCTCTATAAAGATAAAACCATATTCCAAAACCACAGTTTGTTATTAGCAAAACAAACGGCATTCCGCATTTATGTTTTACGATTTTAATAATAGGCGTATCACAGTTCAGATAAGGGTGCAAATGGTACGTTACGGCCATTGTTATTGACCGCACATGCATGCTATTTGTTCTAAAGTGGAGATAGCCAAATATTTGTGATGGGTGAAATTTACTGCTTTGTTATTTTATTACCACTAGCTGGTTTCGCACTAAATTTTAATACAATTCATAGAACCTAACCAAAATTTATGTTTAGTATTATCAGCTCGCATTGGTCAGAGATATAAATTATAAACAATTTTATATTTTATTCAAGTGTTTTTTACCTCTACTTGGGGGAAAAAAGAAATATAGAAATTTTGAATGCATATATTAAATTCGCATCCCTCCCGTAAGGGCGATTTGAGCGCTTTGCCAATATAAAAACCCTGATGCCGGAATTATTGTCGGTATATAGGAATTATTATGTCTTTTATCAGCCTATAAGCGACTGTTTACGCCATCTAGTAGAAGACATTACAATTTTGCGACGTTCAATAGTGCAATGAGACACTTTATATTGAAAAAAAAAATTAAAAATTGAAAAATTATTTATTGTGGCAACATGATTACATTTAGTAATAAACAAACAAAAAGTATGGACGGTCTCTGCTGTCTAATTTAGGTAACCCTGTGCTATAGGCATCAGCGACCTACCCTCCTTAATATTTATTAAGTACTAAAATAACAAAATTCAGTGCATTCTTAATCAACTAATTTACACTAGCTGTTGCCCGCGACTTCGTCCGAGTTTGATTTTGATTTTTGATGCACGTTCAATTTAGTTGTAGTTCAAAAAAAAATTAAAGTATTCAGTATCGCTATGAAGGGGTTTTGCTGCTGTACGCTGAGGAGTTCTGTCCTCTATCTCCAACCACATTCAGATCCACACAAAGTTTTGGCAAAATTAAACACATAATATAAACTCTATAGTACAAAAAAAATTATTTAAATCGGTTATAATTTATCGGAGTTATGTTGTAAAATCGTCAAACACTTTCATCCCCTCTCCCAAAGGAACTAAGCTTAATATCGGGATAAAAAGTATTCTATATTATTTCTAACACTTCCAAGAATATGTGTACAAAGTTTAATGAGGATCGGTGAAGTAGTTTTTGCGTAAAAGCGTAACAAACAAACTTACATTGACATTTATAATATTAGTATGGATAGGGATAGACAGTATTTCTCCGGGAAGATTATAGTGTAAAATTAAGTGAAGATTAAACGGTGTTGAAGTCCTCGGCAACCTGCTTAGCTTCTGTTGCAAGATATGAACAGTGGCATGCACTTTTACATGCACAAAAGCACTGCCTACCCTACAATATTTATATTAGTCGTAAAGCAGGAAAATTTTGTCACTAAAATCTATATTCTTGCTTTGTGCTTACCCAGGCAAAAACTCTTTTTTTTTAATACGTGGGGAAATCCTAATGGATACTTCCGCGCCACGGAGAGGCACGGAGGTTATGTCAGGTTCTTACTGACTAACAAACCACGCTGTTCCTTCTAACCGCCTGAAGACGGAACCACGGGAACGCTTTAGTATACAGCCGCGATCTCGCCGAAACGAACCCACCTTGAGTGTTATCTTAAGAGGCGTGCCAGAACAATAACACGCCAACCAACGCGCGAGACATGTTGTGGACAATGGACACCCTCGTTTTCTTCAAGTCCTGCAAAGGCACTGGGAGCAACAGAGTGAACGCGCCGGAAGAACACCCTACCCCTACAACCAGCCTCCATTCTCAACCATTCTTATACCTGGACGTTTCTCGTATTCCGAAGGTATGATATTCCACTCCTCCACCAGTCACATACCTGGACGGTCCTCGTGTTCCCGAGGTATGAGCCTCCACTCCTTCGCCAGTCACATACCTGGACGGTCCTCGTGTTCCGAAGGTATTAGCCTCATTTCCTCCGCCAGTCACATAGGTTAGATTAGGTAAGATTGTTAAAAAAAAAAAAGATTGTTAAAGTATAAAATCCAGCGGGAAAGAACGCTTGCCTGCAACTAAAAATTTAACTTGAATGCGGAAACTGTTTAGAAAAGAAGAAACAGAATTAATACGCAATTTACCTCATGCATATCTTTATGATAATGGTAAATAATAGTTTTTCTTCCATCGCTTAGAAGCAATACAGTTTAAATATTGTTGAAAGTTTTTTTAATTATAATTCTTATGTTACGAGGTACAGGTATTTCATATAAGCTATCATCTCAAAATAAATAAATTTTAGCAACGGTACTTAAAGCGGAAGGCGGGATATTAGAAGCAGAATTTTAATGCCCACACATTGTTTTGTTACAAATTCCGACCGTATCTACAGTAGGTACATATAATAATAAAATTCTCTAGATAAGACAATAGTGAAAAGCTAGAGAAGGCGCGTGTACGTATGTGTTATCTACCCTAAGTTAGAGTCCCTTTAAAAGTAAGTAATACATACTCGAATAATAAATCACTAAGCATTACACATCGCAATGGGGGTTAAAAGAACCATAAACGGTGGCCACGACTAAAATGTAGGGACTGTCTGTATTTGAATTTCACGAGACATGTATTTATATTAGATAACAAAGTGGGTTTTAAATATGCCTCATGGTCATGGACACAGAAAGGCTATAGATTTTATTATTAACACATACACGGACAGACGGACAGACAAACACACACTGACTATCATCATCATCATCATCATCATCATCAAACTATTACCGGCCCACTACAGGGCACGGGTCTCCTTGGTGTCTACCAAGGAGAACACACGCATGAACTCTCAGGCATGCAGGTTTCTTCACGATGTTTTCCTTCGCCGTTTAAAGCAAGTGATATTAAAATTTGCTTAAATTTAAAACGCACATAGCTCCGAAAAGTTGGTAGTGTGTGCCGGGGCTCGGACTCGGTCTCCACGAAAGGAAAGTCGAAGCCTTACCCACTAGGATATCACCGCTTTACTGTGGAGTAATGTAAGCAGAGTTTTTTTTTTTTTATTTTATTTTTAGGGATATTTCTTCAAGGAAATGCCAGTACCATCCTTAACTGCACAGTGACCTGAAAATGAAATAAAAAAATTACAACAAATACTTGAATATATAGAAATGCATCGCGACTCAGGGCTTTTCGTAAATATTTATGACAAGGCACTAAAATATTTATGTTTGAGGCCTTTCACTTGCAGTCCGTCTTCTTGTTCACTATCATCGTTTAATACAGTAATAATTACTTTAATTGATTAATAATTACTTTAATACAGTAATTGATTTAACCAATGGTGGTCAGCAACCTAAACCGCCTTATGCAGTATTTAATTACTGCTATGCTGGAGTCGGGCCTTCAATATGGTCACCCTACACTAATGCAACAGAAAAACTTATCTTGAGCAAAAGTATTTCTCAACATTGCCGTTTATTAAAAAGTAAATAGTTCCTTACTTTATTTAATGTTAGTCACTGGGGTTGTGTTATAATTATAAAAGGTGTTTATTTAATTTATGATCAAATAAAACTACCGTGGAAAATGTATCGCACTAAGAAAGGTGCGTTTACTTTTACTGATGATCAGTTAAAATTTTTCAATTTTTTTTTACACTACTAGTTAGACCCTAGCTGAATTCTCACCTGTTTGAAAATGATGATGCAATCTAAGATGCTAGCGAGCTAACGTGTCAGAGAGTTGGTATGGCAGTTAAATTAAATTAAACGCTAACTCCTAATCCGCTCTAATTACTCTACTAACAAACTCGCCGACAACATTTTTGCGATTATAAAAAGCTGCCAGGATATTAAATGTTACCTTTGAAGGTTACATAGTTTAAATAACATTAAATTGTAAATATTCCCTGGTCAGGTCTGGCTTCGGCCGTGGCTAGTTACCACCGCCAGCGATCGTGCTACATGATTTAGCGTTCTGGTACGATGTCGCGTAGAAACTCATTAGGTATATGGGATTATTAAACTTGCCATACTTTCTAAGAAGTAAGCCCGCTACTATCTTGGACTGCATTACCACTTACCATCAGGTGAGATCGCATTCAACGGCTAGCTTTTAGTCGAATTAAAAAAATCATCATTCCTGTAAATTACTGAAGGACATAATGCGTAGAAACCTTTAACTTGAGGTAAACTCAAACAAAGAACAACAATCTTTTCATGTACGTCAAAGGGCAAAGCAATAAAAGGGCAGGATTGACCAATACATTCGTAAGAGAATATAGTAAATCTTCTCATATTTTTCTCACTAGATGAAAATCTTTGAAGGTTTATTGTGTAGCTCACACAATACTATTTTTGTCCCATTTTTTACAAGGAGCTATTGTTCAGGATTTTTCACATTTTGCTTCATAAATGTAACATCGTAAATGTAGTATAAATAGTACATAATAATATTAGACTTGGTATTAATTTCTTATCTCGTTGTTCTTTAAGCCGTAGTCCAGGCTCAGTGCGCGAGAAATTAAAGTTCTTACTACGACCTAGCTCATATTCTAGGTACGGTTATGTTAACTAAAAAGCTTTACAGCGACTGTTTAAAACTTAACCTGCCTAATTTTTTAGACGTACATATTGGGGGTTATTTGAAAACAAAGCTTGAGTGGTTCTATCTTACATAATGCTGATTTTTAAGACTTCATTTATTATCGTTAAAAACACATTAACAAAATTTTACATAGAGGACTATAAAAAGATTCTTATAATGTAAAAAAATATACATTTACTACAACGTGATACTTCAATTACTAATTCACTGTTGTGGATTTAGTTATTTCGAACCCGATATATACGCTGTTTCGGAAACGATCACTAAATATAGTGAAACAACGTACCTTAGTATCATCGTTAGTATCGTATTATATTGGAAACGATAATTTCGTGTCATCATCCCAAGAGATTTAACGGAATCCCTGGTTTCACATTTCCCTGCGACATGCCTATATGATTTGATTAAATCTGTTACTATCTCTGCCTTATGTATAAAATATTGATCTTCACAGATACACTTCACAGATACATAAATGATGTCACAGTTTATTCCATACTTGCTTGATTCGTGATAAAAATGGACTCCACGGTAAATACACGTTAATTTATAAATATACATCATATCAATCCATTACCGGGGCAATACAGGGCACGGGTCTTCTCCCAAGATTTGATGGGTGTAGGCCGTAGTCCAACAAGTTGGCCCAGCACGTTCTGGTGGACTCCACGCGCCTTTGAGAGCAATATGGAGAACTGAGGCATGCAGGTTTATTTATTGACCTTCACGGTTGTAGCAATAGATATTTTAATTGCTTTAAACGCATATAACTTGGAAAGTTAGAGTGTGCTGGGATGCGAGCTCGGACCCCCTAAAGTATATTGTACCTTTATTTGACCTATATCACAATTAAATCTTACTCACATCCTGGGGTAGCTGGAAGAGATCTCTTATAGAGATAAGCTTTCCTTTGTACACTTCATGTATCTTATGTTCACAATCACAATTTATGGTACATAAATAATAAATAAATAAAGTAAAGGCAAAGTCCTAACCATTGAGATATCACCGGTTATTATGAATAAGCAGTATAAGGTAAATGACTAGATTTCTAAACAACGTTAAAATACTTATAAGAAGAATTAAAACATTATTTACTACTTTGTGTTAGACAGCGCAACTAACACAAAATAGTAAATAATATTTCATGCCGCCAATTTTTTCGGGTTAACCTTAAAATTGCCAACCTTAAGACTCGATCGCTTCTACCAACCATTAAATCTTAAGCAACCCATTAGCGAACATGTTTAATTGACCTACGGCAATAGATATTTGTCCCTCTTTAGTTGAAAACCAAGTTCCTTGATTCCAACAGTCAAACAGTAGATGTTTGCGCAAACAAAATATGCAAAGTAGGTGCGGGTTCGCGCGATACGGGCGTAATTATGTGAGAGCACGGCGTACTGTATCCGCACGCCCTCGTCCCACATTCAAAGCTAATAAAAATGCAAGAAAAAATGTGGCAAATTATCAATTATAATTAGCCACGCGCTGCGTTGTCGGAATAAAGCTAAGTAGGTGGAGAGTCCGCGACAAAAAGTTACTCGCAATTATGAAACTATATATATATAGTTTGGACAACAAAATCTTTAGTAACTATATGACTTAGACTAATTAATGGTTTGCTCAGCGCTCGAACTACAATCTGCTCTACCTTAGTGGATAGGTGCATAATAATTATGTAAGAGCACGGCGTATTTTTTACGCACGCCCTCGCCCTAGTGCAAGAAAAAATGTGGCAAATTATCAATTATAATTAACCGCGCGCTGCGTTTTCGGAATAAAGCTGAGTAGATGGAGAGTCTGAGACAATAATTTACGCGCAATTACAAAACTATATATATATGTATATAGATTGGACAACAAAATCTTTAGTAACTATATGACTTAGATTTATGATTGGTTTCATCTGCGCTCGAACTAGATACTTCTCTACCTTTGTTGATACGTGCATAATAATTATGTATGAGCACGGAGTATTGTATACGCACGCCCACGTCCCACATTCAAAGCTAATAAACATGCAAGAAAAAATGCGCCAAGTGAGTTCAAATGAATTGTAAGTAAACAATGTAGTTTTTTCTCCATCTCCAACAGAACAGTGAGAAGACCAACAGTATGGAGTATGGAGTAACCGAATTGCGACGATATTCATATGCCATCAATGTTAAATGTTCTTAAAAACTGCAGAACACAATCAAACAAAACTCAATTCAATAAAAAAACTTTAAATTTAAAGGCATAATAATACTAGACATTAAGGCTTTGACTAAATTAAACTAAATTAGTTGAATTATAGCTTATACTTATAACATATGTCCCATGAGTACTATCCCATAGTACGGGTCAACTTCTTACTACGGCACTCATTGAGTAAAGCAGGACTGCACTCCTTTGCACCGAACCCATTGGTTGTGCTATAGGCCGAGTTCACTGACTATAATATACTCACTTCTCACATGCTTATCCCTGAAATCAATGGTAGTAATCTGTAAGAAATCTAAGTTACTTACAGTAGTATTTCATTAGGATAAACTTATGACACAAACTCTTACACTATACGTCCTAGTTATAATATTATAGGCAACGGATGACGTCCGAAATTCAACCACTAAATTAGCTTTTAATAGTGACTAAACTTTCAAAAACCATTAACATAAAAATGGCTTTAGTATTTCATAATTCAAATGTAAATTCCATTACTATAGCTATTATCTGCAATGCTCAAAGCACTTTTATCCTTGAAGGTAATTTTAAATGTTGAAGGGTGGAAGTAAAACGTTTTTTGGTTTGTAAAATTATTTCTGCGATAATTTCTTGTGTTTTCCTTTCTTATGCTGTCACTTCGTTTATAATTAGAATCTCTCTATCATTTATATCAGCACGTAGAGACGAATCTACAGTAGGTATATCCAAGCTAAAATCCTGGTAAAAATTTGTTATGTTGTTTATTTGTTACGAACCGATGTTTGGCTCAATCACAACTAATAATTTCGAAATTTGACGAAAAGAATACCGCTAGGATACTTTTAGTGAGAAAATGTACTCGGGTATACTAGCGATTATAATAGAGTAATTTGAGCATTACAACCTCCGAATTTGAAGATTCAACAAAATGAATATATATTCATTAACAATCAGTCATAAGTCATCACTGACCTAATTCATATTACGTCAGTGTAAGTCATATTTGATATTGTCGCAAGCGTAGTCGTCTCTCTTCAGTCGCGATTCAACGTGAAAAAACAAAATAAAACACAAATACAAACCCTGCCACGTGTAATCTTGTTTACAACTTAGCGTCTTAAACATAAGTAAACTATCAAATCACAAAAACTTAACACCTCAATATCGTTTTTCTACCGGATGACGATGATTTATTGTTAGTAAGACGAGCTCTGCCAGCAAGCTTTATCTCCCCTAAGCGCGATTTATAACACTAAGATGTTTAAGATATTTTAATAAATCACAAATGCGTATCGAATTTCTGAAGTATAGCCGTCTAGCCCCTTGTATTTCTTTATGGGGACCGACTAGGGGATAGGGGGAGTAAGGAATGTTAATCTTGTGAGCTCACAGAAGAACACGTTTCCATATTTGATGGGACTAGTAATGTAATCTCCCATTCATGAGTGTTAAAATTGGTAGATTTAAATAAGTAGTTTAGGGTAGGTTTGAGCTATCAGGTGGGGTCGTCAATTTTAATACGCGCTGAAGGGTTAAAACTGTTTGCTTAAATTATTGATTGCATTTCATACTAACAAATACTAAATGACATATTTAATTTAAAAAAAAAGTATAATTATATTTATAGAGCTTCATAATACATAGAGGCAATCCTGTAAAAAAATATATATACGGAAGTTGTTTTTGTTTAATCCAGTAGAAACAGTAAATGATTTAGATTTCAAGCAACTATTTATAAACGGTGATAGTCTAGTGGGTAAAGCTTTGGCTATCCTTTCGGAGGAATTGGGTTCGATCTCACACGCATCTTTTTAAAGTTTCTGCTTTTTAATAATTAAATATCCTATCAATAACATATATAATAACATTTATGTAAACATTTATAGCTAAGTTCAATATGAAGAATATATGCTGTCGGTTTCACCGACAAAAGAATTAAGGTCTAAGCTTCGCGTATCTTGATCAATTGCTTCAACGGTGAGAAAACCTGCATGCTCAAAGCTTCTCCATAATGTTCGTTGTGCTTGTGAAATCTACCAATTCGCACTTGGACAGCGTGGTGGCCCACATCCTTCTAATTCGGAGAGGAGACCAGCGTGATGGACTAAATACTTCTCATCCGAGAGGAGACCATTGCCCTGTAATCGGTAAGTAACGGTGTTGATAGTCTTGTAGTCAGTATTTAAAGACTCAAAGTGCCCGAAGAAATCATGCCTTAGTTTTAACTGTTAGTCTATCATGACACAATTGTATTGTACAAATCTAATTTCAGAAGTTCATTTCAGTCATGTCAACATTTATTTCATCGGTGCGTATAGACAGTCTTGCATTAATATTAATTCTAAGATGAGCTATCTGAAGCGCGTGGGTGAAGATTGATAAACGATAGCGATTCGTGGGCGATGGAAGCGTCTCAGAGCTCAACATTTGTCATGCACTCACGGATATATTTCCGCCTAGGCAAACAATGCGATACGAGGGACTAATAACACATATTCGTTATCAATGTAAAATTTAAACATCCAGGCTAAAATTTGTTCTTTCCGTATTTAAGGGGAAACCGGGTTGCAATTCTGTTTTCATATTGTATTGGTTTGGAAGTGCGATGAACGGTGTTAGCCCAGACTTCCCTTTCGGCTGGACCGAGTTCGATCCTCGCACCTCTAACTTTTGGTTTTTAATTTAAGCGATTAAATATGTACATCAGTCCATCAATCCGGATTGGACTAGCGTGGTGGATTACGACCTAAAACCTTCTCATTGTGAGAGGAGACCCGTGCCCTGTAGTGGGCCGTTAATCGGATGATATGATGAATTAAATATAATTTGCTTATTAACGGCAAACAACCTAAAGAAACCTGCATGCAAAGAGTTTTCCCTAATCTAAAAGGCGTGTGAAGTCTACCAATTCACCCTAGTCCCTCGTTGTAGACTATGGCCTCGTGTGTACTAAGCACACGTCACTTTTTATGTCAAAAATCTGCTCATATAATGAACAATATTTATTTATTTTTAAATTCAATAACAGTCACTATATTTATACATAAATATAATGCATTGTGTTTTTTCAGACGAAGTATTAAAAAACGGTTTTAATCCAGTTTTTAAACTTGTATAACCTATACTCCAGTTAGAGTTTATTAGAATCACCCGTTATTGTAGTTGGGATCAGTTAAGTTCTTTTGTTGGCACTTGAAGCTGGATAGTGAAACTTTCAGTTGACGTGCATAACTGTGGAGTTTGGGTCTCATTAGATCAGGAGATGGAAGGAAACATAAGATATATTTAAGTTAGCCACTAATATTGAACGTAATAAAGATACATATTTTTGTAACACTTCAAAAAAAAAAACAAAAAACTTTTTTAGGTCCCATATGATCATTTGACGTCACAATATAATTCTTTGTAAGGAGCAAGGCCCTGTGAATTTTCGACTATATTGGCCGTATTAAAATAAAATAAATTAGCAACAAAACATTGATTTCTCGAAACCAGACCAACCAGAACTTCTTGTTTTAATTTATATTTCGTGATAAGTATGTGCTGTTGCTTTTAGTGTATCAAAGCAAAATGTACGTTCTTTTGTGTTTACTCTCAATATTTGTAGACGAAAATTTGCGTTGGACTTGCGTACATAATGTGAGTGCTTTGTGACGTGATAATTCCTTTTAATTTTGTCACTTAAATTTCCTTTGTAAACAGCTTGCGAAATAAAATGTCTATGTATTCTTAAGTGAAATTACGCTGACGTAAATTGCGAGTAACTTCAAAGCAAACGCTCTTGTTGTTCTACTTCGTTAAAGAAAATTTCACGTTTACATTTCAGTAAAGTTAGAAATGGTAAAATATAGTAAGGAAGTATTTTAACAAAATTTAATACAATGTTTTACAATTCTCTGTATTTCAAAGAAACGAATTCGAATTCGATAAAATTAATGCTTTTTTCTTCATTCACTCTATTCGTAAATATCTTTTTTTTAATGTTTAACTACGTATTAGAAAGAAATAAATTGAAATGCCAAGTCGGTTGTTATTTCTGTTAGGACATCGGCTTCACTTTCGGTGAGCCGAGTTGTAAAAGGCGTGTGAAGTCCACCAATCCGCACGGGACCAGCGTGGTGAAATACAGCCTAAACCCTTCTCTTTGGATAAACCTTAGGGTAAACCTAAACCTAACCTTCTCTCTATAGAGAAGTGTGTAATAGAGTAGTGATAAAGTTTTAAAGTAGAATTTTACAAATATTTGCACTGACAACTTCATAGGTAGTGTAGGTTGGAATGATGATCTTGGTTTGAGAAAATAAACCACTTAATTGCATAATACATCATCATTTTATCCACAATGGCCTTGATACAGCAAAAAGTATGCAATTGCCAACGAAGGCACTGAGAATCACTTATGAGTCGTGAACGAAATTCAAAAATTAAAAATCCTCCATTCCCTGGCCAGTCGTGATAGACAGAGAGCTTGCGACCAAAAAAAAGTATCATCATGAAATCTTATAAAATATTTTAACTCAATGTAGATACCGATTTGGGACGCTTGACACACGTGTTAAATTTATTTTTTGCATTGAAAAGCCGAAACTGATTTATTTGTGGATTATTTGATGGCAGGACTATATATATATATATTTTTATGTCATTTTGTATTACAATATCTTAGATAATTGAAGAATACACGTCACTTTTTAAAATATATGCATCGATACTAATATAATAAATAGGAAAGATTTCAATGATTGTTTATTTGTTGGTTTGTTTATACCCAATAGGCTCCGAAAGCACTGGACCGATTTTAATCATTTCTTCACCAAAGGAAACTAAACTATGACGAAGTGACATAGTCTATTATTTAAAAAAGGCTGAAGATCCTAAAGAAAATTGCAATAACATAACCTAAACTAGCAACATTTTGTCTTCAAAATTCATTGCTGAGACAACAGTAGGTGTTACGTAATAAGTGTGTACTACATCATTAAAGTACTCATTATTGCCTAAACACACATACATCAGTTTTTGAGTTCTAAAATTTTATTATACCAACGAGGTGGAAACAAGGGTGGGTTACGTTAGTGTCGCAGTATTAATTCTCATGTATAATTTTTTATTCAATAGTTTTGTCTTATATAGCAGTACGGGTATTTATTTAGCAGTAAAAAACTACCTAATAGGTTTATACTTGACATCGTACCTGAACGTTAAATCGGTAGGGTGGTAGCTAGCTAGCCTCGGTCGAAACCTCCCACTAGACCTCACCAGGAAAAATTCAGAAATTTATAATTTCCAAATTGCTCGAACCCGGTGCTTTGAACTCAAATTCCTATAGATTGAACTCGATAAATTAATTGAACGGGATAAATTAAAAACAAGAGACGTGGACAAGGTCGCGGGCCACAGCTAGTAGGATATAAAAAAGAATTAAATGTTCTACATAAAAATTACTGAGATACGATATAGGAGTAAATGATATAATGAGATATATGCATAGTAAAGTCAGTATACAAATTGAGATTTCTTCATTAGTTATTCTACGCTGAAAGAATTGTAAGTATGCTGCTTATAATAAGATATTCTCGAGTAGGCCAATATGTGGTTGCATTAACTCATTTGTGTAGAAAGTAAAGATTGACAGACTTTTATTATCATTCTGACGTGTTAATAATGCAGCTTCATGAAGGGTCTATCACGTGGAGAGAATGACGCTGACGATGATCATTTAAAGTTTCAGTTTTGAGATAGTATTTTTCAATTTAATTGAAACTATTTATGTTATAAATGTTTTTTAATGTAAAACAATTTATAGGACTTGCTTGCTTGATCGGGTTAAAACACTCGATCTATAGGAGTCTCTAGCTCTTGATTCGCGTGCATCGTGAATGTAATGAATACCTGTCAAGCGCGCGTGTGGGCGAATCACTGGCCCTAAGTCGAACAAACATTTACCCTTCGCTCAGCAGTAATTGTTTAAAATTGAGCCTAACTGTGTGGGCCTCGCCTGTTGGCCTGTTAAATGTCTTGCTAGCTTTGTTTAATATCTGCGATACTAAACGTTTGTAATGCTAGTGAATGATAGGCTTTTGCTGCGACGGATTTAAACAATTACCGTAAACATTATCAATATTCTGTATTCATGTAATGCAAGAGGTAATGATTTTGACCATTTTGTATTTCAATAAAGTCACTGTTTGATTACTGCCTCGTCAAGGATTTGGTATGTTTGACTTCGTATCGATTTGGATTAAATTTTAGGAGTAAACTAAAAAAGGATGTCTGTTTGTAGTGATTCTACCACCGGTTCGGAACACAGATTCTACTGAAAAGAGCCGGTAAGAAACTGAGTAGTTGCTCTTTTCTAACATCAACATTTACAATCATTTTTCTATCTTGCGGGAGATGAAAGCGAAGCTGGCTGCTTCCAATCTACCTTGTCATTAAGAATTTCATCAAATGTATAGTAACCTCGCTGTATTAGTTGTGTTTTTACACATTTTTCAAACGTATGCAACGGTAGCTCAAGAATTACCTTAGGAATCGTGTTGTAAAAGCGTATACTCAACCCCACAAAGGAGTTGCACCTTTCGCAGATGATATGCAGATATCGAATAAAAATAAATTTTCAAAACAACGGAAGAAAATTTGTGTTTTTTTTTTCTAGTTCTTTATTAGAAAGGATAGGTTCTTGCTGAAACGGGTTAAAAGCAAAGCAGTTCAAAATTTAGCTTTAGACGGTTTCATTAAAACCTTGTATTTAAATACACGAATTGTGTGAAAACACTAGTTTTCACAAGTCCCTCGTTAGTTTAGTGGTATGCACATTCAATTACGGATCATGAGGTCTTGATGCGTCCTGATGATGGAGCTGCAATGTCATAAGATTTCTCCTTCCCTATGCAGCTTTTTTCAAAACAATGTTTGAGTTGGTATACTGTATTTAAGTGAATAAAACATGAACAAGAATCCGCTCAGAATATTGATCAGTATTTACATTAAAACTCCGGAACATTGCACTTAGCTGAGTAATGGTCATTTTTAAATGTTTAACCAAGCGTTATTTGTTCAAAGATAATTTTCTGTTAGCCAACGCTTAAATTAGAGTCTCGTTTAAATTGATTCAACTTTCTTCTTCCATAAATAGTGGTATTGACAATTTAATTGAATTAACTCGAGGTTGTAAATTAAAACGGACCGTTCGTTAATTTTAGGCTTTGAATTTTGTTAAAATAACCGGAATTTTGGGCTGAGAGTAAATTAGGGCATTTCCGAGCTCGGTCGACGTGAGTGGCATTTACCTGATTAATATAAAAGCTTTACTGGTTACTAAACTGTGTACGGACTAGGCTTTTGCGTTGCTATTATATGACGAAATAGATGAATATGTACCTTATCGAATGAACGTTCCAGGTTTCTAACCTGCCTATAGGCACGATTTTGAACAACTGTTTGATAATAATATTAATGATTGGTGAAAAAAGCGGCCCTACAGAGTAAAAATACTAAGTTGAGAAAACCTAAGCGTGGGAAAATGGTTAGTTGAAGAAGAAAAGGAATGAATTTGATGATAAGATATATATTAAAAAGGAGATGTTAGGAAAAAAAACACAAAAAGTAGCTTTGATTAATTTAAAAAAATAAATATTTGTATTATGGAGAGCTGGATTGCGGGAGCCCACACCAGCTAGCGGCACCCTCTGAGGCAGACCCTAGTCTGGGACTTCAAAGACGCTCATCAAAGACTCTCCAGGTACCTTCCAAATTAAAGATTAGATTTGAGTAGCATGGTAAGGCTAAGCTCTTAATCTATTTCTCTTATACATATATATATATTAATATTCTTATCATTATCATATCAACCAATTACCGGCCCATTACAGGGCAAGGGTCTCCTCCCACAATAAGAAGGGTTTAGTCTACCACATACGATTGAGAGACTCTACACCCTTTTGAGGACCTTAAGGAAAACTCTCAGACATGAATTTTTAACGATATTTTCCTTCACCATTGATGTAAGTCATATTTTTATTAGTTAAGACGCACATAACTAAGAAAAATTAGAGGTGCGTGCTAAGATTCGAACTGGACCCCCGAAAGTAAAGCCGAAGTCCTAAACACAAGGCTAATAATATACTATGTAGATTAATATAACAACTGCTTATGCAACCATGAAATGAAATAGCTTAATACAAGGTACTGACTGCTATTCAACAAAATAGCCAATCTGTTTCCCATTCGGATCGCCAGCCCATTAAAAATTAGCTTTTTCTTTTCAAATGGAAATAGAACGACATGATCGAGGGTTGAATGAGATACTGCAGTCAGCCGACCGCTTCGCAGCACAAAAGAGCATTGTTCTTGTTATGTCGAATGTATCGGCTGGGAACGGCAATATCGCCGTATACTTTATTAGCTATCGAAGGAAATTGTAGCCTCAACAACTACATTGCCTTTTCAGACTTGTAGCGTGCTTTAATCGTCATCGCATAATTTTTATTCGGCTATGATTTTTTTTATTTTGTAGGCATAATCATAATTCATATTATTTCCATAGGTAGCTTGAAGCGTTGTCTCACTTATTCATGACCATCAACACCATCATCATTATTTGGTTTTATAAGTTAAAGGCCCTGGGTTTGACTCCCGGTGGGGACACCGGTATAACAGTCCACTGCTGGAGTAAAGGGGAGTCGGGTTGGTAATGGTAGTAGAAGCACAGAGGACGTGGCTACAGGTTCTCTGGTAAGTTCTCTTAGCCACCTCGTTAGACACCCGCGGGAAGAGTAGGGTTTGTGACAACTGTATTCTGATTAGCCATCGACCACATGGCATAGTATATATATATATCGGAGGTGTCTCGCCGTCGTTAAAAAAAGATGCTGAACCGCTGACCTAACTTGGGTCACCGGTTCTGCCGGTTACACTATTCGTTGTATGAGTTTTTATCGCTGCTATTGCCATCTGTTGTTACAGCGTAGAACTATCTCACGAGGTGTAATAGTTATTTTAATAACATTACCAAAGCCAACATCAAAACATTTGACTTGATAAAATGAGGTTTTACGTTACAAAATGAGTTGCGAGTTAAATTATTAAATAAAGTTGTTCATATAAACGTCCGCTCAGCCTCCGCGGCGACATATAAATTTATTGTCTAAAAATATTTATCAGTCATCTTAGTGCCCATAATACGCTTACTTTGGGGCTAGATGGCAAAGTGTGTATTCTAGGTATATATTTATTTATTTAAAAAAATATATATGAATAATATACATAAACACCCTGACATGTTCATCACACAAACATTTTCCAGTTGTGGGAATCGAATCCACAGCCTTGGACTCGGAAAGCAGGGTCATTGCCCACTGCGCCGATCAGTCGTCTAAAGTACTGCTATAGGGTATTAAAATTAATTCTCCCAAAATTTCATACTTCTTTGCGTACTTTAGTGGTTTATACTGTTACCAGGGTTATTCAAGGGGCGGATAAACAAATTCCTTAAAAGCCGGCAACACATCGGTGGCTCCTCTGCTGCTGCAGGTTTTTATGGGCGGCGGTGATCATTAACATCAGGTGACCCACTTGCTTGTTTGCCCGCTATTAGTATAAAAAAAAATACTTTTCGAATGCAAATAATAACGACTAAATAGTGTAATCCACTGCGCCATTTACAAAGACCCAACCGCATTTACCTGCAACAATCATAAATCACTGCATTCTAATTAGTGTTGCGGTCACTCTAAAACTATTCCGATATCCGATTGAATTAATAAGTTAATTCTAAAACCAAATTTACAATCAAAGTTTTTGTTTTATAGTTTTGTTGCAAGGTAATACTTCTTTTTCTATATATAATTTTTATAATTGTTATTAGTGTTTTTACCTACACTTGGATGAATTATCAATTTTATAAATTTAAAATGCATATAAAAATTTTCGGAACCGACAGGATTTGAACCTGCGACTCTCTTGCAATCGCGGCTGAGCGCTTTCTCCAATTAAGCTACGGCTCTCCTACCGTCGATGCCGAAATTGGTATATGCCTTTCACATAAGTCTTATAGCGACTGTATATATAGCGACTCTATAAGGTAATACTATTTTTAGGTATTTGACTCTTAGTATCCGTACTTATATTATAGCAGTATTAGTAGAGCTTTTTGTGACAGAGCTGATCCAGGCAAGTACTATCGCCATGCTTTAATTCAAATTCTAAATTCAAAATTTTCGGTCTGAAAGGCGTGGTTGCCGGTGCAGTTACAGGCACATGTGGGTTAACACCTACGCCTCAAATTGATGAACACATGGGCGGCATGTTGCAGGACGTGCTCCTTGCATGCCCTGTGAAGTATTACTCTTTTTAAAGGCGATGGTGAGACGGGTGGGTCATTTGTTTGGTCCGTAGCAAAGTGTGTTTGTTTGTGTGTCCTTACTATCCGCCCTAACCAAGCAACCTATAAACTCAATTTTTCGCAAGGAGTTAGTTCAAAGGACGGAGAGTAACATAGGCTTTATCATGTGAAACCAAACGGTACCTATGGGGTTTGTAGAACCTTAAAAACGCGGCCAATTATAATTTAAATTAATACAAAAGTCTATTTGTTATTTGCCTATGTTCGACTCAACCGTATACTCAATACAAGATTTTCATACAATTTGGCACATACTTTATTTATTTATTTAACCATCTATATTATGCGTAGAAATAGAGAAATTAAAAATATACTTAAAAAAAATTAGAAGCAAAAGGCGAACTTATCACTAAAAGTGATCTCTGCCAGGTAACCTTAACGATAGTACACAATAATACATGAGAGACCGGAAATCAACATATGGACACGGACACGGCACATATGTTAGCTTGGAAATTGAAATAGGATAATATTTATCCCGGAAAAGCTACTAGCAAAAGCTTTCCGCGGGATAAAGAATTGCATTTCTTATCTACATAGACCAGGTCGCGTACAACTGCTAGTTATGTTTAAAATGAAGTTTGTATGAAGGAAACCTTTATTTTCCCGGTATAAAAAGTATCCTATGTCTATCTTCGGGTTTCCGAGCTCCATCTGTGCCAAATTTCATAAAATCCGTGCAGCGGTTGCATACAAACAAACAGATCACCTTCAAGATTTATAATATCAGTAGAGATTATGACCTAACCTAACGGATATAGTTCAAGGTAGGTAAAATATAGGAACGTAGTCTGTTTCTTCTTACTTGTCTTATAATATAAACAATATTTTTGTTACTTTGAGGGCCAAGTTTATTTTCAAATTGTTAAGAAAATAATAAAAACACACCTGCATAAAGAAATTCTAAGTCTTTTGTGTTTGTTTTTATTTATTCTATCGCACTTATTTTTTTCATATTTTAAATCATACTTTACACTAAAGTAATAATAAAATGATTTTTTGTGAACATTGACATAGACGAGTTGAAAAAAATGGAGAGTAGGTAGGTAGGTATATGAAACAGTGATGCCTAAGTAATCAACTAAAGGCTAAAACGTTATTTTTTGGATGTGATCTTAAACAGACCACCAAACACCACAGATGGGTGGCAGCTATCATACATCACATTATTCTAATTATATTATTATTGCGGCCAGTCTAAATCAATTTAGCTCTCAGACTGGATTTACTGCCCATTTCTATAATAAAACAGATTATTGTAGTGACGCTATAACTTACACTGTTAATGGTGCATACGCCGCTGTTATGACATCCATAACTCTGTCGCAATTGTTCTTTTGTTTCTGAATTTCCACCGAAGTAAACGGACTTGATATAACTTTTCGAACAAACAGTTGTTAGTACAGAGACTCGATTTTTATTCCTATCTATTTTTACATCATAAATGAAAACAGCAGCACGCAGCGAAACGTTGCGAAAGGCCGTATATAGAAAGAATTGGGGCTGCTTGAACGTGACTACTGGTGGGAGGCTTCGAACTTGGCTAGTTAACACCCTATCAACGAATAAGTGCCGCCCAGCAATTAAGCGTTCCGGTACGATGTCGCGTAGAAACTGATTTGGGGTATGAGTTCAATATAATTGCCATATCTGAAAACAGGTTAGCCCGTTACCATCTTAGACTGCATCATCACTTACCACCAGTTGAGATTAGTGAAAACGGTGATAGCCTAGTGGTTAGAACTTCGAAACCATGAAACTAAACTAGGAACCACTTTGAAAGTAAGAACCGTATTTTTAATACAACTGACAACAGAATAAGTTATTATGTATGGATCATAATTTTATAGGTACATCGTATTAATTTTTATATAGCTAGTAGCAAGGAAAGTTCCAGTAAATTTCTACATTTTACTTTGCACCGTCTTAAAAATGTTGTATAATTTTTTTTTCATGCTTTTTAGCGGGTAAGTTTGCAATAATAACAAAGTTATTATAGCCGGATGTCAACTGCTCATAACCCTCAACAAAATATTACTTTTCCCGAAGCCTGGGCAAGCAAGTTAATGCTTGAGGAGTTTTCCCGGCACCTCACCATCAGCTCGTTTATAGTGACGAGCATAAATTACTTACCTACTATCAGTGGCAGTACTACCATACAAGCTGAAAAGCCGGGCTTGCGTTACAATAAAGATCTCTTTTAAATTTTTCTCGACTATTCCGAAATGAAATTAACAAAATAATTAAAACTTGATAGCAATGAATTAAACAAAATAATTAAAACTTGATTTAAGAATTAAAGAGAGCAGAACTCAAAGAAACACTTGGGATTTCTATGATTACTTTTTAATTTTGGCAAATATTGCATAGAAACTTCTTTATCATAATTCGCGCGCTGACTTTCGGTTGTGTTTTTCAAAGATTTGTTGATATTGTTTGTCATTTAGCACAACAAGAATGGTGACTGATCATGACGAGTTAAATTTGTCCTTTAGGTAACTGGGCTTGCTCAAACTCAAAACCCTAGGCACGCCACTGCCTACTATATATCATAATCGAAGAGCAACCAGTGAAATACTTATCATTGTGTACTTGATGTGTGTGTCCTTTGGCCATCCGTGATCTTCATCATCGGTTTTACTCGACCAAATGATGCTTTTCGATAGCTAATGCTCAAGTTACTTCAAAAAATACTCAAATACCTATAGGTGAAGAGTACCCTCCATTTCTCCAGGATCCCTTTCAACATATCTTGACCTGATGAAAATAGGACTACATTTAAAGTATACCGTATCAAACAAAACAATATTTTTTTAAATCGGTCTTAAATGCAAGAGTTCTGAGCTTACAAAAAAAATACAACAGAATAATTGAGAACCTCTTCCGATTTTATAAGTCGGTTAAAATATTCTAAATGGTGTCAATAATTATTATTTATCTTAATCCAATTTACGTATATTCAGGAGATTAATATAATTCATTATTAACATAATATTTTTTATGTAGTTTGATGTGACAACAAAAAACATTTTTGTCCTCCTAGATTCTTATTTTTAAATCTTGTTTTGTTACTAATTTCAGTTTTTTTAATTAATTCTTTAAAGATATATTTGTTTTATAAATATAACCTAAAATAAACTATGTAAAACTAAATAACTGAATTACTAATTTTAGTTATTATGTAAAAAATCGTCGAAAAATCGTACAAGTACCGCAAATATACATTAAAAATATAATAAACATTGTAGTTTGATTAATTTCCTCTTTTTCCTATTTTTTGCAGAAAGAACACAAGAAAAAGAAAAAGAGAAGGCACTGCTTAATTAAGAACATGTCCACATCCGACGCTACGAAGAATTGATATTTACCCTCATTTATTTATGTCCGAAAAAAAAGTAAACAGTCACGGCACGACTCGCTTCGCTTATTAAGTAACGTAGGTACAGTGTTTACCTTGACCAGAGTAATTTGTCCGAGTAAATAGTCGAGTGACCGTAGGGTCACAATTTGCGATGCCCTCAGCCTCGGTTGAACTTCGGTAACAATGTTATATCGTCCCCCACGTCCCTCGAGGCGCCGAATGTCCCTACATCTGTTGGGCAAGTACTATAAAACCGTACTGTAGTTTACAATCCGCAATTTTGTTTTATAGATATAGCACAATATATCACGAGGAGTTAGTTTTGGCTTCTTTTCTTCGTAAGCAAATTTTTTATGCTTTACTTTATAATATTAGACATAACATAGCTTTTTTTATGTTTAATTAGACAGTCTGTTAGTTAGTATCACTAACATGATATAATAAAAAGTCGTTCTTTCTTATTAGAAAAGAGGCGCTGTGTTTTTGTTGATAAGACCAAAGAATTAAGAACATACAGACACCGCGTACAACGGACGAACGAACGAGCGAAAAAAAAACGACTCCAATTTTGTATTTTTTCTCGAACAGGCGTTTAGTCACTTCATTCCATTTAGCAGTCGACAGTAATTATTATATCTCGAATGTTCTATTCCGCGGATGTGAAGTTAGACGTGCGCGGGGCATTTACACTGTTTTTGGACACAATGCACTGCATGCATTAATGGCTGAATGAGGGTTCTGTATTTTCCTAACTCTGTTATGAACATCGACAATAAAGTTATACAGCCTCAAGATTATCTGGAAGAGATGCTCTTCAGCTTTATATACCTATAGACTATTTTAAGCATAAACTTTATAATCTCTAATTTTGCTGACATAAAATGCTGGATATAAAACCATGCTGGTTTCTGGCACAGTGGTGAGTTCTGTGATCTTATAAGTGGGAAGTCCCAGTTTCAGTCTCCGGCAGAGGCAATTTCGGAATTTATAATTTCTGATATAGTCTGGTTTGGGGGATTTAGCAGTGGCTTGTAATTACCCTAAACTTCAATGATCGTGTAGAAACGGATAATAACATCACTTGACAGAGTTGAGATACCTTGGCTCCCCAGCATCACTCCCTGAAGCACTTGGCGACCTGGGCGGCCTGCTGTGTGGCAGTGGCATTAAAATTGAAGGTTCCGGCTGACCAAGTACGGAGACAAGCGCAGGGAAAGAAGAAGAGTTGAGATTGCAGTTGTGGAATAAAACAATCAATAATAAATGCGACGTTAAATAACACAAGAATCATTGAAAATTGTTGGCGTGCACTTGTAAATCAACCTGCAGGTGGCTTTTCCCAGCAAAACTGTTTTTCTATCATCATGCCCTTGAGCACCAAGTCCCCAGGGGACGCAGCAAGTCGTCTTAATAGACTTAGAGACGATTTGCAGACTGCGTCCCCCGAGGCGGACGTGTCCCCAGTTCACCCTACAGTGAATTCGCCCGAAAATTAGATTAGCTTATTTTGTTACCACTGTCTGCATGAAGATATAGATCCTAACTCTTACAATTTTTTTTTCTTTTTTCATACTAGATAAACATTTTACAATATGTTTTTGTTTATAAAACTAGAGCCGGTGAGCTTGTTGCCGCGTAAAAAGCGCCATCTATCGAATGTGATCCGGAACACTAATTCTCTTACAGAATATTTCTTTATATGACTAGAAGAGAGCGAAGTGTTTAACAGTCGATGTATGTATGTATGCATTTTCTATTTTCCAAAGCCGCTGATTTTAATCATTTGGGTGTTTAATACCATATTTAGAGAAACCAAAAAAAAATTATCTAATTTGGTCGTCGTTTTGGAGCTTTTGCGAAACATGGCGGCTAAATTTTAAATGTATAAAAAAGAAAATAAATGGTCATATTGGATTTATGTAATATTGTTTTATGTATGTATTCATGTGGGTCTACAGCGTTGCCCCTTTAAAACCGATTTTGTTAAATTGAGTGATAAACAATTTTCATATCGAAAATTTAACATTCTGCTGTTTTTGTATTTTAAAAACTTTATCGTTCTCAGCGTGGGCACAGGCGTGTTGTATAGGAGTGAAAGATATTAAGCTAAGACCCTGCACGCTAATCAAATGAGTGCTTTAAACCGAAATTTAAGATATACTCGCTTTTAAAACAATAAATTTACTACGACAATACACACATCGCCATCTAGCCCCAAAGTAAACATAGCTTGTGTTATGGGTACTAATAGGACTGACGAATATTTTCATGAATAATATACATGAATACTTAGCATAAATATATAAACACCCAGACACTGAAAAACATTCATGCTCATCACACAAACATTTTCCAGTAGTGGGAATTGAACCCACGGCCTTGGAATCAGAAAGCAGCAAACTGCACCAATCAGCCGTCACTTATTATATGTCTTTTTAAACTTACTACGAATTCTGTTACTTGGATTCGATGTAATTAAAATAAAGAAAAAAAAAATGTTATCACTGATGTTAATGAATAATTCGAAACTTTTTTAGATTACTATAACATTATGAAATTATACAAACTCGTAGCTCAGAAAACTAGGTACGACAGTGGTTCAAAGCCTCACAAATTTATAAGCTCAGATCTTAAATAATTTAATATAATGCCGCGGGTATTAGCATATATTCAAATATTTGAGAAACTTACAGTAAATACGCGGGAATATGCTAAATAGAACTACTCCTCAAAGAGCTTTATTAAATGTAAATAAACATTAATAAGTTTCTCCCAACGTAATTACCAATATGCGAATTTCGTGTAACCATTACGGCAAATCAGCACGTGCCTCTGACATAAATTTTCACATTATTACTTATTCGGATCAGCCCTAACGCTCCTGCAACAATTTTTTGTTGGGCTCCCGTTGTGCATTTAGGTATGAAAGGGATTTAGGCGTAACATGTCGGCTCCGTGACGTAGGGTGATCGAATAAGAGACGGTGGCAAGATTTTGTCTGAGATAAATAAATAAAAATGTCACAGTAACTACGTACCAGTAAAAATAAAAATAGAAAATAGTAGAAAAGTACATTTGCAGAGAGTTGGACAAGAAGCAGCCTTTAATAATAATTTAGGGAAATGAAAAAAAAATCTTAGTTATAAAATAATTGGATGGTTCGCATGCAACTATCCCTCATATGGAAGAGAAATTTTGTCGTCGATAATATTGGCCATAAACTTCTCCTGCTGCTCAAATGTCACTTTGCAGCCTTTTCATATATTGAGTTATAAATATATGGTCGTAGTATATAAATTTATTATTTATTTATTAAAATATGTTGAGTTTGTTGATGAAAGTCGCTTCCAACGGCTTAACGCTTCAAAGTGCTTTCTAAGGGGCGCAAGTGTACAAACCTATTTCCTAAATTCGGAATTTCTTGACACATTAAACCCTATTCCTAATAATTTATTGTTTCGTAGATGAACATGCTAACTAGGCATTTAGATGTGAAAGCCAGTAACTACTACTGGATACTAAATTACTTAAAGGTTAAAACTTATTTAGTGTTCACTTCAAAGGTAATCTGGCCGCCATCTCCGGGTGTATGACAGCGCAGTGCCTACTGTTTGCCATTATTTGGTATAATGTGGGTGAAATTCAGCTCGTTCCGACTTCAACGTTCGGTAATCTTTATTATACTTTTATTTATTGCGATGTGGGGTCCGCATCGAAATCCCGGATTATTTGGCTAACAAATTATATCGAATCTGTTAAGAATAGGACGCGCCTGTCAATAAATCACCCGGCGGATTTATTGATGAAATGTGACAAATTTATGACGCGAAATGAATTCTATACCTCATTGTGTTGACGTGGTAACGTGGAATAATAATGATATTCTACCACAATATGGACACACATTTTGTTTTAGCACATTTTACTAACCTAGTTATTTCCCGCGGTTTTACGCGCATTATCTAGGGCTCATAAAAAGTGCTATATTAAAGCACTAAGTATACTTGGCCGAAGCTTCGCGGACGCCTATACTCTTCGCTGTAAAGCGCCATCGTGTTAACTCTAAATAAATTTTCGATATCTCCCAAACTATGTGTAAAGGACAATGATAATGTTCATAAACTTAGCATAAATATATGAATATAATAAGCTATACCTACTAACGACAATTGAAAATCACCTTCTAACTTTAAAATGATTTTCCACATAAAATGCACTATTTTGGCTAGTTTACAATAAATATAGCTCTGCTGTCTTTTAACTATCGTGATATTTTACAGACCAAGCGAATGACCCACTCGATGGTAAGTGAAAAACCATCGCCTATACACAGAGCAAAAGTTAGCAACAAGTTCTACAAAGTGGCGCCCTGTGTCCATCAACACCCTTACTGTCCTTAAGACCGGATAACAGCCGTGCTGTTTGGCCAAAATAAATGTGTCAGATAAGAACTGTCGCAAAACGCTCTACAAATTTTTTTAATGGGCTAAAGACCAAACTTTTATTTATGTATTCACTAGCTGTTGCCCGCAACTTCGTCTGCGTTTGATTTTGTTTGTTGATGTGGCATTCAATTTAGTTGTAGTTCAAAAAAAAATTAAAGTATTCAGTATCGCTCAGCCTTAAATGAGGGATTTGCTGTTGTCGCTGAGGAGTTCTGTCCTCTATCTCCAACCACATTCATAAGATCTACACAAAGTTTGGGCAAAATTAAACACATCTATAAACTCTATAGTACAAAAATAATTATTGAAATCGGTTATAATTTGTCGGAGTTAAAATCGTCAAACACTTTCATGTAGAGGGGCTCCAAAAGGAACCAAGCTTAATGTTGGGATCAAAAGTATCCTATATTACTTCTAACACTTCCAAGAATGTGTGTACAAAGTTTCATGAGGATCGGTTAAGTAGTTTTTGCGTGAAAGCGTAACAAACAAACTTACATTGACATTAATAATAATAGTAGGGATAGGGAAGTAGGGATAGGGATAGGGAAGAAGGAATTTACGTTATTGCGTGATCATTTTGTTAGAACGCGTGGATACAGTACTTTTTTTTTATTTTTATTAATGAACCAACGAAAATTATATTTTTGTAGGAAAATAATAATTACTAACCAAAATTAATATTTACAATAAATATAAGCCGTCAAACTGCTCACTAATGAGCATGGTACCCAAAATGCTGGCGCTATTGCCCCTTTGAATTGCTAGACTTAGCCGTTGGGCTAAATAAGCGCCAGTTCTTGGGTCACCAGACGTAAGGACCAATTTTTGGGACACGATGTTAATATAATTTTTCGTGCCCGAAGACCATGGGCTCGAGGTCTCAAACGCAAGCGCCGCTAAAACGTAGTCATTACAAATAACGGAGCATTTACGGCGCTTAAGCATTTGAGCAGATTCGGCAACTGCTGCCGCTTTTTGGAACGTACTCGGCAAGTGAGAAGCTGCCAAAGTATCAACGCAAGTCGCATCTCACACCAGCGCACGCCCCATCGGCCAAGTAGATACATACGGTAGATCGTTAAAGTCGGTCTAAAAGTTTTTGAGTTTACTAGGTATTCATATCAGGCTGATGATTTTGAGAAGGATAACACCTATAGTAAGTTTTATATTCAGTTCTATATTTTATAGCCCCATAGTAAAAGAAGTGGCATATCGTAGGAAACAGGTAGAGGCGACCGCAAAGCAAACAACGGTGATTAATGGCTGTAACTACACGATAACAAATGTTGTACGAAACTTGCTATCTGTATTAGGCCTAGGACATTCTAAACTATACCTTACTGTAGTAATATGATAAATTAGAAAGTGTTTTATTTATTACTCACTAGCTGTTGCCCGCGACTTCGTCTGCGTTTGATTTTGTTTTTTGATCTCGTTTTAAAATTTAGTTGTAGATCTAAAAAAAAAAAATTCAGTATCGCCAAGCCTTAAATGAGAACTTTGCTGCTGTCCGCTGATGAGTTCTTTCCCTATCTCCAACCACAGTTTGGGAAAATTAATTTTTTTTAAATAATAATTTGTCGTCGGAGTAATGTTGTAAAATCGTCAAACACTTATGCCCTCTCCCAAAGGAACCGAGCTTAATGTCGGGATGAAAAGTATCCTATATTACTTCTAACACTTCCAAGTATATGTGTACAAAGTTTTATGGGGATCGGTTAAGTAGTTTTTGCGTGAAAGCGTAACAAACAAACTTACATTGACATTTATAATATTAGTAGAGATAGAGATAGGGATATTCGGCTAACCTACTATACAAATCTTGGGGAAAGGGGGATAGCTACATTTTGGAAACTTATTTAGAATACTTTTATTACTTTTTACAGAAGTACTACTTCCATGCTTATGCAACATTGTAACAATGTTGTGTCACGGTCTTAAAGGAGTGGTTTCTGGCTACAGGCAAATGAGGCTAGACCCCTAGGGCTCAGGTTGGTGGACATAAGGCGACATGTTGCGTATCGTGTTTCTTGCATGCCCTGCAAAGTTTTACTCTGTTTATAGGCAATGGTATTCCACTTGCCATCAGGTGGGCCATCTGTTTTGTCTGTCAATTATTACAATAAATAAGTCAGCGGAGCTATATTACACCTATCTATTGTAGATTAGCCACATAATGCAATTTAATGAGGACAATTTTAATTTCTATTGAAGCGATATAATAGTTTTTAAATTACAATGTGAGATGGTGATAACAAAAAAAAAATAACAACCGGCTAAGTTTGTTATGGGCTTCTTCTTAGACTAGGGCGTGTTTGGAACCCTCGTAGCTCTAGTTTTAAGTTGACGAATTTATTTATCGCCAACCAACTCGGAGTGAGTGAATATCATATTTTACATGTAATGTACGCATCAAAAGTGCCATTTATGTGCCTATTTGAATAAAGAAATATTTGACTTTGACTTCGATGATGGATAAAGCTTCGGATTTCCTTTCGTGGAGGCCGAGTTCGAGCCCCGGAACGCACCACTGACTTTTCGGAGCTATGTGCATTTTAATTTAAGCATTTTAAATATCACTTGCTTTAAACAGTGAAGGAAAAACATCGTGAAACCGGCATACTTCAGAGTTTTCCATAATGTTCTCAAAGGCGGAGTCCACCAATCCGCACTGGGCCAATACGGTGGGCTACTTAACCACTTCTCGTTGTGGGAGGAAACCGTGACCTGTAGTGGGCCTGTAATGGGATAGTATGACGATGATATTAAAACTTACATACACAAATTTGGTAAAGCCAACAACAAAATGTATGTATTTTCAGACTTTATCTCCTTGCCATATACAAAAGTTAACTGACCCGAATATTATAATGATGACTTGCATGAATTCCTTTTGTAACAGCGGAATTCATAAAGCCAAAATTAAAATCACATTTGTAAGGACAGCGATGATATTTTCATTTCCTGTTCTCTCTATTTGAATTAAATAAATGGAGTAATAAGTTAGGTGACCCAAATATTATAATGACGTGCCTTCGATAAAATCAAAGTTAACAAAGCTAAAATTAAAATTTTATTGTTTGTAAGGTGATTTTTATGAGGTTTGATTTTACTTAAAATAAGCTGCATCAGTTATTATAGAAATGACTTGTATATTAGTCCTTAAATGTTAGCGAAGTCACCACTACAGAAACATTTTGAGTGACTTGTTTATTTGCAGGTTATGTCTACTAATCTAAATAAAAAGCAGCAAGGAGTTAACTGATCCAGGTATTACAATAATGATGTTCAAGTTAAAGTTTTTACGCGCAATGCTTCTAATAATTAACGAATGAAGTTATCACCATCATCTAACATTAATGGTTATATATTATATGTATGAACGCTTAATAAGTGCTTGTCTCTTTCACCTTGATGAAAAAAAAAATGTTTTTGAATTATAATTTCAATTACCTTTATTTTTCCAGGTTCACACATATATTAATCAAACAGAAACAGCACTATAAAACTAGAAATATAAAATTGAGTTTTATCCAAAATTTTCGATAAAACCGAAATAGCAGTACGGCATTAGCATCGTTTTTGATGCAAACCATCTTTCATTGGTCAAGATAAATCGTAATTTTCTTCATCGTATATCGAGGGTTAAGCGACGACCTGCAAAGTCATTTCCACTTAATTATCTGAATCATAATAATTGCCATTGAAATCACATTAGTAGGGATCATAGCCTTGTTTTATTTTCAGTTATATCCGCCTAAACCAAAGATAAGCAGCCAGGAGTTTGCTGACCTAAATATTATAATGATGTCGTGCAATTCCTTCGATGTAAGCAAAGCTGACAAAGCCGAAATTAAAATGACATTTGTAAAGGCCTTGGTGACGTGTTTATTTCAGGTTATATCCAGTCAAATCAAAGAATAGCGAGTTAGCTGACCCAGATATTGTAATGACGACGTGCATCATTTAATGAACTCCTTTAATGAAGGTAAATGAATGAAATACAAACAAAGCCGAAAGTTCAAAACACGTTTGTTGTTAAATGCTTTTATGTAGTTGTATACCCGTATATCTACCAGATTTTATTATTTTTCTACCAGTTTAATTTTTGTTTACCTACAATATGATAATGAGGTCGCTGTTTACTAAAAGAATATATAAAAAAAAAATCGAGTTTGAATCCCGGCACGCATCTCTAACATTTATTTAGGAAGCCAACGTTATATACAATGTCTTAAAATTATTATAAACATAACAGTAATCTTCTGAATTTTACATTGTATACACCACTTACAGGCTAACTCTGCATGCATCATGAAATATAGACGTTCTTCAATATACTAAAGAGATAAATTAAAAAAAAAAATATTTAAAAGATACTACAAACTAAAATAAAATAAAAATAAAAATAAAAGAGGATTACGTAACAAACAGTTTTTTAATTTTGCGCTTATAAATGTACAATTTTTAAATGCACAATTGTAGGCTGAGACAATTCTATTTATCGGGGCGGATCTGCCTATATTAGTTTTTGTGAATGTATGACTAAACATTTTCAAGTTATGTGTGTTTTAACCAATTAAACATCACTGCTTCAACGGTGAGGGAAAACATCGTGAGGAAACCTGCATGCCTGAGAGTTCTTCATAATGTTCTCCAAGGCGTGTGGAGTCCACCAATCCGCACTGGGCCGGCGTGGTGGACTACGGCGTTATACTTACTTAACCCCTTCTTATTGAGAAAGAGACCCGTGCCCTGCAGTGGGCCGGTAAAGGTTTGATATGTTGATGATGATGAGCAACGGCAGAAAAAGGGGTTCAATAAACTACTATACCTCCAAGTTAGCGCACATTCGTCAGCTCGATTTACCACCAAGTGAAATTGCAGTCATGCGCTAACATGATATCAAATAAAAAACAAAATATAAGAGAGAAGAGAGCAATAGCTCACCCGTTTTCTGCATTAACCCAGTTCGTATAACGATAGCATGCATGGATTCCTTCAATAACAGACATAAAGCCCCTTCATATAATAATATGTTAAAGATTTGTTCGCTAGAATATTTCAAAGAGCCTGCGATGATAAAAATCGTATTCACAAAGACAAGCTAATGCAATGCAAGGTTTCCATACATCAACTGCGACCTACATTGCTGTGTAGTTGTCATAAATAATGTAATATGTAGGTATATGTGTGTAATAGACAATTTAAATGAATAAATGAATTATTTATTTTTAGCCCAACGGCTAAGTCCAGCAATTCAAAGGGGCCATTTGGGCATTTGATACGGCCGTCTAACATTTGTAACATTACAATAAAACGCAAATCGACCCGCTAACACTAGATGGCGTTAGTTATAGTTGCGTGAAATGTAAATCGCGCTAAAGAGATTTTATTCCCACTAGTACAAGACTGTGCCACGGCCAACCATTGTCTGGTCGAGGCGTCCACTTATACCCCCGTCTCCGACGTCGAGCCAAAGCGGCGACGTCCGAAGCATGTCCTTGACGACCCTGACGATAAAATAACTACCGACAACGTGTCCCAACAACACACACACACGCAACATACACAGCGTCTTCGCCGGCGAAAACGAGGGCCCCGATTTCTGACGTCATCCGGACGTGGATCCTTACAACGGTCACGGGGGCGATCGGACTAAACAATGATTAGTCCAAAAGTCCACCAATAGTCAGATTAACGTCGAACCGAGCCGAGGTCCGAGTCGTCGCAGGAGGCACCCTCGGGTCGACGTCTCCCACTTCCCCCCCGATGTCGTCGAGCCCTGGGGCTCTTCTCATGGCGAGCTTTCGCGCTCGCCCCACTCCCCCGGTGACGCCGTAGCAACCCCTCAGGTGGTTATTGGCAAGTGTCCTTCCGAAAAAATGACCATTGTCTATCACTCCGTTATTGTCAATCACTAGCGGTACCTGCCTGCGGTGCTACAGCAAACGCTTTCCTCTCGGAGACACTTGCCGGACTTAGAACTACTAACTACTTGCTGTAGTTAGAAACCTTGCTAGTGGAGCCTACAGCTATTGCTTCCACTGCGTGGGACTTTAGCTAGGGACACTGTTCTTGACTGTCGAGTAATCTAAGTGAATTCTAAATACAACTTTGTTCTTAACACGTGTCTTATAATTCCGTCGCCCCGCACCTTTTGCCTCGTCACGTCACGTTAATACAATAATAGTTTGTAATTAATATTATGTGTTTTCTAATTGGAATTATATTTATGTACGAAAGGGGTCAAAATAAAAGGTACCAATTTAAATGCTTTAAAATATCAGTTATATTATGGAAGCTATAATAAAACCATACCCTACTAACTAGCCACGGCCGAAGCCTCCCACCAGACCAGACCAGAAAAAAAAGAAATTAAAAATTCCAACCAACCAATTCCAACTCCAACCAATTTTGGAAACCAAACCAAACCTTCCACTTGCTCCACAGCGCTCACCGCTGCGTTAAGGTCGCCACCAAAATATGATCTCTTGTTCGATTAAAGCTTTTCAGATTATAATTAACCAATAATTAATTAATAATACATCCATACATAACATACGACAGACATAACTTATCAATGAAATAAAGGAAAGTTGAATTGACTTTCCGGTTTATACTACATGTCATAGGGGTTCATTAAGTTAGGGTAATTACCTAATTTAGTTACATTACTCGTCACTATGGCAACATTTAACGCGCTGAATTATGAATTTGAAACAGAATTCATTATATTTAATCAAAGGGGAAATAAAGCAAATCACGTATCTTGTAATAGAACGCTCCCTAAATCGTTATGATTTCGTCCAATTTTGTCCCGACGCAACGTACGTCATAATGTCGGACGCGCCATTACACGTCAAAATTACAACTCAGTTGGACGATATGTCAGTCCGCTTTATAATGCAAATACGTCGTAAAGTCGGTTCCGTGCAAGCGACGAACAAATTTAGATTGCACAATTAAATTTAACATGTAGGATAATTTCTCTAATATATCACATGTGGGCCGAGATAATATGATATGATTTAGGTTGAGTAGACTTAATCAAATACCTCATCACATGTAGACTCAAAGAATGACTAATATGAAGTGTATTAATTTTTGACTTACAAAGTATAGATAGCAGTAAGTATTTCTTGGGTATTTAGAGAAGAGCAGCTAGCTAGGGTAGCTTTATTCACTCTCTTCGCCACATAGAAAAAAACATTACCTACTCGTACATAACATTTCATGATTGTTTTAAATGAAGAAAAAAAATCAATCAATCAATCAATTTTCATTTTGCTTAAATATGGTACATGTTTACATAGGTGTTAAATAATTTTTATAAGTTTTTTTTTTATCCTGCCAAGATAGGCGTGAAAAATTTTTTTGTTAATCATTTTATCAATTTTGGCAATCTATTGACTGGGCCCAACGACACAGGTCGCCTAATGTGGGGTCCACAGGTTATCTATAATAAGAGGCAAATATCAATATAATGTGCATTCAGCTTTACACATATGTTTACCAATTTCATAGTTAGTTTATGTAACAATTTCATATAAATTATATGAAGTTGTTTTACCTTTTGTATTGTATTTCTTTTTCTTTCTACTGTTGTATTGATATTCTGTGTAACAATTTTGATCCAATAAATTATTATTATTATTGTTAATTTTCCACATTAAATAAAAAGGCACATTTGAATAAAAACTAAATAAAAGTAAAAACACAAAAAGGAAATGAAAATAACAGATTAAAAAAAATTATACTTAATAAAATAAAAATAATTCATGAATGTCTATAATTATAATATTTTACCATTTAGGTAGTCATTGATATGATAATAAAGTCTATACAAAAGTTTATCAAATAACACTGATTTGAAACGTGCAACAGGTAAGAGTTTTAGCGCATCTGGCAAGTTGTTGTATAGTCATACAGTGTGCACTTTTACTGGTCACGGTGAGCTTTTGCATCAGCAGATTAATATAAAGTTAAGTTTCTTATCTACTTATAGCATTTCTAGTTCAAAATTAACGACTGTTAAAAAACCTAATATTGCACAAAAATAAAATCCGAATAGAAGATACCATACTTGCTTTTGGGTTTTATCAAAATAGATAGAAGAATTAGAAGCGTCAGGCGAAAGTCTAAATTTAAATTCCTTAAACTTAATTTTACTATAACCAAAACAAATACTGTTAAAATCTCTAATCCCGCTTGGCCAGATGTGGGCAGAACTTTAAGGAATCGTAAACAATTAATAGGTTTTTTAATATGTTTTTGTTCGATTCCTCAATCTTGGTTTACTAATATAGCTATTTTCGTACACGTGTTAAAATTTTATAACCCTTTCGCACTGTATTTTTTACGGGCTGCCAATGACTTGGAGCATCTGTGGTAGATTTATATCGTTTTCCTTCGCACTTGGAAGTTCCTTTACTTGGGCTATAAATTTTGGTGATAAAAAATTAACAACCTTTCTTTTTTTGGAATTTTTTCAGAATACAATTCTAATAAGTAAGTTCAAAGTTTATGTAAAACGTAAGCTTATAGAAAAATCCTATTATAATATTAAGGATTACATGTATGATAAAAAAGCTTGGGTATGAATTGCTTGCTTGAAGATGGTGATAAAAGAAAAAAAACTGGCTAAGTTTGTTGTGGGCTCTTTTTAGACTAGGGCGCGTTTGGAACCCTCCTAGCTTGAGTTTTGAATTAACGAATGCAATTATCACCATCACCAACATTAGTGTGACATGTAAAATGTATGAACGCTTCATAAGTGCCTGTAATAAGGTCTACATGAATAATAATAAGTATTTTTGAATTTGAACTTGAATTTCATATTTACCTACTAAAGTGTAGTTTTTAAGGCATCACATCAATAGCCCATTACAATCCACTGCTGTACTAAAGGCCTCTTCCAACGTAAGGGTTTGCCAATAACCACCACGCTGGGTAGACGGATTAGTGATCGTAGCAAATGTTAGCACAGATGACGCCCTGCCGTTCTGTTTCATTCCTTTAGTTGTCGCCTAGTACGACACACGTGGGAGGCCCAAGGGTGATGGCATCTTCATCCTAACCGCCGTCTCCACACAGCAGCGTTTCAATATTTTTTCTTTCATATTATGGTAAGACTCCGATAACAAAATTAGGTATAATGTATTTAAGCAAAAATAATCCACGTTTCAGTGTACATAAAAAACTGCGTTGGACACTCCACGCAGACATCTAATTCGGTACTTTATTAAATATTTTGGCCAACTACTAACTTTTGCACTGGAAAATTACGAAGTCCACGAAGCTGAAAAAAAAGGCATATTATACCTGTCAACGACCCATGATCCAAACGTCAAAATGAGTAAATTTCAAATTTTAGTATTTGGATTTTAAACCAAAAATTATTGTATCAACAATATATTTTTAATTGAATTCAAAAAACGAGGAAGTTTACAATAACGAACGATGATTTTATTTGATTTTCTTTGTAGCATGTAATAGGTACATAATATATATATATATATATATATACATATATATATATATATATATATATATATATATATGTATATATTTATAATTTGATTGGTAATCTATCGGTCCTTCACGTACTGACAGTCTCCCAGTCAACATAGTTATCGTGATACTTAATTCACATTTCGTATCAAAAAATACAAAAAAATATCCTCCCACGCCCCGTTCAAAAAATTAAAAATCTAAATCTATATCTATTGAAAATCAACGCCAATAACTAATTGCAGCTATGAATGTGTAGAACCTGTATTATTAGGGTTATGTCTAGTAACGCACGCTCACACTTCTGGTTTAAAGGCAGCCTTAGACTGATTGTATTTTATAAAAAAAACAAAAAAGTTTTTTTGAGAACAATATAGAGAACTCTCAGGTAAGCAGGTTTCCTCATTATGTTTAACGTCACCGTTAAAGCAAGAATGCACATAACTCCGAGCAGCTAGAGGTGCGTGCCGAAGATCGAACTCAGTTACCCCAAAAGAGGGTCTGAAATCCTAACCACAAGGCCTTCACTGCTGTGACAAAGGTAAGATAAACTGGGTTTTTTATAATACAACATATCGACGCCGTAGCAAATAAATAAAACTATTTAAAGTGGATCCCGAAATAGGATGTGACACTTTTTATACACATTATATAGTATGAATACTTTCCGTTGACATTCGGCCCCATGTGCGGTCCCAGCCGATGACAGTGACGATACCACATTTAAAAACATGTGGCATCAATTAAGTTCTTTCACAGAGAGCATAATAAAGATAACGTTTGAATAATAGCCCGTGGAGAACATTTTACGAATGACTGCCACTTGAACAAGTGGCTTTGTAATTTTGAAAAATAAACAATGTCATATCCTTTTTCTTCGTATTCAATTAGTGACGAGAATGCGCAATCGAATACTATTTGTCAGTGTATGAAATAAGACTCGTGGTTATAGTTTGTTTTTTATTATGAATTATATTTTTAAAATGTCTTATTGTTCATTTGCAGTAAGAACGTTCAAGCTTTATGAAGAAGCATGATGCATACTCGTTTTCCGAGGTAAACCTGGATTAAAAAAAATCTCATAATCCTGATTAAGAAATAATAACTACACAGTTAAATTATGTTCAGTTATTAAGTGCTCTAGCAAGCCGCATACCCATACAATTTTTGGGATATAACTACACGATTTAATATCCTAATTTACCCAAATTTTTAAATAGGCTAAATATCACTTTATCTATCTCATCGTCATCATGATTATCAACCCATTTCCAGCCCACGGATCTATTCTCAAAATGGAATTAGGTCGTAGTCCACCACGCTGGTTTAGTGTGGATTGATGGAATTCACACGCCTTGGATATGAAGATTCCCGAGGCATGCAGGATGAATTCCTCATGATGTTTCCCCTCAAGTTATCTTTAATTGCTTACAATGCACATAACTTCAAAAAAGTTAAAGTTGCGTACCAGAGATCGAACCGGTCCCCCTGAAAGTGAATTCGAGGTATTACCACTTATCTATCTCGGGAAATTGTTTAAGTCCCACGGGAAAATGAAATGCCACGGGCACGAAGTTGCGGGCGGAAACTACCAATAAAGATTGCGCCCATAAAAATAAATATTTTTTTTAATGCCATTAAACTCGTTACTGTAATTAGTGACATGCTATACATTCAGTTTACTACGTTTGATTGGGGAAAGTTACGACTGCCCCATTATTATCATTATACTGCTGGGTAAAGGCCTCCTCTGTCCTAGAAAAGAGGGGTTTGAGCTTCTGATACTCCATCCGAGTTTGCGGGTTTTACGTTTAGTATCGACGGTTTAATGTGCTCTCTGAGGCATGGGTTTCGAAAACGTCTATATCCTCACTCCGAGCTGGTATTGAGCAATTTGGAACAAAAATGGATGGATGGATGTCAGAGTGGCATGTAAAACTGGGCATCATTAACTCCGGTGTGACATTTGTGGGTATAACCAAAATAGCTTTTTATTTAGTTTATCAGTCAAAAAACTGCCAGTTCAAGATCGAATTAGGATTTTTTTCCTATTTTAAACGGCCCTCAGCTCTGAAGAGCAGGTTGAGTTATCGGTCCCGGTTATTAATTGCTAGCCAACTGAGGATGATGACGATGAAGAAATAAAAATAAAAATGATTCAAAGGTCGCAGATAGGATGCAACATGAAAATTGTTTACGTAGCTCGTGTTGGTCGAAACTTTATAACATTTACCAATCCTCATTAACATTATAAATGCGAAAGTTTGTTTGTTTATCTGTCCTGGTTTCACGCTCTAAGTAAGAAACCAATCGATTTGATTTTTGGCATATAACAAGTTGAAAGGATGGAGAGTAACATGGGCTTTTGTTAAAAACCGTAATAAACGCCAACGAATTACTCTGGCAAACAGCTAGTATCTAAAAATATATTATGTGACTGATAGTAATTAAAATAATCATTTTGATGTTGACTTTACACTGAATAATTGTAAACTCAACAGCTCCTGAGGATTTCCCGGTGTTCGAGCGATATGTGCGTATAGAGTACATTGCCGACGATCTGTTTGGAGTTGAGTATATAGATTAAAGAAATTTCTAATTATACCATACCAATTCTTCTGCTTTTCGCGGATTATACCAATTTAGGCTTCATTTTCATTATTTATCAAGGAATTCCGCAAAGTAACGCCTGCTTCTATACAATAATTAAATTATTTGGCAAATCAGCATAATGCCTAACACGGTGGAACGGTAAGCGTTAGTGCTCATGCTAGTATAAGTTACGGCAGTCATTTTGCAGAGGCTCGACGGGTTCAATTAAAACTGTAATTAATTGCTCAGACTTGAGCACTGACAGCCCCAACGTGAACATCATTCACTTTTATATTTACGCTAACCCACTTGACGGGTGACGAACGATGCTCATCTTTTCTTATAAATCGGTCAGTTTATCTGTCTGATACAAATAAACCAATTTTTCGACCACTCAGTTATTAGCAAGTTGACAGATAATTTGCTTATAACTGAGTGATCGGTAAATTGTTCAGTTGATAGCAGTGGTTAGCATGTTCAAATACAGATCGCTTTGTTCTGGGTTTGGCTCGCGGCTAAGGCAAAGAATTGTCCACTTCCGTGCTCCTGAGAGCATGCTAAGCTATCGATACTTGTTATTACCAGTAATATGCGACAATAATCGTCCCCAACCCATCAACCCGCATTGGAGCAGTGCGGTGGGTCTAAAAACCTTCACTCCGAGTAGACCTATTCCCAGCTGTGGGAAGTAATGATAATGATGATAATGGCAGTAATTACAGTGTTTATTTTTAGAGCTTTAAATTACCTTTAATTTAAAAACTTACTTGCCACCGGTATTTAAAATTAATCAACAAAATAACCTTAAGATTTTCGATACGGGGGTAAAATTATCCAATATTTACCGAGGCATATATAAATGACGTGGTACCTAAACTAAGTTCAGCTGGACACAATTTTTTGGTAAACAACACCCGTGGACAACTGTCCACTGGTGTTGTTTACCTAAAAATTTAAGTATCAAGACAGTTTAGTAGTTATTGTATAGTAAATAACGTTATGCTATGTTGCATAACGTTATTTACTTTTACCTGAAGCGCTATGCGGTAACAGTTCGTTTTAAGATAAAATAAATGAGTGGGGGAAACGATTTCTATAAAGACGAAATCAGTTGTAAACGAGCACAAAATAAACAAACATAAATTAACCTTAGAAAAACCACTTTCCTTAAAAGCGAATTCGCTCAAACAAAAATTTATTTCGCATTGTTCAATCAGCCCCTGACATCATTCGATAGATGTTTCATCAATTTTACTCACTAAATCGTTCAATCTTGTATAAAATTCATGGGGTGTAGCTCTGAGTGGAATGATAAATAAGTCGGAGGCTTGCCCGAATATTCTCATTTAATACGTGACTTGTGTTGTGAGACTAACCCTGATATAAGTCGCGATAGAAACGTTTAAGCGTTATCTGACATTTTTACCCTATTACATGAAGTCCAAAAGTGACAATACTAAATGACTTCAGATCGGCTAGCATAAGTATGAGATAGAAATTATATCACTTGATTATGTCTTGATAAAATTTACGTGTCCACCTGCCAAAGCACGGCAACAGGAAATAGGAGAGGAGAACTTTACCCCCGTTTATTATTACAATTATATCATTTGGATACTATTTCTACACGTGCACTAATGCTGGTTGATAAAATTGTAGGGATAAAATTTCATCCTCTTTTAGTTCATGCTAGCCGTGCGGCAAGGCAACCAAAAGACATAATTTATTGTTGAGGCTGGTACTGAATAACGAGCGTCGTGAGTTCTATTTTATTTATTATCTATCATTTATTTAGTCACATGCAACTTTGCCCTAAAGCTGGTCAACAAATAAAAAAAACTTACACTATAAGCCTCAGCTAGAAGCACTTTTTAAGCGACCGTCTGTTTATTGACTCAACTACAGATTTGGAACGCAGACTCTACCTAGAAGAAGCAGACAAGAAACTCAGCTGTTGCTATTTTCGAATGGTAAGTAGCTAAAGCACCAGTTTAATCCTATTTTATATTATTAATACTAAACACACAATGTAAAAAGAATTAAAATTAAAACATGGAAGTAGAACACAAAAGGCGGCCTTATCGCTCAGTAACGATCTGTGCGAGGCGACATTAGGATTAGGACAACATAAGCGAGAATGAATTTTAATAGCTAAATACGAATACATTGCAAAATCGCACAAATATGAATAATATAATAGATAAAAGAACATAAACATAATAAAAATAAACCAGGTAATAAACGTCAAACAATGAGCAGGATAATTTATATGTATGATTTTAACGCATTTTTAATTATATCAATCGATATTACCTAGCATGTGAAGTAAAATTAAATAATTTTGGTAAAATTTTGCAATGAAATAATTTCCATTCTGAAGAAGGCTTGGGTTACATTTTATCCAGAGAAAATCAAGGGTTCCTGTGAGATTAAAAAAAAACCAAAGTAGTCTCAAAGTAAAATATAAAAACAAGGAGTGCCTCATGGTTTTTGGGTGTGAATAGTTATATCTTAGTTTATAATTTATGGCATCCTCAATTATTATACTGCTGTGAAACTTGGCACCGCATGAACTATGAAACTGCAAGTCGGTGGAAGAAACTCTGAAATTCCGAGACAAAGTGCTTATACTCGTACATTACATCAAACTCAAAGTGGGACAAAATGACGTATTAAGTTTTCATTGCTGCTAAACATCTTAGGGTGCGTTCCCACTAAGTCGTGATGAGAGATAGTCGTGCAGTTTAATTCGTTGTAGCTTGGACATTTTTTTCGGTAATAGACTAGCGCTTGACCACAAACTCAGCCGATTGTAAGTGTAGCTGTGGCCTAAGATGGTACGCGCTTGCCTAGAAGATGCCTTTTCACTTGTTTAATTTAAATGGAGTTCACATTTAGGACGGCACGGTTAACTCGCGACTTTGTTTTGCTGTAACGAAAGATTATCGAACAGGAATAGCCAGGTCGACGTAACGGCTTAATATACACGATGCGATAAACTGCATGACTTTCTGTCGCCACGACAAAGTAGGAACGCGCCCTTAGTCTCGTTTTCTAAAAAACGCTAAGGTTTGAAAATAAAATCTTTCTATTGATGTGTGTATTTGTCCGGTTGAAAAAATTTAATTAAAGTTTAGTGGTTATGCTATATTACTCTCACCGTCACGCCTATATTACTCTCCGTCCTTTAAACTAACCCTTTGCCAAACATTTAATTGGTTTCTTAGTTAGGACGAAAAGGAAGGTCAAACGAGCAAACACACCTTCGTATTTATAATTTTAGTAAATATACGGATTTTTCAATTAATATTAAAGAAGTTTCGACAATCTGGGTAAGTCATATCGCGAATTTGTGGGTATTAAGTGGCAAGGAAGATACCAATCGTGCTTGCAATCTTTTTCAACCTGACAGTTCGTCTGAACGTCTTAGATTTTGACTTTGTCATAATAAACATAATCAAAATAAGAACAATTATTATTCGTACATTGTTATCCTGGTGTGAGAAGGAACCCCTGAAAATAAGTGAAGTGTTCCAAATAAAGGCCGTCTTCGAGCTACCAGGCAGAACGGAGGTTTTGGGAGATAGGTGGTAAGTCAAAGCCTTTCGTAATTTGTGGTTCAAAAACCGCAACATTGTATGGTCTTTCTCGCTGGATTTTAATTATTTCCTAATGTTTCACTTTAAAAAATTATTATAAGAGGATTTTCGATTCACGCCGTTTTTTTCATTATTCATTTAAAATTTTCAGGTTAGTAATATTCAGGTCTTATTTGTGTTCAAAATAGCTAACTTCAATTCTTACTAAAGCTTTTTCTGGTGGTGGTCTGGCCTTGCTTAGCTACCACTCTGCCTACAAACAGGCACCGCCAAGCGAATAAGCGTTACGATGCCGCGTAGAAACCGATTAAGGTTAGGTATGGGCTTAATTTAACTGCCATACTTACCCTTAGCTCCACTAAAATCTTAGACTGTATTACCTGGTGATGTAAAAAAATACAGTGTTTGATTTTTCGTACATAGCTTAAAATAAGCTTGCACTTCGATAATAGTCAAATGTTTATAAAAAAGTTTTCATGGTTTTTTATGTTTGTACATAAAGTGTGACAAAATAACTGTAACTATTCCGTTGTTTATTTGTAAGGCCATAATAGATGATGATGACCTACCCTACACCCAAGCTCAGTGTCATCATTTGCACTCAGCTCTCTGTCACAAACGCTAAAGTTTGACACCTTAAATGGATATGAATGGCAGATCAGCTCAAAAAACTTGTATTCGCAATACAGGAATACCACAGGAGAAGAAATCAATGACATGCAGTGTTTAAAACTTAATTATTTTGACAAAAACACACATTCCCCGACTTGGGAAGCTGGACGGAATTGTTAGTTTTAATTCAAAGAGCTCCGCGGTACTACTTTGAATTTCTTATTGCTGTATCTGTGAGTACATCTGGGTATCTTCCCATCGTTTTGCTTTAAATGTTTAACAAAATGACCGCCGTTCGTGGTATGCATACATACAGTGCGAATTTAAACACAATGCATGAAACCATTTTGTGTGTATGAGATAGGTATTCTTTTGAGTCAACCATAGCTTTTTGTGGTACCTTATAGTATTGATTTACTTTTGAATTCCGTTTAGTTACAGTTATATTACGTTACCGAGGAATGTTTAATTTTAAATGTGTAATGGTTACGATTCTGATTTTCTCATACCTATATCTTAATTTTAATTCGAAATCAAAATTCATTTATTTCAAGTAGGCCTAACCTAAGTTCTATCAAAACATCAAGTATATGTGCTTGTAGTGACCCAATTACTGGTTCTATTTGATGCAAACAGGCAAAAAACACAGCAGTTGTTCTATTTCATTTTATAACTAACAATATTTTTTTCTTATGTGAGTAAAAGCGGAGCGGTCGTTGTCGTTAAGAAATTCATCAATTTTATAGTAACCGCGATGTATTTTTTATTATTTTATTTATTTTCTTACAATCATAAGTAGATAGGTATACATCGGTGACTTGATGTCCTGAAACTCCATTGAGGATTAAATAAAACGAAACTAAGTAAACAGGTTTAAAAGTAGCACCATATTTTTTACTTTGTTCTTTGTGGAATAAGACACCACCCCTTTTAGGCATGCCAATTTAATTTATGTTAAAGATTTGTGTACATCAGAATTTGTACCAATGTATTCTTTATTTTACTTTTTTTCTGTTACCTTTAACTCTGCGTTTGTTACCTATTAGCTTGCCCACCGGCATTGTAGCTGAGAGGTGGGTAAAAGCTTTACAGCCCTTAGTCTTATGAATGTAAAAACGTTAGGTTAGACATTATTATGTTTATCGAGGAGTATAAAGTAATTCATAATAATGTATAATACTGCGATGTGTTGCACATTAGATCATTGGATCGCTCATTAACATAGTTGCAGTTGTTTAATTTACAATACAATGATACTCAAAAATAAAAAATAAATAATCACATCGTTACACAATTTACCAATTACCAAACGTCGAATAATCATAAAGTTGTGTCGAAATGCATATAAAATTACACTCTCTGTTAGTGCCTTATAAGGCGATAGGTGCTTGCTTACAAAAACAAAGAGACCCGTATCACAGTTAAGCAATAATACAGGTGGATAAGGCTACTGGATCACCAGCGAATGCCAACGCCTTATTGGAATTTAAACATTTCAAAGCTTTTTTAAGTTTTCCACGCTTTATACCAACTACAATGTATTCTTTAAATCAGTATAAACTTAAATTAATCAAATAGCAGTAGCTTATCTCGGTTAGTAGAAGCAGTAGACATTTTTCTCCTCGGGTAAAGAAAAAACATTTTATCTTTTGTCTCAGTTTTATCAACTCAAAGAGCATGGGCGAACTTGTATAAATAATATAGGTATAATAATAAACGAGGATGAGCTTCTCCTATTTCCTGTTGCTATGCTTTGGCAGGTGGACACGTAAATTTTATCCCTCGTCAGGGGATACAATTTTTATCTCCTACCTATACCTACCAGCCGTGCTGGCAATTAAAAATTGCTGAACGTTCAAGTGTGCCAAAACACTGCGTATAGGCACGTTGATATGACGTTACGCTACGTTTATAAATAAGGGGTGAACGTGGTTGTCTATCTCAACTCTTATCAAGCTTTTCTTCGCTAGCACACTCATTTGCATATAACTTTTTACATATACGGTTACGCAATTTCATTGTGTGACCAACTGTATGATTACTCCTCGATGTTCGTAGTATGTCCAAACCGGTGTGTAACCGGTGCTACCAGTTGAAGCATTCCGAGTGTGCTCACCCATTCCGATCACCGATTCGTCGCACTTTTTTACGAATAGAAATTAAACCATAAACTGCGAGGGTTAAACATGGTATTTTTCTCTCAGCACTGATCATCATTCAACGTCAACCTGTAATGAGGCAGGACGGTTACGTAGAGACGAAATACATAAATCAGACGAAATTATTCACTCACGCCCATCTAGTGGATTTCGATGGATATCGTGTGGTTTTTTGATAAAAAATGCGACTTTATTCGTCTTTCAACGGGACTTTGAGTTCACGTCAAATGGCTTATTTCGCTGACAGAGTTAGGTTCCATTTGTTTATCGTTTATCGTTTTCATGAAGAATTCAACTTTCTTTAATTGATCTGCAAAAATAGGAACCACCGGTTTGTTCTCGATTTTTATTTAAAAATTTTGAAGATAACCGATTAAGAGTCGGCGTAATGTAGGTATATAGGAGACTTAGAATATATATGATTTTGGGTGCTTAATCTTGATTCCGTGTGATTTACAAAAATGGTCATATTTTTTTATGGTTCGCTACCAACAGCTAGACCTGAAGTTTCTCAAGTATCAAAACTAATTAAAATCAAATTATATATATTTACTAATTTATGGTTATTAGGTACACAAAACAGGCAATAACTAAAGGGAGATCTAAAGATTATATATGTATATATATAATCTTTAGATCAAGTTTTTTCTACGTTAAAATCCAAAGTATGTGTGCACAACTTGGAATGAAATGAAACAATAAGCAAATAAAATTAAATTAAATTAAAGTTAAAACAAAAAATACACAATTAAAAAAACATTCATAATTTATAATCAATAAATTGTTTAATAATTTTATTTTTAATAATATTTTTCTTTTTGTTTAAATTTACGAATAATTGATACTAAATTATTATAAAAGCACCACTGATGGGTCTGCAAAAGAAGTATTGTTATTGTAGATATGTAGAACAAAAGGATTAAAATATATTAATCTGGTGTTAACACGAGCATTTATAATAATATTTCTTTATTTAAATACCATAGATGGCGTTTTTGATACGTACATTGTATAAAAAATGTGTAAGTACAACATAGTATATAGTTAGATGATGGCGATAACTGCATTTGTAATCTTAAAACTAAAACTAGGTGGGTTAAAAACGCGTTCTGGTCTATGAAGAATCCCATATAAAACTACTAGATGAATTTAATATTTTATACGTTACAATATACATGTAATTATTCAAAGACTTTGCTTTTATTTCTTTTTAGCACATCATGGAAACTCTCAAGAATATATTAAAATAAATACATGACGTATTTCTTTTTATCAGACAGATAAACATATATAATATTTTTTTAGTTTTTGACATTCCACAGTCATGTTAGAATACAATTAATGTGTATAAATCAAATATCGAGTCCTAGATAAGCACTATTTGAAATAAGAATTAGAGAATTTACTACCTTATTAAGGTTAAAGGTAGGTTTTATTACCTTATTATATTATTATTAAGGTGATTACCCATAATGCGCTTTTATTCTTTTCGCAGCAAGTCTGCGGGAGGTCATTTGAAAAATAAAATAAAAATAAATGATCGCATCAGTTTCAAGAAGACACATAAAACTTAAGTAATTAGGTGTCAAGTAACAGTTGCCATAAACAGAGCTTCCCAAAATATGTTCAACGAAAAGACTCATAAAAGCTCAGTTGTAGGTGCAACAAAGTATGGATGACCCGTTATATTATTACAAAATTGAGGTGCCATTCTAAAAAGTAACAATAACATCAAGTCACAGGGTTCACATAATTTAGATTTAGGACAAATCTTTATTTTTTAGTAAATGAATAAAGTTAACAAATGATAAACTATTTATATTTAATCGATTGTAGTTTTAGTTGTAATATAGATGACGATGAATAACGTATTTTTAATCGCTTACAAATAAAGGAAAAATATCTGGATTACACTTTGTTTGATTGTGAGTAAGTTATTGCGATTTCGCTGCTAATAGTGAACTGATTTTAATAATTATTTATTTAAGTTTATTGTCCATAAAAACCTCTAATAAAAACCATATTTTTGTGTGTTGTATCTTACTTTGTAATAACGTTACTTAACCAAATGGTATGCCTATTTAATATCGTATGCGTATTTAAAATGTTTCATATAATAACGCAGCTTTAAAGGTCATGGAACGAAGTTGCCCGCGGACTTTTCTGATAACTGTTATTACACAGCTCCTGAGATGAGCCACATCTGCAATTGATTTTATCGTGAAGACATTATTAACTCCATAAAAACTTAGTTGGTTTAAAAAATTTACTATGTAATCATCCACGCTTTATCTACTCTCTAAAAATCTATTAGAAAATTTACTACGATTATGAGAGCTATTATTATCTATAAAATATTATTATACAACCTTTGATGTTATAAGTAAATTCAATTGAATTTTGAAGGTGGTATAAAGATAATTTTAAAACAAAAATTCATCCTATAAATTTAGACGAAGTATCGAAAGAATAATCTGATTGTTCCGATCGGTTGAGACGTAGCAGACGTTCTGGCTAAATTTACGACCAAAGTTTTGCACATAAGTTTCCTTATCATCCATTCCGCAGTATCTAAGCCTCATAGTTGGATTTAAATGACTATGTTCTTAGTATTATCTTTCATACTTTCATCAAGCAGTTTTAAAACGTACAATCTCTTTCAATTTTAATATCAGTAAAACCTGTGATCATAAATTCAAATAACATATGGAGACCGTTTAAAATCGTACCTTTTAATTAGTCTCATCTCGCGATCGAAATCTAAATAATTGAGCAAGCGAGAAAGGCCTTGATTTTGGGTTCTTATCGTACAAGAAGTGTTAATTTACTTAAACATTTTATGCAGATATGTTCGCATTTATAATAATTACATTTTATCTCATCGATCCAAACCAATCTGACACCATTAATAAGTAACTTTATGCATGATTTAAAGATAACACTATAATGTTTATTGTAAAATTGCATGTCTAAGTGCACTGCAAATTTAGTGGTTACGTGAAGAACTATGAAAGAAAATTGGTCGTATTATAAGTAGCTAGATATTATATATATGCGAAAGTTAGTGGGTAGGGTAAGAGTTCCCAACATAGCGCAACGAGTCGCAAAGCTCAAATAGAAATAAGCGGAGGGGTGCAGATCCGTGTGCGCTGGGAGCCCAAGGTGCTGTAATTGGGATCGGTACTTATGGATGTGGGAGACGAGATCAGACGAGTCACAAGAACGAAGATTCAAACGGGACAAGACCGTAAACTTTGAACTTCAAACAAAAGACCAGCAGATGAGTTCTTTCGATTATCGATATGATTATCATGATGACAGTGGGTAAACGTTTTATCATACTAGCTCTACGATTAAAAACTGCTTGCCGGTACTTTCAGTAATAAATACAGAGCCAATTAGCGCCAATATGTATTCATGAGCTAACTGATAAGATAGGATAGGTAGTTGCGATGTTTTAGCGGTATGATTCCTGTTTAACTACTTGCAGGTAACATCGTGGGTGGCGTGCACTCTCAGCCTTTATCATGTCTCACTCTTAATGGCAGCTATTCGGTAATGGACGTGCGACTAACGCAAACAGGTACTTTTATGATAATTAGTCCGATCCAATATTTATTTGAAAGGCTTTATAGGCCGCCCTTTCATCTTGATTCTTGTTTATTGGTATTGCTCCCGGTACAAAGCCGGTTCACTCAAGGCTAATTAGGTTTGAACAGGGCGCTTTAAGGTAGTTGATTAAAGTAATGGTTGATATTTTAAATGATACGTTTATATAACACGTCATTTTATTGATAAAAAGTTAAAGTTTATATGCTTATGACAAACAATGGCTTGTGAAATTTTGTTTCAAATGAACTCTGCGCTAATTAAGAGCCGGTAATTTCTCCTTATAGTTTTTACAAATAGGTGTTTTTGAAATAGGTAAGTAGGAAGCACAAGCACTGATATAAAAAAGTTCCAAACCAACCCTCGTGAGCGTAACGCAAAATTCACTCCGCATTACAAACTGAAACTGTGCTTAAAAATACGGAATTAAAAAATTACTATCTAAATACTACTCACTTTCATAAGAACTTTTCTGTCAAACGCAATGAGTATTTTTTAAATTGATTAACATCGTCTGAGTTTAGGTCATGCTGAATTTACATGCCTTTCTTAAAAGCAATATTATAATAGCCTTTAGCCTTTCAAAAAAAATAGGGCTATCAGCTACAGAGAAACTTTTTCAAATCCGAACAATACCTAGTACCTATCCGACTACCAGAGATTAGCTTAACAAAAGCCTAGCTGTTTCGTTATAAGTATAAATAAGTAGTATTGTCGTGATAAAATTTTAGTGTGTATTATTTCAAAAACTTAGGTATTATACCTTTCATCATGATCCATTCAACCATTAAGGGTATACGACAATAATTGAATGTGCGGAAACCTGTCTGCTAAAGAACTACAAAAACAAAACTATTTATATCCATTCGGATAGTCAGGCTGCACTTTCTGCTCTATCTTCTGAGGTTCTAAACTCAAAGCTGGTAGAAAACTGCAGACAATTACTGAATACTCTGGCGCTAATAAACAGGGTCATTCTACGCTGGGTTCCTGGCCATAAGGGGATCATCGGTAACGAAATGGCCGATGAACTTGCAAAGTCAGGCGCTTTGGAGAAGCAGATTGGCCCTGAGCCGGTCTGCGGAATACCCAAAAGCTTGGCGCAACTCACCCTTCAAACCTATTGTAATTACCACACACTCATTCGCTGGAGACAACTCCAAGGAATGAACCATTCTCGAGCGCTAATAAAACCATTCAACAAAAGGGCCGCCTCTGAGGCATTAGCACTCAACAGAAAAAACCTATGCATACTAGTGCGAGCGCTTACGGGGCACTGTGGGCTTAATAGACACATGTTCAACCAAAAGCTGCAGGATACAGATCTATGTAGACTCTGTAAGGAGGCTGCGGAGACGCCGCTGCATTTGAACTGTTCCTGCCCCGCGCTGAGAAACGCAGCACTCTTTTGGGGAAACACATAATGCAACCAGTGGATGCTAAATTTCTTCCAGCAAGGAAAGTGCTGCTTTTCCTGAAGGCGACCAACGCTTGCTGGGAGATCTAGACAGCGGCGTCACAATGGATCGTAGCCGGTCGACGTGACACCAGGGATCAGACGAACCTGAGCCGCAAGCAGAAGAAGAAGAAGAAGGGTATACGAGTTAAAATAGCTATTTCTCTGGAATAAAATTCAGTCATTCTTTGTTCCAATAAACTATGATACTCCAAAAATTACGTCACACAAATTGCACGAAGAAGGAAGAAAACTAACAAAATTAACCAATATTTGTAACGAGTAAGGATTTTATTCCCCATAAGAAAGAAACAAGTGCAAAAAGGAAAAAAAAAATGTTAACACCTAACAGTATGTGAAATAATGACTGAGATTAAAGTAATATCAATTTATGTGATAGCTCCGAGGCTTCTGAAAATATACTATGTGGCGTCATTCCGTCATTAGAGGTAATCGAGGCAATTTTTCACACATTTTTTCAACCGAGACCGTGTACACTTAGAGCATAATTCATTTTCTTCTCGGTGTGGAAAAAAATGATTGATGCGATATATACATATACAATATAAGTTTTATCCAAAATAACAACATGGTTTTATGTAGTCATTAAGTGCGTGCATGTTGGTGGCCTGACAAATAGATGGTAGTTTTTTTTTGGGGAGGAAAATCAAAATTTATTAGTGCCCAAATGAATACAAAAAAGATTATCATTATTATCCAATTATAATTAGGGTTCCTTTTTCAAAAACTCTGTTAATCTATCACAGACTAATAAAGAAGTCGTTTTTAATACTATCGACAAGAAATTTTAAATGGGTAGACACAATGCATGTACAACATGATTGAAGAACTTCAAATTTTAACAAAAAGGGTTAAAGTAGATAAATCAATAAATGTAGAATATTGGTTATCATATTAAGCGGGCTCTCAGATGAATAGACTTTTTATACTAACAGTATTTCTGTCAGTCAGTTGTATATATTGTATAACAAAAAAATCCAATTACTTAACAGAATTGACAATAATTTATGTTAATTGAATTAAAAATAAATAGAGGAAAGATTTAAAAAAACAAACTTGTTCGGATAATTATTAATACAACGTGTAACCGAATAACGAAAAACTGTTCAAGATTGCATAAGTATATTTCCTAAGGAATCACCCTGTAAAAAATCAAAAGAATCATATTTATTTATACATACAAACATATTCAAAACATTCAAAGCTATTAATTATAACAAGCCTATTAAAGATAAAAGACCGACACGTGCATAGTACCTACGCTACGTGACTCGTACCTAATAAAGTGACAAGAGTCACATAGAGAGTGCATGTGATGTTAGCCCTGTATCTGATATCTTTCAGTGAAAACTATGGCAGTGGTTTATTCAAAATCTATTAGTGTTTCAGTTTCACAGATAAGTCTCGGAGACAGTAAATAATGTAGCTCTAAAGTCCCACAGTAATATTTCGGTTTTCATTTACACGTTGTATTTTCACTGTACGGAACCCTCGCTGTACGAGTCTTTAGGGTTTTTTATAAATTTTTATATTGATTGTACTCGTAACTACTCAAGAAAATACAGTAGCAGCAAAAACCTATAATAATTTTTGCGCTCGCTAAGTTTGTAAGAGATATAGCTTGATCCACTGAGAACTTTCCTATACTTTCAGATTGTTCTTGAAGTTAATCTTCACTGGTTTCTAGGAGAATTTAATAACATTTCTTATTCCCTTGCGTTTTTTTGTGAAAATGCTATTCTTTGTTATTGCCCCATAATATATCTGATTAAAATAAATGATATCAAACTATTTCATTATCTCTGCTTTTCGAGAGTGATTCAACTAACGATTTATTGGGGGGATTTCTTACTGACAGACTCCTTCTGCACCTACGTCCCCTGATATAAAATTCTCATTGTTTCGCAAACTATACGACCAAATAACATGCTGAAAAGGGCATGAGTACTTATCGTTTTCGACGTAAATATGTTTTTGTAGCTTATAAATAAGAGGCATATAGTTTTGCGGTTGTACATTTTAATCCACTCACTCACACATACTGTGGAACATACTATTTTCGAGTGAACGGTCATTTAGAGAGCGCACGCGGATAAAACAGATCGTAAACATTTTTTCTTCTGGCTTTATGGACAATACTTACAATACTACAATTATTTCAGTCTGAAATCTTATTAATTCTGAAATGAAATATAACCTGTTACTAATGGAAAAAATACTCAAAGCTTCCTTTCGGTAAAATAATCATTACAATTGGTTTAGTAGTTTAAAAGTTTACCAGTTACAAATAAACATACTAACAAAGAACCAAATCTTCCCTTTTTATAATATCAGTATAAATAGAAATTGAATGTAAATAAAGTAATGGGAAAGTATGTAAAATAAAAAAAAGTTATGATCGATTAAAGTTTTTGCGGAGTGCGCAGAGTATTCCATTTAAACATTTTATTTGTATTCGATTTTGATTTCGATTGTAATTACATAAACTTTCCCACTAAACTGAAAGTTACACTATTGGCAGTGCTGACATATTACGCCACAAACATAGAAAAGTTTTCGTTAACTCAACAATTTTAATATGTAGTCTGTGTAGATCAAAATACTAACTCCACAGCACTATCATGAACGACTCTCTAGGTTAATAAATTTAACTTTTGTTTCACAATAAAAGTGAATATAAACACACAATGGTACTAAATCACTTACATTGATGATAATAATAGTATTCCTGGCTGACATTCGCGGTACCAGTCGTATTTCATAGAGATTTAGTCAGAGCATAAATTCTCTTCACACTGTTTAATAATTACGTTTCCGATATATGCCTGGTAGAGCAACAAGAAGTTTTATAACAAATAAACGGATTATATAATGTGGAAATATCGAGTTTGTTTGAAACACACATGAAAATAGTAGTCAGATCGTGAAAAAAGACTCGAAGGGTGTGCTTAAAAAAACTGTTTGCTCTGTTTTTTTTTAGAGTTCCGAGCCCGAAGGGTGCCAACGGAATCCTATTACTAAGCCTCCGCTGTCTGTCTGTCCGTCCATCCGGCTATCTGTCAGCGGGCTCTGTTTCATGAACAGTAATAGGTAGAGTTGTATTCACACAGAGTATGTATTAAAATTACCACCATATCAGGAAAAAATAGTAGATTGCGAAGACACCAAGTAACAACTGAAACGAGTATACATACGGATTCAAGCATGACCAACTTATAATATTTTAACTTTTATTAAAACATTAAATCCACGTTCATGCACGACCTCCCTGGCGGAGTGAGGATCACTGTGGTCTTATAGCTCGAGATCCCCAGTTCAACTTCCGAAAAGGACAATTTGGGAATATATAATTTCATAGTCTGGTCTGGTCTGTTGGGAGGCTTTCAGATAGTTGGTTACCAATCCACACTACAAAGACCTTCTGCTCCGATGCCGTATCGAATCGGATAAATGGCATGGGCAATATAACTGCAATACCCTTAACAGGTCAGTGTTACAGGTTACCCTTATCAGTGGCGTGAACACAGGGTATGCACGAAGTATGCAGATGATATAATATGAAGAAAATCTCCAGTACGAGTTTAAAAAAATCTAACGATAGATATTATAAAAGTTATAAAAAGCCTACCCTTTAGTATTTATAACTTGTACTGGACATTTTCCTCATTTTATTTTCTGCATGCCCTGTGCATATCCTCTATACACGCCACTGCAGGTTAGTTATCTACAATCTTAGACTGCATCATACTTAGCACCACGTGAGATTGCAGTCAAGTAACTTGTCGTGAAATAAAAGTTTAGTATGAAATATTTCTGAATTAAAACATGTTCAATTTCTGAACAGACACAGATATATGGGCAGAGTGTAGGAAAAAATTTAGCGCTCAATCTTCGGGTAGGTATGCATAAAATTATATCAAATTGACTCGCCATTGCAAACATAGGACATGCTATTACTCAACGTAAACCTAGAGCTATATACGTTACGACAATCTCCATTCATTTGCAACCAAAACCTAAACCCGTCAGAGGCTCAAATGCGTCTTATCTCAAAGTGCTAAAAGCTATATTCCCATAAACCTATGATATATGCATTCAGAATGTCTCACTTGCTGGCGGTCAGCTGCTAGCGATGGGTAATTAAGAAGCCAACCTCAACCTCGCCTAAGGCTTGCCTAATGGGAGCTAAGTGAGCTTCTAAGCTTGTCTTCCTATGCTTTAGCATGAGATAATATTTAGAATTTCAATATCTTTGAGGCGATGTACAGCAATAATGTATTACAACAAGAATTTGATTAATTTACATTATACATTAATTATTTCAAATGCAATGGTTATACCCATTAATACTTATGCCGGATAGAGGGGTTGGTTATCGCAGGGCTTAACTTTTTTGTATCAGAATCGCTGCAACCCGATACCGGTACAAAAAGCTAGCGTCACTTTTTAATAATCTGATTGAGACATAGTAAATTTTTGTGCAATACAATTATTTTATCATATTATATCTTTTGTTTTGATTGCAAATTTATGGTTAATTTGTTGATCATTTTCTTTAAGAAAAACTCATTATATATGTAAAGGACGATACATGGGTTATAATCGTATAGGTATTTACTTTATTATCACCATACTTTACGTCAGAACGATACCTTTAAATTTGGAAAATATAACTAATACAACAAGATTTGCAAATAAATATGCTCCAATACTATTTATCGCCTGAAGGACGTTCTCCACAGCCAGTTCAGCAAAGAGTGTTCAACTTTAAAGATACTCCGATCTGAAATCCTCGTTTCCATGATGGCGGTTGCGTTCGTAAAACTTCGAGATACTTGTCACGTGGCGCCACTGTTTCCGTTTGGAGGCGGCAAACAGAAGTGGGATAAAATAATTATGTTAGTTAATTTATTTAAATTGTTATTAAAAAAAAAAGACATCTCGAAAATAAAAATTGAAAACAGGTTCCTTTTAGAGATAGGACGATAGTTAAGAAAGTTTTTCAACTTAGGGCTTAAATATGGATCTGAAGTTTATTGTTAGTTCCGTGTTTTTCAAGCGAGAGAGAACAAAATGGTCATGTTAATTATTAATCTGTGCTTATTTATGATTAAACTGTTACTAGGCTGTGGGGACATTAAATTATCTTTTTAAATTATCGTGGGGGCAAGCTTTAAGAAACGGAAACTTGACTTTTTTTTCTTCGCCCGCCTTTTTGTTCGCGCTTTATCGAAATGTACTACCTACTTATAGCTACTTTAGTAGTAACGTAATGTAATATCTACTTACTATAAAATCAAAACAAAATATGCAAACGGCATGTCTCCAAGCCAAAAACATATTATTTGTGATATTTCTATTCATCATAATCATCAACTCATTACCAACCCACTAGAGGGCACGGGGCTCTTCCCAAAATGAGAACGGGTTACGGCCACCACGCTGGCCCAGAATGGATTGGTGGACTCCCTTTGAGAACTTTATGGAGAACTCTCAGGCAGGCACATAACTTAGAAAAGTTAGAGGTGAGTGCTGGGATTCGAACTCAGCCCCTTGAAAGAGAAGCCGAAGTCCTACCCACTGGGCTATCACCGCTTTTATTACTATAATAATCTACTTTATTAATTTAATTAAAACCATTTCAGTAGGTGATTGTTTAGTTTAAATACGGTCCGAAAGTTATAATAATACCTACTAGGTAACGTGGTAATATTGAATAACGAGTCGACCTCCCACACTCACTGAACTCAAGCGTGCCGAGTAGCTTCCCACAAATAACGCCTTTGATTACCATATTACATCTTATCAATACTCATAAATATACCTACCTAAATAGTCACAGTAGTGTTTATCACAGCTTAATGTGTGGCATATATATTTTTAAGTCGTACTCGTCGTACTACAACTATTTTTAGAAGTAGTCTGTAATACCTTTTGTGACAGATCTCATCCGGGAAGTAATTATTAACACCTCCATGCTTATTTCTGCTTGGGCAATGTTTTTGTGTAAATTACAGGTACCTTGATGAGGCTTAACACCTACGTTTTAGTTATTAACGTCTTACTTAATAATTATTGCTCCAATTTCAGAACTATCATTAACAATCATATAAGGAAAGAAACCATAAATTCCAAAAACCATTTAACTTAAACGGTTTTAAAATGTTAGTTTAAACTGTGTCCTCATAATAAAATTATCTTAATATTCCGTATAGGTATATCGTATCAGTATGCGGTGGAGACGCTGTTCTTAAAAGACAGTCATTATTCTTAAAAATACCCTTTGCAATCTTTCGCAGCAATCTCTCTTTTATGTCATATCATTTACCTCTAAAGTGTACCAAAGAATACCTTTATATAGTAAAGCGAGCAGCATCCTCAACGTTTCTAGATAAAGAATCGTTGAAAAAGGAGTTTTAAAAAGTTTATAAAATATGACAAATTTTAGTTTAAAACCCCGTTGTCTGTAACACTTCATCACATACATTGGCGGCCGGTAATAAGATATATTCAAACTGGGTTGCCAAAGAAATACAACCTATATTTTTTTTTTTATATATAGTGCGCAATACTGACTATCAACTGCTTCCGCTTGGTATATAAGGCTGCTGTAAACGGCTAAAAATAAAAAAAAATTATTGATGACAAATATTTAATTTAAGAAATTTAATATCATTTGCTATAACGGTGCAGAAAACATCGTGAGGAAACCAGCATTCCTGAAAGTTCTTCATAATGTCCTCAAGGTCGTGGTAAGTCTAGCAACCTGCACTTGGCCATCGTGCCTGGCGACCTAAACCCTTTCTGAGAGGAGACCCTATGGTGAACCGTTAATGAGATGATGATGATGATGATGATGATGATGATGAGTCTCAATGTGAATATTTGGGTGGTGAATGAATATTTGGGTTTCAGAAAGGATTATGCCGCGAATGGGATCAAACTAGGTCGCATGTTGACAAAAACATATATTTTTAACCTATCACAATCTAGGGGCTTATCATTATCACCCTAATATATCGGTAATTATACTTAGATGGGTTGCAAACTACATTATATCGAGAAAAGCATATAACTTGGCGAAATCCAATAGTTACACTCATAAAGCAAAAACCATTTGTGATAAGTAAGTTTAAAATAACAAATCTTTTTTAATGCATACATTATTTGGCTTGCCTCGTTACGGGAAGTAGTGCACCGTTTTTCAAGCTTCCCGATAAGAATACATTTTCAACTGGATTCGAAAAAGGATGAGGATATACAAACACTTTATTTTTTTATTTTAACACTACTACTATACTGCTATAAGAGTTATAAAAGTTATTATGCTATACAGATATAAGAGTAGGTAGGTACCAGATGTTTTTGATACATTTTTTCTTATAAAGGCGTGCGCTATATCTTACACTTGTCAAAAGTATTTTTCAACGGAAATAAAGCAAATACTCAACCAACTGTAACTATCTTACTGACCGACAATGATTTCCTTTTGATTTTTGTCAAATTATTTAGTCACTTATTTTGTTATAGTATCACTTGACGGACCATGCAAATAATGGTACGTGGAAAACCTTCATCTATAAAAAGGGCAGCACTAAGCGTGTACACGACTAATATTGAAGCATCAAAAACCACTCCACTTTAGAATGGTTTCATGAAAAACGGTTTGTCACTTCATACCATTTAGCTGATGGTGAAATTTTACCTCTTATGTTCTAAGCGTTCATCATTAAATGTAAATATGGGAAAAAGTTTGTGGGCTAGCAACATTCGGCCGGTGTAACGTGCGCGAGGCGTTTTCACTGTTTTTGGACACAACGCGCTGCATACAATAATGGCTGAATTCTGTATGTACTTAATTCAATGGCCTGTAATTACGCCGGCAACCACGCCATTCAGATCAGAATACAGCATTGCAACAATACTGTTTTGCGGCAGAATTAAGCATGACTACTGATAAAATATTGCCAGCTTATTAATCTTCCAGCGCTGGTCATAGGCCACCTCTCTTATAGGTGAGAGGGAATCATGGTCTTTACTATATAATTCTGCTGCAAATCAGCATTGTAGAAATGTTGCTTCATGGCAGAATTAAGAATGGCGGTACTTCCCCGGACGAGCTCTGTTACAAAAAGCTCACTACTACTTATAAATCATTCTCAGCTTATTAATTTTCCAGTTAACCTCCATACTTCTCTAATACTATTTGAGGGCAAATTATTTTGGGCTTTAAGTAATGATAGTGCAGTCAGCTCTTGACTGCAATCTCACCTGGTGGTAAGTGATGATGCAAATTGTACCGGAACACTAAATCGCCTGGCACGCTTTTATCGGTAGGGTGGTGAGCAGACACAGCCTAAAAAAAACAGAAATTATAAATTCTCGAACTGCCTCTGCTGGAGATCAAACCCGTGACATCTCACTTCAAACCACAGCTCACACCGCTAAGCCAGGTAGATCGTCCTTGTTGGTAAATAAACAAACATGCAATAATAGTAGGTATACATAGCATAAATAGTAGTAATATTATGTAAGGTAAGTGAAAAATCTTCAATCCCAAGGGGGTTGTTTCCGTCGTCTGCTCTGCGTCTTTTGTATACTATATTCAAACATACCAACTTGAAATTAATTAATTTTTGAACTGTGTTGAATGTAATTGAATTATTTTTAAATCTGGTTTTTTTCAGTAAAACAGAGCGAATACGCACCCGGCACTTCTGCGTAAAACACAATTAATTATAACAAAGCTGATTTGACTGAACATACAACTGCAAACCCTGCCTCGAAACAATGCTGATTCGGCATACAATAAATTTGCACAAAATAGACGTGTGTGCTTGCGCTCGAACAATAATAAATAAATTTTATGTGGAGCCCAACCGTTCTCCTGTTTTACCATTTGTTTATACAATTCGTATATCTACTATGTTGTATATTAGTACGCGTTTAAAATAAATTAAACATACAAAATATAAATAAAAAAGTATACTAAGAAAAACCAACATCGCCACCTAGCCTCAAAGTAAGCAGAGTTTGTGTTATGGGCTTTATGATTTAAGATTTTATGACTAATATACACCAACACTCCAGACACTGGAGCAATTCTTGTTTATCACACAAACATTTTCCAGTTGTGGCAAACGAAACCACAGCCTTCGACTCAGAAAGCAAGGTCGCTGCCCACTGCGACAATCGGCAGTCAAAGCACAAATTAGCACACTAGGTCAAAATCTTCTGTAGGGATATTCGCACTATTTTTTAATCGAAGCGGAAGCGGTGAACCTAGTGGTTTGTACTTCGGCCTGACTTTCGGAGGGCAGAGTTTGAATCCCACAAATTAACTGTTTTAAGTTAAGTGCGTTTTATTAAATTAAAATATAACTTGCTTCAACGGTGAAGGAAAATATGGTGAGGAATCCTGTCTGCCTGAGAATTCTCAATGTTCTCAAAGGCGTGTGGAGTCCACCAATCCGCACTGAGCCAGCGTTGTGGACTCAGGCCTAAAACCTTCTTATGTGAGGGATACCCGTGCCTTGCGTGGTATGTAAAAGTGGTACTTGTTAGTCCAGTAAAGGTGGGACATACTGATTTGTTATTGGAAGAGAATAATTTACGAAAAATTAACAAAAATTAACAACAGTCGCATCTGTATTTTAAATGCCCTCGAGTTAAATGTCAAATACTATTAGTCCATTCCTTTACGCTGCAAATGCTTATTGCTTATAAGCTAAACGATAACTGCAAATTGAATCTGACAGTGTCGCCGACACCTCGGGGTCGACAGACTGATATTAAAATAATTTACTATATATAATGATTTTAATAACCGAGGTTATTGTCTGTGTCCCAAACTTCGATATCGTGGAAATATTTCTAATTATATTTTTCTTTAATCTGCAGCTATAACAGCTCATACTCCTTCTTCCTATGAGAGAGAAAGTCTATGCTCAAGTGTTAGATGGAGGATGATTATGATAATAATGGAAAATGTGATGGCGACAACCAACGAGCATTCGAGGTCTTAAGACAGGTACCTATTGGAATGAACCCAGTTTGTTGTCCACCTCTTCTTGTACAAACGTCATCATGCCATTTGGATCGCTGGATACAAGCGCCATACCACATAACACCGCGAAATTATTATGCCCTGCCCTGCCCGCCTGGAACTCAGTATTCTACATTTCGCTGGCCCTGTTTAAACCCTTATGTCTTCATTTGACATCTTCATAATTAATAATCGCTATAACTTCTTCTGATTTGAGCAGGAGATCGATTGCGTGATCTCAAATGTTTTTATGAATGAAAATGAAAATGAAAAAATATTTATTATCAAAAACAACATTTACAGATTCCATGTCACCGATGGTACCCACACTAGGTATTCCTGTTTCGTGGGTGCCTATTTACAATTTAACAGCTTAAATTTATGTTGTCACTCGAATTACAGTCGATTAAACAATTCGTACAATACACTCTAATTATTGATAAAGTTGCATTTTGTATGATATTACGCTAGACACAAGATAAGTTTTTCTGTTGAATCATAGGTTAAGGTAGCAAGCCAGGTAACAATTTTTGCTTTTGCCTGTTTTACGGAACAATGTTTAATGTCACAAATACTGGTAACTTTATTATAAATTAAGGAGTCTATAAATGGACTGAAACGTTTAGCAAAGCTAGACTTGATTCTTGGTAACGGGACCTTAAAGACCCGACGTTTGAGTAGAGTTTTATAATCTTTAGTGGATGTTATTGACTGATGAACTCTAAGTACCATTTTTAAAATATATAACTGACGTACACTAAGGACTCTGGTTTCCTGATATAGCTTGACGGTAAATAATAGTACTCTGGCTCAAATTTAATATTCTAGCTATCAGAAGAATTGTTAATAAAAAAGGCATCCTGATCGCAATTGCGAACGTCATATTGTATGAGCCAAAAACAACCGAAAGACATATTTGTTAAAAGCAAATGTAAATATATAATATTATAAGTTAAAGTGTTACAAAATTACATATAACTTCTAGAAAAATTAAGTTCACATGACAGAGATAAAAACATAAGTAAAACATAAAGAAGATATCTGTTTAAAGTACTAACTCGTAGTAAACGTTTCGGGTAAGTACCCTGCGCTTCGCAAGACTGCAATTAAACGGAGCGAAACACTAACATTCAGTTGAAGCTGAGCTAACATCAAAAATCTATAATAACACACTTCTCCATACATTTCCATATACTCTTGTTTTATGTAAATAAAGACGTGAATACATTTTGTGTTGAGACAGTTTTCCATTACTTTAAATAATGAAGCATATTATTATTGTAAATCTGTGCGACGGCTTCGACGGTTTATTTGTTAGCATGTTTTACTATGGTTCACGAGGTCATGGATTTTATTCCCAGAAAGCGGCAAAACCTGTTAAGTAATAGTTTTTGGGGTTTCTGAAAAGAAAATTATCAGTATTAGCCTAGAGCTATTAAAAAATAAATGTTAACTACCTCCGTGCCGTGTAATCGTTAAAAACGCCAACTCGCATCGCAGTTTGTTGGATTAAGATTTCAAATGCCTCTATCCTATAAGGAGGAGTCCTGTTCCCAGTACTGTTACGTTATATTTGAGGACTTGAAAGAATGCCTCATTTGTTTGAAAATGAATGAATTTACACAGCTCGTAGACTTTCCTGATGATTAATGGAAAAACATCGCCTGCGTTTATTAATTTGAGGTCGATGTGTTAAGTTTCATGTTAAGAAATACTGTTTGGCGCGCTGCCACAATAAGTTCTACTACTGAAATAATGATTTAATGATAATTATGTCAATTCCAAAGCTCTTAGTATAATACCCTGCCCTATATCGCGAATTGTCTCTTATATGTACGGCGCTTTAAATCATACAACAGCAATCTGCGCGTTGTCGCAAATTACAGAGTGTAAGACACGCATATGGTTAAACTGCTCCGAGACAACCCTTAATAGCAGGACAGGATCTGAGGCTAGACCGCCAGCGGCATAGTTGATTTCATGGTTTATTTTACACTAGTGTAATTTCCAAAGAATATTGAGCACTCTATGTTCTTGGAACAATATGGATGACTTCCAATAAATAGTGCTGTTCATAAAATAGATTAAAAGTTTTGTTCAGCAAAATCATCTGTATTACCATTTTTAGGAAGCTTTTTTCTGTTAATTTTTAAATTTATGTTTCACAATCATAAAATAGTAGTATATAATAGTATTTCATAAAATAATTTCGATACTAAAATATAGATATATTTATTTATTTTTATTTTGCAAAACTCATGTTCCTCAAAACGATGTAAAATTATTATTATTGCAAGTTGAAGAATTTTAAACGAAACCTATAAAATTAAGCGTGTGGTAAGTTGTTACACTGTTATAAGTTATTACTAATAACCATTTACTTACACCTTGTTTAGAATGCTATAGTTTTTTTTTCCAAATACATATATATTCGAAGCCAGTCTACACAATAATACATTATTAGTGCGTAGTAAAGAAATATACTTATTTATACACAAATTTCTTACACTTAACTCTAATGGTTACAGGCGGCAAAATAAGACCATTAGCATATTTTACAAGACTCTTACAAAGACCTAGCTAACATAAAACCAACTCAAACATTGTAAGCATAGTTTTACCATATTGCGCGTTATGACACTTGAAATTGGAAATTTGCAATAATTTGTAATTGTAATTGAGAAGACTCTTGGTACTTGGTCATAAAGTTTACGACTGTTGTCAGTCGCTGCATTTTATGATATAGACTAAAATATTCCTCGCACTAGGATTGAAAGTTCAGTGAATGCATACAATGAATTATTTATTCGCGAATTCCGACTCGAAAGTTCATTATATCCAAGACTCAGTTTGCGGGTCCTAAATACAAAGCTGTAATGTGAGAAATTGTAACTCTTCTGAAACGATACGAATGTTGACAGCTTTTTGAAGTTATGGCATACTTAAAACAATTTTATTGTCCCTTATTTTTAACAAGGAATAGTAATTTGATCTTTGTGTGTTTTTGTTCACTGTATGTGAAGTGACAGGTTATTGATGAATTGCAAATAAGAAGAATAGTAATTTTCATTGTATTTTAATACGTAAGTAGGAAAATATATGTTGGTAATAACAAAACTTACCTACTGAAGTAACTTTTTCTAATACAAATACGTTAAAAAATTTATAAAAAAATGGGGTTGAACTTTAACAATAGGTACTTCATTGTTGGTATTCATCTACTTTGCCCGAGGGATAAAGATCAACTGAGTTTACCCCACGACCCGCAGCTATGATAAGCCAAACTTACTGACGTCAAATGCAATATTCAAAAGAAAGGTCGGTTTCCTTTCATACCCCTAGAGTCACTCCCGGGGCGTCTAACAAACCGTGATAAGTCAAAGAAGGGGATGCTTACGAGAACCTCAAGACCAATTTAAAAGATCTAAACTTTGAAGCAAATATTCACGAGAAAAGGTTTTATTTTTATGTTCAAAGGACCAAATTACGCTGGCTAGCTCGAAATGCATGCTCAAAAACATCCGAATATAGAAAGCAAATACGAAAATTAAAGAAAATGGTGGCTGCCGACTTAATTAAAAACAGAGCGTTCAATTTCCAAATTGAATATTGGTTGTTGTAAAATATGTCTCGTTTATTTGGACCGAACATCGCTGCCCAAAGCCAAAGTGAATAAAGCGACGTAATTACAGTAAATGAGGCGAATCGTATTGTAAGTGGTAGAAGCACTCCCGACGCACTTTACTTAAGCTGTATTATTCAAATAGTTTTGTAGTACTTACTGTACACTAATGCACTTTTTCGTCGAGGTAGTTGGTAATACCGCCGTCCATTAGCCGTTTCGATCTAAGAAGGCTTTAGTGCTGGGAATCAGAACGTTGATGAAGACGTAAATTGCTCGAAATTGCTCCATTGTCTCTATTTTTTTCTTAGAGGCTGAATAAAAAAGTGAATTAAAAAGACGAAAAGCAATGTAAAGACCTACATTGAATAGAATTGGTTAATCGATTACTAAATATTGTTACCGTGATATTGCTAATTTACTTTGAATTTAAATTCCGGTCGTGTGCGAGTTGTCATTGCATAAAGAGAACTGCATCTTTTGAATACATTTTTAATTTTTTGTTCAAAACTGTAAACTATGAACACGGCCAAATTTTCCAGATTTCCTTGGGGGTGTAAAGATGAATGTTTTGTACCGCGTGCCGTTGGCAACAATGAAACCTTATAGTTTTGCCATGTCCGTCTATCTGTCTATCCAACTGTGTAGGAATCTATCTTGGTTCTGTTTTTTCAGTTAAGGAACCCTAAAGAGGAATTGTGTTCAATAACAGTGGTACAATCAATTAGATAGTTAAATTCTCGAATATAACGCTTGGGCACTTACCACTGAGCCGCCGACTGGCGCAGTGGGCAGCGAACCTGCTTTGTAAATCGCGGTCGTGGGTTCGATTCCCACAACTGGAAAATGTTTGTATGATAAACATTAATGTTTTTCAGTGTCTGGGTGTTTATCTGTATATTATAAGTATTTCTTTTGTATTTTATTTATAAAAATATTCATCAATCATCTTAGTACCCATAACACAAGCTACGCTTACTTTGGGGCTAGATGGCGATGTGTGTAATGTCGTAGTATATTTATTTATTTACTGAAACTAATTTGCAATTGCTGATGATGTTTACACTAGAAATTAATTCGGATGCTACGTTTTCTTGATTTTTATATTATTGTAATGATTAATTTAGGTAAGCATATTACCTACTTGTTATGGCTACAAACAAAATTTTAACAACTAATGATTGTATATTTTAGAAAATAGCCCAATGAAGAGTAAGACAAACACCAATGTACATAAACTTTCTCACATTGAATGAAAAGCAAAGTTAAATATTATGACAACATTGACACAAGCTTACACTGAATGCAAACATTGAAGTTCTTAGAATCAAAACCATCATGGGTAATAGAGTTTACTGAGTAGAGAGCAAATAAAATAACAAACTGAGTATCGTACATTCAACGTAGGGCTTGTTAGCTGGCCGAGTGTTTTATCCATTCTGGTTATTTCTTTTCACGTTGCTACTTAAGCCAGTACCTTGTGTTTACGACAGTCCGTATCGAATTTTATATTGAACTTATACGTTAAGCGTCCACCCACGTGTATGTTAGTTCGTTGACGTTGTTTATAAGATTTGCAATGTAACTTATGTTGCCTCCGTCTCACTTTAGTTCTATTTACTGTAAGTTTGCTATTCTGTTGAACAAGACTTAATGTTGACGTTTATTATTTTGTTAGCTTATGTTTTGCTTTCTGAAGGAAGTGTTGTGACGTTTTGTTTAATTTTATGATGGCCTAACCTTTTTGAGTGTCGTTAAAATTTTCAATAACACGAAGGATAAAGTAATATAATAATATGAACTCTTAGTAATACTAGTTTGGTAACTCACTATTTACTATTCAGTTTAAAAACAAAAATGGCTTGATATTTAAACTCTGAATAACTTAAAACTACATGCATTATACGTTGTAATGAATAAAATTCAAACTCTATCGATATAAATTAATAGATTTATACCATATTTTGTATCTATTCATTACTTCGAACAAATGTTTTACACTATGTAGACGCACAAATAAATCAGCACCAAATAATATCTATTACGGACCGAGAATAAAGTACGTCGTATTTGTATTTTTGTGATTAGCTTAATATGCCTTAATCTTGTTTAGAACGAAAATATCTTGCGAAAAGTGAGGGATTACTTTTTGTTTGAAGCGTCAAGTTGGCAATACAAGGTTATCTCGCGCGCTTGACTGCTGTTTTATAATGCTAAGCACAAATTAGTGTTATTTTTATAATTTGTTTGTTATTTGTGATGGTCTGGTGGGAGGTTTTGTCATGGCTGGTTACCATCCCACCGACAAAGACGTACCGCAAATCGATGCGATGTCGCGTAGAATCCAAGTGAAGGTATGGGTTTAATATAATACCATACCCCTAACAGGTTATCTTGTTACCATCTTAGACATCATCTTACCAGCAGGTGTGATTGCAGATATGGGCTAACTTGTAGTGGAATCAAAAGATAAAAAAAAAACAGTGACTCAGTCCATGCTTATATCCTTTTCTATATCTTAACAACTTTATTTTACCTAATAAATCCTATAACAAAAAGGTATAAAAATTATACAAAACCAGACAAAACTAACCTCCTTACAAAACGTATTTCCTTTCTCATAATAATGATTATCTGTAATATTTTGTTTTCCACTTTCTGACCAAGCGTATAAAAGTCATTCATAAGTATTTTTCCGTGTCATTGAACACTTCCCTCACTGATATTATTCAGATACGAAATAATTGATAGATTATGGGTTAATAATTCTGGGAGAAAGTTTTGGTATCATTCCAATAATAGGAAAACTGTGTTTGTTTTTATTATATCAGTGAAAATATCATTTGATGGGAAATCTGCAATACTTTAAATGTCGAAAAGGTATTAAATTTTTGAATAAACTTTTATTTAACTCCAAATAATAAAATAACAATATATAAATACTTCCTAAGACAGATAATGGAATGGTCTCAAATTGGTAACCTTATCGCTACATAGCTATCTTACCCAGGTAACCAACATTATATTCGTATTTATGTTAGGTACTTATAATTACTCATCTAGTAATTATTTTTATTTATTTTTAAGGTAAAGTATAATGATTTATAATAAGGACTAACTTAACTACTAGTAATTATTAATAACACAAAAAGTTTCCTAACATAGTTTAATAAGTCAATTGTTAGTAGCAAAATAAGTATGGACCGTGGTCTGAAATAAATTCTTTAATATTACTATAATTATGCTAAGTATACCCAAGTTTATAACTATGTCGCCTCCATATTGGTTTTACCTCACCGTACCGCTTTCATGTAATGAAATTATTGATTGATATTAATTTCCCATCTTCTGTATGTTATATGATATGTATAGGACGTGCTCAAATTTTTATTAATTTAAATATATGTAAAATATTTATCCTAAACATTTTTTTAAGATTCGTGTTACCTTCCTGAGCAGTTGTATTGTGACAGTCATCTACCCTTGTGAAAAATTCTGCGGTATCGATCAATCAAAAGTGGAGTTGTCACAGAAACACGTATTTATTCTGTCACGCTCCGGCACCGATGACTCATCGTGTCACTTATGTAACCTAAGGGTGTACACACACATCAAATGGTCAGACTACATAACAGAATACAATTTTAAAACTTGTAGTGTGATATTCTGTGTTACATCATTGTATTTCAGAGATTTTTTGTAGAAAGTGACTTCATCTTTAGTATAGTAAATGTTGATTGTTATATATAGCATGGGTATGTCTTACATTTTATATTCAAAATCTGTATAAGAAAGATCTTTATTACCAATTGTTTTATTATAAAGACTTGAAAAAAACCTTTATGATCTCCTGATTTCATCAAAATTAAATTGAATTTTATCGAAATTATTGCACGACTCATGATGCGAAGCATCAGAGAGTGCTTTACGATTTAAAAAATTTTTTCGCCTCATTTCGGCGGCTATTTTTATTATTATAGCCTTGTTAGTTCACGGAATCAAGCTATTTTGCATACTATTGTCGAGATAATTTAATGGAGATTAATTCCATACTTTTAAAAAAATTATTTACTGCAATAGAATTGGAAAAAAACACCAAAATAGGTCAAAAAAAATTCCTGTCCGTCATGTGTGAAACCCGATAACATTCTAACTTGTGAAAAATCCATTATTTGAGTTAATTTTTTTTTTTTTAATTCTAATTGACGATTGTAGGTCACTGAATGCGAATAATTGATTAATTCAGTGTAGTTTAATTGCAATTAATAAAAAACAGCTGTAATAGGAAAGTGATGCACAGGCGCCCCTGGTGGAATAAAATGTACATAATATCTATAGATATAGATATTTCACCATCCATGTTAATTTTACATGGATATATATAGATATACAGTCTTGCAGTTTTAGTTTTTTTTTTCTTTTTTTCAATATTTGATAATCAAATGAGCATTATGAGTCGTGCACTTTTGGATTTTCCAAATTTTTTTAAAGTAAACCTTAAGTAGTTGTATTATAAAAAAGTGTCTTAAATGTTTCAGAGGTTCTCTTTATACAGAAGTCCGGAAGCACTCGTAAAAGATAAACAACTCGGACCACGACATCTGTACGTCCTATACAAATACTTATTGCGAGTTTTAACCCACATTCCTCGGCAAAGCTTAACTATCATTTGCGTCAAGCACTTGTCAAATATATTTTTGATATTTTAGGCCTTGAAAAATGAGTTTATTATTTTTTATTTAGCTAATATTGTTACAATATTAACTAAAGTTTATACTCCTTCAGTACCAGCAATAATATGGATCTACAGAAACCATCACTCATCCGACTTCCCTGTGGTCATTGTATCTCTATTGCTGGGTTGATTACTCTCAGCTAATTTATCCCTACAAACCCACTCCAAAAGCATATTAAGATACAGAGTTCTGGTATTTGTCGCCAATCTCGACTAGATTCAGTTTTTTTTGCTTATTCCTGGCATCCACAAATCAATACTTTTTGTAAAAGCATATAATGTTGTAAAAAGTATTTTCGTGTGTAGTTTCCTTAAATAACCCCTGTCCTGTATAAAAGGCGAGAATTGTCACAGTGCTGTCATACTGTCAACGAAACGAAGGCGTCACGCGAAATTTGAATACAATTTATCGGCGCATTGTCCTTTGAAAATGCTAATTGCAGCTTTTTTACGTCACGACATAATGTTGACTGAATGTTGTGAATGGAAGACGTAAAATATGTTAAATTTATTTTTCACATTTTATTTATCACAATAAACTGATTTCAAAATATTATGATTCCTAAGAGCTAGTATTACGATCTCATGATAAGATTTAACTAACTGATAAAGAAGTTTTTATCATTTTGTCAAGATGTCAAGGTTAGCTGCATATATCATCACCATCATATCAATCCATTACCGGCCCACCACAGGGCACGAGTCTCCTCCCACAATGAGAAGGGGTTAACGTGTTAGTCCAGCACGCTGGTCAAGTGCGAGTTTCTGGACTCCACACGCCTTTGAGAACATTATGGAGAACTCTCGAGCATGCAGGTTTCCGCGCGATGTATCCTTTACCGTTAAAGCAAATTATATTTTAATTGCTAGAAACGCACGTAACTTTGAAAATTTAGAGGTGTCTTCTGGGATTCGAACTCGAACGTGAAGTCGACGACGACCCTTTGCTATCACCGCTTCAAACGCATTAAATAATATTTGATCGTGTTAATAAAACTATACCTTGTGATCCAGGTTAGGTCTAAGAATGTGTAATTTCATCCCACCTTATGTATGTTATTTAAGATTTATATCATTCTTAATAACAAAGAGATGTTATTACCTTTAGAGTCCTGAATGTCTCTTTCTCGTCCGGAACTTTGAAACTGTATGTGTGCTAAGAAGCAGGTCTGAATTACGAGTAGGCACCGCGATGATTATGGATATAATTAAATGATCTATAGTAAACCGGAGTTAACACCTCTCTAAGGAGTTCTGGACGACTAATGTTAAAAGAATATGTAATAATAGTAGCTTCTGTTGACATACCGCTTTTTCTACATAATATAGGATTATACATAATTATATCCTCTAGAAGTTATAACACATCATTGCCAAATACAATCATCTCCAACAATCATTTATATCCGTACCAAAGCACAAACCTGTTTTCGATTAAAAACACCTATCAGATATCTTACCTATAAACATAAATCGTGATATTCTTAATTATAATTCAAATAAAACCACCATTAAATCTAGATAGGGTAATAAAGATCTTGGAACCTGAATTGGAGCAATCATTCAATGCGTTTTACGATACCAAACAACCAAGTTTAGAATATCTAGGCCATAAATCTAATCGTGATAATTTACAGAGCTATTTAGACCACGTTTTAATCTTTTTATAATGAGCTTCTAAATGATTGGGACGCGTCAACATCCTGTTAACGTCCCACTGCTGGGCACAGGCCTCGCTACGCATAGGATAAATGGTTTTAGACCATATAACACCACGCTACTCCAATGCGGGTTGGTGGACTTTAAGGACTATTATCACAAAAAAAGTGATAAGAACTGGGTCCGACGGTTAACCGTGCTCTCCGAGGCAAAGGGGCTATTACCGCAAATTTCCTGACTCCTGGCTATCCGGTCGGTACCTACTGAAATTTCTTTTACATAAAAAACACAATACCTAACAATTCTGGGCCCGACCCAGGTTTCGAACCCAGTATCTCGTGATCCGTGGTTAAACTTGCTAAACAATATACCAAACAATATCTAAATCAGTGCTACAAGTAAACATAACCACAATAACGCATTTCATGCCAATCAAAAGCAATATGATTTTAAAAATATAAGCAAAGAATATCTTTAAAATTTCTGGACTTGCGGCATGGATTTTTTTTATATGAGTAAGGTATCATCGCTGCTCTTCGTTATAGTTTATAAATTTGGCAAAAAGATTAAATACTCGTAGTTAAGTGATACTATTTCATATGACGAGACAATCTGATGAGAGAGAAGGAAGTCATCAGTCAAAAAAATCAGTTTAAAGTATGTGCAAGAATATCAAACTTTTAGTTTATCATGAACACGGCCACTCCCTTTATCTTTAATTTAACTCTAAAATACTAGATTTGTAACAAGTGATAACATAAACGAAACAAAACGCATTTTTATTCAATTGATTATCTACTATTTATCACAATATGAATAATAATATTCATATATTTCAATGTAGTTGGTTTAATTTTAATTTCTGTTACAAAAGCAATCAGATGAACAAATAGTATTGTAATAGGTTCTGTATTTAGTAATATCAATACGATTAGAATCAGTTTATTATTATGATAAATGACTGGCCACACAATGCGTTAGAATTAATTTCTTATATTGAACCAATGTACCTATGGTACAAATGTTAATTTTAATTTCCTACTGAACGGGGCTATTTTAAACGTCAGTTAATAAACCAGATTTTTATAAGGAGCGATCAATAAAAATATCAGCAGTAGTTCTTATCCATTATAAACATTTGAGAAATTAAATCAGCTTTATAGATCGATCTTATGAAAGCGTAGGCAACGGCAACGGCATGGCAAAAATTACTAAACAAAGAGTCATCTTTGTTTAGTAATTTTTCATTAGTATGGTAACCACGTGTTATCCTGTTAATTTCTTAGATACTGTAAGCATAAATATCCTGGAAACATAAAGGATTAAAATTTAAATTTCATAAAAAAAAAAAACTTTTTATTAATACTAAGTATTTATGAAATGTATCTTGATTCGAATATCATTAAAATATTGTTTAAAAAACTACAAACGCTCTCTCTATCTAAACTAAATATCAGTAAAATTTAAAAGATTTCCGCACCTATTGAAACTTGAAAGGTATTAAAAATACAAGTATAAAGAATGGATGCGTTTCAAAGCTAACAGGTCAAATTTATAGACAAGCTCGTTAGCAGACAGTAAATTTCAACAAATTATGAATGTAGAACTGATTTCAAATTGGATGTGAATAGTTTTTAAATACAGGTTCCTCTGCGGTCTTTATAATTATTATATTATTGATCTAGGATGTAGATTGTCACCAGGGAAACTAATTTTTTACAGACGACTATTTTTCCCTATTTTTATGACACATTTGCACGTGTTATTTAACTCTTCTTTTTATTTGTGAATAAAACAGCTATAACAATTTTGTATTATTTTTTCTCAATTATAAGTGCGTGCAAGTGCAGTGCGAAAAAAAAAACAAATCAGCCTAGAAACGGTAAAAATGGTTTACATTACATTATAACTACTAAGCAACCAATCCAGTAGATTTTTAGCGATTTAGTTTTAATAGACATAAGTAAGTTTTAAGAACGGAGAATATCACAGGCTAGTTTCATTTTAGGAAAACAAACAGGTCCCACGGAATTTAAAATAAAAAAACCCTTACTAAAAGCGGACGTAGATCGTAAGCATAAGCTAGTATTGTATAAAATACAGTCTGCTTTGAAAGTCGGATAAAAAAATTATTCACCCCGTTATTGGACTGAATGATATTTTAATATTAAAACACTAAAATACATCAGATCCCAGGTGTTGTTTTTATGTTGACTAAAACGGTCGGATTTGGAGTTCCGCGCCACCATAACGTCGGATTATGACGTAAATATTTATTAGAGCAATAAATAGAGGAGAGCGTTCTCTAGCTCCGGGTATTATCTGTTACTTTATATCTAACCCAATGGAGGTTATGGGCCCCGTGTGTTAATGTAAGCATGGACGCTGTCAGGATTATTTTTAAAGGGGTGCATACAGAGCCGTAATTAGAGTAATAAGCGCCTAAGGCATTACTAAACGCACCTTAAATTCTTCTTTATCACCTTTATTGTAGATATTAAAAGAAAAAAATATTATTAGAAACGAATATATCCGTGGTACCTTTAAAGTCGCTAAAATACACGAAAAACTTACCGAAAGCCGCTTACGCTGGTACGGTCATGTGATGAGGCGAGATGATGACCATATGACAAAATAAGTCATGAATATAGAGGACGGAAAAAGAGGCCGTGGACGACCACCAATAACCTGGCTAAGAATCATTAAAAACGATATAATCGCGAGCAACACAACAGAAGAGACAACCCACAACCGCACGGTGTGGCGCAGAAATACTAAGAGGCCTGACCCCAAATGAATTGGGATAAAAGCCAGGCGAAAGAAGAAAAAGATTAAAAGAAAAAAAAACTATTGTGATATATTGCTAGTGAATAAGAAAAACCCCTGTAATGCTTGTCGTAAGTTGAAAATAATAAACAAAACATATATTTTGGTTATCTTGAATATTTTACATAGTAGGTACTCGTATCAAATAACGATACCCATTTCTGATACAGTAGTTATCAAAAAGCGCGAGTCAAGCAGTAACAATATTTTTCTTAAATTATTCATTCTGGTACTATCAGTTCTAACTACCACCATTTTTAAGAAATTTGAAGTCAAAATTCAATACCTTACCGAGAGTGAAGTAAGATCGCATATTTTTAAAGAAACATAATAGAATGCTTAGAAAAAAGAGGGAGTTGAAAGCACCCGCTTGTTGCTGCCCTAAAGAACCCAAGGATATAACCATTATGAAGGCTAAATATGTACGGAACTATATTGGAAGCAAATAATTTCCTGCTTTTAATATTATTTTGTATCGCATATGACTTTTTCATATACGATTTGTAAGTTTATGAGACCTCCCAGCTGGTTTTATTTGTGTATTTCATTCTCCCCGTATTGGAAAGACGTAACAATATTTTGCTACCTTGATTGCGTGATATTCCTTTATATTATTTTGCTGAGCGTATTTTTTTCGTTTTCATTACAATAACAATATACCCAGATTTTTGGTTGTTTCTGATTTTAGAAAGACTTTTTGGTAAGTTAGTAATATTAGTTTTTCCAAAGGATATTATGGATAATATGTCCTGTAGCGACAGCCTAAAATAAGTTTATCATTAAATGTAGACCTAAGTGTGATGACCATGTTAGCATAAGATAAATATATAAATAAAGTATTTATCGCACATAGTAAAAGAAATACAAGGTTAACAAAGAGAAATGTAAAATTATACAAAAGCGACTTTCTGATATTAGCGAAAATATGCAACAGCTGAATAGTGTGTGGGAAGCATGTGGGAATAATCATTTTATCAGATACACGCGTGGAACTGGGGACAATAGCTAGTCACATAATATAATTCACCAATGTGAAGGTACTAATCCTATGTTATAACGAAGCATTAGCGCTTAGCGTTTATAAAACGAAACTAAAAGGTTCACGCCGCCTTAGATCGTATCGCTTAACAAATAATCATTAATCCAGCTTATACCGTAATAACCCGCAAAGATTAATCGACGAGGCACTAAGGTGGTACTAATAGAATATTCTGTCACACACGCAACCTGCGAGTTATTATAGAATTGAAGCGGTGTGATAAATTAGGCTTATCCGTCACGATTGGTCACGGAAGTATGGTAGTTACGAGTGTATGAACTACGGGCGCTCTGTGCTGATAGCGATGCGTTCACATGCGTTCAATATTATTGCTTTTAATTAGGGAATATAAATACCGACTTTTCAAGTTCTTTTGATACTGTTTAAATTGCAAATTACCCTACCAACAATATGTTTTCTCGCATGCCTACATTGCAAGCATGATGAATGTTTCGTTGTATTTTTGTATTTAAGTACCTAATATGTCATGTACTCGTAAGATGAATATTTCTTGACAAGTCAACAAGGCTTAAGGGTGCGACAAACCTATAAAATATGTTATTCTCTATTTCAATAAAAAAAAAAATATTTATCACAATCTAGAGAAATTTATTTTACATGTATTTTGTAGTCTAGTGGGCCATTACTACGTAATTGGTAATTGACAGTCGGAATAATTTTTTTTGTTTATCTGCGTAATATGAACCAGAGGTAAAGGCATAGCAATGACTCTGAAGCCGCTAAAAGCACGCGGCAAAAGGCCAAATTTGGTCCTCACTACTAATGTTTGAAAATATTTATATAGATATAATAGATGGTGATAACAAAAAGAACACCCGGCTAATTTTGTTGTAAGTTTCTTCTTACAGGGCAGGGCGCGTTTGGAACCCTCATAGTTTTAAGTTTACGATTGTAGTTATCGCCATTACTCACAACTATGTACACATTTTTTATATTATCAACACATCAAAAGTGCCATCTATGTGCCTATCTGAATAAAGTAATATTTGACTTTGACTTTAATGACCTATCTTATATCTATGTCCAGCAGAGACGGACGTTGGTTAACATGATAATGACATTTTCGACATTCTTCGTTAAAGTAAATTCAAAATTCAATATCAAAGCCAAATATTACTGCATTCAAATAGGACTAAACATGGCACTTTCGTTGCATGCACGTGTACCGCGTAGTTAAAAAAAAGTAAAATATCGTTGACAAAGTGAGTGAACTATAAATTAAAATATATTTAATATGTAGTAGTTAAAACATAATATTATTTCAAAAGTAGCATTCTTTAAAAAGAAACACTATAGGTAACCGACATTCGCAATTCAAAGGGTGATTAAGATTATCAAGAAGATATTGATAACGTACCTTTGATATGAATAAAAAGTAGTAATTTTCTTTATAAATACCCCCTTACAGTTGCATAAATAGCGTAATTTTGTAGGGTTATACAACAGTAATGAGTCATTATTCCACCATTGTTGTGCCATGCCGGAAGTACGCCCGATATGCCTGTGTCTATAACAGCCGACGCGGCTCTCTGGGGGGATTGTTGGATATCAAAATGTACGTAAAAGCTGCTTCAAACAGGGAGAGACAGTTTTGTGTCTGTTCACAGTAACTCGCTACAGCGGGCGTGACAAAATCGAACGTACAATGTGTGACGTATAAATGTTCACATACGAAGCCCAACAGGTCCTTATCCTTAATGTGAAAAAGACGTTTAAAATCTTGGCTTCAAGGTTATAATAAACTAAATTTTTGTCTCTAAATCGAGTAAGAAAGAGTTGATTTTTACACGAGTAAAAAATTCTGTAATACTAATATTTAATTTATAAACATTTCTGCCTTCCTGATAGATCTGGCTGTAAAATAGTTAGCCAGTTTGAGCTTTAAAACTAAGGTGTTATGTATTCTTAATACTTAGACTTTACAGTGGTTCGGCACTCAAAATCTGCTGTACGTTATGAAGCTTAGAAATCTTATACTATGGGTATAGGTCTATTAAAAAAATTCGTTGTCGCAATCTTTAGTTCACTGTGAACTAGCACTTATTACAGTTACAGTTACCAAGCTAAAACAACCAAAAAGGAACTGACTGCCATACCACATGATATACCTAAGTAAGTACTTATTATATATTTGATACATCACAAGACAGAGAAATTCTAAAAATTGCTAAACTGAAAAATGATATTGAAAAAGAGCAATCTGCTACGTTTTTTGGCTGATCTTCTCGGTAGAATCTACCTTCCGAACCGGAAGTAAAGTCACTACAAACAGACTGACTTGATGTTTTAAAAGTGCTTATAAACTAGGCCTACTTTGATACGAATTAAGTTAAGTAAATTAAAATTGATAATTTCATTAAACACGCAAATGGCTTACCAGACTTAGACGAAATTTTTTGAAGAAGTTTGCATCATGGCAATATTTTTAAATCCTGAGAAAAATGGTTTTCAAAAGTTTAAGTAAATTTAACCAGGCGAAGTCGCGGACAACAGTTACTTATATTATAAATACAGCTATTAATGGATAGAGATACTCATATATATATATATATATATATATATATATATATATATATCAATATTACCCAATCAATATTGAAGCTACAATATACCTACCAAAGGCTTCTCAATTAGTCTCAGGTAAATATCAATCAATATAGCGCTCTCTATAATAAATCATTACAGAAACAATTTTTGGAAAATATTGATTCGAATTCATAAAGGAAATTAAAAATGAATTTGATTCCATAACTTATTATGCGAAAAGCCAAAAAAACACGTTACAAATCAAGCTTCATAAAAACCATTAAAAAATAAACTTTATTAAGTGTCGACGTCGTTAAGCTGGCGATTTATATGAAACATCTGACGCGATGACAGAACTTATTTAAGAGATGGCTACAAATTCATTAGACACTGGAGAACGAGATAGTGAAGAAACCGTAAAAATTAGAAAGACGTTATAAAGAAAATATTGACGGATTTATGGGTCGTTCGTGTATTGAAATTTTTGTGTATAAAGAAAAGCAATAACGAACGTATCGTTTACAAATTAACGTTATTTAAGATTGTGACGCTAAGGGGCCATCAATTAATTATATCTTGTAAAATATCCTCCAATAACGATACCTGACACAGAATAGAAAATATTATTTCTAATCAAGAGTCGCCCACCATCATCTCGTATTATATAATGAACAATAAGTTTATTTGCAATAATTCACGACAGCCGGAAAAATCTGTTTTTTTCTAAATTAAAATATTTATCCGGGCATATAGTGTGGCAAATGGAAAAGCATCTAATAAATATGTTTTTTTATGTAATATCTTCAATATACAACTGTGTATTGTCATAGTATATTTATTTATATATTTATACTACACTATTCGTCCAATAAATGTTTTTAAAAGATTACTTTTAAGAAATTAAAATTTTTATCAATTTTTAAATCACACTGCTATTGTGTTGACCATGGGATTGTTGCTAGCTTGGCCAACACTGTATGTAGGTTTAAATTCATTCACCACTACACAGGACTAATAATTTCCCTACCCCTCCAACTAAGCGTGAAGTTCGTGCATGCGAACTGGTAGCACGCAAATTACAGAACGGGTAAGGTACAAATCAACGATTTTTTGGATTCTAGTTATTTCAGTTGAGAAGTATATAAGACAGCAATATTCTTGCTGTCTTAAACATGAACACTGCAAAAACCGTTTTTTTTCATTTAATTAAAAACCCTATTAGGGTGCCACCATGTGATATTTCAGTCAAGTACTTGTAACGAATTTTATAACACAAAAAGTAAGCAATGCAGCCTAGAATTTTAGCTGGGTATTTCGTTAGGGGTATGACACTCATATTTAACGGCCGATTGGCGCAGTTTGCAGCGACCCTGCTTTCTGAGCCCAAGGCCGTGGGTTTGATTCCCACTACTGGAAAATGTTTGTGTGATGAGCGTGAATATTTTTCAGTGTCTGGGTGTTTATATGGATATTCTAAGTATTTATGTATATTACTCATAAAAATATTCATCAGTCATCTTAGTACCCATAACACAAGTTACGCTTACTTTTGGGCTAGATGGCGATGTGTGTATTGTCGTAGTATATTATTTATTTATTGTTATTATATAAAAACTCGTATCCCTAACTGTATTCTACGGGGCATCTTAAAGGAACCGTAAATTGCTTGACGTCACGTGCACGTCTTTGCGGTAACTGGCCAAAGCTTCCCACTAGACAAATATCAATATCGATATAATCGATCTTAATTATTCACGTAATGTAATAGATACGTTTCCAGACATTATTTTATTGACTGTTGACAACTGTGTCTTCTTGGCGCAGAGTTATAAAGATTTAATCGTATGATAATAGTAGAATTATGTTGAAGTTATTATCAAATCCTCGCATTATCTCTCTCTCTAAACGAATGAACGGGTAGAGTAATAATTTTCGGCTGCGATTTTAATTATTGAGTTTAAGATCATCATCCTCATCCACGACTGGGCACAGATGTGCCATGATGCGGCCACGTGGGTTTGCACTAATGACACTACAAATGTTATTAATTAAAACTGGTACCGACGGCTTAAGGTGATCAACAAGGCACAGGGGAGAACAACGCTAATTTAAACTCTTGGTTGATACTGAAGATCCCAAAACCCAAACTCAATCCTGGATATTATGATGTGGCGTGCATAGAGGTAATGCACAGAGTATGCAGATGATATAAAATGAAAAAAATATCCAGTACGCGTTATTAATAACTTTAGGATAGGCATTGTAAGAGTTATAAAAAGCCTACCCTAAAGTATTTATAACTGGTTCTGGAGATTTTCTGCATACCCTCTATGCACGCCACTGGGTATCAAAACACGTAGGACTTAGTAAGCCACAGTCGTTTCGTAAAAATACTAGGTATTAGACAAACGAGGCAGTTGGTGTAAATAGTAAGTATACACTGTGGTGAGATTTTATACGGTCATAGTTCTACACATACATCTACGAACGCACTTACTAAAATTCGTACGACGTCATCCATTTATCACGGAGCTGTAATGGTTTCCTGCTTCCTTGAATCTCCACAATGCATTCACTGGCGAAAATGTGAGCAGACGAAACCTCCCCCAAAATAAAAATAACGAGCCTCCATTCAAATAAATTTGCATCCCTGCGAGTGTGAATTTAAAATTTGCATTGACAGCCGATTTCTGGCAAATGATAATTGCAGTAAAGGGGTAAGTAACATTTTTACCAAAACACTATTTTGTAATTCATATAAGACTAGCGGACCCTCGCCACTTCGTCCGCGTATCTGTCAATCGAGAAGCTAGAATAGATCTGATACTAACATCATAATCATCGCATCCTAGTTATGTACCTACTATTATTTTACGATGTATACTGAGTTAGTAAGGTGTCATTATTATACTTCATACATACATATATACACATACATACATATATCCATCCATACATCCTTGTGGGAAATAATAAATTAATTATATTACATGTATTTTCTATCAACAAAATAACTTTGAACGAATCATTTGTTTTAAACGATATTTAGTTTTTTTACATCCTCTGATGATATTTGCAGCACGAAAGCACGCATTCTGTCAATTCTATGTCAAATGTCATATGTTAAAAATAGATAAGCCCGATACCATCTTAGACTGCATCAGCAATTACCAGCAGGTGAGATTGCAGTCAAGAGTTAACTTGTAGTGGAATAAAAATGATTATGAACACGCGTTAAAAGTTATACTTGTTTGGTTACACAAGATAAAATAAAATCATTTAATTTTTTTTATCTTACGCCTTATTCTACGTTTGTAGAGTAACGACACTAACAATAGAGAAAAGGTATATAATTCATGGAAAGTTTTTTTATAGCGCATTATTATAGTTATCTCTTTATCGGACCACCAAGTTTCACTGAAAATTAAAATTTGAGAATTTCCCCTCTCACTCGGTTATGCAACTACCTTCATCCTATTAAAATCGTGTAACCATGTGCGCGCATTCCGTTACATCGTATAATTTCACCCCCATGATTTTTTACTAAACCGCTAAAAAAGTGTAACTTAAAAAAATAGCTTTTGTTTTAAATTAAGACCGTAGTCAACCACGCTGGCCCAGTGCGGATTGGTGGACTTCACACACCTTTGAGAACATTCAACTCTCAGATATGCAGGTTACCTCACGATGTTTTCCTTCACCGTTGAAGCAAGTGATATTGAAATTGCTTAAAACGCAAAGAAAAGTTAGAAGTACGAGCAGGGATTCGTACTCGTTCCCCCGAAAGTGAAGTCAAAGTCCCAAGTCCGAAATAGTACTAACTGCTATCAACGCTTCTATATGACGTTTAATACTTTTTAATCTGTTGTAAAAACTACAACCAAAGTTTTTACCAAATTACTCCGAAGTTAATTGAGACACAAAACCAAATTTAAAGGAGAGTAACGAATGGACGACATTCGTCCCATGGAGCGGGTATTTGTTACCCTCCGGGGGTCAGCGTGGAAGCACGTTCCGGGCATTCTTTCCGAAATAACACCCCCGCGCGTGTGCTTGAGATCGTCGATTAATCTCCTCACACTTGCGATGCTAGAATTCCTTGTAAATAGAAGTATATTTTTAACCCCAGAAGAAAAAACTACGGGGTGTTATAAGTCGGTTGTGTCTGTGTTTGGGTGTTTGTCTGTCTGGGGCATCATATTAGATCTGGTGAAACGATTTTTTTTTTTTTTTATTTATTATGCGGGAGTGTTCTGAGATATGTTTAGTGAAAATCGGTCCAAGATGGCCGCCGGCACGAAATGGCGAATTATTTATAATATATTTATGGGTATTAAATACTAGGGCTTGACTAGCAGAATAATGTATAATAAATTAAAAGCCCCCCGGCTTAAATTTTTAATCATATATTTATATAGGGACCCTACTAATCTATACCAATTTATAAATGCCTTAACTTTATTAACTACCTTATTTGTCCATTGGTCAGAAAGTTCGAAAGTTCAGTTCACGAGCTCTTGGGTTCAATTCTCCAGCCAAAAATATAAGGTTTTCAGGAATTCGCTGCAATTAGTAATGTCCACCCCCGCTTTGCTCTGGTGAGTTTGTTCATTTTTCCAGCATCGACGGAGCAACATATGGTCCTGGTATTTATTTATGAATCGGTGAATTTTAGAAGATTGATCTTAGGCGCAATTCTGTTACTACGTCTGTCTCGCCGCTGAGGTATCTTATATTTTGGAATAATACACATGATGTTTTTATCTCAAAAAAATACTATTTGCAATGTAAGTTTGTTAGTTGATTAACTTCAATGCAGCAAATTTCGTATTTATAGAATTAGTCGAGGAAAGGCATAGGTACGGTACCGACTTGCGAGCGATGTCGCGAGCAGAACTAGTTTACAGAAAATGTAATTTGTTGGGATCAAAACAATAAACTACAAAATAATCCCAAGTCGCCATCGGTCACTTATAATAAATCTGACCTAAAACTTGGAAAAATATTTATTTTTTGTTAGAAAAAATATATAGATACAAAGTGGATTAAAAAAACACAATATACTGAGTAGGAAAGAATGGGATTCAGAGAGTCAAATTAGTTATTTTGGCAAGTCATTTGACTGATTGTACGTGCTTAAGTTACCCGCTCTAAGCTTTCCTTAAGGTACAAAAAAAAAAAACGGAACGTGACTGCTCAAGCACGAGTCACTAATTTAAACGGCAGAATTGCAGAAACGTATTTTGTGTGACTACATTCGAAACGCTGTACATTTAAAATGAAATATCGCCGCTTTGCCATAAAACAACAAAGTAATATTGAATATTGCCGTGCTATTTCACTTCTTAGTAGGTACATAGAAGCCCGTGTCATAGAATTACGGACAAATGTAATTTTATTAATGACAAGATAGTGCGCCGACAGGATATTAAAGAAGTTTAAAACAAAAAAGCTGAGAACATCCGTATCATCGCAAATAATGAAGGCAACCCAAGAAGCGTAATCAAATCGAGTAGGCACGGCGCCGCTCTGTTATTACACGAAAAAAACGAATACTCACCCAAAAAAGATGGCCACAAGTTTTCGGGGACAGTAAATGACAAAGGAATTGCGTTTTAAAGTAGCGCTTTATCGGAAGACGGCTAAACGAACAAGGCAGGCCGATTGCTACCATAAAGATAATAATAATTAGTCGTAATGACCGCATCGTGGTGCTTGAGTCGGTTTTTTTAAGTGCAGTGGGCGGCACGTAGCGGTGATCGGGAGATAGTGCGTCCATCAAATCGTATGATAATCGGGCACAGTTAATTCCATTACCAATAATAAATGCGCGCATTAAATTAGACCTGTCGGATGAGTCGACGGAACGCGCACTACGATCGCTCCCATCACTCGGATTATGATATGAATAATTTATCTGAAGAAAAAAAGCACCATGTTATATTGTTTTGAATTTCGAACGTCAAACGCGATGTCGTTGGTGCGAGCGCGCTCTGAGAGGACGTGGGCATTTTTGAGGCGATGCTTGTTAAATCTGAAAGTCTATAATTCATCAGCTTAACTAGGTTAAGTTAAATGTTAATTAACTTTTGTTTCAACACTGCACAACATAAATGGGGGGAATCGCTGAGAGGTAGGCCTGAATACTGCTAAGTTTATCAGGTATGGCTTGTTAGTTGTTGTGTTAAAATAATAAATACATTTAAAGCCCGCCAACCCGCATAGCGGTACGGTGCACGGCAGTGTGGTAAGTTAATGTCCTAATTCCCTATTGCATTTAAGATAGAAAGCCAGGAAGATATAAATAATAGCAGAGAAGGTGGCTTTGGCTGAGCTTGAGTTAAGTGTTAAGGTAAAGATCCATGGAAATATATCTACTAAAAACCAACGGGAAAATTAATTTTACATAAGAAAGCAGACCCTAATTTCTGACGCTTTTGCAAAAAAGATGAATCTTAATAAATATAACTTATAATAAATTCAAGCACTAACAACATGGCCTCCGCCTTCTCTGGTAGTTTTTGATCGGAACGCAATTGTGTGGGAGATTACAAAAAATATGAATGGCTAACCATGAGTGTTTTTGAGGATCTTCAATTTATTATGAGACATTATTAAAGCAAATAAAACGTAGACACTAGTACGAAATTGGAGACAGTTTAACGTAGTTTACCGATATACATTTCAAAACGACGTGGTATCTGGCTATGGACATAATAAGAACTTTCAGATTCACTCAGCTGGCGATGGTTAAAGCAATGGTATAAAATGAAGTGGCACACCTTTGAGCCTTAGGACACAAAAAGCAGAAAACCGTAGCGAGTGCAAATCCCTTCAAAAGACCTATTTTCAGCAGTAGATCCATATGTAGGTGATGATGATACTTACAATATAATGATTATAGAATAGCTACCGAACGATGTGACCACAAAATTTTACCATATTTATTCAACTACCAATTAGCCCTTGACTGCAATCTGACCTAGTGTTGATGCAGTGTGAGATGATAGCTGGTTAACCGGTTTGGGTATGGCAGTCATATTATGCCCAAACCTCTTAGTACTACTGTAAACACTAGTCCCAAAAAGTGCAAAAATTTAAAAAGTATCCAAATTGCACCAACTGGGCCTCGAACCCAGAACATCCACTCATAAGAGCGCTGTGCTCACCGCTACAAAAATTAGGTCGTCAACGAGGTAAACACAGGTTAAAACAATTCCAAATGTGACTTGTTTTCAAAAGGTATAACTTTAATTAAACTCGGAGTTCTGCTTTATGAATCTCTTTTGAATCCTCGGACCCTCGTAATCTAGCCGCCTACAACCTGACACAAACAGCCAGGCGCACGACGAGAAAGTTGTATTGTTAACAGCTGTCGCCCGGCGACATGATTCATGTGGATTTTTGTTTCGGAATAAATCATCCGACACAAATAAATAGAATATAACGATGTAGCAACGTATGTTTTCTTCACACACTTACTCGTATATATACTTACATTTTCTTTACTTAATATTATATTGAAAGGAGAAATAATTAGAATAATAAATAAATATGACGATACGATAATACGCACATCGCGATCCAGCCCCAAAGTAAGCGAAGCTTGAGTTAAAAGGATATTAAGATGACTTATGAATATTTGAATGAATAATAATACATTAATACTTGTAATATGAACACCCAGACATCTCACAGGAGACTGTGAGATACAGCACTTTTTTTCCCTGGTTTTTAGTCAGGTCTGATCTCATCCCTCTTTTATATTTTGTTTTTGGAAATTGATTTACGGTTAAAACCATATACAAAATAAACTAAAACCGTTCCATCTCTCCTGTACCATAATTTTACCAGTAGCCAACCTGTCATATCTTTACTTTATTTTCGGTGAATATACAATCAGGATTGTCTAACTGTACGTTTTGTTTTAGGCGAACTTGGCTACTTGTAACAAAAGTTACTAATTACTTAGTCGGTAGCAGGTTCCTACTCTATTGTTAATTATATTTGTCTTACTCAAGTACCCATTATTTAATTAATAGATGTGATTGACTGTGTTGATGAGCTGTAAGAATATAATCAAGTTCATTACTACTTTAAGTGAACTCTGTTATATGGTGAGTCACGGTGATGCATCAATAAACTTTGTAGAAGTGGGACTTAATGAAGCACTTTTATGCTAGAGTGATCGGTTTAATATCGTAATTAAAACTGACGCACGGACACGCTGTGGTAACATAGCTTATGATATTGATAATAATGTTACGGGACAGGGATTAGGGATCATGGGAGAGGTTACAACAGGTTAGAAAATTAATGCATCGTAATTCTTGTTACATAGTTACAACAACTTATCTTATTCCTAAGATATCAGTAATATTAACTCGGAACAATGACTTATTTTAAATTTTTTTTTTTTTTTTTGGGAATTGCCTACATTCAGCATGATGATAATGAAATGTTTCATTAGTTTGTCTCAAGCCTCAAGGTAGCTTTTAAATGTCAGATCGTGACAAAACCATGCATTGCTTTTCCGACGTTATGCCACATTTATTAATAGCCCTTAGAACTTTCAGGCTGTTGATATAAATATGTACCAGTAAGTGAATCCGTTGCCTCACAAAAATCCATACTTATATTATAACGTTTTTTAACGTTAAACGTTTTCCATTTGTCATTAATTATTAATAATTCATTTGTCATCTATATTCGGCTCAACCACTACACACGTCTTGTTGAAATTTAGCAGATATCTAGCTTGCATCCAGAAGATAGACTTATACTTTTTATCCCGAAAAGTTATCCCCGGGGTAATGTTTCAAGGGAATTGAATAGATATAGCCTTTGTAACGTACGCATGGCTCCATAGTTAACTTGATCTCGGAAACATATTTCATAGAGCAATTGTTCAATAGGCAAAGGATACTTTTAGCTCAAAAAACATAACTGCATCAAATTTCAGCAATTCATTTATTAATTTCACTTGCTGTATTATACCGTTTTAGCTTTAGTAGAATTAAAATAGTAAATGTTCTATTTTTAGATATAGTCCAACGAAGAACATCGCATATTAAATATATGCGATGTGCAGAGTAAGTAAATCAACTTTTTTACATACTTCGTCAAAGAGTCGTGATATAATTAATGAACCGTTTTAACTAATTATAGAGCAAACAAAGTCCCGAGCGACAGGTGCGCGGAGATAACGCTAAGACACATAGCCTCTGAGAAAAGCTAATCCTCCCATTACGTTAAGTCTGTTGGTGCAATTCGCCAATTTCTAGCTGTACTCTACTTGCTCCTTATATTAATATTAATAATAGTTTACGATTGCAATTCAGCACAAATGAAGCCAAGCGCACGTTATACTAACCTGTAAGTAAGTCAACTTTTTTACACACTTCAAAGAGCTATGTAATTGATGAACCGTTTAAAGAGCTTCGTAAGAGCTTATTAAAGAGCAAAGCCTGTGAGAAATTCATAATATTTTGTTGAATATAACTCGCAGTTTTCTAGCAGTAGGTGTTGAGGGAACTGCTTGAAAGTATTAATTAATTATATTATTTCTTTTTTTGGCCTAGTGCACTATCATTACCTTCGGTAGACATATATATATATATATGTAATATTTATACACATATAGACATACATATTTATACATACTCTCTTATAGAGAGATATTCAAAATTCAAAATTCATTCATTTCAAGTAGGCCTAATATTAGCACTTTTGAAACGTCAAGTCTGTCTGTGTGTAGTTACTCTACCACCGGTTCGAAAGGCAGATTTTACCGAGAAGAAGCCGGCAAGAAAGTTGCTCAGCAGTTGCTCTTTTCCAATATCAACAATTTATAATTCATTTTTCTATCTTGTGAGAGAAGAAAGCGGAGCCGGATGCTTCCAAGCAACCTTGGCATTAAGAAATTCATCAATTGTAAAATAACCTCGCTGTAATAAATGTGTTTTAACACATTCTTTAAACTTATGCATTGGTAGGTCCAAAATTACCTTAGGAATCATATTATCATATCATATTTTAAGCTTATACCCTTCACGCTGTCAAAATGGGGTAGAAGAGATTTAAAGATTATTGTAACTGAGACAGTGTTGAACAGCTCCACTATACGTATATATACGTACCGCGCCGATAAACTCCAAGCTGGTAGGTCCTTCAAAACGTCGTTCTCGTGTCTTTTTTAATACTAACAGAGAAAAAAAGATGCGATGATTGTAATACGAGTACTATTTTCATCTATCTTATTTTATCTAGGGTCCCTACTGAAAAACGGTATTAATCGAAAACCAGTATTTCTAAAAAATTGCAACAGATTTGAGTAAGTAACTCGTTGACAATAATAATTAAAAAATATTAAATTAATGGAAACTTTAATTTAATTTATTTATCTCCAAATTATAAAAGTTTTACATAAAATTATAAAGAAAACAAAGTTGTATTAACCCAGGAAGTGACAAATGTTTCTAAAAAAGGATCACAATGACGAAGTAAACATGACAAGTAACCGGGACGTAATAAGAGCAATGCTGTTCTTTAAATTAACTTTGTACCTAAATGCCAGCGAATAAGCACGGTGGGCTGGAAGCCTTTAAGTCACCACTTAATTTATTGCCAATTAACCTGGTGTTAAGGAGAATAAGGTGACATTCAGATATCCTACTATTAACTGACTACCCGTTTTTGGAATCTTGTTTGTTAAAGCTACATAATAAGTTGGATCCTACCAGTCTTAACTAAAATTTGTACTTAGAATCAGAAATATCTTTATTCAAATAACAAAATTATTTATATAATTTAATTATTCGAATAGAGACATTTCTAAAAGATTTCAACAACGGGTAGTCAGTTAATAGTAGTTTATTTTTAATGTTACCTTATTCTGCTGCACCAGATTGTTTTTGGAAATAGCTTATTCAAAATATATTTTGACGGCCGAGTGGCGTAGTGGGCAGCGACCCTGCTTTCTGAGTCCAATGTCGTGGGTTCGATTCCCACAACTGGAAAATGTTTGTGTGATGAACATGAATGTTTTTCAGTGTCTGGGTGTATATCTGTATATTATAAGTATTTATGTGTATTATATTCATAAAAAAATATTCATCAGCTATCTCAGTACCCATAACACAAGCTACGCTTACTTTGGGGCTAGATTAATTTATTATTTGTGTGTCGTAGTATATTTATTTATTTATTTATTATTTATATTTACTTCAAGTAGGAGTATGGATCTTTAAAACGCCAAGTCTACACTATTACACTATTTCATTTTCATCATGACCATATCACCCGATTCACGTCCACTGCTAAATCTAAGTCTTTTGAAGGGAGTTCCAAAGTCCACATTCGTCTTTGGTATCATCGTTCCACCTCAAGGTGTTAAATCTTATGTTCCTGTTATGGCTTAATTATCCTGTTTGCAATTGTTGTAAAGTGATAGTGATAATTATTTTAAATGAAAATAAGTTGAACTCTGGTATGATCTGTGTTAGTATAATGTGCCAGATCTTGGACTTTTATGAAGCTCTTAATAATTCTAGGCAGTTAATTATTTAATCTTGAGTATTTTTGGCAAGAGTTATATGTATGTTTAACATACGTTTATATATATCTTTTATGTGTGCGTTTGTGTCACTGAACTCGTCCTAAACGGCTCGACCAATTTGAATGATTTTTTTGCTATGCGTTTGGGTGGCACCCAGGTTGGTTTAGATTCACAAATCAGCCCGACAGATGGCGCTGGGGTCCGCTAGTTATATATAATAAAATATGGGTGTAGCTATCGCATTCATAGCATTCACTCTTTTGTGTAATGTACAGATTCTTTCTATACATACATATCGCCGTCTTGCCCTAAAGTAAGCGTATCTTGTGTTATGGGTACTAATATGACTGATGAATATTTTTATGAACAATATACATAAAACCTTAGAATATACATATAAACACCCAGACACAGGATACATTAATGCTCATCTTCACAGATATTTTTTATTTCCAGTAATAAGAATCGAATCCACGGCCTTGGACTCAGAAAGCAGGGTCGCTGCAAACTGCGCCAATCGGCCGTCAATAAAGAATTATTTGATTCTGATTTTATGAACCTAACAGAAATATTTTCTACGTTCCGGTAAATCCGTTATTCAAATGTCACCTATCCAGGCTGAGGTAGTTGCACATACCTTTTTACCGTGTAGGATTAAAACTTATCAGCTCCAATAATTTGTAGATATAGTTAATTCGAAATGTACCCGGATTTGTTTTCCAACTTGGGTGTAGGTCCATACACCCACGTGCCACTAAAGGGCATCTTCACAAGCAACTGACCTTTACTAACAGTTAATTTGTATGAGATAGGAGATGGGTTGTATGTATATAGATAGGGGGTTGTGTACTCCAGTTGTGAAGGAGTAAACAGTCGATTATGTCGGTAAATTAAGTAACGTTTGGTTAAGCTGTTGGGCCTAAGTCGTTAACTGAATAGATGACCTACTGTAGAGTCCGAATTTAGTCTTTACCTTTCGTGATAAACAACAGACAACTGTCGCGTCGGAACCGGTTATCATTTTACTTATACCTACTAACCTACTTCATATATACTTACAACTAATGTGATCCTTACTAAATTGACAATGAATGTAATGTCTGTTTGTTTGTTATGCTTTCGCGGCTTCACTTCTCAACATATTAATACAAAACGTTTTCAACATTAGTTGTCAGTGGTACAAAAAAGAATATACCTTTAAGGGAGGTACTTTTCTTTCAGAAAAAGTACTCTTCCTTGATAATTAATTAATTCACTGTGAGATGGTGATAGCAAAAAAAATACCCGGCTATGTTTATTTAAGGCTCGTTTGGCATACTCCTTTAACTTTAGTTTTAAGTTAACGAATTTGATTATTGTACTTACTGTTCAATAATCGAGACCTTTAAGTATGAAGCTTCACAAGCGCCTGTTTTAGGCATACAGGAATAAAAAGTTTTTCAACTTTTAGTATTTGATGGCAATAATCTCTTTTGCAATCATTATGATTTAAGTACTTAAATCAGTCCTTTATCGAATTCTAAGGTATAAGGCAATAGATTCATCATCATCGTCATCATATCAGCCCATCACCGGCCCACTACAGGACACGGGTCTCCTCCCACAACGGCCAACGTTAAGGCCATAGTCCACTGCGGTGGCTCAGTGCGGATTTTAGGACTCACACCTTTCAGAACATTATGGAGAACCCTCGGTCATGCAGGTTTCCTCACGATGTTTTCCTTCGACGTTGATGCAAGGGATATTTCAATTGCTGAAAATGCTCATAACTTAGAAAAGGTAGAAATGCATGCGTAGGATCCGAATTCAGCGCCCCGAAATTATGTCGAAGTTCTATCCACTGAGCTAACACCGCTTCAGATTAGTAGGCATCGCTTGTAAATTAGTAGGTGTATAATGTAATATCTCATACGCTTTGTACCTCTTTTAAAACTAGCCTGGTATATAGATATTAGTCATAGCCACAGTTCATGCCCTTACTTACAAGTTGCGTGCAACAACCAATATCGGGTGCAGATATGTGGATAGATTAGACGTCGGATAATGTCAATCAACATGTCGGATTAGCTGGGGATTAATTAAGCGACGCTGTAAATTGTTAACGTAGTTAAACTTTCGATAATGTATTTAAATCTGTTGCTTAAATATAAAATGGCGATTACATAAGTTGCTTTTTAAACAAGTGTGTTGTAAAAATATACTCAAACTGTTATAGTAATATGTGTGTAAATATGATTAAATAACTGTTACCGTCTTAAAAGAGATTATTAGCATAGTAATCGTCTTTTAAGATGAGGAGATCTTCTAAATAAATTAATATCGTTTATTTTGTTTCCTACATTGTAAATGATACTAATTGTGGACCACAATACCTGTGTCCGGCCTCACTCTTCCATAGCAAAGACAAGATAATATAAAAAAAAATAAAAGATTGATTAGTGTGTCTTAGTGCGTTTATATTTGTGTGTGCGCGCGTGTGTGTTTGTCTGAGTGAGTGGGTATCTGCATGTTATTAGGTGCGTCTATATCGATTATATTTTAAATAGAAATAAACTGTAGAAGCGCCTCAGTTTCTTCATAGGTTAGTGTCTTAAGCCAGGCTGTACATTTGTTTTGAAACTTACTTCAATCGACAGCCGATAACATCGCACTAATGGACTAAAGGTTTCTCCCGACGGTTTGCCTATAATCACTACGCTGGGCAGACGAGTTGGTGATCGTAGAACATGGTAGTAGTAGCACAGAGAACGCCTTTTCTCCTTTATATTCCATTATTCACCTCGTACGACACTCTCTGCGAGAGGTGGAGTGGTGTTAGATGTATTCAGATCCACCGTCACCACAAAACAGGAAACGGACTGACACTGATCTTCCAGATTTGCTACTTTTCTACCTCACTGAGTGTTAGCTGTAACGCTAGTCACTAGCCTCGGCGGAAGCCTCCCAATAGACCAGACCGCAGAAAATTTGGAAATAATAAATGGCCAAATTTTACGTGCCGGAAATAGACTCCGGGACCTCCAACGTAAAACCACAGCGCTCGTCGTTGCGTCGTGGCCGTCGTCAAAATATGTGTATAGATTTGCCTTTGGATAACGTCAATCAAATTAACGGATTAGCATAGACTTAATTAAGCTCTACTTAAATCTGTTGCTTAAATATAAAATGGCGATTACATAAGTTGCTTTTTAAACAAGTGTGTTGTAAAAATATGCTCAAACTGTTATAGTAATATGTGTGTAAATATTATTAAATAACTGTTACCGTCTTAAAAGAGATTATTAGCATAGTAATCGTCTTTTAAGATGAGGAGATCTTCTAAATAAATTAATATCGTTTATTTTGTTTCCTACATTGTAAATGATACTAATTGTGGACCACAATACCTGTGTCCGGCGTCACTCTTCCATAGCAAAGACAAGATAATATAAAAAAAATTAAAAGATTGATTAGTGTGTCTTATTGCGTTTATATTTGTGTGTGCGCGCGTGTGTGTTTGTTTGTGTGAGTGGGTATCTGCATGTTATTAGGTGCGTCTATATCGATTATATTTTAAATAGAAATAAACTGAAGAAGCGCCTGAGTTTCATAGGTTAGTGTCTTAAGCCAGGCTGTACATTTGTTTTGAAACTTACTTGAATCGACAGCCTATAACATGGACGCACTAATGGACTAAAGGTTTCTCCCGACGGTTTGCCTATAATCACTATGCTGGGCAGACGGGTTGATGATCGTAGAACATGGTAGTAGTAGCACAGAGAACGCCTTTTCTCCTTTATATTCCATTATTCACCTCGTACGACACTCTCTGCGAGAGGTGGAGTGGTGTTAGATGTATTCAGATCCACCGTCACCACAAAACAGGAAACGGACTGACACTGATCTTCCAGATTTGCTACTTTTCTACCTCACTGAGTGTTAGCTGTAACGCTAGTCACTAGCCTCGGCGGAAGCCTCCCAATAGACCAGACCGCAGAAAATTTGGAAATAATAAATGGCCAAATTTTACGTGCCGGAAATAGACTCCGGGACCTCCAACTTAAAACCACAGCGCTCGTCGTTGCGTCGTGGCCGTCGTCAAAATATGTGTATAGATTTGCCTTTGGATAACGTCAATCAAATTAACGGATTAGCATAGACTTAATTAAGCTCTACTTAAAGCTGTTGAACTTTTGCAACGTGTCTCAGCGAATCTGATCAAAAGCTCAAATGGTTACATGGTAATACTGTTTTAATTTGTGTTGAAATTTCACACAATAATGTTAAGTTTGTGAGTTTACGAGTGTAATAATATGAAGCACTTAAGTAATTAAAATCTCTTAAGCTTTTGAACTCATGGAATAATCAAAAGCCCATAAATAGAACATTGAAATGTTTATTTTTTATTTATATTAATTTGTTTTTATTTTCTTTAACACTGTTATGATATAGTTATTCTGATTTCGCTAAAAGAAATATAAACCTAATTTTATAACCTGAGATTGTAATTATTTGAACGAGTGATCTATTGGATTAGGTATGATATTTTTTAAAATGAATTTCTATTTGTCTTACTTAGCCACAAATCACCGGCGGAATGGATTTAAATAATCACACATATTGAACAATATGTTGTCACGCATAAACTCGTGTTTTTTTGGTCTTAGATAGTCTTATAGAGTCACGGGAAAACAGAATTCAATCTTAGTAAGGCAACCGTAGTAGCAATTGATCATGAATTTGTCTAACACGAAATGAATGTGAAATTTTCCGCGCAGACATTGTACCCGCTAGCTTAATATAAAAATAATTGAGATATTTTTGGACAAGGTTCATTAGTAGTCTATACCAGTATCACGAGCATAGCCGAGGGCAAAGTTCGTAAGCAATATATTCAGAAATAACAAATATAAAAGCTCGTTTGATTACAATGACCCCGGGCGAAACAAAACACAATTATTTTCATATGATTTATAATGTTTGCTTTTAATAACATAGATAAAGAATTTGGACCTGAAGGTTCAATTTCTTTTCGTACTCATTTCGAGATTTTGTTTTGACGAGACCAAAGTTTTTCTAACTGCTTGGTCAAGTGGTTAGCATGTTCAACTATGGATTATACAATCCTGGTTTTGATTTCGGGGTTTACAAATTGTAACGAACTGAGGAGATGACCAATTGACATCTTGGAGATGTCTCTTAAAAAGTTCAAAGTTTGTATTAAACGTAAGCTTATAGAAAAGTCCTATTATAGTAAAAAGGACTACGTATTCGATAAAAAAGCTTGGGTGTAAATTATTGCTCTAACCAGGTTGCTCTTCTAATAATTTAAAATGACATTGTGAGATGGTGATAGCAAAAAAAAAACACCCGGCTAAGTTTGTTGTCTTCTTATACCAGGTCGCGTTTAGAACCCTCGTAACTTTAGTTTTAAGATTACGAATGTGGTTATCGCCATCATCTCACTACCGTGTAATTCTTATGTACGCATCAAAAGTGCCACCTATGGGCCTACTTGAATAAAGATATTTTTTGACTTTGTCTTTAACTTTGACCCCCTGATAACAGCGACGCAACGTACATTTTAATTATTGAAATGTTTATTTTCTCTTTCTCTAGTTTCTTTATAATTATTTGTATGTCTTCAATAATTAGTCAATAAAACTTATTATTATTATTGAGTTTCATGTGCTTATTACCAAAGCCGATATGCTTGTTGGCAGAAGTTCGTGAAACTCTCTACAAATAAATCATCATCATCATCATCATATCAACCTATTACCGGCCCACTACAGGCCAAGGGGGGCCCATAATGAGAAGGGGCTAAGGCCAAATAAATATATACCTATATTCAGTGGCGTGCATAGAGGGTATGCACAGGGTATGCAGATGATATAAAATGAAGAAAATCTCCAGTAAAAGTTATAAATACTTACGGGTAGGCTTTTTTTAGCTCTTTCAATGAAGTTTAAGTTTTAAACTTAAGTTTTTTACAACTCGTACTGGAGATTTTCTACAGTTTATATCATCTGCATACCCTGTGCATACCCTCTATGCACGCCACTGCCTATATTTATATCTATATTAAATAGCAATACTTACCTATATTTACCAATGGAGGCGCACTGATATTGTGATAACGATTAGGTTTAGGTACGTGTAAAAGTAATGTTTCAATCGGTCAAGTTGTTTTGCGCGTAACAAACAATAATATCATACAAATTCCAATTATATAACAGCAGTATTAATTATGTTTCATAAATAATGGTTTCCAAATACTACTTACTGATGGAGCTGACAGTAAACGTAGCACATTTTTTTTTAAATATTAAATAACTTCCATCATGAAGAACCCTTCGCAATTTATATTTAACGGGCTTGTATTAGGGGCTTTTATAATAAAGAGTACAATGGAAAGGGGCAAATGCTGGGGGCATTCGACGGTAGGATTAGCTCTAAATTAGACGAATAAGGAAGAGAAGGAATGTCTGAGTAATTAAAAAACCAATTTGTTGGATACATTGGAGTTCTACAGAAAAGAACAACGCGAACACAAGTCAGGTTCTGTGATATACGCTTCCACAGTTATATTGCCTTGTAAGGATTAAAATCGTTTTGTTTTATTCGTAATTTATTTTAATTGTTGTAGTGGAAATAAACTTTTGTATTTTTTTTATTTTCTTCTGTGGAATGCGAGCTAATTTGAGCGCACATCGGAACTAGAACGAGGAGATAAACACTTTTAGAAATGTATAGCTTTCTTGTAGAGCTCTAATACAGTGTTTATTTTTCAATTTAGTTTGTTGCTATAATATAAAGTGTAGTTATACGTTGTTGTATCTTCACTTCACAACACTTCACTTAGAAATTTGATTACTACCAGTTTTTACTTAGCTTATTGCTGTCTGGTATTATTAAACTGTTTGGGCCAGTGAGTAATAAATTATTGGTTACACTCGTGATTTATGTTATAAATCATTAACTGCACAAATCGAATCGAACATTAGTTTTAAATTTTAAAAGGTGTTATTATACCTAATGAAGTTATTAAATGCAATATTGTTATAATTATACCTATTATTAAACGTCTGTTAATGATCTTAATTCGATTTTTATCTCATTTGTAAATAATTGGTAATTTATTTTCGTATCTTTAAAAATAAACTTTTAAACTACAAATCTAAGTTCTCAGTTTATTCTTAGTTTCTAATTTAATTCCCTGCCTACGACTAGCTGACTCGCAAATTGTCTCTTACGACACTTTCACGCGAACCTATAGAGTCGGGTGGTCTTTTTAAGTTTATTTGGGAAAAGTTTCTTAAAAGTTTGGTGATTACTTTATTTTGGACTAATGGATTTAAAAGTCATTAATTGTAATATTCGGTCTATGTCACCAATATTTGTTCGGTTCAATAGTC